>NC_092801.1:24396476-26796476 GCF_918797505.1 Bemisia tabaci | reverse complement strand
CAATGTCAGCGTTTCGACATTGCCCCGGACCTCTGGTAAGCTGGAGGAAATGAAAGAATAAGAAAAATAAGGAAGAAGAAGAAGAAAAAAAACAGACTGACGTCATTTTAAACTGATGCGCCGCAAATTTCCGATGAACGAAATAATCTAGCCGCCCGACCTTGGTTCTAACCCGGCATTTTTCCTAGAGCGACACTGGAAACGTGAGAAACGATGTCAAACTTGTCGTGAAAAACCTTCTAATTGAACGTAGTCCCGCTAAATGGAACAAGGGACAGGTGGGAAAAGAGGGATGTGCTCGTTATTGCGCTAATTAAAGACGTTAGATACTATTATAATACAACAATTTCACACTCTGAACTTAAGAATTGTCCCACCCTTTCATAAAAAAATCCTAATTTTTCTGTTTGGTAATTTTTTGAAATTTCAACGCACGGCACCGGATTCTAACTTTTCACTAAGTGCGCCGTGATATGAAGGCAAAAAGTCAATTTGGCCTCTAAAAATTCCAATGGCCCCTAAAAATCGAGCTTGATGGGCCACACGGCTCCTGAAACTCAAGGGTGAGTTTCGAACACTGAATTCAAAGGTGAGTTTCGAACACTGATTAGGACGATAGTGAATTACCGAGAACATGGCAACACTGCAGGGTTTCATCGATGACATCGGCCATCAATCAAAACACAATCAATCACAACGCAGCGCAACAAAAAACGCGACGGAGGTACGTCTCACCGCAAGCAGAACATGATTAAACGAACGCGACGCTATAGCACTCAAAGACACGTGAAATTAAAGAGGTGCCACGGTCCACTACAATGCTTCTTCTGCTCAGGAAACTCGTTAATGATTTATTTACTATTGCGTCATCGCTCATAAACAAAAGGTCCGCCAGCGGAGAGTCGGGAGGTCGGTCGGGCAGAACTGTAAATTCAGTGGACACGGGAAGAATTATTACTATGCTAGAGTTGAAGCTGAGTTCATGGACTGCATTTTAACCAGGACTAGAGTACCTGTATACGGGAGAGTATTGCCATCCCTGTGCCGATCTCTGATTGGTCCATCAGTTTTAGGTTATCATGGAGCTCCAAAGTTGGCCCAATGTAAACACACCGGACCCAGAGGAACACGTATTATCGGCTGAGAAATGAATGATAATCACACTCAAAGCTTCATTTTCGGCAGAAATATCCATTTAAGGTCGATCCGAACTCAATTCAGAAGTTGATCAAAAGAAAATTTCTATCACACCCAAAATCACGCCTAGATCTTTGTAGCCATCTTGTTTGTTTACATTTGGCCAAACGAGGAGCGGAGGGGCTGGGGTTTGTTTACATTGGTCCAACTTTGGAGCTTCATGATAGCCGACCAATCAGAGAGCGGCACACTTTTTCTGTAGTAAAAGGATTGGGGTGGCAATACTCTCCCGTATTCACAGGTACTCCAACCAGGACGAGGCATATACAAGGGCGGTTTCTTGAAATCTTGAAAGAAAAAGTTTCCAGGATACTCGTGGAGGTTTCCTGTTATTCTCTGGTTCCACATCTCATTCTTAGCAGACACTCAATTTTCTTTTTAAATTTTTACTCGCGACTAGTCAGATTCAGTCGATACATTGATTCTAATGGCGAGGCTTGAATGATCAATTATCGATGTCTCCCCATTTGAAGCTATGGTAAAGAATCGATTATTAAAGTGTTCGTTGCGAGCACCCTATTTATCGATCCTTTCCCGTAGGTTTATATATAACAGATCAATCGATTCCGCAAAGCACGCCGCTTCACTGATTCATCTAGACGCCCTGTTCTGTGATCATAGCCTCCAGCAATGCCCATTCACCACTACTCGCACACTAAATCATAAATCAATGCAAATTGAACGAGGTGCGTTCGAGGAACAGGGGATAATAAAAATGGAAGAAAATGCGATCAGCAGGATCGGAAGATACCGCACAAACGCCTCAATAACAACCCTGTCGTTGTATTTTAAAACGTCGTTTGAGCATTCGCGTGTAGCCAAGTTCCCCCGGTACAAAACATATTTTTGAAAAAGGTTTTGAACGTATTTAGATGAAATTTTCAGATACGGGACTTAATTTCAACAAGAGTTCCTTAAAAATTCTAACAAAGAAATGAACGACCTTTCCAATGAAATTGTATTTCTTAGAAGGTTGTTGGAAAACTTATGAAAGTCCATACGTTGTTTTTGCCTTACTATTGTGGTGCGCGCGTATGTGTAAACCGGTTCCGATCGAGCAATGCGTCGCGCGTCGCGTACATCTTCGATCGCAGTCAATTATTGTGGAATTATCGTAGTATTATCGTGGCTTATTATGTTATCATTAAGCGCTATAATATGCGTGAATATGCTAATCGGAACCTCCGGCTGATGGACATTACATCCGATATGAGAGACAGCTAATTCACTTGTAGAATTATGCGCTTTGCGAATTCCTGCCTTAATACGACACGTGCTAGCGTTATTTTACGCCGCGCCGCGCGTTGTGTGGAAAGATTCACTTTTTCTCAGTTTCACATGGAGCCAGGACTAAAAGAATTTTTAGAGTAGCGCAAAAATTGAAGGCGACGCAAGCCGCCAGCATTTTTGCTTGATGCAACTGAAACAGCGGGCCTATTGCAAACTTTTGCCTGAGCATAAATGAGAGTTTTTTTCTATCAGTAAATGACTCAAAAATCACGATGAGCGCGTTGGCAAAGTTTGAAATGCACTTCTAACTTCACAATCTACGTAAGAAAGCGTTTTTTTTTTTTTGAGAGATTCCCGCTTCAAAAACGATACCGCGGTGCAGGTGAACATTTCGTCGGTGAAGTCGTTCTATTGAACCCTTTCTAAATAGAAATACTTAATATAGCCGACGCTTCCGCGCACGCAAATTGCAATCTGGAGCACAAGGTCAACCAAAGTGGATCTTTATGAACGCGAAGAAATCGTGAATGTAAACACGCTGGGTTGTTACCAAATGGTTAGAATCTCGTCGGCACATTGATTTTGGCGGATTGGTGTCGGTCATGTAGAGTATTGTGTCGTATCCTAGTATGCACAGGGTTTGGATAGAACGACACCTCTAATGAAATATTCACCTGTGCCGTAGTATCATTTTTAAAGTGGGAAGCTCAAAAAAACGCAAATTTCTTACGGAGATGGTGAAGTTAGGATTGCATTTCAAACCTTGCAAATGCGCTCGACGTGATTTTTGAGACATTTACTGATAGAAATATCTCTAATTTTTGCTCTGGCAATAGTTTTCAACAAGCCCAGAATTTACAAGCAAATTTTTTATTGCTTCACAGGACCGGATTCACTTACTTGCCGCCCATGGGCCGCCTATAGTTTGCCACCCCCTTCTCATTCGTTTTGAAACTCGATAAAAACCATTAAATGAACGTGCCAGCGGGGGAGGGGTGCATAAGACGCATTTACTTGTGTTGAACACATTTTTTGGGAAAGCCCCATCAACACTACTCGCAAAAGTTCACGAAACTTTGCGCGAAAGTTAAGTTCCGTAAACCTATCTCTGCGTGGACAAGGCCTTCCATTCATAAGAAATGAACGAAAAAATTATGAAAGAACAATCATAAATGTGGTTCAATGATTTAAACTTCCGCCGCCGCGCCGCGCAGACAGCACCGTGTTGGACGTAATGCGTAAAGTATTCACGCAGTCTTGTAGGCGCTATGCGTTTCACGCTGACCGCACTGCGTTTGGCGCAATGCAAGAAGTATTCATGCATTCTTGTAGGCGCTATCCGTTTCACGCTGACCGCAATGACCGCACTGTGTTTGATGCAATGCGTGAAGTATTCGTGCAGTCTTGTAGGCGCTAATATGTGTTACATGCCGATCGCCGCGCCGAGGGCTTCTCCTTTTCATCTCAAGTCCTCGTCATCATTTCTCTCTTAGTCGCGCCGTTCTAGGCCAAATTGCGTGTTTGGTTTCTCTCTTAACTCGAATTATTGAGGGTGCTGTCTCTTGTGTCACTAAGAGACGACAAAATTAGAAATTACTGTACTCTCAGAAAATTAGAGATTTTGTCGCCTTTTTTCGTTTGTAATTTTTTTTCTAAATCCGGATTTTTTTTATACCTACATTTAAAAAAATTGCAAAATTTGCCGCCCTCTAGATTTGCCGCCATGGGTCGCGGCCCATGTGGCCACCCCCTTAATCCGGCCCTGTTGCTTCATCTATGAAAGTGCCTAAAGAGCTGATTTTGCAGAAGTTTGTATACTTTTTTTCTGATATGGGAAATAGTTCAAATAGTACATACATAGATTTAAAAGTGAGAAAATGCGCCAACTAGTGACTTCATCTGGCGGAATTTCTTATTTAAACGCATATGTATTTTAGCAGATCAGATCATTTTGTCATATCTCCTCCAATAATAATTGTTCAATTTATGAACCAAGGGTACCCTCGCGTTCAGCTCACTTAGTGGCGTCCATCAAACACGAACTTCATAAAATTTTAAACACCTGAAAATTCTCCATTGAAGGCGCACTCGCAATGGCGCAAGGTTTAAGAGGGCCTTTAATACTGCGTCGTACAACAATTGGGAGTATTTCTGCTAAACGGAACTAGAGACGTGTGGGTTCTTTTGTAACTATTCTGTGTTGAGTTTTCTCTCTGCGTATACGATTGTATAAGCTCCTAGTAGTGCTTTACTTTAATTTTTGAGATTTTATCAAGAACCATGCTCGAACTTCAATGACGCAATCACCCGGCGCTTCTCACCGCGGAATCCTGATGGAAAGCGAGCAACCGCATGGAGTCCTGCCCGTAGCTTCACCTTGGGACCAGGGCTCCGCGAGCTGTTATCACCTCTGCGCCTCCTCTTATTCTCTTTATTCTTTCTTCCTTTTCTTTTTCTTGGCAATCCATTAATCCGCCACCGAATTGTAATAAACGCAGATCGTGACACTGACAATAATACTGTCGTGCCAGGGAAAAAAGCCGTATGAGCCTCCTGACATTGCCAAATTCCCTTTGATGAAGTACGAATTTTCAAGAAAGTTTGTGATATTTGCCCTTCAATTTTACAGGAAATTTCGTTCTCAGTTTAATACAAAATATCAGAAAATTTCAAGTAAATACATTCATAACTTATCTTAAAAATAAATATTTTATCGGGGGAAATTTGGCAACATCCGAAGGCCCATACTGCGTTTTTCCTTAGCACGGTAGAATATGACGGCGGAACGAGTCACGAGGAAGAAGAAGAAAGCGGGGAAAAAGGTCGTATCGTTGCCGTTTGATGAGTGTACGATTTGTCGTCGTGTTTGCATTGGAGTCCCTTTTTACTGAGAGTTAAGACATTGTGGATCCATTTCTGATTAGTTCCCGTTTTTTAGGCCGCCACAGTGTCACAAACGTGAATAAACATTACATTTTCACTAATTTCAAAGATTACAATCTGGAATGGACCGGGAAATTACGGGTTCGGCAAGGAACAAACGGAATGAGAGAAGGAACGGAGAAAGGAATTTCAGAATGTGCCGATCAAAGATTACGAAAATCTTTCAATTTGTGAAATCTTTATTCCCGTTTGTGACTCCATAAGGGGGTGTTGTCTTAACTCTCAGTAAAAAAGAACTCTAATCTGGACGTATTTCTACCAGACAGACCTACGTGCAGGTGAGAAATATGGGGTGTGCTCGTTAGTTCTCTTTGCGTAAGAGTGAATGAGAATAATAAAGCGCCAGTGACGTCAGCGGCAATGATGGAGCCGTTGCGAGCCGGGGCGCGAGAGAAAGATGGTCGTCGGGGCGCTTTAACTCATGAGCCCTGTCCACAACGCTCTCTTGCCATGCCCGCGGCTCATGACTGCCGCATTCAGTTGGCACATAGGTCTGTTTGATAGAGTGTAATATCCCGCTTTTCCAATTCTTCAAAAGGAATCAAGCCCAGTAAGCCCACTTTTACATTGCTGCTTATGCAACTTTCTAGAGCACACACAATATTTCTCACCTCCACATGGGTCTGTTAGGTAGAAATACGTCCATCTAACAAAGAACGGAAGCTTCTTTCGACATAATTTTCCGGTCAGAGGCTTCAGAGCCCGTTTTCTTAAAACTTCATTCTTGCACTTACTGCTCTCTCCGCTATCACGGCATATCGATTTATTGGCAAAAATCGAACCTGAAAGCTCGAAAATCACCGGCCACCTCGACGGCTACCGATAAGCATCCAAACGACGTGTTAAATAATTTACCTCGGATCCGCACAGCAGTGGCTCCCGGTGGCGTAACGATTACGTCGATCGAGCGTAACGCAAATTGCTTCTCCGTGCCTTTATTCCACCCCGCTCCCCCGTGGCCACGACAGCAGCGCCCCCGGCGGTGGATCCGCGAAACGGCCCAGCGCGCCGCGTCGTGAAAGTGCACCCCGAGGGAAGCGGGACTCCCTGCTTCCTCATCCACCCTGCTGCAACAAACCGCGTACCTGATTCGGGGTTTGCGTTCGAGATATGCGGTTTCGGATCAGGGGCGAGTTTTGCTTCCTCTTCGGTTGTCGGCTCTTGAACTTGAAGCAGCTTTCTTCGGTCAGGTACACGGCCGGACCGCGGTCGACCGGACCCCAGGGCGTGTTCGCCGAGTCCGGCCCCTTGTTCCGCGTTCGCTTTTTTTATGCGTTTATTCAGGTGAAATACGCTCCTTGTTGCCGCAATTATAGCTCTAATTAGTATCATTTGTGCGGCCTTCGCGTGGAGCGGGGTTCATAGCATTTTTCTAAAGATGAAAATCGTGGAATTTCAAGGAATTTTTGAGCACGGGAAAAACGTACGTAGGGTTGTGTACCAAAGAATTTAAAAAATGAAATTCCTTGACATTTTTCTGAAATCCTTGACACATTTCGGTGAAATTCCCTGAGAATGGAATATATGCCAGATGGTTGGAGATGCATATTTGGAAATAGTTTTCAGGAAAAATTTCTTGTTTGAAACGTCGAACCCATTCAAGAAAGCGAATAAAAGTAACTTAAGGTGATTAGAACGTTCGCGAATGATCTTAACGATTTTTCCCTGAAATTCCCAGATTTCTCCTAACTTTTTTTTCCCTGACATTTCCCGGTTTTCCCTGACTGGCAACGCTGTCTACGGCTTGGTTCTAAAAAGTCGTCCCCTGGATTTTGGAGTAGGTATCAGTCCTTGAGCCGCAGAATTGGACGCTATAATCTGGACAGGAATGGTACCAATATAGGTGATACTATTTGACTTTCCTCTAGGCATAGGTACTAAACCGTTTTTCCTGTGAAGAGTCTTGATGGAGCGATTGCGAACTTTTGCTAAAGCAAATAAAAAGAGGAAGAAAAAGAGGCCAAAATATCGAAATTTGACTTCGGTAAAAAAATACCCAAGGGAAGCTGCGAACTGCTTCATTCATTCTTGTGCCACAACTCTCTTTTTGGAGAGTGGAAAATGAGAAGAGGTAGCAATTTGACTGCCAAACTACATCACTTTCATCATTTTCCCACCGATGTGACGCGTTTGAAATTCCTTCGAGTCTTTGGACTTATTAAAAGCGCGCTTGTCCAGGATTTTGACTCCAAAAATACAAATAAAAACCCCCCCAAAACAAGGTTTAAAAACCGGTTTGCACCCCTGAACTTCTTCGGCAAACATCTAATCGCGCCTGTCATGACGTCGTTACCTTCCGGCCAAAGTATCAAAAGCGCCATGCGACGTTTCAAAATTTCCGCCGCCATTATATTTTTTTACAGAGAAATTGTTGGTTGAATCTGTTTGAAAATTTCACCGAGTTTTTTCGGCAACGCAAAGAAAATTCAGTGAAATTTTCGGACAGCTTCCTTGCACAATTTTTCTGTAATAAAATAAAATGGCGTCGGAAATTTTTAAACGTCGCATGCCGCTTGTGTTACTTCGGCCGGGAGGTGACGACGTATCGTCAAAGCTAGAGTCCCTTTATACTGAGAGTCAAGACAACACCCTTCATGGAGTCACAGACAGGAATAAAGATTACAGAAATTGAACGTTTTTCGTAATCTTTGATCGGCCCATTCTCGAATTCCTTTCTTCGTTCCTTCCCTCATTCCGTTTGTTCCTTGCCGAACCCGTAATTCCCCGGTCCATTCCAGATTATAATCTTTGCAATCGGTGAAACTGTAATCTTTATTCCCGTTTGTGACACTGTGAAGGCCTAAAAGACGGGAACCAATCAGAAATGGATTCAAATTGTCTTGACTCTCAGTATAAAGGGACTCTAGTGCCGACAATTTATCGAACGATAATGGCAATCAAGTTGTAATCCGACAACTCGGTCTGGACATTGGCAATTCGTATTCCGTCGGCGGACGCAGCTCGCGCCGCCGCGTCTCTTCGTCTTCGTCTTCCTGATCTTGATTCCTTCTTTTTCGAGTTGGCCTCAGCCTCGGCCGATGACCGGTGCTTTCACCTACCGGCCTTTTCCTACCCGGGACCCTTCCGCGTTTCGGCCGCGGGCCCGGGAAACACCGCTCCACAACCGGTTGCGCCTTTTTATTTCGCGCCCGAACCCTAACGCTCCCGCGTAATTAGTTGCCGCGCTAATTAACCAACGGCACTCGCTCTTGTCTCGGAAGATCGTCCACTTTTGTGCATCCGACCAACTTGCTCCGTAAAGCTCGGTGGACATGTTAGGGCTTCGGACTTGAACTTGGGCACAAAGATAATCTGCAACCATGAAAGATAGAGGAGGGGGACTTTATCGAGGATACTACCTTGTTGCGGAAGGACTAGAGTACTTGCATACTGAAGAGTATTGCCATCTCAATCCTTTTACTACTGAAAAAGTGTGAAAAAGAAGAAGTCTCCTTTAATTTTGTCTATCAATTTCAATAATGACGGGGGTCCCCACATTAAGTGCATTTTCTCTCGTAGTTCATAGGGATCACCCACTTTAACCAACAGGATCGCTCCATAATACGAAAAAATTATGAAAGAACAAACATAAATGTGGTTCAATGATTTTAACTTCCGCTGCCGCGCTTCGCAGACCGCACTGTGTTTGAAGCAATGCATGAAGTACTCACGCAGTCTTGTAGGCGCTATGCGTCTCACGCTGATCGCACTGTGTTTGCCGCAATGCGTGAAGTATTCATGCATTCTTGTAGGCGCTATCCGTTTCACGCTGTCCGCAATGACCGCACGGTCAATGCGGACAGCGATGCAATGCGTGAAGTATTCGTGCAGTCTTGTAGGCGCTAATATGTGTTACATGCCGATCGCCGCGCCGAGGGCTTCTCCTTTTCATCTCAAGTCCTCGTCATCATTTCTCTCTAGGTAAGTCGCGCCGTTCCAGGCCAAATTGCGTGTTAGCTTTCTCTCTTAACTCGACTAATTAAAGGTGATGTCTCTTGTATCACTGAAAGACGAAAAAAGTAGAAATTACTATACTCTCAGAAAATTAGAGATTTTGTCGCCTTTTCTCGTTTGTAATTTTTTTTCTAAATCCGAATTTTTTTATACTTACATTTAAGAGAGGCTGCCAAAAAAGATGCTTGATTGGGTTCCTCCTGGGAGGAGACGTAGGGGATGCCCAGTGAGAGGTTGGCGACAGGGGGTGTTAAACGAGATGAGGGAGTGTCAACTCCCTGATAACCTGTGGGAAGACCGAGCTTTGTGGCGATTAGGCGTCGTAAAGCGCCAAAGAGCGCTGTAAAAGCGACTCATATATATATATATTTAAAAAAATTGCAAAATTTGCCGCCCCCTATAGATTTGCCGCCATGGGCCGCGGCCCATGTGGCCACCCCCTTAATCCGGCTCTGAGTCTTAAACCAAAGAATCTTTAAAACTAAAGAGTCTTTAACCAATAGAACCGCTCTGTGCTCCGTCTTCTTTGTTGATAGCTTTGTCTTTGTCTAATGGTGAGCCCACTGAGTCGGATGACGTCACCTTCATCCCGTGTTCCAGGCCTCCTCGGTCCTCGCGGAGAAAGTGTCGGGTGGTTTTCTGTTTCCTCGGCGTCGCCGGAGCCGCAATTACAACTGCATTATCTTTCGGAGCACGACTCGATCGCGCGCGCCGCTGCGGTGCACTTATGACGCCGCTAAAACCGCATCCCGCATCTTCCGCGCCGAGCTCCGCAGTCCCCCCGCCCCCCGCGCTACGGCTCACACCCGCAACAACGACGCGACGACGGAGGAAATGGAGCGGCTGCCTACCCAACCAACCTGTTTTCGGCTCTGCCGCCTCTTACTTTTTAATTCAATTGCGAAGAGAGCTTTGGGTGCGTTGTTACAGGCAGCCCCCAGCGGGCTGATTGTTGAAATCGATAGACAAAGCGACAGACATGGAAGACAAAAAGGATATGGAGGGATCCTATTTGTGGAGGTGGAAGCGGGTGTTTACATTGGACAAAGGACGTAGGTAATAAACGAAAGCCCGTGTCACACTATCAAAATACTATATCAAAATATCAAGGTCAAGTGCTGTGATTGGTCCAAGTCATCGAATTAGCCAATCGCAACACCTGACCTTGATATTTTGATGGCTAGTTTTGATGGTGTGACACAGGCTTAACGGCAACCAACGATAGTTAGTCCATCACTTCCTCCCTTAGTCTATTAGAGCCACCCATTTCAACCAATAGTCCGCTCTATACTTCTCATGTCTTCTTTGTCTACAGCTTTGTCTATAAATTTTAATATCGGCCCGCAGCCTTGGACCGGATCCGTAAGAAAGGGCCCGGATAAAGTACTGATATAGCGGGAGTGCCAGCGACAAGAGACCCTCCTCTAGCCAGCCTCTTGGCGGCAGGTGGAAACCTCTACATTCGGGGATTCAACACTTCCATATGCCCTTTCATGCCCAACCTCTCCCAGTAGCTCGATGAAGTGTGCGACGGTCTACCTGACTGTGAGAGAAGGCTAATAGTAATTTAAAACTTAAAATGAAAAAATAAGCGCCGTCAACGGTATGTTCATTGCTTGAATCGTAATTAGGAAGGGAAGGATTCATTTAACTTTCATAGTAAGACACAGCAGCGATTTCATCTCCGGAAAAATGCGCGAACCCAATCGTTAGACGGAAGTACCTCTACTTGGCTTGCCTACTCATCATCTGTCGTATCGTGAGGACTTAAAATAAAAATTATCCCGCAACAATCGAGAAACTTTCTTTCGTTGGTGGAAACTCGTGTAACGATCCGTGATGTCAAAACCGCGAGATGCGACGCCGAATCGCGACCCGAGATCATGCAGCCGCCGAGAATGAGATTAATGCCGATGATTGCCACCTGCTTTTTCACCGTCGGCTACATTATTCGAAACTCGCAGGCGCCAACGCAAAAAATTCGCCTAAGAAATCGGTCATGGCTCCTAAAAAATGGAGGTTCTGCGCCAACGTGGCCCCTAAAAATTGCCCCCTCCCCCTCACCACAGAAAAAAAATCGTAAAAAGAATTTTTCTGTTCGGTGATTTTTCGAAATTTCTCCCAAGTTACAGCTACTTGTTCTGTAACTAAAACATCATGCGTCTTACTTTTCACTGCATGCGCCGGGATATTTGGGAAAAAAGTAAATTTGGCCCCTAAAAAATCTTCAATGGCCGCTAAAAATCAAGCTTGATGAGCAACATGGCTCCTGAAACTTAAAGACGAGTTTCGAGCACTGGTTGGCTAGATTTGGAGCCTCATTGGTCCAGTGAGGCGTGAGGAAAACAACATTCAGGGCTGCCACAGAAATTGGAAATTTAAGTTCCCCGGTATTTCTCTGATTTCCCTGACACATTTTGATGAAATTCCCTGACAATTGAACAAATGCCAGAATTTTTTTCTTAAAAAAAAAAAAAAAAAAAAAAACAGTTAGAAATAGTTTTCGGGTGAAATTTGTTGTTCGAAACGTCAAACCCACTCGAGAAAGCGAGTGAAGGGGCTATGACGATTTTTCCCTAACATTTCCAGATTTTCCTGACTGTGGCAACCCTGAACCAGTGGATCCCTGACCATTTGCAATCCGAACTATCCGCGGTTTCTTATGTAGCTTTGGCCCATCAAATATGCTGCAATTTCATGGGGCCTATCTCGACTCGGTGGAAAATTCCTTCCAGATGAGACGAGGTTTGGCAAAAGTAACTTATTTGAGATCAAATGTGTTCATTTTTAACTAATAATTACCTTTTGTTTTTTACTTACAAGTGTTTTAATGGGTTATTATAGAATACAGCCTTTTCAATTTTTCTGGCCTCCTGCCTGGCCAAATCGCTTAGTTTTAGATTATCCGCGAATTTTGCTTATCCGCGAATTTCGAATATCCGCGAATTTTGCTTGTCCACGATAGCTCCAGTCCCAATCACCGTACTTAATCGAGACCCTACGTCCTAATTTCCACGTAAAAGTCGCTCACATGAAAAATAATCCGCAGAAACCTGAAAATATCAGCAGGGATCCCTGGTAAAAATTGGCGATAGGAGCTGCGTTTCAAAATACCATAGAAGTTCTTATAGCCGACTGAAGAAGGCGATAGATTCATATAGCTTGCTGTGGAAAGTGGAAAAAATCATACGGCCAGGCTAGACGAAGTGATAAAAAATTATACAGCCGGGCTATAGTACCTATCGCCGGGCTTTACACTTTATCGCCTGGCTGTTGCTTCTTCGCCATCGGCTATAAAAGGCCATAAGAAATTGTGTAGAAATTCGTGCGTTTTGAGAATCCTTAAGTTTTTACGGAATCACCTTAATATTTACAAAACGCACATTATATTTTCCTTTACTACATATTTTTTTTTCATCAACTGAAATGAGAATAATCCATACAGAGTGTGCAAACATTTTAAAATCATGAGTTGAAAAACGCTGACTCCACGAGATTAATTAATGTTAGAGCCTAACACAAAGCGGAGCGGCGGCGCATTGGCGCCTACAAACCTAACAGGGATACTTCACGCATTGCGCAATGCGGGAAGTATCCCTGTTAGGTTTGGAGGCGCCAATGCGCGTTTCGCGCTGGCTGCCCGCCTGCCGCGCCGCAGCGTACCACGCGCCACGGCGCTTGAAGCAACTATTTCACACCAGAGGTATTGCACAGTATCATACGAAACTGAAGTCGCTCTAACATATTAGGAATAGCAGACATCCTTCAAAACTACGGAGCTTTCCTCGCAAAATAAATCAAGATACTACGGCCCAAAAAGAGAGCGGTAGTCCAAAAACTCACTTAAGTCCTAGCATCCGCAATTAGTAACGTTTAGCATACACTTTATCGCCGGGCTGTTGCTTAATCGCCATCGGCTATAAAAGGCTATAAAAAATTGTGTTGCCGGCTGTAGAAGCTATTGGAAATCTTACAGCCGGCTGTAGGTCTATGGTATTTTGGAACGCAGATTCTACTGCCAGTTTTTACCAGGGATGCTTTTACGTAGAAGATATTAAACTCCAAAGCCTCCACGCGGCTGATCAAAATGGATTGTTTTATATTTGCTTCATTTATAGAGGTCAGCACCCCTTAAAAGTGCTGTTTTCGCGTCATTTTGCTTTCAAGGCAAACTCATCTATTCAGCAGAGGACGGAGTGAAGGGTGGGTTATGTGCATAGTTGATGAAAATTGTATTTATTGTTTTTCCCCGACGTCAAGAACACGAGATGAATTGACTCCTTAATCAACAGCAACATACCGGGTTAGACATCACAATTTCCGATTATTAAAACAAATTATCGAGGTAGGGGGTTGAGCGTTGCCGAGACTGAAAAAATTGGTAGAAAAAGAGAGATACGATACATATTTTTAGCGGTGGATAATAATAAGCTGACGAAGCTCTGAATAGGCGTTGCATAAAAGGAGCGTGGTTGACTGTACGGTGCGCTTCATAAATCTAGATTTCCAAGCCAAGGACTGTATTGTCAGTTCCATGTGTAGTTTGGAAATAACTTCGATATCGAAGTTAAAGTTAAATAGATTCAGTTAGTAAAGTTAGATTTAGAATTAGAATTATGCATAATTTTAATGAGCTGTTGTGTTTTAGGGGTAGTTTGAAGATTTGTTATACTTTTTTAGGGCGTCTCGAAAAGAGGGAGCAAGATTCAAATTCTGAGGGAGAATGATGGATCTTAAAAAGGTTCAGAAATTTTCGAACTCTGCTGCAGAAAAAGTTAAGCCTGTGGGCTTCGCATCTACAAAAGTAACATCGAAAGTGTAGTAAAGGCGTTTGAAAAAATAAATCCGATAAAATTCAGAGAAATTTTCAAAGAAATTCAGCCAAGAATTTCTCTGTAAAAAAATAAAATGGCGGCGGAAATTCCGAAACATCGCATGGCGCTTGTGATACTTCGGCCGGAACGTGACGAAATACCATTCCCAAAAAATGCATTATCAAAATAAATGTGCTGGCCAACACTGGAAAAAAACACATTGGATCTAGAGTCCAGACTCATAAAAACATCGACAAGAAAAAATACTCTTGATTCAATCGGATTTTTGCTTAAATCAAGAACCAAGCCTCTTAATTTGAGCGGATTTCTTTTTGATTTAAGCAAAAATCTGATTGAATCAAGGGTATTTTTTCTTGTCAATGTTTTCAAGAGTCTAGACTCTAGATCCAATGTGCTCTTTTTCCAGTGAATATATTGGTGCACTACTTACTTATTAACCCGAAAACTTAAA
The DNA here is from genome assembly GCF_918797505.1 of Bemisia tabaci. Taxonomy (NCBI): domain Eukaryota; kingdom Metazoa; phylum Arthropoda; class Insecta; order Hemiptera; family Aleyrodidae; genus Bemisia; species Bemisia tabaci. Next base: position 26,781,866 of record NC_092801.1, on the reverse strand, counting down.
ATTACTATTGCGCTTCACAACGTAACGGCTTTTCATCAAACCGCCGTGCTCTTCGTACGTTAGCCCGCGGAAAATTTAGAAACACACTGTAGAGCGAGTTAATTAGCCTGGCTTATCGCGAATTAGTCCCAATTATTCGAGTGCAACGTCCATTGCACCGGGATGATTGCAGTGCAAAAGCGCCAGCCAGGGTCAGTTCACGAGGGGGGAATGCATGCAGCAATGTAATGTCAAAGCATGAAAATAACGCGCAACGGTCTTTTCCCTGACGCCAGACCTCCGTGCACGTTTACGTTGAGTTTGTACGGGGATTTTCCACGTCGCGGAAACTGCAATCGCAGAATTTTTTTTAGGGAAATTGGGGCGTTCAAAAGGGACCGTTCATTCATGGGCCTGTTGCGAACTTCAGCTAGAGCAAAAAAAAAAAAAAGGAATTATTTCTTACGAAAAATGGCTAAAAAATCACGATGGCAGCGTGTCTACTAAAACAGGCTGACCAAAAATCAGTACTAAATACACAAGGTAGATTTTCACAGGTATGGACAGAACTTAACAACTGGCCTCTGATTGGCTCTCAAGCGGCCCCTTAACGTCAGCCATTTTGAATGTTTTGATTATTTTGATTTATTATGTTCGGTGTATCGTTTGTCAAAATTTTGTGGGATTTTTCGCACAATTTTGATAATGCGATATTAATTTTAACGTTTAAACGCACAAACGTTTGAATGTTAATTTGATTGTAATTTAATTAAAAAACGGGCCCCTTAACCTACGTCACGTAGTCATGTGACACGTACTGAGGCTCATGGGAAATTTTCAACTTTTCCATACCTGTGTAAATCTACCTTGCTAAATACAGTACTTTTTTAGTCCTTTCCCGAGAAATTCAGTACCTCTTCGACAGAAAAATTCGGTACTTTATCAGTACCTTCAATTGACGAAATTCGGCAAATTTGAATTTCCCGCTCAAATTGTGACAAAAAAATGAAAGAGTTCCGAACCTTCTTTCAAAATTCCGCACTTTTTCCGACTGGAAATGGCTCAGTTTCGAGCCGAAACGTCTCGGATTTTTGTGTGTACCTACTTTTTAGCCCTGTTTCCCGTTTTTCTCCTATGTTTTTGATATCATCATTGTCACGGGCCGCTGATTTGGGAATGGACCACTAGACAAGGTACGCGAATTTCGGCATTCTAATACATGTTTCTTTACCAAAATTTCACGTAGAACACGATGCGCACAACAAAAATTACCGAAATCAACTCCTTACGAAGATATTTAATGATTCTTGATGCGTGAATTTAAACCACCCGCTCATGAAAACTCAATACTCTACGTGATTCACATCCCGCGCTAAACATTATCATGACAGTCTTTGCGATTTAAAAATCTGGCAACCTCAATCTTGACGCTTTGGCTCAGTTATAGCAAATTGCTAATAGTTTGAACAACACATGGTGGGAAATGAACATTGATCGATTGAGAAGATTGCTGAAACCGTTGTAGTGCGCGATTTGACTCACGTAGAGCTTTGAGTTTCTTGTGAGCGGGCAGTTCAAATTTCTCGTGACCTATGTGAAATAAAAACGTTAATATCTTCGTTAGGAATTGGTTTCAGTAATTTTCGTTGTGCGAATCGTGTTCGACGTGAAATTCCGGTTAAGAAACATGTATCAGAATGCTTTGCTTCGTACCTTGTCTAGTGGTCCATTTTAAATTATAAATATTCTAGGCCTAGCCATCTTGGTTTGATATTGGAATCTGAGGATTGGCAGTGACATTTTTTGTGTTGGAAAGGGTGGCTGCCTTTTTGTTCCCGAAAAGCTCCACATTTCGACTCTGATTGGAACAACACATGAGCCGCTAGGAAACTACCGGCGATTGCCAACTGCTCGCGACATAATCATTATTTAAAGCTTTAAAGAAAGAATTCGAAACCTAAGTTCCGATATGATTCGTTTGCAAGCATTCAGTTCACCTGGGGTAAACTAGAGTCCCTTTATACTGAGAGTCAAGACAACACCCTTCATGGAGTCACAAACGGGAATAAAGATTACAGAAATTGAACGTTTTTCGTAATCTTTGATCGGCCCATTCTCGAATTCCTTTCTTCGTTCCTTCCCTCGTTCCGTTTGTTCCTTGCCGAACCCGTAATTCCCCGGTCCATTCCAGATTATAATCTTTGCAATCGGTGAAACTGTAATCATTATTCCCGTTTGTGACACTGTGAAGGCCTAAAATACGGGAACCAATCAGAAATGGATTCAAATTGTCTTGACTCTCAGTATAAAGGGACTCTAGGGTAAACGACTTGAATCTGCGAGTCGATTTGGAAGCGACAGGATTTTAGCGAGATGAAGTTGTAACGCGAGCGCCGAGCCCGCTGCTCAATTCTCATCGAATTAAGGCCCGCACCAGTGGCGTGGCGTGAAGGATCGATTATTACCGATATATCGCCATTTGAAGCTATAGTAAAGAATCGATTATTAAGGTGTTCGCTGCGAACGCCCTGATAATCGATCTTTTTCTATAGGTTTAAATGGCATAACAATCGATGTATCGCAATTCACGCCACGCCACTGGCCCGCACGCGAGCTGAAGTTAACTCAAAAGTTGTCTCTTTACCGTCCGCGATCAAGCAGAGCACTTGGGGTAAACGACCAAACGCTAAACACGGAGCTCATAAAACATTGCGACATTTATGGTGTACTGTCAGGGTTGCCAAACTTTGGCCATCATTTCCTCATTCGAGATGTTATTCACCGAGATCAGTGGCGAGGCGTGAATGATCGATTATTGATATTTCCCCATTTAAACCTACGGTAAAGAATCGATTATTAAGGTGTTCACAGCCTGAATCGACACTCTGTGAATCGATCATTTTCCATAGGTTTAAATGGAAGATCATCGATATATCGCAAAGCACGCCGAGCCACTGACCAAGATGCCATGAAAAGCAGGGGGAGAACCGAATTATTAAATGGATTGCATTTTGCAAAAAGGAACCGAGAGCATTCCAGTGTTGCTAGGATTGTGCAACTTATATTCCTTGCAATGAAATTTTGAAATCTTGCGACAGATTAAATTAACTTTGGTAATTTTCGTATTGAATTTATAGTTTATTGGAAGTAAAGATAAAACCTGTTTAGACTTTAGAAGATCAATTAATATTTGCAAGGTAAAGAAAGTTGCACAATCTTAGCGACATTGGAATGCTTGTATTTCCTTTTTGCAAAATTCAATCCAGATGATTAAATTACATTATGCAAAAACTAAGTCAAATACGTGTTTTACAAAACGTCGTAACGATTGTAAAATCTTAATCGATTCGAAAATCTAAGGGATAAACGCATCACATTCTGCGACAAGGAGCCACTATATTTGGCTCAAACACAAAAGCACCTATCAAGGTTTGATTGGACCAACAAACGATATTATCGACCAATCCATTGGAAGTTCGCCTTCGATTTCACCGCATAGGCAATAAACCTACCCCGGAGCTCAAATAGTTGCCTATTCGAAGACCGCACGTTTAATTCGCTCCATATACTATGATTATATCGGTATCTATTGCCTGATTAAACGTGGTCGGTAGTTCTCTTATTTCAACATAAGTTAAACTTATTTTAGTAACAAATAAGTATACACTGGATACCTGCAGAAAAATTAAAACATCAAATCAGGAAGTGGAGTTAGTAAAAACCACATCCGCCAAATTCCGACAAATTAGGGATCATTCCCCTTCGTTCAGAGTCATCAAGTCAAGTAGGGAAACAAAAATTGACCCAAAAAGTGAAGAACACGAGTAGATCGTGCTATTTTTCAATCGCATAGGATGCAGGATGCCTGCGCTGAGTCACATGCACATTTAAAATGAAATGAAAAGTGGTTGACACAGAGAAAAATTAGTCCGCCCATTTTTTTTCAACCGGATAAAGAAAAAAAAATCATATGCAATACATGAAACTTATACATTTTTCTTGAACGGGGAAAAAAGAATAACAGATAACCCTCAGCAAAAAATTAAAGCATCTGATGAACGAAGGAGGTAATTTTTTCTCACGAGGAAAAAAGTGCGAAGTTTAAAAACTACATCGAATCTTGCGGTTAGAACTTGAAAAGATTTAACCAATGTGGCAGGGCTGAAAACCGAGTTTTCGAGATTGATTTTTCTAATTAAGTTCACTTCAATCATTTGATTTAAAATTATTAAGTAAACCGCAGTTTAATCTTTAAAAAGAAATTTAATAATCCCCACAATTCACCAGAAGCTTTGATGATTACGCGGGCAACAATTAAAACTAAAGAGAACTGTAGAAGCAGCGACCATTGGTAAATTACATGCTCTTCATGAGTTCAGGTTTCAAAAATCTTGCACACGAAAACAAAAATTTAAAGATCGCATCACATCCAGTGTTCTGCCCTCCCATGCGTCAATGCGTCATGCGTCAAACACGACTATAAGTCGGGCTTCGGCGCCTACTTTGGGACGTTGGGTCATACTATTATGGTGCTAAGGATAAACACCATATGAACATTTCATTTTTGCCCAATTTCTCCGATAAAAAAAATCATTTCGAATGAAAATTATGCATCTTTTCCCTTGAAGTTTCGGACCTTTTATCATCAATTGGGAAAGAAGTCGTCTGGAAAATTAGAAGAAGAATATTTACAACTTTCCCAATGAATTCGTAATTTACTAAAGGAAAGGCAATACCTGAAGGTTCGAACTGCGTGTTCCCTTAGCACGGGGTCACAGTAGTGGCGCCTAGGAAATTTGACGCACCCCATCGTACAGCGGATCGAGTCAATGAGAGAGATCGGACAAAATTTGGAAACTTTAAAAACTCATAAATCCGTTCATACTAAACTTTGAGGTTTTGAAAGTAGTTTCCTCGTGAAATTTTCTTCCAAGAGCATCCCTCAAAATTTAAAATGTGACGAATTAAACAAAAAAAATTGCAGTTTTACAATTAGGTAAAAATTACACGTCCGACCTCTCTAATTGACTCGATCCAATGTGCGTCGAATTTTTAAAACTCGTAATCGTGAAGCAGCGGCGGCGCATGATGCGTATCAGTAGCGTGGCGCGCTTTGCGATATATCGATTGATCTGCCATTTAAACCTATGGAAAAGGATCGATAAATAGGGCGTTCGAAACGAACAACTTAAGAATCGATTCTTTACCATAGGTTTAAATGAGGAAACATCGATAGTCGATCTTTCACGTTTCGCCATTGCAATGCGTATGCAAAAAGTTCATTTGTCTAGCATTGAAAAAAAAGTTACGGGCTATTTAGACATACTGTCCGTTTCGGGCTCAAAGGCCGAAAGTTTCAGATGCTGGATAGGGTAGCCACAGAATTTAAAAGATGAAATCCCCTGACATTTCCCTGCACTGAAAAAAAATCTCGGTGTATTTACTAAGAAAAGGGTAAAATTACCAAGAATTCAGGGTTCTATTTGATCCCAGTTTTTTCTTGGTAAAATTACCATTTATGGAATTGGTAATCTTACTGAGAAATCTCGGTAAAATTATTGAACTTTCTCGGTAATTTTACTGGACCTTGGTAAAAACGCCAATATTTTTATCGACTGTGGTAGAATTACCGAGATAAAATGGCAAAGTTACCGGGAATTGATTACCAATAAAAGTGGTATTCTTACCTGGAAAAAACAGTAAAAATACCGGGTTTTGGGTAAGCTTACCAGTCTGTCTTGGTAAAATTACCAATAATTGGTAAAAAAAAGTGAGATGGTAAAGGTACCAACGGACCTTCGTAAAAACGCCAAGAATTTTTTTTCAGTGTGAAACATTTCGGTGAAATTCTGTGACAATTGAAAATATGCCGGATGGTGAAAAAGATAAAATTAGAAATAGTTTTCAGGCAACTTTGTTGATCTGATCGACAAACCTCTCCTACACAGCAAATAAGGGTGACTTAAGGATTTTTCCCGGACATTTTCGTCATTTTCCCTGACTGGCAACCCTGGCTGGAGCCGTAGCTTCGATTGCTCCGGGTGGTGCGCCCGGAACTTTCGGTCTAGAGCTCGGGACGCTGACGGTACGTCTATACGGCCCGTAAGTACGGATTCCACGGCCGGATTTTTTTTCAATGCTCCGGAACAAATTTTAGTTGGCTCTGAAAAATCGGGTGGCTTCCGGAATTTTAGAGGGGAGGCAGAACACTGATCACAACCGTCGCAAGAGCCGAACAAAAATGATCAAAATCAAAGGGAGCATAATCACCTGGCACTCGGCACGTTTCACGATGCACAAAACCACACACAAACAAAGCACCGAGCACGGACAGAGGGAACATACAACGAATGACTATTTACTAGAGGCGTAGCCGAGACAGATTTAATGAGGAAGTACAGAGAGTAAGAGCCACAGCAGAGGGGAGTGAGGATAGAGAGGGGAGAAGCTTTGGACCAGAACTAAGTTTGAGGAGAAAGTCTCCGGCCATGGCAGGAAAATAGCAAAACCAATTCGAAAGAAAGTTTTGATAGAATTTTATGACCTTGCAAGAGTACGGCCTCGACTGGGGTTTAGACCCTGCTTTGACCATCTTAGGGAGTGATGTAATTTGACCAATTTTCTCCCTGTTGTTAACTACGAGGACCGCGTATAGCAGAAAGGAACCAAGCCACATCAGCTATTCCGCCGTGCTGAGGAAAAACGCCGTATGAACATTCGAGAGTTGCCAAATTTCCTTCGATGACATGTTTTTTTTTTTGTGGTAAGTTAAGAATATTTTTCCTTGAAAATTTCAGGGACTTTGGGTGAAATTGCGCGCAAAATTATCTGAAAAATCGAAGGGAAAATTTTCATAAATTTATCAGGAAATTCGTGTTTTATCAAAGGAAATTTGGCGACGCTTGGAGGTTCATACGGCGTTTTCCTGAACAAGGTAGTTTTCTGCCGTGCTAAGGAAAAACGCCGTATGAACATTCGAGAGTTGCCAAATTTCCTTCGATGAAATGTTTTTTTTTTTTTTTTTTTTTTTTTTTTTTTTTTTTTGTGGTAAGTTAAGAATATTTTTCCTTGAAAATTTCAGGGACTTTGGGTGAAATTGCGCGCAAAATTATCTGAAAAATCGAAGGGAAATTTTCATAAATTTATCAGGAAATTCGTGTTTTATCAAAGGAAATTTGGCAACGCTTGGAGGTTCATACGGCGTTTTCCTGAGCAAGGCAGTTTTCTGCCGTGCTAAGGAAAAACGCCGTATGAACCTTCGTCAGTTGCCAAATTTACTTCAATTCAATGCGAATTTTCAGAAAAACTCGGGAAAATTTTCCATTCAATTATTTGTAGAATTTTCTTTGAAAGTAGAGCTGAATTATCCGAAAATTTCAGGAGAAAATATTCATTGCTCTCCTTAAAAATACATGTTTTATACGCGATAATTCGGCAGCTCTCGAATGTTAATACGGAGTTATCCCTTAGCACGGCAGTATCGACAAATTTAACTGGGCTATTCAATTCCTGACGAGAGAACATTTGTGCAGATTCCTATGAAACTTTCAAGGAATTTGCTTCGTTTTATGCAGAAAATTCACTGAAATTCACACGAAAATCCGCACAACCGCTTCCGTGTAAAAATTTCCTTAAATTGCCCAATTAAATTTGGCAATAGGTGATGGGGCTTGGTTCCTTTCTGCTTAAATCGGTCCATTTAACAGGGCAGTGAAGCAGAGGATCTCATTTGTAAGAGAACTAAGAATCCTCAAATGAGAGAATGGTTGTGGAAACCGCACTGCATATTATTTAGAAATCTTTAGGGGAACGTAATACGTGATAAAATCTACATGAAGGGACTGGAGATAATTTTCAAAAAAATGTTTGAGCGGGCGATTGTGACCCAATGGTTTATTACTTTTTTAATTTTGTGGGAAATCAATTTTGGCCATTAAAAGGTGGATGGAGGAGTTAAGTGGATTATTCATGATCAAAAAAAAAAAAAATTACGAGGATGGGGTGCTATTTAAAAAAAAAAAAATAGAATAAAGGGGGCAGGGAAATTGAGGTAAATTAAGGACCTCATTTGCTAACACAAACAACAAATGAATTCAAAGATTTAGACCAACCCTGGGATCCACTGATTTACTTCTAACTAAACTCATTTTTTGTAATCTCTAGGATCCACTCAAATTCCACTGATTTATTTCTAACTAAACTCATTTATGTAGGTAATCTCAGAATTTTCCCATTCAAAACAAAAAAAAAAAAAATTAAAGAATTATATGGGTAGTTGAAGTTTTTCAAAGCTGTAAGGTTCGTTGTTTTGGACCTGATTTTAAGTGAAGAATACATTTTACTACCCCCTTAAATACAAGAAAAATGCTGGATTTTTTCCTTAGAAACTGCAGGTTTCTCTTGATGTGCCAGCATGATGTGAAGAGCTTGTTAAAAGTACAGTCAGGGAAAGGTGCTATTAACTTTCCACAAAAAGAATGCTTCCACGGAATGCTTGAGATGTGGTACAACAAGTATACAACAGGGAGCACCCCTATACAATGACTTTTATAAGATGCCCCACAAAAGCAAAGGGAGCCATCTGAAGTGTAATATGGCAGTAGTACAAGATCTACAAGGCTAGGTAGTGTTCGACTGAAAGTAGAGCAGGAAGTTGGCTAAACTCAAATACACATATCTTGGTGCGTTGCTTCAAAATTTACACCCCTGACACTTTTTCAAAAAGAGAAGGTTGACTTCTTTTCTTGGAATACTTGTAAAGTGTTCTTCAGAAAGGAGAAATTATAACAAACGAGAGATTATGTCAATAATTTTTTTGATTGAAAAATAAAGCAAGACGGGAAGTCTGCATCGTTGCAAACCAAGATATGTAGTTCCCGAGTATAACCATTAAGGAGCGATGGAGATCTAGTCGAACAATAGCAACATCCATCTCAACCACTTAGAATTGCCAACATCCTTAAACAGACAGTCATACAGGAAGGGTGTTGGCAAAAGTGTAGAGAATAAAAACAAGAGGAAGGAGAAATAATAGGTCTAACTACACTGAATGACGATCGAGCGTACCCATCAATGAATTCATATCTTCCGCAGAAATTAATGAACTTATTGATCGGCTTGGAGCAGGAGGGAGCAAAAATTCAACAATAAAAGAGCATTGTACCTCAAGAAAACAACAATACCACGAGGAGGGTGCGACAACTGGGACATGATAAGGAACCAAAACAAATCATTTCGAACAACTTTCAGGAGCTGAGAAAACCAATAAAATAATCAATCCTATCAAAATTTTCGACGAGGATTGAAAGATACGTGGACTTGCATGGAGTTGAACTTAAAATATGACGATGCTCGAGTCAGAAAATTAAAATGCGAGCGCAAAACTTTTCAAAGGATAAGAGCTTTGTGACTTACTTTGACGGTAGGCTTGGTACAAGCACGAACGTCTATGACCGCGCTTGATTTCCCTTTCTCGTACTGATATGATGTGATCGCATCTTCAATTTGCATGCTGTGATATGATAATGAGACGACAGGTAAACAACCGAAATAAACACGGTGAAAAATCAATGAAATAAGACCTCCGACACACACTTATCAGCATGAAAATCCGCAAACCACTGGCGCTATGGGGGACTGGGGGAGAGAGTAAACAACAATGGCCGAACGCTGTCGCGCATTGCCAACTTTTGCATAATGACACTAGTTTTTCAACCCACGGTTGTCAAGTTTATACCAATCAAAAAAGCGGATTTCGACGTTTCAAATGTTTGCTGATGTTTGACCTTTATTTTATTTATTCATCTATCCATCTATTTATTTCTTTATTTAACCATTCACAATTCAAGGGCAAGCCCATGAACAAGAATTTAAAAACAGCAAGAAGGCTTAAGATTACAACATAACATTATTATTTTTAATTCATTTTTATTTTTTTATTTCAAGAGAATAAGGAAACTGGCCGCCGAAAATTTTTTCTTGTTCCTGAAATTGGATACCTACACCCCATAGAAAATATGAAATCACAAACAATTTTTATTGGTTTTCTTTTGGAAAATTAAAAAAAAAGAAGATTTTTTGAATGAAGCAGCGGAGATACGCATTTTTTGACGATCCGCTGATTGTGCAGGTACCTTATCTAGGAAACCTAGATAGAAAAGATAGTATATCGCATGCATATATTTACTTTTAAAAAAATCGTAAAAATTATGTCAAATTTTACCCTGTCAGACGGATGAGAACTTTATTGAGTTGTGGGGGGGGGGGGGGGGAGCATTGTGTTTTCTGAGTTTTGTATTTTTTTTACGAACGAACAAAAAAATTACATTTTTTACACAAGGAATGCAATGCATTAGCTTTTAAATAATATAGGTACTGAAGATGTAAAACCTATGTTTTTTGCTACTAAGAAAGATGTAAAGGTATCGAAGTGATAGTTTGACGCTTCCGGCTTGCTTGGGTAACGACAAAAGGTGATAGCGAAAATTTTGAAACACCGTATCGGCATTTTAGAGGAATTTTACAATTTTTAATGACGATATCGAATATTAGGATCCCACGATGTTTTTCCGATCGAGAAACTTTGAAATATGTTTCCCAATCGCGGTGTTCCAAAATTATTACTCATAATTTATTTTCCGAGAGAATGTCGCTTGAAGTTTTACATGAAATCCTTGAGCGGCTTTAAATAAAAAAAAATCCAAATCGATCTTCGAGGTACAAAAAACAAAAAAATCATAAAATCACGTGCAAAAAGGAGGCATGGTAGAGTGGAGTGTTAAAACATCCTGAAAATAAATTTTGAAAGAGTTGAGAACGTAAGTATTATGCGGTAGAAAAGTACCTGAAATTAAAAGAATTTACATTGAATTAGATTTAATCAAATGAAAAAGACTTTTCTTTTTGATTAAATTTAAATTGTCAGCGAGGTGGTAAAGATTTGTCTCACTTCAACACATAATGCTCCAACACCGCCGCAGAGCAGTTGATGCTACTGACCGCTAGGTAGCGTTACCTGTCATAATTCATATCCCCACTGTATAACGCTCCGGTGCGATGCATGATCCATGCCCGCTAATATTACGTCAATTTTTGGCCAAAAAGTTTTTATTTTTGGGTATCAATGTTCGGAAAAAATATCTCTCGCAAGTTTAACGCCCTTGAATTAACAAAATTATGAATTACAAGTTTTTATAAAGAACCAAAGATCCGTCAATCGGAGGTAAAATTGTGTCCATTTTAAGGGTTGCCTTATATACGGTTGAAATTTCACTTCCCTCCGTACTCGCTTCGGCGGTACATATACTAAAATTGGAACGATACAGAGAAGATTAGCATGGCCCCTGCGCAAGGATGACACGCAAAATCGTGAAGCGTTCCACATTTTTTGGCGACCTCTTACATCAACTTGCAACCAAGATTACAGTAATTTTGATCAGTAGACACTGGAAAAAGATAAATACCAAAAGATATATCTATAACCTAAGTGCATACCTACGTCACTCTGCGACGTTGCAGACACCCAGTCGTACTTTAATTTTTCTTTGGAAAGCTACTTAATACAGTTTCTAAAAAACTTCCCTAATTTTTCTCCTCTGTTATTATAACAAAATATTCTGTATGAATCACAGGCTTTGGAGGTGGCTTGTCTCATCACGATAAAATAAATTAGGGGCGGAAACTTTGAAACATAGCAATGGATATACGCGGTTTTGAACTTTGGCCAGATATATAAAAACATTTAGTGATGAGGGATGGGGAGGGGGGGGGGGGGGTCGACCAAACTTTTACGAATTATAAAAACGGTTGCATAATCCGTGACAAAATATAAAACGTCTATTTGTAGTGAGAGCGCTTGGGAGCATTCTTTGTCGCATAACTCATAATTTTTCTTTTTTAGCTTCACTATTTAAGTATATTTCGGTATCAAATTATTTTTCGTCGATTTTTAACTTCGCAGTATATGATCCCATTGACAATAACTGAATGCAAATTACTATAATTTTTTCCAGACAACTCTACGCGCCTACTTTTGAATTGTATGTCCACCTCATGTCTTAAAGATGCATTTCTCGAGTGAAAAGAGGAAGCTTAAAGAATTTTCCGAATAGGCAGCTTGAGGTATAAATTAATTTTGCGAGGGCGAGGGTGTGATAATAGCTTGTCAAAGCAAGCCGTGATCTTTTCACGAAGCGCATAAAACGCCTTCATCGCCGAAGCTATGCAACAGCGGTTACGAACAGATATGTCTGTTCTTTTAGGAGGGTTCAATTCAATGATCGATCTTGACTAACAGCACTACTAGAACTACGTGATCGTGTGGCTCTATACTGCCGGGCTAAGGAAAAACGCCGTATGAATATTTGAGAATATCATATAAGGATGAGATGAATGGCTCATCTTCCCCATAGTCAGGGAAATTTTTCTTTGATTGTCAAGACAATGCGTAATATCAGAGGAGTTTTCTTACCGCACTTTTGATAGCATCGTGGTGTAAGTCTCGAAAAACGTACCTCAGTTGCAACGTTTGACATTTCCGCTGTTATTTAATCAATTTTTTCGAGGGAAAATCCGCGAAAGCGATTCAACTTTTGGAGGAATATTCTGAGCAGTATATGAAGAACAATCAGTAAAAATTCAAAAAAATATGACTCGGTGGTTCACTCTGTAAAAACTGAATTTTAAAACGCTCAAAAAACACATTTTTTTACCAAACCGTAAAGGGTCATACAAAAGAGAAAAAAAAGGAGGTGTTTGCATTTTGAGGATTGTGTACCCTGTGACGTAGGTCGGCACAACCTGGTCAGCAAAATCCGGAATTCGAAGTATGAAAAACGGACCATAACGTCCGATTTTATTTTCCTTAAATCAACTCATGATATAATTTCAAACACTTAATGTAGAATGCATTTTTCCATAAACTACACCATTTCCAAGAAAATCGATGATAAAAGTCGCCGTGCCGACCTACGTCATAAAAAAAATTCCAAGATGCCCGAAATGCAAACACCTCCTTTTTTTCTCTACGGTAAGAGATTACCTTAACGTCCTATCAGTCCACCTACAATTTTTAGTGTAGGCAACACAATCTCCTACGTGGTCGAATTGTGGCACTTACCATCCCGCATAATAATTGTCAGACGGTCTTCGCAGGCGATTTTGTTGTAGAAACCATGAGAGTTTAGAGATGATAAAAGGAAAAGAGAAGTAGGAGGGGGAAAAAGGAAGAAAAATGAATTAGAGAGAAGAGGAATAGAGGACGAAGAAAAGAGCATGGCCGGATTGCAAGAATTGATGGGAGATATCGCCCACTGAAAAGCGCCTTCAATTTCGCTGTATAGGCAACAAACGTACCGGAGACGGCGAGTGCGAACAGTGAATTATTCGAAAAACACAGCTTCAAGTACGCTCTCTAAGCCTTAGATTCGCCTTCATTTTTTCGCATAGGCAATAAAACTATCAGGAAGCGCAATCCATCCGAAAAGTCTACATTTATCCCGTTCGCTTGGATAATTAACTAGATTAAGAGGAGCGCAGAATTTTTGAGAGGCCGATAAGCTTTTAGAGAAGAGCCAAACTTGTGATTTCAGCAGTTGATCATTGCCGTAATGAACGGAAGCTACTCTATAAGTATAATTATATCGAGAGAAAAGTTTCAAGTGAGTGAATCCAAAACATTAGGATGGGTGCAAGTCCCTCCGTGCATTCAGAAATGAATTTTCTTGGACCGCAAATTTAAATTTCGCGCACTACTTTTGTTCCTAGTTTTCTCAAGCAAGCTGCCAACCCTGATTACAGAGTGCTATTGAAAATAGAACGCTTTGCTAACAATTATTGTCTTAAATTTAGCATTTAAATCTTGAGAACATATTTTTAATGCATTTTCTGAAGCCGCGTAAATTTAATTAGTGTACTCTCTCAATTATTTGCGAAAAGGAACGTAAAAATAAATCCCGTCTCTAGTAATGTCTCAAAAGTTAGGTTTAGTGTCAGCAGCTGGGACGATTCGTTGTTGATTTCTGATTGGTGGATTTCCAGCAAAATAGATAAGAGGAAGGATCAGATATGTGTCAATTATTGTTGATCGAATGCAATTCCACGGTGGTTTTCTTCTAGAAATAACTCATTCCTCCAATTTATAGTCCGCTAAAATATTAACTACTGTCTTTCCTATATTATTTAACGTTCTTAGTTCAACGCAGTCTCGTCTGCAAGTTCCGTGAAAATGCCCGCATACTGACGTGTGTGTTGGCATAATTGAAACCTTACCGTCGTCACTATAAATCCGTGAAAACATGACAAGTGTCGAGTTTTTCCTCTCTCTCGTTTCCTAAAAACCTAGTTAAATGATTAAAATGCGGCATATCAGTGTTACTTTGTTAAGTGTATTCTTAACTTTCGTGGTGATTGGCAATGCCTACTACCAGAAGCAGCAGTTCTACCCGTCGGTGGTGTATATCACCAAGTCCAACCCTAGTATGGCGGTATGTTAAACCGAAATTTTTTCTCTCCCACAACCCTGAAAGTTTGGGTTTTTTCCAAGCAGAGACTCTCTCATAATTCCCCAGCAATCGCACCTGGACTTACAACTTGCACTCGAAAATTTTCTTCCGCAGCAAGATGAGCCCATTTATCATGCCCCCACCTACAGCTCTTTACGCCTTATCACTTTTCTAGAAATTTTCTGTTTTGGAAAACCGTTGGGGATTTGTCATGGCTCTACAACTAGGAAGAGATTCGTGGTGACCGAATTTTGACATCATTACTATTCCCTGTCTTTCAGACTAAGCTGTTAAATATTGCATAAGGTTGGGTGCGTTCCGCTTTTCGTCTGTGGTTCACTGCAAATTTTCTGGAAGTGAGGTTGTTGGTGAAGCGGTGCAGCTGAATTGCTGCATCTCTTTAGAGACTCATATTTTTTACCCGAGAGGTGACCTTCTGTGGTGGTGTCAATTCTGTGGAAATTTACTTTATTTTAGCCTACTATGAGATGCTTCATTTAGCGTTTTATTGTCAACATTAAGTTTGGACTATCCGCTTTCTCGAAACTCATTAATGTATGCCAGGCAAGGGATAGAATGACAAGGCACCCTGTCCTAGAGTTCCGTTCTTTGGAGGACCCTTTTTTAGTTGCTGTCAGGAGCTCCTGTGTCGGACTAGATTTGTCATGGTGGCGTCCATCGGAAATTGAAAGTATGACTTGGCGGAGTGCTCCATATATAGGAGCACAAAGGGTGCAGAAAGGAGTGTGAGACTAGTATAGTACTGAAATACTAGAGGCAAGGAAATGAACACACCCAATGTTTATGTCAACTAATTTGGATTGAACCAGTTTTATACAACCACTAGCTACAGCGTAGCAATATATTTAATTCCAGAGGTGTTGTTAGCTAAGTTGGCATTTGTTTACTCTGTTGCTGCAAGCAACTGTGTTTCAGTTGTCAAATAGCAAGTGAGGATTAATCGCTGCTGTTGTCAATCCCTGATTGCTATCGGACGACTGCAACTTTGTTGCGTGCAAATGGGAAGCAAACAAATGCCAATGTAGCTGACAACACCTCTAACTGAAGCTCGAGTTCTAATATCATGGATTTTTTCATTTTTAAGCTGACACTACAGTATCTGAAACCAGAAGAAAGTTGGCAGTTGTCATCCCATGATCTAATAAAATAGCTTTGATTATCCTCGATGAAAGGATAGTTCTCTATTTTGGCTGATGAGCTTTAAATAGTTTGCACACTTGCCTCTGCAATGGCCACAGACTCCCATCTACGTACAAATAATGGTTTTTCTTCCAAATTTGTCATAATTTTTTTTTTTTTTGTTTAAAACCAATTCTCAATTAAGTAGCCTACAGGGCTAATACCACGCTTGATACCCCAATCCCAGTGATCATCGCATGAAACCATTGAACTCGGGTCGCCTGGCCAGGAATTGAACTCGGAACCTCTCGGTCATAGGGTCAGCGCTTCAACCACCACACCTCAGGAGGTTGACAGTCACACCTTCCACCACCCAAATTGTTTGAGTGTGCAGAAAGAATTACATGGTTCTATTTTCTATTATGTTCCCTGATGACAAAATGGGTGCTCAGTGTTAATCAATTCAACCTTAGAAAGCTAAAGTTATTGTGTTAATTAATTATCTTCCTTTGATATTTCAGGTGATATACATTCAAGCACTTGTGCTTGTTATTCTACTCGGGAAACTGATGAGAAAAATTTTCTTCGGCCAGTTAAGAGCCACAGAATTTGAGGTAAGTGTCTCATTGTTATTCTTAAAATAAAACTGCAAGCATTTACGGCCAGCATAGAAAGCGTAGGTCTGTGCATTTACACATGCTAATCATAGATGCATATATTTCTATATGCCATATAAATAATAAAATATAATTTATAACATAATGCCAAAATTACATTTTTGAGAGGAAACTTCTCAAGTTTTAGTCTATCATGTTTTAAGTAAAATACAATTCATGTGACGGAAAGTTTTGAAATTAATTTCAAGCAAGATGTCAACATGTTTTCTTAACACTAATCAAAATGCACACAAATGAGGAGCTTTTCGGAGAAACGGCCCATATTGATAAATCGCGTTTGTGAAAAATGCATTTGAAGTTTTCCTCATTACTTTCTGGCCACTGACAATGTTTTACAATGGATATTGGAGTCCGAACTCCAATGAATGTAACTGTCAGTGACCAGAAAGTAGTTAAGTATGGAATCTTCAAATGCATTTTTCCTCAACGTCATTTTTCGCTACTAGCCCTTTTTCTGGAAAGCTTCTCTATAATAGCCTTATGTTGTTCTTTTTGCCATTAGACTGACGCTAATTTTTTATACTCTTATCTTCTACAGAAGTTGATTTTTGAAATCCCTGTCGGGCAAATCATTTTCTAAATAAAATTTTGAAAAGAAATTTAACTAAACTTTGTCGGCCTCCTATGGTGTAGTGGTTGTAGCGCTAGCCCTATGACCAAGAGGTCCCGGGTTCGATTCCCGGCCAGGTGATCTGAGTTTGATGGTCTCAGGCAATGGTCACCTGGGGCTGGGGTAATAAGCGTGGGATTAGCCGATAGGCTATTTGAAATTGGTAAAAAAAAAAAAAAAAAAAAAAAAAAAAAAAAAAAAATAATTAAGAGAGCCACTCCTTTTCTCTTTGCATCTTTGCAGCAAATATGCAAATCTCTCTCTTTTGTGTGAAATATTTACTATAATCAACCGTCTCATCATAACGTAAATTTTGGTTTGTTAACTGTTGACGAAATCTGTAAACAGTTGTCCTGCGCGTTAACAAATTTGGTAATTTCATCAACCAGTCAGAGCCAGGTGACCTGTTTACAGGACTGTTGATGGATTTCACTCTCTCAACCAGAATTGTCAACAGGTTCGATAACGTGGTCCGGAGCACGTTTACGAAACTCTAAACTGTTGACGAAAATTAAATTACACTTACTCACGGGCAATTTGGCAGGAAAGGCTAGGCCACACCCATTTGATCACAACCAAAGAACGAAAATTTGTTTTGATGATGTATTTTGTAAACTACTCACGGATTTCGTCAACAGTTTACAAACGAAAACTTGCTTTAATTTCTCTTAATGGTTAAATTTTTTTTGTTTTTTATTCATGTAGCATCTGGTTGAAAGATCATGGTATGCCATTACGGAGACATGTCTGGCATTCACAGTTTTCAAAGATGACTTCAGCCCCAAGTTTGTAGCTCTGTTTACCCTTGTGCTGTTTCTGAAGTCATTCCATTGGCTTGCAGAAGACCGAGTAGATTTCGTGAGTACAGTCTGTTATCTCTCTCTTTTTCCTACCATGTAAATCAATACCATTTCAATTTCCTTCCAAGAACAACTATGACTTGTCATCAAAAATCCTCAGCAAGCAAAAAACCACCTTTCAGAGTTCATATTTTCATGCACAGGTTACAAAATTTTTTTCTTTAAACTCACAAGAGGTACTAATTTTAGCTGTGAATGAGGGAGAGTTTCTCTCAATTTAGAGAGTTTCGCAACAAAATTAACTTTAAAGTCCACAGTTAACAAAAATTGACAATTATTTCAATGCACTCCAACTCTGCATAAAGATAAGTAAAGAGCACATTTTGACCGAATAATTCTGAAGCAGTATAACAAATACTGCAAAAGGCATCGAAAAAATATTTACCTATAGAACAGAAATAAATAAGATAAATAATGGCACACAAACTAAGATAAAGGAATTACCGAGTATATTTGACAAGTCTGCCAACTGTCATTTGCAGAGTGACAAACAAGCAAACACATTAAGCTGAATGGCTTACTTGACAAGCATAGTAGCTTTACACGTAGATGCCAAACTTTCTGGAAAAAAAGTTCTCAACTTAAAAGTTTCAAATGAGGGTTTTTAATGGACAACTTGGCATTGTTGATTCAGCTGTGCTTGATTGCTAGTCAACTCAAAGTGTTTATTTGATCTGAGAAAAGCGTATTCACCTCAAATTCATGCGGAAACCGGTGGATCTTTTGAACTAAAAACAGAAAAAAATTTATCGGAAGGGCGAAATAAGTTATTTTGAAAGAATTGATTAAAAATGGTGTCAAGATCGTCCTACCTAGCTATACTTTCATTTTATGTTAGCTGTTTATGCTTTTTCAGATGGAAAGGAGTCCAAATATATCGTATCTCTTCCATTTCCGGGTTTTATGTGAGTATCCGTATTAGTATATTTTTTTTAGGTTTATTAAAGTTTGCACAAGTAGGAGCCACACTATTGTCCTGCAGAAAGGGAGGTATCTCAACTCCTCATTCAGTTTTTCTCCACACGGAAAAAGCAAATGTATACACCTTCACCACTTGAAAGTTTTAAAAAAAACTTAATTTTTGCATACCCATGGCTCCTGATCAAACTTTGATCGGTCATTAATTCATCATGTTTTTTGTTAGTAAATGACGCCTCTTTTTGCTAAAGGCCGTAAGGCAGGGAAAATTTGCTTCTGGGTGTCACAGCTAAAAAAATTCAAAATCCTGGAACCGGCCAATGAATTGAAGCCTGACGCTGCGAATAGTATTGAAATTTTTCTAGAAATATTCACTTCAATACTATATTTAATTCTGGATATCATTCACTGCAGTTGTTGAAAAAATTTTCCAATCAACTTGATCCTTCAACTTTGTACCCATCGATTCATCCTAGCCTAAACTGTAGTTATCGGTGTTGTCAGATGTTACAAACACATCCTTCAGCAAATATTTTAAGCAATTCCATGAAATAAAAAAGTGAAGAAAATTTCAAACAAAACGGGCCGTGCTGAAATTATGAAATCCAACTCTCTGGACAGAGTTAGGATCATTAACTGCAGTGACAGAGCTATCCTATGTGTCCCTCGCAAGGACTGAATCTTCTACTGTGTCTAATTTGACCCGTGTATATTCCTTCTGTATTTTCTTATCTGTTTTTTCTCCTGGTTTTAGTGCTTCTCGTCGTATTGGGACTCCTCGACTTGCACTTCGTAGCTGCTGCATACCAATCAACCGTTACAAAAGGTGCATCAGTCCAGCTAGTATTTGGGTTTGAGTACGCCATTCTCTTGACTGTAGTTTTCAACATTGCTGTCAAGTATGTTTTGCACACGGTGGACTTGAACCGAGAGATATTCTGGGAGAACAAAGCTGTCTTTTTACTCTACATGGAACTTGTCATGGGTGAGTTGTACATTATTATCCCTTAAACGTGCAGCGTGATTTGTAAGTGTGACGAAAAGAATGATCATTGTTTTCCAGTTCTTTCTTGATAAAAAGCTTCGAAAATTTTTCCTTTTAGAGTTTGATAGATTACTGCAAGTCATTACTATGGTTGACTAGTATAATTTTCGAATTTTACACCCGAATTTCAATCCTAATGAAGGTCTTGAATGTATTTCTGGACTAATTATACTTCAAAGTCAACGACTGCTAGAAATTCATTGCAACAGCCGTAGCCCTGAATGATGGCATACCCAGAACAATTGAGTTAATTTCTGACTTTTATTCTCCTTGTCACCTTTCAAAGAATTTTTTTTATTATTACAAAGCATTGGACTTATCTTTATTGACTCATTGTTCTTTTATGAGCCAACTCATAAAATTTTCAAAAATGGGACTGTCTTACTGAAAAGAATATCTGGAGATGGCCTTGTTGAAAATAACATGAGTTGATAGCGTTCTGCCCTTGAGTTATTTATTCACTGTAAGTGTGAGTCATCCTGACGGAAGAGGCATTATTTCTAACAATTGAAAGTACTGCCCTTGCATAATTTATTTATTTTGACAAGGTAATGTCAAAGAATTATTGCATAAATTATCTTTATTCGAATTTTTAGGATTTCCAATTTAGTAATGGTTTCTCGGAGCCATAAATGTATTTTATGAATTAGGAAGTTTGAAACTGATATCCTCATCCATCTCAAAACCATGACTAATGTTCCTTTTTTATTTCTTTTTCTCCAGGTTTCATCAAAGTTGTACTGTATGTATTCTTTGTTGTTATAATGATTCGATTTTACACGTTACCTTTGTTCGCATTCAGACCAATGTATTATGCAATGCGGTGAGTTATAATTTATTTTGAAGTTAGTTAATTTTTATTTTTTTAAAATAAAAAGTGGCATCATCGATAAAGTTAACAAAGTGCCTGCCTCGTTATATTTATTGTCTCCATGATCAAAGGTAGACAAAATAACAAGTATACAACAAAAGCTTCTGAATAATTTTTTGAATACTCAAATTTTGTTTGTTAAAAATACTGAAAATGATAAGCGCAAAATCATGCAATGCTTACAGCTTCTATTGGACGAAAAATGTATGTATTCTCAGGGGTTCAAAGTTAAAATTGGCATGAAGAATTGTTTGCACTTAAATTGGCTTTTAAGGACTCAGAAATATCATTAAATGAGCAACTATGTAAGTATATAAGTGAGAAAATATTTGAACATATCTCCTGAAAAAAGGTTTGAAGTTCATTTAACTAGAACATTTTTGGATAAATTAAGATGGCTCAATAATCTCATCAACTTGAAAACTGAAGCTGAAAACTTACTACCCTTGTCATAAAATTGGATGAATTTTTTATATGAAGCATACCTAGGTATTTAAGTAATAATAATCTATTTTGTTGATAGTATTGGTGTACTTTATGTTTCAAGTCCTCCTGCGAGCCTTTTGACTTTACGGTCCTCTTTGTTTTGCGAGCCTTTTGACTTTACGGTCCTCTTTGTTTTTTTTCCTTTTCACCAATTTTTGTGTAATTCAGTTGAAAAACATAAAGAAAATAATTCTTGCCTTTTTTTCACCATTTCAGGAACTTTAAGAAAGCATTAATCGATGTGATTCTATCACGTAGAGCTATCAGAAATATGAATACCTTGTACCCAGACGTAAATCCAGAAGAACTGACTGATGCCGATAATGTTTGTATTATTTGTCGGGAAGAGATGCAAACAGGTAATTTTATAATACCTCTCAATAATAACAACAAACAGTTGGTCTTACAGTAAGTTTTCTTTTTTTCTTCCTTCAGAACTAGTAAAGCTGTAAGATTAAGTATATTTCTGAAAGTTTGTGTGCAGGGAACAAAAGTTTTAGTGTTGTTCTTCCGATTTAAAATGTCTTGATTAATTCCTGACTCAGACGTTGAAAAATTTTAATGAAAAAAATTGAATGAAAGATTCACTGAAAATATTCTTCCACATAAAGTCAGTTTTGTTAAAAAATCGAAGTAACAGTTGGGAATTGAAATATTTAAGATAGAAAACGAAATGAAAGGTTTTAAGCATAAGCTTTTGCAAAAAAAATTGAAATAAAAAAAAAAAAAAAAAACCTAAAATACACTATTTTCAAAGCAAGTCATTCAATTGTGAGTTAATACTTAGTGTATGTGTTTCTCTTGTAATTTTTTCAAAACATCTAAATTTGATCTATGATAAATTTTAAAGTTCTCTTTTTTGGATCTTTACACAAGCTAGGAAAATTCCGAATATTTCATTGAAAAATTCACTATGTAGCGAGGTCTTGAAGTTGCTACTTTAACTTTCCGTGGAAATCACTCATTACACTGTTTGGCCATAATTAAATTCAGTCATACATAATTGTTTCTCACATTCTCAATACTCTTTATCAAGGTCGTATCTATTCAATGAGAATTATTTCCTCCTGCAAAGTTTACGATTCATTTTAATTTGATTGTCTCATTTTTCAGCTTCCAAAAGACTGCCGTGCAATCACATTTTCCACACGTCCTGTCTCCGCTCATGGTTCCAACGGCACCAGACGTGCCCAACATGTCGTCTCAACATTCTGCGAACTCCTGCACCGCAACAAACGCAACCAATGCAACCTCGAATGAACCAGAATCGCCCAGCTGAACCGCGTGCTCAACCGATGGGTCCACAGGACAACGCATTCATTCCACCTCCGTTCGCATTCCCCTGGATTCCCCAGCAGCCCCCAAACGTCCAACCCAATGCTGCTGATGCTGCGGCCAACCAGCCTGGTGCTCAGCAGGAACCAGCCGCTGCGCCAACAGGAGAGCAACCTCCGCCTACAGATTTCTCAAACTTCCAATTTTTCTGCCCTCCATTCCCCTTCTTTGGTGAGTCAAATAGTTTTAAGTTTTAATCCTGCCATTGCTATTCAGATGCATTCAATTAAAAAAAAGTCATTTACTTCAGGGGAATAAAAAAAATAAACATAATGGCTGCATGAATCTGCAACCACGTATCTTGGTTTGCGACGTTGCAGACTTCCTGTCATACTTTATTTTTTAAACAAAAAATTACCCAATGGCAATTCTTAAAAACTGCCGTGATTTTTCTTATTGATGCCGTGAAACTTTTGTGAAAACAACAAGGAATGTTGTCGATTTGTTCTTCTTAAAAAAATAAAATAGGAACGGAGACTTCAAGCACCATAAATGAAATATGTGGTTGCGGGCTTACCCGGTCGAAACGCACAGATAATAGTTTAAGATTGATAACATTTATCAGATAAAAAAACACACATCAATGGCTAAAATGCGCAACCACATATCTCCGCTGCAGACTTCCTATCGTACTTTATTTTTTCTTTGGGAAACTAGTCAGCGTAACTTCTTGAAAACTTATTTGATTTTTCTACTCTGTTAGCCAAAATTCTGTTTAAATTTCAAGCTATTAAATTGGCATGTTTTTCCTCAAAAAAATTAAATAAGAGCGGACATTTTAAAACATTGCAACAGAGATTTGTTGTTTTGCACTTTGGCCATTTTTACCTCTTAGTCCTCTATGTATGATGGCACTTGAGTATCAAAAATCCAAATCAATCGCCAGCCTTGAATCTTAAAAGCCAATCCAGCCTGTGAGTAAACAGATTCTCTCTTGATATCTCAAGTGTTGATTGATCGCTTTTGCATAAACGTGTTCAATTTAAATAAGCCTAGAGTAAATTCACTTAATGACATTGTATTGGTCAACCAAGATTTTTTCACTTTCTTGGCCATTTTTAAATGTTTTGGTAAAGTGCTGCCGAACCAAATCTTCCTCAACAGAGATTCTCGAAAGTAAAGGAGCGCTTCACCTAAAAATGTAAAACTGGCTTAAAATTGAAAAACTATCGGTTTTCAATTTTATTTTACCACGCTCTTTAATTTCATCAGTACGATTGTCAGCAATGTCTATCTCTTTTTTTTCCCTTTGAAACAAGGGAGGTACACAGAGGCCCTTGTTCATCCTTTTTTGACAAAGTAAATCCTTTAAGCTATTTTGTGTAGTTTAAAATCTTATAAATTTTGTCCAAATGACATTTCCTGTGCAAATACTGAATCTGAAATCAAATAAAATTCTCTGTGTATTGTCAGTCCAAACGTGAGCCTGGTGTAAGTTATAATTTTCTCACTCTTTTCCATTTTCAGGTATGCCCATTCCTCCTCCGCCAACTCCGCCCAGCGATTTGTCTAATATTTCTGAAGAAGAACTCAGGAAAATGGAACAGGCGAGCAAAGAGGGTATCGAAGCTCGACTGCGCTGTCTCCGAAACATTCAGTTACTTCTAGATGCATCCGTCGCTATGATGCAGCAATATGTCTCTGCAGCAAAGTAAGTGAGACAAAGGCAGTAGAATAAAACTCAAGGAACACTATTTCGATAATTTTTCTCTGAAATAATTAAAGTGCCTTTTCAAAGAGGTGCCAACTCTGAAAAAGAATAAAAAATCCCGGAGACAAGAAAACCTGGATCGCATTTACCAAAAAGGAACCAGAGCAATTGCAATGTTTCAGAAATATTTCTTCTTCATAATTATTTAAAAAATCTTACAGAATAGCAAAAACTTTTTGCTTTCCACCAAAAAAATTGTTAATTTTAAGTGAAAATAATTGTGTATATTTTAATACTGTAACATATATTGAGAATTTTTAAAAGTAAAGAAGAAGTTGCACAATTTTGAAAACACTGTAATGGACCACTAGACAAGGTACGAATTTAAGCATTCTGATACATGTATCTTAACCAGAATTTCACGTAGAACACGATTCGCGCAACGAAAATTACTGAAACCAACTCCTAACGAAGCTATTAACATTTTTATTTCACAATGGTTACGAGGAATTTGAACTGCCCGCTCGCAAGAAACTCAAAGCTCTACGTGAGTCAAATCGCGCACTACAACGGTTTCAGCAATCTTCTCAATCGATCAATGTTCATTTCCCACCATGTGTTGTTCAAACTATTAGCAATTTGCTATAACTGAGCCAAAGCGTCAAGATTGAGGTTGCCAGATTTTTAAATCGCAAAGACTGTCATGATAATGTTTAGCGCGGGATGTGAATCACGTAGAGTATTGAGTTTTCATGAGCGGGTGGTTTAAATTCACGCATCAAGAATCATTAAATATCTTCGTAAGGAGTTGATTTCGGTAATTTTTGTTGTGCGCATCGTCTTTTACGTGAAATTTTAGTCAAGAAACATGTATCAGAATGCTGGAATTCGTACCTTGTCTAGTGGTCCATTGCGCTGGCTCCTTTTTGCTAAATGCGATCCAACTATACCTACAGGAGGCAGAAAAGAATTACTTTTACATCATAAACTCAATTTGATAAAATCCTGGTTGGGAAGACAAGGCAGATGAAAAGAATCGAATTCCTCTGAATGATAACAGCAAGGGACGCAGCGCACACACACCTAGCAACAGTTTCACTTCTCCACAAAACATGTGTGTAACAGTGTCAAAAAAATCACTTTTCAGCCATGCTTTCTCTGACATTGCTACCAACAAAATTTAATTTCAAAAGCTTGATGTGCTCAGGAGGGCATAAAACATATTGGATCAAATATTAACAAAATTCAGCCTGCTTTGAATTTCTTGGTATTTGATGCAGGGTCCTGTCCTGTGCATTATCTCTTTCTTCATTTGAATGTATTTACTTACAGAAAACTTCTTGGAGACATTTTGTTTGGTGAGCTTTTGAAAAATCAATACTTAATTCGAGATTTTAAATGTTGCTGTAGAGATTCATATTTTTCGACTTTCGCAACCACTTTGCTAAATCCTGTTCAAAACTGAGGATCATACTGTTGTTAGATAAAGCCAAATATCCCAAAGAGGAGACCTGCTTTTTTTATTATTTAATAGATTTGCGTCCAATCGGTGTGTGTAAAGGCACTGTGACTGTTATAAATAATGCCTCCAAATTTGGGAAAATACTCTACAGAGCAAGCAAGAAGTTCCCTTTAAAAAATTGTAACAACCCAAGAAGCTTTTCGATTAGAATCATTCAATTCCAAGTATCAATGGAAGCATTTTATAGCAGATTCTAATTTTTGAATGATTACTTTTCAGCACTGCAGAGCTAGCTGCGAATGCATCACAGAGTGGGGCGGCCTCTACTTCTAGTTCCAATGTGCGACAGCCTGGGTAACTATTTTTTTAATCTCTTCAAAATCTAACTATCTTTCAAGCTGTTCTTTTTGTTATATATGCTTTTTATGAGTTTGTTTATTAATTTTGAATTCTTGCACTTCAGAACATTTTATTATTTTTTCTTTTTTTTTGAGTACACTCAGTTCATCGGAACCTATTCTAATTGGTTTGAATGATACATACAGGGGTGCAGAATCTTCCAAGCTTCCACATTTTCACGCGTCCGCCCATGGGCTTTCCACATATTTTTCATTGGTTTTCCACAAAATTTCCCACCAATTTAAAAAAGAGATTACCTTTTTGTCTGTTTTTCTTTGACTTTCGACTGATGATCCTTCAAAATTTTCCCTCCCACCATATTTTGAAGGCTTTTCTACATTTTCACGTGCCTAGGCAGGCGCGTGATTGGGCATTCCCTGCACCCCTTGATACTCGCCCATGAAAAACGAGTTCAAAGTTGCGTATTTTGAGCTCTTATTTAAACACGCATCTTTTAGAAAGGCAAGATGATGTTAGCAAGTATCCCTCTTATTGTGGCCTTGGCCATCCTGATTGCATGATCTCTCTGCCGTGATTCATGGTTCATGCATCTGTCATCAATACACCATCACAAAGATCACGAATTGCTGTAGAAACACAGTGAATTTTGGAATTTAGCAGAATGAAAATGTTTTTCTAGTGCCAGAATCTGAAGTGACGGAAAATTATAAATGGGGTCAGAAAAAGTTTAAAAAAAGTCAGAAAATAAATCAAATGTTTAAATTTGTTTAGCTTATTGACCTCCACTTAGAATTTATTCACTGGAATGAGTTTGTTGACTGCTGAGATGGAACCTAATGCGCTCCAAAAGGCATTCCTATACATAAATTCGAAGGGCGAGTGAGTGCGCTAAAATTTTCAAAAATTTTTAGAATTTGAAGCAAAATAACATTATCTAAGTGAATAAATAACCAAAGTGAAACAGAATTAGACAACGCTTGACAAGCTTTGATCTCTAAGCAAATAAATGAGTAACTTTCTATTTTTTCAGCGCTGAAGGAGCCAGCACAAGTAGCAAAGAATCTAGTCCTCTCAGCGCAGAACCAAGCCCATCCTCCCAGCCGCAAGCTGGACCATCCTCTAGTTCGAGTAGTTTATCGGAACAGGAAGATATACGAAAACGAAGGCTACAGAAATTCGACCAGGCGGCCAAGTAAACCTGCTCCTCGCTATTTATCAATAACTCTTTTGATGTCCCTATCTCTAGCCGAATTGTTGTTGATTCTGATTAGTGATCACTGAGCAACGTTTCTCGTAATGGACCTCCGTTCTGCGTCAGAAATCACACTCAATGACACACGTTTTCTCATCAAAATATTACTTACGATACAGTGAATACATTGAAAGTTTTCGAATCTAATTCCCAATTGAGAAGTTGGTGTTTTTTGTGAACGTTAATATAAATTTGATGCTTGCTGAAGAACCTAAGTTTTTCCAAATCGAATCGGGCATTGTACTGATCTCAGTGTCCTTTACAATGAAATCATTTTCACGGTGTGCTGAACAAGTTCAGGAATTCAAAGCAGCAGAGGAAGGGGACATTTTTTGAAAGCCAAATTTAGTTTCTAGCTGAACGATAAGTTTGTTCCCATTAGCCAATTTCACAGTATCAATTTGGATTTTTTTCTAATGCAGGCCCTCTGAATTGGCCATAAAATTTTAAATTCCAAATTGGGCTGTGACAGCTAACATTATCCTTGTGAGTTATGTTTGGAAATTTTGGTATGTTTGACATACTTTGCTCAAAATTTTGATGAGAAAACCTGGTTTATTTTTAGTACTTCAATTCTGACTCTACCTACGCGGTCCATTTCGGTGAAAAATCTCTTAGTGTCTCTCACTGAGTCCCTAAATGATAGGTTTTTTGTGACGTTCATGTTTCCTTTATCGTTTTTTCAGCGATCTCTAACTACTATACTGCTGTGCTAAGGAAGAACGCCGTATGAACGTTCGAGAGTTGCCAAATTTCTTCCCTTAAAATTTTTATTTTCACGGAGAGTTTTGAATATTTTCTCTAGTACTTTCAGATAATTTAGATTTGATTGCGACCAAAATTGTCTTTAAAATTGTAGGAAAAATATTCTTAGATTCCATTTCATCAAAGGAAATTTGGTAACGTCGAAAGGCTCCCACAGCGTTCAGGTCAGCAGTGTAGCTCAGGGCCGTCAGATATTTTAAAAAATGTCAAATTTTCCTCCAAGTTGTTCAGAAAGTTTACGGGATTTTTTATCGTTTGATGGCCCTGCTCTTGTTATTGCTACTTTTTCCTACTTGCGGAACTGTAAACTTCGCATCCTACATCAAGCGCTTGCTGGACCGCTTAAAAATCATGCGGTGGCACCTTGAAACATGTTTCATTTTCCCTCCTTTCCATTGGTTCATAATGGGTGGAATCTTGAGCAACTATCATAGAAATTAACCCTCTTAAAGTTTTCTTCAATATTTTTATCATGTGAACCATGGGTACTTAATAGACGCTATTAGTGGTGATGTCATCATAGGGCTCTTTCATTGTGTAAAATTGGATCCAAACGGTAACAATGATGTAACCTCTTTTAATGCTACCACTGAGAATGTGTCAATGTAAATGGCTTTCTTGTGATGTAACATTAATAGGGTCTATTTTAACTTACTTTTAAGAATGATTTATTTCCTCCATCTGTCATCAAGTGCACTATGTCCGAGCCTTCAATTTTGTAATTGTTGTACCTTCCAGAAATTAAATTTCTTAATGCAATCGTAAAGAAGGAAGAGGATTTTTTTTGTCCATTTTAACGGTGTTGAACACTGCCGTGGCGAAGGACAAAACCACAGAGGAAAAACGAGTTAAGTAAATCAGAATTGTGATGCATAATGTCTCATTTGTCTAACGCAGAAAATCCAAATCTTTTCTTTTTAAAAGTATGAAAAAGCCATTTAAGCAATTATTATTTTATCGATTGAGGGTTTCAATTTGCATCACATAGTGGTTCAGTTTAACTTATTGGTTAATTTTATTTCGAGGTTTCAGTCTAATCTAAATTCTGTCCGATAAAATTTTTTAGTCAAACCTCCAAATTGTAGTGCCGAAGAGAAATGTCGTGAAAACCCTCAATAGTTGCTGAATTTCTTCTAATGAATTATGAATTCTCAAGACGACTCCTGAATATTTCGTTCCAAACTCTCTGAGAATTTAAGTCGCACCTATTGAAAATTTTATTTCTCTTTGATGGATGAGATAAGGGTCTAATGGGAGTTCTACATCCTTGAAGGTCTTCTTCCACAGCTCCTTCTACAATAAACGTCTTGAGAAAAGCTATGTCAGTATGTAGCTCAAAGCTAATCGTGCAAAATTTCCACAGCTTCAGGACACAGAGACAGACTTGGTTTTTGGTAACATCTGCAACATGTTACAAAAATATTGATTAGTATAGTCCTTTCTTGTGACCACCAAGAGAGCAGTCGAGAAACGTGAGGTTAGAATCCCTATAATAATCTTGAATCTTGCAGAGAGAATGTTGTCATTGCGGAACAAGAAAATGTAACGACAGCATTGTCTACTTGGTACAAAAAAAAAATCCTATTAGGTTGATACTGTCTAATATTATTTGGTCTCACTCAAACAAAATAATGAAGTGACGCATGGTTGTATTACTGTTATGATTTTTAAGTCAAACAAAGGTTGACTCTAGAGAAATTTAGAGTTGTATGATCTTTTTTTTAAACTATTCTTGTCTTTGCTATTATCTTAGATAATTCCCAATATATCTATTGAAATTACATCATCCCAAGGCTCATTCTTTTTTATTTTGGAATCAGGAGAGCCTCAAAATCAACATAGGTTGTCTGCTTCGACAACTCAGGAATATTCTTCATCAGGCATAAATCAGAGAATTCTTCGAGCTAAAATTTACCAATTTTTTGTTTTTTTAAATACTTTGAACCCCTACCTGTCAGTAACATTTGGTAGTGGTTTCAGTTATTCAATAGGAACTGTTTTCAAAATTGTATTTTGAGATGATCATTCTACCAAAAATTACCTAACTTCTAACATTGCGTATGTTACGTCACTGACTCTTTTTCTTCCTAGTGAACGGTATTGAAACAAGCTTAAGATAAGACTGCACCTCTCTGCGCAGAAAGCCTCCAAAATAAAGCACTATAATGCTGTTTTAATCTGCTGTTTGAAAATACTTAAAGGTAAAAATCCAAGATTCTAATACTGTCCGCCCCCCCCCCCCCCCCCCGCCCCCTGCCATACCACAAAGCTCTCAATTTTTTACAGAAAATCAATGATGAATTTGAAAACTAAAACATTTTCAGATTGCTATATTCCTAGAATATACCTAATTTATAGCTTGTCTATAGGCTAAGTAATTTTCATGTTTATTTTTTTTTGGCACTTCAAAGCAGGGAGAAATTCATATTACGCACTCTCCCCCCCCCCCCCCTTTTCATGACAACATGGGGAATGGAAAAAAGATAAGGCTCAGATTTTGATCTTCAACACACACATGAGAGCCCCATTTACAGTGCTCTCTGGCGCCTTGCGACACCTGCCACAGACCTGTACCCTTCTTAAGCCCCATTTTGGTCTACATTTGGTAAACTAAAACGGTATTTCTTTACTTTATTTTTAAACTTTCCGCGTAGAGAGGTACATTGTCACTTCAACGTAGCTTATCGTAGTTTCAATCACAACTTGTACATTGGATAACTGTGGTTTTAATACAGCCATGTTCAGCCATGAATTGGTCCTTCTATCATTTTCTTCCTCTTATCACGAGGCATTCCACCTGCGTTTTTAAAACTAACCGATGGTACACGAGCGCCTAAGAGAAGCAATAATATTGAATACATTGCAGCTGTTTCTAATTATTAAGGTTGCTTTTGATATTTCTGGAAAGGTTAGGTCTTAAGGTGGAAGGGAGGTGGGGAGACTGCCTTTTAAACCTCCGTTAAAATGCTCTCCTCCCTTCACAAAGTGTTCACTATTTCCGAAATGTTTCAAAGCATGGGCACAGTTGTTTAAGGAGTCCTCTCACCTCATAGAACCAGGGTGTCTACAGGTCTGGAAAACCGGAAGTTTTCAGGGAATTTCATCAGATCAGGAAAATTTTGGGAAAGTTAGAAAATTTGATGATTAAGCTTCGAATTTTGAAAAATCTTGAAACTTCTCAGTTAGGTTCGGGATTTAATGCTCTCAGTCACATTCTGGAGAGGAATCAGAGGAATAATTTTCAATGAGAATTGCGATTTTCGTTAATTGAATAATTAATACTTGAAGACAAAAGGCTGAAATGTCTTAGTCATTTGAAGTGAAATAAATGTAAAACATTCCTTATTTTCAGTTCTTTGTGTGTACATTGACAATGTGACAAGTCCAATGATTTTGATTATTTCGATCAGAGAAAACGTGGAAAAATCAAGGAATTTTTGCCTGCCAAGTCCGTAGACACTCTGGAAACTATACATTTTTCAGTTGAAATAACCAACATAAAATTTGGGTTTTTGTGCCGAAATTTTCATTTTACAATCTAATACAGCAAGCCCTGTATTTTGTTAACCCGACACGGTACCCCATCTCTTAACTTACAATAGCAGAGGCCTTGAGTTCTGTTTAATACGATAACTTAAGTAGAAAGTTTGTGTGAAGTTTTTTTTAATTTGATATAAGAGAAAGAGCCCTGTAAGGTCTCAGTCTCAGGAAAATCGCAGATTGAGCTTTTTTGCTATGATAAGTCCTTAAAAAAGTGTCTATTTTTATAATTCCTGTAATTGGTGTAAATCTGTACTATAATGTTACTGTTTTGTGTACACTTGTTGTAATTTTCTCCCCTGTAAATAACCACTCCTCTGTGCATATTTTTATCTCGTTTTCGTGTTGCATACTTGGTGTTGTAAATGACTTCTCTGTCGTGCGCTCTCGCGTAGCCAGGTGCGGAGATGTAATTTGATCCTCCGACCTCGTAACGCTTTTTTTTTTTTTTTTCTTTCTTTTTTTAAAATACTAATTCACTTTATTAGTGTCCCTAGACTAATGACTGAGAAATCAAGTGATATTTGATGACGGACCTTTGTACAGGATTATTGAAAACTCATGTTTTGTAAATTATAAAATTTATTAAAATAAAATGTTTTCACTGAATACTGCAGTCGTTATTATACTTTGTATTTGACGTACTCAAAGCTTAGTTTTTAATCCTTGTGATCATCTACAAGAAAAGGGATCATTGAGGGGGGGGGGGGGGGGGCAAATTGCTCAGATAAGCAGATTTTTTCTAAGCTTAATTGAACGAATTCAGGCATTGACAGCATAGCTGCATTTCATTCATATTGCTTGTACTACTTCCTTGACTGATAACTAAACAACATAACACTTGAAAACGTTGTTTGACATTTTCCTTGATCATTAAGACATGCTCACAACATTTCAGGTGCGAATATTGCGTAGTTGCCTTTTGTAAAAATTAAACAAGTCAAAAAATTATGCCTTGTGAAATGTACTTGGGTTACTTCCTGAAAAACCTATTGAATCGTTTCAAATTAATCCAATTCTTAAGCTTCAGAGTTCAGGGTAAACAACTGAAATCATCGGTAACGTTTAATAAAAACTTTTATTCAACAAAAATGAAACAAGATTTGCGCAAGTATAAAAAAAGGGGAAATACAAACATGGGCTTATATATTTTCTCCCTATCTTAATTACTCTCTTTAAATTTTACATCTGTTAGTCTGTTATGACGAATCTCAGCAGAAACTTTGTAAGGTCTACCAAATATTAAAAAATGGGTCTGAAGAGGGAAGCAGAGAGGTTTGCGATCAGCACTAGAAGCCATTTATTTATTTGATACAATCTAAATTGTATAGAAAGAAAACATGTTAGAGTACCATTGGCAGCAACCTGGAGCACACAAATCAGGGCAGACGAACCATGAACGATTCCTCATCGGGACCCATTCTCTTATTTTTCAAATTGCCGCATTGCCTTTCAGGCTCTTCCCAAATTTTCCTCAACCTCCAGTCAATATTGTGCTGACAGCAAAGTTGGACGCACGGAGATATGGTGGTTTTAAAAAAAAATACAAAAAGTATGCTAATTAATACTGGAATTTCCACCAAACCAACAAAAAACTCACCTTTTTCGAGACGAAAAAATCAAGAATTTGAGAAAGAGGAATGTAGCCAATAGAATATAATTAGGTACAGCTTACCCTAGTTCGTAGTTATTGAAGGTTTTCTGAATAAAAATTAAAGAATTAGCGGCTTTTCAGTTCTGCTCTGCAAGAGAGCTTTCTTAAGGATGAATTTTCTGAATGATTCACTAAATCCATTTACATGAATCGGTTCTCCTTCACTTCCATGCAACCATTCAAAACGTCTGAAGTTACTGCCGATTGCTGCAAACAAAATTCATAGGCATCGTCTTAGCATGCCAAATTGATAGGTGTCATTTTATAAAAAACAGTCTCAAGGATAAAAACCGGTGATGTTTTTAATCGCTTCACCCTCTAACGTGGGATCCACCGGTAGGAAAGCCAAAAATTCCATGGTGAACGATGCTGTGCCGGACGTACTTATGCGCAATTCTCGGGAGAAACCAAGAAGCTGCGACAAAGCGACATTAGCTGTTATCGTCTGCAAAAAAAAAAAGAAAAAAAACTGTTTTTAATTGACTGAAGTAAGAGAGCATTGAAGAATCGGTCAAAGGTTGATCAAGTGAGTACAATATTACTACTATTTAAAGCAGTTGGTTCAAATTGAAACTGGCTGTGATGATGTAAACAATAGGGTTATCCATTTTGCTAGACGGAGAGAAGTAACGGAGTGGGACAAACGTTAAGTCTCTATAAAGAGAGGCTGTTTCTGTAACAAATGAGTTTGCCCGCGTTTAGTCATTTGAAGGCTACATTTGGGGGTAACTATTCAAGGTGTCTCGAATCGAAACTTGGAGGATCAATTTTCTGACTGATTAGACTATTTTTTTTCTATGAAATTTTATCATTTGAGCCAATTTGGATGGAGATATATTTTTTATATCCTCTAAACCTCCCGTACTTTTTTTTGTCAGTAGAAATGGATAAATCACATTAGAATAACACCCGACCCCATTTCATGAAATTTTGTTGATGAATGCGGCCTGCATTATTATATGTAAATTGAATCAGTGCAAATTTTCTGTAGAACATTTCTTCCAACAAAGTTTGTCTGATTGATTTTTTACCATACAAATTCAATATGAAATGAATAAGTGCAAAATAAAAATTGAAAAGGGACCAAAAACATTCTAAATCATGATTGTTTGAATAGAACATTTTTTTAGACGAAATCCTACAATTTTAGATATGCTTCACTCGTTGGACCAGCATGTTGTAAGACAAAAAACTATTGTTATACTGACTTTGGAGCAAAAAAACTGGACAAAGTGACCTGAAACCGGCTACACTTAAAAAAAAAAAAATAAAAATTTTCAGACCTTTAAGAGGCCACACTACCCCTTAAAATTGCTCAAATGAAAACATATTAAAAAACAAAATATGTAATCTTAATTCAGTCTTAAGAATCGATCTTCAAAGGTTTTGCTACTCAAGCCTTTCTGCAAATTAGAAACCGTGTATTGAAAAAATACCGACGCCCTAATCCATTGATAGTTGAGGGCTTGTCGGATAGATGTGAAAAAGCAATTCAACCCTTACCATAGTTCCTTTCCTTTCAGAGATATTGAGGATCTGTCCTCGCCGCTTTGACAACTCAGCCATTACTTTTGGTGATATAGTATTCGGAGCCATCACTTCAACGGTCATGATTGGTTCCAGTAAAGATGTGCCTGCCTCAGCTAATACCTAAAGAAATAAGGCGATGCAAAATCAGATTATGAAAAATTGACTGCAGAACCATACTACCTAGTTCCGTTTGATAGAAATATGTCCAATTACAATTAAACGCACATTATTTAGTTATTGAGCTAGCTTGAGTTAGTGAGGGCTTCAGAGGAAAATGAATTTTAGATCAAATACTGTGCAGACGGAGATGTTGTAATACTAAAAAAACACAACTCACTTTTTGAACACACTGAGCTGTTGCAGATGCTACGACTGACTCAGGAGTGCTCCTATGAGTTTCAAACCAATTCAACGTGAACTTAGCGTTCATGACAGGACATCCAACTTTTGGCCCGTGAAACATGGATGACTCGATTCCCCTCTTCATTGCTTTTAAATGTTGTTGTGTGAGAGTGCTCATTTTAGAAGCTAATTCTTGACTGCTTCGATCTAGTTTCAGAAGATCTTTGTTATCCGGTGGTGCTGGCTCGACAGACAGTGTAACTGAAACATTGTTAGCGTACTTTCCTGTGGAAGAAAACATTGCACACTTTAGTTACAAGCGCAAAATTGATTTTTGATACCAGAGCATTGAGGAAGGCTCCAAAGTCATTTTGGGAAATAAATCACCCAAAAATTATAAATTTGACCCGAGTCGTGGTGGTTTGAAGTTTGTAGTTTTGAAACTCAGTTCAAAAATCATATGAAAATTCCAATCTGCCAAGCTCATGCAGGGCTTAAAATTAACGCCGTCTGATAAAATTTTATGACCTCTGCTGGCAAAAAAAGAAATAAATGACATTTTTTTTTAAAGTTCCGATCTGCCAAACTCAGGGCTTAAAATTAACGCAGTCTGATAAAACTTTACTACCTATGCTGGCAAAAAATGAAATAAACCATTTGCAAGTTATGCTTAAAGGCACTGACAAAATCAAACCAACATCTCAAAAATAGATTTTTTGACCCAATGGGTCAGTGGGATGCATTTTTTTTATTCCTTTTCTGAAAGTACGGAATGAACTAAGCTTCTAGGAATTTTTTTAATCCTAAATGGCAAAGGAGTCCCGTTTTGAAAATGCTAATAATAGGACCCATTTGAAGCAATACCTATTTTTGGCGAGCTCTGATGACATAGCCAAGCCCGGGAAACGGAGTTTGCTGATTGGTTGAACTTACTAGCTTCCGGCATCACCTTGCTAGGTCCACTTAACTGTCAGCTTTGGATTGGTCGGACTGTGAATAAATTTTTCTCCCCTTAGAGATGATTCTTTGAAATTTTTAATGAAAAGCCGAAGAAAAATCACAAAAATTTAGGCACTGTTAATGGTCATAACAAAGTTGAAAATCATGGAAAAATTTGGACAAACAGCTTCACCATAGATATGGTTTTCCAGTTTTGTGTTTCGAGTATTTTTTTTACTTTTCTTAAAATCATTGTTTTTAAAACATACCTACGGCAACTTTTGACTCATGAGTGATTTTAGCTCTTCCGACAACGGATTCTCTATAAGCAATTTGCAATGGACCCACATCTGCTTCAATTTTATAATCACTTCTAATTCTATCTTTGACGATTTCCAAGTGTAATTCGCCCATTCCTAAAAACAATTGGAGAAAAAATGACATTTCAATATCAATATAAAAAACTTAATGGTTCAGTTTTAGATACAGCAAAAATCGGGATGCAAGTTCCTTTATGAGTGCATTCGATAGCTACAGTCGAAAAAGCTTGCCTCGAATTGTGGCATTACAAATATTTGCTCATATTTTATTTTCTTCAAATATAGGTAACTAACAATTTTGGTGAAAATTTTCTGTAAATTTTCTTCATTTATTTTAAAATATTCTCAGAAATTTTTAAGAATATATTTCAGTTACTTTTCTTTTGAAAAAAAAAAAAAAAATTAATGTGAGTTTTTTAAACGTTGCTAATTGATGATCCATGGCTATGGCTAAGGTGCAAAATCACGGATTATGATTTGCGACGTTGCAGATTTCCAGTCATACTTTATTTTTCCTTTGGAAAACCTTTCAATGTAATTTCTCGTAAACTTCCTCGACTTTTCTTCTCTATTAACAGAATTTTCTGCATAAAAATCAGACTATGCAGTTGACTTGCTCCTCTTTGATAAAAAATAAGGGGCAAAAATTATGAAACAGTGCAATAAAGATACGTGATTTCACACTTCGGCTATCGATGGATATTTTACGACTTTAGCCTTCAATATTATGAACGAGCCAGAATTTTGAAATTGAACAGTATTTTTATTTACAAGGACTTTTCTATGATAATCCTGTGGTGAGAGTGGAATATTTTCAGTTTTGGATGTTTATTCGGATGGAAACGTGATTCTTTTCATACCTCCAAGAATCGTTTGACCAGTGTCTGGATCAGTAGTGACTCTCAAACCTGGGTCTTCCCTCTTGAGATTTTCTAAGGCTAGTTCGAATGCATTTTGTACCGATAACGAGGGTGCTTCGATCGTGCAGAAGAACACAGGATCAGGAATGATGACATCTCCTCCTAATAATTGGTACGCTTCTTTTTCAGAAATTCTCTTCTTCTTTGCTAGGGTTGCGCTCAAGTCTCGGACGCAATTCTGACTAGAACTTATGTAATCACCACTTTTTGTATCCTACAAGCCAAAAATATAACATTTGTGACCACTGACCGGCAAAGAGACCCTAGCCCAAAAACACTTAAAATTCAATTATTGATAGCAGAGCTGGAAGATAAATTTTACAAAAATATCAACCAAGAATTGAGTAATGTCAGTTCAAATTTTACTCTTCAAAGGCTGTAGATTTTGAGAAAAAGAAATTTAAAGCTCTAATGTGCCATGTTCAGTTTATAATATTGCCCGCTTATTATGAAACTTTCACGCTCTATTTTATAAATAATCCCCTAAGTGTAATTAAACGTTTACAAAAGAGATCGATCCTATCCATCAGTGTCGTGGGACAAAAGAAACCCACCGCAATGATAAAACCCTGTATTAGATAACGGACGTTTTCGCATGCGTCGATTCAATTAAGGTGTTCAGAGCCAAAGCTGTTTTTTTCCAGTGTGTCAACTTTATACTTAAGATATTATAGCTTGGAGGGATGTTTTACAAACACTTTGGTACTAAAGCGACCAAGTTTTAGTACAAGTATTTTGAGTACAAACTAAGTGCTACATAATGAGTCATGAAAAGAAAGATAAAGAAATTCTGCCTAACCTTCAAACCAGTCACTGCTGCAACATTGCCAGCCGTAACAGTATTGACTTCTTCATAATCATCAGCGTAAGCTATCATCACATTCTTTATTTGTTCGCTAGATTCAGCACGAAGATTGAAGATCTTCTGGTTCTGTAAAGGAAAAAACATTATAGAACATAAGCTTGTCTCTAATTAGTTTTTAAAAATATCAACCGAAAATCATATGTGCTGCGTAAACAATGCAATTGTTCGTACCGGATATTAGTTAGCCCTTTCTATGAGCTGAAAATAACAATACAGGAGGAATATTATGAGAAAATGACCAGTCTTAAAAAGGAGATGAGATGTTATAAAATGATCGATAATTAATCGTTCATTACAAAGAGAAAATTGCCCCACTAGTGGTTTATTGCATTTCACAGGTAGTTTCTTCTTGGCATCATTTAGGAAAAGTATCTTTATAGAGAGTGTATCGCCTTTAGGAGGGTAAATGGGGCTTCTTTTGATTGGCTCTGCTATCATGGGCTCTTTTTTGATCTCTTAAGACCCAAAAATGGCAGATTTTGGAGGCGCAATTATGCTAGGATAACTATGAATGTGATTTAATTCGCCCTTAGTCCCTTGGAATTTTACTTCAATTAAGTAAGCCGATGATGAATGATAGCCAAAAATCAGGATCATTCAATTTACCTTTTCTAGTTTGCCACTGTAGATCCTAAAAAAAGTTATGGGTCCTTTCATTTTATCGTGCATGATTTTGAAAACACGGGCGTACAAGTTGTGACCGAAGAGATTCAGAATATCTGCATCGTGTCGATCTAGAGGGGATGGGAGGTACTGCACAACAGCATCCATCAATTTCTGAACACCTACATTTTTGTATGCACTTCCACACAAAACAGGAACGGCTTTCTGAAACAGAAAATGAGCATTGCAGTTTTTGAAAATTCTGGCATCAAGGAAATATTAAAAAAATTTGATATTGAAATTTGATTATTCGATTCTCTTGAACTAAAAAGAAGACTGACTGCAATTGGCTAAAACAAAGTGCATACAGTTTTATGAGTGTACAACATAGAGGAAATTTTATCTCTAAAGAGTGCATTATAAGTTTTTACAGGGACTGTTTGCAAAATATATACTGCTCCAAATTGGATTTTTTGACTCCCTCTTTCCTCTGGTGATGCCTCGTGACACAGAAAGAAAGTTACATATCGCTTTGTTAAACCCCCACACATAAACTTTTTGTGATAAACTTTGGATGAAAAATTAACCACTTGCATACATTTTACACCTTGGATTTCTGATAAAATGTGCACGCAGCGCCCATTTTACTGTTACATGACGCATTCCTGAACTTCCCCTGTGACACACCTGTAACACGTTTCTACTTTCGAAGCTGATTTTTAAAAATTAAAGATATTCTCAAATTCACTTATATTTTCAATATTTCCTAGATTTCACTTATAAAGTAAACCAGTTAAATATTCTTTACCGTCTCAATTAAAGCTGGCAAAATAAGTAAAACCTTACAGCATTTCAAAATCTCAGTTGGTGGAATCAATACATATTTATATTTAATTATTTCATAATACATAAAAACAAATTTGCTGTAAATTTACAATTTAAATAGAAAAAAGGCTGTAACACAGGCTCAGACCTCCCCTTCCTTCCTAGAGCATCACTTATTTTATGATAGGTCCCGAACAAGTTGGCATGACTGATAAAAACATTAATCATATGAAAATCTTTACCCGCTGAATAGTGACTCTGCGTACAGCTTCAGTCAACTCCTTGCTTGAGATGCCATCCAACGAGTCTGAGGTGATTACAAAATCAGCAATGTTATCATCAATATCAGCGAGGGCGCTGGTTAAACGGTTACGAGCTTCTTTCGCGCTTTCCCATGCTACTCCGTCTACCTCAGTCAGTTGTTTCTCCATGACGTCCTCTCCTTGCTCACCAATGAACTTGAATTCCTTCATGTCAATTATGTCAATCAATCCTGATAATTTGTCCTTAACTGTCCAACAATTAAGAGGAACATTTAAAACTAGTAAAATGGTTCTTTGAAAACATGGGCGTAATCTTTCCCACCCTGAGACTCATTATCTTCTTTACGCTATATCCATATGCGTCGATGTTGAGAAGATTGATTCATACGTAGTTCCATTTATGAATCAAGCATACAGAGATGCAAAAAGATCATAGACTTCTCATTTTCCAAATTGTTCTTCTCATTGTGAAAGCCTTTCTTCTTAGAAAATTTCTGAGTGAAGACCTGTTTTCCGCTCTTATAAAACAAAGGACCCCGCACACCTCTTATGGGAAGCTGCACCACGACCGATTGCCTTCTGACTTATGTCATTCGATTCTCCTCAAGATGCTGATCAAAAGTTATATTTGCGCCAACTTTCTACGATGCACCGTTTTCGCAAAAAGATTCAATTATTTGGCGATAAAAAGCCAGAGAGATTCTTCATTTAAGTTCCTGATTGACAAGCGGCTGTGTGTCAACAAGGAAATCATGCGAACTCCCGCACCGAGCGGCAGTCTTATCTTGGATTCCGTGCGCCGTTTTGCTCGACCATTCAAATCAGATTCTCGAGGAGCATAAGAACAGGAAAATCTGAACGTATACCAGGCGAGTGCGAGAGGGAGACAGCCCCTGAGTCGGCAGGTACAGATAAGAAGACGGACACGCACTACGTTTTTTCCTTATTTACATCGGGCCTGTCCTCAAATGCTTTGTTCTTTTTTATTCATAGTCGCCGAATAATTGAATCTTCTCTTAGGTCTTTTTGCAAAAACGGTGCATCGTAGAAAGTTGGTGCAAATATAACTTTTGATCAGCATCTTGAGGAGAATCGAATGACATAAGTCAGAAGGCAATCGGTCGTGGTGCAGCTTCCCATAAGAGGTGTGCAGGGTCCTTTCCACAATAATTGTGGAAAGGACTAAAGTTGCTAAATTATTTAGCAAGAAATAAATGACTTTGACTGTTGACTAGTTTTACATAAAACATGCCATTTCCACCTTGATTTTGCGTTAACGACACAATTTTTACACTAAGATTCATCTAAACTTGGTTCCGAGACTTTCCCATTTTCACACACAACTGGTAACAACCCATCGGTTGCATCGTCAAAAACCAGTGCAAGCATTGAATTTTTAATTTAGAAATTATGGGATGAAAATGGATCAAAAGCTCATGATAAAACAAATAATGACATTGGCTAAATCTAAACTGCTGTTTTAAGGGAGAGAATCCCATGAACATCTCAATTTACCAAGTTTTTCAGATAGAATGCTGATTCCTGGAGAAAATTGTACATAATATTTTCTCTAGATTTGAGGTGATTTTTACAATTGTAATTTGACTAAATTAACAGAAAAACAATGAATACCACCAAGTTTGACCAGATAAAAAGAACTTTAGAGTTTCATTAATCTATAACCCTCAATGTTAAGAGGAAAGTGAAATGACTATTATCAAGTTTAAAATATTTTTTCTTGACCTTTAATTTTTATTTAAGGAAAATTTAAGATCAGTTGAATTCAAAATCTCTTAATTCGTTTTTAGCAAAAATGCGACTTGATGGATTTCCGTTAAATTTGGTCCAATTTAATCTAGTGTAACTGAAATATTTTGAGGAACAGGTTTGAGAGATTTCTCGGATATGAGTATTTTACAAGGAGAAATTTAGTGATGTTTGGATGATCATGCAATAGCTTTCTTTGCCAGTGAAATGATAATCTACATGCCATCGATTACAAAACTCGCAAGTAACTAGTTGAGTAAGTAAGTTATTTTTGTGTCTGATATGAAACTTGATTTGAAAAATATTTTTCCTATTCCGCAGAAATACATGCAAAGTATTTAACTTGACAGCAAGAAGTAATTTTTATAGACAGTTTTTGATGTTCAGTGGATCCGCCTACTATTTTGTAAACTCACCTCTGACAGGAATTTGAAGTAGTAAAGGGGTAACCTCTAATTTTTGTATGAGACCTTGCAGGCATAGTTTCAGATTTGCATCTGCTCTATCCATTTTATTCGCGAAAACGATGCATGGAATTTTGTAATTCTGCGCCTGCCGCCATACTGTCAAAGTTTGCGCTTCAACTCCTGAAAATAAGATGATTCACAGTAAAAAATTTACAGACATTCAAAGATTTTTCCTATCAGCCGATAAAATAAAAATACCGGAAGTGTAGGAAGTTTTACAATGCTGATTGTTTGCCATGATCCTGCCTTTCTGCCCTGCAGCGTTATTTCCAATTTGCCTCATGGCAAATTGTTTGGTTCTACTGCAAAATGCCCAAAATCAAAGTAAAATGTGCAAGTTGCCTTATTTTATTTTTAAAGTATTGAACAAAAGAAAAATAGTCACCATTTTATAAAATTGCTGTACCACCCAAGATTTGTCTTGCATTTGCCATGATTTGACCATTGCAAGATCAGGAAATTCTGCTTCCTCTTAAACTGCAACGTCTTCATGTTAAAAATTCAAACAAAATTATCGAGGGAAAACTTATTTCCAATAGAGTATTGATCAAACTTTTATGTTCATGGAAAGACAAATATTTTAAAAATATAAAATGAGACCTGAAGATGAGTCAAGGACAACCACCCCTCCATCCATTACTGCCAAAGACTGCTCGACTTCTGTTGTAAAGTCGATGTGACCAGGGGTGTCAACCAAGTTAATTTGGTGATCGGACCATGGAAATGTGACAGCAGCTGATGTAATTGTAATTCCTGGAAAAGAGAAACATATCTATGAAAAGACCTTGAAGGCAGGAAAAAATCCTAGATGTGATATCGCCTACATTTAAAAGCGATTATAGAGGAGGGTCTTAAGTGATTCAAAGAAAACGGAACATTTCTTTTCCAGATGAAATTCACATTTTGGAAATTTCGGCATATTGCACTGAAAACATCGAACTTCACTTTCGCAATTCAGAATTTTTCTTCTCCTTAGAGTCCATAATTCTTGGGGGCAATCAAATCCTCCACTTTCACCTACCTTTTTTGGGGTTTAGGAGGATTTCAGCAAACAGTCTCATGATAGAGGCTTTATAAAGTAGGGTTCAGTGCAATGCTCAACTATGACATTCAGAGGATGGCGAGCAGCTGATGGAAATGGTTTCTTGATCTGATAAAATGCTTTGGGAATGGTAATCTGATAAAAGGTTTTTTTAGTTCGCATCTTTTTCCTAGTTTTCAGCGCAAAATGGTCAAAAACACAAAAAACAAGCACTTATTGACCTTTCCTCTGATGAAAAAAATTCCTAAGGAAAGTAGTAATGTTGGCACTACATTGCATTAAATTTTTTTTCAGCAGAGTATTATGAAGCTCTGTACAAAGAATCTAATGCCGAGTGAATAACTGAATCAATGTTGGCTATTTTCAGTTGAGCTCCAGTTCACATACATTTTGAGACACTTCATTGTTTGTACCAAAATGTACTCCTCCCTTTTCGAAAATACTGATTTGACTCCCTTCAAACAGAGTCATTTTTGCTAGAAGTCTGCTAGGGAAATATGAGGGACGAAAACTCCCTGTTCCAAAAATTCTAAAAGTACCGACAGATTTATTATTTTACCTCTTTTACGTTCTTGCTCCAGATAGTCTGTGACTGTGTTACCGTGGTGTACCTCACCCATGGCTCGAATCTTTCCTGAGTAAAACAGCATTCTCTCAGTGGTAGTAGTTTTACCTGAGGAGAAAAAACCCCCAAAAACAAGTGATTAGTTTATATTTAAACTAATTTCCACAGAAATAATTTCATCTCGACTCACAACTTGATTGTGAGATGACAGCATATTGATTTAATTTCATTCATTACATTTTAGTACAGGTATGTTACAAGCATTGCTTTTGTGGGTTGAAGATACATGTCTTGCTGAGTTACGTTCAACTATGATGTAATCAGCAATTTAACCTACAGGCAATAATATAACTGCATTTTTAAGATACTGCATCATTAAAATATTGTTTGAAATTTATAATGAACCATTAGATACGGTACAAAATCATGCACCCAAATATATGTTTTCTCACCAATATTTCGTGCAAAATACATTGTGCACATCAAAATTTAGCACATCAGACGTATACGCGTATGTAATTTAGCGTATACACATGAGTCAGAAAAGAGCATTTTCTTTATTTGGGTCATTCAAATTTTCAGTCGGCCAAAAATCGGAGGTCAACGGGACTACAAAGAAATTGAAACGTTCTTCAAGATTAAATTTTATGCTCAGTTGGCTGAACTGAAAAAAAAAACCCCACCAATTTCTCACTTGTAAGGAGAGAAATTTGGACAAGGAAACACGTTTACCTATCTTGTGGTGTTTCGATCTTGCCCTGTCTGGAAGTCCATTGTTGTTGCTTTTAATTTTCATGTTCAAGATGAGTCCATGACAACTTGTGATGTAGAGCTTTGTAATTTGAATACTTCAAGGTTTTTTTTTCTTTTTAAGGCTGATGTTTAATTAGAATTCCTTACCTGCATCAATGTGCGCCAGTACTCCAATGTTGCGGATATGTTTGATATCAAATTTGGATTTAGTAGCTGCATATCGGAAAGCAAAGTAGATTGTAGGTGTTTTATACATGGACCAAGAGACATTGTAA
The DNA here is from genome assembly GCF_918797505.1 of Bemisia tabaci. Lineage (NCBI taxonomy): Eukaryota > Metazoa > Arthropoda > Insecta > Hemiptera > Aleyrodidae > Bemisia > Bemisia tabaci. The sequence continues at coordinate 26,737,284 of NC_092801.1, read as the reverse complement.
GCTTTGAAAATTTGCCTAAATAACATGGTCTAACGTGGTAAAATTGTACTTTTCCTCCCACAGGAGAGACTCATAGCACTATGAAACACCGCAAGAAATAATTTTCCTCTGCAGCAATGTTGATGACAGCATTTTATATGCACTTAAAGCTGTTAAGGGTAAAATTGAAAACTATTAGAGAAGAATTAGATTAAAAGGAACTACTTATAAATACGGAAAATAAAATAAAATCGACTTGTGAGAATTGGAAGTACATACATGCACACATAAACATAACCTCAATCCGTACCTCACTCTGATTTCAGTTTGCCTCTATCAATAGCGAAAAAGTTCCCATTCACAATATCTCAGAGGGATTTTAGCGATGACAAATTTTTGTCCTTGAATAAAAAGGGTAAAAAAATTGCGAGGTTAGAAATTTTATCGTAGGTTAAGGTCTTATCAGAAGTGTTTTATTTGATAAAATAGCAAGTTTACTAATTGTCTTGCGTGGTGTTCAGTTTGATCAAGTTTTACCTGCTAATTAGCAAAAAATGAGTCTCTCCTGTCTCATGCGAAGAACCGCTATCAACCTGTTTGGTAAGAAAATTTCATTTCAATTAATTAAAATCACACCTGCCGCTTCGGTAAAAGTTTTTTGCTCGATTAACAAATGAAATTCCTTCTCCAGCCCGGAAAGTTGACGCCGCCTGTCATTATTTATTGCACTCATAAGAATGCCATCGCGAATTTTGCTTGGTCACTGGGTTACGTCGATTGATAACCCTCTTTGATGCCCTATATCTCGTATGAGCTAACAACTGCTTTGCTCCTGGCTAAACCATTTCATATTATTGGGGGAAAGTGTTTTCGGAATTGTCGACAGGAATTTTCTTTACATCAGGGTCTGCCAGATACACATCACATTGCTTTATCATGCTTGCCTGCATGATTGAGGCTCTGAACGCGAAGCATTCCCTTGATTGCTTACTGCCCTACATCATGCAGTGATTAATGGAATTTTCTTGAGTTTTAGCCAGAAATTCCTAAAATTTGCCCTGGTTTTGAGGAATTGACAATCCATACTTCAGTCGCGCTGAAAGTGTTGTCAAAGTCTGTGATGTTTCACCCCCTTCGCCAATATCTCATCATTTTTTCTTTTTTCATGAAGGTTTTAGGATGTAGTAAACATTTTAAGTGTCTTTGATATTGGGTAAATAAAGTCCTATTACACCAGGCAGGTGTTATGCTTTGCTGAGGGAACCAAACTTGATTCAAGCTTTCAAAGTTGCATGTGCAGTATGTTAGAATGTCAATGTTTCAAGTGAAGTCTGACCTTGACATGATTTCTTGTCTATTTCAACCATGTTATTTACCTTGATTTTGATGTTACAGATAATCATGGGCACTCACTCCTTCGAGCAACCATTTCGCCTGCCTTAGCCAACAATAGTCTTCTTCAACAGAAGAATGGCTCTGTAAGTGCACAATCATAATCCATCTGTAAATCCATGTATTCAATCAATTTTTCCTGTAAGTTAAGGACTTTCAGGTTTTGACAACTTTCCGCAAAGGTGTCAGTTTTTGCAATTTTTTTTGCATTCAAAATGAAGAGCTCTAAAGTGTTTGAACTTTTGTTACAAATGTAAAAATTTGGTTAAAAGAAAAATAAAATCTTGCAGAAAAAATGATGTTTTGGTCCAAATTTTGCTCCGGCAATGTTTGGTCAACTGCTTTTACCGTCCCAAGAAATATTTTCCTCGGATGACGGCTCTGTAAAACTTTTTTAATTTAACCACCTTACCAATGCAAAAAATTAGCAACAATCTTGAACTCGCGGCAAACAATTCCTCAATATCTTTGGAAATAGACAATTTTTGGCAGAAAGGAGGATTTAGAACCAAGCACATCCTACTGAGGCAAATAAAAGGATGATTAATATTCTGATGAGAACTATTGCATTTCTGTGGTTTTTTTTTTTTTTTTTTTGTTTAAACGGAAGTGAAAATCTGCTTTCTCCCGCACTGGATTGAGGGGGAACCGAAGTGCCCCCAGATCCGGCGAGCCCCGGGGGGGTTTTCCAGGCCCACTCCCAGGTACCAGATACCAATCGCGGCCCGGTCCGAGTGGAACGTCCCCGGGCATCGCTGTCCGGGGACCTCGGTCCGGGAGTGTGAATGGTGTCCGGGGACCTCGGTCCGGGAGTGTGAATGGCCATTTCTGTGGTGCAACTTAATTTTCAGAACTTATATTTTGAGTATTAATGAATCTTTTTGGAAAATTGATGTGTTGAAAAATATGAACACTGCCAAGGACAGAACCTTCAAGTCTCCTCAAAAGTCACAAAAAGAAAATAAGAAGGAGAAATTTTGACAAAGTGATTTTACCCATAGAAAAAGAAGCTCTCCTCATAATTTTCCCTGAAAATTTTTCCAGAGTCTGTCAGTTTCTAAAACTGCTGTAACCCGTTTTTCAACGAGCAGTGTTCGTTTGTCAGCGCACGGTGATCACTCCAAACTGTGGACTGTTGAACGAGTGGTCTCAGCTCTTCTTCTTCCTGTAGTTCCTGCGGCGTTCATTGCACCCAATTTCGGCACTGAAAGCATGCTCGCCATTTTGATGGTTATGCACACACATTGGTGAGTGATTCAATGTTTTTAATGTCAGATAAAATGTCAGACCTAACTTTTCTCTCCGCAAGTCCCTCTTCAAATAAGAAAATGAATTCTTGTTGCAGGCAAGTAGTCAAATCAGGTATTTTACCAAATGTCTAGGTAGATAGTCAAATTTTAATAGTTTACAAAGTCTTGTATGTTTTTGACAAGGAACTTCAGAGTTTTCAATGTTTTGAATGTAAAAATTCATAAAATCTTGAATGTTACTTTTCAAATGTTCCTCATATATTTTAACTGTCAATGTTTTAAAAATTCTTTATTTAATGACATGCTGAATAATCCCCAGATAGAAGCTCATCAAAGAACTAGATCCAATGTACCTATTTCAAATTGTACAATGTCAATCTTCAGAGAAATTTCTCTTATAGATGAGCAAATAATTATTGTGTTTAAAATTAGCGAAAGGATCAGAATTTCAAAGTAAGCAAGAACATTTGATTATTCGCCCAGGCATTCGACAAAGTCCTTGATTCGACTACTTGCCTTTGACTTATCCTTGAGTTCTTTAACAGAGAGTTGAAATTGTGGCAAAGGATTATTTGAGATTTCTTATTTCTGAAAATTTTTGGAAAAAGCCAACTGATGTAATTTGACTCAATTTTACTTCTAGTATCGAGAATGAGGAAAAATATTAAAAAATGATGGTGTGGTTTAATGAGTGAGTTTAATTGAGTCCCTTCTAAAGGTCAAATTTGTGATAGTAAGATAAAATAGTTGAAAACCAAGAAAAAGGAACGTAGAGAATGAAACATCAGGATTGTATGGTCTCAGAAAATTCAGCAACAAAAGAAACTCCATAAAAGAAACCAGTAATTTAAGAATGAAATAATCACGATCTTTAAAAAAGAAAACAAAAAAGAATTGGGAAAAAATTACAGGATTTTTCAAAACAAAAGAATATTTGTACTTTCATAACTAGTGTATGCTCTGGATAGCATTTCTCCCTGGTATAACTGTCGAGAGTAACTAGATTTCAGGGTTCCAAAATGTGTGCTCTGTTTCTGTCTTTTCAAAAAAAAATTACTCTAAATTTTTTCATCAACCTCTCACAGAATAATCTTGAAACAGGGAGGAAACTTCAGATTAAATGTCCTGTGTTAGCGATGACAGGACATCCTTTGAAAAAGTAAGGGACAACAAGAAATTTGTGATGTTGCAAATCAAGGTACAAATTTCCCTAGCTCCAGCGTCACCTGTTGTTTAAAGTTGTTAAGGTTTTGTGTTATTTTAAAATACCTTTCTTATTTTATTTATTTGAAACATTTTCAAGACTTAATTTTTATACATGATTTTTTCCCCCAGGGGCATAGAAGCAATTGTTATTGACTACGTAAGGGCAAGCATCTTCGGACCTGTCATCCCGAAAATCGGAGTGGGTCTCGTGTATGTGTTCTCTGTGGCCGTTTTAGCTGGTCTGCTCAATGTAATATGCAACGACATCGGAATTGTAGGATCACTAAAACTGCTCTGGAGTGTATGAACAACGTAACCGGAGGCACTTGTACATTAATTTGTTGTTGATTCAGTATTCTTATTTCAATCCTGTACCATTGATTGGCAGGAATTTGAAACTAAAGGAGGCATAGTTTCAAGTTTATTTTCGTAGGAAGCATGATCATGCTTTCGATTAGTCTAAAATTCCGCTGAGTGAGTGTAAATATAGTCTACAAGACTATAATTTATCAAGAACTCTGCACTTTTTAGTCAAATTTAGGTTTTTTTGGTTTTTATTGGGCGTGTAAAATGTTCAAGTAACATTATTAGTTCCTCAAAATTTTGTTTAAGTGTTACCTAAATTTTTTCAAAATTTCATCTCACTCAGAATTTACTTTTAAACCTGTCCTCTCTCAAATGAGAAGTAATTCAATTGTATGAGCATCAGATCCCTATGTTTGAAATGTACCTGAACTGTCTTTTCCTTTGCCTCTCAGATGATAATTATCAGAGAACAAAGATTTGAAAGACGTAACTTATGATCAACTTAATAAATTAAAAGTCCTCTATGAGACGCAATTTTTTCCCTTTTGTTCAAACTCCGTCTTGAATGTTAATTTTTGTCACAAGAGATTGAAGTTTTAGTAAAAAAATGTAAGAAGTATGTACAGAATCATTACTACAGAGATAAGATGATTGTCTCATTTTTTGACTATTATTAGGTAAACAACCGTAAGTCTATCATAAGTTCTGTCGTTGAAAACGAGTAATGTCAATCTTAGTCAGAATTTTACCATCTGTCCCATGTGATTAACTGATTAATGTAAGGTCTCAACGACATTGTAGTTTAACTCGTGTTGTTTTAGAGTTTAGTGAAGCTTTGCATCAAAGCTCAGCTTGAAAATTAAACAATCTTTATCTGCCTTTGAATCTATACGTTTTTACTTTTTTCCTCGCACCGTTTTGAGGTTAAGGTTTCTTTGTTCTTTTCTCCCTCACGATTTGTGACCGTTATTTAGAAAAAACTTGAAATTTAGTCATTGGTAATTTTCCTCTTCTTCTTTTCTGACTAGGGCATAGAGAATCACTTGGACTACGTTCAGGAATTAGGAACTATAATTTTTGGCTCATTCCGAAAAACACTTATGTGCATAAGGAAACTAACGGTATACATACATTGTTTCTAACCTACGCCAGGAATTGTAGTTCCAAATTGCAAAATGTGGTCCAGCTGTCAATATTACCGACTTTTAAAAACTAACTTCTATCTCTCTATCTGTGAATAGATTGAGAGATGCCAGCTTCCGGAGGATCTCTACCATGACAGATTTTTGTGGCGGGTAGGCACTGCAGAGCGCGCCATAAAAGCGACTTACACATATATACTTCTGTCTCTTATACTGAAATTATTAGTAGAGGTCAAATATGTTGGAATGCAATTTCTGAAGGAAAAAACGATTGGAAATTGAGTTTTTAATGTTCATCTTAATCATTCAAAAAATGATATAAAAAATAAATGCTTCTTAACATCAACAATTATTTAACAATTGAAATTTCTTAAAACTATCAGCCTTAAATTAGTATTGCTTCAAAAATTCACCAGTAGCCAGTCAATTTTTGCTCAGAAATTTTGATTTTAAAGACTATCGCAGTGTGTTAGCACAATGATCCAGGAAAATTTCAATTCTTTCCGGTAAATTCTAGGGATCAATAAAATTCTCAATTTCGCAATCAAATTGGCAGAAAGCGGGAACAGAAATTTCTGCCTGCTAGTAGAGATTTTCCCGTTTTTTTAGTTAGTTGTTCACTTCAGTAAATAAAAACATAAGCCCTTTTTGGGTGCAGCTGTCCGCAAATCTCATAAATATGACCGAAATCTCAGCAGGATTAGTCAGTTGGAGAGCTTGCTTACAACTTAACAGATGACTCAAGCTAGTAAGACCTACGTAAGGCCCAGTCCAGCACATTATTTTTGATTCTTTACACAACATTGTCTCATTGGACTAATTTTAGGTGTTTAAAGTTATGTGTTGCATTAAATGAGTTATGCAAAGGTTTAAGCAATACTGCCGTGCTAAGGAAGAATGCTGTACGAACATTCGAGAGTGGCCAAACTTTCTCCGATAAAGTGTTTATTTTAGAGAAAAATTATCACTATTTTTCATTGAAATTTGCTGACTTTCAGATCAAATGGCAAGCAAAATTACCTGAGATATCGGAAGAAAAATATTCACATACTTTTTTGAAAATTAGTGATTTGTCGAAGGAAATTCAGCAACGCCTGAGGGCTCATACGGCATTCTTCCTTAGCACGGCAGAACACTTAGCCACAAGGACTGGACTTGAGGTCATTGAAAAGTTTTTGGTCTGAAAGAACAATTTTTTGTTTGTTTGTGGGCTTTGGTCATTCTTTACTGCATAAATATCTGAAGTTTTCCAAAACTTTAGCAAGCTTCCGAAGCTAATCATCTTACAAAGGGCAGAAATATTTAAATAGTGTATGGATTTCTTTGAGATTTTCAGTAGGGAATATTATTCACCCCCATTGAATTTTACATGGGCACCTGCAAATTACTGGATTCTCTAAATGTGTAAACTTCTGACTGATATCCTGTTATGGCACTAGATTTGCTCGGAAACAGAAGAAAAAGGTCTTTTGTCATAATTCTTCCCTGCAAGATTTTATGAGTTGGACTCTCTCATTTTAGATAAGACATGGACTACATTTTGCAATTGTATCGGTCATATTAAAAAAAAAAATCCATTCTACATCTCAGAGGTCAGAAAAATAAATACATTAATGCATTTATTTTTCTCCATCTATATGAGAAGATTACAATTAAAAATCAGACTGTGGTTCTTGTAGAAATTTTCCTTCCATTTGAGTGGAAAGCAGAAATTGGCATTTGAGTCCTTCTGAGAACGATCAACATTATTTCAACCTGTTTCCCTATTTTAAACTCAAAATTTTAGTATTTCAAGCTGTGATATGCCCAAAAACTTTCATTTACACTTTCTTTACATAAAATACAACGATATTTTACCTACTTACTGATGATTGATAACAAGTGCCAAGACTTAGTTAAATCTAAAAACAGCAACATCCTTGACCTGAAAGAACAAATATTTACCCCCTCATTCTAGAAAATTTGAGGTAACTGAGTAAGAGATTCGAATTGGATCAAATCAAGATAAGCGATTACTACATAGCGATTTGACGCTTTCGTCTTGTGACTGGACATTTCAGATGTTTCTTGGGCCTTGAAAGTCCATTTTTCCGTTCGTTACGTTAAAAGGTGCATCTACATCTAAACACAACAGGACCATCAAAAACTCAAGTTTCGATTATGTGCCCCTAAAGGCTTTTTGAGAATGACCGATTCAATTGGAAACTACTATTTTTGGTTCATTCATAAAAACACCTATCTCCGTGGGGAAACAAATGGCACATGCCTTGTTTGTGAGCTGGGCTAGAAGTAGTAGTTTCCAATGGACCACTAGACAAGGTACGAATTTCAGCATTCTGATACATGTTTCTTAACCAAAATTTTACGTAAAACACGATGCACACAACGAAAATTACCGAAAGTAACTCCTTACAAAGATATTTGATGATTCTTGATGCGTGAATTGAAACGACCCGCTCATGAAAACTCAATGCTCTACGTGATTCACATCGCTCGTAAACGTTATCATGAACGTCTATGCGATAAAAAAAATCTGGCAACCTCAATCTTAACACTTTGGCTCAGCTATAGCAAATTGCTTATAGTTTGTTCAACACATGGTGGGAAATGAACATTGTTCGATTGAGAAGCTTGCTGAAACCATTGTAGTGCGCGATTTGACTAACGTAGAGCTTTGAGTTTCTTGTGAGCAGCCAGTTCGAATTCCTCGTAACCAATGTGAAATAAAAAGGTTAATATCTTCGCTAAGAGTTGGGTTCAGTAATTTTCGTTGCGCGAATCGTGTTCTACATGAAATTTTGGTTAAGAAACATGTATTAGAATGCTTAAATTCGTACCCTGTCTAGTGGTCCATTGCAAAATGTAGTCCAAATGAACTCAGAATTTACTTACATGTTGACTGAGAAAGTTCCAGGTTAGAAAGGAAAACTGGGAATAAGTTGAGTTTCTAGTTTTAAAAAACCATTGTGTGTTTGTTCTGCGCATGAATATCAGGAGTAGGAGCGGCAGGATAAACCTGGATCGGTAAATCCCACACCATGGTTTCAATGTCAAGAGATTTTGGACCCTGCCAGGTTCCATCTTTCAACAACATATCGTCTCTATCCTTTGAGCAAATTACGAATTCGAAATGTAGCCTCCAATTTACTGCCACTGAAAAGAAAAAACGATGCACATACCTATTAAAATTAAATAGAAAAGATCCAAATTATATTGATGAGAAATTAAACAACTGAAGTTAAAGAGAAAATAATCAAAACAGAAAAAAGTTGAAAGCAAAACTTGAAAGATGCCATGAAGTTTTTGTTAATTACTGCGATTCAGTTTAAACTTTACCTAGTTGTGTAGAAAACATGGGTGTGACATGCCGAGGAATCGGTAAATTGAGAGTGCAATACTTCATGTACAAACAAACTTGATGGCAATTGCTAAAACCTGATATTGCTTTGTCTTGCCGGGCAAATGATTTGTACTCATCCGATAGTGTCTCTTCACATTGCAGCGTAACAGTGAACTGGAAAAAAGAAACAATTTGATGCCATTATAACTTCTGAGCTCTACGGTAGCTGGCTTTTCTTAGCTAACTTCTTGGTAGCATTTAGCCAGAAAAAACTGAGTGACTCTCCAAATATAGTTGAGTTGATAATGGTTTTGAACTTACTTAATAATGAATTTTTTTCGGCTAGAACTTTAAAGGCTGCAAGGAATATAAATTTGGATGTGAAAATTTGATTTGAGGTTTTCTTTTCAGTAGAGCCTCAATTTTCCTTTGTTCCAAGTCCATTTTCAAAGATGCCTGACCATTTTATCAAAACAAAAGACTATTTTCCAAAGTTGAGCTTAAAAATTGGTTCAAGTTGAAGAGTGAAAATTCACATCAAATACTGGAGTATAGATGTCTAAACTCAGAAACCATTTGCATCTTGGTATGCGACAATGCAGACTTCAAGAAATGTTTTTCTTTGCAATTTGAAAACATATCAGCGAAATGACTTGAGAATTTTCATGCGTTTTCTCCTTTGTTGGAGGAATATTCTGTGAAGTTTACTCAATAATTTGGTTTCTTTCTCGGCTAAAAAATAAAATAAGACCGGAAAATTTGAAACTTCGCAAGTTGTGATACCTTCAAATTTAGCCATCAATATGACAGAGTTGAATCGGAGTTGATGGAGGTCTGGCTCTTAGCTTTGATTAAGCTCTTAGTAAGTAACTCTTGATTCAGGTAATTAAAAAAGTAAATTGTTGGTATGTGCGAAAACAAAGAGAACCTGTGAGATTGCAGCTACTGAGAAAATTTATTTTTGAGACTTTAGCACAAAGCGAAAGGTTCTTCCGGGGATTCAATTTTTTCTTTCAGGAAAAAACTCATCTGTGTATCTAACCTGCATTTAAAAATGGAAAAATAAAAAATTGACAAACTATTACCTGGACACATGGCACGACTGAATTCGAGAAATCGAAGCTTCCGATGATGTCTTCACCTAGTTTGTAGCATTGCTTGTAGAGGCAGAACCGAGCAACTTGACCTCGAGGATTCGTTACATTGTAACAATTGGGAGTCCTCCTGGCAGTAATATTCTGAAAAAATCCCAGGAGAACAAATTTATAATCGCAGAAATGAAGCTAAGCAAAATTCAAACTGATTGGAGGATTCTATGAATTTTTTCGGCTAAAATAAGAATAAAAACTGAGGAAAAATAGGGAATATTTCACCTTGCTTTTTTAAATGGATGGACTACAAAAGTGCGTCTACTGCGTATGTTTTATAAAAAAAATGACATGTAATAACAAATAAAGTGAAAAAGAACAAAGAGATACATACAATTATTTCCACCTTTATAAATTTATATTCATAAAAATTGGTAAATTCTTTCATTTAACATCATAAAATCAAAGAAAGCATTGGTATAAAAGCAATAGTTACAGGATAGTTGAGTATATTGAGCAACGATTTATCAATTATACAGATCCATCTTCAATAAATCGTGCAAGTCTGATCCTTAGACAATTTTTCACTCCTTTTCCGGTTTGGTTTTTAAATGTTTCGTTCTTCGAGCAATATGTTAGGCTTAGGATAGTTTACGAAACAGACACAGTCATTTTTAATTTTAAAATGGCTCAAGTGAATTGCTCATTGTGAAACTGTGTGAGTCGACATTTCTTTTTAAAAAAAGCTGTAATAATTTTTGACGTAGAGGACAAGAGTTGCTTTTTACTTCAAGTTTGTGAATTATTCAAAATTGAGAAGCATCAATTGCAAAATAGGCATAGTGCCGATAAGAATTACTTACTTGCACCATTTGTAAAGCAGGGCCTAACTCTTGCTCTGTTTCCTTTTTCTCTAGGAATGGGTTACTGGGTGATAAATCGATGCTGTCTTCACATCCGCTAATATCTAAATACCCTGTGCAAATAAAGGAAAAATATAAGTTTGGAAAATAAAGGATTTAAAACTCAGGATGAACACAGAAAATGATCATTGAAAGTAAATACAAGAATCAAGATGGCGGATCTTCTGTTGCACTGTAAGCAAAAGTGCATTCACTTATTTGGCAAGGACTCTATAACAAATTAAGATGGTGAGAATCCATCATCAAAGGCATTCAAAAGACTACATAGAGCATTGTAAAATCATCTCAGAAAATATTCAGTCCGCTTATAAAGCCAGTCAGATGATGCATACTTTCTTTCCAAAAAAGTTTACATCTGTACCGATTACATACTCGTCAAAATTTATGATGTACAGTACTTATCTCCTGTGTTAATTTTCAATGCAAGTTGTTTTGATAGAAAAAATAAAAAAAAATTCATCAAGAACTAATTGCTGCTGAAACTAGCAAGGAACAAGGAAATTTTCTGATCATCGCAGTTTCATTAAAGAAGATTTATTTTTGAGGCAGAAGGGACAAACCTTGAATTACAAGTACCCTGAATGGTATCCTTAGTGATTTAATTGGTTGGTTCACCCTTTGGGTTCCAATGGTAATTTTATACGAGTATCTGGTTAATTGACCGTTATGAGACGGAGGAGATTCACTCGGCAAAACTTCTGAATATAAATCTGAAAAACAAAAGTTGAACCCATAGATTAGGCATGCGATGTCAACATTTGTGATCTCCCACAGGAAAAGGGAACTCTGTGAATGGAGACGCATTTGGGAGAGCAATTTTTATGATGTGTGAAAGATTGGAATTTGAGCTTTCATCGGAGGACACTTCCTGATCTCCAAAAGAATGAGCTGCCAGTGATCCATTCAATTTTTACGCTAAAACTGCCTTGCTGAGGAGCAACATTGAACGTTTGGAAGTTGCTAGATTGCCTCAAATAAAACAAAAATTATCCGAATGACTTGCGAATTTTCTCCCTTAAATTTTGCAAAGCATTTTAGTGACAATTTTATCCTTCGTACCTACTAACAATTTTAGAAGGAAAGAAAATTTCTTCCAGATTCATAATTTTTAGAGGAAATTAATACGTCATTCAAGAAAATTGAGCAACATCTGAGTTTTTATGCATTGTTTCTCCGTGCCACAGCAGAATAAAAGACTTCTTGCTTTTTTAGAGCCTGAAACACACCTGAAAAAAACTGAAATAGCTTCTCCTCAAAACTGAGATATTATAAATTTAAACTTTCAGCGGCTTCAACGACTTTAGATTTAATGTGTCTTGGCGTTTTTTGTGCCAACATGTTTGAGAAATGTTCCTTAAGATGATGTTACCATTGACTCAGTTTATAGTTTTCAACACAAAGGTACCTTTTTTCAAGGACAGTCATCCATAAGTAAATTCAGTGATGCACTGACATTGCTAAAAGAGAATCCAACCAACCAAGAGACCTCGAACAAGGAATTTGGGTTTTTTTTTGTGTGGAAAAATCATACAATTTTTTCTCATAATTGTGATAAAATTTTAATTCACCGATAACTTAGTAGTTGTGAGACCACATTAACTGGGCAGAGGGAGTAACAATTGAGTATATGGACTCCGTTTGTTGAAATCCGTAAAATTGTTCAATTTTCATTGGAAATATAAAAAAAAGGAATGAAAAAAATCAGCCCAGAAGGTGCACTAATGGCAATTCTTAGAAAATACTTAGCAACTATAATTTTGGTAAACATTTTCAGATAATTGTGACTCAATAATAATTTTTATGATATCTTTTCATTCAAACTCTCAAAGATTATTTTTTATGATTTAAAGTGCACTTCAATTTCAAATGCATTGAAAAAAAAAGATAAATTCCTTGGTTTACATTGCAGACTTAGAGAGCTCAGATTAGTGTGGCAAAATAATGAAAAGGAACTTACAAGATTTACTTTCTCCGGGTGAAAGACTCAGATCACAAAATAGGATTCTAGGAGTAGTTGAAAAAACTACTTGACCTTTGTCTCCCTGACATGGCATGAAAGAAGTATCTGAAAAAAGTAAGCGTGTAAAAATGACTATTTGCGATCAATTTCAGTTATCCTGCTTCCTACAAGAATTGTCTTTTATGGCCCTGTAGCTACAGTGGTCACTCCCACAAGCCCTGAACATTTCACAATGTTGTCATAATTCTTCATGGTATTTTCAGATGCAAATTGCAAATCAGTGTATCGCAGTTTGCAATGTTGGAGATTACCTGTACATTTTAATTTTTTGATTTTATCTAACATTATTGTACTTAATTATGTCTATTTCATTCTTCCTTTCAAGTATACTTGTTAGAGATTTCACAAATACATGCCTAGTGATCCTCTCTTTTTACAATAAGGTAGGAATGAAAATTTCAAAACGTTAAAATTTAGATACTTAGGTATGTTTTTGATTTTTCAACATTGATGTTTTTGAAAACTGGTGTTCTTGTGACATCCTTTTGTGACAGTGGTCTACACTTAGGAGCATGTAAAAAATCGCTAGGTCTCCACTTCAGCAAAGCTGTAATGTTACGCCTACACTGCCGTGCTAAGGAAAAACGCCATATAAAGCTTCAGGCATTGCCATATTTTCTGTGACAAAACACGAATTTCCTGGTAAACTTATGAATAGTTCCATTTCAATTTTTCAGATAATTATGCTTGCAATTTCACCTGAAGTTCCTGAAAATTTCAGAGAAAAATATTGATTAGGTTCCGCAAAAATAAATATTTTATCGAAGGAAATTTGGCAACTCTCGAATGTTCATACGGCGTTCTTCCTTGGCACGGCAGTACAGCAACCTTGGCCTTCCAAGAGAGTCATACCTGGCTAAGTTGGCGGTTCAGACTGTGTCTGCCAATACCTGTACGGAGTAGTCGGAACAACATTTGGTCTTCTTTGCATTTTTTCCACGAGAAAATTGTGCTGCAATTGCTTTTGTAAGTACAGACAAAATGTGAGTGCTTACCTGAGTTAATCACGGATGTGGCACCAGGTGACGTTTCTTTTATCCTAGGGACGGAAATTTTATCATTTGTTGAGCACAAGCAGTGAATTTGAGCGCTGGCCCAGGCAAGGACCTCTAGAACTTCCCTGTAAAACGATAAATGAATGAATGAATAAACGACAATAAGAAGCATTAAAGAGAGAGAAGGAGATTTTGAAAATGTCATCATTAGGTAATAGGCGAAACCAAGATTTTTGGAAACATTTTCAAGGCATATTATGCTGCCAAAATATTAGTAGTTTCTTCGTGTCACTCTTCTGATAACTGTAACTCTCATGTTCAGAATCCATTTTCTCAGCCTTCCAATTTTAATACAACACTCCTGGAGACTTGCTGATTACATCGTCACCTTCCTGCCAAAGTATCACAAGTGCCATGCAACATTTACAAATTTCCACCGCCATTTGACTTTTCTACAGAGAAATTGTTCAACGAAGCGGTCCGAAAATTTTGCTGAATTTTTTTTGTGGTGCTGGTAAAATTTAATCAAATTTTCAAACAGATTCAACCAACAATTTCTCTGTAAAAAAATAGAATAACGGCGGAACTTTTGAAGCTTCACATGGCGCTTGTGACACTTTGGCCGAGAGGTGACGACATAGTCAAGAAGTCCTAGCCCCTCAGAATTGCTGCACAGTTATCCTTGGACACACGAAAAGCCAATTTTAATTTTCGAGAAAAGGAACCGCATGTGTAAGAAGTGGGGAGGGGATAGTTCAGGGATGTAGAGACTTCTTTAGGGGCCTCATTTCCTTCAATTTGCCTGCCCATTTTAAAAACTATTTGCTCTTCCAGAATACCTGAAACTTTTGTTGTTTCCTAATTACTTAAAATCGTCCAAGATTCTGTATTAAATTCATGATTTTTCTTTCAATGTGAATCAGCGTTTCCTTTTCAAAGGCCCCTTGCCGCACCGCACCCAGTCCCATTTTCTCACGTACAACCTTGTAGGTTCTGTCAGTCATGAGCTCAATAGTTTTGAACTCCTAGGCAGGATTCTGAAAGTTCTCAATGATAACAAATACTTACGAATTACAGTGGGACTTCTTGTCCGTAGAAACTGGAGGGTTGGTAAAAGTAACGCTGCAGCCTACAGTTTCACCAGGCATGAAGATTGGGCCCCCGATGAGTTTCGCGGAGACCTCGATCATAGTGATGGAATAGAGCTATCCAAGGTCAAGAGAAAAATTGAGACGATTGCTTGACACAGAGGAAATTAAAAGCGAAGAAACCAAGCAAGCAATGACTGGAGTTCACTATCACTAGACATCACCACGGGTCAAACTCAGCCTTAAAAAAACTAGGAGGACTTAAATATCATAATATAAGTCCTTAGAGACAGCTTTTACCGAAAAATCATTAAAAAATGATAAAATCACCACAAACTCATCAATGAATATAATTTTATATGACTCAAGTGTACAACATTGTACAAGAGGATCTAATGTTTACATTTTTACTGTCAATTAAAACCAAAACACCCCCCTCCTGCCTGTACGAAACTCCACGTCATGAAGAAGACCACTTTACACCTGCAATACGGCTCGCTCATATCACGGCCTTGATAATCAAAACTTGAAGCATCTCGAGCACTAATTAAAAGTTCTTTCGGTATAAAATCAATTTTTAAAAAATCTCTCGATTAGCGTCATCACTCAAGCAACTATTTATGGCAGATAGACTTCTATCCACACGCCTTGTTATCTCTTATCACTCAATTTTCATAAACAAGTTGTCTGTGTAAACGTACCTGCGAAGTGTAATCGGCATTTCGTGAGGTTTTCCCGGATCCCGGATTGTACGTGGTTTTAAATTGAAGTCAACCTTACCTTTGAAAATGTCCTTATAATGTGTAATTTTTTCAAGTGCAGTTTGTTCAGTTGTACTTAGTGTGTTTCGTAGGCGAGGAATAACTAAATAATAAAAATGGAAAGCCGGACTTTATGGCAGATTGTGTGCGTTGTTCTAGTTGCTGTCCTTTCTGAATTTGCTTTTGGTGTCGAACTAACCTTTGAATTGCTTGACAACAAGCGAGATTGTTTCTACGAAGAAATTCAGAAAAATACCACTTGTGTTCTCGAATTTCAGGTAATTGTAGTGATATTCCTTATCATCTTCAACCTAACCTCAATCCAATCACTCATAGCTATCTGCTATCAGCGCAGCTTGTCCTGCCTATTTCACACACTCTTGACGATTGATAATACATATATTATTTACAGAATGATTCTAGAGGTTTGAGAGAGTATCAAAATCAGACTCCACCTGCATTATACTGAAATCCCACGGATTGTTGTCCTGGCTAACCGGTACCTTCTTTTGCGGCGTATTGCAACTCTTGGGAGGTGATACCTTTCACATCAAAACAGGATCACATAGGACTCTTGATAGGGCTTCTTTTCTATCCGAACTGCAGAGGATCACAACCGAATGCATCTCTTTTTTATTCAGTTCCACTGGCGCCCTCCACTGCGTACCTTGTGTTCCAGTGGAATGCTTGGACCGCTCTTCTGAGGTTGGTTGAGGCTGCGGTTAGCAGGCCCGCCAAATCCCACCTCGGACCATGGTACCAGTTTTAAGGTCCGCGCCCTACACTGGGAGAGGGGGGGGTCCAAGGGCATCCCCCGAGAAATTTTAGAATTTATATAGCTAATCGGACGCATTTTGCAGCTTCCATAAATAATTTTTCCATCAATTTCTGTGGGATAATTATGTTTTTTTTTTTATACTTTCAGCACAAAATACTTGCGAATTGTTGGATTCAAAACATCTGAAAAATTTTAATTTTTTTTTGGGGAGGGGGGGCATATGACACTATTTTCAGTTCTATGAGGGCCAGGCCCAAACAAAATAATATGAACTATGCAAAACGATAATGCTGGTATCAGAACTTGGTCGTTTTGAAAACGCCTTCAAATGCGGCGTGCTACCTCACGCATTCCGGAGAGTTCAAATAGTTGTTTCATTGCGCCTTAGAAATGTGACAGATGATTACAATTGAAATAGTCTTCATGCACGCTGGCCTTTTCGATTTTCGGTATTTTCGCAGTGTTCGTTTTCGTTTTTGGATTGAAGAAAATGGAAAAACGAGAGTACCGCGTCGAAACTTTCTATGATTTTCATTTTAAATCATTTCAGAAAGTTTCCGGAAAACCTTCAGAAAAGTACAGGAAGCTTTGTAAAACACATCGATTAAAAATAATACACCAGTAAATGTGTGCAACGTTACAACCGGAGATAAATACGCGTTTATTCGCGCGCAGCCGTCGGTATTTCGGTACATCCACGGTAGGCGCAACGATACGACTATTCCACCACGGATGTAGGCATGTTGCAGCCAGCCGGATTGAAGGCGCGTCAAACTGCGAAGATCACGCAGCCGCGTTCTCTTACCTGACATTCGCGACGCAGCAATCGCCGCAAATAACCCAGTACTGCGCGTCGCGTTTTATTTTTTATGGGTTCACGAAAAGAACGAACGAGAATATCGCAACGAAATTTTCGGTTATCTTTATTTTTAAATTATTTTGAAAATTCCCGGAAACTTTGTATAGTTAGTCGGAATAACCGATTTTTTAAAAACAAGGAAAATTCCGCGTAGGTATCCCGCTTGGATATCGTGGTAAATATTTGACTTACCGAAAAACTGAAATGGACTTCTAGACAAGGCATTGCTTAAAGACGAACCACACACCGGGAAGTCTGAAAACAGGGTTGCCACAGAATTTAGAAACTCAAAATCCCTTCCCGGACACATTTTGACGAAATTCCCTGACGTCGAAAGTCCATTTCAGTCTTTCGGTAAGTCAAAAGCACCTGCATGGGAAAGTACGGACATGTCTTTAATTTTGGAGGTTAGGTCATGGAGCTTTTAGGGCGCAAAAGGCAGCCATCGCAGGAATTCGAATTATCCTGAGTGCTTTATTTTTACAGTCGTTACGTCCACGTCCCGAGTAGAATCAAATAAGTTTTGCTCTACCATGTCTGCCAACTTTTTAGCCCTTCAAAATGAAAAAATCTGACCTTTTTTTTCTTTAAATTTGTTCAAAATTTTACGCTTAATCAGGTCCCAACATAGCTTTACGCAGTTTTTGCCATTTAATATGAGAATTTTGGCCCTAAACAGCTGAAATGTCCTGTACCGTAGCCTGTCTGCGACTCAAGTGCGCAACTTTAACGCTTCATAACCATCATCTTGCATCTAAATACTTCCACTTCTGCTGTAAATTCACACTCAATTTGTACCTAACTTATTATTTTCAGTTATATTCATCCAAATAAGTGAAAATATTGACCGTCTTTGCGTCATGCAACCTTGTCTGCGGAATTCGCGTCCTGTACGTAGCCCCCTTTTTTCAGCATCATTTCGTCAGTTACAGTGCAGCACTTATCAACTTTGTTTACTTTTTTGTGTTATCGTGACTATCACACGCTGATGTCGAGCAGAGGAAAAAAAACCGCAATGAAACAGTAAATTTTGACTGTTTTTTATGAGTTTCTAGGTTTAACGACCATCTAGGATGTCCTTACCGTATACCTACCTTTTTAATGCATAAATCACTTCAAACTCTCGAATTTTGGTATTTTTGATACGCTCTGATATCTTAACCTCAAATCCAGAATTTCAACCACATGCGTGAATATGCCCGAGCACCGTTGCCAATATTCACACGATTTGTCCGCACCGTAGCCGTCCGTACCGTAGCCCGTAGCCGTCCGGTACCGTAGCCCGTAGCTGACGCGCGTTGCGGCCGGGTACGGTAAGTACGGACAAAATGCGAAAGTCATCCAAAAATCGGTGCGCTGTTTGATAGATCATCCCACTTTACTTTATTTTATCCATCACCAAATTTGGAATTTAAAAAAAAAAGAGAGACGTATTTTTTTTTAGTACGACGCGACTTAGAAGAAGGAGGCTTTTTTTCGATGATTGCATAAGGATCGCCATCTTTTATTTTTTTCATTTTTCCTTTTAGAACTTTGAGTCCTCTTTTTTGTCTGAAGTTCATAGCAATTTATTCGTTTAATATTTATTCGTGAATATCTAACTTATTTTTTTCTTATTGTCCTTTAAATATTTATTTAAGGTGATTTGTGACCACATTTTCGATAAATTTACCTTTTTGTTTTCTTTCTTATTTTGTAAAAGTGCACCTGAAACGTTCTAACGTTGTCAAGCTTGTTTTAAGAACTCAGCTTCTAAGATTTGTCCCTAATTATTTAATGCGTTTACTTTAAAATAAAAGCAGTTCATTATTTTTGAAAAACTGATTTACTTACTCTTTTTACCTTTATTGCCTGTAATTATTTATGAAAGTGGCACTTATAAGCTATGCTATAACTTAGCAGTTTATTCCCCAATGAATTTCAGTTCTTTATAATTCGGCCCTTGCATACAGTAATATTTACGAATGCCTTTTCGTCCTTACCGCAGCCCGTTTGTCCGTGCCGTAACGTTATTGTCCTGTACCGTAGACCAGTAAAAAATTGTACAATTTGTAGCTTTAAAAAGAGCAAACTTGTAGAAATTCTTTAAAAAAGTTGTCTACCACATCTTCTAAGTTAGTTCTAAAGAAATTAATTAAAATTAATCGTATAATTACATTTCCCGGTTTTTATGGGAGAAAAATGATGGCGCAAAATTCTATAAATCGAACTTTAGAGCAATTTGGGTGCTAAATTTTGGAAGTAAAAACTTTGAAGGAAATTTTTTTTTATTCTTCTACAAGAATATATCTCATTGAGTGCAAAAAAACTTAAAACGGTATTATTATCGCACGTATTGATAGAAAAACAAGCCTGTTTAATTGGTCTACGGTACGGACAAAAAAACTTAACTTCCAGCGATAAAAGAGGCCAAAAAATTTTTTCTGTTGAAAAAGAAGATTGACCACTATTAAAATCGACTTTCCAAGAGTATGAGGACTTCAGAAAACATCCTGAAGTCTTGAAATAACTAAAGTCACTTTTTTACAAAACGATGGCTCCAAGAGCAAAACTTATTTGATTCTACTCTCCCGTCGTTTGTAAAGCAGGTATTTGACTTAGTTTTTGCACACATTTTCTCAGTATTGCGAAAAGACGCTCATCTTGCTACATCCTTGACCATCTTGGTTTGATATTTAAATCTGAGGATTTGCAGCGGCTACTCTCCAGCGTATTTCGGATCAGACCGAGAGTTGCCCTTTTGGGCCCTAGGAGCTTCATATTCCGACGTGCCTGTGCTCTTCCGCTATAAGCACTATAGGTATTAAGTCCGAAAACTACCAAACCGATGGAAAAACCGCGTAGTTGCCGCCATATTAATTTGAAAAACGCGTTATTTTTTGTGTTGATACTCAACCTTTGGGAAAATCACGTTTTTGCCGCAATATTGGGGTGAAAAACGTTTAATCTATGATTTTTTTTTTTTGAAACCCCACGATAAATAACATATTTACCACGATATCCAAGCGGGATACCTACGCGGAATTTTCCTTGTTTTTCAAAAATCGGTTATTCCGACTAACTATACAAAGTTTCCGGGAATTTTCAAAATAATTTAAAAATAAAGATAACCGAAAATTTCGTTGCGATATTCTCGTTCGTTCTTTTCGTGAACCCATAAAAAATAAAACGCGACGCGCAGTACTAGGTTTGCGGCGATTGCTGCGTCGCGAATGTCAGGTAAGAGAACGCGGCTGCGTGATCTTCGCAGTTTGACGCGCCTTCAATCCGGCTGACTGCAACATGCCTACATCCGTGGTCGAATAGTCGTATCATTGCGCCTGCCGTGGATGAACCGAAATACCGACGGCTGCGCGCGAATAAACGCGTATTTATCTCCGGTTGTAACGTTGCACACATCTACTGGTGTTTTATTTTTAATCGATGTGTTTTACGAAGCTTCCTGTAGTTTTCTGAAGGTTTTCCGGAAATTTTCTGAAATGATTTAAAAATAAAAATCAAAGAAAGTTTCGACGGGGTATTCTCGTTTTTCCATTTTCTTCAATCCAAAAACGAAAACCCTTTGCAGTGGTGAATGCATAGCTGAAGTGCGCTCCAGCTAGAATTTTATATAGCAAATAGGTGGTTTTTTATCGAGAATTAAAAAGAAACGAGCGGTGCGGAATACAACAGAAGAATATGAACTGTAAAACGATAATCCGGGTATCGGAACTTGGCCGTTTTGAAAACGCCTTCAAATGCGGCGTGATACCTCACGCATTCCGGAGAGTTCAAATAGTTGTTTCATTGCGCCTTAGAAATGTGACGGAAGATTACAATTGAAATAGCCTTGGGCACTCTGCACTCTGGGCGTGTCGATTTCCTTTGGCATTTTCGCAGTGGTGATTGCATAGCTGAAGTGCGCTCCAGCTAGAATTGTATTTACAAATGGGTGGTTTTTCTACGAGAATTAAAAAGAAACGAGCGGTGCGGAATACAAGAGAAGAATATGAACTGTAAAACGATAATCCGGGTATCGGAACTTGGCCGTTTTGAAAACGCCTTCAAATGCGGCGTGATACCTCACGCATTCCGGAGAGTTCAAATAGTTGTATCATTGCGCCGTAATAGTGTGACGGAAGATTGAAATGGAAATAGCCTCCGTGCACGCTGGGCGTGTCGATTTCCTTTGACATATTTGCAGTGGTGAATGTATAGCTGATGTGCGCTCCAGCTAGAATTTCATTTAGCTAATGGGTGGTTTTTATAGGAGGATTTTTAATAAACAAGTGGTTAGAAATGGAAAGAAAATAATATGAACTATGCAAAACGATTATTCCGATAACGGAACTTGGCTGATTTGAAAACGCCTTCAAATGCGGCGTGATACCTTACGCATTCCGGAGAGTTCAAATAGTTGTATCTTTGCGCCGTAAGAATGTGACGGAAGATTTAAATGAAAATAACCTTCATGCAGGCTCGCCACATCCCATCTCGAGCCCTGGTACCAGTTTTAAGTTCCGGGCCCCAAGCGCGGAGGGGGGGGGGTCCGAGGGGCATCCCCTGAAAAATTCTAGACTTTATACGACTAATCGGACGCATTTTGAAGCTCCCATAAAGAATTTTTCCATCAATTTTTTCGGAATAATTATGTTTTTTTTTTCTACTTTCAGCACAAAATACTTGCGAATAGTTGCATTCAAAACATCTGGAACATTTTTATTTTTGAGGGGGGGGGGGCATATGACACTATTTTCAATTCTAAGAGGGCCAGGCCCCCCGGACTCCCCCTTCGTTTGTCTATGGCAAGGGAATTGAGCCATGAGGCATTGAAGTCGAGGATGCCCAGACTGGAGACTCTTAGCATCTGACGACGGAAGAAAATGAAACGCAGTTACTAAAAATATCCCTCTGTACTGAAAATCTTGAAAATAGATATAAATTTTCCAAGAAGTATACTTCTTTGAAAATTTAAGAAGAATTCTACAGTGTCCCAGCGTGTTTCTGAAAATCTATTCACCTTTTGCAAAATTTTTAGGGTAAATTTTTCACTTTTTCTTACGAAACAAGGGTTGCATGTGAATTCGTAGTGGTTTTTCACGGGTAACACGGGCCCCCTCCGGGCCCTGGTACCAGGGACCCGGTTTCCCCCTCCTTGTTGCGGGCCTGGCGGTTAGGCCGGTTGAACCACCCTGAACTGCTACCATCGTGTTGCATGCATTCCGCGGTTAAAAATATAGCCCGAATGTGATTTGACAGGATATTGTGATGATTATCAAGGATCTTTGTGGTGCAGAATTGTCCTCAGTTTTCGCTGATTCTAAAGCATTATATAGGACATGGTAGGGTCAAATGAATCATTGAATAAATGGAGTACTTATCAATTAAACAATTCTACATCGAACCAAACAGCGCTTCACAAAATACCCATTACCACATTGAGAAAAACTAACTCAAAATCGCAAGGACAGTTTGCTTTTTTTTTCCTTTAAAAAAAAGATGTAAATAAAATTTGAGCGGAAGTCTGTCAAGTTGCAATCTTAGATATGTATCTTCAACTTCAGTTATTGTTATTCCTTTTGTTAATTTTTAAAATCATTGCATGGGGAAATGTAAAAAAACCCTGCCGCTTTTTTCCGTGGGGTTGCCGGCAAGTAGGGGACGGTTCTTTTTGTAGTCCGCGCATTTACCGCGGCATGAGTGTATTTTCCGAAGGGTAGTGTCACATTGGGGAGTGAAATCATTTACCCTACCCCTCTTGCCACAGATATGTTTCAAGAAATAGTTCCCCTTGGCTGCGCAACTCCTACCCCCTCCCCCTCACCCGTAAAAACGGTAAATTGCCACTATTATGGAGCGCGTTGGCCGATTTCGCTGAAATTCAATAGGAAACCAGTCTTAGTAGATATCTAACTACCATCAAAATTTCAGCTCAAAATATTCATTTTTACTCGAGTTATCGCGTGGACAAAATTAAACCTCCCCCCCACTTTGACCCCTCGCTGTGCGAAAAGTAATTAACGTATTCCGATTTTTTCTGCACAGTTTAAAAGTACTCTTAGGGGATTATAAACCCCAGAAGTTTCGTTTCAAGAGACGTAAAAATTAACTGCCGCTCAACGCTCTGAAAACTGAAAACTCCTCACGCTGGCTGAAATACATACATACATACACCCTTACATACAACCATACATACATACTTACATACATACATACATACATACATACATATATGACAGAAAATGAATGACATATATATTCGTGATCTACGACTCGAGATCGGTGTTCTTTACATGGTCCCAGGTCTAGGTCCCACCATGAGGGAGAACGCAATAGTGTATCTTTCCTTCGGAAAATACACTAAAAAATACACTAAAAGTAGAGTTGAATGAGCAGATTTCAAACCTTAATCTTGGACTCAAATTATGGGTACTATTTCTCCTTTAATTACCTCCCAGGAGGAACAAATTTGTCAAACCAGTGTGCCTGTATTGGGTCCTTAACTTCTGCATAATTTATTAATCCGCTTGTTTTCTCTCGCCCTTCAGGTTGTGACCGGAGGTTCTTATGATGTAGATGTAACAATAGAAGCTCCTACTAAAGATGTGATATACCGCCAAGTCAAGGCCCAGTATGATAGTCATAAATTTACTGCTCCTATGAGTGGAACTTACACAGTATGCTTTAGTAATGAATTTTCAACATTTTCTCACAAGCTGGTCTACATGGACTTCCAAGTAGGCGAAGAACAGCCTTTGCCAGGTGCTGATCATGTCACGGTCATGACGCAGGTCAGTACAAGTTTTATCACAATTTTAAGATTCAAATGTAGGTGAAACGTAAATAGTCACCTTCCAGTCAAAGTATTACAAGCGCTATTTGTGCCTAAGTACTGTGATGTCTCAAGTCTGTCCAATGGTTTTACAGCCAAACGAATGATCAGAATCACTTGAAAATTTCACCTTATATTTCTTTTATAATTAAGGTTGATCCTTGAAATTTCAATCATGGAGTGAGCTATAAGCAGGGTTGGGCCCCTTGTATATCAACTGAGGCAGCCCTCGCGGGGTTGGGCTTTTTGGACGTCAGGTGGGGCAGCTCTTGGGGGGTTGCTTGGATGCCAGGTGTTGCAGCCCATGGGGGGTTGGGCTCCCTGGATGCCTAGGGAGGCAGCCCCTGGGGGTTGGGCTTCTTGGAATCCGAGGGGGGTAGCCCCTTGGGGGTTGGGCTTCTTGGATGTCAGGTGGGGCAGCCCCGGAGGTTTTGTTCCCTAAAAAACGTGAATCACATCGTTAAAATTCGTATCTTGTTGCCAGGGTCAATGATTTACCTTCAATTTTCCGGGTATGCAAAATGACTGTCGTCACGCACGAATAGTGGTATCAGCATTTCACA
This sequence comes from Bemisia tabaci, assembly GCF_918797505.1. Taxonomy (NCBI): domain Eukaryota; kingdom Metazoa; phylum Arthropoda; class Insecta; order Hemiptera; family Aleyrodidae; genus Bemisia; species Bemisia tabaci. The sequence goes on along the minus strand of NC_092801.1, from coordinate 26,712,783 downwards.
TTAAGATTACATTGTGGGTTGAAGGTGCTCTTCTGTATCGTATCTGAGTGGCCCTATACAATGATGTTGACCCGAAATGTTCAGAATTTTGGTGTCTTCTATTGAGCTGTTATTTTGAAAAATGCCCACAGAACATTAAATTAACTGTTGATCGAGTCTGTGTCAATTGATTCACAGCGATCGATTCACGATTTTGTTTTTTGATCGATACATGTCAATGTCCATCGAATTGATACCGGTTTTTTAATACTTTCTCGATCAATTCATGTCGATCAAATTCATACCCTCCGCTTTTTATTACATTTTTTTACAATAATAAATTTGATCGGTTACAGCTGGAGTTTGTCACATCAGAGATCCACAAATCCCTCACCTCAATTATAGATTATCAAACTCACCACCGTCTGCGAGAAGCCCAAGGCAAGAAGCGAGCGGACGATCTAAACAAGCGGGTCTTCTATTGGTCGCTTCTGGAATTCACCGCCATCCTCCTGATAAGTCTTGGTCAAGTTTTCATCTTGAAGAATTTCTTCACCGACAAAAACTCGGCAGGAGTAAGTTTAAAATAAGTTCCAAGGCGGCCAGTCTTGAATCAAAGCCTCTCTGTTATTTTCTTTGCTTGTTTTTGTTTTCCTTTATGATGAATTTGTCTGGTGGGTACTTAATAGTTCCTCGCTGTTTTTGTACTTAGATGAGTTCATGAATAGTTGAACTAGAAAAAAATGTGTCCTTTTACCTTTTGTGTCATCCCAGATTGCTCATCTTATTCTGCTGTGCTAAGGAAGAATGCCGTAGAAACTATCAGACGTTGCAAAATTTCCTCCATTAAAATACAAATTTTCAGGGAAATCTATGCATACGTATAATTCCTGAAAATTTTCTGAAAATTTTATTCGCGATCAGATATAAACATCTGAAAATTCCAAGAGAAAATATTTATAACTTTCCTGAAAAATAAACATTTAACTGGATGAAATTTGGCAACTCTTGAATGTACATACGGCGTTTTTCCGTAGCATGGCAGCATTGATGTCTGAAACCATCTATCGATGGTGATTTTGCGGAAATAGACATCTTCAGTGTCTTAAAATCTCCATTCCTTTTATATTTTTTATAATGTCAGATGAACCAACCAACACCATGGATTGAAATTTCAGCTGAATGTTCTTCACGTTGGAGGAAAAATCAGCGAGGTTTTCGAGAAATGACTGCTAGTTGTTTCCCATATGTAGAAAATAAAGTATGACAGGAAGTCTGCAACGCTGTAACCGGAAGTACGCATATCGCATTATCGATATCTCCATTTGCGATTTTGCAAATTTTCCGCCATGTTTTATTTTTTAATTTGAAGACAAGCTACTTTATCATCTTGAACATTCCTATACATTTTTTTCTGCTTGAAGAACATGCTTGCCATCAATATTTTACTTTATTGGAAAATGACCCATCATTGATATTACATGATCTCGTGTTGCCCAATTTTCATTCGCCCTCTTAAAAAGGCAGCCATGAAAATTTCAAGCATGATTATCAAGTAAAATTTTCATGATAAATTTGAAACCAAGCAGAAATTTTAAGAATTTGAAATCGAGACGCGTGTTTTTCTAGTTCCTCTTTTGAGCAAAAAGTTAGAATGCCTAAGTATTAATTTCATTAAATTTCGGTTTTAAACATACTTCTGACCTTCTCAAGATCATTAAATGTCTGAATCTCAAATTCCCGGGAGCCCCTATCAGGCAAGACTTTTTCTATGAGAAGTAAGGAAGGTATTGGGAAAAAAGAAACGAGAAAAAAATGTTCGCCCTGTTGTTTTCCATTTAATGATGACGCTTTTATCCAGAGCCTTGAAAATGATGTTGTTAGACAGTGCATGGGAATGTGTTTCCATGAGCCCTTCACTCTTATTAGGTGTCCAACTGTCCATGTCATCTAGGGAGGTTTTTTTTTTAAATTCTTTGAAGCCCCTCTTTATTTCCTGTAGAATGTTTTGGCGTTTCAAGAAAATTATTATATCCTTTTAAATTGTCTGTTTCTAAGAAAAATTTTTCTTTTTAATATTCCCGAATACCTGAAAAAAGGTGTGTGCCTTCCTTTTTCTTTCTCCGGTGATACGTGATACTTTATTGGGTCATGATTCCTTAAAATGTCCATACTTGAAAATTTTCTAGAATTTGAAATCCCCAAATAACCTTGAATTCTGAACATGTTTCTTTGAAACGCCAAAATCCTCTAGGAAATCCTTGAACTTTGCATCATCTAATTACTCTGATAACGACCATAGACGACCATAGTGTAGGTTGTTTTCCTTTCTTTTTCCACGTGGAATTCTCAATTGTCAATTACAGCATCGTCCATACCTCATACTTTTGCCTGTTTATTTATTTATAAATGAGTAACTGAGGATGAGGGCGCAGGAAGAGAAAACTAGAGGAAAAAGGCTCCACTAGACCTTAACGTACACATGTTAAAGGAGAGCATTGAGAGGAAGCATCAACATATTGACTACTGCATGCTGTCTGTCTTTTTTTCTCTAAGTTTTTTCCTGGTTTTTGCACGTCCCATGAATAAAATATTCCTTGCATTGTTATAAATCTTTTTAGGAGACTCAATGTTGTATTTCTAGTTGCATGTCCGGTGATTTTTCTAACCATTAATAATACTGTGTGGTGATAGCTTTGTTCAAACTCTGAGGTATAGTCTAACAAAATAGAAGTTAATAATCAAATGTATAAGGCTGGACATTTTTTTGAAACATCATGTTTATAAAGCTTTTTGTCTAATCCTGAGAAAGTTTCAATGTATCATCTCTCATTGCCTAAATTTATTCTTAAAAAGGAATTTAGGTAATACTAATAAATTCAGGAATGCGGGTGGGCAAATATTCGACCTTTTCTTGCCATCAGCAAGCAACCTCTTACTTGAAGAGAATATATCGATTTTACCTGCAAATTTTGTTTGCTGCTCTTGTCTATCCTGTTTTTAGTGTAACAAGGGACCGTTCTTAAAATAAGTAAATTCAGGGTGTCTAGTATTAGAATTTTCCCGATTTTCCCGATTCTATCAGGATTTGAGGAAAAATCGATCATAAAATCAGGATTTGAGAAAAGTCAGCCATTCGATCAGATTTTTTTTTTTATCGTTAATTCTAGAGTTCTGCTTTCGAATACGCTTTTGCAGAAATTTTAATGTTTCACCGCAAAAAAACCAGGATTTGGAAAAATTATGAAATCAGGATTTAGCAGTCAAAAATCAGGAAAACTCAGGATTTCATCAGGATTTCTCAAAATGAAAAAAATTAGACACCCTGATATCAGGGTGCCTGCAAGTCCGAAATTTCCGGAAGGTCCGAAAAAAGTTTTGATTTTTCAAGGGCGGTCTGGAAGTACTGAAAAAAAGCAGAAATTTAGCAACAAAGTCCGGAGTTTTTTTTTCATTTTTTGTCGCAATTTGAGCGGGAAATTAAAATTTTTGAAAATTTTCAAATTTCGTCTGTTGGAGGTACTGAAAAAGTACTGAATTTTTCTGTTGAGGAGGTACTGAATTTCTTGTGAATGTACTGAAAAAGTGCTGTAAAAGCACTGATTTTTGGCCAACCCGTTTTAGTAGACACCCTGGATATGCTAAATTTCGGATTTTCCGACCCCTTCTCCACCCCTTGTAACGCTCTTGTGACGTAGGGCCCTAAAATTTCGCACGTAGAGCTAAAATGGCGTAGCGCTCTCCTTGGCCCCGCCCTCCCCGTAAAGCATTACTTATTTTATGAACAGCTCCTGTGTGAATTTTTGAACATGATTCTATTTTTGGACTTTCTAAATTTGGTTTCACAAGTCGTTTATTTACCAATGTTAACTAATTTTGAATGTATTAGGGTTTACAACATGGACATGGTTTTGTATGAGGGGTTCCAAAAATTAAGTTCCGCTTTTGTTCCTTTTCCTAACTGTAAGAGAGTTAACCAATTTCTATACTGTGTTTTAGCTGTCACATTTCGTCGCATCACCGACGTAAGGGCGTATCTCGATTCCCACATGAGCCTCAGAAAGTATGGATTTATATATAAAACAGGGCTCACGTAAAAATTGAGATACGTCCTCACGCCAGAGGAGCGACGATTTTTACCCTTCGAAGAAAATACTGGTTTTAAGAACTGAGCTTAGAGTTTTCAACCTTTATCTTTTTTATGAATACCATTAGTGCTGACCTGTTTTTTAATTGGTTGCACGAAATTTTATTGTCTCTTTACTTTTTGAAGAACCCTCGCATCCATGGAGGTCAATTTAAAATGATAAGATTAAGAGGTTAGCTTTATGTTCGAACTATCTGTAGGTGTTACGGTAATTATTTTTTGTATCTGTACCTAACAGTTGAAAGGCCAAGCAGATAGAGGGATCTGATATTTCCAGAACATTAGAAAGACCGCTGCTTCTAAGTAAAATAATATAACTGTTTATTTTTCCTCCCTTTCATTACCCAGCCGCGTCTTGTAACTTTCCTAATGTTGGAAGTCTGTGTTCTTCAAATCCGACTTTAACAACAGGGGTGCAGACTGCAGAAACTTCCCGATTACGTAATCATGATCGCAAGGTCGCTCGCATGAAAAAATGGGAAGGCTGTACAAATTTGGAAGGCTAGCGCGCAGTAGCGGCAAAATCGCGCGAAAAAAGTCACGTTAAAATTTGCGTGATTTTAAAAAAAATCGCGGTGAAATTCGCGGCAATTTGTGAATAAAGAGAAGAAAAAGGTTCTTAGCTTCGAAAATTTAGGGGAAAAAGCGGTTTTTTAAACTAGAAGACCAGTTCAAAAAATGGGAAGGCTAAAAGCTCTGCAACCCTGATTTAACTTACCTTCGGTTTGACGTACTATCTTCAGATCCACCTCCCGGACCAGATTCGGGCCGATTGTTGTAGTTGATAGACAAAGAAGACGTAAGGCGCATGAAGCTATCCTATTCTGCCGTGCTAAGGAAAACGCCGTATGAGCCTTCAGGCGTTGCCAAATTTCCATAGGCAAATCACTAATCTTCGGGATTTGTGAATATTTGTCCTCCAATTTCTCAGATAATTTTGTTTGTAATTGGATCTAAAGTGTCTGAAAATTTCAAGGAAAAATATTCATAATTTTTCTCAAAAATATACATTTTATCGGAGGAAATTTGGCAACTCTCGAATGCTCATACGGTGTTCTTCCTTAGCACGGCAGTATTGGTTGAATTGGGTAGTTCTAATAGACTAAGGGGGTAAATCTCCCGTCCAAAGTATAAACGCCGTATGTCCATACAACAAACACTTTTTCAATTTTTTCTGACAAAATGCTGTTTTACAAAAACCTAACAAATATTCATACTTCATTTTTTTGATACACCTCCGCTGTACCATTCGGAACTAAAAATGAAAAAATGAAGGCTTATGGCAACTGAATTTTCTCGTAATACAACAGTACGTGCTTGAATAAAATGCAAAGTTTTGAGTGGAGTTACTGCGTTCTTGCTGTGGACGGAAAAAATGATGGACTAATGTGCTGGTTATACGCTCAAATTCCCATCAATTTCCGATCAAATGGTGACTGGTGCGCACCATCTACCATCAAATTTCTGCGACCTGCAAAAATTTGATGGTAGATGATGGAACTGAGGGGCTCATCCGTCATCTGATTTCCACACAACGTGCTTATTTCAGGCTTACTTCAATCAACACGCTGTTTTAATTAATTTTACTCATTAATCTAGATAACTCTCGACCGCCATCTTGGTCATCATTTTGATCGGAATTTGACGGAAATTTGAGCGTGTAACAAGGCCATATCTATCGTGTCTCTCGTGGAGTGCAGTTAGTTAGTGTATTACCTACGCTCTTTGTCCATCGCAACCACCCGCCACTACCAATAGAATCCCTTCACATTCCTTTTGTCATCTTTGTCTGTCGCTTTTTCTACTAATTTAAACAATCGGCTCCAGAATCCTGTATCTGCTTGACCCAACTTATTTTGGTCGCTTCATTGTCACTAAACTCACAATCTGTTTAAGTGTGGCGAAAAAATGGTGAAAACTTGGTGGTAATTTAGACAATGGGCATTTTGTATCAGTAGCTTTTATTTCTTGCAGGCGTCGACAGATCGGTTCCGAATGACCTCGAGACTAACTTTCCAAGATTAATTTTATCCTGAGTTCCTCTCAAATAAAAGACAACTAGGGCCCCATCTTTTTAATGATCTTTTGTAAAAACGAAATTTTCGTAAAACGCTCCATAGGGAATCTTGCCATCTGCTCGCAGCAATCGTCAGCAAAACTGTGAATTGGTTTTCGCCTATGGGTCTTCATTGTTTGTACATAGTTTTTGTAAATTTTCATCTGAGTTAAAGTAAAAATAGAGAATTTCTGTAATAAAACAACAAATTTATTTAAAACGGTTTTCTTATTTTCTTACAAAGTTTAATCCCTCTGTATTATGGCACTAAGAACATTCTGATATAATTTATTTTTGTATAAAATCAGTAAATCTATGAATGAGGTAATAGTTTGGTTTATTTATAAGGAATTAGGAGCTTGCTGGTCGTAAATTGGAAATATTTCTGCTGAACGGAACCATGTGCATTATGACGTGAGCCCTGTTACGCATATATCCTCATGGGTCTCAGGTGTTAATGCACATAGTTCCGTTTGGCAGAAATACGTCAAATTAACATTAAGAGATCCAGTGGTGTGGCGTGCGATATATCGATTGATCTGCCATTTATGCCTATGGAAAAGTATCGATAAGCAGGGTGTTTGCACTTCGCAACGAACACCTTAAGAATCGATTCTTTACCATAGTTTCAAATGGGGAAATATCGACAATCGATCAATCACGCTTCGCCTCTGAAGAGATCATTCAAGAAACTGAAAAATACGAGTAACTCTGTATCTCGTCTAGAGCATTAAACACACATTCTTTTCGTAGCTGTATTTTTTATGAATATACATAATTGAGACTATTCTTCTGAAACTTCATCCATTTGACTGTCGGCTGAATTTTCAACCTATAATGTAACACTCAACGCAGAATTTTTAAAAGTTCTACGCAGTTTCTAGATTAAGTAAAAGTAAGGAAATCATTTCAATCACTGCTGTGAATGTTGTGTTACAATCTGAGAAATAACTATCACTGCACGGTGTAAATACCTCTTGACTTTGTTGAATTTCCATTTTCACGGAGTAAAATTTGTTTTTGAATGAATTTGGCTCTTAACATAAAAGTACACAGGAAAGAAATTAAAAAGCATTTTAAAACACCCCCGCCCCCTTCGTTCACAATAGAATGTATGTTCAGTGTTCAGCGTATTAGCTAACACGATTAGACATCAATCGCTTTTCTTTTAAAATATGCGCTCCCAGCATAAGCTCTGTGGAGAAAGTATGGTGAGATAAAAATATTACTCTCTAAAAATAGCACTGAAAAAACCCCTTAAAATATGGAAAATTTCCTTAATCTAGCTCCTTAAAATTACATCTTAAAATTATGCTCTGGACCAAGTTTAAAGATCCAGAGCGTCAGTCTTAATATCTCATAGATTTATTCCGTAGACTCTAAGATCCTGCTGCGGAATTTTTTTTGGTAGAAAAAATGCTGACAGGACAGCTCTTAGTCTGCGTTAAGTACTACCCAGCAGCTTGTCTTTTTTTCTTCTGAAATGCAGTTGCAGCATCATCTTGACTTGATTTTCTGGTCGTAAAAGACAGTCCTCACTTCCATCAATCGAAGCTCAGCCCGTTGATTCTTGCCAGACGGAGTTTTTGGGATTGAGTCTACGAAGACGATTCCACCTCGGAGAAGCTTGTACGGCGCGACCATTTCTGCAGAAATAAACACAGCAGATTTTAAATTCAGTGGCTATCAGACCCGGATTTACGTACTCGCCGCGCATGGGTCGCCTGTATTTGGCCGCCCCCTTCTCATTCGTTTTGATTCATTAATAAAAACCATCAAGTGAACGTGCCGGAGGGGGAGGGGTGCATTAGATGTGTTTACTCGTGTTGGACACATTTTTTTGCGAAAACACTACTAGCATAAGTTCACGGAACTTCGCGCGAAAGTTAAGGTCCGTGAACACATCTCTGTGTGGACAATGCCTTCAGTTTGTAAGAAATGAATGAAATAATTATGAAAGAACAAAAATAAAGGTCTAAGAATTTTAACTTCTATCCCCGCGCCGCGTTGCCGCACTGTGTTCGGCGCAATGCGTGAAGTATTCATGCAGTCTTGTAGGCGCTACGCGTTTCGCGCCGCGCCGCGCTGACCGTTGCTGAACGCACTGTATTTGACGCAATGCGTGAAGTATTCATGCAGTCTTGTAGGCGCCATGCGTTTCACGTCGACCGCTGCTGACCTCACTGTGTTTGACGCAATGCGTGAAGTATGAATGCAGTCTTGTAGGCGCTAATATGTGTTACATGCCGACCGCTGCGCCGAGGACTTCTCCTTTTCATCTCAAGTCCTCGTTATCATTGCTCTCTGCACCGCGCCGCTCTAGGCTAAATTGCGTGTTTAGTTTCTCTCTTAACTCGCCTAGTAGTTAAAGGTGCTGTCTCTTGTATCACCAATAGACAATAAAATTAGAAATTACTATACCTACTTTCAGGAAAACAGAGATTTTGTCGCCGTTTCTAGTTTGTAATTTTTTTTCTGAATCCGCTTTTTATATATGCCTACATTTAAAAAATTGCAAACTTTGCTGCCATGGGCCGCGGCCCATATGGCCACCCCCAAATCCTGCCTTGGTGGCAATAGAAATTGCTCTGAAGTAATTTTGTATATATTTATCCATTGTACACTCCAGTACAATGGAAATAATTTTACCATGTAATTGCAATTAATTTCAATCTCTTCTAATTACCTTGGGAAGGAATGTTGCCGTAAAGTTGATGCAACACCCCCCATCAATATTTCCAGAACTAGGGGGTTATTGAAACAACTTTGAGGAAATATTCCTCTTTAAGGTGAGCTTCCCAAAGACATAGGACCCCGATGTGTTTTAGAGTACCTACCTATATACGGGAGAGTATTGCCATCTCTGTGCTGCTCTCTGATTGGTTCATCAGTTTTAGGCTATCTTAAAGCTCCAAAGTTGACCCAATGTAAACAAACCCGAGGAACAGGCTGAGAAATGACTGATAATCGCACACAAAGGTTAATTTTCGGCAGAAATATCCATCCAAGTTCGATCCGAACTCAATTCAGAAGTTGGATATGAAACAATTCCTATCACATCCAAAATCTTGTCTAGAACTTGGTCGCCATCTTGTTAGTTTACATAGGACCAAACTATGAGCGGAGGGGCTGGGGCTTGTTTACATTGGTCCAACTTTGGGGCTCCATGGTAGCCGACCAATCAGAGAGCGGCACACTTTTTCTGTAGTTAAATTATTGAGATAGCAATGCTCTCCGTTCTCTAATGTGCTTGAAGGATGGCTTTTTACCGCGCATGTAGTCGTGGATATCCTGAGCTGTAACGTCGGAGGCTGGGCACGACTGTGAAACGACGAATGCTCTTGGAACTTGCCCGTAAATCTTGTGCTCGATTCCAATCACCGCTGCATCCTGGATCCACTGGTGCGAGATCAAGACGAATTCCAGCTCGCACGTCGAAACCTAGAAAAAGAAAAGAAAAAATCACAGTTTTACATACATACATACGAGTCGCTGTTATAGCGCTCTTTGGCGCTTTGCGACACCTAATCGCCACAAAGCTCGGTCTTCCCACAGGTTATCAGGGAGTTGACACTCCCTCATCTCACTTAACACCCCCTGTCGCCAACCTCTCACTGGGCGTCCCCTACGCCTCCTCCCAGGAGGAACCCAATCAAGCATCTTTTTTGGCAGCCTCTCTTCCGTCATCCTATTGACATGACCATACCAAACAAGTTGTTTGGTCATGACGTCGAACACGATGTCATTTTCGACTTCCATTATCTGACGCACTCTATCATTACGGACCCGATCTCTCCTAGAAATTCCTGCCGACCTTCTCCAGAAATCCATCTCCGTTGCTCTTAGCATATCCTGTGTCCGTTTCTTCAGCTGCCAAACTTCACATCCGTATGTTAATATACTTTTTACTGCAGCGTTGTATATCCTCCTCTTGTTATCTTTGGAAATCCGCTGATCCCAGAGGATTCCATTTAACATCGCTATAGCCTTCCTTGCTAAGGTGTTCCTTTCCCTGATAGCTTGATCCGTCCTTCCATCCTGGGTCAACCGCACTCCCAAGTACTTGAAGTGCTCGCAGCATTTGATCTGCTGCCCATCCTCCAACTCAATGCTTTGCTGATCACCACCAAAAGTCATCTTCTCAGATTTGGATATGCTGACTTCCAAACCCCACTTCCGATATTCTTCTACTAACTTGCGCATCATGTACTCCGCGTCTTCTTGATCTTGAGCAACCACCACCTGGTCATCAGCAAAGCACAGAGTGAACAGAGTTTCAAGATCACCCAAGGGGACACCCATACCAGAACACTTCCTTTTCCATTCCTTTAGCACACATTCGAGGTAAATTTTAAATAATGTTGGCGACAAACAACATCCCTTAAACTTTAGAAAATACAAAAAAATCACAAGTCAAGTTATATGCCTCTTCACTTTATCGAAAGCCGTAGCGCGAAACCAGCAGCCAACATGCCTGGCATGGGTGGTCTGTGACACCTAGTATAAAACTTTGTATAACAAAATGTGACTAAACGTTGATAAGGAGGACACATAGAAAAAGAAGGGGTCCCATTGGTGGAGGCTTGTGGTTGCAGCTAACAAAGGGGGTAAGTAATGGAGTAACTAACGGCAACCAACGAAAGACCTCATAGTTAGTCTCTCATCTTCCCCCTCAGTTTGTAATAACTACCCGTTCCAACCTACACTGGAAAAAATAACACATTGGATCTAGAGTCCAGACTCTTGAAAACATTGACAAGAAAAAATACTCTTGATTCAATCAGATTTTTGCTTGGATCAAAAGGAAACCCCGCTCAAATTAAGAGGCTTGGCTCTTGATTTAAGCAAAAATCTGATTGAATCAAGAGTATTTTTTCTGGTCGATGTTTTTAAGAGTCTGGACTCTAGATCCAATGTGTTTTTTTTCCAGTGTATAGGATCGTCCCATTTTCCCATTGGCTTCTTTGTCTATAGCTTTATCTATCAATTTCAATGATCAACCTGCAGGATTCCGCTGGTTTGCGCGGTCCGCGTGTAGGGTCTCCAGAGTTTTTCATTATGATTAACCAATCAATTAAATTCAGACTAGAGCAAAGAAGAGATAATCACCTGGTATCCTTGGTATTTAATTATTTCCTTAACCCTGTCGACGAAGAAGAAATAGCCGTCTTGATCGAAGTAACCCAAGTCTCCAGTGTGCAGCCATCCCTCAGAATCGATCGCTTCGGCCGTTGCCTTAGGGTTATTAATGTATCCTTTCATCAAAAGCGGACCTTTGAAACAGACCTCGCCCACCGATCCTGGCTTCAGCACGTTGTTGTTTTCCAAGTCAACGATCTGGAAAAGGTGAATGAATAATTTTACTTTTCCGAAACTACACTGGAAAAAAAACACAATGGATCTGGAGTCCAGACTCTTGAAAACATTGACAAGAAAAAATAATCTTGATTCAATCGGATTTTTGCGTAAATCAAAAAGAAATCCGCTCAAATTAAGAGGCTTGGTTCTTGATTTAAGCGAAAATCCGATTGAATCAAGAGTATTTTTTCTTGTCGATGTTTTTAAGAGTCTGGACTCTAGATACAATGTGTTCCCCCCCCCCCCCCCCAGTGTAGTCAAATATTTTATAAACATCATGCAAGGGACAGGGCCGGATTTAAGGGGTGGCCACATGAGCCGGGGCCCATGGCGGCAATTTTAGGGGGCGACAAATGTTGCAATTTTTTTCAAATGTAGGTATCAAGGAAAAATCTGATTCAGACAAAAAATTACAAATGAGAAAAGGCGAAAAAATCTCTCATTTCCTGAGAGTTAAAGTATAGTAATTTCTAATTTGTTCGTCTTTCGGTGATGCAAGAGACAGCGCCTTTCATTAGTCTAGTTGAGAGAGAAACCAAACACTCAATTTAGCTTGGCGCGGCGCAGAGAGCAATGATGACGAGGGCTTGAGATGGAACGGAAAAGCCCTCTGCGCGCCTGTCAGTATGACACACATATTAGCGCCTGCAAGACTCCATGAATACTTCATGCATTGCGTCAAACGTAGTGCGGTCAGCAGCGGTTGGCGTGAAATGCATAGCGCCTACAAGACTCCATGAATACTTCACGCATTGCGTCAAATGTAGTGCAGTCAGCAGCGGTTGGCGTGAAATGCATAGCGCCTACAAGACTCCATGAATACTTCACGCATTGCGTCAAACGTAGTGCGGTCAGCAGCGGTTAGCGTGAAACGCATAGCGCCTACAAGACTGTAGGAATACTTCACGCATTGTGCCAAACGCAGTGCGGTTGGCGCGATGGCGGAAATTAAAATAATCAAATCACATTCATGTTAATTCTTTCATAATTTTTTCGTTCTTTTCTTATAAATGAAAGGCCTCGTCCACACAGAGATAGGTTTACGGAACTTAATTTTCGCGCAAAGTTCTGTGAAATTTTGCTGGTGTTGACAGAGATTTCACAAAAAAATGTGCCGAACACGAGTAAACGCGTCTCATGCACCGCCCTCCTCCTCCAGCACGTTCTTTTAATGGTTTGTATCGATGTCTCAAAACAAATGAGAAGGGGTGGCAAAATATAGGCGGCCCATGGGCGGCAAGTACGTAAATCCGTCCCTGGCAAGGGATACTTTGCACACAAAAATGTTATTGCTTTATTCGAGAGTGCTCACTGCTCAGTGAGCTAAGTTTGCAGTATTTTTCATAACTTTTTTTCTAAAATGGAAAGTAGTAGGTATAAAGATGTATTTAAAAGTGAGAAAATGTGCCGCTTCCTGATGCCATTTGGCGGCATTTTCCATTTAAACACATAAATGTGAGCAGATTAGGTTATTTTGTCATGTTACTTCCAATAATTGAATAATAAAAGAAAAAAATGGCCCTTGGCCCCCAGCCCCCCCCCCAAATTTTAGCGTACCCCAAAGTCGTTTGACGTGCATAAGGAGACCATAGATATGGTCTTCTCTGTAAATTTTGAATGAAATTGAACAGATAGATTCTGAGATATCGCTGTAGACAGATTCGGAGGACGCCTGACGGACGGACACACATTTTTTCAAGTATGGTCATTTTGACTCCTGGGACCTTAAAACGTCTAGAAATGATGAAATTTCAACTTTTTCCCCCCTTGTGCAGGATGACAGTACTTCCTCTACCCTAGGGTAGCGAAAAAGTAAAAATCAAATTAAATATCTTCTTTTTTTTTTTCCTATTACCTTGCATTGCATGGAGTCGATGAGCCTTCCGGGAGAGCCAGGTTTTTGGAGGCTGCTGACCCCAGTGAACATGGTGAAGGTGGTCTCCGTGAGTCCGTACGAGTGGTGGATCACGACCGCTTGCTGAAATTTCTTCTTCAGGTCCTCCTGCTCTTTAGCCCCGACCGGGGCTGCCCCCGTCCAGACGTGCTGCACGGATTTCAGGTCTCCGAAATTTATCCACGACGATTTGATCAGCGTCACCAAGAGAGACGGCACGATGTGGAGGTGTGTCAACTGGAGTGCGAGGAAACATATAACGAATGGGTAGGGAGACAGCAAGAACCGGAGAAATAGGAATAAACTCGGTTTATTACTAGAATGAACAGACAAGCTGGGATACCGACAGGGACGGTGGCTGAAATGATAGACAAAACTAGAACTGAGCTATTGGCTTTTATAGCCCAGGCGAATATGCGATGCGACGCGGAAGGCAATCGCACGCGCCGGACTATACAGCGACAGTGGGCTAATTATTGAAATTGATAGACAAAGAAGACATAGGGAGTATGGAGCGATCCTATTTAATGAAATGCATGGTTTCTATAGACTAAGAGAGAAAATGATGGACTAACTATACTGCCGTGCTAAGGAAGAACGCCGTATAAACCTTCAGGCGTTGCCACATTTTCTCTGATAAAAATCTTTACCAGTGAATTTATGGTTGTTTTCCTTCCAATTTTTAAGAGAATTTCTTCCGCAATTTTACCTAAAGTTCCCGAAAATTTCAAGGACATACCTTTATAACTTTCCTCATGAATGATTATTTTACCAGAGGAAATTTGGCAACTCGTGAATGTCCAAACGGCGTTCTTCCTTAGCTCGGCGATATAGGGTCTCTCATGGGTTGCTGTTAGTTAGTCTATTACCTACCTCCTTTGTCCATTTCAACTACCCTCCTCCACCACCCTGGTAAAAATTGGCAGTAGAATCTGTGTTCCAAAATACCATAGACCTACAGCCGGCTGTAAGATTTCCAATAGCTTCTATTGCCATGCCGGCGACACAATTTCTTATAGCCTGTTATAGCCGATGGCGATTAAGCAACAACCTGGCGATAAAGTGTATGCTAAATGGCACTAATTACGGATGCTAGGACTTCGTGAGTTTTTGGACTACCGCTCTCTTTTTGGGCCGCAGTATCTTGATTTAATTTGCGAGGGAAGCTCCGTACTTTTGAAGGATGCCTGCCATTCCTAATATGTTGGAGCGCCTTCAATTTCGTATGATACTGTGCAACACCTCTGGTGTGAAATAGTTGCTTCAAGCGCCGCGGTACGCTGCGGCGCGGCGGGCGGGCAGCTAGCGCTGAACGCGCATTGGCGCCTACAAACCTAACAGGGATACTTCACGCATTGCGCAATGCGTGAAGTATCCCTGTTAGGTTTGTGGGCGCCAGTGCGCCGCCGCGCCGCTCCGCTTTGTGTTAGGCTCTAATATTTAATCTCGCGGAGTCAGCGTTTTTCAACTCATGACTTTGAAATGTTTGCACACTCCATATGGATTATTCTCATTTTAATTGATGAAAAAAAATATGTAGTAAAGGAAAATATTATGTGCGTTTTGTAAATTTTTAGGTGATTCCGTACAAACTTAAGGATTCACAAAAGCACAAGAATTTCTACAAAATTTCTTATAGCCTTTTATAGCCGATGGCGAAAAAGCAACAGCCAGGCGATAAAGTGTAAAGCCCGGCGATAGGAACTATAGCCCGGCCGTATGATTTTTTCCACTTTCTACTGCCAGCTATATGATTTTCTATCGCCCTCTTCAGTCGGCTATAAGAACTCCTATGGTATTTTGAAACGCAGCTCCTATCGCCAATTTTTACCAGGGCAATAAAATCTCCCCATTCCCCTTTTGTCTTCTTTGTCTATACTTTTGTCTACCATTTTCAATAATCGGTCCGCCGAATGTCAAGAGCCAGGCCAAGCTATCTGCTGAGTGTCACAAGTCGTGAAGCAAGTTGTGACGTCAGAATAGGCAAAAATGCTCTCAACCAGGAGAATATGTAACTAATACAAATTTCATCAAATGGCAAATTTTTGACATCATATTTTCATTATTGGACGTATTTCTATCAAACGGAACTATGTGCATTAAGACATGAGCCATGAGACCCATGAGAATAGATGCATGACAGGGCTCACGTCATAATGCATATAGTTCCGTTTGACAGAAATACGTCCTATTATTAAGTGCAAATTGCACGCTGATACGTTTGAACAGACGCATTTAAACTTCTCGAGAAAGACGTGATACTGGAAGTTTCTTTTGACATTTTCTACAGCCCTGTTTCATCGTCACTCTCGGCCTCGGCAGTAAAAACGCCTTCAGATTTTTAAATAGGCAATATGCGTTCCGGAGAGTTTGAATAGTTGCTTGCGGCGCCTTCCTCTACGAACTAAGACCCTCATCCACAATCACGCCAGTCGTCTTTTAGGTAATGAAATATTGCCGCGCTAAGGAAGAGCGTCATGTGAACATTCGAGAGTTGCCAAATCTCCTGCGATAAAATATTTCTTTTTGAGAAAAATTATGAATGTTTGTCCTCGAAATTTTCAGGAACTTTAGGTGAAATTGCAAACAAAATTATCTGAAAAATTGGAAGAAAATTATTCGTCAGTTTATAAAAAAAATCTTGTTTTATAGATTGAAATTTGGTAATGCCTGAAAATTCAAACGGCGTTCTTCTTTAGCACGGTAGAATACGCAAAACACATATTTTAATAATGCATCGGCAGAATGAATTATGAATATTTACGATTGTTCAAGCGTATGTCGTCAAATCAAATCAATGAGGTAACAAATAATAAGTTATGCAATCGTTTGAATAAATGATCCGATAGATTAAGAACTCAAGTATAAGGCGTGTCTCTTCATATATATCGCTTTATATTGCACTCTATTGCTCTGCGACCCCCGGACGCCACATTTGTTTATGTCTCTATAGGTTATTGGGCAACTGAAAACGTGATCTCTCTTTGTCAACACCTTGCCACGATACCGATTTGGTTGGTGTGCATCAGTGGCGCGGCGTCGCTTGATTTGTCATGTATCGATCGATCTGCCATTTAAACCTATGGAAGAGGATCGATAAACTGGGTGTTTGTAACGAGCACCTTAATGATCGATCTTTTACCATAGCCTCAAATGGAGAAAAATCGATTATCGATCATCTACGCCTCGCTATTAAATTGCGGCATCAACAAAACCAGCTGATTCAAAATCAATATTATAAAATGTAAATGTGTTCAATGTAAATGATGAGTAAAAACGCGATTGTTGACTTCTGAAAATTTCAACAGGTAGGAGTGGATATAAATACTTACTGAGTATTCTTTGATTGTTTTCATCAACGATGGTAAGGAAAATTTCGAGATGTTGACAACGGTTGCCCCTTCGTACAGGCACATGAGCATCAAAACGAGTCCATAAGCATGGAAATATGGCATTAGGCCCACTGCTCTTTCGCCCTTTTCGATGAAGGTTTTGCTGCAAGAGAATATTTTGAAAAAGAGAGAAAATTAATGCTTAAATTCACACTTACAGTGGTTTATGAGTTCATTTTTGAGAAATCACGGTGTTATGCTTTTTTCCCAATTTCGGTTCAAAAATATTTAACTCAGTCCGTCACTTGATTTTTTTAGAGCCTTAAAAAATGAGCATATCGATAGTGGGACGAAAAAATTCCTGTACCTCGTTTTTCAACGTTTCAAATTTCGTATTTTTCATAATTTTTTTCCGACATGGAAAATTGGAGAAAAATAGATTTAAAAGTGAGAATATGTGTCGCCTTATGACGTCATCTGGCGGCATTTTCCGTTTAAACACACGTATTTTAGCAAATCAGGTTATTTTGCCATATTTTCTCTAATAATTGTCCAATTTTGAAACCAAGGATATCCTCGTGCTCAGTTTTCCTAGAAGTTTCGTCTTAAAGATGAAATTCACAAAATTTAAGACACCTGCGAATTCCCTATTGTTGAATCTCTAAAAGTAAAAGCTTCTACCTGTTGCCAAGAGGCCAGTGGAGGGTCTCTTGTGTCTGGGCAAAAGCATAGAGAGAAGGAAGGAGGTGCTTGCATTTCGGGCATCTTGGAATTTTTTTGATGACGTAGGTCGGTACAGCGACGTTTATCATCGATTTTCTTGGAAATGGTGTAATTTATGGAAAAAAGGCATACTATAAAAAGTGCTTGAAATTATATCATGAATTGATTTAAGCAAAAAAATGGGACATTATGGTCCGTTTTTCATTCTTCGAATTCCGGATTTCGCTGTCCAGGTTGTACCGACCTACGTCATAGGGTAAAGAAATCTTAAGATACAAACACCTCCTTTTTTTTCTCTATGGGGCAAAAGGCACACTGACCTGAGCTTCAAAGAGGCGATGATATTCTGGTGGGTGAGCATGACCCCTTTGGGCAAGCCGGACGACCCGCTGGAATTGAGGACCAATGCCAAATCCTCGGGAATATTCTCCAACTCCTCCAGCTCGCGCAAGCTCCGCAATTCGCTTCCTGTTACTGCCGAGCTGACCGCACTTTTCCTCCGCAACCGCGCGTCGTTGTTCGGGGGCCCCAGAAGGCCCGCGTCCCCGCCCGGAAGGCGTAATCGTGGGGCGCGGCCAACACCTTTAGAAAAAATAATTTGATGATGTTATTTGTACGTGTTGAGAAGAACAAAACTTGGACACACTGAACGGTCGTTTGTGTCGAATATGATTTATAGGAGCGCCAAATCATGATTCGCCTTCATTTTGACTGGGTAGGCAACTATTCTGCCATGCCAAGGAAAAACGCCGAATGAGCATTCGAGAGTTGCCAGATTCCTTCGATAAAATGTTTATTTTTTGGGGATAGTTCCGAATATTTTTCCTTTAAATTTTCAGAATCTTTAGGTATAAAATTGCGAACTAAATTATCTGCAAAATTGGGAGAACAATATTCTTAAAACCAGGAAATTCGCGTTTTATCAAGGGAAATTTGGCAACGCCTGAGGGTTCATACGGCGTTTTTTCTTAGCGCGGTAGTATTCTGATGTGTAAGAGCGCTTTTCGCCGATCTTTCGAAATGTACTGCCGTGATGGTGAAGAGGGCAGTAAGTGTCAAATTTTTGTCACTTGTCAAAAAACTTCCGGATCACGCTACTGAATTTCGTCGGTGAAGTGAACTGACGAACTAAGTTCGTTTATATGAATCGGTTTGACAAACTGAACGTCCGGGTCGACAAACTGAAAGTTCAGTTTGACAAACCGAACATTTGCGGTGCTATGGAAGCCCGAACGATCCGTTCATATGACAGAACTTTTTTTTTGAGTGACATAATTACCTTGTTCATTGAGATGACGCCATCGCTGAGCTCAACGTTGGGGTTGTCACCGAACTCGATGACGTGTTTGATTTCGCCCATCGGCGGGCAAAAGATCGTCGTGAACGTCCCTTTCTCCAGGATGAGACCCTTCACCGAGACCAGGCTCAAAGCGTGCAGGATCTCCCTTAAAAAGAAAAATATACTCTTTGGGGAATTTGCATGCAAATTTTTATTGCTTCATCTGGAAGTGCTTAAAGAGCTGACTTCACAGTATTTTTGTAAATTTCTCTCTGATATGGGAAACAGTATTAAAATAGAGTTAAAAGTGAGAAAATGCACCTCCCAGTGACATCATCTGGCGGCATTTCGACGGTGAAAGTCGGCAATCACATAACTCGTTTGCGGTGTCTGAAAATCTCCGCCTCTACGTCATTTTTTTAAAGGAGAACAAATTGATATTATTTCTCGAAGTTTTTGCAGAATTTTCTTCGCATTGAGAAGAAAAATCACGACAGTTTTAAAGAATTGCCGTTGAGTAGTTTTCCATTTAAAAAATAAAGTATGACAGGAAGTCTGCGACGTCGGAAACCGAGTTATGTGATTGCCGACTTTCACCGTCGATT
The DNA here is from genome assembly GCF_918797505.1 of Bemisia tabaci. Taxonomy (NCBI): domain Eukaryota; kingdom Metazoa; phylum Arthropoda; class Insecta; order Hemiptera; family Aleyrodidae; genus Bemisia; species Bemisia tabaci. The sequence continues at coordinate 26,693,410 of NC_092801.1, read as the reverse complement.
TACCATTTAAACGCACGTATTTTAGCAGATTAGATCATTTTGTCATATCTTCTCCAATAGTTGTTCAATTCAGGAACCAAGGGTATCCTCGTGTTCAGTGCACTTAATATAGTTTCCACTTAGACGCGAAATTCATCAAATTTCAGACACCTGCAAATTCTCTGTTCTGCGCTCGGAAGAGGCTTTCATAGCATCATAGCCAGCACGGTACGTTCAAAATGCCATCAATATTCATCCGGAGTTTTTATATAACACTATGGACCAGTGGCGTAGCTAGGAATTCTTTGAGGAGGGGATGGTTCATTTACACTATTTCATGTAAATCCCTGATAATATTTTACCAGGGGGCTACGCCCCTGGCCGCTACGCGGCCCAACCCCCTGAAGGCGCTCCGCGCCATCAATGGGCCGCTTCGCGGCCCTATTTTTACCCTCCTATCAGTGTTAGTTTTATTTTTCCCTAAAAAATTACGATATGAGATATACTTTAATTTTAAACTTTATACTTAAAATTACTTTAAAATTAAAAAGACGCGTTTTGGAATGACTGTTTGATGAAATATTGCAGTAAAACAATGAACAATGATAGTCAGGTAATAATTAAGATTTCATGGATTATGAGGATCGAATCCACATCGAAGTCCAGTGGATGCATTCGACGTCTTTAACGACTCGGCCACCGCTCTACGTGAAATCGTTGGTGCGAATTTTGTGTAGATAAGTGTAGAGCTGATGCGCAGGCTACACAGCTACTGCGCAACCTCCTCGACCACTGCGCATCCTCCCGCGCATAGCGGTAGCAGTACCGGAGCATTCTGTAAACTCACTCACTTTTATAACGTGATTTTAAAAAAAAACCTGGGTCCTTTTTCCAAAATCTGATTACAGCGGGCTCATCTATGGCAAATAAAATTATTAAAAAAAAATATATATAATTTATTAATATAATTATAATTATAATTATAATTTATTATATTTATTATTATAAAATTATTATTACCTCTCGATTTACGCAAAAATCATGGAAATCGGCCCGGTAGAACGCTCAAACGAACCGAACTATGACAAAAAGTATAAATTTACATTGTTTAAATGGGAGAATTCGCAACTTTACCACGTAATTTAAAAAACCTGGGCCATATTTTGAAAATCTGAAAAGAGTTGGCTTATCTAGAGACAATTGCCCGTCGATAGCCGCAAAAATCATGAAAATCGGCTCGGTAGAACGCTGGAACTAATTGTAAGCGTTACCAGTTTCGCAAAATTAGGATCTTGGAGCTTATAGTATAGATGGCTGCCCTCCAATGGACCACCAGACAAGGTACGAATTTAAGCAATCTGATACATGTTTCTTAACCAGAATTTCACGTAGAACACGATTCACACTACGAAAATAACCGAAATCAACTTCTAACGAAGTTATTAACGTTTTTATTTCGCACTGATTACGAGGAATTTGAACTGCCCGCTCACAAGAAACTCAAAGCTCTACGTGAGTCAAATCGCGCACCACAACGGTTTCAGCAAGCTTCTCAATCGAGCAATGTTCATTTTCCACCATGTGTTGTTCAAACTATTGGTAATTTGCTATAGCTGAGCCAAAGTGTCAAGATTGAAGTTGGAGATGTTTACATCGCAGAGACTGTCATGATAAACATTTAGCGCGCGATGTGAATCACGTAGAGCATTGAGTTTTCATGAGCGGGTGGTTTGAATTCACGCATCAAGAATCATTAAATATCTTCGTCAGGAGTTGATTTTGGTAATTTTCGTTGTGCGTATCGTGTTCTACGTGAAATTTTGGTTGAGAAACATGTATCAGAATGCTGAAATTCGTACCTTGTCTAGTGGTCCATTGTGAAAAAAAGGTACAATTAACGAGGCACTAACAGGAGATCGAGTCAATCAGAGAGGTCGGACATGAAATGTTCCATTAGACCGCAAATGTTGATGTTTATTTCGTCACATTTTAAATTTTAAGGGGTGCTCCTGCAGGAAAATTCCACGAGGAAACAAATAAAACCACTTTTAAAACCTCAAAGTTTTGTGTGAACGGAGTTACAAGCTTTCAAAGTCGGCGGCGCAGAGAGCAATGATGACGAGGACTTGAGATGGAAAGGAGAAACCCTCTGCGCGCCGGTCAGTATGACACACATATTAGCGCCTGCAAGACTCCATGAATACTTCACGCATTGCGTCAAACGTAGTGCGGTCAGCAGCGGTTGGCGTGAAACGCATAGCGCCTACAAGACTGTAGGAATACTTCACGCATTGCACCAAACGCGATGGCTACTAGAAAAATTCCGCGAGGAAACCAATAAAACCACTTTTAAAACCTCAAAGTTTTGTGTGAACGGAGTTACAAGCTTTCAAAGTCTCCAAGTTTTGTCCGATTACTCTTATGGACTCGATCTACTATGCGCCGTATGAACATTCGAATGTTGCCAAATTTTCGCTCGGAAAATATCTATTTTTGAAGAATGTAATGAATATTGTTTCTTGAAATTTTCAAACTTTTTAGATCAAATTTCGAACAAATCCTCCGAAAAATTGGAGGAGGTGGATTCACAAATTTTCCTGAAAATTCCTTGCCATGTGGACGACGCCCTTATTAAGGACCAGACCTTTACACCGATTTGATTTACCCATCTTTTTCAGTTTGGAAGATATGAAATCCGGGAACTAACTTTGTAGATTACTCTCGTTGTAATTGGACGTATTTCTACCAAACAGACCTATGTGGAGGTGAGAAATGTGGGGCGTGCTCGTTAGTTTTCTGGCCGTAAGAGTGAATGGGAATAATAAAGCGCCAGTGACGTCAGCGGCAATGATAGTGCGCACTCGAGCGAGGGGGAGATCGTTAGAGGGGGTCTTTAACTCATGAGCCCTGTGCACAACGCTCTCTTACCATGCCCGCGGCTCATGAACCTCGCATTCAGTTGGCACATAGGTCTCTTTGATAGAATGTAAAATCCCGCTTTTCCAATTCTTCAAAAGGAATCACGCCCACTTTTACATTGCTTCTTATGCAGCTTCGACGAGCACACCCCACATTTCTCACCTCCACATAGGTCTGTTTGGTAGAAATACGTCCAATTACGTCTCCCTTCTCCCGGGGGACTAACTACAAGGTGGTCTAGAGGTGCATCCTTATTCAGATCAAACATGTTTACTCCGTCGAATGACGTCCAGTTCAGGCTCTTAGAATTATAAATGGACGCATTTCTGTCAAACGGAACTATGTCCATTATGACGTAAGCCCTGTTATGCATGTAATCTTATGGGTCTCAGGGCTTATGGGCAATCATGTCTTAATGCACATAGTTCCGTTTGATAGAAATACGTCCAAATGTGCTGTTCTCAACGTCGCGACACTGCAGGTCAGACATTGACCTAGAGATCTGATAGGTTCACGTATACCTAACTCACAATTAGTGCATTTTAGAAGCACATATTGATTCAAAGAGTCAAAGGTTAATTGAACGTATTAAAATCGAAAGGAACAATCTCCATTATAAAATGGGCTCTATCATGCATGCACTCTTATGGGTCTCAGGAACCAAGTCACAGTGGAGTTTCTTTGATTAAAATGCGTCCAATTGAAGATTTTCCATTTTTTTCCACCGGAACCGACGCTATTTTCAACTTAGGGCGCGAGTTAAAAGTAAAATTCTTGATAGCGTTTTTTCCAGTTTTATCAAGAGATAAATGCATCATTAAGGATTCGAGAGCGATATAGGAGGCGATATTATTGTCAAAAGTTTCATTCGTTTGTGCCCCTCCCCCTTTGCCCCCATTATATGTCTACTATTATTCTATCTATTTTACGTTTACTTGCCTCTAAGTTTCTGGCAAATAGCATTTTTTTATTTCTGACCTTATGACCTTTCTCGGACCATTGACGCCTGCCAATGCTTCAATCTTCTATTAACTCACGTAGAGAGCTAAAGCTGACACATACAAATTTAAAATTGCAGATTTGTCCATTTTTTAAAAAAAATACTCAAGCAAATAACACAATTGACAAGATTTATTGTGGTAGGCATGTATAGTCAAGATTTGAATTTGAGGGGGAGGCTTAGTAAGGAGTAAGGGCCTCCCTCAAAAGAAGGCGCGTTCTTCGGGGGTCCACCCCCAGACATTTTTTTAAAAAGACTCCCTGAAAACTTCTGTCTTCCACTATTTTATCTCGACTTTTAAGTTGTAATGAAGCATGGCTTTTCATGATGATTTGAGGGCCTTAAAGGACAAGGCGCGTAAGTGCAGTTTTTGCTATTTCGAGAAGTTGGTGTTTGAAGTTCCGAAAGATGATACGGATCCATATGGCGGAGCAAAAAGAACGTTTTAAACTGACTTTCTGATGCGTAAACATTGGAATTTGGAAGCGATTTTTACACGGAATATGCAATAAGACTAGTTTTACTCGAAATCAACAATATCTCAATTTTTCAAAAACTACACTTATGTGCCTTCTCCCCCAAACCCCCCACTTTAAGCATTCATGATCTAAATCACTCGCCGCTTTCGCCAAACTCTGCCGCCTCTGTCTGGTTGGCTACCCTTGTGGTCCCTAGGAGTCGGATATTTTGAAATGTCCGTATTCATCCTATACTGCCGTGATAGCGAAGAGAGCATTAACCCAAGTAGCATTTCTCAACGGAAAAATTGCTATATATTGCGATTTTATCGACGATAAAATCGCCAGGATCATCAACATCTGAGCGATTATTCTCTGTCTTATCGCGATAAAATCGCGCTTTCATCGCCTGACAATTTATCGCGATAGTTTCGAAATAAAAATCGCGATAACTGCCGATTTGATCTCGATTATATCGCCAAAAATTGATCAAGATTTTATCGAACCAAAAATTGCGATTTGCTGCGATTTAACCGCCATATATCGTGATTTTTAATGGGATAATATCTCGATATATTGCCACCGATATAATCGCGATAACCAACCGATAAAATTGCTATTTATCCCGATCACTGTTACTTGGGTAAGTGCAAAAATGAAGTTCTGAGAAAACGGGCTCAGAGGCGTCTGACCGGAAAATTTTATTGAAGAAAAAGCCTCCGTTCTTTGTCAAATTGCCACTAATCATCCGAAAGACCTTTAGAAATAGTTTGGATGATTAAAAATCGACCGATTTTGTTTCAGTTACATCAGAAGGGTATTTGTCATTTTCATGCTAGACTATCGTTAGGCAAGACAGCCGTAAGTGCTATGCATGCTTTCGTGGCTGCGTTTTGGACACCCAGCAAACACATTTTTAGGTTAGAAATTGGCAGAAGAGGACGGCGCTTTACTTGAAAGCTCGGTCGTCATTGGCTCCTTAGAGGAATAATGCCACTTATTGCTGTTTTGTCTGAAACTAAGCATTTTTAATACACTTCCGGTTTTCTCATACGTTTCGTTTTCATACAATTAGGATGAATTTTGCTGTTTTAGCTATTTCAGTGATTCCGTCTAAAAGAGATTAGACAAATTTTGAAGGAAATTCGATTTCGAACATTTGACTCTTACTGCTCTCTTCGCTATCACCGCAGTTTACAGGGTGTCCAGAAGTTAACGCACGTAACTTTCAGGATCGATTTTTCGGCTCAAAATACGACTTTTTTCCTTAACACATATGCCCGAAAACGCTTCATAAGTAAGCTATGCACTTCCAAAGTTGCTATTTTTTGTATTTCAAAATGATATAACCCCTCGTTATTTAGTAGTAAGTTACTTACTTAGTACTTACTTAGTAAGTGACTGAAACTTTTTGAAGGGGGTTATTTCTAGCGTAGTGTTCATTTTTTGTGTTTTCGAGGACGTCCGTTTCCGGTAAATGACGTCACGAGCGTTCCCGAATTTTAAAATCGTGATAACTTTTTTGGTGGATGATATTTGGAAAACGGATTACGGCACGTGAAAGAGCATACAAAAAATCAAGGGTACAATGTACGTACAAAATTTTCCAGAAACGCGTCATATGACGCAACAGAGCTTTGAAATCGTTCCAGATTTTCGAAGCTCCTCGCTGGATAGACGAATTTTACTGCGGGGATCGTACGCAAAATTGCCTACATAGCAAGGATTGAGGAAGGGCCTTCGCGACAGTTTCGGGATTTTCGAAGCCCCTTGCTCAATCCTGAAATTTAAGTACGTTAACTTCCGGACATCCTTTACAGGGAGTCTCAAGATTAAGTACGAATATTGAAGGAGTCGATTCTTTGTGTCAAAAAAAGACGTTTTTGTGGTATAATTTTGTCCAAAAACGCTTTCCCTAGGGACCATCCCCCATCCCTTTCGCTCCTACCCGCGATCCATTCAGTCCATATTACCTAAAAACGATGAGTCATAGCGAAATAGTGCAAGATATATTCTCTCAATATTTTTCAACGCTGAATCTAGTGGTGCCGTCAAAAATAATTTTTGTCTCTAGAAACATTAATGTTGGTTACTTTTGGGTTCAATACTCCCCTAAGCCCCCCTCAAAATGAGTAGTCCTTTTTCTGGAGGTCAAAAATGAAAAGAGTGCTAAAAATTACACTTAGTTACCGATTTTCATTAATCTTGGTTAATAAACATTGTCACAGTGTCAAAAATACGTTTTTTTTCTCCAACTTTGGGGGGCCGTGGCCCCAGGTAAAGCGTTTTTGGAAAAAGTTATACTTCAAAAACGTCTTTTCTTGACCCAAAGAATCGACTCCTTCAATATTCGAACTAAATCTTGAGACACCCTGTATAGGATGTCCGGCAGTTAACAAAATTAAGTTTCAGGATCGAGCATGGGGCCTCGAAAATCCCGAAACTGTCTCAACAGCTCTTCCTAGCTCCTTGCTACGTAGGCAATTTTCCTACAATCCCTGCAGTAAAAATTGTCTACCCAGCAAGGAGCCTCAAAAATCTGGAACTTTTTCAAAGCTCTGTTGCGTCAAAACGACGCGTTTCTGGAACATTTTGTGCAGTACCTTGTGCCCTGATTTTTTGCGCTCTTTCACGAGCCGTAATCCTGGGAAACCCTGTGTAGGTACCACACTGAAAAAAAATTCTCGGCATTTTTACCAAGGTCCGTTGGTACCTTTACCATCTCACTTTTTTTACCAATTATTGGTAATTTTACCAAGACAGACTGGTAAACTTACCTAAAAACCGGTATTTTTACTGTTTTTTTTAGGCAAGAATACCACTTTTATTGGTAATCAATTCCCAATAACTTTGCCATTTTATCTCGGTAATTATACCATAGTCGATAAAAAATATTGGCGTTTTTACCAAGATCCAGTAAAATTACCGAGAAAGTTCAATAATTTTACCGAGATTTCTCGGTAAAATTACCAATTCCATAAATGGTAATTTTACCAAGAAAAAACTGGGATCAAATAGAACCCTGAATTCTTGGTTATTTTACCCTTTTCTTAGTAAATACACCGAGATTTTTTTTTCAGTGTACGTTCATTACGTTCATTACGTTCGTTACGTTACGAGATTTCTCGGTAAAAGTACCAATTCCATAAATGGTAATTTTACCAAGAAAAAACTGGGATCAAATATAACCCTGAATTCTTGGTCGAGATTTTTTTTCAGTGCACCTCTAACCAGGCTAGAAAGTAAAGAGAACTCACTGAGAGTGAATCGTGGGTTGATGAGGTAGCATGCCGCGCCGGAGTTCCAGATCCCCAGGAGGATCCACACGTAGTCGGCGTTGTTTTTACTCATGAGCACGATAACGTCCTTGGGCCCGACGCCGCGGGAACGGAGCCATCTTGTCAGCGCACTGCTCCTCTCTATTATATCGTTGTATGTTAATTTCCGCCCTGTCTCGCCGTCCACCTGAACAACACAAGAAACAAGCACTTGGAATGAATGTTATGACGAGGATCTCACCCACGGAGAGTAATTGGACGTATTTCTGTCAAACGGAACTATGTGCAATACGACGTGAGCCCTGTGATGCATGTATGCTTATGGGCCTCAGGGTTCATGTCTTAATGCACATAGTTCCGTTTGACAGAAATACGTCCAATTAATAAATCAAGAGAGATTATGAAATATCCAGCTAATACCGTCGCTCCTCTGACGTAATGGCGTATCTCGATTTCGACGTGAGCCCTAGAAAGCATGGAGTTATATGGGAGACAGGGTTCACGTGGAAATCGAGATGCGCCCTTACGTCAGAGGAGCGACGATACTGCCGTGAAAAGGAAGAACGCCGTTTGATTAATCTGCCGTGCTAAAGAAGAACGCCGTATGAGCCTTTAGACGTTGCCAAGTTGCCTCCGATAAAAACCGAATTTACTGGGAAAATTGCGAGTGTAATTTTCCAAAATTTTCAGGCAGATTTGTGCGCAATTTAATCTAAAATACCTGAAAATTTTGAAGGAAAAATATGCATGAATGTCGTCAGAAATCCAGGTTTTATCGAGGGAAATTTGGCAACTCTCGAATGTTCATACGGCGTTCTTCCTTAGCACGGCAGTAATCAGGCGTTGCCAAATTTCCCTCGACAAATCTCGAATTTCCAGGAAAATCTTTGGATATACCTCCTCCAGTTTTTCACAGGATTTCGTTCGTAGTTTGATCTGAAAAGTCTAAACATTTCCAGGAAAAATGATTAAAACTTCCCTCAAAAATACATATTTTCATAAAAGAAATTTGGCAACTCTCGAATGTTCTTATGGCATTCTTTCTGAGTACGGCAGAATAGCCGCATTTTAATGTGGCTATTACCTCGATATTTCATCATCTTTCAATCAGAGATGGAAAATTGCAAAGAATTTATTTGTTTGAAGTTTCATTAATTTTTTTCAAACCTTTTGGATGCATTCAGGACTTTGATTTGGATCTGACATGGAACTAATCTTGCCACAATATTGATTAAGAGAATTTCCAATATTTTATGAGTATTTTATGAAACCGCAATCAGGAACTACAATTTATGGCAACTTAAAAACAACATAATGTGCCAGTAGTTTTCCTTTTCAGATATGTATTTTTACCTTTACTTATGACCCAAAAATTTCGGTTCCTTAGTGTAAAATGCAGTCCAACTGTGCAATAAATATTGCAGGCCCTATAAATTAATTTTTCAATCATTTTGATTCCCCTTGAAAAAAGAGAATCCGCATTTAAGTGAATAAACACATTGTTTTAATCTGATGCAGATGAAGTCATCATGTTTTCCAACCGGGTAAACAAACTTTGCCTGAGAATGACGAATAACCTAATCAAAACTCAGCAAAATGCTCGGTCGACTAGTTGATTAGGAAGGAAAAGTGACTATAGAGGTGAAACGAACGGATTTAGATGAAAGGAATTATTGGGGCAATGAGTCACGCTACTCATTTGACGTCAGTGTGTCAAAATTATATTTGATAGTTTTCCTCTGATGTTATTAACTCGAGATCATTTTTTCCCCTTTAAGGCTCAATTAATGGGCATCCCGCAAACCAGATCTACCTATTCCCAAGTAGCAATGATCGCGATAAATAGCGATTTTATCGGTGGCAATTTATCGCAATATTATCAAATAAAAAATTGCGATTTATGGCGATTAAATCGCTATGCATCGCAATTTTTTGTTCAATAAAATCGCGATCAATTTTCGTCGATGAGATCGAGACTAAATCGCCATATATCGCCATTTTTGTTGCGATAAATTGCTGGGCGATAAAATCGCGATTTTATTGCAACAAAATCGAAGATAATCGCTCAGATGTTGATGATCTTAGCGATTTTATCGCCGACAAAATTGCAACAAATCGCGATTTTTCCGTTGAAAAATGCTACTTGGGATTAGGTGGTCACACATTTGAAACACATTGACACACTCCCTGATCACATTTAGGTGGTATAAATTTGAAAATCATTGTTTCCAGTTCCTACTGGTATTTTTGTAGTCTTCAATCTTTTTATAGCTTTTGACTTTAGTTAGAAAGTAGGTATGGACACAAAGTGACATTGGAAGTCACTTTTGAGGGGTTATGAAGGAGGAGAGGGAGTCCTAAAGGTATGAGCGTCTTCATTGCAAACAAATTTCTCCGCAATTTCCCCTCATTTTTCGTATTTATCTGTTATGTTATAAAACTTTAAACCCCACCAATAAGACGTTTCTATTTGTACGTCACTGCCCTTTTTATGAATTTTTTTTCATAGCCATGATAACAACTAAATATTAGAGGCTTCATATTTTTCAGTGGAAAACTACCAAGGATTATTTATCAAAATTTTACGCCAAATTTTCTTTGTATCATGAAAATTATATACCCAGAATTTTAAATAACAACAAAAATTAGTTTAACCTATATTTTTGGAGTATAGAGGAGAACTTATTTCTTTACATTTCATAGTCAGGTAGGTAGGCAGGCAGGCAAATAGTCAAATCAGGCACTTTTTCAAGTACCTGGGCAGCTAGTTAAATTTTCAAAGTTCACGAAATTATGAATGTTTTGACAAAGACCTTTCAAATTTTCAGTATTCAGAGAAAAGAAATTCTTCAAGGCACAAACTATCATTGTATTTTCCGTTCGAACATGATCCCCATATTGCTTCAACCGTCTACATTGTGATGACTCCTCACTATATAAAATGCTGCATATTTTGAGATAATGTGCATTTTAAGGACAAGAAAAAATTTATGTATCATTGTCAGAAGCGAATTTTTAGTAGGATCTTTCCTCACATGATCAGAGGATTAGTTTGTCCATAGCTAATAGTTATAGCAAAATAATTAGATAGTAGTCTGAGGAAAAATATTTTACTGTTTATATCTAGATACTGAAAAAATGCCTGTTTTGACTATTTGCTTGCGACATATGAGAATGAAAAATCTCTGAAAGTAAGGTCAACTTTGTATTATTACACGATATAACCTCATTTATGAGATTACTGATATAGTGCATGGATTTAGACTACACTAAAAAAAAAACTGCTAAAATCAACACATGAAATAGTGAAAAAAGGTGACAACTCATCAAAACAGATTAAGAACACCGGGTTGATTTAACTAATTTGGTGATTTGTCACCGTATTTTAGCAATTTTGTTTTTCAGTGTATTTTCTTTTCTCAAAATTGTACTTATTCTCTTTTAAAATAACCTCAATTCAAATAAAAATAGCACTCTCTTACCTGCGCAACCGCGTTTTCAAACTTTTCGATTTTCTGCAAAATACACTCGGAGGCCCGCATTTTCCCCGAGGTGCTGATTGTAAACACACTCCCATGCACTGGTCACTGATTTGAATGAGCCGACTGATGGGTGGATGTTGGTTACGCTTTATCACAGAAAACTGTTGAATGAGATCCAATTCCAAGGTCCGCTGCTTCCCCCGATGAGATAAAAATGTAAACAAAGGTAAAATAAGCCGCTGTTGTCATGCTGTGCCTACTATTCTCCATACTGACCAATCACCTGTAAACCCATGAACCAAAATTCTTGTGAAAAATACCTATGTGATTCTTTCTATTTTCTGAAAGCCCTCAGCCGATAGGGAGCGCAATTTGATTTCAATCTGCCTCTAGAATTCTAGCATATATCGACGGTGAAACTACCAAACCACGTATCTCGGTTTGCGACGTCGCAGACTTCCTGTCATACTTTATTTTTTAAATGAAAAACTACTTAACGTCCAGTCTTGAAAATTTCTGTGATTTTTCCTCTGTGTGCGGAGAAAATTTCGTGAAAATTTCAAGGAATGATATTGATTTGGTCTACTTCAAAAAAATAAAATGTGAGCGTAGATTTTTAAACACCGCAAACGAGACACGTGGTTTGGTAGTTTCACCGTCGATATGCTTGTGGCAATGCGTTCAAATAGAGAACCAGCTCAACAACAAACAACGGACCGTCCCTAAATTGGACGTATTTCTATCAAACAGATTTATGTGCAGGTGAGAAATATGGGGTGTGCTCGTCAGTTCTCTGGCCACAAGAGTGAATGAGAATAAGAAATCGCCAGTGACGTCAACGGAGATGGATGCCGTTGTCGCGGCTATTCGTAGTCGTCATTAACTCATGAGCCCTGTCCACAACGTTCTCGTGCCATACGATGACGTAGTCGAGCAGTCCACGGCGCATACGCATCCCGGACATTCTAGCCTTCCGCAAGAGAAATTCTACTTGTGGAAACAAGCTTGCCGTGTGCGTTGCAGTCAAGCGGCGGGTAGGCGCTACGAACAGCGAGAGGTAGCGTTGACGAATACATGTTCTGTTCCTCAGGACTACCGACCCTAAAGCTACCCATAGGTAGTGCCGAACCCTACCCTGATTTTTTTCCGTGTGTTCCGCACCACTCCGGTTACATTACAACTGTAGAATGCTACTAAAATCATTCAATTGACAATGACTGTCGCTCCAAACTGCAACACAAACGAAAACGACCGAAAAATGAGGTTTAATCAGCTAACAACTGTGTGAGATTGCTATGAAGTTTCCTCAGTCTTCTGTGTTACAACAATATTCAGAGCATCTTCGCTCTTCATGACACAACTATTTCAACATTCAAGCAGGTAAAATTGCATATCCACGAAATGAAGGAGAACGTGCACTCTTTCGTGCTGACTCAGGGACTTTAACGCAGGGTAGAAAAGTTGGCTAGGGCGAAGCACGTAATACCACTACTTCAACTATCAAGTAGGTAAATTTGCAAAGCCACAAAATGAAGGAGAAAATGAACTCTTCTCGGCTAACTTAGAGACTTTAACGCGGGGTAGAAAAGTTGGACGTGGCGAAATACACGACACGAATATTTTGACTTCCGAAATTAAAATTTCATGACCGTAAGATGGAGGCGAACATGGTGTTCTACATCAACCCAACCATCCGGTTTGTCAAACCCTAATTTTAGTTTGCATAACCGAGCCGGCTGGCTACAACCAATTAAACTCTTAATTTGAATTAAGGCACGAAACGCTGAGCCACCGAATTACTCTGGTAGGGCGCCTGAGGTTCAAATATTTTTGTGTGAAGAAGGTTATCGTCACGATTTTGAAATTTACAAAAGTAAAATTGACATGAACTATAGGTACTGGCTGAGGGCTCGAGGTCAATTGTCCGAAGACCCAATGGCGTGGTCCTAGACAGCAAGGGAGGCCCGATAGTGGATACCCTGGTTTTCAAAATAAAATAACGATGCCTTCTGTGAGGTTTGAACTCACGACCCCTGGTTTACGAGACCAGTGCTCTACCGCTGAGCTAAGAAGGCCCGGATGATACTTGAATTTAAGAGGATTAAAATAATTTTTTTGGGACTGAATTTCCTGGTTTTCGTGATTTTGGAAGTGCCACGCAACGACTGACTGGTCAGTGGTTACCGGTTTCACTACTTGCCGTCTCGGTTCACTGATAACCATGTATTCTGCCGTGCTAAGGAAGAGCGCCGCGCCGTATGAGCATTTAAGAATTTCCAAATTTCCTTCAATGACATGTTCATGTTGTAGGAAATTCATGAAAATTTTGCTTCGAAATTTTCAGGTGCCTTAGGTGGCATTCCGAAAAAAAATGATCTGAAAAATTGGAAGAGATATATTAAAATAAGTTTACCAGGAAATTCGTGTTTTAACAATGGAAATTCGTCAACGCCTGAAGGTTCATATGGCGTTTTTCCTTAATACGGCAGTTTTAGGCGTCATTGCCAAGTTGATACAAAAATTTAAAAAATTTAAAAGAAAAGCGTCTTATGAACATTCGAGAGCTGCCTAATTTCCTCTGATAAAATGTTTATTTTTGAGAGAAGTTATGAGCATTTCCCTTGAAATTTTTAGGAATGGAAGGTGAAATTACGAACAAAATTATATGCGGAATTGGAAGAAAAATATAGACAAACTTTCCAAGAATTCGCGATTTACCAAAGGAAATTTGGCAACGCCTGAATGTTCATGCGGCGTTCTTCCTAAACATGGCAGTGTGGTGATGAGGCATCGTAGAGCGCCAGAGAGCGCTGTGAAAGCGACTCTCATGTATGTATGTATGTATGTATGTATGTATGTATGTATGTATGTATGTATGTATGTATGTATGTATGTATGTATGTATGAATGAATGTAGAAATACAAACCCTCTTACATGCGATGAACCCAATATTACCAGCAAAATTCTAAAACTCTTCACCTCTCTTAATTTAAAAATCTAAATTTTCGTTTATACTCCCATTGTCAAAATTATCTGTAAAGACGTTAATAGCCTGAGACGCTGAGTGCCTTAAAATTATACTTACTAACTAACTGTATGTATGTACATCACAATTTGTTCAAAAGTAACAGGGGTGATGCCTAATGCTAGTGGTGCAAGAATTTTGGATTACCCTGTGGGTGGGGATTTCAAATGTTAGAGTGGTAAAATTTTTCTGATGTATTTAGCTCTATGCATGGATAGTTTAATAATACAGAGACAGCATCTCTCATTAAGCCAGGGTGCAGTCACAGCCTCAACTTTAAAAGTTCTCTTGTGCCCACATATGTGCTCAAATGTGTAAACGCAATTTGCTCTCAGTGTAATGTGGGTAAGGAAAAACTTTCAATTTTCTTTTTTAATTTTTTTGGTAATACGAACACGCAATATTCAGCTCAAAGGTTTTTACGTAGTAAACGATATGGATTCGACAGCAGTAAATCTCTAATTTTTTTCCTCGATTAAAATCCACTAACAATATCGATTTTAGACGAGGAAGCCCTTCACCTAGTGGGTTTCAGGTTTCACCTAGTTTCAGTGGTGATTCTTTCGAGTTGGCAACCCCGTTTTTCATTCATTTAAACATATGTAAAACAATCGATACTTGCCACACTTAAGTCGATATTTTTATGGATTAATGGAGGGAGAACAGTGTTGCCAACTTACTCGAATCCCGACCGATTGTTTTACGTACATGTCAGCAGAGAAAAAGCAGTGTTGCTAACTTGTGAAAAACGCCTCTGATAGGTGGTTGAATCATCAATACACCCGCTTTGGAAGGTCATTTTAAAGAAATTTTTTTCTTCGACGTAGCACGTCAAATTTCATTAATATTTTCTATCGGCACACCGTCTAAACGCTCATTTAATTTGTGTGTTTCTGCGTAAAAATTTTATAGATCTTCGGTGCATGAGAGTATGATTCAGAGTGAAATCGGACATTTTCCTGGTTTTTATGATGCTCATGACATGACGCATGTAATGGATTTTCCCCCGTTTTTGTCGACTCTATAGATGTCATACATATGCCTAGTCTATGTCATGCAGCTGTGTTAAGGGAAAACGTCGTATTTACATTTTGATGTTGTCAAATTTTCTTTGATGCGAATTTAAGTGCCTGGGTAACTGGTAAATTTTTTGGATAGAAATATTCTCAATTGACTCTATTGTTTCAGAAACTTTCAAGCATGAGTGCAAATAATAATGTTTCTTAAAAATTCACATTTTATTTAAGGAAATTCGGCAACATCTGAATGCTCATACGTTCTTCTGCTTTAGCAGATGTCATTCAAAAACGGCAGTAATCGAGGGTGTGAGTGTGAAATTTGTCACGTAGAAGCAAAAAAGACCTTTTCCTCCAAGGCTAAATTTAACCTTCAGTGGAAAACTGAATCAGAAAATTTTCCTGTAGGTCTTGAGTGACTCATGGCCTCTCTGCAGTTTTTAAATTTGAACTAGTCCGTTGCAAACTTTCGACAGTGAAGACAGAAAAGTCACTCCTTGTGTACTATTTTTTTTTTTTTTTTTTCAAATTCGCCTTAACATTCAAAAGCCTAGGGTGGCATCAAAAAAATACGGACAGAGTTTAACAAAAACGCACCAAGTAGCATTTTTGAAAATAAATCAGCTGGGAATAGTTTTGAAATTTCCTTCAGTCAAAAGTTCAAAGTTATGAAAAAACGTGAGAAAGATCGTTAAACTTTTTCTTCAAAATCGACTCTGACGGAGGTATAAATTTCAAACTTCTTTTTATAGATTTAAACTCGATGGGTGCTCTTATTTGATGCTACTTGATTTGTTTCTGTTGAGCCGGATCCAAATCAAAACTAGGTCAAATCTCCCACGAGACATGCATCTTTTAATCAATGACCCATTAGAAAGGCAAATGTTGAGAAACTTTTTGAAAGCAATTCGTACCAATTGGGAGTAAGTTTAATCACCATAATTTTAAGCTTTCGGTTACGATCAATAAATTGTGTTTCAGTTGACCTATAAATGTTGAAATCAGTGGATGTTGAAACGTGGCCCAAAAAATGAAATTACTTCATGATGGCAATCACTTAATGGACATTTTTTCAGAAGAGCGCCTGCATAGCCATTCAGTGTTCTTAAAAAATGTGCGGATTGAGTTATGACCAATGTTTTCAATTCTATCAAATTTGCACTGAATGTATGAGCAAACTTAATTTTTTGGAAGTCAAATCTATGCACGGAATGACCTATTACGGTAAATTTTGTTTGGAGAGCCACATTCAATTCTTCGTGCTTTCATGCGATCTTACGACAGACAATGTAGTCCTCTCAAAGAGGAGTTATCTCAATGAATTAATTTGATCTGAAAACTCTCTTTTAATTTTTTTCAATGCGTAAGGTTTTGACATCGGCTTCTTAATTATTTCTATGGTGTGGGGTAACAGGGTTTGAACAAAATAGAACTTAATAAATTAATACCTTAAAGGTCCAGTTGTGTAAATGTAGAAACTTTTCAACGTATATAAGTTCTCGCACTTGAGAGGAATTAGAACAAACAGAGAGCTGATCACTTGTTATTACACTTTAATAATTAAAATCTTAAAGTAAACATGAGTATCACAGAGAGCAAAATTGTTCTAATTACAGCCGGCAGGCACCCACTTATTTTCACATTTCAGTATAAATTTATCTGAGCTTATCTTTATCTCTCACAGAGCTACTGTTTCAATGATCATGACGCCACATTTCTTCCTCTAATTCACAAAAAAAAATCAAAGCCGCGCTGATGCAACTCACAATAGCATCGATATCAATGACTCAAGGAAATCTAGAAACTTGGGTTTTACGTCTTGTTACATAAGCATCGAAAATATTATGAGTGTTTATTAATTGAGAAACTTCACGATTTTATTTCGTGAATTTGTATTAAATATTGTGATGCGTAGAAGTTCGACGTAATCTATACTCTGCACAGACATTTTATACACCTTGGTTGCATACGTGAGGGGTTGAAGGCGATCTGTTTTGCATGTAATGAGTTCGCATACATCCCGAAAATCAGTACGGGTAACTTGAGTCGGATCGTGAAGTGACAATAAATTTCGGAGTTAAGACGCTCTTCATGATCTGCGCTCAGGACCGGATTCATCTACTTGCCGCCCATGGGCCGCCTGTATTTTGCCGCCCTCTTCTCCTTCGTTTTGAAACATCAATAAAAACCATCCAATGGACGTGCCAGCGGAGTAGGGGTGCATAAGTCGCGTTTACTCGTGTTTAACACATTTTTTGGGAAAGCCCTGGCAACACTACTCGCAAAAGTTCACAGAACCTTGCGCGAAAGCTAAGTTTCGTAAACCTATCTCTGTGTGGACAAGGCCTTCCATTCATAAGAAATGAACGAAAAAATTATGAAAGAACAAACATAAATGAATCAGTGAGGACGAAAACACACCAACTCGGTTTCTTAAAAATGCTAAATTTTCATTAAAGACAGTCCGTTTTTTAAGGCCATTGAAGTTAGCGCAACTGTTCCAACTTGGACTCAAAAAGTGTCCTTAAGTTCTTGTCTTTTGCCACCGATAATCTTTTTCTCAGGCAAACTTTTTCACCTAATGTGCAGTTTTGTGTGCGTCTTGATTATTTTCATTTTTTCGAGTGTGTGTGTGTTCGCTCTCACTGATTCAAATGTGGATTAATGATTTTAACTTCCGCCGCCGCGCTTCGCAGACCGCACCGTGTTCGGCGCAATGCATGGAGTCCATGGAGTATTCCGACAGTCTAGTAGGCGCTATGCATTTCACGCTGATCGCACTGTGTTTGCCGAAATGCGTGAAGTATTCATGCATTCTTGTAGACGCTATCCGTCTCACGCTGACCGCAATGACCGCATTGTGTTTGATGCAATGCGTGAAGTATTCGTGCAGTCTTGTAGGCGGTAATATGTGTTACATGCCGATCGCCGCGCCGAGGGCTTCTTCTTTTCATCTCAAGTCCTTGTCATCATTTCTCTCTAAGTCGCGCCGTTCCAGGCCAAATTGCGTGTTTGGTTTCTCTCTAAACTCGACTAATTAAAGGTGCTATCTCTTGTATCACTGAAAGACGACAAAATTAAAAATTACTATACTCTTAGGAAATGAGGGATTTTGTCGCCTTTCCTCGTTTGTAACTTTTTTTTTCTAAATCCAATTTTTTTTATACCTACATTAAAAACAATTGCAAAATTTGCCGCCCCCTATAGTTTGCCGCCATGGGCCGCGGCCCATGTGGCCACTGGCCACCCCCTTAATCCGGCCCTGTCTGCGCTTAGTGATTTTGTTTGCAGCCTAGGAACTTTGAAGGCGCTTTAAGTAACCTGCTCATGTGAAGTTATAAGTGGTCGAGTACTGGCTTTGTGGAGGTACTCCCTGTGCTTCCCTGCCAGGGTGAACTGAACATCTTCCAGAGCCGGCTGGGTTCGTTTCAAATACCTCCTCGCCAAACCCTTTGAGGAGCTTTTTTCGCTTCTGAGTTCAGCCACGAACTGTAGCCAATGTTTGGTACATACATTATGAGTTACTCTACTACGATATTGAAGAGAACCGTAAGTGAAAAAATATAGTTTTGAGAAAATCGGCTCAGTGGCGCATGAGCGTAAAATTTTATTGAAAGGAGCCTTCGCTCTTTATCTTGCCATCAATCACCCAAAAGACACTCAGTAATCGTTTGGATGATTGAAAATCGACGAACTTTTTTCTCAATTTTATGAGAAGGGTCTCTTTCATTCTCATGTTTCTGCGGGTGCGTCATGGACACACACTGAAAAAAAAATCTCGGTGTATTTACTATAAGAAAAGGGTATAATTACCAAGAATTCAGGGTTCTATTTGATTCCAGTTTTTTCTTGGTAAAATTACCATTTATGGAATTGGTAATTTTACCGAGAAATCCCGGTAAAATTATTGACTGTCTCGGTAATTTTACTGGACCCCGGTAAAAACGCCAATATTTTTTATCGACTGTGGTAGAATTACCGAGATAAAATGGCAAGGTTACCGGGAATTGATTACCAATAAAAGTGGTATTCTTACCTGGAAAAAACAGTAAAAATACCGGTTATTAGGTAAGCTTACCAGTCTGTCTTGGTGAAAGTACCAATGATTGGTAAAGAAAGTGAGATGGTAAAGGTACCAACGGACCGTGGTAAAAACGCCGAGAATTTTTTTTCAGTGCACGACGAACAAATTTCAAGGTTGAAAATTGGTAGTTGAGAGCACGATTTTCCTTAAAGGAACAGCACTCAGTGGATGTCTGTGAGGATAAGATTCCTTACAACTGTTTTTTTCTGAAACAACGTCAATGTGTACAGTAGTCCTGCCGCACAGTGGAGCGAGTCAATTAGAGGAGTCGGACGTGAAATGTTTGACTAAAACTGTACATTTTGATGTTTCTCTCGTCACATTTTAAAGTTCAAGGGGTGCTACTAGAAGCGAATTTCACGAGAAAACCAATGGAACCACTTTGAGAACCTCAGAATTTTGTATGAACGGAGTTATAAGTGTTTAAAGTTACCAAATTTTGTCCGACCTCTCCTATTGACTCGATCAACCGTGTGCCGGGGGGCCGGGGCCCCCGAGCCACCCGGTTCAGAATTTTCGGGGTGCCAACCCGTAACCTCAAGGATCCCAGTCGCACACAGCAACTTCATGCACGTCCCAAAACCGGTTCTGCGTGAGATAAATTTTAGAACCGGTTGGATCCGTTTCAAGGACTCTTTTGCCAAACCCTGTTGATACGCTTCTTCATCTCGGCCATCTTCGCTCTTCGCCGCTCGTTCTGGATGCGGAAGGACTTGACGGTGAACGTGATGTCCTTCACGCAGAACGCGAGCGTGGGCGGCCTGTTGGCCAGGTCGCTTTTGTCGGTGACCAAAGTGCACTTGCAGACCTTGTCCGAGCAGACGCCGCTAACAGCCCCGAGGCAGGCGGGCTCGATGATGTCTTTGTCTTTGTAGTAGACGAGCGTGCGCGAGAACTCGGCCACGAATTCGCAAGCGGTCGCGCACTGCTCGTTGAGGGTTTCCTCCTTGGAGAGGGAGTTGCGGCGGGGGAGGTTTGGGTTCCCATGAACTCGCACGTGTCGTGGATCCGCCCGATGAGGATCAGCATCCCGACCAGGAGACGCCGGTATTTCTGCACAAGAAAAACATCATGAACAAAATGAACATAATGAACGTAACGAACATAATGAACGTAATGAACGTAATGCACGTAATGAACGTAATGCACGTAATGAACGTAATGAACGTAATGAACGTAATGAACGTAATGATCGTAATGAACATAATGAATGTAATGAACATAATGAACGTAATGAACATAATGAACATAATGAACGTAATGAACGTAATGCACGTAATGAACATAATGAACGTAAAGAACGCAATGAACGTAATGATCGTAATGCACGTAATGAACGTAATGAACGTAACGATCGTGATGAACGTAATGAACGTAATGCACGTAATGAATGTAATGAACGTAATGATCGTAATGAACGTAATGAATGTAATGCACGTAATGAACGTAATGAACGTAATGAACGTAATGCACGTAATGAACGTAATGAACGTACACTGA
Source organism: Bemisia tabaci (assembly GCF_918797505.1). Taxonomy (NCBI): domain Eukaryota; kingdom Metazoa; phylum Arthropoda; class Insecta; order Hemiptera; family Aleyrodidae; genus Bemisia; species Bemisia tabaci. Next base: position 26,672,668 of record NC_092801.1, on the reverse strand, counting down.
AAAAAAAAATCTCGGTGTATTTACTAAGAAAAGGGTAAAATTACCAAGAATTCAGGGTTCTATTTGATCCCAATTTTTTCTTGGTAAAATTACCATTTATGGAATTGGTAATTTTACCGAGAAATCTCGGTAAAATTGTTGAACTTTCTCGGTACTTTTACTGGACCTAGGTAAAAACGCCAATATTTTTTATCGACTGTGGTAGAATTACCGAGATAAAATGGCAAGGTTACCGGGAATTGATTACCAATAAAAGTGGTATTCTTACCTGAAAAAAACAGTAAAAATACCGGTTTTTAGGTAAGCTTACCAGTCTGTCTTGGTAAAAGTACCAATGATTGGTAAAGGTACCAACGAACCTTGGTAAAAACGCCGAATTTTCTTTCAGTGTAATGAACGTAATGAACGTAATGAACGTAACGTACGTAATGAATGCAATGCACGTAATGAACGTAATGAACAAAATGAACATTATGAACATAATGAACATAATGATTATAATAAACATAATGAACATACATAATAAACATTTGAACATCAGTGGCGAGGCGTGAATGATCGATTATCAACACCTCCCCATTGGAAGCTGTGGTATAAAGAATCGATTGTTAAGGTGTTCGTTGCGAACACCCTGTCTATCAATCCTTTTCCATAGGTTTAAATAATAGAGCAATCGATATATCGCAAAGCACGCCACGCGACTGATGAACATATTGAACAAATTTTGTTGTTGTTGTTGTTGTTTGCTCGGCAATCTACTCTAGGTATCCAGCCTGGATATTGATGGGACGATTGTCATTGGCTGGTGTGATGTGCGCGCGGCCCAATGGCGGCTATCCCGGTATTCCGAATGAACATAATGAACTTTTGTACATAATGAATTTTAAATCGTGAAAAATCACGGTGGTTTGAATGGCCACCGCCCGATTCTCTCCCGGATCCCGATTTCCTCCCGGCTGTGAGAAAAAAAGACAATCGGCAACACCGCGGCAATCATGACCAGGAATGTAAAAGGACCGCGATCAGCAAAAAGAAACCAAGCCACATCAGTGGTTGCCAAATTTGACTGGGCTATTCACTTTTTACCAAAATAACGTTTTTGCGGTTTTCTTTGAAAATTGTAGAGAATTCGCTTCGTGCTATGCAGAAAAATTCACTGTTTTCACAAAAATCCGCACAACTGTTTTCATGAAAACAGGTAAATAACCCAATTAAATTTTGCAATAGCTGATGTGACTTGGTTCCTCTCTGCTAAACGCGGTCCAAATATAAATTGGCATTGGTTTGAAATATTGCAAACCAAGAAGTGTCCTCTCTGCACCAAAAGCAGCCAAAATCATGAAAATTGGCTTGGTAACGAACTGTTACAATACAATAATTCAAGAGGTCAAAGAGCTCATAGTAATGCTGTTCCCCCCAAAAATTACTTGAGAAAGAAGAAAGAAACTGTGATGTAAAAGGCCAAAAGTGCTCACCGTTTGTGAAATAATGAATATTCTAAGCGCTTGTCTTACGGTGAGCTTATTCGGTTCGTCAATTTTAAGTAACTTCTTCTGAGGGGGCTGGTAATTGGATGCTGATTCTCTGCGAGCCTCCGCCACCGCTGTCAGAAAGAACTGATCTACCTGTGAAATCAAAAGAGTCCATTTTAATTTATGTTTAATTTCTTCCAATGTGGCCGTCTACTGAAAAGAGATTTCAGTCTGCTGTGCTGCCGTTTACAACACTGTTGAAATGCAACGATGTCTATTTCTTTGCTAACCAGCGTGTTTATCGGCAGCGCATAGCACTTATGTGAGTCATAGATAAAGAACCTCAGCGCCTTCAATTTCTACGTATATGCAACACGCGCAGCCATTGAGCACGAATAGTTGCATTCAGAAATTTAAAGTAACCAATATTTAGTTGCACTTGCAAATCAAAAGCGAGTATAAATTTGACACATCAATGCTGAAAAGAACTGTGTGCAAATGACGTAAATGAAAAGGAACCACGAAGCATGGAAATGTTTGCATATGTTCATTTTGAATTAAGTTATGTTTATAATATAGTTCTCACTATCGGAAATACCTCCGATAATCACCCTCGCATCAGATAGAACATTTTGCGCCCCCCTCCCCCTCCCCCGGTTCACCCATGGGTCAGAAAGGAAGAGATTAGAGAGGGAGAGAGGGGGAGAGATAGAGGAGAGAGAAGAAGCTGAATGAAAAGTACGTAATAAATTAGGATACCAGAAGGGCGACGAAAGAAGACAAATACGAAAACGAAAAAGGTGACTATAAGGAAGAAGAAATAAACAAAGATGAAATGAATACGAAGAAGATGAGGGAGAAGAAATGTGAAATAAGAAGAAAAAGAGGAGAAAGATGAAGTTTATGAGGAGAAAGGAGAGGCCGAGGAGGAAGATAAAGGAAAATAAGAGGAAGAAGAAAAAGAAAGAGGATGAGGATTAAGAGAAAGATAGAGAAGAGCATAAGAAAGAAGACGAGAAAGATGAAAACGTAAAAAAAGAGGGAGGAACACAAAGGAATTTCTGAAAAATTAAATGCAAAAAGATACGCAAGAAATTATAGCACCTTATTTTTCCGCCAGAATTCTCCCAGAATTTTAAATGAATTAAAACGCAAGATGTCCAAAATCTAAGTTCAGATTCGGATTCCTCGTGAAAAATCGATGGGATTTCATGTATCATACGTTAGCACAGGATGAAGGAAAGAGGTTCAACGTAGGCATACTGCCTCTAGCACATCAGCAGGCCAGTATAGACAGCGCGGCGCGCCGCGCTGTCTGCGGAGTGGGGTGGGGGGGGGGGGGGGGGCGGCGCGGAGTGGGGAGTGGGTCAGCGGAGAAGAAACAAGAAATTATCTTCCAGGAATCAGACCCTTTTATCTGCGCCGCCTGCCGAGCGAAATCTGTCCGGGCGCCATGGCGCTAAGCATTCGGTTTCGCCCCGAAGAAATTCTGAGACCCACTCAGTGTTACCATGTTGCCAAGTTCGGCAAATATGTCAGACTCAGTATCCCTTCTTTCAGCCTCTTTTCATCACGCTATGCTACCGTATGATATATGAAACTGCACAGATTTTCGACGCGGGCCGCGAATCTGAATTTAGAATTTGGATATTACGCGTTTTAAGTTTAATTTCCAAATTTTATTTCAATTCCAACATGAAAAGTATGAGATTCAAATATGACGGATGTGATTTCTTGTGATTATCAAGATTTTTAGGGGGAAATTTTTGGGGCCACGTTGGAGCAGAGCCTTCATTATTTAGGTGCATTTGGCGCGTTGGCGCCTGCGAGTTTCGAACACTCGTACTCACCGTATCAATATGCCTTGGTTCGAGGTACAGCTTGTGCTTGTACTTTTTTAGCCGGTGCTCGGGGCTGAGGGCGTTGACGACGGTGGTGAAAACGGATTCGTGGAGGGTTTTCAGGTCCTCCTTCGTGATGAACGGGTTCTCGACGGTCGGCGGCTCCAGCACCATCTTGCGGCGTCTCGCTTCCTGCATGTATGGCGAGTCCTTCTGCAGGAACTGACCGGCCAGCACCCGTAGCTCCCGCTTGTAGTCTATCGTGCTTCTCAGGGTCTTGAAGAAACATCTGAAAATTTTCGTGGAATTGAAATTGGACCGCGTATGGCAAAAAAGAACCAAGCTACATCAGCTATTGCCAAATTTATTGGGCAATTTAATTTTTTACGAAGGACAATTTTCGAAAATTTTAAGGAATTCCCTCCGTATTATGCCGTAAATTCACTGACATTCGATCGATTCGACACTTTCGTGATTTGATTGGGTGGTCTTTCTGGGTGGTCAAGGCCTTCCATTCATCAGAAATGAACGAAAAAATTATGAAAGAACAAACATAAATGTGGTTTAATGATTTTAACCTTCGCCGCCGCGCCGCCGCGCCGCGCTGACCGCACTGTGTTTGACGCAATGCGTGAAGTATTCACGCAGGCTTGTAGGCGCTATGCGTTTCATGCTGACCGCAGTGACCGCGCCACCGCACTGTATTTGATGTAATGCGTGAAGTATTCATGCAGTCATGTAGGCGCTAATATGTGTTACATGCCGACCGCCGCGCCTAGGGCTTCTCCTTTTCATCTCAAGTCCTCGCCATCATTTCTCTCTAAGTCGCGCCGTTCCAGGCCAAATTGCGTGTATGGTCTCTCTCTTAACTCGACTAATGAAAGGTGCTGTCTCTTGTATTACTGGAAGACGTCAAAATTAGGAATTACTATACTCTCAGGAAATGAGAGATTTTGTCGCCTTTTCTCGTTTATATTTTTTTTTTTTCTAAATCCGATTTTTTTATTCCTACATTTAAAAACGTTGCAAAATTTGTCGTCCCCTAGATTTGCCACCATGGGCCGCGGCCTATGTAGCCACCCCCAAAATCCCCAAATACACGCCATAGAGCGTACACGTATTTAAATCAATTTCGCAGAATTGGAATGAAGTTACGCTCTTTCGTCCGGAAAACTACAAATGTCGAAAACATCGTAGAAAACAAAGGGAATATCTCCTCTGACGTTGTTGAGTGTATATTACCTTTTTTATGTTCATCTTTCGACAATAATGTTCAAAATATAGCAAAGTGCGTCATTCCGATTGCGAGGAGGTTTGTCAAAATTTTTCCTTTTTCTGATTTATTTTGAGGGGTTCCTTAAAAAGGTAATGGTCCGCATAAGAGACTGCCCTTAAATTACGTGACGCACTTTTTCGGCATTATTGACCCCCCTCCCCCTTGTAATGCTTTTACGAGGTAGGTTCCCATCCATTAACACGTAAAAACAAAACGGCGTAACGCTCTCCTGGAACCCCCCTCCCCCCGCCATCCACCCAGAGCGTTACGTCATTTCGAGACGGCCCCAAGGAGCGACAATGAATACGAACATAAGGTCATTCGATGGACGCTATATTTTGTGTCAGAGCGACATGCGATGTATAGCATAGATTGATTCAATTTTTTCAGCCACTCGTCATTTTTCTCGAATTTTGAGATCGCAATTCTGTTCTGAGGATACGGAAGAATTCACTTACCAATATTGACAAACAAATTCAACGTAATAAAGGCGTGGTTTTTTTATTAGAGAAATATAGCTTTTGATACTGATATCGAAACTGCACTCGAATGTGATATTTTCCCTCTAAAAAAACTACGCCTATATTACGTGAATTTGTTTGTCAAAACTGGTAAGTGAATTCTTTAGTCTCCTGACAACAGAATTGCGATCTCAAAATTCGAGAAAAATGACGAGTAGATGCGATATATTGTATGTCGTTTTGACACCAAATATGGCGTCCATCGAATCACCTTAAGTCACTCTGGCTTCGCTTATCTGAAAATCGTAATTTCACTTGTAAAATTGCATACAATTTTGAAAATCTTACTCGGTCATTTTCTCCACATGCCCCGGGCGGGTCCAGTTTGGAACGATGACAAAATCCTTCTCCTCTAGGTACGCTAGAACAGAGCTGACGCAGCCCTTGGGGACGTAGGGCTGTACAATAAGGGCCGTCTGAAGGTTCCCGCTGCCCGTTTTCGCGAAGCCCCGTTCGTCGGGTTCGCAGTGAGCTGTGTCGGGCAGATAGTGAAACACGAAGAACTTCGCCGGGTCGATGCAGAAACCATACACATCGTGGTCTTTCGCTTTCTGGGAATTAAAATGAATGAAGGAGTTGAGCAAATTGATACGCAACACGAAGAAAAGCAGAAGAAAGGATCATTAGCGGATCAAGCAATCTGGCAACATTGTTTATTCTCAATTTAAACCTATGGAAATTTATCGATTCTTGAAGAGGCCAGGTGCTCCGACAAGAATCGATTATTTAACATAGGTTTAAATGAAGGAAATCCCGACTATGGAGAACACAGGAAGGAAAAGAAGAGGAGAACAAGTTGGATTTTGCAATCGCTAGCGATAGCAATATTCGTCATGGGAACGTTAGCTTCTGGGATATGAAAATGTTAAGGTACAGTTCGTTTGTAGTATCTTCTGAATTGAAGGGGCTATATAATTTTGTGTTGACATCTCTTTTTTAACATTTTTAATTATTTTCTTTGCATACAAGAAAGCTGTTATGTACCAATTATTTATTTTCGTTGGATTATATATGGTTTTCGGAAGTTAACGCATTTAAGTTTCAGGTTCGCTTTTTCGGCGTAAAGTATACATAAGGTGTCCCAAAAGCACCGGGACTTGTTCTGCAACTTCGAAAGTAAGATAGATACAGACATGATCTTGATTTCATTTTAAAGATCAACTCAATACCTATCAATTAAAACCAAGATCAGCTCAATCGGATAAAAAGTGACCGAGTTATGGCAATTTGAAATCAGCGAGGAAAGTTTACGCCTGCGGTTTTTAAGGAAGATTCTTCATCGCCGTAAATCGAAAAGTCGGCCGATAAAGTGATGCTTATTGTGTTTTTTTTATTTTCGAGGTGTCATTTATAAACATTTTGTACCATCAAACACAACAGTTGACAGTGCGTATTATTGCAAAGTGCTAAAGGAGTTGAGAATGCACATTTCCCGGAAACGGTCGGACTTGAAAGCTTCGTGGATACTCCATCAAGACAATGCGCGGCCTCACACATCGAGCTTAACACGTGAATTTATGAGTAAAAATGGAGTTGAAGCAATCCCTCATCCCCCTTATAGCCCTGACTTGGCTCCATGTGAATTTTGGATGTTTCCTACGCTTAAAAAGGAGCTTCGCGGACGAAGATTCGTATCGAAGACCGAAATCCAATTCAAAACTTCTTCAACTCCATCCCAGAGGAAGAATTCAGGAAAACAATGTTGGATAAGTGGCAAGAGCGCATGAAAAAGTGCATCCGGTTTGATGGATGGTACTTTGTAAAGCAAAAGGAAGTTATGGAAGATTCGGAGGAAAGTGGATACGAATATTAACTTTTTGAATCCCGGTAAGCGAAAAATCTTCCTAAAAACCGTAGGGGTAATTTTCCTCACTAATTTCAAATTGTCATAACTCGGTCAATTTTTATTCGATTGAGTTGATCTTGGTTTTAATCGATAGGTATTGAGTCGATCTTTAAAATGAGACCAAAATCATGTCTGTATCTATCTTACTTTTGAAGTTACAGAACCAGTCCCGGTACTTTTGGGACACCCTACGTATATTTTTACTCTACACATATGCCCGAATACGCATCATAAGGGACCTATGTGCTTCCTAAGTTGCCAAGTATTAATTATTGTTAGATGATTGGTCTAAAACATTCAATACAACCAGTAAAAATTAACTGTCCCCTACGAGATTCGAACCCCCGCTCGTATAAAATGGAACGCCGACGAAGCGATAGAGTGGTGTCGAAGACGACTGAGGTATGTCGACACCCGTTGCGATGAAGAGAAAAAAGAACAATTAAGGGATCTCGGACGCTGAGCGGGGCTTCACAAAAGGCGTCCTTGAAGTTTCGGCGCGGTTCGGCCCTTGCGGTGATATGAGACAACGGATTAAGCGCATTTCTTTGTGAGACATTGTTTGCCTATGCTTTCATGTGTCACAAGGTTCATCTCAGCATGCATTTGCTATCGCGGCAGTAAACTGAGGCAATATTCCTGTATTCATGGATTAAATCCATCAATCGAGTTCTGATTTTGGCTCATATATCCGTAACGGGTCCTCTAGAGCAATTTTCCACCTTGTACGATGGTTTTATTTCTTTATATCTATGTTTAAAATTTGAGGTGGGATAATGGCGGCTTCTCAAGAGCAACGATGTAGGCGATATTTTGCACCAACGAACAGAAAACTGATGGCGAAAAATAACCAATCGGAACCTCCCAAAAAAAAGAATTTGCCCAAAATCGGAACTTCGTGGTTCTGCGCAGATTTACCAGTCAGACACGACATCTCAAGGTGGAAAAAAACTCGCTGAAAGCGAATTTTAGAAATCAACACAACTTGACGTAGAGACATGATTGGCTAAAAAATACAACGGTTTTTGATACATCGGAAAATCAACCAAAAATAGAAGACTGGGCGAAACGCTCAAGGTCGCAGAGGCATAGGGAATCACATAGCAATAGCAACGGAACGATTGTAAAGACAGGGGAACTCCGTTCCCATGCCAAAAAGAAGAAGAAGACGAAGAGGAAGAAGAAGAAGAAGAAGAAGAAGAAGAAGAAAATAAGATGAAGAATGAGGAGAAGAAGAAGGAAAAGAAGAAGAAGAAGAAAGAGAAGAAGAGGAAGAAATGTAAGAAGAAGAAAAGAAGAATACCCAAAAAATCAGTAAATTTCTTTGCAATATTGTTTCTTTCTATATTACCTCTCTTTTGACGACGAAAACCATGCTGACATCTTGATGGCACAAGATAGGTCTGATGCTCTTATCAAAGACTTTTCCGACTTTCTTGCACATCCATAGCGGTTTGGTCACGTCAATGGTCGTCCCGAGACACTCAAAAGCTTTCTTCTCCTTTTTTTGAAGGCCAACTATCTTTTTAAAGAAGTTCTTCTTCACCGGACCGCTCACGCGAGCAGCTTCCTGCAAAGTACACATGGATTGCTTTTAAAATGTCATTAAAGTCCGAGAGCACTTTAATGACTGTCAAATTTATTGACTTTGTTTTTTTTTGTAGTCTCTTCCATGAACGAACAACCTTAGTATCTCGGTCATTTTCCAATACGTGGAATTGTCGTATTCAGTCTTTTACTGGAACTTTCAGTGACGTATTCATGCGATTTATGATTTTGAATTCTTGCATTCTCAAGGTTTTGGTCAATAATAGCTGTTTCTTTGTGGTACAGGTCATATAGTTTCTTAAATAAGAACTAGTTTCAGGCCTTCTTTCAATAGGCATTAAATAGAAACATTTTAATGTTAAAAACGGCCATATTAGAAAGGATCGAGTATGTAAAATAGATTGAGCAGGTAAAACTGGCGTCAAATTCATGTTCAACGATCCAGAAAACACTTGAATATCAAATTTGAAATAAATCCATCGGAAACCGGAAAAATATTCTTCAAGTTTCAACTTGATGGCTTAACCGGTAGGAAAGTTACAGGGACAGTGTAGGACTTTTAAATCACCCGGGCTAATAACTAATGGGTCTGTTACCTTGACAACTGCGTCTAGAGATTCGTTCTCTGTGGGGTCCATCTGAACACATTCAAGAATTCTGTTAGATTTGAGGTCTTTCGTGATGACTTGGATGTAGAGAAGTTTTCGTGAAACCACCAGCCCAACAAAGCACAGAAACAAGAGAGTCAGCCTCAAGCACATCACACTGCAAAATGAAAGGATGGAGAGATACCTCGTTTAAATAGACTTCGACTCCCAGACCTTCTAAAATTAAACAAATTCGTGAGATACCAGGTAAAACAGGAAATATCTCTTATTGCGAGGTCTCTCTTACGCTGGATTTGAAAATCATTTTAAAACATTTTCAAACAACTGTTAAATTTTATAAGACACAAATCTTAATGTTGTTGACAACTGTTAAATTACCATAAAGTTCTTGAGTATAGAATTACAAAATCTTACTTGTGGTCATTATAAAGTACCGTTAAAAGTGTGGGAAAGTTTGATTTTATTTTCGTAATAAAGTATTATCCCAAATAAAGTTTGGAAATAATTTTAGAAAACAATTTGGGCAATAATATTGTCATCGAGACTTTTGTGACGATCTGAAATTTGCTAATTTACAGGGTGCACTTCACGAAACGAATAAATGGTAAATGAAAATAGAATTTCCGATTGCACCACAGCAGAGCGACAGCGTGTGCACGTCTATTCATGTGGGAACGAAATTCAAAACGCCTTCAATCTTTCGCTCATGCAACACGGACGACCACAGAGCACGTATAGTTGCATCCAGGCGTTGACATAAATGCCGCGTCATGCTCACCGGCTGCGGACGTTTTGTTCGCTTATATTTTTGTTTCATGGTGGTAATTTATAGAAAATCCATATCAATCCCCCTTGTAACGCTTCGTAACGCAACCCTGACCCCCCTCAGTATTTATCAAACGCTTTACGTACCCCCTGATATTTGAGAAACCAAAAATTGTGGGAAACTGTTGAATACATAGCTGGATAATAATTTGAAGTAATTTTAATGATGATGTGCAAATAACTCCAAAAAAATGAGGTTGACATATTTTAGATTCGGCTTGTTTCTCTAACAAAAGAGAGGGTTAAAGTGACGATGCCCTGCTAAAAATGGTCCGTACAAATGAGTAGAAAATCGAAGTCATATGAATAGAATTTCAATTCATATGAATAGAATATCAACTCATATGAATAGAATTTCAACTCATATGAATAGAATTTCAACTTATATGAGCAGAATTTCTCTATCCAGTTTTCCCCAACTTCTATGACTAGAGATTCCAACTCATATGACTAGAGATTTCAACTCACATGAGCTCAGAGTTGAATCTACCGTGTCCGATATCTGAGAATCTAGTCACTGCATCAAAAAAATCATAAGAACAAAATGTTTTTATTTTCCAACTTCGCACACTATGTCGAAGTCTCCTGGTCTGAAACTCACTTCTGAAAAATGAAAACAATTGAATTTATATGAGTTGAACTTTTCTACACTTCGACGGAGTTAAACAGAAAGGAACCAAGCCACATCGGGATCGAACCGAGAAAAAGAGGTTTAAAGTTTAGCTCCTGCATAAGACTCAATGTAAAAGATAAACTTCAAGTTCAATTTCTGCAAAATTTGCTCCAACAAAAACTTTGAATTTTTGGCGATAGAGAGTAGAGCAGTGGTTGAGTTCAAAACTACTCATAACTCAATTTTTTCCATAATGTGGGTTGGTTCCTTTCTGCTTAACTTAGTCCACTTATGAGTAGAATATTATAGTGAAATGAGTAGAATTTCTTCTCATATGAGTAGGATTTCTACACATATAAGTAGGAAGTTCTACTCGAATTCTAAATAGCCTACTCGTCATTTTTAGCAGGGTGGCACTGATCTCCTCTCCTCCCGTGTAACGCAGGCTCATACCTCCTCCCCCTTACGACGTTACCAATTTTATGAGCGCTCGTATAAGTAAATTTAGACATTTGAAAAAAAGGAAAAGAAGCAAAATAAACAAATATAACTTACCAATACGTTTTAAGGCGGCTCAAACCGATTCAGTTCAGTTGCAGCAGAATCACGTAAAACTTTTTTCGATACAGTCACCAGTCACAACAAAATTGTATATGTTTTATAATACGCGTATGAGGATCTTGATAAGTTCTATTATCCGGAAACTTGTCTATGTTTTTGAGGGTGTCCTGAGCAGGATCCCAAGAGGGATTGAAAATATTGAGTGCGTGATTAACCATAGCTCCGGATGATGCTGTGAGGTGCAGTCATAGATCAGAGGAAGAATAGTGCAGGGCTGAAAAACATCTCTGACGCAACCGATGCGAACGTATGCGCGCGTTCGAACGGGGAATGATTTCACACGTGTCGTTTATGCCATTTCTTATAAATCACTTTCCTCGTCGATTGCTCGCTTGCGTAACTGATTTGAAAAATAGGGGGATTTCCTGCTCTTTGGAGATGCAAAATTTGTGTTAAATTCCCAGCGAAAGATGTTGGGAAGGATTGAGAAATATTTCTGGTTGGGAAGATTTCAATAAATCTCGAACATTGCTCTAAAATTGATAAAAATGGGCCGTAACACGGACTAAGATTTCTTCGCAAAAGATTGGACAAAAAAAAAAAAAAATTCTTGCGTATCATGAAACAAATAAATTTGTCCATGGTCAATCCAAAAAATTGACTTGAATTTACTTTTGAGGCTCTTGGATTTGCTGTCAAAAAATTCCTCTTGAATCAAGCAGAGAAGATTATTTTATCAATGAAAAGCTGTGGCTGGATGCATTCAGCTGATTCCATCAGAACTGAGAGAATATATCGTTACCTTCCGGCGAGAGTATCACAAGTGCCATGCGACATTAAAAAAATTCCGCCGCAATTCTATTTATTTACAGAAAAATTGTTCAACGCAAGTGTCCAAAAATTTCACGGAATTCAGCGCAATTTTCAAACAGATTCAACCACCAATGTCTTTGTAAAAAAATAAAATGGCGGCGGAAATTTTGAATCGTCGCATTACGCTTGCGAATTTTTGGCCGGAATGTGACGATATTTCATAGTCCCGCACTGCTTTCTTCCCTAAGTTGTAAAAGTTACTTTCGAAAGTCAACGCTCAAATTCTCCGAATCGTGACGAATTATCAAGGTTTGGAGTAATTGGTTCAGCATAATCCTGACTTACTTTGAAAAATCTCGCTTCATACTGACGTTCAGCAGTCTTCATTAGGCAAATTTCATCAGCTTTAATTCTCAACTCGTCATTCATCATTAGGCGGAATTGTAAAAGTTACTTCCGAAAGTCAACGCTCAAATTCTCCTAATTGTGACGAATTATCAAGGTTTGGAGTAATGGTTCAGCATAATCCCGACTTACATTGAAAAAATCTCGCTTCATACTGACACTCACCAGTCTTCATTAGGCGAATTTCATCAGTTTTAATTCTCAACTCGTCATTCATCACTAGGCGGAGTGTAGCGTTGACTTTGGAATTTAACTTTCGTCGCACCCGATTATACTTCTTGGATTGTGAGTGCGGGATCTCTAAAATACATTGTTCCTGCTCGTGCAGCTCGGAGGATTAGTTAAGCTGATTCGATGGACGCCATATTTTGTGTCAGAACGGCATGCGATGTATCGTATCAATTGGTTCCATTTTTTCAGCTACTCGTTATTTTTCTCCAATTTTGAAATCGCAATTCTGTTGTCAGGATACTAAAGCACTCACTTACCAATTTTAACAAAGAAATTCAACGTAATAAAGGCGTGTTTTCTTAGAGAGAAAACATCGCATTCGATACTAATATCGAAACTGCACTCGAATGCGATATTTTCTCTCTAAAAAAACCACGCCTTTATCACGTTGAATTTCTTTGTTAAAATTGGTAGGTGAGTGCTTTAGTCTCCTGACAACAGAATTGCGATCTCAAAATTGGAGAAAAATGACGAGTAGCTGGAAAAATGGAACAAATCGATGCGATATATCGCATGCCATTCTGACACAAAATATGGCGTCCATCGAATCAATTTAACTTTAGAAAGTAAATTTAGCAACACAAATTCGCATGATACAAATTACGCGGATTCTGAATCTTCCACGAATCAATTCATGATTTCCCGTCGGCCCCACGCCTCTTCGGTAGAATAGGCGTGGGGCCAGATTTACGTGACGTCATTCGACCTACAATAAATTGCCGCTGAAAAGGAGCATAACCCGATTTTCCCGTGAGCTCTGGTAAGTATAGAGTTATATTGACAGTAGGGCTCATACGAAAATGGAGTTACGGGCCTACGTCTGAGGAGCGACGATATATGGGCCCGTGCGTAATAATGAATTACTCACGCAATCCGTTTTTTTTAAAACTGTGTCGGAATGTCGTCAATACTCCAATTTACGATCAAAATTTGTTGCGTAAGGTGCCAACGACAAATAATTTTTTTTCTTTAAAAGAAAAAATAAACGTTAAAAAATAATTAAAAGAAATGAGAGGTTCCTGCGGACCGAGCGTGGAGGTATTGATTGCGAATGTAATTATTTTCGAAAAATTGCAGTGCTGCCGATTTTCCCGAGAGATTTCCGGGTTTTGGAAGTGTTCGGCTGTTGTTGGTTCTCTTAATAAAAAAAAAAAACTATTTTTAAATACTCTTGGCAGTTTGGAACTGCTTATGGAACTTTCAAAAAAGTCATTCGTGTTTTTTGCGTCTCTGGAAGAATTGCATGCACCTTATTCGGAAAATCCCTTCCAACTCAAGTGACAACAACTCACGTGACTCAAGTGATGGGTCAAGTGTAGACTTCTGGAGGGGCAGGCCTCTCAGGTTCCTTATACAGTAGACTCTGAATTATCCGGATTAATTGGTGCCGGGAACGATCCGGATAAAAAAATCCGGATAATAATAGGAAAAATAACTTTCCAGTTTTCTTATCGAAACTTATCGGAATGCGTACGTAGTTACATGGTTGCAAAATCGATCCGGATAATCCAGAGTCCGGATAATACGAAGCCGGATAATCCAGAGTCTACTGTATAGTCCCACTCCACGCCTGTACGTTGGAAATTTTCTTGAAATGAACAAATTGTGCTTTGGGCAGTTTGGGTGCCCCAGTTCGGATATGCCAACGCACATTGTTCACTAATTGTCATTACTATAAGCTCTCTGATCCCTTAAATTCTCATTTTTTGTCGCAGTTCGTGCTGGGCTGATTTCCAATATGTTTGCAACTATTGACAGGGGATGAGCCTTTTAAGAGCCCGCTCTATTCACATCTCGGAAATATGATACAGGTTTTCGGTAGATTGGGGGTTTCAGGATATTTTTTCAATGATTTTTTGTCCGCGCACCTTTTTTGTCCAGTAGTTTACGCCCACACGTAAAATAACCAACAGTGACTTGGTCCAAGCGTTATATTTTAGTCGGTATGCAAAATTATACTGACAATATGGAAATGAGAAATTGAGGTAGAAGGAGGTGTTGTTATGGTTGCTCATTTTCTAAATGAAATTTTATTACTTTCTCCTTTTGAATCATCTTTTTAATTGGTCATTGGTGAATATTTGGTTTTATTTCCATCCTTAAAATATTGAATGTACAATATACCTTATATATGCATGGGTACTTTATTTTACTTTTTCTTTACGAAATTATTACTTCATTTTGAAAACATTTATACTTTTAAAACGTGACAAATATTTGTAAAACCTTTTTCAAGCGACATTAATCTCAATGAGCCGCAGTTGTGCCGACAGAAACTGCAAAAAAACCAAGAAGCACACAATCTTTAGTTTTAACCCATTTGTACATCGATCTTTTAGAGTTAAATAAGTCAAATTTTGAGCGTTTCGTTGCGCGTACACCTCGCTGCAGCACAATAAAAGCACAAAATGTAAAAGAAAAAATTAAAATGCTTTGGAAATTATTAAATTTGACACGGAACCACCAATATTCAGAAAACACACATTATATTATTATTCTTTTTTGATAAATTGATACATATTTTTTCCCATCATTTTAAATGAGAAGAATCAATGCAGAGTGTGCTAACATTTCAAAATCATGAGTTATAAAACGCTAAATATGAAAGCCTGACAAAGCGGAGCGGCGGCGTGCTGCCAGCGCAAGAGGCTCACTGGCGCCTACAAACCTAAGTGGATACTTCACGCATTGCACAATGCTTGAAGTATCCACTTAGGTTTGTAGGCGCCAATGCGCGTTTCGCGCTTCTGCTTCTTCCTTGCTGCTTCTTCCTCCGTCTATCATCCGTCAACTGTGAGGGATGTCATGGTGTTGCAACCGCAATAAGTTTGCTCAAACTCCTACTAGTTCAGTCTTTCAAGTGGATCTTTTATTTCAAACGCTCTCAAGCCTACCCCACACCGTCCTTTCTTTACGAGGTAGTGACCCTGTGAAAACCAAAACCATGAATTACGAGTGGGTCTGTTGCAGCCAATGGACAGTCAACTGAATTTATTTCCCGAATGGTTAATTCCACGAAAGCAACACGAAATATGCACGAAATTTATATGTTCCAAATAAACTTATACTTTACAGTTTAATAATAAACTGTAACGTGCAATTAGCGTAGTGTGCCTAACTAATTTCAAATTGACATCTTAATTCGGCACTTCTAAGTTGAGAGGAATCGCAGGTTTTCCCATAGATAAGAATGTAACGAAATCTTACCTACATATGAACAGGATGGCATTAAACGTAAGAAAGAAATGAAAGATTGGAAATTTCAGTGAAATATTTCATGAGGCTGTGAAATATTTCATATTTTTCAGGGGCTACAGTATGCAACCCGCATTCAATCACTGAGGAAAAAAACGCTTGGATCTAGAGTTCAGACTCTTAAAAACATTGACAAGAAAAAATACTCTTGACTCAATCGGAATTTTGCTTCAATCAAGAGCCAAGCCTCTTAATTTGAGTGGATTTCCTTTTGATTAAAAAAAAAAAAAAATCCGATTGAATCAAGAGTATTTTTTCTTGTCAATGTTTTTAAGAGTCTGGACTCTGATCGAAGCGACTTTTTTTCCAGTGAAACTCGCAAAAATAGAAGTAATCAAAATTTTTACATTTTGCGAAACATGAAAAGGAACCGGTATATTTCAATATGTTTCATAAATTTCTGAAATTTCATGAAATATTTCAGAAATTTCAAGATTTTATTTTTCATGCAATTTTGCCACCCTATATATAAACACTGTCACTAACGTTTCTCATGAACGTGGTTTTTAAGGAAGGAACATAAATAGTAGTTCAAATTACAGTACTTTATTGGGGAACTAGTGACGATTTTTGGTAACTGGCATCACTGTTTTTCTTCCATTTACGATTTAATGTATGTAAAATAATCGATTCTTGGTGAGGCAGCTTGCTTCACCTAGAACCGATATTTTTAATGGACTTAAATGGAGAAAACACAGTGTTGCCAGCTTGCAAGAATCGTCACTGATATGAACACAGCTTCCCATGGGAACCCTGAATAAAGGATGTTGTACATTTATTACCTGCAAACCCCAAGCAGGACCACAACTGTTCCGTAGAATCCATGAATCTGAAATAAAGAAGGAAGCTTCCTCAATGGTTAAAATTTTTGTGACAACCCAACTGGAGCTGTAAATACGCATTTAGGGAAGAGTGAGTTTTGTGCTGATCAACTGAAAGTTAAAATATTGATACCGCCAGAGACGGATTAAGGGTGGCACATGAGGAGTAATCGCAACAGGCACCATCACAACAGGGACTCTTCAACCCATGAAAAATAGCTTTTTTCCTAAAAACAGTTCAATTTTATGAAAAGTTTACCAAAATTCGGAATCCTGCTTCTAAAGCTCAGTGACATTCCCATAATGACAACTGCAAAATTTGAATAGTAGGCACCCAGCAGATTCAGAGAAAAAAGTGTACCTAAAGTTGACTAATTTTAACACGGGTTAGATAGGGAGTAGTTGGTTGTCTAAAGATGCGTTGTATTAAAGCGCGCACCGTAGTGAACGCGCAATGCGTGAAGTATTCTCCCGGTCTCGTAGGCGTTAATATACGTCAGGCGCGCACCGTAGAAAACGCGCAATGCGTGAAGTATTCTCCCGGTTTCGTAGGCGTTAATATACGTCAGGCGCGCACCGTAGAAAACGCGCAATGCGTGAAGTATTCTCCCGGTCTCGTAGGCGTTGTTATACGTCAGGCGCGCACCGTAGTAAACGCGCAATGAGTGAAGTATTCCCCCAGTCTTGTAGGCGCTAGTATGCGTTCTCGCGCCGACCGCACTGTGATTGTAGCGATTAGTTGAACTCGCGGAGTCTGAGTTTTTCAACTTGTCACTACTATTAAGGTGACCCGATGGACGCCATATTTTGTGTCAAAATTACATGCGATGTATCGCATAGATTAGTTCCATTTTTTCAGCCACCCGTTATTTTTCTCGAATTTTGAGATCGCAATTCTGTTGTCAGGAGACTAAAGAATTCAATTACCAACTTTGACAAACAAATTCAACGTATTATAGGCGTTGTTTTTCTAGAGAGACAATCTCGCATTCGGGTGCAGTTTCGATATCAGTATCAAATAAGATTTTTTTCCTCTAAAAAAAACCACGCCTTTATTCCGTTGAATTTGTTTGACAAAATTGGTAAAAGAATTCGTTAGTCCCCTGACAACAGAATTGCGATCTTTCATTCGAAAAAAATGACAAGTAGTTAAAAAAATGGATAAATCGATGCGATATATCGTATGTCGTTCTGACACAAAATACAGTGTCCATCGAATCACCTTACAATAGTGCGTTATAGCGTGTCCCGCTGATCATGCCACAAACCGGTTCCTCCCTTCATATTCCTCTATGATTTTACAAATGAACCACGCTCTGAAGAGGTGCAAGGCTGCTGGAGAGGGGGGGGGGGGGGCGCAGGGCGGCTAGGGTGCGCAGCCTCTCAGTGAAGGATAATTGAACTTATTATTTTCCAAATCACGTAAACGTCAAAATTGCGAATGCAAGAAAAACAAGGAAACCCGTTTAGTTAGCTTTGTTGACAATCTTCGAATTCCAAAGCATGTATGTTCTTTTAGAAGGATATTTTAAAACCAGACATTGTTGATTATACCGGAGAAAACAAAAAAAAAGCAACTCCTCTACCGTCAAAATAGACATCGGCGCTTAAGTGATTTAGAAATCATTAATATAAACTTCGAAGGATTCAGACTTTCGGCGATTCTACCTTTTTCTATTTCACTTGAGAGGTTGCCAGATTGTGCGATAAATGTGAATATTTTACAAGGATTTGAATTGGGAAAAATGCTAAAAAAGCAACTTATCTGGCAACAATAGAGTCCGGGAGGGACGAGAGGCTGCCCTCCTGGGAAAACCCATGATTTAGCCGGAAATTTCATTAAAACAATTGATTCCGTTTGAGGCATCAATTGTATACTAGGGGAAAGCTATTTTAAAATAATAATTGTAAATGGACAAAGATGCTACAGAAAAGGAAAAAGGTAAGGGGAAGGAAATGAAATGAGGATATGATTACTAATATGCAATCAGAGAGAATAAAACAAAAACATCAGAGAAATTTATGTGCGATGAAAATATAAGAAAACAAGAAGAAAAAAATCCAACATGAGTATGTTGGAAAAGCGTGCCGAATAACTGAAATGTTGGACAAATACCTCTTATTTTCACGTCTTTGCTTTTTGCATCAATTGGTACTTTTTGCTAAATTTGGGAGAAAATATTGATTCATGAACGTTGAATGTAAATTAATTTTAAAGATTCCGTCCAATTATTATCTTGATTTTAAGCTGATATGCGGCATTTGCGCACGACCGTGATTTGGGCGAACTGCCGTGCATCGAAATCGCGTTCAGTTAATCTCTTTGGATTTCGAACTGTACCTTCTCTCCTATTCGGCCGATTTGTACAAATGAGGTCTCCTTTTATTTGTACTTCAACGGAAAGTAAAGAAAAACTCGCTAAATAGACGGAAAACAATTTTTGAGAAAATTTGGTGGATCCTGGCATCACGCGGTGAATGGTTAATCGGTTAATCGCCTCGCCGTCTTTTATTGCCTTGCTCGAAACCGGACACCCAAAGCTATATCGCGAGATAACTGTAGTGGTTTAAGTGGATTTCGGCAGGGGCCATGGTTAGTACATAGTATAATGAGTCACGAGGCTCATCACAGATTGCACTTACAGTGCAAGACGCTCATTGGCTATAGAGTTTTGGCGGGAAAGAAGGTTCTAGAGTTGAGTCCTCCGAGCGTAAGAAAGCTCCTATGAGGTTTCTGTCAAATTGAATAATACGGTTTTGACAGAAAAATGTTCTCAAGGGTTTTCAATTAGCAGTTCATTAGATTTTTTGGTAAAAGACCATCAGGACTTGACAGTGTAATGGTTCAAAGACAAAGAAACGGGTGCGAGGAAAAAAGTATTTGGACGACCCGTTGAATAGCATTGGTTGATCTGTGTGCTGTACTATGGTACATCCGAGTGATTTCAAAAAGCGAGCCCTACTGGCAAGCTTAAAAACACGAGTGGGCTCATTGCGATTCGGAACTCGAACTATACTATCGTTGAGCAGTTTTTAGACACCTACGCCACCGATAATCTTCATAAGAGGTAAAGATGAACTTTTGCTACTTCAGCGAGTCAAATCGCGGAAGGATATCCATGGATTGTCTTTTTCCGCCACCCGAAGGGATGACGTCCCAGTCAAATGCGTTTTTGAAGAAATGATCGATCCCCATCATCGCTTCATCTCCACACATTCTATTCATCTGCAAATGATGGCACGCTCCGGCAACAAGGTTCTGTGACGAAATCATTTTTGCCTCCAGAGTCTCCAAAATGTATACATCTTAGTGATCAAATGTCCAATCACTGAGAAAAATGGCTCGCGGAGCGAGCCGAATGTCACTCGCGTAGCGAGTGACCGGGGGTCCAGGGGGCGCAGCCCCATGGCTGGCCGTGACGGACGCGCAAAGCGCGTCCAGAACGGCTAGTACAATCATAACAGCCGCTCTAACAACTCTCTTTGGTGCTCTGCGACGCCTAACCGCCGCAAAACTCGGTCCTCCCACAAGTCATCAGGGAGTTGGCACTCCCTCATCTCATCCAAAACCCCCTGCTGCCACTCTTTCACCGGACGTCCCCTGACTCCCCCCCCCCCCCCAGTGATTTGGAAAAAAATCGGTTCAATTTAGGGCTCGATTTCATTAGAGTAGACTTATGTTTCAGAGCGAGAATTGTACATTGGCGCACAGCAAAAATGTTACTTTCTCCTTAATGAGTTGAATTTGAGATGTTTTGATGAGCATTTGTGTTAGTGATCCATTGTGATGGAGTCAGAGACAAGAGAGCGTACCTAAGAGGAAAATTTGAAAAAGATGTATGAGCTGATGTAAGTCTACCTGAGTAGTGGCCAACGATGACAACGGCGTGATCGAGATCCTCCAAATTGCCCTTGCATTCATCCCCGTCGTATACTCCCGATAGGTAGTGCTGAAAAAAGGAAAAGTATACCCCAATCTCTTGGTAAAATAAATTTTGCACGCCGAGATATGCCTCAGACACCTCATTCGTCGAATCTCAACGATTTGAATGTATACTCGGGTGAATCGAAACGTAATTAGTGGTGGCGCAACGATATATTAGTGTAACGATACGCAATTCGATATTGCGTTCGTCGTTAATTATCTACTTCTGAAACAATTCTGAGCCACTCTCATTTCATTCACAGTTTCAGAAGTAGATAATTCACGACGAACGCAATATCGAATTGCGTATCGTTGCTCTTGCTGCAACTCCGTGGTCCGCGGGTAAACTCATGACGAAACACAAGAACACACGTCGTGTTCAGGCCGGACGATTTCACTAAACTGACTTTGCAAACAGAAAGAAACTTCTCGAATGTGATGGGAACACTTGCTGACAAGTTCAAACTTTCATCCAGACAAGTGGAAACTTGAATCATAACGTCTGAACCAATTGCACAGCTTGCGGAGGCAAAGTTAACGGAATGAAAAATTACCGAAAAATCTCGTAGGGGTATTTCTTATACACGTCTCGGGAAAATTGATGTAAATCGTTGAGTTTTCAACCAAACTAGCTCAACTTGGGCTCGTTTAAGAGCTAAGAGTATGAGCTATCACCTCCCGTAAATCGCATGTCGATATCTATTGTAGTTCCCGAATGACAGCCTTAGTGCCAGTTGTTTTGGGACAGCCTATGTAGGTTCGACATCCCCCTACTCCCCCCCTTCAAAATAAATTTTCTTTTTTTTGGAGGTCAAACAAGCAGTTCCAACGCCAAAGCGTTGAAGGGCGCTTCTTTAACACTGCGCATGCGAGGAACGTTTTCATACGGCCAAGCGAGAGTATTGCGGACGGACGATGTATAACAAATTGCCTACGTGAAGGTGGTTCGGCAGCAACATACCCGCCGCTAGTCTCTGGAAAACAATAGAAAATAGTAGTTGCGTACGTTGCCAGCGAGCGCGCTGCGAGCGCATCTGTTTCAATTACCTAGCATCGAGTCGGGCCTCTAACTTTCTATTCTCTCTGACATAACCTTAAACCTTTTTTTTTTTTTTTGCTGGTTTAGTGGCTTATATTCCGTTGGAACCTACAGCCATCGATAGACAGTATTTATTGTCCTTAGACATCATGAGATTTAGGCACATCCATGCTCCAGGCTTTCAAATTTTCAGGGATTAAGGCCGAAAGGAATCTGTTTCTGCAGATCCACTCGTCAGTTCCATGAAAATTTGTCGCCACCACCGGGATTCGAACCCGGGACCTATTGGCCTAGAGTCAGACGCGCTGACCACTAGGCCAACCTGGCCGGCTAACCTTAAACCTTCAACCCAGAGCCGCAAACAGCTGACGCTTGACGATGCTGCGCCGAGAAAATGAACCAATCACAAAATAGCACAGTAATACGTCACTAAAATGAAGAGATCACGTGACTGTTCGTGCTTTTTTCGAATCAATCTGAAAGTACAACCTCGAATATGAGGCATTTAAGCATAACGAAGCCCCAAAATAGTTTAACCAGGTAATACGTCCGTGCGAGATTGTTATGCTTAAAAGCAAAACATTTCACGAAAACTCTTACGAATACCAGATGCAGAAGAAAATCAAATTTTCCCGGGTGTACCAGAATGGCGTCATTACCCATAAGGCAAAACGGTATGTAGTATAGTACATGTTACATCGGGGGAGTCGAACGGCTGGAAAGGGCGCATCTGGTACCCAGAAGCGCCCAAAATGAAAATAGCGCTAAACATTACCCCCAGTTACAGATTGTCATTATTATTGGTTAATAAACATCGTCACAGTGTCAAAAAGACGATTTTTTTCTCCAACCGTGAAGGGCCGTGGCCCCCATCAGGGAACACGTTTTTGGAAAAGAAGTTATACCACAAAAACGTCTTTTCTAGACCCACAGAATCGACCCCTTCAATATTCGTACTTAAGCCTGGGACACCCTGTATATCTTGCATGTTACAGACCCTTTCTCCAATTAAAGAGGCTACATACTTGAAACTCGTCCGGGAAGTGTATGAGTGTAGGCAGCGGGCTGTCCTTAAGAGCTTCCTCAAGTTTTTCCTGTCTCTTCAAGTAGCTAAGCTTCTCCCCAACCCTGGCCCAGCCACCGATCCTCAAGTATCCGGGAATATCTTTACAATCACCAGTGACGGCCTTGTAAGGGTAATGTTTCGCCAGTGCGATTCCGAACACTGACATGTGTTCCAGGGCATGGTGCAGCCAGCCTCCTTCGCAACCGTCATTTTCCGGCACGCAGTCTATCAAATCTATCGACAGTCAGGACCAGTAGTTAAATAAATTGTCACTCAATTGGACGTATTTCTGCCAAACGGAACTAAGCGCCAATTTGAGTTCCTTTTGAGGAATTTGGAATGCCGGATAGCGCGTTCTGTCAAACGGATCTAAGCGCCATGTAAAAGCATTGCGAGTATAGGAATGAATGAGCCCGACGCCCGGTTTCGCCGCCAATCCAAGCCCCCCTCCACCTTCCTCCTCCGATGGCGCTTAGTTCCATTTGACAGAAATACGTCCAATTAAGAGATAGTTATTTTTTGGGAGTAAAATTAATTAATTTAATATCGGAAAAATGACAATGCAGGGAAGCTAACATTTATAGAGAACCTGAAAAGTGAGTAACACTAGGGTAATTTAGAGCAAACATGAGTACTCGCATCGTCAAAAATGGACTATCCGCTCCTCTAGCTCGTTCAAAATCACCATTGGCGTGGCGTGCTTTGCGATATATCGACTGATCTCCCATTTAAAGCTATCGATAAGGATCGATAAATAGGGAGTTCGCAACGAACACCTTAATAATCGATTCTTTACCATAGCTACAAATGGGGATTTATAGAAAATCGATTATTCACGCCTCGCCCATTGAAAATCACGATCGTCAAATGGGCAATACCGTTGCGCTGTCAGTCTGAACAGTCTAATAATAACAATTTTGGTAAAGGCATTTGGCATTCCTATCTAGTCAGCACAGTGCCTACCAAAGTTGTTATCATTGATTGAAAAATGTAATTAAATGTACTTTTTTGCCTCTAAAGGTCCTACTGATGGCAACCGTGCCAAGAAGCTTCGACCAAAAATTGTAATTTAGTAAACAGCTTTAGGTATGGTAATCCTTGCACATTTGTCTAGCACGTTGGCTATTATATACTCACTAATCAAGTTAAATAAGTGCTACTACCAGTATGTTACAAATCAATGAGCTCTGATTAAATTAGAGTACCTGTGTACGGGATAGTATTGCCATCTCTGTGCCGCTCTCTGATTGGTTCATCAGTTTTGGCTTATCATGGAGCTCCAAAGTTGGACCAATGTATACAAACCCGTCCCATAGGAATACATATTATCGGCTGAGAAATGAAAGATAATCACACTCAAAGGTTAATTTTTGGCAAACATATCCATTAAAGGTCGATCCGAACTCAGCTCAGCAGTTGATCATAAAGAAATTTCTATCACATCCAAAATCACGTCTAGAATTTTGTAGAACTTTGTCGCCATCTTGTTTGTTCACATTGGGCCAAACTAGCTGCGAAAGGGGCTGGGGTTTGTTTACATTGGTCCAGCTTTGGGTCTCCATGATAGCCGACCTATCACAGAGCGACACACTTTTTTTGCAGTAAAAGGACTGAGATGGCAATACTCAGGGTGGCACAATTGCATGAAAAATAAAATCTTGAAATTTCACGCGAAATATTTCATGGAATTTTAGAAATTTATGAGAAATATTGAAAAATACCGGTTCCTTTTCATGTTTTGTAGAATGTGAAATTGTGATTTTCTTCTATTTTTGTGTGTTTGAGTGCGGGTTGCATACTGTAGCCCTTGAAAAATATGAAATATTTCACGGCCTCGTGGAATTTCAAGAAATATTTCACTGAAATTTCCAATTTTTCATTATTTTCTTAGGTTCCATGCCACCCTGGCAATACTATCCCGTATACAGGTACTCTAGAATAGATTTGATAGTTTTATGAGTCGTCCAGAAAACGTCCCTATTTAATACTTCCTAACCAATGGTAGATGGAGAGAATGGAAAAATGGGATCCGAAAACGCTGATAACGTGCTGTGGAAGTTTCCGGAATGGACCACTAGACAAGGTACGAATTTAAGCGATCTGATACATGTTTCTTAACCAGAATTTTACGTAGAAAATGATTCACACAACGGAAATTACGGAAACCAACTCCTAACGAAGATATTAACGTTTTTATTTCACATTGGTTACGAGGAATTTGAACTGCCCGCTCACAAGAAACTCAAAACTCTACGTGAGTCAAATCGCCCACTACAACGGTTTCAGCAAGCTTCTCAATCGAGCAATGTTCATTTCCCATCATGTGTTGTTCAAACTATTAGCAATTTGCTATAGCTGAGCCAAAGCGTCAAGATTGAGGTTGCCAGCTTTTTATATCGCAGAGACTGTCATGATAGCGTTTAGCGCGCGATGCGATTCACGTAGAGCATTGAGTTTTCATGAGCGGGTGGTTTGAATTCACGCATTAAGAATCATTAAATATCTTCGTAAGGAGTTAATTTTGGTAATTTTCGTTGTGCGCATCGTGTTTTACGTAAAATTTTGGTTAAGAAACATGTACCAGAATGCTGAAATTCGTACCTTATCTAGTGGTCCATTACCTTGTTTCGAAAGATAAGTGACACCGTCCACCTCCTCCGTCCAAAGGATCTCCACTGCTCCCACGGCTGCGAAGGCCCAGCAAGCGCCGCACCGAATCTCCTCTGATAAATGCTGTCGGTCATTCCGTTGCCCAAGAGAAAAAATGAAACAATGACAAGGGTTGATTATTAGAACGACGAGCCTTGTTTCTTGTTGCATGATAAAACTAAATGTGTAAAGACTGAGGCAGTCTGCAAATGACTATGTGGATTTGTTCTATCGTAAGTTCACGATAAAAAAAAAGAAAAAAGAATGATAAACCGACAGACCCGGATCTACGTATTTGAGGCTGGAGGCAACGGAAAAATTTCCGATCTGACGCGTCTATCTTACGAGAATTAGCTTGCTGTACGATTTTCACTCTTGTGTAATCTATAGTATCATTCAAAATTGAAGGCGAAACTTGCGCGCGTTAACCGTCTCTCCTTCCGAGTCTCAGCTCCACAAATCGACAACCATGCTTCCATGCATTTTGCATTCAATGCACCCATGCATTTCGATTCTTTCTCTCTCTAAATTAATGCCTGTTACTTTCCTTACCAAGTAATATGTCGCAGACAATTGGTTGAATCAGGCATTTTGCCATATGCCCAGGCAGATAGTCAAATTTTGACGGTCATCAAAATTTTGTAAATTTTAGGCGAAGAACTCCCAGTGTTCAATGTTTTAAATGTAAGAGTTCATCAAATCTACGAACTCTCCTTCTCTTTTCCTCTTCAAATGCTTCTCGTATAGTTAAATGTGAAAAGTTTAAAACTTCTGTATTTTACAACATGCTGATAATTTCAATATAAATGCAATATTATTGTAAGATGCATATTTTTACAGAGAATTCTTCCTCTCAGGAGCAATGAATTGGACGTATTTATGCTAAAAGGAACTATGAGCATAGGGATTGCGTGAGACATAGTTCCTTTTGGCATAAATACCTTCAATTATTCTGTACAACTCTCACTCAATCTTACGGCTCTCAACTAACGAGCACACTCCTCCTTTCCCATCCGCGCGTCTCTCGTTCTCTTTAACAAATACGTCCAAATGAAGGAGTTTGAACTCCCTGAAGGGTTGTGGGCGGGTCGAGCACTGTGGCGGCTGGATGTTGCGTAACCTAAGTAAGGACATTTGAATATTTGCTTAGGCGTTTGACCAAATGGAGATTTTGCATGTGTGAGGAATTTGCGATTTGACTAATGATTCTTATGTAAAAGTTCGCGAGAAAAACAATGGCGCCACTGGTTTTCACTGAAATCAACTCCCAAGCTCAAAAAAAGCTCTCAAAGTTGAGGCTGTAATGAACAGGATATCCCACGCTATCCTGAGAGTCCACCTCTACATCAAGACAAACTCTCCATGCAAAGATAGGGGGCAAATACATTAGCAGGGTTGCTGTGATTTCAGTTTTAGAGTCCCCAAATAAGTCCCCAAGGTGGCAGCCCTGTCAATGTATTTGCTCCCTATCTTTACATGGTGAGTTTGTTTTGATGTAGAGGTGGACTCTCAGGATAGCGTGGGATATCCCCTCCATTTTGGTCTCAACTTGAGAGCTTTTTTTGAGCTTAGGAGTTGATTTCAGAGGAACCAGTGGCACCATCGTGTTTCTCGCGAACTTTTACGTAAGAATCACTTGTCAAATCGCAAATTCCTCACACATGCAACATCTCCATTCCTGATTTTACTGTTTCCCTGCGACAAATAAAAGCATCCTGCAAAAGTTCATCTTACATCGTAGCCGTACCTGATTCTCCGCGGCCGGATACTTATAAGCGGGTACTCGCCAATCGATCAACGGGACACCCTGAGGCTCAGCACCAATGATATACCTCGGCTCTGGAGCTTGGTCACCCCGGCTGGTGCCCTCCCCGTCCATCCGGACAAACGGGTCACGTCGCCTTGACCCCTGCCTTCTCGGTGCCGATGATGTCGATGATGTTCTCGATTGCGATGATATCAGTGATGTTCTCGGTTGCGATGATATCAGTGATGTTCTCGGTGGCAATGATATCTGTGATGTTCTCGGTGGCGATACTCTCGGTGTTGTCATCGGTGTTCTTTGCGATGTTCTTGGTTGTGCGCTTGGAGATCTTGATGCTCGTCTTCGCTCTTCCTTCTTGTCAGAATTAGAGCGCGATTTTCGTCGGAGCATTCTTGGATGGAGTGAGGGAGCCTCTTTGGTTTTGCTTTTGCGTCCACGACTAGACGACTGGGTGGATTTTGATTTTGAGTTTGATTCCGGTTTGAGTTTCCCGATGTAACTTTGAACGAATTCCTCACCTGCGGAGGTAGAATGAACGTCATATCGACGGTATGAAACTACCAGACCATGTATCTCGTATGCGGTGTTTAGAAATCTCGATTTCAACATGGAAAAAAATCGAATGTTGATTTAGCATCTATACTGTTAAAAAATTATGCGAAAAGTATCGAATGTTGAATTCAAATGAAACCAATGCTAACTCAACATTGAATTTGTTTAATTGGACGCAGTTAACCTAGCATTCTTTTTATTGTAAAATCAGCATGTATACTTGTCGCACATTTTTTCAACATTATAAATGCTGAAGCAGCGTTCAATTTTTCGTGTACTTTATTTTTAACGCAAAACAAATAAGTATTACTCAGTGAAGTTTTTGCCAAGTTTTCTTTGCACAAAAAATAAAAATCGCCGATGTTTTCAAGAATGGAGATGTTGCATGTGTGTAATTTGCGATTTGACTATTGATTCTTATGAAAAACGTCGCGAGAAACACGATAGTGCCACTGGTTTTCTCTGAAATCAACTCCCAAGCTCAAACAAAGCTCTCAAGTTGAGGCCAAAATGGAGGGGATATCCCACGCTATCCTGAGAGTCCATCTCTATATCAAGACAAGCTCTCTATGCACAGATAAGGAGCAAATACATTGACAGGGCTGCCACCTTATTTGGGGACTCCAAAACTGAAAACACGGCAACCCTGTCAATGTATTTGCTCCCTTTCTTTGCATAGAGAGTTTGTCTTGATGTAGAGGTGGACTCTCAAGGTAGGGTGGGATATCCCCTCCATGTTGGCCTCAACTTGAGAGTTTTTTGAGATTGGGAGTTAATTTCAGAGAAAACCAGTGGCACCATCGTGTTTCTCGCGAAGTTTTACGTAAGAATCAACAGTCAAATCGCAAATTCCTCACTCATGCAACATCTCCATTGATGTTGAGTAATTTTCCTCATACAAAATAAAGTATGCCAGGAAGTCTGCAACGTCGCAAACTGAGAAACGTGCACTTGTAGTTTCACCATCTATGACTACTTTTGCACCTAATTGCAATATTATATCAATATTTGATGGCCGGAGTGAAAAACCACGTATCTCCGTTTGCGACTTAGCAGACTTCTAGTCATACTATATTGTTTATTCGGAAAACTAGTTAGCATAATTTCTTGTACAGTTCCTTGATTTGCCCTCTCTGTTAGTAGAATATTCTGTAAACATTTGAAGCTATAAAATTGGCCTTATTCTCTTAGGAAAACTAAAAAAGGAGCGGGAATTTTGAAACACCACAAAGGAGAAACATGGTTTCGTACTTTGGGTATCGATTTTTAGAGCAATACTGCCGTGCTAAGGAAAAACGCCGTATGAACCTTCAGACGTTGCCAAATATCCTTTGATAAAACAATAATTTCATTGTAAACACATGAAAATTTTTCTTTCAATTTTGCATATCATTTTGTTCGCAATTTCACCTAAAGCTCCTGAAACTTTCAAGGAAAAATATTCTTAACTTGCCTCAAAAATAAATATTTTATCAAAGGAAATTTGGCAACTCTCGAATGTTCATACGGCGTTCTTCCTTAGCACGGCAGAATAGTGTAAAATTATGCTAAAACACTTGATATGAATTTGATTGAAAAGAAGGAGAAAGTTTTCAGGTGACCCTAAAAAATATAATTCATCTCTATTTCGAAGAATTTTTGACACTTTCCCGAAGTTCCGGAAAATAAGAATTTAGAGTCCATATACCTTGGGGCGCATTACAAAACAATTGGACGTATTAATGCTAAAAGGAACTATGTTCATAGGGTTTGCGCGTAACATAGAGCATTTTAGCATAAACATGCTCGATTGTATACTTACGAGTGAGATCCGTGAATGGGCCAATGCCGAAAACGACGTCATCTTTCCTTTTATACATTAATTTGTCGATCTTGACCAGGTTAGCACTGAATATTTTGAATCGCTTTTTCTTCTCTGCACTCGTTCCATATTGTCTCTTATACGCCTTAATGAACATTTCAAATTTTTGGGCCTTGCTTAGCTTCGATACTTTAGCCTGGACACACAAAAAACAAGAGGGTAAAGATGGTTTCAGCCCAGTAATACGTCTCTCAATCGTGTTATTTGAACAAGATGAGACATTTTATTTTGACGACAATTAAGATGAATTTTGCTGTCTTAGTGATTTCAGTGATTTCGCCTGAAAGAGGGAGGAGGCATTTTGAGGGAAAATTTAACACTTACTGCTCTCTTCGCTATCACAGGAGCATAGGGGACATCTTCAGGCCAAACATTAAATTTTAAGCGCTCAGCCGATAGGCAGCGCTTTTTGATTTCGACTTGCCTCTGAGCACTAGTATACTAGTGCTAATGCGTTTAAATGGCGCACCAGCTCATCGATGTGTAGGCTTTTTTTTTGGGGGGGGGGAGGGTCCATTTTTAAAATAAATAAAGCGGTGAAAACCGTATTTTATGCTTTTAACGTAATGCGCAGGTAGTTTCGATCGTTTGTCTATAAGAAAATTTCTTAGCGGTAGAGTAATTCTTATCGAAATTGATCGTTGAACTCAAATGAAGCCTAAAAAAACGTGCCTGATGAGCTCAACGGCGAGCTCATTTTCGGGAAACAAAAATACGCGTTTACGGTTTCCTTGGTAACCTTTGTTTGCTATCAGCTGATGTTTTATTTCCATTTCCCAGCGAAGTCGACGGAGTTTATACTTCCTTTCTTCACTAAATACATTGACTAACACCTGAGCGCTTTTCTAATACGACAGTATTAGAACTTTCCCGCTTGTTTTTTAAATGTTTTAAGTTGTATATGGTAAGTGTGAAGGAAATAGGCTCCTTTGCTATAGCTCAGTGACGCCAGTAGGGTGGTAAGAAAAATGGTCAGGGGGCAGTGGCGTGGCGTGAATTGCGATGTATCGATTGTTATGACATTTACCTATGGTAAAGAATCGATTATTAAGGTGTTCACTGCGAACACCCTGCTTATCGATCTTTTTCCATAGGTTTCAATGGCATAACAATCGATTTATCGCAATTCACGCCACGCCACTGCCAGAGGGACCGTACCCTCCGCTCCCTTCCTGTTGGCGAAAAGCGTCAGCTGTTTTGTAAAGTTTTGATTCCTCCAGTTTTTCATTTCTCAGTTTCAGTTCGGTATGATACCTTGCCCATAAAGGTGATCTAAAAGCGTCCTCCGAGTGTTATTTCTTTCCATACCACCTTTAGCTTTTACCTTTAGCCTTTAGGTTATGGGCCCAGAGCAGTGCAGTTTTTATTCGTGATTTCATTAAGTGTCCAATTAACAATGAGTGGTGACCATAAAACTAAAAGAAATATTAAGCCGTTCGACGGTACCAAATACTCAATTTGGAAGTTGCGAGTGCGAGCGGTCTTGGCCGAGTTAAAAGTCTTATCCGCCGTAGACTCGGTAACCACGGTTACGACTCAGACCGCGTCGGGCGATAACAGTGTTGCAAGTGGTGCAAGTGAAATCTCGGACGATTCGGACCTAAAAGCGAAAAATGTAATTCTCGAGTATCTCGCGGACTCTCACATTCACTTCGTTAGCAACGAAAAAAGTGCACGAGACATTTTCTTAAGTTTAGATGCCATTTACGAGAGGAAGAGTTTGGCCGCGCAAATATCGATTAAAAAGAAGTTGCTCGCGTTAAAATTCCAAGGACAGTCAGATTTAATGAAATTCTTCACAGTTTTTGACGATTTGATGACTGAGCTGAGTGCCGCTGGCGCCACGTTGACCGAATCTGATAAGGTGGCTCACCTTTTAGTGACGTTGCCAAGCAGCTATGATGGTATCGTTACAGCTATCGAGACTTTGTCAGAAAACAACTTGACATTAGCTTTTGTTAAGACAAGGCTACTTGATCATGAAACAAAGCTGAAGGGTGATGATGATACAAGCCCCAAAGTCCTCCTCTTGGACCACCAAAAACGAAAGTTCCCACTAAAGGGTTCAAAGTTCAATTCTCAAAAGTTCAATCCGAACATTAAGAAGAAGAATAACTTCAAACCTTTTCAGAAGAAATCAATGGGATGTTTCCATTGTGGCCGTAAAAATCACGTGATCAAGGATTGCATTTACAGACGCAATCAATCGAGCCAAAATTCACCGAGACCCAACTTAAAGAGCGTGAAAGTTAAAGATAAAGATGACTATTCACCCGAAAGTGCAAATATCTCTGCTTTTGCCTTCATGGCGGGTGAATCTCAAGGAAATCAAGAAGCTGGATTCTGGATCCTGGATTCTGGAGCATCGGCCCATATTTCAAAAACTGATGCATTCTTCAACAGCAGCGTGACACTAGATCCTCCAATGAAGATTGCCATCGCAAAGAGTGGAGCCTTCATCACTGCCCTTAAAAAAGGGAATATCAACGTTACGACTCAATCCGGGTTCAGCGGACTTCTCGAGGACGTTCTATTCTGCCCTGAAGTTCCTCATAATTTATTGTCCGTGAAGAAAATCCAGGAAGCTGGATTCACGGTCACCTTCGATCAAAAGGGCGTACAAATTACAAAGGGAAGTACAGTGTTTTTCAAGGGTAAGCCCTTTCATAATTTATTTTCGATTACATTTTTGATTAATTCCCAGAATGCAAACATGCAAGTTTATAGTGCGATGGGCAATACTACTTATAAACTGTGGCATGAACGCTTAGGACATATTGGCAAGGGAAAATTTTTAGAGTTGAAAAGACATAACATGTTTGATGATATTGACAGGATCAAAAATGTTGCAGTGAGTGAACATTTTTGTGAAGCTTGTATTAAAGGTAAGCAAGCAAGGTTACCATTTCACAAGATAAAAGATAAAAGTCACGTCAATAGAGCGTTATTTATAGTACATTCAGATGTGTCTGGACCAATTAGTCCTCCAACTATTCTGAATAATCAGAATTACTTCGTTTTATTTGTTGATCAATACACTCACTACTGTGTAACTTACTTGCTTCAACAAAAATCGGGAGTTTTTCCTGCTTTCAAAGATTTTGTAGCCAAAAGTGAGGCTCATTTTAATTCAAAATTCGTTACTCTCTACTCAGATAATGGTGGCGAATATTTCTCCACTGAGATGAAACAGTTTTGTATAGATAAGGGAATAACATATCATCCGACCATTCCACGAACGCCTCAGTTGAATGGGGTGGCTGAAAGAATGGTAAGAAGTATCACAGAACGGGCACGTGCAATGCTTCATGGAGCTAAGTTAGATGGCCTTTTGGGGCCTTTTGGCCTTTTTGGCCTTTTTGGCCTTTTATTAGGCCTTTTGGGGTGAAGCTGTCCTAACAGCTACGTATCTGATAAACTTGACTCCTACCAAAGCTTTATCAGCACGCATGACTCCGTATGAAGCATGGCATGGAAAAAAGCCCAAAATAGAATTTTTGAGAGTTTTTGGTTCTACGGTCTATGTCCACAACAAAACCAGGAAACGAAAATTTGATGAAAAATCCTGGAAAGCCATTCTAGTTGGTTATGAACCAAATGGATATAAAGTGTGGGACGTAGAAAACGAAAAATTTGTCAAAGTTAGAGATGTAATTGTTGATGAGACAAATTACCTGGTTTCGAGGCCTGTGCTGAATTTGAATAATATTCTAGAAAATCGAGATAAATATGGTGAAACCTATGGTGATAGGAATAGTGCAAACCATAAACTCGATAATGGTCAAGTATCAGTTTCACAGCAACGAGCTGGAGTAAATGAAAAATCAAACACGTGTGAGAAAACATGTGAGCCTTTTAAACCTGAAAACTCTAACAACGACAAAATGGATGATAAGGATGTGAATGTTAATTTACCTACAGCAAACTGTGACTCAAAGCCCCATGAACTGAGAAGGAGTGAACGAATTAAGGGATTGCCACATGTTAGTTATGATGAAACCGATGATTTAACTCGGTACATATTTTTAAGTGCTCAATCACTCGAATGTGACATTCCCTCTTCCATTAAAGAGATCGAGAAAAGCCCCGACAAATTAAAATGGAAAAAAGCTATTCAGGAAGAAATTGATTCTTTATTAATCAATAAAACCTGGAATATTGTGCCAGAGCCCATAGGAAGAAACATTGTTGCATGCAAGTGGGTATTTGCAATTAAAAACAATGAATTTGGGGAAAAAGTAAAGTATAAAGCTAGACTTGTAGCCTGCGGCTATAGTCAGAAATTTGCGGAGGACTACGACCAAACATTTGCGCCAGTTGCTCGAATCGCTAGTCTTAGAATCTTAACAGCTTTTGCAAACCAATTTGACCTGTTAATTCACCAAATGGACGTCAAAACTGCATTCTTAAATGGAGTTCTAAAAGAGGAAATTTACATGAGAATACCAGAAGGGATGGAGAGTAAAGAAAATCACGTTTGCAAACTAAATAAGGCACTATACGGTCTTAAACAAGGAGCACGATGCTGGTTTGAAACTTTTGAAATAAAACTCCTTAAGGTAGATTTCAAAACTTCACCTGCGGACCGTTGCATTTACTTTTTGGATAGGGGTGATATTTCCAAAAATATTCCCGCCCGGCAAAGTTACGTTGTGGCAACGTTGCCAAAACGTTGCAATTTCGCCATTTACGTATTCGGGCAACGTTGTAGTAACGTTGCCACAACGTGTAATTTTGTCAGCTTGCATGAACGTAATTGGCAATGTGTCTGCAATGTGTTTCAGCAACATAATGGGAATGTTGCAAAAATACGTTTTAGCAACATATTGGGAATGTTGCAAAAATACGGTGAAAAAATTTCGGTGATTTTTTTTAGGAGTACTCTGCAATTTTACTCCTAGAATTCAATGTGGACCGCAGAGAAGCGTTTCTTAGGCACCCGAAATTCACTCTAAGTCCGATAGTAGCCGCGCTCCGCCC
This sequence comes from Bemisia tabaci, assembly GCF_918797505.1. Taxonomy (NCBI): domain Eukaryota; kingdom Metazoa; phylum Arthropoda; class Insecta; order Hemiptera; family Aleyrodidae; genus Bemisia; species Bemisia tabaci. The sequence continues at coordinate 26,638,195 of NC_092801.1, read as the reverse complement.
GGGTTCCCAAGCGGGCTCCCATCGAAGTACTAACTACGCCCGACGTTGCTGAACTTCAGTGATCGCCCGTGTGTCGCTGCCACTCAGCTACGGACGCTCGCGTGATAGAGTTTGGTTATTTAGCATTAATAAACATCCCTAGATCTGGTTCAATGATAGAAAGCAATGATATTCTTGCATTTCTGTGCATAATTCTACAACGAAGGATACTGAACATAATATTAGGAAGATCAAGTTTTTAAAAAAAAGGAGTATGAAAAAAAAATTAAAAAAGAATTGAATAAATATATTCATTTTATATAAATAAAATTATTATTATTTTAATTATTTATTTAATTATATTATAATTATTTTTTATTATTATAACTATTTGGTATTTTTATTTTGTATTCAATTATTTTCTAATTATTTATATTTATTTTTTTTATTTTATTTTTTATTTTTAAATTATTTTTTTATTTTTTTTAATTTTATCTTCATTTGTATATTTTTATTGTTAATTTTTTTATTTTTTGAATTATCTATCAATTAATTTTTGTTTATTTTTGTATATACATATACATATTTTTGCGACATTGTATGAGGGCGCATTCCCTTATATTGATTGGAGAAAATCATCTGTTGAGAAACAACAGAAAGGAGAACACCTGAAACAGTGGAAAAGTGTCCCCTCCGATTTGCAGCACAGCATCTGCTTGACCTCATATCTGAGTTCTACGACCAAAATTACACAGGGATTGATACCTCACATGACACTATATGCGCATTTTAAAAAACCGAAATCCCAGAGGCCTTATTATGGCCGCCATTTTGAAATTTAGGCATTTTGGGGGGTGTTCCGGGGTCGGACCGTGGTAAACTTTTGGTATGTTGTTCAGGAGGACCTACTGATGACGTTTACATAGGAAAAGTTTGTTCAGCAATTTGTTCCGGGTCAAATCGTGTTTCTCCCTGACTAATAATGTTTAACAACGTTGTCACAATATATCTAAGAAATATTTATTGAAACGTTTTTTAATAATGTTCCAGAAACATTTCTAAAAACGTTTTGAAAATATTGTCTAAAATATAATGTCAGGCAACATTGCTGAAACATTGCTTAAACGTTGCTGCTTTACCTTTACAAAGCAATATCATCAAAAATGTTGCCTTGCAACGTTGCGGCAACGTACACATTGCTCCCTTGCCGGGCGGGTTTACGTTATTCTTTACGTCGATGACGTGGTAATAATTTGCAAAGATCTTAAAACAATGATGAGTTTCAAACGCTATTTAATGAGTGAATTTAGCATGGTAGATTTAGGCAGCATTCGATTATTCTTGGGAATTAAATTCGAAAGAGGTAATGAAGAGATAACCATGAGTCAATGCGCTTACATTGACGCAGTCCTTAAAAAATTCAACATGAGTGAATGCAATCCTATTAGCAACCCTCTTCCGAGCAAATTAAACTTCGAAGCTCTCAATTCAGACGAAAGGTGCGACGCGCCTTGCCAAAGCCTTATTGGATGTCTCATGTATATAATGCTGAGTACTCGACCCGATTTAAGCACTGCAGTAAATATTTTGAGTCGATTCGCTAGTAAAAATAACAAGGAGCTATGGCAGTGTTTAAAACGAGTCCTGAGATATTTGAAAGGATCTCGTGCTTTGAAACTTACGTATAAACGAAATAATGATCATGAGCATATTCTAAGTGGATTTGTTGATTCTGATTGGGCAGGAGATTCAACGGACAGGAAAAGTACCACTGGGTTTTTCTTCAAACTGTTTGGTGTGTGCACCGTTAGTTGGAATACAAAGAAACAGAAATCTGTTGCTGCCTCGTCTACAGAGGCAGAATACATGGCCCTATTTGAAGGGGTTAGGGAAGCTCTCTGGTTGAAGTCATTACTGCATAGCGTAAATTTGGCAATACAACGACCAATCCCTATCTATGAGGATAATAACGGTTGTATTAGCATTGCTAACAACCCGTCTAGTCATAAAAGATCGAAACACATCGATATTAAATATCACTTTTCCCGAGAGCAAGTTGAAAAAATACTATTATCCTTCATCATTTGTCCACAGGTGATCAGCCAGCAGATCTGCTCACGAAGCCTCTACCAACTCCGACCTTCTTGAAATTCAGAGCTGAATTTGGGCTCCAATCAGCCAGTACCGAGTGAGAGATTTGATGAGGTTTTCATCTGGGTTTCCCTCATCCTTGCAACAAATGTTGAATCTATTTTCTTTTCTTCCCAGATATTAGATAAAGTTAATTTTTTTAAAAAAAAAAAAAAAAAAAAAAAAGAATTTTTTTTTTGACGTTTTAAACCCCCCCCCCCCCCAAAAAAAAAAAAAAAGTCAAATTTACATTTCAAATTTACATTTCATTTTTCAATGTCAAAATTTAATCCCCAAGTTAAATTTTGAGGGGGCGTGTTGGCGAAAAGCGTCAGCTGTTTTGTAAAGTTTTGATTCCTCCAGTTTTTCATTTCTCAGGTTCAGTTCGGTATGATACCTTGCCCATAAAGGTGATCTAAAAGCGTCCTCCGAGTGTTATTTCTTTCCATACCACCTTTAGCTTTTACCTTTAGCCTTTACTTCCATCGCAGATAAGGCTCTGATCTTATCTACCTAAAAATGGACCTCTAGACAAGATACGAATTTAAGCAATCTGATACATGTTTCTGAACCAGAATTTCACGTAAAACACGATTCACATAACGAAAATTACTGAAACCAGCTCTTAACGAAGATATTAACGTTTTTATCACACATTGGTTACGAGGAATTTGAACTGCCCGCTCACAAGAGACTCAAAGTTCTACGTGAGTCAAATCGCGCACAACAATGGTTTCAGCAAGCTTCTCAATCGAGCAATGTTCATTTCCCACCATGTGTTGTTCAAACTATAAGCACTTTGCTATAGCTGAGCCAAAGCGTCAAGATCGAGGTTGCCAGATTTTTTTATCGGAGAGACTGTCATGATAACGTTTAGCGCGCGATGTGAATCATGCGGAGCATTGAGTTCCCATGAGCGGATGGTTTGAATTCACGCATCAAGAATCATTAATTATCTTCGGAAGGAGTTGATTTTGGTAATTTTTGTTGTGCGTATCGTGTTTTACGTGAAATTTTGGTCAAGAAACATAAACCAGAATGCTGAAATTCGTACTTTGTCTAGTGGTCCATTGCAGTATTCATGCACTCTTGCTTACCTGATATTGCTTTTCGGCCATTCGCTTATTCGTTTCAAGGGAGACCACAGATGACATCCAGTGGCATGGCATAAATTGACGGAGATCCACTTCGTTTAAACTGCAAACGCAAACATTCTTCTCGCACCTCCCGTGGGCCCAAGGGACGTTGAGCAAAGGGACTTTGCCCCACGTGGAAATGCAGAGGAAATCGCAACTATCCAAACCGGTTGCGTCATTTTTGGTACACAGCATGTTGGGCCTAATTATTGCGAGACCTTTAAACGAGATAAGTAAAGCGGTTTCAGGATATTTTGTCAACGATTTTTTGTCCGCGCACCTTTTTTGTCCAGGAGTTTCCGCCCACACGTAAAATAAGCTACAGTGACTTGGTCCAAGCGTTCTATTTTATTCGGTATGTAAAATTATATTGACAATATGGAAATGAGAAATTGAGAGAGAAGGAGGTGTTGTTATGGTTGCTCATTTTCTAAATGAAATGTTATTACTTTCTCCCTTTGAATCATCTTTTTAAATTGCCATTGGTGAATATTTGGTTTTATTTCTATCCTTAAAATATTGAATGTACAATATACTTAAAGGTACTTTTTTTATATTTTTTTATATTTTTTCTTTACGAAATTATTACTTCATTTTGAAAACATTTATACTCTTAAGACGTGACAAATATTTGTAAAAAAATTTCCAAGCGACATTAATCTCAATGAGCCGCAGTTGTGCCGACAGTAACTACAAACAAGCAGGAAGCTCCAACGCATTGGCGTCGGAGAGCGGCTCTGGGGGCAGTAGTTGTAGTCAAGAATGAGGGCCTAGACACATTTTGTCATTGATGTACAATCCGACAACTGTCGATTCAATCAACGAAAACGATTCAAACTGTCGAATCGCCCCAATGGCCACGATAGTTGTTAGACGTTTACGGTTTCCCTGGTAACCTTTGTTTGCTATCAGCTGATATCAAGTAATATGACTAGGAAGCTCCAACCCAGTGGTTAAAGCTTCCTTAACCGCGAAAACTTTAAAATTCAAATTTTCAAATTTTGAACGTAAAGTACATTTTTTCCATCACGAGATAAAAGCACAAACAAGTTTTGAATTGTTGACTGTATCACCATGATTCCAAAAATACAATACACAACATAGCATTGACTAACAATAAAACAGTATGCAATAAAATAAAGTCATGACAAGGAACATAGCCGAAAATGGCGCCGATTCCCATCAACCAACGCGCGGTCTCTACAATGTAACATGCTGCATTGATACTCCCCAGCTGGGACCGTCCGGAATAGCAGCTCTAGTGCAAGCACCAGAGCCGCTAAAATGAATAAAAGAGGAAAAAAAACCAACAAGCACACAATCTTTAGTTTTAACTCATTTGTACATCGATCTTTTAGAGTCAAATACGTCAAACTTTGAGCGTTTCGTTGTGCTTACACCTCGCTGCAGCACAATAAAAGCACAAAATGTAAAAGAAAAAATTAAAGTGCCTCGGAAATCATTAAATTTGACACGGAACCACCAAGACTTAAAAAACACACATTATATCATTATTCTCCTTTGATAAATTGATATATATTTTTTCCCATCAATTTAAATGAGAATAATCAATGCAGAGTGTGCTAACATTTCAAAATCATGAGTTATAAAACGCTAAATATTAAAGCCTGACAGAGCGGAGCGGCGGCGCGGCGTGCTGCCAGCGCAAGAGGCTCACTGGCGCCTACAAACCTAAGTGGATACTTCACGCATTGCACAATGCTTGAAGTATCCACTTAGGTTTGTAGGCGCCAATGCGCGTTTCGCGCTGACCGCCCGCCCGCCGTGCGGCGGCGCCTGAAGCAACTATTTCACAACAGAGGTGTTGCACGCAGTATTATACGAAATTTAACGTATTAAGAATGACAGGCATCCTTCAAAAGTACAGATCTTTCCTCACAAAATAAATCAAGATACTTATCGTACACAGGAAAAATCTTAGAGCCTTTAGCTGAGGTAAATATAGAGGTTTATCCGGTTCAGGTATGACAATGTGGGACTTACTTGACAGATAATTAAGTCCTGTTACACCAAAGAGGTGTAGAGAGTTTTAGTGAATTTTGTCTCATGGAATTGACGCTCCCCCATTTTTACCAAAACTCTCAACTGTATATTATTCTCCGTTTGACCAAACAGACAAAACAAAAAAAAAACCCTCATTCTTCCAAGACATCATATATTTTCATCCAAAAACGTCGTGAGCAATTGTCGTTTGTATTTACATGTGGACCAATTAACTTTGGGTCTCAACTGGCACGTGGACCAAAACTCTTGTGCCGAAAAAACGCATGGACGTAAATTACTGGAAAAAACAGATGCGCGGACAAAAAATCGTTGACGAAATATGAGCGAATACCGTGAGTCTGTAACAAAATTTTGCTGGAGCAAGATGGCAGCCTCTCTTCCGTCATCCTATTGACATGACCATACCAAACAAGTTTTTTGGTCATGACGTCGAACACGATGTCATTTTCGACTTCCATTATCTGACGCACTCTATCATTACGGACCCGATCTCTCCAAAAAAAATGGAAGCAAAATACAAAAGCTCTGGAGCAAAATACATTGCGAAAAGTCAGAGAAGCTTCAACGCAAAATTCTGGAGTTGTTTTTATATTTCAACATGGAACATTTTAAAACACACGGGAATGCGAATTCACTAAAAAATTATGTAAGTATAGTTTCACAGTTGACAGTTCTTTCCTCTCTGTTTTTTTTATGTAATTTTTTTTACATTTATCGCGACCTGTTTTGCCTCCCTGTTGCTTAGGCTTTGGAGGAGGAGGGGGGGGGGGATCTCGATGGCGAATCTCATGCGTCAATGTGAGCAGCGCAAGAAGAGCGTGGAACTCCTGAATACTTATAACAGCTATACAAACTCATGGGTGGTTTCACGATAACTGCGGGCCGATTATTGAGATTTAAACCAGCCCGATAAGACATAGAACTGCGATATATTGCATGGTTGAGATAGGGCTATGTCTTGTAGTGTCGGGCTGACATAGTTTCAATAATCGGACCGCAGGAATAGTTTTGTCGCCGTAACAGACAACACATTTTTCGGTCATATTTTTAGTAGTAATCTTAATCACTCGAATTTTTTTGCATTAATCTTGAAAGGGTTACGTATTATAACTTTTCCTAATGATTTATTGCTCTACTGCACAATTAATATTATGTAAATTCCGAAAATGTGCTGTCTGTTACGCGGTAAGAAGTCAGCGTAACAGACAGCACATTTTCGGCCATTTATAGATTAAAATTGAAAAGTAGAGCGATAAATCGTTGAAAAGCGTTGTAACACGTAACCCTGTATAGATTAATGCAAAAAAATTCGAGTGATTATCATTACTACTAAAAATATGACCGAAAAAGGTGTTGTCTGTCAGAGCGACAAAACTATTCCAGTTATCGTGAAACCACCCTCATCATTGTTGGATGTAAAAGTGATTTCTCCGCACTTCACTCATGACATAGCATTTTTCAGTCACGCCTTCACTTCAGTGGCGTGGCGTGCTTTGCGATGTATCGAATGATCTGCCATTTAAACCTATGGAAAAGGATCGATAAACAGGGTGTTTGCAGCGAACACCCTAATAATCGATTCTTCACCATAGGTTTAAATGGCAGATCATTCGATATATCGCAATGCACGCCACGCCACTGGCCTTCACTTAATGGGGGCACTCGACTTTTTTTTATTTAATTCAGCGAAATCTCACGCAATGACCCTCAACACGTCTGAAATGAAGTAATTTTTTGCGATCGAACATGATTTGCTTGTGCGAAATATTGAAAGTGCTATTTTTTCCCATACTCGATACGTTCATTGCTCTAATGGGAGACCAGCAATATGTACTACTGGAAATTTCGAGCTCAGCAGCTCTGGAAGATGAATAAAAAATTGGTATTTGATGATTAACCTGCGTTATGACCTTATAAAACGACAGGAAATGATAACTTCAGCAACGGTAAAAGTTTTGACATTTCCACCTCAAAAACATTCGCAAATTCGAGAGAGAGAGAGTCATTTGAAGGTTCGATTTGCCGTACCTAATGGGTCTGTTGTAGTGCTGTTGCACGCAATAGACGCAATCAGGCGGGTAGGCCTAAAATCACAAAAAAATCCCGATGGGTTCATTAAAAAAGTCCGACCTTTACTCTCTTTGCGATTTTGCATAGTTTGTAAATGGCTTTTTCGAATTTCGCGTGTTCACAAAAGGTTTTTGCTCTTCATTTCCGGAGAATAGGTTTGCTTTGAGAGAGACGTGCTAACTGTAAAGTAGTGTATTTCTTTCGGAAAATACACATTGACTATAGTGTATTTCCTTCGGAAAATACACTAGTCAATGCCAAATACTGTTTCTCATGTATGTTTTCAAGCGTTTGTTTCCTCCTTATTGGTCTGTTATGCAAAAACAAGCGTTGCAAATTTATTGAAACCTCACATAATGAAAGTCTGTAACAGTGTGTCAAATGTTTTGATTATATATATATTTATATGAGTCGCTTTTATAGCGCTCTTTGGCGCTTTACGACGCCTGATCGCCACAAAACTGTTTTGTTTATTATTTTGCTTATTCTTTAGGTTAACTTTGATTGTGTCTCTCTCTGGGCAGACCTGATTGCCGGCCCCTAAGAAAATACTGCTTGCATCAAAATGGAGATGTTGCATATGTGAGGAATTTGCGATTTGACTACTGATTCTTATGTAAAAGTTTGCGAGAAACACGATGGTGCCACTAGTTTTCTCTGAAATTAACTCCCAAGCTCAAAAAAAGCTCTCAAGTTGAGGCCAAAATGGAGGGGATATCCTCTACAGCAAGACAAACTCTTCATGCAAAGATAGGGAGTAAATACATTAGCAGGGTTGCCGTGTTCTCAGTTTTAGAGTCCCCAAATAAAGTGGCAGCCCTGTCAATGTATTTGCTCCCTATCTTTGCATGGAGAGTTTGTCTTGGTGTAGAGGTGGACTCTCAGGATAGCGTGGGATATCCCCTCCATTTTGGTCTCATCTTGAGAGCTTTTTTTGAGCTTGGGAGTTGATTTCAAAGAAAACCAGTGGCACCATTGTGTTTCTCGCAAACTTTTACATAAGAATCAACAGTCAAATTGCAAATTCCTCACAAATGCAACATCTCCATTGAACCGATTATTTTCCAGATCACGTAAGCGCCAATATAACGAGTGCGAGAAAAACAAGAAACCCCGTTTTATTCGCTTTGTTGACAATCTTCGAATTCCAAAAAATGTATGTTCTTTTAGAAGGCTATTTTGAAAAAACCAGACATGATTGATTATAACAGAGAAAACAAAGAAAAAATAACACCTCTACCAAGAAAATAGAGATTGGCACTTACGTGATTTGGAAGATAATCGGTTCGATTTAGGGAAGGCCCCATAGAAGGTGAGCGAGGACTATAGTACCTAAATATAGAGAAAATAAAATTGCTATCCTGATGTAACTCTTACGCACCACGATAATCCACCATCGTGTTTCTCGCGAACTTTTACATATAAGAATCAACAGTCAAATCGCCAATTCCTCACACATGCAACATCTCCATTCGAAAATCGTGTTACAAACTACGCAGATAGCGCTCGGAGAAATAATTTTCAGAGTTTTTTCATAAGCCCTCGCACCATTTTTGCATGATTTTACCTAAAAAGAGAGTGTATTCGCGTGGTCGTTTTTCTTGCGTGCATCAGACCCATCCAGTCTGAAAATTGTTGCATTGCGATGCATTTTTTCCCCCTGTCACGTCATCTTGCTCTTAGAATTTTAAATCAGTCACATATTGTTTTTCTGGATACTGGGGGACGGGGGGGACTACTTTTCGGGGGACTGGATTTCGACGAACAAAGAAATCATAATTTTTTTACCTCGGTACACCCGTGTTCCTTTTTTATGGATGATCACCAAAAAAAAAAAAGAGAAAAAAGAAGGCACTATATTGGAAAATTTTCGCTGAACGCCACCTCAATTTAAAGTACCTACGCAGGGAGAGTACGTAATATGTACGAGAGTAACATGTCATAAAATGGACTTCTCAGGGCCAAAAAAGCAGAAAATCTCTGAAAACGAAAAATGTAATTCACTGAAAAAAAAGTAGCTTGGTTCTAGAGTCCAGACTCTTAATGACATTGACAAGGAAAAATACTCTTGATTCAATCCGATTTCTTCTTGAATCAAAGAGCCGAGCCTCTTGATTCAGGCGAATTGCCTTTGGATTCAAGCAAAAAGTCCGATTGAATCAAGAGTATTTTTTCTTTTCTATGTTTTTAAGAGTCTGGACTCTGGATCCAAGCGACTTTATATCTATTGCTGCTTATCTTCAGATTTCAATATCAAACCAAAATGGCCGAGAATGTTCATAATTGAGTGTTCTTCCACAAAAATGAGTAAATTTGTGCAAGAACTAAGTCAAATACTTGCTTTACCAACGACTGGTCGTGACAAGTTGATGATGGCTAATGCCGTCATAATGAATCACTGAAAATAATTGGAATTTACAGATTGATCTCTACGTCTTCTTTATCTTGAGCTCTGACTATCAATTCCAAAAATCAACCCGCAGGTTGTGACAAAAAATTATAATTAAGGAGGTTAGAGAGCGTATAATAATGATGATAAATATAATATCGACGGTGTAAGCCTGCAACCATGTATCTCGCTTGCGGTTTCTTGAAAATGTCCACTACTATTTCATCTTTTAATGGAGAACTCATCGGCATCAACCCCTGACATTTTTGCAGAATTTTTTTTTGCACAGAGAAGAAAAATGACAGCAGCTTTTTTCTAAGAATTTCCATTGAGTAGTTTTCCATTCAAAAAAAAAAACGCTTTCCAGCCACAGTGGAAACGAAAGGTAGATTTCGACTAATCGTTTCTATGAAAACAATTGCGCCTAATGAGCCTGACAAGTCGGAAAATCGTCCCCCTTGAACTTGAGATTTTCCGGATAAGGAGTGGTTTTAGAGGGTAGGTGAATATAGGTCGTTTTGAAGGCCAAGACGAGACGAGTTTTTTGACGTATCACCGACCAAGATCGGACGAGTTTGAAAAATCATCCCCCTTTGGACTTGAGATTTTCAGGATAAGGGGTGGTTTTAGAGGGTAGGTGAATAAAGTTTGTTTTGAAGGCCACGACGAGACGAGTTTTTTGACGTATCACCGACTAAGATCGGACGAGTTTGAAAAATCATCCCCCTTTGGACTTGAGATTTTCCGGATAAGGGGTGGACCGATTTTCACGAAAAAGGAAACTGATCTAGACCTCATAGCAGTGAAGAACCATGCTTAGTTTCGTTTTGATCGTACGGATAGTTCCGGAAAAAAACGGTCGCAAAGGTTCGTTAGATCCCAGTTATATATATATATATATATATCGTACTTTTTTTATGACCCACATTTTTCAACTCAGGGCTTCAGGATCGATGCTCTTTGAGCGAAAATTCCGGAAAATTACGAGGTCGTGCCGTCTGCAATAGGTAGATATTTCTTCGAAATCTACCTAATAAAGCACGTCAAGAAGTCTACAACATGAGGAATCGAGAAGAATGGTTGATGACTTACATCGTCGATGTATTTCCTCCTCATACGCTAGTGATGCGTAAAGAAGTAGAATTTTTTATCTTTTAAGACGTAGATTTTTACATTTACCTTCGTGGAATACCGAGAGACCAGCAATCACCGTCAAGATTAACGTTTCAGGCCTCTGCATCTCTACATTTGTTGAAGATCACCTAAAATTATGACGATTTATATATTTTTGCCTTAAATGAAACGAAATTCTAAATAATATGGTTTATCATACCAAGTAAAAAGGTGACAAGGCTTGACTGTCGTAATAATTGTCGATAATATTGTTTGAATTAATTTTGCTTCATATCCCCATACTATTGCATACAATGAAATAAAAATTTTACAGATTTTAATCCTAAATTATTAATATAAGGAGCAAGATTTTCTCCGGTGACAAAATACATGAATTTTATATCCCGGGTATGTTTTACAAATTTGTAAGAATTGTACGGACTTTTCATAATGGTCAACTGCCTGGAATGATGTTAGGTAAAATTAGGAAAATTAAGGATTCCCAAATTTTTTCTGTAAAGAACTACTCATTTGGTAATCATGCTAATACATTATTTTACAAAATTTTTATAAATTTTCAAGATAAAAATATTTAGGATGTAAAATTTACGTATTCTTCTACCAAGCAATAATGTTCATAATATTGTTGAATAAGGGGATTTACCACCGGCGATTTGGCTTCTTTAGCCCCAAAATACCTTTAAATTGACTTTATTTTCAAAGAGTTCGACAGCATTTTTCCTATCTTGCCTTAAATTATTCAGTAACCATCATGTTTTAAGAATCTGATAAGACTTTGCTAGAGGCAGATCAAAAAATGTAAACTCGTTCGAATGGCTTGCTGCGTTCTTAATACACGGTCTTGTCGAGATGTGTGGTTTACCTCGCAGTGTTGGATTGTGAATTCTCCTCATGTGCTGCTTACCTACATTAAAATCTCTGTAGTGAAAACTAACGAGGTTAATATGCACAAGTCAATGACTCGGCTTATTAACACATTGTGTTGGAGCTCACTGCTTCTTTGTTTTTTTTTGTTTTTTTTTAAATCAAATATTTCTAAATGTACTTTGAGTAATAATATTACAGCAAAAATATTACAATAAAAAAAGTTCTGGTTTTTGTATTAAAATAATTCTTAAGCCATAATTTTGAATGGGTGACGTAGAACTTGGAAGAATGTATCAGCTCTTATTTTTTCAGCTTATTTATTTACTGATTACGTATTTGAAAAAAGAAGGGTTTCGGTTAAATATTTTTCCGTGTAAATACACTTGTTGTAGGCGTCATAATATTTTATGCATAAATGGCTAGTTGTAATTTGGACTATATGTATTGATTGTTGATGTTGCAAAATAGGAAAACTAATCAAAATTTTTCCCCGTAATTTTGTGTAATCTCTTTGAAATGAGTGAAATCCCTGGAAAATGCCGATAGAAACTGTTGGTTGATTCTGCTTTAACGAAAAAAAATAATACAAAAATAAAAATAAATTAATAAAAAATAAAATAAAATAATATAAAATAAAATAAAAAAATGTGCAGAAACTGATAATGTCACAATATGAGATCCGATCTCTCGACTTTAGCTGCTTCCAGGACTTTATGTCCACCTACCTTTCGTCCATTAAATAAATGTCCACCGCTATTTATGTCCACTAAACGTTAAGTCCAGTCTTTATTAAGTCCGCACGATTTAATGTCCAACCATGAATATGTCCAAAACTGTCCAAATTGTGGACATGTTATGTCCACATTTTTTTTTCTCATTTAAATGACAGGAACCACCTCAAAAATAAATGCATACTACTACTACCTGCATTCTTAAAAACATTTCATTCATAAATCAAGTCATGAAAGAGAACAGACTCTAAGAGCAGATAAATACATATGTTCATGTGTGCACCGTACGGATATGATAAGATGAAAACCAAAGCGGGAGCCTAGGAAACGCTCCAATGCCAAATTAAACATTTTTCAGTAACAGATGCAGTCAAAATTGAAAGTCCTTTTTAACTAGTTATTTCGTGCGCCTTCAATCTTGTAGGATACCGTGCAACGCCTCTGACGTGAAATAGTTGCTTAAGGCGTTGCGGCGCGGCAGGCAACCAGCGTGACACGCGCATAGGCCCCGACAAACCTAACGGGATACTTCACGCGTTGCGCAATGCGTGAAGTATCCCGTTAGGTTTGTAGGCGCCAGTGCGCGTTCTGCGCTGCTAACACGCCGCTCCGCTCTGTGTTAGGCTCTAATATTTAAACTCGCGGAGTCAACGTTTTTCAACTCATGATTTTGAAATGTTTGCACTCTCTGCATTGATTATTCCCTTTTAAACTGATGAAAAATAAATATGTACTACCGGAAAATATAATGTGGTTTGTGTAAATATATTAGTGGTTCCATGCCAAATTTAATGATTTCCAAAACATTCCAATTTATTCTTTTATGTTTTGGGCTTTTACTGTGCTGCAGCGTGGTGTAAGCGCAACCAAACGCTCAAAATTGGACGTATTTGACTCAAGGGGGTCGATGTACAAATAAGTTAAAAACAAAAAATTGCGTGCTTCTTAGTTTTTTTCCTCTTTTATTAATTTTTGTATAGTTTCTTTCATCACAACTACGGCTCATTGAGATTCACATCGATGCCATTGCTTGGCAAAGGTTTTACAAATATTTACCACGTTTTAAAAATGTAAATGTTTTTAAAATGAAGTAATTAATTTCATTAAAAAAAGAATGTACATTTAAGGCATATTTTATATCGGAAATTTCAAGGATAGAAATGAAACCAAGTATTTACCAAAGACAATTTGAAAAGATGAATCAAAAGAAGAAATTAACATTTCATTTAAAATATGAGTTACGATAACAACACCTCATTCTCTCTTAATTTTCTCATTTCGATATTGTCAATATAATTTTACGCACGGACTAAAATATGACGCTTGAATTTGATTTTAGTGGACTTTACATTTGTGGACTTAACTTAGTGGACGTTTAAGTAATGGACTTAACAATAGTGTGGGCTTTAGAACCGTGGACGTAAAAATTGTGGACGAAAAGTCTGTGGACTTAAAAAAGTGGACATAAAGTCCGTGTACCCTTTAGCTACTTGAATTGTATTACATGAAATTACGAATGCGAAAAATGTATACGTCGCAGGCAATTAGTCAAACCAGGCATTTTGTCAAATGCCTAGGCGAATAGTCAAATAATCTTACATGGATTAAAATTCTGATTCTTTTGCTAATTTTAGACATAATAATTATTTTCTCAAGTTGACAAGGAGTTTCCGTAAAAATTGGCATCATACAATTGTTAATAAATCAAATTTAGTCCTTTAACGAGCTTTCATCTCGGGATTTTCAGCATATCATTTGATAACGACTTTTGAAAATTCTGAAAGTTCAAATATATGAGGAGCATTTTGAGGGCAAAATACAAGATTATAGTTGGTAGTTTTGATGAATTATTACTTTCAAAACAATGGAAAATTAATAGTTCCTCGTCAAATACATACAAGTCTTTGTATACCATCAAAAGGCTATCTGCCTGGGCATTTGATGAAATGCCTGATTTGACTATTTGCCTGCGACATATTTTTTATTTATTTTTTTAAACGTTTCTGCTGCTCGGGAATCACGTAAGAGAAAGATATAGTTTGTTTCGTACAAACCTCAATGAGACCCAGTTTAGTGCCCACATGGAAACAACTTGTGTCCTGGTTCTCAAAGTCGGCTTCGTCCCCTAGGTTCCACCATCACGAGCAAAAATCGCACAAGTGCGCAAAAATTCAAAGACGAAACACATCCTACGTGGGCCCCCAATAAGGAAAAAAAGAAAGAAAAAAAAGAAAAAAAAAGAAAAAAAAAAATACGCAGAATTTGTCTGCGTCTAAAGTTCGTTAGATGCTCTTGCGGGCGGCTCAGTTTTCCCCTCTGAAATGAGGTATGAATTTAAGATTTTCAGTCACTGAGATGGACCGATGCACGCGTGCACGCAATCATAAATCATCTGGGGGTCGATTAAAGAATCGTTATCGAATAATGTTGATCGATATATACCATTGCAAAGATAGAGACTCATCTATCGAGTCGGTTCCATGCAGTAGTATGGCATGCTTTTCGATATATCGATTGATATGCCATTTAAAAGAAATAAGAAATCTATGGAAAAGGATCGATTAACAGGGTGTTCGCAACGAACATCTCAATAATCGATTCTACACCATAGCTTCAAATGGGAAAATATCGCTAATCGATCATTCACGTCATCGGTTCGATGACGATTTTACAATCGAACCACTGGATCCAAAGTTCTAAAAGAGAATGTGCTGCATTAATTCAAAAACGGTGCTTTAGAAACTATCGCCATCATCACCTCTGTAGTTAGGCAACAGTGTTCGCGTTGAGGGAAAAAAGGGGAGTGCTTTGAAATTTTTGCTCTTCAAAGCAGCAATTTTTTTTATAAAACTTTTCCTTCTTCCACCAGCGTATAGCGATTGTCTTCAGGGATGCCATTCGTACTGTCATGCTAAAAACAGCACAGCATGTCTGCCGTGCTAAGGGAGAACTCCGAGGGAACATTCGAGAGTTGCCAAATTTCTCCGGATAAAAGATGTATTCATGAGGAAAGTATATTTTTCCGTGAAATTTCCGTGGAGCTATGTTCAAGTTGCGAATAAAATCATCTGAAAATTCGAAAAAATATATTCAAAATTTTTCCAGTAAATTCGATTTTTAGTAAAAGAAAACTGGCAACGTTTAAAGGCCCATGCGGCGTTTTTCATTAGCACAGCAGATGTGGCGAATCTTCTTTCAGAGGAGCGCAACGGGCAATCTTTCGTTGAAAATATTTGACGGGAATTTCGCTTGACGGAGTAATTGGATTGCATTTTGCGAAAAGGAACCAGGAGCATTGCAATGTTGCTAAAATTGTGCATCTTCTTTTGTCATGGAAGGAAAACCTGATTTTCCATTAACAGTTTCTACTTTACTCACTAAAAACTGTAAATTTAAGACAAAAATTATCATGTTAATTTCATATTTCTTCATGGCTTCAGTAATTTTATTGCCAAGGATGAAGTTGCACAATCTTAGCACCATTGCAATGTTCCGATTCCTTTTTGCAAAATGCAATCCAATCGAACTGGACGAAAATGTTCTTTGAAATTTCAGGGAGCGCGCATAAATTACGTAACGTAGTTTTTCGGCATTTTGACCCCCTCTTCCCACTTCTAACGCTTCGTAACGCAACGGCAGACCCTTCTCTTTAAAAATTACGTAACGTTAAAAAAACAACAACAACACTGGTTACTTACAAAAACATGTATTCATCATGCAAAACAAAAAATAATCAACTTTGGACGGTAAAAAAAATAAAATAAAATAAATTAATGATATGTACAAAGAGAGCGCGAAACACCCGGGAATCGCAGTGCGGCGTTCGGAATTTTGCTGGAACAAAATACAACACCGTCAAATCAAAAAAGTGTATTCATCATGAAGGAGGGGTGGAAAATCGACTCTTAGTGGCAAACAACAAGGAAATAACTGGAAAGTGCGTTCACAGAGATGGTGAGAGGTAATCGGGTATGGCGGCGTAGTGTTTGGAGTGCCACCGGGCGTTTATGTCTATCGATTCCAGGGCTTGTTTAACGGAGAGCCCGGAGAATTTCAGGTACTCTTCGTGCTTCTGAGTGAGTTCCTTCATCTCGTCGTACTCGGCTCTTGAGATCATTTGGTTGGCGAGGACTTTGACGTAGCTGCCCATTCTGGAGTTCTTGGCGCCGTGGTAGGCGAAGATGTCGGCCACGCGCTGCGCGAAGAATTCCTTGGCGAGGCTGAAGCCTACCTCGTTGTAGGCGACCGACGAGAAGACGGAGGCGGCGTCTTGAGATCGGATCCCGGAGGTCTTGTCGATCGACCATTCTAAGTATCGGTTCAGGAGCCAGACCTGCACAGGAGTAAACATGGGTTAGGTTATAACCAGGGAAAACTGGTCTTGGAAAAAATTATTTGCACTGAAAAAAAATTATCGGTGTTTTTACCAAGGTCCGTTGGTACCTTTGCCACCTCAATTTTTTTACCAATTATTGGTAATTTTACCAAGACAGACCGGTAAGCTTACCAAAAACCGGTATTTTTACTGTTTTTTTCAGGTAAGAATACAACTTTTATTGGTAATCAATTCCCGGTAACTTTGCCATTTTATCTCGGTAATTCTACCACAGTCGATAAAAAATATTGGCGTTTTTACCGGGGTCCAGTAAAATTACCGAGAAAGTCAATAATTTTACCGAGATTTCTCGGTAAAATTATCAATTCCATAAATGGTAATATTACCAAGAAAAAACTGGGATTAAATAGAACCCTGAATTCTTAGTAATTTTACCCTTTTCATAGTAAATATACCAAATTTTTTTTTTTCAGTGTGGTCAATCAGCAACGTCCGATCCCCAAGTAGCACAGTGCAACAAAAATATCGAAATAATATTGGGATTTATAGCAATTAAATTGCAATTTTTTACCATATTATTGCAAATTTGTAATAAATTTTCTCAATAAATGCCGATTTTGAATATTCATCAAAATGAGCTCCATGTGTCAGAAAGATGGCAATATGCAATACAATAAAAAATTGCTATTTGTTTCAATTGTGTTGAAATAAAGTCCATGACGAAGTGCTCCTTCAATCAGTAGATAGGCAACATACACATCACTTCGATGAAATAGCAATAATTTTACCATGTAATTGCAATTTATTGCAATCTGTGCTACTTGAGTCAATCGTTAATCGAACGAATAATTTGACGATTGATCTATCTTATCGGGTAGAGAATTCTAAGGATCGAGCGTATAGTCAATTTTAGTAATAGCTGAAGTAGTCACCCCCAACTCTGGTCCTAAGTAGCATTTTTCAACGGAAAAGTCGCAATATTTTGAAATTCTTTTCTATTGTGTGATTCTTTACGCTGTTCGAGCGATAAAATCGCTAAGATCATCAACACCTGGACGATTAACCATATCCTGTCGCAATTTTATCTCGATAAAACCGCGTTCGATAAAATCGGAACTTCAAGATTTTTTGTTCAATAATATTGCAATAAATCGTCGTAAATAAAATCGCGTTTTTATTGCACATGTATGTGATGAAATTACAATTTATCGCTATTTTTTATCCGATAATATCACAATAAATCGGCATTGGTAAAATCGCAATACACCGTCTCTCCTAGGGGTGTTCAAACGAATTCTTACCGGAACACTATCGACATCGTCTCTTATTGAAACTGGCGGCAGTACCGACAGTGGCCATGATATCGAAAACAGCCGGCCTTATCGGAGTTTTGAGAGCTCGCACTCAATACATTGTTGCCCCGTGTGTTGGTTTATCAGATTGCCTGGCGCGGCGGCGCGTAAAATAGATGTACATACAATTGGCAACAGCTTATTTTCGCCAGCTCCGAAAACTCTGATCGCTATCGGTAAGAGCGCTCTTATCGTAACTTTTTCTTAACGGAACTGTTTCGGTGGCTTACCGACAACCGATTGTACAGCCCTAGTCTCTCCTCGAAATAATCAAATAGAAGTGGACATTCTGAAACACCACAATGGAAATACATGGTTTTGCACTTTAGTAACAGATATTTATTGATAGACGCTCGAAAAATTATCGCTTAATATTAGCAGGATTCGCTAATTTTTCATTTGAGTTTGAACCATTATACAATGTCATCAAATTGCTAAAATTATCAACTGTAAAATTTATCTCTAGCCCAGTGAAAGGATGGTGACGGAGAACTTTACAAGAAACGAGGGAATGCTAACTCCCAGAAAAACTAAGGGAGGATATGCTGGAGCGCATTTAGCAAAAAAAACCCAGCGCAATTACGGTATTTCAAAAATGTTGCTTCTTCATAATTATCTAAAAACTCTCCGAGAGTAGCGAATAGTTTTTGCTTCTCACCAAAAAATTGTTAACTTTAAAGGAAAATAATTGTGTAAATGTTCATACTGTGCGTACATTAAGTATTTTTAAAAGTAAATCAGAAGGTGTACCATTTTGGAAACCCTGTAATCGCGCTGGTTTCTTGTCACTAAATGCGATCAAGTCACTGTGTGGCGGCTATAGGAGTCGCAGAACGCTGTAAAAGCGGTTCTTATGTTTGTACGTAAAATTTATCTCTACCGATAGTAATAGTCGAAAAAAAAATTACAAAGAGGATTACGAGAGAATGAAAACAAACCTTTCTTGAACATCCGAGGGCGGAGAGTATGGTAGACTTCTCTGTAGCCAAGTTGGATTTGAGGTATCTGGCCCAAAGGAACGCCCATTCCTCATCACCGCCGTTCTTAATGGCTGTGCAATAGATTCGGCCCCTGATGTCTTTCGGGATTGGGTTGACCGTATCTGAGTTCTTGTGATTATACCTGTAATGAATCCCGGGTATTTAAGTTAGCCATCTTGCATTTTATGAGTACATATAAGTGCATAAATTCTATGCAGTGATAAGGTCCGAGGTACACTAGAATTGGATCACACTTAGCAAAAAGGAACCAGCGCAATTACAGCATTTTCAAAACCGTGAAATTTCGATTTTTGTTTTGAAAATACTTAATTTATGAAGAGTATTCAAATGCGAAGACTTGTTTTTCTTTAAAATTAACAATTCTTAGGTGAGAAGCAATAATTTTTTGCTATTTTTGGAGATTTTTTAGGTAATTTTGAAGAAGCGACATTTTTAAAATTTTGTAGTCGAGCTGATTCCCTTTTGCCAAATGCGATCCAATTATTATTATTTGTCCAAAACATAGTATGTGCGAAAAGAAAGTTTAGCAAGTGGTAACACTCGACGTTTTTCTCATCAAGCATCATAACCACTATGAAAGGCAAAGTTGTACCCCGAAAGAAAAAAATTGATACAAGAGTCTCTCCCTCCCTCGACCATCATTATAACGAGGACCCAGGACCTCTCTATTGCGAGGAAATCGGTCAGTGCCTTAAACTTCCTATATTAAATACATACATGTAATACATACAATACGTGTATTTTCCTACCGACGTAACAAGCGTGGCAATGGAACGACTCTCTCTGCAGCGACGACATGGCTCATGCGTCAAAGTGCAGGTTCGTACTTAGAAATCTGCCTTCTTAAGAGCGTAAATAATGACTGCTGCGTTGTTCACGAGTTTTCAGCGGCTGACAGATCAGTGCAATTTCACAAGAGAATAATCATTTTAAATGACAGTGATCTATACAGAGTGCGCGAAAACTTAATAGCAGTAACAAGTTGAACAACAAGTTGGTTTAACTAATCGCGACAAACAAGGTGCGGTCGGCGCGGAGCGCATACTAGCGCCTGCAAGACTGGGGGGATACTTCACGCATTGCGCGTTTACCTACTACGGTGCGCGCCTGACGCATACTGGCGCCTACAAGACTGGGCGAATACTTCAAGCATTGCGCGTTCACTACGATGCGCGCTTTATTCGTTGAAAATGCGTAATTTCTCGGTGATTGAGGGATCGTGGAGATTTTGCACCCCTAAATGGTATCTTAGTTTATTGAGTCATTGATGTCGGGGTTCGTCCGTCTTTTCTGATTGAATATCGTCATGACGAGAACCTCTCTAAGGGAAAGAGATCAGACGGCACACAGTGGATCGAGTCAATTAAGGAGGTCGGAAATGAAATTTTTGACTAAAACTACAAGTTTTGATGTTTATTTCGTCACGTTTTAAATTTTAAAGAGTGCCTCTAGTAGAAAATTTCACGAGAAAACCAATGAACCTACTTTTAGAACCTCAAGATGTTGAAAGAACGAAGTTATGAGGTTTTAAAGTTTCCAAATATTGTCCGACCTCTCCCATTGACTCGTTCCACTGTGCGGTACCTTGAGTTCTTCTTACAGAGAGAGATTACTTTACCGACATTATCAGAAAAAAAGCCAACTGCGTAGACTTATTTATGAAAACGGCTATTCAAATAAATACATATTGGTAGATACGTCATTTTAAAACGAGCAAAAAAGTCTGTTTCTCTTCTGTGTTACACTTCCCGACTACGTCAATATTGCCAACAACGTTTTGACCAAAAATATTTTTTGGCAACGTAGTGGGACGCAAAAAATGAAGAGGGTCCAATCGACTCATGGTAAAAATTTAAGTAAGGCCGTTTGAATGAATTATCAAAATATATGATTGGAGCATTAAATTCATTCGAATCTTCCCTTATGAACATATGTTATATATCTAGTTGGTAAATTTAACAGCTGCAGAACGGTTCTGTCGTCTAGGTGTTAAAAAAGAATCAGCATACCACTTCTTGAAGAGCTGCAAGGCCTGGTCTTTGAAATCACCGATCTCATATTTATCCGCCAGACCAGTGACCAAATTCTTCATTTTGATCGCCTCAAAGCCTTTAGGTGTCTCTGTTAAAGGCCCGGATCGTTTGAATGCTGAGCTTACCAGTTCCCGGATGTAATTCTGAAATAAATGACAAATGAGATATGAATGAATGAATTCATAAAATAGAACTGGGATTCCTTGCAAACCGACTGAAAACGACTCAGTTTTGAGTCGAAAAGTCTCGGATTTTTAGTGTCGTATGTTTAGCCTTGTTGTTTAAAAAACTGTTTTTTTTTCTCGGATTTCGGCCACCAACATGTTCACTGGTAAAAAAAAACCTCTTGGCTCAAGAGTGCAGTTTCTTGTCGCCGGATTTAAGAGTCTGGACTCTTGTTTCAATGCAAAATTCGCTTGAATCAATGCAAAATCCGCTTGAAACAAGAGTTCAAGACTCTTAAATCCGGCGACAAGAAACTGCACTCTTAAGTCAATGCAATGCGGTATTGGTCCAAGAGATTTTTTTACCAGTGATATAGGTCCCAAGTTTTTTCTTCATTATTTTTTATTTCTTAATTTATTCTCCGACTGAAAATGACTCAGTTTCTGAGTCAAAACGTCTTGGGTTTATAGTGTTGTATTTTTAGCCTCGTTTCCCGTTCTTTCCCCTTTGATTTTATTATTTTCTTTTTTTCATGTTTTTGAAGACCTCACCTTGAAATAACCATCGTTGGCTGTTCTTCGAAGCATGATATCGGTTTGTCTGAGGGCAGAAACTAGCCTTGTTGTTTAAAACAACTTTTTTTTTCTCGGATTTCGGTCACCAAAACGTAGGTCTCAGGTTTTTTCTTCTTTATTTTTTAATTTTTAATTTATTTTCCGACTGAAAATGACTCAGTTTCTGAGTCGAAACGTCTTGAGTTTTTAGTGTTGTATTTTTAGCCTCGTTTTCCGTTCTTTCCCCTTTGATTTTATTATTTTCTTTTTTTCATGTTTTTGAAGACCTCACCTTGAAATAACCATCGTTGGCTGTTCTTCGAAGCATTATATCCGTTTGTCTGAGGGCAGAAGCTAGCCTGGTTGTTTAAAAAACAGTTTTTTTTCTCGGATTTCGGCCACCAACACGTAGGTCACAGGTTTTTTCTTCGTTATTTTTTATTTCTTAATTTATTCTCCGACCGAAAATGACTCAGTTTCTGAATCAAAACGTCGTGGGTTTTTAGTGTTGTATTTTTAACCTCGTTTCACGTTCTTTCCCCCTTTATTCCCCCCCCCCTTTTTCCATGTAATTGAAGACCTCACCTTGAAATAACCATAGTTGGCTGTTCTTCGAAGCATGGTATCGATTTGACCGAGGGCTGAAGCAGCCGAGCTCCATGGCACGTATTCCGTTTCGTGGCTGAGATATCTGCAGACAGAGAACGCAGTCTTGTATTCCAGGTCGCCCATCCAGGCCAAATCCATCGCGTCGGCGATCAATTGCATTCGGTTCAAGGGGTGGATCTTCTTGAAGCTGCTCTCGTCGTTCAAAGCGCCTGCCAGCAGATTCCAGTTCTTCAGGTCGTAGTTTATCCTATACAAACCTGTTAAAACAAGATATCACAGTTTTATGGCGAGACCCTGAAAACACGCTCAATGGAACAACTGGACTACATTTTGCAATTTGGAACTATTAATTGCCCGGTTCAAAAACAACGTACGTACCATTAGTTTCCCTCTGCACATACGTGTTTTTCCAGAAGAACCAGAATTTATAGTTCCAAATTGAAAAATGCAGTCCGACTGTAATGCCTCACGGTTAAAAATGTTTGTGTTTATGGCTTCTTTGGGTTACTTTGTGATCGCTAGCTTGCAATTGGACCGCGCACAGCAGAAAGGAACCAAGCCAGGCAGCTATTGCCAAATTTGACTGGGCGATTTAGTGTTTCACAAGAGAGCGTGTCCGTATGGGGGACTGTACTCAGTACTGTCACAGGTTTAGCAATCCTGCGGACCCCAGCTGGTAGCCCCTGCCTTAAAGGGGGGTGGAGATGGTCACCGGCTTCATGGCGTATGAACCACTCATCAGAGGGGCAGACAGGGCTCATAGCTGTGGTGAAAGCAGCCTGTCTAGGAGACGGTACTCCAAAATCAAACCCTGGTCCTCCAGGTTGGGGGTTGGGGCATCGGGCTAACTCCCCGATACCCGGAAAAAACTTAATGTTAAAAAGCCTAATAAAGATAGCCTCGGTGATAATGGAAAAAAACGGATTTTGCGACACAAACTACGGAAAAGGACAATGGTTTTTGGGACATGGAATGTACAGGGCATTTCTAATAAATTGACAGAGGTTGTATCGGAGGTAAAAAAGTATAATGTAGATGTCGCCGTGTTAACAGAAACGAAAAAGAAAGGCACAGGATCAGAAAACTTAGGATGTTATGATCTGTTCTATAGTGGTGTCAGTAAAGATCAACGCGCACAGCAAGGAGTCGCCATACTTATCCGGAAAAGTTTGCGTCCGTCTATAACTACTTGGGAAGCAGTAGACCAGCGGATCATCAGAATGCATCTTACACTGCATGGTCACAAGGTGGCCCTGTTAGGAGTATATGGTGTGAATGATGATGCTCCCGTCAATCTAAAGGATCAGTTCTTTGAGCAACTCAACGACGAGGTTCTGAGGGTTGGAAGGACAAGGGAGGTCATTATCATGGGAGATTTGAATGGTAGAACCGGACGAAGGAATGGTTCTAAAGTTGTTGGACCTTTCGGTGAAGAGGCGATGAATGACAACGGTGCACGCATCATTGATATGTGTGAACAAAACGAGTTGAAAATACTGAACGGATTCTACCAACATCGAGATATCCATAAGTACACATGGGTTCAGCAAACTCGGGGGCTGAAGTCAATCATCGACTACGCGGTCACCAGGCAAACGAGTACCATGAAGGTTCAACAAGTAAGAGTTTGCCGGGGGTTCTCCTGTGGTAGTGATCACCATTTTCTCAAGGCGGAGATTGCATTTCCGGTTAAGTATGGGCTGCAGAGGAATACCTTGCAACATCAGAAGTGCCAGCCACAAGGAACGAAGATCGAACAAGTGCACTACAACATCGATAGCTTACAGCATGAAAGCGTGAAAGCGCTCTACAGGAAGCGGCTGGATGAGAAACTGGGAGTAGAAACTTTCGATACTGCAGAAGAGTTGTACCAGTTCATCAAAAGTTGTATACATTCAGCTGCGAAGGAAGCCCTGGGTATGTGTAATGAGAGCAAGGATGTACAGAAACCCTACTGGTGGGACAAAGAGGTAGAGGAGGTAATTGAAGAAAAGCGTAGGAAGTACCATGACTATCTGGCTTCTAGGACTGCAGACACCCGCGGCGCGTATAGGAAAGCCCAGGCGAGGGTTCGTCTTTTAATCACCAGGAAGAAAAACGAGTCTTGGGAGACCAACTGCTCAAGGATTGACACATACCTGGGGGGAAGGAAGAGTGCTGAGAGCTGGAAGCTGATCAAAGGCCTAAGAAGGGACATGAAACGGGACATTATATCTCCGATAACAATCTCACAGCTTGACGAACATTTTAATAAATTATTGACGGAAGGACGACCAGAGTTTCAAACGGGGAATGCTGAAAATATAGTCGAGGATCACTCAATGGAAATTCGAGTTGAGGAGGTGGTCAAAGCAATCAGGGAATTGATGAATGGAAGAGCTCCTGGGCCAGGAAACATTCCAGCCGAGTTAATTAAATGTGGGACTGGCAAGTTGGTTAACCATCTCAGGGATTTGCTGCAGAAGTGCATTGACGGTGATGACATCCCGAAAGAATGGAAAGAGGCCTGGATAACAGCGTCGCATAAAAAAGGAAGGAAGGATGACTGTGGGAACTACAGAGGGTTAGCGGTGACAGGAACGATAAGTAAAATTTATGGAAAAGTGTTGAAAGCGAAGATCGAAGAGGAGTGGACCCCGTTCGAGGCGGAGGAGCAAGCAGGTTTTAGGGCTGGTCGGTCTACCGCTGATCATCTGTTCTGTGTTACCCAGTTAACCGAAAAGAAGAGAATTGTTGGCCAGGAGCTTCATTTAGTGTTTTTGGATATTGAAAAGGCTTATGATAGTATTCCTCTTGTGAAACTCTGGGAAGTCCTAGAAGAAACTGGTTTTAGTAAAGGACTTATTGGGGCAGTCAAGCAGTTTTATCGGGGGGCTTTTGCTAGAATTAAGTGCCAAGGAAGGCTTTCAGACGGTTTTTTTGTCACCAAGGGGCTTAAGCAGGGATGTTGTCTGTCACCGACGCTGTTTAAGATATATCTAGAGCACGTTCTGAAGGAATGGAAAAGAAAGTGTGCCGGCATGGGCGTCCCTCTAAATGACCAAGAAACACTGTTCACGCTATGCTTTGCTGACGACCAGGTAGTCATAAGTCAAGATCACGATGACGCGGAGTATATGACCCGGAAGTTGGTGGAGGAGTACCGCAAATGGGGCCTCGAGGTTAGTGTCCGTAAGACAAAAAAGATGTCAGTCGGAGGTGCTCAGCAAAGCATAGTCCTGGAGGATGGTCAACATATAGAAAGTTGCGAACAATACAAGTACCTGGGGGTGAAGCTGACTTCGGATGGGAAGCTGGATCAGGCCATTCGGGACCGTAATCTTCTAGGAAGGAAAGCCATCGCCATGCTTAATGGGATCCTTTGGGACCAAAGGATTTCCAAAGACAACAAGAAGAGGATTTATAACTCGGTTGTCAAGCCTATTATCACCTATGGCAGTGAAGTGTGGCAGTTGAAGAAGCGGACCCAAGAAATGCTCAAGGCGACCGAGATGGATTTCTGGCGACGATCGGCTGGAATCTCGAGGAGAGAACGTGTCAGGAATGAACGTGTCCGAGAGATAATGGGCGTTGAGGGGACGATTGTGCACGATATCATGACCAAGCAATTGGTATGGTATGGGCATGTGCAGAGAATGGCTGATACCAGGTTGCCGAAGAAGGTGTTGGAGTGGGTCCCCCCAGGTAGGCGACGGAGAGGGCGTCCAGCCAAACGGTGGGTAGAGGGCATCCGTGAAGAGATGGAGAGATGCCAGCTTCCGGAGGATCTCTACCATGACAGATTCCTGTGGAGAATAGGCGTCGCAGAGCGCCCTAGCGCGCCGTAAAAGCGGCTCATACATACATACATACATACAAGAGAGCGTAGATGCGGATTTTTTTGACAGTTTTGATGAGGAATTTGCTTTGAGCTATTCAGAAAATTCACTGAAATTTGCGCAAAAATCCGCATTCATGCATGTCTTCATATAAAAACCGTTTTCTTGTAAAAAGTAAAATTGTACAGTTAAATCAGGCACTAGCTAATGTGGCTTGGTTCTGTTCTGCTTAACGCGGTCTAATCAGTTAGCTTAGTTTGAATTAGCTGGGTTCTTCCTTGTTTCTCCTATGCGGTTTTGTGCTTTGAAGTTTTCTTCCGTTGTGGTATACGCTGCAAGATGGGGGAAACTGCCTCTGAAATGCATCCGTACAATGTATTAAAGAGTGAATGAACATTTCTAACTGTGGTCCGGCTTCTATCAAATATTTGTTTTTAAATGTTGAAAAATCCACGCATTATTCGACTCCGTACATACTTTGAGTTACTTTTTTTTCGGACAGATCAACGAAAAGGACTTGGTTGATCGTTCGAAATGGATAAATCTACCGTGACTTGACACATCTGAAATCTGACATCTGGCAGCTAGCAACTGACATCTGACATCTGACATCTGACATCTGACACCTGACATCTTGACACACATATTAAACTGGGTAAAAGCAGTGTTGCCGACTTTTAAGAATCGCCATTGGCTAGGGGTGATCGGTATGAGGCAATTCACCGCACTGAGGCTCATACCTGAGACTTGGATGTTGAAAATGATCCATTGATCCTCGCTCGCTCCAAAAGTTGAGATATTCAGAGGTCCTTCACAAGTGAGCCATTTCTCCGGTTTGGTCTCGGAGAAATCAGCAATTTCCTGATACGTGTAGCTGAGAGGGACACGCCAGCATGCTTCCTGCAGGCTTCTCTCTTCCGCAGATGGCTCTATGCCAAGATAGCGCCGCTGAGGTACAAATCGTACATGGGGATCAGTGACGTGTTATAATGCTACATTTATACATTTTAGGTCAAGATTTTGCACATTCTTTGCTAGAATATGACTACGAAGGGAGGGTAACAAGTGTGTTATAATTCGATCGCATTTAGCAAAAAGGAACCAGCGCGATTACAGTGTATTCAAAATGGTGCACTTTCTCCTTTTCTTTTAAAAAACTCAATGTATGTACAGTATTAACATTCACACAATTATTTTCCCTTCAAATTAACAATTTTTTGGTGAGATGCAAAAACCATTTGCTACTCTCGGAGAGTTTTTAGGTAATTATGAAGAAGCAACATTTTCAAAACACCGTAATAGAGCTGGTTCCTTTTTGCTAAATGCGCTCCGATTCATGACATGTGTATCAGGCCATGCGAAACAACTATCCTGACTCTTGGGAGATTATGTTGCATAGCCTTTCGGAATGAAGGAGAAAAATTAATTGTATCACATTGTATCAGCTTTTCAATCATTGATATCATGTGTTACTGTCTTGAGATAAGTTTTCGGTAGCATTCAGGGAAGAGAATTTTTGATTTGTCTTTTACTTTTACGTGTCCGAGAGATAATGGGCGTTGAGGGGACGATTGTGCACGATATCATGACCAAGCAATTGGTATGGTATGGGAATGTGCAGCGAATGGCTGATACCAGGTTGCCGAAGAAGGTGTTGGAGTGGGTCCCCCCAGGTAGGCGACGGAGAGGGCGTCCAGCCAAACGGTGGGTAGAGGGCATCCATGAAGAAATGGAGAGATGCCACCTTCCGGAGGATCTCTACCATGACAGATTCCTGTGGAGAATAGGCGTCGCAGAGCGCCCTAGCGCGCCGTAAAAGCGGCTCATACATACATACTTTTACTTTTATAAAAATTACTGTAAATGTGTGCAAAAACTATGTCAAACACGTGCTTTACAAATGGCGGGTCGTAACAGTTAAAACAGTAAATCACTCTAAATAATTTGAATTCATGTATTGGCTCCCCTTTTTGGCCCTGAAAGCTCCATAACATAACATCAAAATGGGTCAGTTGCGCTTGATACAGAATCGGAGTTTGGTGCTCGATTCTTCTAGATTATCTAAAACTAATAAGATCTGTCCAAGCAGCAACTTTCTACGTTCAATATCAGCCCAGATATCACCCTTTGAAAAGTCGAGTTTTTAACGGTCATCCACCACGGTAATGACACCTTTGGCTTCTTCCACCTTGCTTTCATCTAAGTTTCATGTTGAACTACCGGTGCAAATGTGCGTCACACCGACTGTTGAAAGCAAGGTGGAAGAAACCAAGGGAGTGACTATCGCGGTGCGGGTGACGTCAAACACTCGACTTTTCAAGGGGCGATTTCTTAGTTAACATTGGACGTAGAAAGTTGCTGTTTAGATGGAGCTTATTATTTTTAGCTGGTCTACAAGAATCAAGCATCAAAACACAATTCTGTAACCAGTGGAGCCTACCCATTGCCATGAATTTTCCTAATTTTTCTGTGTTGCAACAATATTGAGAGCCTCCTCGCTCTTTGTGATACACCTATTTCAGTATTTAAGTAGGTAAAATTGCATATCCACGAAATGGAGGAGAACGTAAACTATTGACTCAGAGATTGAAACGTCTGACTCAGAGACTTTAACACATGGTAGAAAAGTTGGATGGGGTGATGCGTGTGATACAACTATTTCAACTTTCAAGTAGGTAAAATTGCACATTTACGAAATGAAGGATAACGTAAACTCTTTTCGGCTAACTGACCCATTACCGACATGTTCGTACTCTCCCTATATATGTACTCTATTAGAAACTGACGAAAAATAAAAGATGAAATTGATCCTACAACTTTTAGCACCTAAACTCACCTGTGATACTGAGATGTCTCCTGTCTCATAATTTCTGACAACGGAGAGCACCGGATATCCGGTTTGAACGGTCCACGTGTCCATGATCATCTTCACCGTGACGTCCGGGTCT
Source organism: Bemisia tabaci (assembly GCF_918797505.1). Classification (NCBI taxonomy): domain Eukaryota; kingdom Metazoa; phylum Arthropoda; class Insecta; order Hemiptera; family Aleyrodidae; genus Bemisia; species Bemisia tabaci. The sequence goes on along the minus strand of NC_092801.1, from coordinate 26,608,918 downwards.
AGAACACCCCTTTCGTGGGCGATTTCAGTCAGAGCTGCCCACAAGTCGTCTTGCCTCGCGTTACCGAACTTGTGTTTCGAGAGGTAAAGAGTCACACCTGCCCGGAAGACGTCTTCACCCAAAAACTGATTCATCATACGAATGATGCACGAACCTAGGTGTTGAAGTCCAGAAATTAGAGGAATTTAGAGAGACAAGAGGACTTTAGCAACTCATGCATGATACTTATTTTTTATTTTTGGCGGGAAATATAAAGAAGAGTATGGATTCGATCGACATGAATTAATCCAAAGATAAAAACGTGAATCGATTGACCTGGACCGATCGATTGATGAACCCACGAGTCGATTGACAACTCCGTGAACCGATCGACAAACCTGTGAATCGATTGAATCATGTCAATCGGTTCACGTTTCTATCAATCGGTTGATTCATTCCGATCGAATTGACACCAGTTTTTTAAAAATTTGTCGATCGAATCGGTGTCAATTGAATCAATGCCCTCCAAATAGAAAGTATTTTACGGTAAATTAAACGTGGACAACTACTAAATTGCCTGCATTCTTGATAATGAAATAGTTGAAAATATGTTTAGCTATAATAAATACTCATTGAATCCTTAAAAATGTATAGGTTCTCACATAAAAAAAACACAAAATGGGTCAAAACTATTATGTTCCACAATTCAAGTTTTATGAGACAGTTATTGAATTCAAATGCTCTATCTTTTTAGGGTGATATGGTTCATGCATAACTCTATGTAAGATTTGTGCAAAATTGAGTACTACTAAAACCATGCCATCACTTAATTCTCAGGCCAACGTCACTTGCAAAGCATATCAGATTATGCATATTTCTATGTCTCTTATTCCACCGGCACCAAAAAATGTGTTATTAGTCATAAAAGGTATTTATTTTAGGATCAAATTAGAGATTAGACCCCACCAAATTCCAGCATCATTCAAGTCAGAAGATTATCTAGTGCAGCCAAGCTTCCTTGAGCCAAAAAGAATGGATCTGAAACTGATACATCCGTCCCAGGCTAAGAGTAAAATCAGGAATTTTTCCAATGCATTGCCCAGGTAAACAGTGAAGTATTCTATTTTAAAGTTTAATTCTATTTTTTTCTTTCTTTATTTCTGAACAAAACTCTATCATAACAGGTCCTTAAAATTTCTCATGAAATAGTCAATCATTGCTCAGAATTTGTTATCTCTAACTCAAAATATCTTAATTTTTCAAAAAATATAGATTATTTAGGAATTAGACAGGGAAAATTTAGGTGAAAGATATTAAAAGGTGAATATCGAGAAAAACTGTTATTTTTATCATTTTCTATTTTCAAACAGACGAGAAACTCTAAATATTGACGTAGTTGTGCTATGGAAGAAGACAACTAACACTAAAAATGTGGTGCGAGCTGTAAGTTACACCACATTATTCTACGGGGGAAAACTTTCCAAAATGTCATTAGATTGTTTGATTTTATTTCAGTCTTGCAATAATACTTATAAAAGTTCAAATTCTTGAATCTGATACTTTTTTTTTGTCTTTGATTTTACTATTCTATTACTATTCTACTATTTTATGACTTTTAAGTTTACACCAGGAAAATTTAAAACCTTGGATAGCATTCAAAATTTAGCTTTTATTCTAGAAATTTGACAGAATTCCAATTTGACTTTTAGCCTGCACCATGAACAAACATTGAACATGCATTGAGACATGACGTTCACGGAAAAAAGAGGGAGGGGTTGTTGGATGATATGGTCATTTCCAATTAATAGCGGTATTCTTCCAATTAATTTCGGTAGTCCCCCAATGAATTTCGGTAGCCCCCAATTACTTGTGGTAGTCCCCCAATTTATTACAGTAGTACCCCAATAAATGAGATTGCTAACCGAAACGTTGTGGCTTTACCCCAATTAATCGGAGATGCCCATATCATTCAACAAATTGGGTTAGACAGTTTTAGAGGTTAACCCCTCGCACTCTTTTTCGTGTTTCTCTGCTCCTGGGACAACATATATATTAACGAAGAGGATAAAAACCTTTCTCGTAAGAGATGTTGTCGAAGATTTGAGCAATTTCATTCGGGTGTCCAATAGGGACGGAGACAGGGTGCGAGGATTGAAGAGAATCAAGACGGAACACCGCCAACATGTTTTCGGTCACCTCGTGCACTAACGAATTCCACTCTGGGTTCAGCTGTAAATCAACAAGGCGTCTCAATTCCTGCATACGTCACTTCGGTCCTACATCCAACTCTCTTCGGACATGATATCAGAGGCCCAGAATGGAACATTGAAGTCATTGGCGGGCCCAGCAAATTGGCAACATGGTATTTTCTCCAGTTAAACCTATTGAAATATATCGATTCTTGGAGGGGCCAGGTACTCCGACAAGAATCGATAATTTAGCATAGGTTTCAATGGAAGAAATCCGGTGTTGCCAGATTGCTGGATCCGCCTCTGATTGAAGTCCGTGCGTGTGTGGTTGGTTGAGTTAAGCGCAAAATAAGGACGTGACTGTGAGAAAGCTAATCGTGATTTTTCAGATGTATTCGATAAAGTAAATTTAGGGTTGCTTTGTATCCGAAGTAAGTAAAGATCGAGATATCGAACAAATTCTGCTATAGATTACAGTTTCTACTTTGATTTGTTCACTGCAAAAAAAGTCTCGTGGATCCAGAGTTCAAACTCTCAAAAAGTTTGACAACAAAATATATCCTTGAGCAGTTTAGGTTATCCAGTTTAGGCAAAAATCCGTAGGATTTTTGCCTAAATCGAGAGCCAAGCCTCTCAATTTAAGTGGATTCCTTTTTGTCTCAAGCAAAAATTCGATTAGATCAAGAGTATTTTTTCTTGTCCAATTTTCCAAGAGTATGGACTCTTGATCCAAGAGATTTCCTTTCCAGAGTTTGTTAAAAGTAGAGCCATTTTGTTCAAAGGCATATTTCAGCTGTAATTTCCAAAAAATATATTCCGTATTTGTATCGTAAAACCCAATTTAAAGTTCAGAGTGACAGAACGCAAGAATTATTAACCGTTCGAGTTGACTGATCAATTGCAATTCTATCCGTTCCGATACACTGAAAAAAACGATTGGTAGAATTTACCATTCCTTCGCGCTGTATTTCACACAGCGTGAATGAATGGTAAATTCTACCAATCTTCAAGTCGATTCTCCTAGAGGAATGGTTACTTGTACCAGTATAGTAACGTTTATCTTTCTTCTGGCAGAATTGACTCTAAATTGACGCTGTGTAGCGTGACAGCGTTGACAGCGTGAAGGAATGGTACATTCTACCGATATTTTTTTTCCAGTGTACCTGAAGCTACAAGAATTTACAACATATATTTTTTTGGGAAGAAACAGTTGAAACTTGGCATTGGGCGTACTGAATCTATGATTTTTTTTTAAAAAAGTGAAAAAAATTAAAGTGAAATCAATACGTGTCTCAGCAAAATTTGTTTGATAACTTAATGTTTTTTACCTGTGGTGTAGGTGCAGGAAAGAGAAGAGAAACCGAACCATAAAAGAAGTCTAAATCATTGTTGGTAAAGAGTATATGTTGTGGCCACCTATTTGCGCTTTGCGCTTTGGCGACGTTGTTCATGCGTGACATGTCCTCGTCGGTCAAAAATATTACTAACCTTGCAATTCGACTTTCGATTACAAAAAAATATTATGTCTTGTGGGCATGCGATTTATTTCGAATATATAAATTGTGCAGTGATAAAAGTTTGTATCAGCTCCGTCAACCAAAATCAAAGTTAGTAAGAGCGAGTAAGAGTAAATTTGTCAAGAGTCAGAAGTTGTCTACGTGCGTGTCCTAGTCAACTTTTAGAAGCCTCGTCAGAGTGGTGCAAATAGCGTCAATAGGTTAGTGCGATCTCCATTCACTTTGCTGAGCGAAGAGACGGTACCTTTCCTGTAGGATATCGTATCGAATATTTGAGCTATCTCTTTAGGGTTTCCGATGGGCACGCTCACTGGATGAGAGGATTTCAAAGCATCCAGAGCGAAAACGGTATTTAAGTTGTTGACAGTGTCGTGTTGTAGACTGTTCCATTCTGGGAAAAGCTGCAATTATAAGTACATGAATGCACATGGAATTATGGATAAATCACTAAGGTGTTCAGACCAAAATTTTGACGGTTGAGAGGACAGAAAAGGTTAATTTTTTAAAATTTTCCTCCCTTTTTTTAAGTCGTATTTTGCGAACCCCGAAAGTACCAAATTTCTTCCTTTTTGTTTTGCTTGAATTAAACATTTCATGCCAGTGTGTTTTGTTTTCAAAGTGGAAGTTTTAAGACAATTTGTTTTAGTAAATTCCTTACTAAAAACGATTAAGCTGATACCATGTCGGTCTGTCCCAACATGGTGTCCAAGTCGAGGAGTTAAACATGGTATCATGTTGCCATCAATATTGTTTCAGCATGGTATCAACATGTATCGACATGATATTATGTTGGGCACTATGCCGACACCAACAAGGTATCAACTTGGTTAATGTGGGCGACTTGATACCAACTTGGTTTTTTGGTCATGTTGATATCATGTTAGGATAAAACCCTAGTTGAAACCATGTTGATATCGTATTAATACCAACTGAGTTCGTTTGCGGACGACCTTGGTATCAACATGGTATCAACGCGATCGTTTTTAGTAGGGTATACACTATACACTTTCTCTGAGTGAAAAAGGCTAAAATAATTTTTTTCTAATCTAAAAGCGATCGCGCATATCTCTCTCATCTTCATATTTGTTCCTAAATTTTTTGCAGTATTCTTTTTTTATTTTCTGGAAAAGAAGTTCTCATTTAAAATCATCGGTAATTTAGCATATCGACGGTGTAATTAGTCCGGAACCACTTCGGTTTGCGACGTGGCAGACTTCCTGTCATACTTTATTTTTCACTTGAAAAACTACTCAACAGAAATTCTTAAAAACTGCAATGATTTGTCTTTTCTGCGCAAAGAAAACTCTGCGAAAACTTTGAAGAATGATGTCGATTTGTTCTCCTTTAAAAAAATAAAATAGGAGCTAAGATTTTCAAACGCCGCAAACAAGATACGTGGTTTCGGACTTACACCGTCGATATGTAATTCTTCCCAACTAATTTACAAGAATCTAGAATTAAAACACGATTCTATGACCAGCACAAGTGATTCATCGTTTCTTTTCTAAAGCATGGATCTAAAACGGTCCGAATCGATCATCTGTTTCCGATCGTTGTATTCCTCCACGAAATGAGGAATTTTCGGTGGATGCAACATTGTGGCAACTTACATGATGGAGACCAATGGTAGCGACGTATGTGGCGAACCCCTCGTTGAGCCAAAGGTCGGTCCACCATTCCATGGTGACCAAGTTTCCGAACCACTGGTGAGCCAACTCGTGGGCGATAACCGAGGCGATTCTTTCCTGGTTCAAAGATGACGAAGCCTTGGGGTCGAAGAGGAGAAGCACTTCCCTGCAATTATCCAAAGCGAATACCGGACGATTAATAATGATAATTGGAGTCATTCGCCGTTGTCGTGATAATTGCCGGAAGAATGGCTTTCAGTTTTGATTATTGCGTAACAATGGACCTGTTGCAAACTTTTGCTAGAGCAAAATTAGAAGTTGTATCTTATAGAAAATGTCTCAAAAATCACAATGAGCGAATTGGCTAAGTCTGAAATGCACCCCTAACTTCACGATTTACGTGAAAAATGTGTGCGTTTTTTAAGCCTCATGCTTCAAAAACGATACTATGACACAGGTGAACATTTTTTAAGAGGAGCAGCTCTTTTTAACTTAGAGACTTTAACGCACGTTAAGAAAAATTAACCATTGTAATGGAATTTTGGTGGCCGGGTTTTTATCACTGTATAGACAATGTTTTTTTGACGAGATCCCCCAGAAGAGGTCAGTTTGTTAGCAGAATAAAGAAAGAAAAAGGAAACAAACCCTCGAAAATAAATGAAATTATACAATAAGAAAGTTATTTAATTGTTCGTTTACTTTAGGTAGTTCTTTCTTACTCCTCTTCCTGTGCATACCTAATTGGGGGTGATTGACAACAACTGCTCGCAGACGTGGGAAACTTGAGGAAGTGTGTTACAAACTACGCAAATTGCGCGCTACGGAGCACTTTTCAGACTTTTTTGATTTGCCCAACGTGACTTTTGAGTGAATTTACTCTTAAAATTGTTTTCAGCCACCGAAAAAAAGAGGTAGGGGTTAAGTCCCTATTGTTGGATGATATGGACATTCCCAATTAATTGTGACAATACCCCGATTAATTGTTGTAGTATCCCAATTAATTGTGGTAGTATCCCGATAAATTAAGTTACTGACCCAAATGTTGCAGTAATACCTCAACTTGAGTTGCGGTGCTACCAAAATTAATTGGAAATGTCCAAATGAGGCAACAAATTTGGGTAGTAGAAAAATTTTGGGGGATAACCCATAACACTTTTTTTTTCCGTGGTCGGCTGTGCCTCTTGCTTGCAACAGACCCATTCAGTGAGGTGGCGTGAATTGCGATGTATCGATTGTGATGTCATTTGAACCTATGGTAAAGAATCGATTGTTAAGGTGTTCGCTGCGAACACCCTGTTTATCGATCCTTTTCCATAGGTTTAAATGACAGATCAATCGATTTATCGCAAAGCACGCCACGCCACTGAACCCATTTATGGGAAGCCTCTTACCTGTAGGTGATGAGCCCCCAGTTCTCCATGGCGCCGGCGCTGAAGTCGGGGATGGCGGCCATGTCCTGCTTGGGGAGCGGGTACTTGGTGTCGAAGTATTCCTCGTAGTAGGAGAGCACCTTGGGTCCGAACTGGTTGGCGAAGTCCGTCTGGTTGACGGCCTCCTCGCGGGCCCACACGCGGAACGTCACGCCACCCTCCGTCATCGTCGCTTCCTTGTGGGTGAAGTCGGAGACCATCCAGGCCACCAAGTACGTGGACATGGGCACGGATTTCTGGAACTTGTCCTGCACCCAGCCCGGCTTATTTGGCCTGAAAAATTAGGAATCAGTCTTATAGTGAAGCAATGTCGAGAACGATTCAGTTGTCTATCAATCAATGAAAGTGTTCAGACATTTTTTATGCACTGGAAAAAAACCTACTGGATCCAGAGTCCAGACCCTTAAAAACATCACCAAGAAAAACTACTTTTTATTCAATCAGAAGCTTAAATCAAGAACCCAGCCTCTTAATTTGAGCGGATTTCCTTTTGATTTAAGCTTTAAATCTGATTGAATCAAGAGTCCTTTTTCTTGTCAATGTTTTCAAGAGTCTGGACTCTAGATCCAATGTGTTTTTTTCCAGTGTGGATCAGTTACCCTGCAGTCTATGATTGTTGAAACTTTAACTGACCATGTCGGCAAGATAAGACAAGACATAGACCTATCTGCGCCGTGTAATATATCGATTTTCGATTTTTGTCGTGCCGACATAAATTTCAACAATCGGGCTGCTGGTCACAGAATCGTGTTCTGATGCTAGATTCTTGTAGATTAGTTAAACATGTAAAGATCTTTCCAAATCGTCGTGCAGTATCCTTTGCTTTTGAACATTCATGAAGAATATTACCTCGCATTTAGGCGTGAAAACTTGTATGGAAACTCTTAGCAGCATTAATTTGTAAAAAAATGTTTTTTTTCAAATGTATCGTATCTTGGTGGATCCTGACTTATCCTATAAGAAAACACGGAAAGGATGCAGGTTCATTCGATCCGTTTACTTGGCTCGCGTTGTTGTGAGTTACGCCAGACTGTTGCTACCAGTCGAAAAAGCCTTCAGATTCGCACGATACTTCACCACTCACCCCAGAGTTAAAATATTTGTATCATAACTAGTCATGCAGAATAATCCTTCGCTCTTTGAACATTCATGAAGTATGTTGTCTGGCATTTAGTCGGGAAAATCTTTATGGGAACTGTTGGCATTACTCTGCAAATTTCTTTTGATTTCAGACGCTGCTTATTAGTATTTGGGTACTTTCAAAAGAATCACTTCATTAGGATTTTTACGAAAGGCCAAATTTCGGTAAATGGTTCTGTTGTGCTGGTCACGGGATTCTGTATTGATGCTTGATACTTGTAGATTAGCTCAAAATAATAAGATTCATCCAAACAGCAACTTCCTACGCTCAGAATAAACCAAGATATCGCGCTTTGAAAAATTCGGTTTATGACGTCATCCACCGCGGTAGTGACATCCTTACTTTCATCCACCATGCTTTCACCAAATTTCACGTTGAGTGTTCAGAGCAAACGCGCATCACACTGACTGATGACAGCAAGATGGAAGAAAACAAGGTGTAAAGATCGCGGTGGATGACGTCTTCTACCGATATTTTCAAAGCGCTGTATTTCTGTTAATACTGCAGAGTATGGAAGACGAATGCTTCGTCGTGCGTGCTTTGTTGCTTGTTGTACATTTGAAGGCGTTTCTAAGAGCTGGTGCTACAAGCTTTTTCCCTTCATTCAAGCTATATTCAATGCGCTTGCAAATGTAAGTACATGCGATTTATTTAAGTTTTTCATAAAAACTTTATGTTAAAGGTTGCGAACTCGTTTCATATCTCAAATTGAAGACAGGAGTATTTTATTTGAAGTAATTTTGAAGGAGTAGCGACAGGGAACCGTCGCACAGTGGATCGAGTCAATCAGAGATGTCAGACATGAAATTTTTGACTAAAACTGCAATTGATGTTCATTTCGTCACATTTTAAAGTTTGAGGGGTGGTTCCAGAAGAAAATTTCACGAAAAAACCAATGGAACCATTTTTAAAATTTCCAAGTTTCAATGTAACGGAGTTATGAGCTTTTAAGTTTCCAAATTTTGTCCGACCTCTCCCATTCACTCAATCCATTGTGCGTCGTTCAGTCTGCGAGGCGTAGATGATCGATTATCGATATATCTCCCTATTTGAAGCTATGGAAAATAGTCGATTATTAAGGTGTTCGTTGCGAACCTCCTGTTTATCGATCCTTTTTCATAGGTTTAAATGGCAAATCAATCGATATATCGCAAAGCACGCCACGCCACTAATGAATTAACATTTTTTGCGCTGAATATATAGCCACGGCACGGCGTTTTGGTCGCCAGCTTGCTCTGGTGTATCCTCTTAGTGTAAGGAAAAATACAAATTTATTGGAAATAATAACGGAAAAAAGTAAAATTCTGTAGAAAGTTACTCACATGGGAATTGTCTCTTCAAGCGGCATGTTACTGAGTGATGTGTATTTTTCCGGATGCCCGATGGTTATTGTGAATGTCGCTTTCATTTTGGGCTCATCAAAACAGGGGAACGCCTTTCTGGCATCTGTAGACTCGAATTGTGTCACGCCAAGCCACCTGAGGAAAATCGATGTTAAATGTTATGTACTTACGAGCTTGTTTACAATTTTATAAATATTTTGTAAGGAGAGTCATAGGCCGGGGTCATTTAACTGTGTTTCGATGCCTGGACCTCGAACGTGAGAGAAATGTGTTCTATCGAAACGATATTTATCTAAATTACACACATTTGTTAGTGACAGTCACAGTCCATCTTCTAGAGGCGACACTGAACACTTTGTGGGCGCTTTATTGAACATCTGACACATTTCAAGAGATTTATTACAAATTGCAGACATATAATTGCACATGCGACATAAATACATATTTTTTTACAAAAAGTCATGGTTCATTTAAGGATATGCTTATAGCATATTTTGCGCTTGCCTCGAAGTCACATGTTGAACCATGCATGTGTTGTTGCTTGCTTTGTAACTGAAGGCGTTTTTGGTTTCGGTACTAAATCGCATGGATGAACTAATTATAGTTCAAGATGGCAATGGTTACACGGTGCATTTGTAGATCTAAGTGTGTGTGATGTTTTGAAACTTTTTCCACAAGAACTATGATAGAAGCCTCATACTTGTTTAAATTCCTAAATTGAAGAGAAGAATAAGTATACTTTGTGAATGAAGTAAAATGTTGTATCCATCCATTGATTTTTCTCAGGAGAGGCAACCTGATTATCGTGCACAGCACAAATTTAGAATAATAGGCTTTTTAAAAAGCATTTTTAAGGTGGTTTCATCTCTTAAAGATGAATTAAAAATATAATATCTATTTAGAAAACTCAAACAGTGTTCAAGAAATTGGCCTAGGTAGTAAAAATTTGCATGAAATTGTCTCATTCTCTGTGTGCAGTGTTGTCGAATCGTGCCATGACGAAAACTGTACTAAACTGTCTTCTAGCTGCCGTGGTAAGGAAGAGTGTCATAAGAACCATCGTCAATTACCAAATTTTCTTTCATTCTGTGCAAATTTTCAGGAAAACTCGTGAATATTTTCGTTTAAAATTTGCAGTGAATTTTCTTCGTAATTAGATCTAAATTTTCTAAAAAAATTCAAGAGAAAATAGTCTACCCAACCCAACCCAACCCAACCCAACCCAACCTAACCTAACCTAACCTAACCTAACCTAACCTAACCTGACCTAACTTTCCTCAAATATAAACATTTCATTGGAGGAAATTTGGCAACTTTAAAATGTTTATACGGCGCACAGTGGATCGAGCCAATGTAAGAGGCCGGACAACATTTTGAAACTGTAAATGCCTACGTCTCCGTTTAAACAAAACTTGAGGTTCTAAAAATGGTTTCATTGGTTTTCTCGTGAAATTGACTTTTGAAAACACCCCTCAAAATTTAAAAATGTCACGAATTAAAGAGCAAAATTTGCAGTTTTAGACAAAAATTTCATGTCCGACCTCACTGATTGACTCGATACACCGTGCGGCGTTTTCCCTTAGCACGGCAGTGCTGTTCCCAGCCGGTCATCGTGCGTAGTCTGGCAGCATAGGAATAATATCAGATGTGAAAGTTGATGGGGTCTGGCGGGTGGGGCGTCGAGACCTGACGCGACGCGCCGGACGGTGACAGAGGGTCGTGGATCAATGGATCCGATTAATGATGCGAGCCATCAGTGATCATTGATCGACAAGCGTATTGTTTAATGTATCGGCGCGCGCCTTGACACCAATGTCCCGGCCAGCAGCGTGAGCCCTCACGGCTTGTAAACCAGTCGCCGACAAAATGTTAGCGATGCCTCCAGCGTTTAAATTACCGGCCCTGGCTCATCCTTAGAATGAGTAAAAGCACGCTTCTCGTGATGGTGGCGACATAATTTGAATACATTCGCAGTGAGAAAAAATAGAAAAAAATCGGATTTTTTTTCAAAAAAAATTGAATAAATTTGAAAAACAGTAAACCATAAAAAAAATTTAAAAAGAAAAAATTAAAAATATAAAAAAATAGGAAAAACAAAAAAAATGAAAAAATAAGAAAAAATCAAAACAAAAACTCGGAAAAAAATAAAAAAATAATAAAAAGAAGAAAAAAATAGAAAAATTAAAGAACAGAAAAAATAAAAAAATAAAAAAATAGAAAAAATGAAAAATGGAACAATTTAAAAAAATAGACAAAAATAAAAATATTATAAAAAATAAAAAATAGAAAAATTAAAAAAGCAGACAAAAATAGAAAAAAACAATAAATTATAAAATCTCTCCGTTTATTATATGGCTGCGGAACCGATACTTTTGTCGGAATACAGGGTGTAGCAGGGTCAGACCGTCATAGCGCAGGTTTATGCCCATAGCGCAGGAGCGTGTGTTCTACGGGTAAAAATAAGACTTTTTTTTCTGAAAAGTTTTCCTCAAAAATGTTTCCAGTTGAGGCCACGCTTCTCTCACCCTCTCCCCAAATATTCAAGAAATTCGTCCTTGTTACGAAGCATTGGCATCTAGGGACTAAAACTCATGAAGAACGACCAAGGACTAATGAAAAGTGACGACTCCCTGTGATTTTTACCGCGCTGAATGCATCAATGGTCTTACAAATATAAAGTCCAAGGAATTCCAGAGAGTCTAAAGGGTGAAAGAACTTAGCTTGTTACCCTAAGAGATCCAGGCCTCTTGAAATTGATTAATTAGGTAAAATATGATTTATTTTTAAAGAACAGGAAAAGAGGTGCACTAGGTATATTAATGAATATGGCAAGCTAAGACTCCAATTCTCAGCAATTATCTGACTTGTGTAAATAAACCCTAAATATGATACAATTCGGATATCTAATATTGAAACACAACAATGTAATGATCATAACAGGAACGTGAAAAACTGATCCTCTATTCGCATACGATTCTTTCACAAGATCAGGTTTAAGAAAAAGCAATTTTCCGTCTTCCCACCTTTCATCGACGGAATTTGAACTGGAATTTAAAGGTGATTTATCTTTTGTTTTCTGTTCGTATTTTGTGATCCTATCCTGCTGTCTGCTCTTTTATTTTAAGATGTGCAGCAAATCTTGTCCATCTTAATGCCCCAGTTTTTGCAAATGTCTTTCCTTAAAACCCGTTTCGAAGCCGATCCCGCAATGACGCGTTTCCCCTGTTCGATAAACAGATTTCCTTGCCAATTCCTCTCTGGCAGTGAAAAAGTCGCTCTCAATAAGGGGAAACGTTTATCGAAATTGAATTAATTTGCTGAGCGTGACTATAAATCAGTGGTCAACAGATTACTGTGTCGGGCAGACAGATGATCGAAGTCATTGTTGCTACCTTGCGGGAGAATTCCTCTTAATTCTAATTGCCACGGTTTGATAAATCTGAAAAATAAATAAAAAACTGACAGCACCGATTGTGGCCAAAGTTTATATCGATGTTTCGGTTCCAACACGATTGCATTATTCATGTCTTGAACTTGTGAGAATCGCATAGCCTCCGTGAATGTCATGCGTGGATCGTCTCGAAAATATGTTTGAGGATCATAAGTACCTTACCAAATGGCCCAAGGAACCCTAAAAGACACTTTTCGGATGTTTTAAAGGCATTTTTTACCTTAAGACCTATGAGATGGACATGGTCAAAAATTCGACTCTTCAAGGCAAACTCAGATGAGTTTTAAATTTTCTTTTCTATACTTTGAGAAAACAAACATTGTGGTAAAATTAAAAGATCAAGTATCAGTTTTTAGGGGTGATTCAAAGCACTCTACTAATCATTTAAAAAAAAAAAAACCAGAGACTAGAGCTTTTAAAGGAAGGACGGGATTTAAGAGGTCTTAGAACCAAAATTTATCAAAAAAGACGACCAAAATTAGTTGTTGCAATATCCTAATTTGCATTTTATGGGGAGTTAAAATGTATATTATTACTTCCAAGGCCAAAAATGAGGAGAGTGCCTAATATTACTCTCGTCCAAACATTTTTACCTGATTAAATCCAATAGCATTGTCTTATGTAATATGGGAAAAAAGAAGAAGATAAAGACGTAAACATTCGGAGATCGCAGCTTTGAAGAGAAACCTACGGTTACTTTTGAAAGCTATTGGGAAATATGGTATTCCAGGGAAAAGTCTCATTTTGATCCAAGGTCACTGAATAAAATCCGAGAATTGGAGTACTTGATTTTGACTCACCGTAAATATTAATTTGAAATTAACTTACTTGGTTTCATTGGTTTTGCTGTCAGTGTAACTTGAGCGGTAAAATCCTGCCAAGTCATCAGGCATAACGCCACTGAACGGTATAAAGAGGGAGTAATTTTGGCCGGCTTGCAACTTTGAGTCAGTTTGGGCGATGTAATATTCATTCTCTTTGTCGTATGAATGACTGGCGATGTTGAATTTCTTCAGATTTTCAGGGTTCAGGGCCTGTGTAAGCGTCACATGGCTTTCATCTATCACGAGATTGTGTGAGTGGACAGCAATACGGTCAGTTTCTTCTATGCAGGCGATCTGAAATTGAAATTAGTGTTTTGTTGATATTTTTTCAAATAAGGGCATAAGTGAGGATTTTTTTTTAAATATAAAAATCGCCATGAGCTAGACCATACCCGGTATCTCGGGATCGATGTAACACATATCCTGATCTTTTTATTTTATTCCTTCGATTTGTTTTTGTTTCTTTCCCTCATTTTGTTTATAAATGGACCACTGTACGAGATGTGAATGCAAACGTTTTAATGTGAACATGTGTTCTGACCATGATTTGTGCACCAAAAATGACTGAAATCAACTCTTGACCAAGATATCAATGGTTTTAGTTTACATTGGTTACGGGAATTCGGAATTTCCCGCGCAGAAGAGAATTAATAGTCTGCTTGAATCTAATTGCGCAGTAGGTTGGTTTTGGCAGGCCCCTTAATCGCGCAAATGAAACCCCCCTCCCCCTCTTTCCTTGCACTGTTCAAAGTGTAAACAACATGCAACAGCTGCGCCAAAGTATCAAAATAGAGGTTGTTACATTTTCATACCGAACGGACTACTGCGGTAATGTTTGGTGCACGATTTGCCTCACGTAGACTTTAGTTATTTTATGGGCGGGAGGTTTGAAATCACGCATCGAAAAACATAATATATGTTGATAAGGAGTTAATTTCCGTAATTTTCATTGCGCAAAACGTGCAGTCATGATACGAAATCATGTATCAGAATGCTTGAATTTGCACCTTGTCTAGTGGTCCATTGTCCGATAATAGATATTATGTCACATCTTCAAATATGATCTGATTATTTATGTAGTAAGTTTTAATGGACTAGGGGGTTACGGAGGACATCCACAACCCACTATTACTATATTTTCTGTCTGGAATAATGTTACGTAAAGGATGAAATCTTGCAAGTTTTAACACATTGTAATACAATTCCTTGCAGGTTTTAGCTTTTTGAAAATATTACAATGTTGAGTATGAAAAAACGTGGACATACATATGGCAACGTCGCAGTCATAATGACACCAGAGTGAAGGACAATGCCAAATTACATTAGCAAACATTCATTCACCTCAAATGGGCAACATGATTGCTCAAAGTCTTGTGGGGCAATGAAGAAAGTCCTATCGAGGATTCGCAGTTAGCTCATAGAGCGATCAGATCCTCTCATTGCAATATTATCAATCACGGATCTGTGCAATTGCTTTATGAAAATGTTTTATTTGTCATTGTAAAGTATTATTATCACTGTCTTAATTCTGAGTAGATATCATTAATAGTCATATATTTCATCTCCTTCCACAGTCAATTGCTTTTGGCTATGGATAAGATACAGCCCCAAGAGGCGTCCGCTAAGCCTCGCGAAGAGCTTTCGGGGGGTTCGGCCGCATAGTGGCCAGGGGACGTAGCCCCCTAGTTACATAAAAACAGTGGAAAAACAAGGATGAAAAACGGGAAACAAGGCTAAAAATACACAATGAATGAAACCCAAGACGTTTCGACTCAAAACTGAGTCATTTTCAGTCGGAAACAATAAAAATTTAAAGAACCTCTTTCTCTCAGATCCCGGCCACCACCATGTAGGGCTCAGGTTTTTTATCGTTTTTTCTTTTAAATTTTTATTGTTTCCGACTAATTATGACTCAGTTTTGAGTCGAAACGTCTCGGGTTTCATTAATTGTGTATTTTTAGCCTTGTTTCCCGTTTTTCATCCTTGTTTTTCCACTGTTATCATTGTCTTGGGCTGCTCTTAAAAAATTGTATCTATGTTACATAAAAATGCACAGAAAATAATTTATGTGAGGAAAAGGATTAATTTATTCTCAGTGACGCACCTCAATAAGAGCGCTTCCCCAGAACTTGAATTCGTCGGTTTCAAGTCCGGTGTTGATGACCAAGTCGTAGTGTCGGGGCTCCACTTTTCCATCGAGGCGATACGGAGGCAGATCTGCAGCTGAGCATCCCGTCGTACCGAGAATCAGTCCTATGATGGAGTAGATGAAGTATGTGTTCATGTTTCTAATTTACTGTTCCTCCTCTGAAACAGAATAGTAAGAACATATGAGGATAGTTGCCCTTCAACAGAAAGGGTTTCGGCTGATTTCACCCCTCAATGCAAAAAATGGGGGAAAACACTAAGCATCGTGGACCGAACCAGGGTGGCATGAAAAGAAGAAATGATGATGAAAAAGAAAAAGAAATGGATAGATGGAAGAGGATGAAATGAAAGATTGAAAATTTCGGTGAGAGATTGGAAATTTTTTTGTAATATTTCATGAAATATCACGACGCTGTGAAATATTTAATGGAATTTCACGAGGTTGTAACATATTTCATGTTTTTCAGGGGCTAGAGTATGCAACCCGCACTAAAACTCACAAAAATAGAAGAAAGTCACAATTTTTATATTTTGCGAAACATGAATAGGGACCGATATTTTTCAATACCTTTCATACATTTCTGAAATTTCATGAAATATTTCACGTGAAATTTCAAGATTTTATTTTTCATGAAATTTTGCCACCCTGACCCGCACAGTTTGTAAGAGGGAGGTAAAATAGTGCTGGGTCTACACTATTTTGCGGGGTGTTCATACAAATTAAAACTTTTTAAAACATCGTGAGTCAATTCAAAGTATGGAAAACGGACTGTTGCGCCCGTTTTTTGGCGCAATTCAACACAAAATATAATTTGAAACACCTTTCAAAGTAAAATTTGTTTCTACTACAGCAGCTCTTGGAGTAATAGCAAATTTTTCTTCCATACCCAACGCAATTTTTGAGAAAATAAACGACAAAAATGTCTCCACTCACTTACGTCATTGACCTCTTTCCGAGAGAACCAAAATTCAAACACCTTTTTCCCCCGACGTGAAAAAAACATCGAACCACGACAGAGATTAAAAACCCGATAAACGTTTTTGAATTTCTTGGAATTCCTTGGACTTATTTTTGCGACGGTTATGATTGGAGCTCCATTGCATGATGCTCTCTTGATGCACGCAACCCGAGTTGCTGACGCATAACAGGGGGCATTAAATTAGACAGCTGTTTACATCATTGGAGCCCGACGCAAGCACGGTTCACAAGTGCATCGATTTTTCATTGCTCATCGTTAAAAACGCACAGCCTCCAGATTTAACGAACCCAGGCTAGAATCAGCCACATTAAGCACTATACAGGGTGATTCAGGGTTAAACGACCAGACTGCAGGAGCGTGTTCTGTGCTGCCGTGTTAAGGAAGAACGCCGTATGAACATTCGAGAGTTACCAAATTTCCTTTCGACAAAACGATGATTTTTTAAGAAAGTTATGGATATTTTTCCTTTAAATTTTCAGGAATCTTAGGTGAAATCGTGAGAAAAATTATCTGAAAAATTGGAAGGAAAATATTCACGAAGTTTACCAGGAAATTCGTGTTTTATCGAAGGAAATTTGGCAACGTCTGAAGGTGAATCGGCGTTCTTTTTCGTACGGCAGTATGGGTCAAAATAAGACTTTTTTGTTGTAAATTGAGACTTCGATTTTTTTAGATCATTTGGATTTCATTTTGCAAAAAGGAACCAAGAGCATCGCATATGTTGCTAAGATTTGTGCAACATCATCCTTTGCAATAAAAGTACCGAAATCATGCAAAAATATGAAATTCACAATGTCACATGATAATTTTTGTCTTAAATTTACAGTTTTTTCGGGCGTAAAACAAAAACTGTTTTTAAATGATCAGGTTTTTCTTCCAAGCAAAAGAAGTTGCACGATTTTAGCAACATTGCAATTGCTCTTGGTTCCTTTTTGCAATATGCACACCATTTATGAATTCCTAGCATAAAAGTAGAGGGTTAAAGTTACAAATTCTCATGAGATTCGGTTTACAACCGTTGTTGCCACAATTCAGGAAAAACGGTTTATTTTCCGAAATTTTGAGGGGTCCGTAGCTACGTCAGGGGGCACTTTCGGAAAAAACGTTATACAACTAAAAAGTCTTATTTTGACCCATAGAACTCGCTCCTGCAGGATGGCTGTTTAACCTTGGTTCACCCTGCATATGGCAAAATCATTGACGATTCTCTCAAGGTGGCTACTTCAAATGGGATTGTTGTATGCAAGCAACACAGGGAAATGATGAGTTATTTCTAAGGAAAAATCATGGAGAGATACCGATGAGCATATCAAGACACTCTGAAATTCATTCGGTAACACAGTATTAGCGCAGTCCGAGTCAAAAGTTATCAAAGTTCCCGCATCTTTGGACACTTTTTCTTCGAATTTGGCAACCACGTACACCCAGAAAGAGGTTTTGGAGAATCTAACCCGTGATCGTAAATAAAATCTCGCGAACTGCTAACGATCTTCCTCGCGTGTGGTTATTGTTGCCTTAAAGCACCTCTTTTCGCATCATCATATAGAAATGGAAGTTAAAACCAAATGCTTTGAAACGACTGAAATTAAAGTGTAGATTATTGTAGAAGTCTGCAAAATTGCTCGAAAAATTTAGGTTAGGTTTTCTTACATCCTTTTCTAACAAAACTTCGTTGCCTACGCCCGAGAAAAAGTGCCCACAAATGCGGGAGACTGATAATGCGTGATACAGGCTTGTACGTACTGTAATACCCCGGTATTCGCGACCCCGCCATCGATCCGCGATCGAATTTTTGCGGCATTACCCCGCTATCCGCGACTCCGTGACTCGCTTATCCGCGATCGGGGAAGAGAATCTTGAACCATGAATGAAATGACTGTGGGAAGGTTGTCATGGAAGTGAAGCACCAACTGATAGAGTTTTCCTCTTCCTAACCTTACTTAATTATTTTATTTCAAATCATTCATATTCATTTGTTTTGTCACTCTAGTGACTTTCTTCCGCAAACCATAGGTGAATGTAAGCATTTTTCATTTGACAAGTCCCCTAACTCTTCACTTTCCATAAGACCAATGCCCCCGTGTCCGGAAATTTGGTATCCGCGGGGTTTACGCAGAACGTAACCCTCGCGGATACCGGGATATTATCGTATAGCAAATTGTGTGTATTTCAGACGTATTCATCATACCTATCGTAATTTTAGGGCTCAGTTTTGGGCAATCTGAAAAAATTCGGCGAAAAAGAGAACCAATTTGCACAAGGCAGTATGAGTGCCTTATCGAGGGGTAATGCGGAAATACAGCTATTTTGTCAAAAATGATGTACAATTGAACCGTGATAAGGAGAAAGGAATGAAGGCCAAATCAGTTATTGCCGAATTTAATTGAGCAATATAATTTTTTACATAAAAAGGTTTTGCAGATTTTTGTACAAATTTCAGTACATTTCCTGCATGGTATACGAAGGATATTCCTAAAAATTTTCGAAGGACTTCGCACAAACGTTTTCTTGTAAAAAATTAAATTGCCCGGTTAAATTTGACAAAAGATGATGTGGCCTAGTTCCTTTCTGCTTAACGCGGTCCAATTTTTCGCCCTCTTGTTCTCAGACAACTCTGGTTTTTCGCAAATTACATGAATTTCGCCGTATCAACAAAATCACGCTGTTCACTTTAAATGGATCCGTAAAATTTTGAAAAAACAAGAATGGCAGGACTGTCTGCTGCGGTTAGGATCCACAAATCACGCAATGAATAGGAGATTGACAACGCTGGAATGGATGCGAATTTAATTGCATCATATTCGCCGGTCAATGAAAACAAACGCAACTCTCTCCGAGCGGTCGCCCGGTTGGTCAGCTACCGATAGATCAACATCCAACACTGTTGACAGTTGTTTGCATAAACACGAGCCGCTATCAGCCGCAGACGATGTTAGACGAAGTGGACACATACCTGTCACTGCGCAACTTCTCCATCTGGAGACGCGCTTCCGAACTTTGGCGTTGCCACGTTTTTCCACGAGTAATTCAAAACGTGATTGCAAGGTCATGAGAATACATCTCGTCATAAAAAAAAATAATAAAAAAAAGTAACGAGAATGGTGATGTTGCATGTGTGAGGAATTTGCGATTTGACTACTGATTTTTGTGTAAAAGTTCGCGAGAAACACAATGGTGCCACTGGTTTTCTCTGAAATCAACTCCCAAGCTCAAGTAAAGCTCTCAAGTTGAGGCCAAAATGGAGGGGATATCCCACGCTATCCTGAGAGTCCACCTCTACATCAAGACAAACTCTCCATGCAAAGATAGGGAGCAAATACATTAGCAGGGTTGCCACTTTAGTTGGGGACTCCGCAACTGAAAACACGGCATCACTGATAATGTATTTGCTCCCTACCTTTGCTTAGAGAGTTTGTCTTGATGTAGACGTGGACTCTCAGGATAGCGCGGGATATCCCCTCCATTTTGGCCTCAACTTGAGAGCTTTTTTTGAGCTTTGGAGTTGATTTCAGAGAAAACCAGTGGTACCATCGTGTTTCTCGCAAACTTTTACATAAGAATCAGCAGTCAAATCGCAAATTCCTCACACATGCAACATCTCAATTCCCATTTTCCGGCGTAAACTTTTGTACGCTGGACCATAGCATGCTAAGCACTGCCATTTTTACCATATATTTTGGTCCTTTTTGAGGAAGGAGATATTGGGTGTTACCTATGTATATTCGGGGAGAATTAGAAATTTTTGGTAGGGGTGAAATGGGGATAGAGAGGCACTTCATCAAAGGGGATCTAGGGGGTATCATAAGACACCCCACCAAAAAAGTTCCGTGGGACACCACACTTCCAAAAGAGACCTCGGGAGGTTTCAAAGGGGGCACGAGGGAGGGGGGCGACTCCTCGGGCAAAAGTTAAAACATTAAATAGGAGTAATTTTGAGCTGTTCTCATCGAATTGATCGAATTACAATTTCAAAGATGAAAGATATTTAAAGCACTCATTTGGCAAAATACCTCAAATTTCTTAAAAGGAGCCAGGAAGATTCCTGGGGGAAACCAGGCCCCCTCGCGGCCCCCCTGGTTCCGCCCATGTTCCTTAATAAGAAATACACAGTCAGTATAAAAATTGCGCAGTTAAGTGAGAAGCGATTCTCTGATTGTGCTAATCAGTCCGTCTTTCATTGCACAATCGTTTATTTTTCTTTCCGAGTCCACTTCTTAACAGTTGGTTTTTGAAATGTATTGAATGTGAAAAACCGAAAATGTAATTTACAGTGCCATTTTTTTTTAAAGATCGATTCAGTTCGTTAGTTCGTCTCCGAAAAGCGAGAAGCGAAAAATTCACCGTATGATTCAACCCTTTTTTAATGATATCAAGCAACGTACGTCACGAAATCTATTTATATGCTCCAAAAAATATCGACGATAACGAGGCCAAAAAAGGAAGTGAAGCAGGATTGCGGGAACTTCGATGACAACGCGGAACCTACAACAGCTATTGCATTTTATAGATTAAAATAAAATTGTGAGCATTCGCAGGAAAATAAACTCTGGGCCACGAAGAGCACGTTTTCAATAGGGCGATTTTCGTTGTGTTAGTCAAGTTCAAAAATTGTACTTCAAAATGTCAACGAAAACGACTCCCAGTCTAAAAAATTATAAATTGCGAGTTATTTTGTTCATTTGTGTGCCAAAAGCTTTTGTAAATAAGCTATTTGATCTATGGATTCCGTGCTAATCTTGACAGGCAGATTAGAATTTTACATAGCATTCTCTTCCAAACTACATCTTTTGTACTCGAAACTTCAAACTGCAATTAATTCGGTTGGTTTGACAATTTCGGGCTAGTTTTATTAAAAATTGTGTTGAATATTCGTCTGAGCTGAAGAATCAATAGCTTATTTTGAGGTTCTTCTTCCAGGGCTGGATTTACCTACTTGCCGCCCGTGGGCCGCCTGTATTTTGCCGCCCCCATCTCATTCGTTTTGAAACATCAATGAAAACCATCAAATGAACGTGCCAGCGGGGGAGGACTGCATGAGACGCGTTTACTTGTGTTGAACACATTTTTTGGGAAAGCCCTGTCAACACTGCTTGCAAAAGTGCACGGAACTTTGCGCGAAAGTTAAGTCTCGTAAACCTATCTCTGTGCGGACAAGGCCAAGGCCTTCCATTCATAAGAAATGAACGAAAAAATTATGAAAGAGCAAACATAAATGAGGATTAATGATTTTAACCTCCGCCGCCGCGCCGCGCAGACCGCACCGTGTTTGGCGCAATGCGTGAAGTATTCCGACAGTCTTGTAGGCGCTATGAATTTCACGCCGACAGCTAGCTGCTGAATGCACTGTGTTTGACGCAATGCGTGAAGTATTCACGCAGTCTTGAAGGCGCTATGCATTTCACGCTGATCGCACTGTGTTTGCCGCAATGCGTGAAGTATTCATGCAGTCTTGTAGGCGCTAATATGTGTTACATGCCGATGCCGACCGTCGCGCCGAGGGCTTCTCCTTTTCATCTCAAGTCCTCGTCATCATTGCTCTCTGCGCCGCGCCGCTCCAGGCCAAATTGCGTGTTTGGTTTCTCTCTCAACTCGACTAATTAAAGGTGCTCTCTCTTGTATCACGGAAAGACGACAAGAGTAGAAATTACTCTACTCTCAGAAAATTAGAGATTTTGACGCCTTTTCTCGTTTGTAATTTTTTTTCTAAATTCGAATTTTCTATACCTACATTTACAAAAATTTCAAAATTTGCCGCTCCCTATAGATTTGCCGGCATGGGCCGCGGCCCATGTGGCCACCCTAGGGTGCGTCAAAAAAAATGAAAGTCTGAAATGTTCCGCTCCCCAGGCGGCAATCGATGACGTTTGGTAAAAAAACATGTTTGCCAAAATTTGGGCCAATTTCAACCATTTTAAATGGTGCCAAAGGTCAATTTTGTGACGAAATTATGATATTTTGGTTTAGACGACCTCGATTTCGTACAAAAAACTCGATTTTACGCTGAAATCGTGCGTTTACGAGAAAAATGCCAAAGAACTCGACTTGTAGAGAATGAAATTTTACATTAGGAGGACGTCTTTGTAACCGATAAAAAACAAATTGAATTAGAAAAACTCAACTCGGTATTTATTTTTTTGGTCCTCAGAATTTCCGAGGTCTTACAAAGTAGAGGTTTAAAAGACTCATTTTTCACGAAAATAAGTCGAAAGAGGGTATAAATGAACTGCAGGCAAGTGTTGAGGATGCAAATGTCATCAGAACTTCCTCAGTTTCAAAAAAAGTTCCAACTATTTTGTACAATCCTCCAAAAAGTGTACGGCTCGAGAAGCAGGATCGTGCTATAATAGTAAGGGGAAAGTGCGGTTTGACCGGGAAAAATTGCGTTACAAACTTTCCCTACCTATGTAATCGTCATCAGTAGGTCCTCCTGAACAACTTCCTAAAAGTTAAAAATGGCCCGACCCCGGAACACCCCTCAAAAAAGTTAAAATTGAAAATGGCGGCCGTAATAAGAGGGTCCGGGAAATCGGTATTTTAAAATGCCCATTCTGTCTCATCATGCGAGGTATCATTTCCTATGTTATTTTGGTCGTAGATTTCATAAATGAATTCCGCAAGGCCCTCCGGCCAAAGGGGGCGCTCCAAATCAAAGATGGCGGCCAAATGTGAAAGGCAGGAGGTTGCATTTTTTTAAATATTCACCGAAGGAACAAGGAAAGTGAAGTGTCTTTATTTTCATGTATTTATGGCCAAGAAACTTAAATTTGATGTTATAAATGTATTTAATAAAGGAAATTTAAGGAAACATACGACTATCGAGAAAAACGTAAGCTCAGAAGGGGCCTTGCGGAATTCATTTATGAAATCTACGACCAAAATAACATAGGAAATGATACCTCGCATGATGAGACAGAATGGGCATTTTAAAATACCGATTTCCCGGACCCTCTTATTACGGCCGCCATTTTCAATTTTAACTTTTTTGAGGGGTGTTCCGGGGTCGGGCCATTTTTAACTTTTAGGAAGTTGTTCAGGAGGACCTACTGATGACGATTACATAGGTAGGGAAAGTTTGTAACGCAATTTTTCCCGGTCAAACCGCACTTTCCCCTTACTATTATAGCACGATCCTGCTTCTCGAGCCGTACACTTTTTGGAGGATTGTACAAAATAGTTGGAACTTTTTTTGAAACTGAGGAAGTTCTGATGACATTTGCATCCTCAACACTTGCCTGCAGTTCATTTATACCCTCTTTCGACTTATTTTCGTGAAAAATGAGTCTTTTAAACCTCTACTTTGTAAGACCTCGGAAATTCTGAGGACCAAAAAAATAAATACCGAGTTGAGTTTTTCTAATTCAATTTGTTTTTTATCGGTTACAAAGACGTCCTCCTAATGTAAAATTTCATTCTCTACAAGTCGAGTTCTTTGGCATTTTTCTCGTAAACGCACGATTTCAGCGTAAAATCGAGTTTTTTGTACGAAATCGAGGTCGTCTAAACCAAAATATCATAATTTCGTCACAAAATTGACCTTTGGCACCATTTAAAATGGTTGAAATTGGCCCAAATTTTGGCAAACATGTTTTTTTACCAAACGTCATCGATTGCCGCCTGGGGAGCGGAACATTTCAGACTTTCATTTTTTTTGACGCACCCTAGGCCACCCTCTTAATCCAGCCCTGTCTTCTTCCTGTGAATTGTTACTTAAACACAGTTTCTTAAGCTATATCTAGGAAGCTTTCTTGGGAACTACTCTCTGAAAATGCTAACTGTAAACAGCTACGCTATTAACTACTTTTGACTGCGGTGAGTATTTGAAATTTGTGGGTCTACCGCTACCCTAAAATATTTGTAGAGCACTCCATAATGTTCTTATATAAACACGATTTTAAATGTGGGTGGACTGGAGTTCCTACTTCTGAAGACGGTCGGTAATATAAATAAAACCATTAAAGAGAATTTATAAACTTGAGTCATGGTCCTCGGAATATCAGACAATTCAAGTCTGAATGGAGTGGTGAATCTTGTTGCCGCTTCGTTGAACACACTCAGGAAGCATGCCAGGGGCAAATCGTCTGATTATTACCCACTTAGTTCTGAATTGCGAAAATAATGAACTCATATGTTCCTTGTACTGAACATCGCAGTCACGATCGACGATGTTAAAGTTTGGCCAAGACACCTTGATTTTATAGTTATACCTATAGATAGTGGTAAAATCACCTAGAGGATTCTCCAATGACGAGGCGTTAATGATCGATTTTTGATACTTCCCTATTTGAAGATGTGGTGAAGAATCGATTATTGAGGTGTTCCATGCAAACACCCTGTTTGTAAATCCTTATCCATAGGTTTAAAAAGGCAGATCAATCGATATATTGCAAAGCAATGGAAATTTTGATTTCATGGATTAAGTTCCTCTTTCCCATGAACGATCACACCGTCACCTTCCGGCCAAAGTATTACAAGCGCCATGCGACGTTTAAAAATTTCCGCCGCCATTTTATTTTTCTATAGAGAAATTGTTCATCGAAGCTATCCGAAAATTTCACTGAACCTTCTTTGTGCTGCCGATAAGATTCAGTGAAATTTTCAAACAGATTCAACCAACAATCTCTCTGTAAAAAAATAAAATGGCGGTGGAAATTTTGAAACGTCGCATGGCGCTTGTGATATTTTGGCCGGTAAGTGCCGACATTTCGATTTAGAGATTCCGCAATCTAAACTTTTTAATTTACCTAAATGTTTACATACTTTCGAGACCACACGCTCCATCCACTCCATGACTCCATGAAATCGCAGTATCCTCGTTTTGTTCCTATGTCAAACACATAGTCCGTGCAAGGAGTCTTTGAGATTCTATAGAGTAGAAAGTCAGTACTAACTCTTACATTTGAAGGACTGCGAAGGTGTAGATTCTCGCTATGGATTAGTGTCGCTCCTTACTTGCAAGGGCAGTTTTCATCCACGACCTTCAATGCATCTGAACTGATTCTAATTTCAAAGAGAGTGCGAGCTTAATGCATCATTGATCTGACACACTTTCTGATTCGGAATCCACGATCTTTTCAATGAGGAATTATTTTCGGGAGCTTTCAAGAGTTTCCAATCTTTGCATAAAGCTACCTCGATGGGAAGGAGTCTGAGTTTTGCTTACGGGGTCTTGCGAGAAGGAGGGGCTCATACTTGCGGGTCGATTACGTCAATTCGATAGACAGAGCTGTAGGCAAAGATACAAAAGGGGTAGGAAGGGATCGTATTTGAGCTAAATTTCTACATTTTTAAATTAAAGATTATCAATTTTATTTAGATATATTTGGTATTTTAAATTATTTTACTTTTAACACTTAACTTTTAAAGTTTTTTATTGTTTAAACTTTTAATTTAAGTTATCAAATAAATAAATAAAACAATATTTAATTAAATTATTTTATTTAGTAACTAGATATTTAAAACATAGTTTTATTTAAAATATAAAAATTTAGCGGAATTTTGAAATCTTCCACACGGAAGCGGGTGGTCGCAATGGACATAGGAGGTAGATAATAGAGTAACTAACTGCAACCTACGAGAGACCCTATATTTAGTCCATCATTTTCTCCCTTAGTCTACAGGAAACAACTTATTCAACCGATAGGATCGCTTCAAAATACTCCCTATGTCTTCTTTGTCTATAATTTTGTCTATAAATTTCAGTAATCAGCCTGCTGGGGAACGTGAGTGTCCTTATTAGAAAATACATTAAAACAATATTCTCCCTTGAAAAAAAAAATCTTCGATAATTTTTTAGGTTTTCTACGTTATAATTTAAGAAAAAGTTAGGAGGACATTATGAAGCCTGTCCAATTTGCGTTATTCACAAGGAAGAAGGAAGTTGGCTTACGGGAAGGAAGGGGGGAGTGGGCCAAAGAGTTTGACAAAAAGGTTTACCTAGTACTTGAACGGCCCCCTAAACTTTTCCTCACCCCCATGAAGAATTTTGAACAGAGACCCGTGCAGTGGCAAGGCGTGCTTTGCGACATATCGATTGATTTGCCATTTGACCGCGTTAACAGAAAGAACCAAGCCACATCAGCTATTGCCAAATTTAACAGGGAAATTACATTTTTTACGAAAAACGCTGTGCAGATTCCTTTGCAAATTTAAGGAATTTGCTTGTATTATGGAAAAAATTCACTGAGATTTGCACAGAAATCCGCACACGTTTCATGTAAAAATTAAATCGCCGATTAAATTGGCAATAGCTGATGTGGCTTGGTTCCTTTCTGTTAAACGCGGTCCATTTAAACCTATGGGAAGGATCGATAGACAGGGTGTTCGCAGCGAACGCCTTAATAATCGATTCTTTACCATAGCTTCAAATGGAGAAATATCGATAATCGATCGTTCACGCCTCGCCACTGACCCCGTGCAACCCCACTAACTAATTCTAGCTACACCATACTAAGCCTCAGTCAGACTGTTGGTGTATATATACATCTAATTCGTAAAGTTACTACATTTTTACGGTCTGCAGTTACTTCCGTTAATTAATGGATAGAATTTTAGTGGGTAAAATCATCCTTCCGGGGAAACGATGTTAAAATAATTACTGTCAATCTTTTAAAAAAAAGCAACGCAATTCCAAAAGCACAGCACGGAAGATGCCACTGGGCTTCCATTAATGAAACAAGTCGTCGCTATGCTGACAAAAAAGAGTATCTACGCTTTAAAATGAGTCATGTTGTCTATTTCACTGCACGCATCCCATGGCTCACGTGAGAATGCAGGAAGCTCTCATATTTCAGATGTGTGAATTCGACGTGAAATATTCTCTGCGTGAGTGCCTTTAATGACAGCCTTTGCATGATCTGAGAATTTAGGTTGTTTTTCCTCGCTGATGAGCTGGATGTCGACTTTGTCACATTGCACGCAAAAAGAGTCAGCATCTCATCTATTTTTTTCGTATGACTCATCAGGACGCCTATAAGATCGTTCCAACCAATCGCGTGCCGCTCTAATCCTGTCACGTTCCCAATGAAAAAGGGGGAACTTCGGGAAATATCAATCATCAAACATACATCCGATCTTGGCTCAAAGACCTATTCATACGAGCCATGAAGTTTTTCGTCGAAAGAAATAAACGTACAAGAATACTTAAATTCCACATGTTTCACATTATTAAATTAAATTATAAAAATATAAATACATCAGGGATCGGAGGTATTACATGCCCCGAATCTTCTAAATAACATAACCATTATTTAAAGTTCATTTTTGTTTATAACCCTAGTATTTATCCATTTTTTGTAATTTTCTCAAAAAAAAAAAAAAAAAAAAAAAAAAAAGTACATGCGAATTGCCATTTTTTTAAATTTTAAATTTGTGTAAATTTTGAAAGCCGCACTCACTTCTACAGCATTGTGTGTTGACCGGCGTTTGATGACCTCATAAGCTCACATCCAATTTTCTCACTGGAATGAAAGTGTACTTAGGCGTTTCCTACTTTCTAAAGAACGTTCGCGAATTTGGAAAACGAGCGTGAATTCAATTGCCACTCTTATTTTTTTGCGCATCGGTTTTTGGTTTGAAGAGAAAACCTTTCAAAAAATACGTGTGAGCGATCACGTCATCTAATTGAACCACGTGTTTGTTATTGCATGCAAAGTTACACTTTAACCTTTCAATGCCTAAAGTTAAAACCTGCGCATGCCCTTGTAAAAATTGACAGTAGGATGTGTGTTTCAAATTACTATAGAGCTACAGCCGGCTGTAAGATTTCCTATAGCTGCTGTAGCCGGCTATACAATTTCTTATAGCCTTTTATAGCCGATGGCGATTAAGCAACTCACAGCCAGGCGATAAAGTGTATGCTAAACGTCACTAATTCCGGATGCTAGGACTTAGTGAGTTTTTGGACCACTGCTCTCTTTTTGGGCCGTAAAATCTTGATTTATTTTGAGAGGAAAACTCCGTACTTTTGATGGATGCCTGCCATTCTTGATATATTAGAGCGCCTTCAGTTTCGTATGATACTGTGCAATACCTCTGATGTGAAATAGTTGCTTCAAGCGCCGTGGCACGTTGCGGTGCGGCAGGCGGACAGCCAGCGCGAAACGCGCATTGACGCCTACAAACCTAACAGGGACACTTCACGCGTTGCGCAATGTGTGAAGTATCCCTGTTAGGTTTGTAGGCGTCAGTGCGCCGCCGCGCCGCTCCGCTTTGTGTTAGGCTCTAATATTTAATCTCGCGGAGTCAGCGTTTTTCAACTCATGATTTTGAAATGTTTGCACATCCTGTATGGATTATTCTCGTTTTAATTGATGAAAAAAATATGTATTGAAGGAAAATATAACGTGAAAATATATACGCCGCAAAAGTCTCACACTTTCAAAGTTTATAACCATACCATCGAATTTAATTATGCGTATTTCGCAAAGATAGCCACAGAGTATGAACAACATTCAACAAGACACAGGCCATCCCACAGTTCACGAGTTCTTATTCTACAATAATTATAATAAAGTTTTCATATCGCCTAGAAATCCTCTTCTTATCACTTAGAAATCATCTTTGACTTTTCAAACTGAACTGTGAATTTCGCGTAAATAAAACGCAACTGCTGAGACTTCGAGATGACATGACGTTTAGTCGACTTTCAGGTAGCGCGCAAACTAATGTCACGGCGAATTCTCGAGTTATAAATTGTCATCATTAGAGGAAATTACAATCAGATAATTTTAATGTTTGCAGTGTTGCTTTGTGACATGCGCGCTTTGAAGACGCAGAAATAACTCAACCGTGGCAAAAATCTCACCTAAAGGAAGACGCTTTTGCCTTCCCCGATAGTTTATCCGCCAACGCACATTGCTATTTCACCTTCAATTTTCAAAACAGCCCAAAAAATATCTTCCGTACTGGAATAACTATCCATCTAAAGATTTGTATTTGATACTGATTTTTAAAAAAAGTGAATTATGTTGAACTCTTGCCTGATAGGATTAATACAAACGCTCTTTTTATATTTGTCTTAAAGCTTTACAAAATAATATAAAAATAAAAACTCATTTTAAAATTTCTGCAGAGTGGCAGAAAATTATCATCCGTGGGTATCAAATGGTTACATCTCCAAAATTACATGGAGCCTTATGGCGTAAATAAAGTTCAAACTTTCTTTTTGATGCGTAAAAACTGGATTTCAGGGGTGCAAAATTCTTTCACTGAAAATAATTTACACTGGAAAAAAAAAACACATTGGATCTGGAGTCCAGACTCTTGAAAACATTGACAAGAAAAACTACTCTTGATTCAATCGGATTTTTGCTTGAATCAAAACGAAATCCGCTTAAATCAAGAGGCTTGGTCCTTGATTTAAGCTAGATTTTGATTGAATCAAGACTACTTTTTCTTGTCGATGTTTTTAAGAGTCTGGACTCTAGATCCAATGTGTTTTTTTTCCCAGTGTAAGACCAATTGGACTAAACATTTTGCAATTTGGAACTATAAATTCTAGACTGGTTTAAAAACAACGTATATGCCATTGGTTTCCCTATGCACATAAGTGTTTTTTCCAGAAGAGCCAGAATTTATAGTTCCAAATTGCAAAATGCGGTCCAATTTTAGGGTAAATCATTAATATCTCATTCTTTTCAAAAACTGCTCTCACCCTAAGTGTCTCAAGCCCCTCATTACACCCTGTCTAAGATGATCTTACCTTAACAATTCATTCCCCGGTGCAAAGTTAATCCAGCCCGAAACGACGACGACTCGAAAACGACACTGCACCTCGTAAAAACAAGTCGCGGATCCGTGGAATCGGATTCCGGTGCGAAAATCGAACGCGTGCGCCCGATGATCAGACGCCGAGTGGGACCCGACCCGGCTCCGCCGCCCTGGCTTCCAAATACCCGCGGACGGCCCCCCCCCCCCCCCCCCCCCGGAACTCCGTCCTCGGAGGCGCACAGTGGAACGATCTAGTGGGAAAAATGGAACATTAAATGGCACCGTTAAGCAGAGAGGAACCAAGTCACATCTGCAGCCTGATTGTTGAAATTTTGTGTCTGTCAGGTAGACATAGATGACATAGGTTAAAAGGCGGAGCGTGATTGGTCGGCTACGTCTCATCGCCGCTTTGTTGTGCCTATGCCGGGTGGAACTCACGACAAGTTAAATGCACATCTTAAGTTTCCGACAAGCCTGCCGGGCAACGGAAAAACTCCGTAAACACCATTTTTAACTTTTTGGAAATAATGTATCATAGCAGAAAAACCTGTGTACTTTGGGAAATATTTTCACAAAATTCACTCTCAAATACCATCGAGAACTCAACCTGAAAAGAGGTGCAGAGGTAAAACAGTTTTTATTTTATAAAGCGTCAAGTTCGAAAAAACGCGGGAAAATATTGATGGATTTACGGCGTTCTTGCTTAGCACGGCAGAATATGTCGTCCATTTCACTTGACAAAGGTACGATAAAGCAGAGATAAGACATAGCCGACCAATGACGTTCCGCCTTTTAACCTATTACCTATGTCCACCCGACAAACACAAAATTTCAACTGTCAGGCTGTAGCTATTGTAGCTGTTTGTAATTGGACAATTTAATTTCTTACAGGAGAACGTTTGTGCCGGATTCCTTTGAAAATCGTGAGGCATTTGATTCGCACTATGCAGAAAATTCACTGAAATTAGCACAAAAATCCGCACAATTGTTTTCATGCAAAAAGTTAAAGTGTCCCATTGAATATGGCAATAGCTGATGTGTTTTGGCTCCTTTCTGCTAGACGCGGTCCAATTGGATATTTATTTTGTCACATTAACATTTAGGAGGGGTGATTTTGAAGAACATTTCATGAGAACATAAACGAAATGATACTGTTGAAGCTTTATGCTTCCTTTCAACAAAGATGAAAGCTTTATAGGTTTTCGCATCTTGTCCAACATCTCCTATGAACTCGTTCAGTGTGCGGCGGCGGTTGAGCTCCGCGCCGGTGTCTGCGCCCGATGAATCCGAATTCGAAACCGGTGCCCGATTAATTACGCACCGATTGACATTCCGTTCGACGCCGACGCCCGCCCTTCCGATCTGAGCCAAGCGTCCCGTCGCGTCGGAGGACACGCTTCCGCGCCTGACAATGACCTCTTTATCTGGGCATTTTTGGTGTTTTTGGTCGGGGAATCCTTAGGGGGCCGCCCCAAAATTACGTAACGCAATTTTTCGGCATTTTCGACCCCTCCTCTACACCTTGTGACGCTTTTGTAACGTAGGTCCCTATCAGTGTTCGAAACTCACCTGCGAGTTTCAGGAGCCATGTGGCGCATCAAGCTCGATTTTTAGGGACCAAATTGACTTTTTGCCTATATATCACGGCGCATTTAGTGAAAAAGGCGCAAG
Source organism: Bemisia tabaci (assembly GCF_918797505.1). Taxonomy (NCBI): domain Eukaryota; kingdom Metazoa; phylum Arthropoda; class Insecta; order Hemiptera; family Aleyrodidae; genus Bemisia; species Bemisia tabaci. Next base: position 26,576,910 of record NC_092801.1, on the reverse strand, counting down.
ATGTTTTAGTTACAGAACTTGTAACTGTATGCAAATGTGTAACTGGGGGCAATTTCGAAAAATCACCAAAAAGAAATTTAGGATTTTTTTTGGAGGGGGGAGGGGCAATTTTTAGGGGCCACGTTATAGCGCAGAGCCTTCTTTTTTTCATAGCGTTGCGCAGTTTTAGGACAGTCCCTTGGCGGGAGAGTGAAGACTAGGGTACCTACATTGAGAGAAAATAAAATTGCCTCCCTAATAAAACTCTTGCACAACACGATTATTTTCAATTTCAGTACTCTATTTTGTGTGTAATTTCGCAAGAATAGAAGAGTATCTTCCTTAGCATGACAGTATAGTCAAGGGGTATCGTGGTAAAGCTTAGGAGTAGCGGTATCCGGAGCAGCGTAGTTTCACGACGCGACGTTGGAAAGGAAAATTTTGCCCCGAATCAATTCAAGGAAATTTTCCAGATGCCTGATAAATCCGCGCACATGCTAGTCTAATGCGGCGTGCCATTAAAAAGTGCTTAACCTCTTTTCTAGTCATCGTAGGAGGTCAAAGGAAACAGTGGAACTCTTCGGTGAAAAGTTGGGAAGGAAAAATACCAGCCGCTTCATCATGAACTAGGAACGTAGAGCGTAGACTTGGACCTTCGTCATAGATTTGAATTTTTCCTAAATATTGCACTTTCTCATTTCTTGCGCGAAAAGAATGCCGTCTAAATGTCTAAAGAGATCAAGTGTGCATTGAATTACCACTTGCTCTTGCGTCAACCCTTGTGTTTGGGAACTAATCTCTCTGGCTCATTTTAGAGACAACATATGTGCCACGAGTTTCCTTTTGCAGATAGGTGCTTTTGTGAGTGAACTAGTAGTAGTTGATCCTTATTGCCATATGGATCGCATTTACCAAAAAAGAACCAGCGCGATTACGGTGTTTTAAAAATGTTGCTTCTTCACAATTATGTGAAAAGTCGCCCAGAATAGTAAATAGTTTTGGCTTTCCATAAAAAAATATGAATTTTCCAGGAAAATAACTGTGTAAATTTTAAAACTGTACATATCAAGTATGTTTAAAAGAATAGGGAAAGTTGGACGATTTTGAAAACACTATATTCCCTCTTGTTCCTTTTTGCTAAATGCGATTCAAATGTAGCCCAACTATGTGTTAAACAATAAAAACACACTAAAATACAAAAAGCAAATGGGTATACAAGGCTAGATGAGACATAAAACAACCAGGACGTTTCGGGTCAATTACATACCCATTCTCAACTGGAACAGAAACTAAAAAATGTAAAAATTAAAACGAGGAAATGAGCATGCAACTGACCGAAGTTAAATTAATTAATTTAATCGAAGTTATGTGTTAAATTTTACTTTCGTTTTTTCCCCTTTCAAGGAACAGCGTTTTGGAGTTTTGAAATGCTTTTAGGTTTTATTCGGCCGCAAATTCAAGAGACAGATGTGATAAAAGTTTGCGAGTAAGCTCTCATATTTCTCGCGTAAAATTGCGCAAAATTTGATTTACTCTTACCCAGGGGCTGGTCATTTTCAAACATCTCGTTGACCTAGAAAACGAAGGCCTGCCGGGATTCGAACTGTGAACCTTCAAGCGCGGAATCAGTTGCAAAATGCTGAAGTCCGACGTTCAATCACGCAACTCGTGATCAATATCGTCGGATTTCGTTTTTGGCCATATTCCTCCACACTACTTCACAACTGAGCATTTCGAGATGGTTATTGCCGAACCCAAACAGGTTTCCAGGATCATCAAACAAATAATCCTGGTGACCAATGCCCCCATGAGATACCTACGGTCAATATAACACTCAAGGTTTAAGATGTAAGTGCTTCTTGGGAAAGATGGAAAGAGGAGACAAGATGTAGCCACTATGAATAATGCATGAGAGAGCAGAATTCATGAACTAATAAATTGTGTCATCTGAGCCAGTATCATTAATTGTGTCATTTGAGCCAGTATCATTAATTGTGTCGTTTAAATGAACAAGAAAGATGGGATTAGTGCTTGTAAAAAAAAATGATGGTGACAGGACGTTAGGGTGTGTCTTATTTTTGAGTTTTCCGAAAATCAAGTTGGTCAACCCCTAAAAAGTTTCTATGTGGTCTCTAAATGAACCCCCTAAAAGGAAAAAATTTTAAAAAAATTTTAACCCGTGCCTCAAAGGGCCTAAAGGGCCTAAACCCAAAATTCAAAAATTTTGGCAAGCGACACATCAATTCTGAAGGAAAATGGCAAGTTACGGCCCTTTTAGGGCAGAAATTTCGTCCGTTTTGCCGTATCTTGAAGCGTAAGGTCACAAACGGCCCAATGACGACGTGAGGCTATGGGCTGGCGGGGCGCGCCGCGGCCGGCCCGCCGCTGAGCGTGCGCGCGCGGCAGGGTTGCGCATCGCCGCTTTACACCGGCGTAGAGGAACGAACGGTGGAGTGGGAGGGGGATATCCGGTGGAAAAGCATCCACATTTTCTATCCATAATGAAAATGCATTATACTTTTTCAATATAGGTGAGGAAATATGAGCCATACAAGGAAGTGATGAAAAGAGTGACAAATACATATATAGTTTGTACGGTTAAGAGTGTAAGTGGGGAAAATTTGCCGTAACTACAGAACAGCCCTGAAAATCTCGGGGAAATAAAAGCTGCTATTGATGAGAGGTTTAATTAAGGACTAATTAAAAAGATAGGTGCGATGTTGTCGAATCGTAAGCCCTTTACGCGATCAAAAGCGATTAGTGTAAATTTAATTGGAAAAGTTTAAGAAAAATTTGATGAAAGAAAATTGCCCCAAATTCGGGAAGTGCTTAAAGTGTTTTTCTATTATGTGAAGTTTTCGCACATTAATGTCAATGGCGGTGCGTCGAAAACCTCTGATCTTGTAATTCCAATATGGAATGAAAAATGTAGAATCCCTGTGATACATAGTGTCCATGTTTTTAAAAATGTTTACATTTTTATGAGGAGTGGAGGCGCGTATCAATAAATGCTAGCCGTCGATCGCTGGTTCAAGAGAATTTGGAGACTGATTTTACGGCAAAAATCGACGTGTTATTCGACATTGCTTTATGCAATACTCTAGATATCATGGAAAATGAAGAGGATGAAGCATTTTTAATTCTTCAGCAAAAACCTGAATGAGAATGCATAATATCCACAGTGAAGGATACTATCCTTGCAGCAGAGGTGAAGAGAGCAGACAAGAAGAAAGCTCGCGCCCAGGAGAGAGTTTCTCGACAGGAAAAATTCACGCTCGCTTATGAGTCCCGCCAAACGGAAGAAAATAAGTTTTTTCATTTCATATGAAATCACTGAAGGTTTGATGCATCAATTAGAAAGTTTTATTCAATCGGTTCAATCTGGCTTCGCCAACTTACAGCTGATGTTGATTGCCTGGCCTCACCCACGGGGCTAAATGACACATTAGCCTCGTTTACTCAAATCTTCCCCAGTAGCCGAGTGGTCAAGGGCATTGCCCACGGTTATAAAGAGTGGGGTTCAAACCCCAAGTTAAATCATATTTTTTCGAGAAACTAATATTACATTTTTGATTATAGCAAGTAACTGTGGCGGGGGGGGGGGGGGGTTCAGTACCAGAAAATGTAAGAGGGTAAGCCATATTGAACCTCTCGAATTAAACTTTCTAATTGATGTCACGTTAAATGCACTAATGAAAAGGAGGGTAAACATAGACACTATGTATCACAGGGATTCTACATTTTTCATTCCATATTGGAATTACTGCCATTGACATTCATGTACGAACACTTCACATGATAGAAAAACACTTTAAGCACTTCCCGAATTTGGGGCAATTTTCTTTCATCAAATTTTTCTTAAACTTTTCCAATTAAATTTACACTAATCGCTTTTGATCGCGTAAAGGGCTTACGATTCGACAACATCGCACCTATCTTTTTAATTAGTCCTTAATTAAACCTCTCATCAATAGCAGCTTTTATTTCCCCGAGATTTTCAGGGCTGTTCTGTAGTTACGGCAAATTTTCCCCACTTACACTCTTAACCGTACAAACTATATATGTATTTGTCACTCTTTTCATCACTTCCTTGTATGGCTCATATTTCCTCACCTATATTGAAAAAGTATAATGCATTTTCATTATGGATAGAAAATGTGGATGCTTTTCCACCGGATATCCCCCTCCCACTCCACCGTTCGTTCCTCTACGCCGGTGTAAAGCGGCGATGCGCAACCCTGCCGCGCGCGCACGCTCAGCGGCGGGCCGGCCGCGGCGCGCCCCGCCAGCCCATAGCCTCACGTCGTCATTGGGCCGTTTGTGACCTTACGCTTCAAGATACGGCAAAACGGACGAAATTTCTGCCCTAAAAGGGCCGTAACTTGCCATTTTCCTTCAGAATTGATGTGTCGCTTGCCAAAATTTTTGAATTTTGGGTTTAGGCCCTTTAGGCCCTTTGAGGCACGGGTTAAAATTTTTTTAAAATTTTTTCCTTTTAGGGGGTTCATTTAGAGACCACATAGAAACTTTTTAGGGGTTGACCAACTTGATTTTCGGAAAACTCAAAAATAAGGCACACCCTACAGGACGTGTTAAGTTGTTGAGGTTTGTTAACAGAAATGTCTAATTCTATGGAATACTGAGGCAGAGTTATGGGCATGTAATGCAATCTAGATCGCGCGTAAGTTTTGCCGTAAGGTCGAGGTGATGGGACAGTTTTGGGGAGAGGAGGAAGGAAGGGGCTATAACGCGCCTTCGCTTTCAGTGCTGCAACCTGATGCACAAGTAGAACTCACAGCAATCAGTGGCTCCCATAACCTTGTGAAGTACAGACGAGTCTCAATTATCCGCGATGCGGGTTATCCGCGGTTTTTTCTATGGTTCCCTGTGGGCTGATTGTTGAAATGTATAGACAAATCTATAGACAAAGAAGACAAAAAGGATATGAAGGCATCCTATTGGTGGAACAGGTGATTGCAATGGACAAAGGAAGTAGGTAATAGACTAACTCACGGCAACCCACGAGAGACCCATTGCTCAGTCCATCATTGACTCCTACAAGAACCATATATTTCAACTAACTGGATCGATCCATACTTTGTCTATCGCTTTGTCCAGCGATTTCAACAATGAGCCCGCTAACGGAGCTATACTGATTCTAAAACGAATGGAGAAGATTGCAACACAAGAACATTGTAATTCTAAGGGGCAAACCTCCATAAATATCTTCCGGAAATGCTGTTTGCTCAAGTAACCTCATTCCACCGGGTAAGTTTATTCATTTACTATTAATAATTACATCTCTGTCTAATATTTGACAAATTTTTCTACTGAGTCTTTTGAAATACAGCCTTTCAGTTCACTTTGTTTGGCCAGATAGCTATGGGACTAATATTTGAAATTAGGAACTACAATTCCAGGGTCAGTTCAGAAACAACGTATGTAACATTACTTTCCCTGCACATAAGTGTTTTCACTGATGAGCCGGAACTTACGGTTCCGAGTTGAGGCACTGGATGCGAAAAGGGCACTTATCGCTTGCGGTGTTTCAGAATCTCTATTGCGAATTAATCCTTTGAAGAAGAATTTAATGGGTGATTTTTCCAGAATTCTTTCTATAGAAAATTGTGGAATCATAAGGAATATTCAGTAAAATTTTTAGTGAAATGGATGCATTCACTTTCCTTACAACGAATGAAATATAAGATGAGACTCTGATTCACTGCAACCGAGATGTGCCCTTTTCGCATCCAGTGCCTCAATAGCAAAATGTAGTCCAGTGGTTAGGCTTTTTACACCTTCATGAGTACTGACGCTACATGAGTCCCAAAATGATGACGGTTAGATGATGAAGAATCTTTCGAAGCTCAACACTGGCCCAGCCCGGCGGCTTATCTCATTACGATTGCATCGATGGAATCAATGCATGCAGGCTGTCATGCGATTTGAACTGATGTCGTTTTCCGCGTGACTCATTGACTCATCCGGGTTGAATTACCACGCCACTTTTGTACACTTTTTGAAGTAAAAAGCCAAAAAAAGAGGAAATTGCAAATTTCTGCGGGACTGGTGAGGTAAAACTGCTTCTTAGAATTCGTCATGGCCCTAATAGCAATTTTAGAGCATTGCGATTTTACATGAGGATCAACTGAACGGATGTAACTAAAATTAGCTCACGTACAATTCATGTCACTTAATTTTGCGTTTTATTTACACAACGCACCACGAAATATTTAAAGGCGCTATGTCTACCACTTCGTTTGTGAAATAATAAAACTTAGAAAGAACTCGAGAGACATAAAATGGATCACATCTAGGCAAAAGGAACCAGCGCGATTACAGTGTTGGTAAAATGTTTCTTATGCATAATAATCTAAAAAAACTCCCAGAAAAACGGATAGTTTTTGCTCCCCACCAAAAAATGCTTAATTTAAAAGAAAAATAATTGTGTAAATTTTAATTCTGGACAGTTATTATGTATTTTTTTAAAAAAATAAGAAGCTGCACAATTTTGTACTTGCATAACTTTAATTGCGCTAATTTCTTTTTGCTAAACGCGATCCAAATATGCCTCTGTTACATCGCTGGTTTCATCTTTGGCAAAATTTTCTATTAAACCAATAGAAACGCCAAATCTTGCAGCGGTATCCGCATTTCGACGGTGAAACTACCAAACCACGTATCTCGGTTTGCGACGTCGCAGACTTCCTGTCATACTTTATTTTTCAAATGAAAAACTACTCAACGTCCAGTCTTGAAAATTTCTGTGATTTTTCCTCTTCGTGCGAAGAAAATTCTGTGAAAATTTCAAGGAATGATATTGATTTGGTCTACTTCAAAAAAATAAAATGCGAGCGTAGATTTTTAAACACCGCAAACGAGATACGTGGTTTGGTAGTTCCACCGTCGATTTGCGTTATACTAAGTCCGCATCCAAGGCCACCAATGCTTTTGTTTTTTTTTGCCTGGTCAATGAACCGATAAAACTGTACCTCGCCGCAACGATCGGCGGAAGAATTTCCAAACTCTCACCTGCCGCGCGCTCGCTGGGTCGATGGCCAAACATTTTCCTTGATGACGACTCACTGACCGAGGAAGTGAGAGATGATCGCTGTTGTGTAACTGTCGATGTCATTGCTTCGAAAGAAACTGCACTTGATGAGCTGATATAGAGAGTCTACAAACCTTGTTGTCTGGTTTGACAAAATAGATCATTGGGCAGGGTAAACGGATCCATCAGCAAAAATGCTGAGGGAAAAAGCTCTATCTACTCCGTCGTGATAGCAAAGAGAGCAGTAAATGCAAAAATAAAGTTTTCTGAAAACGAGCTTAGATGCGTCTGACCGGAAAATTTTATTGAAAGAAGCCCCCGTGTTTTGTCAAATTGCCACTAATCTTCCGAAACACTCCTAGAAATCGTTTGGATGATTAAAAATCCACTGATTTCACTTCAATCACATAAAAAGGGTATTTTTCATTTTCATGCTAGGCCAGTGTTAGGCAAAGCAGCCGTAAGCGCCATCTTCTGCATGCTTTCTGTAGTTGCGTTTTGGACACACAACAAACGCATTTTCAGGTTAGAAATTGGCAGAAGAGGTCGGCACTTTACTTGAAAGCACTGTTTTCATTGGCTCTTTGGAGGAATATTGTCACTTCCTGCTATCTTGCCCTCAACTACGTCATTTTGTGCGCACTTACGGTTTTCTCCTATGTCTCGTTTTGATACAAATAAGATGAATTTCGCTGTTTTAGCAATTTCAGTGATTTGATCTAAAAGAGTTTCGACGAATTTTGAGGAAAACTTGATTTCGAAAAGTTGACACTTACTGCTCTCTTCGCTATCACGTCAGTGATGGAGAGAGTCTACAAACCTTGTCTAATTTTACAAAACAGATCATTGGGCAGGGTAAACAGGTCCATCTGCAGGCAAAAAGCTCTATCTTTTTAGGACATTGGGTTGGCTATTCAACACGTTATTTTCTTCGGCTTAAACGATTTTTACTAAAAATAAAGTTTTGCTACAAAAATCTTACGGGCCAGTCTCTTCATAATTCGTTCGAGTGAGAGTTTCTTGTAGTTCAGAATAGACATTTTTCCCGAGTAATTTACAAAAGTTCAATAGTAACAGTAAAAAATATTTATTAAAAAAATAATAAGCATAAAACGCTTTGGTACGCAATTCATTAAAGAGCTCTTCTTTTGTTCTCGTAGTTATCTTCATACAATAAATTATTTGGGTCTCAGCGCACTTATGACGTTATTTTGATTGGTTTTAAACCACAATATGTTGTTTTGAACAGTTTCAATGAACTGGTCTTGAGCAAGTTTAGAATATTCAAAAATACTCTCGTTTCTTGAGATCACGTTCTTTATTTCGTCCAACTCTTTTTGCGTATTCATGTAATTTGCAAGCACGGTCAGGTACGAGCCCATTTTTGCAGTTTTCACGCCGAAGAAATTATAAATATCATCCAACCTAGAAAGAAAAGGAAATTTTCTTTATTCATTAAAGTCGTCTGATAACTTCATTTTAATAAATGCCGATTCCTTATTTTTTTAATTTTATTAAATTTTTATTTTCCAATTTTAATTTGTTTTATTTTTTTGACTGACTTAAGCACTAGCGATCTGTTGATTCTGTGAAGGCCACCTCACTATTACACCAGAATTCAAAAAATCTTATTACAAATGTCGTGTGGAATCCTTTGCTTTTCGAACATTTATGAAGTAAATCATTTCGCATGTAGGCGGGAAAACTTTGATAGAAACTCTTAGCATTGTTTGCAAATTTTTTTTAGATGTATTGTATCTTGGTGGATTCTGAATCGTCTTCAAAGAAATGACGGCAAGGATGCACGTTTATCTGATTCTTTTACGTGGCTAGCGTCGTGAGCTACGCCAAAATGCTTCTACCATTTGAAAACGCCTTCAGTCTCGCGTGATACTTCACCGCTCACACCAGAGTTTAAATAATTGTATCACAATTGTCGTGCAGAATCCTTGACTTATCGAACATTCATGAAGTATATTATCTCGCATTTGGTTGGGGAAACGTTTAGGGAAATTGTTGGCATTATTCTTGACGTTCCTTGTGATTTCAGACATAACCTAGTAGTATATGAGTACTTTCAAAAGAATCACTTCATTAGGTTTTTACAAAAGGACAAAATGGATCAGTTGCGCTGGTCATAGAATCATGTTTTGATGCTTGATTCTTATAGATTAGCTAAAAAGAATAAGATTTGTTCAATCAGCAACTTTCTAATGTCAATTTGAACCGAGATTTCGTGCTTTGATGAATTCGTTTGATGATGTCATCCACGGCGGTAGTGACACCCTTGGTTCCTTCAACCTTGCTTTTTATCAGTCAGAAAGACACACATTTTCACTGGTTACTCAACGTGGGACTCGGATGAAAGCAAAGTGGAAGAAACCAAGTGTGTCATTACTGCGGTGGATGACGTCATAAACCGAATTTTTCAAAGCGCAATATCTCGGTTAATATTGAACGTAAAAAGTTGCTGTTTGGACGGATCTTATTATTTTTAGCAAATAAACAAGAATCTAACATCAAAACATGATTCTGTGATCAGCGCAACTGACCCATTCCGCAAATTGTCTCTTACCTGCGGACAAAAAATGTTTTGGCGATGGGATATCCGATCTGATTGGCAGCAACCGATCGGAAAACGGTGAGGGAATCCTGCCGCCGAATCAATGAGTTCTCGTCAATGGACCAGCTCAAATAAGCACCCAACACTGCATCGTCTTTCGAGCATCCGAGTGCCATCAGGATGTTCTCTTTTTCTGCTGGGATGTTTGACTTCACGTATCTGGAGAAAAAATACGCTAGATTAGGCAAATTAATTAAGTTAGATGTCTAATAAAACTCTACCTGGACAGTTCATAAAATAACGGGTATAAAAGTGAAAAACTTGTAATTTTTACAAGTGCAAACATTTCATTTCAAAGAATGGAGATAGCTAAAAGACCGGAAGGAAAATTGGGGGTATGGAGTAAGAAAAGGGATAGCGAATTGAAGGGGCGCAGAATGCGTAGGTAGGGACGATGCGATAGAAGGGAAAAGGAAGGAAGGGTTTGGAAGGGGTGGTGGACACAACCAGCGTTAGGTTTTTGGGTTAGAATTTTTGGCGTTAGGGCTACCTGAGCTTAGCTTTCTATATGTTGTAGGATTTTGAATATAATTTTAATTTCACTAGATTGTTCATTTCCGGCACTGATTTTAGTGCACTGAATAAAAAAAGTCCGGCCGTGGAAGCCTTACTCGCGGGCTGTACATGTAGACATACCATCCGAGTTCCGGGCGTAGCACCCGGAGCAATCGAAGCCACGGCTGAGCACCCGGAACTTTCGGCCTCTGAGCCCGGAACGGATGGCACACGGAAAAAATGAGATTAGGGCTGGGCCCTAGAATTGCTTTACCTTATACCCCACAGGGGCAGGCCCTACGTGGGTAGGGGCAGGCCCTACGTGGGTAGGGCCCAGCCCTACCTAGACAGGGTCCAGCCCTTACCAAATAGAGCTGAACCCTGAAGTAGGTAGGTTTTGGCTCTACCCGCGCCCCTGTGGGGTATGGGTTAAAGCAATTTTACCTTCACTAGAAAAAAAAAAAAAAAAAACACATTGGATCTAGAGTCCAGACTCTTGAACAAATTGACAAGAAAAAGGACTCTTGATTCAAGCAGATTTAAGCTTAAATCAAAAGGAAATATGCTCAAATTAAGAGGCTTGGTTCTTATTTAAGCTTAAATCTGATTGAATCAAGAGTATTTTTTCTTGTCGATGTTTTTAAGAGTCTGGACTCTAGATCCAATGTGTTTTTTTTCCCAGTGTACCCGGTTAGGGCTGGGACCTTCCGCGCAGGTACCAGCCCTAAACTCGGTTTTTCCATGCATGTCAATACATCCCGTAACTTTTTTTTTCAGTGTGTTATTTGGAATAGTGGCAAACATTTAGTCATGAACGCAACCGTGAAATGCGCAAGAGACAATCGTAATTTTCACCTGTTCCACATGAGTTTCCATTCTCTCTCTCCGCTGAGCGCGACCCCTGTACAGTAGACGGATCCCCGGATATCCTTGGGGATGACGGGCGAGTCACTGCTGGAAGTCATGGCCTGCTTGAAGAGCTCCTTCGCCTCCTGTTCGTATAAATCAAGTCCACAGCGCCTGGCCATCGCGGTAATCACAGATTTTCGCTGCGAAGTTTCACTGTCATCGGGTTCCTCCGCAAGAGGACCTATTTTCTCGTAAGCCGGCCTCACGATGCTTTGAAGGTACTCCTGTGTAGGCATAAACGTGAAATAGTTTCATTATTCGTGTCCATAGAGCACATAGCGTCGTAATGTTAATGGGAGAGCTGGTGCCATGCAGGGTGGCATGAAACGTAAGAAAGAAATGAAATAAATTTCAGTGAAATATTTCATGGAATTTCACGAGGCTGTGAATTATTTCATATTTTTCAGGGGCCAGAGTATGCAACCCGCACTCAAACACCCAAAAATAGAAAAAAATCACGATTTTTACATCTTGCGAAACATAAAAAGGAACTTGTATTTTCAATATCTTTCATGAATTTCTGAAATTTCACGAAATATTTCACGAGAATTTTCAAGATTTTATTTCTCATGAAATTTTGCCACCCTGGTGCCATGTTCCGGTCGACGAGTTCCGAGCCCGGTGTGCGCCAAACTCCGGTCACTCTTTTAATACATGTTCGATCCAAAATTGCGGTGTGGTATACATAGTAATTCCTAACTTCTTCAAGGCCGGATTAAGGGGGTGGCCAAATGGGCCGCGGCCCATGGCGGCAAAATGTAGGGGGCGGCAAATTTTGCAATCTTTTTGAATGTGGGTATCAAAAAAAAGAAGAAAATGAATTACGTACAAATGAGAAAAGGCGACAAAATCTCTGATTTTCTGAGAGTAAAAGTATAGTAATTTCTAATTTTTTTGTCTTTCGGTGATACAAGAGACAAAACCTTTAATTAGTTAAGAGAGAATCAAAACTCGCAATTTGACCTTGAGCGGAGCGGCGCAGAGAGCAATGACGACGAGGACTGAGATGGAAAGGAGAAGCCCTTGGCGCAGCGGTCGGTATGAAACGCATAGCGCCTACAAGACTGCATGAATACTTCACGCATTGCGTCAAACAGTGCGGTCCGCAGCGGTGCCAGCGGTCGACGTGAAACGCATAGCGCCAACAAGACTGCATGAATACTTCACGCATTGCGCCAAACACAGTGCGGTCGGCGCAGCGGCGGAAGTTAAAATTATTAAACCACATTTCGACGATGCAAGTCGGCAATCACATAACTCGTTTGCGGTGTCTGAAAATCTCCGCAACTATGTTATTTTTTTAAAGGAGAACAAATGGACATGATTCCTTGAAGTTTTTGCAGAATTTTCCTCGCACATAGAAGAAAAATCACGGCAGTTTTAAAGAATTACCGTTGAGTAGTTTTCCGTTTGAAAAATAAAGTATGACAGGAAGTCTGCGACGTCGCAAACCGAGTTATGTGATTGCCGACTTTCACCGTCGATTTATGTTTGTTCATACAGTTCGTTTCTTATAAATGGAAGGCCTTGTCCAAACAGAGATGGGTTTACGGGTTCACTTAACTTTCGCGTAAAGTTCTGTGAACTTTTGTTGGTGTTGACAGGGCTTTCACAAAAAATGTGCCCAACACGAGTAATACGTCTCATACACCCCTCCCCCACCGGCACGTTCACTTAACGAATGAGAAGGGGGCGGAAAAATACAGGCAAGTGGGTAAATCCGTGTTAGATCCAAGTGGGTCCAAAGTGGTCCAATCCAAAGTGGGTAAATCCCATAGAGTACGTAGAGTTGTAATGTAAGTGGGAGAGCTGGCGCCACTTTCAAGCATTTTCCATGTCCCGAATTCCGAGACTCCTGTGTGACGCCGGGTCACTTTTTCGATACATAATCGATTGTTTGCGATACACGGGTACCCGGCCATCCGATGACAACAACAACAACAACAAAGGAGATAGGAATTACCACGTATTCCACACCGCCATTTTGGATCGAAAATGTATCGCGCCAGCTCTCCCATTTACATTACGACTACATGTACTCTATGTTTGTGTACACGGTTTAATGATTTAAAGCTCATCACACAAGTGGACCACGTGTAGCCGGAAGGAACCAAGCCACGTCAACTATTGCCGAACTTAACGGGGCAATTTAATTTTTAACAATTGAACGTTTTTGCGGATTACTTTGAAAACTTTAAGGAATCTCTTTTAAACTGTGAAGAAATTTCACTGAAATTTGCACAAAAGTCCGCACAACCATTTTCATGTAAAATTTAAATTGCCTGGTTTTTAGGAATAGCTGATGTGGCTTCGTTCTTTTCTACTTAACGCGGCCCATGTCATGTAACCTTTTCTTGCGCCAACTTTGAATTTTGGATTTTTTTGGGGGGTTTTATGTTTTTTTTAGGCTTCCTGATGACACGTCATTTTTTCTAGTAATTTTAATCTTGAAGTCATACGTAATTGGAAGTAAAGATGAAACTTGTTGCGATGCTCGATTTAAAACAAGCGGGAAAGTTCTAATACTGTCGTATTAGAAAAGCGCTCAGGTGTTAGTCAATGTATTTAGTGAAGAAAGGAAGTATAAACTCCGTCGACTTGGCTGGGAAATGGAAATAAAACATCAGCTGATAGCAAACAAAGGTAACCAAGGAAACCGTAAACGCGCTTTTTCGTTTCCCGAAAATGATAGTCATCGTTGAGCTCATCAGGCGCGTTTTTTTTAGGCTTCATTTAAGTTCAACGATCAATTTCGATAAGAATTACTCTACCGCTAAGAAATTTTCTTATAGACAAACGATCAAAACTACCTGCACATTACGTTGAAAGCATAAAATACAGTTTTCACAGCTTTATTTATTTTACAACTGGACCCCCCCAAAAAGCCTACACATAGATGAGCTGGTGCGCCATTTAAACGCATTAGCACTAGTATACTAGTACTCAGAGGCAAGTAGAAATCAAAAAGCACTGCCTATCGGCTGAGCGCTTCAAAGTTGTACAATCTTGGCGTCAGGATACACTTGCTCCGAAATCTGGTCTTAAATCGGATGATTCCTCTTTTGAATCTTACAGAAATTTTACCTACCGTAATTATTGTTACCTTATAAATATCATAATCCGGAGTATATCGTAGCATAGCTGCAATTTCAGAAAGATGAGCATCAGCTGCGTCCCATACTATGAATTCCGGTTCGTACTTCAGATAAGATGCTAGTTTAAAAGCGAGGTCATAATTTAAGTCACGAGTCCAGGCCAGGCTGAAGGAGTCAACCACGAGAAGCATTCGGTTCAATGGGTCAATCTTCCGAAACTCACTTTCATCGTTCAATACTTCCGACAGCATTTCCCAATTTTTTAGATCGTAGTTAATTCTGTAAGTACCTGGAAAATACACAGTTGTAATTAATAGCGGCAGCAAATAAATATTTCAAAATAAACAGGATAACTTACACAAATTTCAACACAGAGACCTAAAAATTGATCTAAACTTAGTTCTTAACTTCTCAAAATATTCTTTCAATACGTTGACAAAAATGTTACTAAAACATCCCATTTGGAAGCGCTTACTAATATGAGCATATAAAACATTAACTAATTCGATGGCTTTAACTGAAGTAATATCTACAGCAATTTACGTTTCCTAATTTTGTCTTCGTGTTTCATTTATTCCAGATATACATGTCAGCAATATTAAGCTATATAAAACTGTAAAATATATTAAAATTCTTAAAAATATCGGTTTGTTTTTCATAGTTTTCATTAAAAAAAAAATCCACAAGGAATAAAAAGAGGCATCTTCAACACGTTATACTATGTATAGGCATATGTTAGGCATGGTTGACTAACATACTGAATACATACTAACATACTACATGTTTACTAATTGCCGAAATATTTACTTTCTATTTGTGACGCATGAAAAATGCTAACATTGAAAGGTAAAGAAGAAAAAAAACACTGTTTGTAATGCTTCTTTTGTTGGTATCAGCTTGCTTCGTGCAGTAAAATGAGTAAACTAACAATGTGTTGCGTTCAGTTAGGTCACGCAACTAAACTAACCTCCCGAAGAAACGAGAAGTATAGCCAGATTTGAAGGCGTTCAAAGCGTTTGGTTGGGTCACGCAACTAAACTAACCTCTCGGCAAAGCAGGAGGTATCGCCAGATTTGAAGGCGTTCTAAGCGTTCGGTTGGGTCACGCAACTAAACTAACCTCCCGGCAAAGCGGGAAGTATCGCCAGATTTGAAGGCGTTTTAAGCGTTCGGTTGGGTCACGCAACTAAACTAACCTCCCGGCAAAGCGGAAGATATCGCCAGATTTGAAGGCGTTCCAAGCGTTCGGTTGGGTCACGCAACTAAACTAACCTCCCGGCAAAGCGGGAGGTATCGCCAGATTTGAAGACGTTCAAAGCGTTCGGTTGGGTCAATATGAATCGCACTTGTTTTCCGAGAGTGGAATGAAAGTTGATTCTGAAATAAAATCTTTCAAATTGGATTGGCCGTTTACTCAAGTTATGTACGGAGTTTACCCACCAGTAGCTTTTAGGTTGAATAGAACCCACGAATCTTCATTTGGCAAATCCGTGATCACAATGGGCCCGCTACAGTTGAGCCACGCTTTCGGTTTCGTTGAGTTGAAATCGGAGTCGTGCCCGGTCGTGTAACTTAGAGGAATCCACCAGCACTGTTTGTTTCCCAACTTTTCTTTTAATTCTACATTTTGGAAGTAACGACTCTAAAATCAATCAAATTGTATGAAAAATTCCACGATTAGACATATTGAACTGATCTATATTAATGTGTTTGATCACAGATATTCGGATGGAAAAATAGTAAAATTTATGTAAAATGTTCCCAAATTCCAGAATTGAAAGCAGTCTAAAATGCATTATGTGGAATTTTGACGGTTACACTCCCGAACTACGTTTCTCAGTTAGCGATGTCGCGGACTTCCTGTCATACTTCAATTTTGAACTGCACGGAAAAAACGGATAGCTGATCGTACATTTTACAATAGTGGAAAGCTAATTTAACCACGGGAATGGTTAAATTAGCAAATTTTTGTAAGATCTACATGGAAACATGTCGGACACTTTTTTCAACCACAACATTGTTAAAACAGCAATTTAATTTTTTTCTGTGTGGAGAACAAACCATAAAGTTAGTACTTTAAAACTTCCGTGATTTTTCTTCTTAGTGCGAAGGATATTCTAAGGTAACTTCAAGGAATGATGATGATTCGGTATCCGTCAAAAAAATAAAATCGAAGCCGAGATTCGAAAATAACACAAACGAAATACGTGGTCTGGGAGTTTCACTGTCGATTTACGAGCAAATCGATAATAGTCAGCCTGACACTGAGTATTAATTTAAATACTTCTATTATTGTTCGTAGTATTCATCTATCAATTTGGACCTCGTTTAGCAGAAAGAAACCAATCCGCATCAACTATTGCCAAATTTAATTTAATATATATTATTATTTAATAATTTAATTATCAATTTTCTTTGAAAATTTTTAGAAATTTTCTTTGTACTATGCAGAAAATTCACTGAAATTTTCACAAATATCCGCGCAATCGTTCTCATGTAAAAAACAAAATCGCTTAGTGAAATTTGGCAGTAGCTGATGTGGCTCTGCTCCTTTTTGCATAACGCGGTCCAATTATGACTAATTTTCACCCAAAAATAAAGCAGAAACATTAAGAATCCAATTAAAAACCTAGGAATTTTTGTGTGTACATATGGATTGCATTTTGCAAAAAGGAACCACTAGCATTGCAATGTTGCTAACATTGTGCAACTTCTTATGTCTTGGAGGAAAAACCCGATTATCCATTAATAGTTTCTATTTTACTCGCTAAAAACTGTAAATTTAAGACAAAAATTACAATCTAAATTTCATAGTTTTTCACGATTTCCGCAATTTTATTGCGAAAGATGAAGTTACACAATCTTAGCATCATTGCAATGCTAGTGGTTCCTTTTTGCAAAATGCAATCCATATGTTGCTATTTATCACAGGTACTTGCTCCCCTCCTGGAGAATTCTCATGTAGAAAATTTACCTGTGACACCTTCGCTGTGCCTTGTTCGTAGTCTCTTTGAACATTAACAAGAGGGTAGCCAGTCTGGACTGTCCAGGAGTCCATAATTATTTTGACGCTGGTTTCAGCCGGGAGAGCCCCTCTAACGTGAGCCACCGACGTTAGTTCGTTCCAAAGATCGTCTTTCTCCGCGTTTCCATACGCAAACTTGTTTAAGTATTGTTGCAATCCGGCTTGGAACGTTTCATCCCCCAGAAAGTGGTTCATCATACGGATGATTAAAGGACCTGAAATATAATACAGAAAGGACAAGATTAGGTTTTCGTCACACGATCATTGAATTAATCAACTTTAATTTGGAGATAACGATCACTCCAATAAAAAGAGGTTTAAAATGTAATCCATCACAAAGGACTTAATGAGAAGGACCAAGTTTGTAAACCGTTCTCATGTTTAAAATATTTTTTTTTTCAACTTTGAATTTTTGATAGAAGAAAATGTACGACTGCTTAAATTCTAAACTACTCCTTCTCATTTGTTTCCAACTTGATGTTCATTTGGACGTATTTATGCGAAATGGAACTGAAATGTGCGAGCGGAAAGATGGGGTGTGCTCGTCAGTGCTCGGTCCATAATAATGAATGAGACTTTAAAAGCGCCAGTGACGTCAGCGGTGAGGACGGGGCGCGACAAGGCGCGACACGAGCGACGACAACTAGGTCATCAGTCTTTAACTCATGAGCCCTGTCCACAACGCTTCCCTCACATGCCCACGGCTCACGAGTAACCGCTCAGTTTCTTTTGATTTAATGTCAAATCCCGCTTTTCCATTTTCTCAAAAGGATCTATATCCACTGACCACATTGTTTCTTATGCAGCTTCCACAAGCACACCCCATTTTTCCACTTCCACATGGTTTCTTTTAGCATAAATACGTCCATTTGCTTCACTTAAAAAAGGAAAATGTTTGTAGAATCCTACTATGTGTGTCTTTTATCAATAGCTTTGATTTTGACCAAGAACCCGGGTCTCCTCTCTTCCACACTTCCAACCTAGCTCATATTTTATAATAAAAAGTAATCTCACACAGTGAAGAAAGGTTCCATGGTTTAGGAAAAAATGTAACAGAAGTGGTTGGAATGATCGTGGTAGCAGAATTACCCATTTCCGAGCGAAATTGCAGCCAGCGGGTCGATTGTTGAATCGTTATCGAATGACCTTGATCGATATATAGCATTGTGAAGATAGGGATTTATCGATCGAGATCATTCGATAACGATTCAACAATCGACCCGCTGACCAGCTTACATAGGCAATATACTCCTTACGCCTTACACAATACGCATCCAGCTCACACCTTGTGCGTCTAATTGCATATCCAAGTTGGTCCGGCTGTAACGTACCTAACATTGAGAATTTGAGTTACTGGGTGAGTATGGTCACTTTGCATCGCTTAAATTCTGTTTAAATTTTCCGTCAATGACCCGAGTATCTCCTCCATCCATTCTGGGTAAATCTACGACCATTTCACCTTACCTTTGGCGTACGGTATTTTGTCGAAAAGTTGTGCTATCTCCGCCGGGTTACCAATGGGAACGGATACTGGGTGTGATGAGTTCAGGCTATCGAGAGCAAATGTATAACCTAGGTCTGTAGCCACTTGGTGGCTCATTGTTTGCCAGTGGGTAATAACCTGCGCATAAAAAAGGTATATATTAACATTTTTTGTGGTTATTTGTCTTGCATTATCACCAAAATGTATCATAACGTATTTTCATGGCATGCGATTTCTGTTGCTCTCGAGTACTATATTCTCATAATAGATAGAAAAAATGTCGCAGTATTACAATAAAAACAAACTATGTGTTTCAAAATATCTACTCCTATTTTATTTTTTTCGGAGAGAAACTAGTCAAATGTATCGCTGAAAATGTCTACGGAATAATAAAGAGTGGTCACTAGATGAGATGAGGCTTACATTTTCCATGGCTATTGCCCCAAGGTAAGATGCGAAGCCTTCTTTCAGCCAGAGATCAGTCCACCATTGCATAGTGACCAAGTTGCCAAACCACATGTGTGCTATTTCGTGGGCAGTCGTAAACGTCAAAGATTGCTGCAGGTTCACGGATGTTGATTTTGGATCATACAGAATGGCCTTTTCCCTGAAATGGTATGTAAATGAGTTACATGTTTCCACAGTATTATTTCGCAATTATTCCATTGCGTTTTACGAATACTAGTGCCAAAATGAGCTTTTGATGAATTCTGGATGGTCCAAACTTTTTGTCATAAGAACCGGCCGAACTCATGAGCCGTGGGCATGTGACATTGTGACAAGAGCGTTGTGGACAGAGCTCATGAGTTAGAACGCGTAACTCCTCGGGACAGGGTTGAAATTTTTCATGAAGAAAAATCTTGAAATTTCATGTGGAATATTTCATAAAGTTTCAGAAAAATATGAAAAATATATTGAAAAATATTTTGCGAAGATGAGAGGCGACTGGTTTTTGGTTTATAGTGTTTTTTTAGTGCGCGTTAGATACCCAACCTCCAGGGCCGGCTTTACCTACTTGCCGCCCATGGGCCGCCTGTATTTTGCCATCCCCTTCTCATTCGTTTTGGAATATCAATAAAAACCATCAAGTGAACGTGCCGGAGGGGGAGAAGTGCATAAGACGCATTTACCTACTCGGGTTGGATGCATTTTTTGCGAAAGCCCTGTCAACACTACTAGCAAAATTTCACGGAACTTTGCGCGAAAGTTAAGTTCCGTAAACATATCACTGTGTAGACAAGGTCCTCTATTTATAAGAATTGAACCAACAAATTGAAAGAACAAACATAATACTTTTAACGTCCGCCTCTGCGCCGCGCCGCGCTGGGCTGATCGCACTGTGTTTGGCGTAATGCGTGAAGTATTCCTGTAGTCTTGTAGGCGCTACGCGTTTCACGCCAACCGCTCCTGACCGCACTGTGTTTGACGCAATGGGTGAGGTATTCATGCAGTCTTGTAGGCGCTAATATGTGTTTCATGTCGACCACCGCGCCGTGCCGAGGGCTTGTCCTTTTCATCTCAAGTCCTCGTCATCATTCCTCTCTGCGCTGAGCTCCAGGCCAAATTGCGTGTTTAGTTCCTCTCTTAACTCGACTAATTAAAGACGCTGTCTCTTTTATCACAATAAAAACGATAAAATTAGAAATTACTATACTCTCAGGAGTGAAAGATTTTGTCCCCTTTTCTCATTGATATTTTTTTTTCTGAATCCGAGTTTTTTTATACCTACATTTAAAAAAATTGTAAAATTTGCCGCCCCCAAACTTACCGCCGTGGGCCGCGGCTCATATGGCCACCCCCTCAACCCGGCCCTGTCAACCTCCGAAAATATGTCTCATATTTCTCAGAACTTTGAGACATTTCAAGCAGTATTTCAAGATATGCACATATATCCGTTTGACAGAAATACATCCAATTCATTGTCAGGGCAGTCCATGCGTCCCCCCACTCAGCACGATATCTTAAAGCAATGTTTTTATTTGCAGACATATGTTGATGTAATGTTACTAATATAGATAGAATGTTAAATCAGTATCGTCAGGATAAGACTGAAAATATCAAAATTGATGTAAGCTTGATAGACCGGCAATCAAGGAGATGTCAAAAAGTGTCAACCTGATAACAATGTTGACGGGGGCAATGGGGCATATCAATATTATGTAAGATTATTGTAATGTTACTTCAACCTTACTATCAATGCTGTTGCAATGTTCAGGCAAGTCCCTGGCAGTAGCACATCAACATTGATGCAATCTTACCTCATTCTTACTAAGATGGATATGATATGGCTGCAATGTTGATGTGTAAGATGTGCAATATTATACTAAGATTGTATTAAGGTTCTATGCTGAGTGGGCCGATTATCCTCACCGGAAAGTGATGAGTCCCCAATTCTCCATGGCGTTGAAGTTGAAGTCGGGGATGGCGGCCAGATCCTGCTTCGGGAGGGGGTAGTTAATCCCGAAGTATCCCTCCAAAAAGTCCAAAAGTTGCGGGCCGACGAAGAGCGAGAAGCGCGTCTGCTCGAGGGCGTCCCTCCGAACCCAAACTTTGAAAGGGATCTGCCTCGTGGCCGTCTCCGTCGGCGGGAGGTGCTCGAAATCCGAGATCATGAAACCGACCACGTACGTTGACATCTTGACCGTCGTCTCGAACTCGGTTTTGACCCAGTGATCCCGATCTTCTCTGGAAAAGTAGCAGTGCAATAAATCGTATAAATTGATATTTAAATTCGTAGTTTTCCTCACGAAAGAACGTAACTGTATTTTAAAGTTGCCAACACTGGAAAAAAAAAACACATTGGATCTAGAATCCAGACTCTTAAAAACATCGACAAGAAAAAGGACTCTTTGATTCAATCAGATTTCAGCTTAAATCAAGAACCAATCCTCTTAATTTGAGCGGATTTCCTTTTGATTTAAGCTTCAATCTCACTGAATCAAGAGTCCTTTTTCTTGTCGATGTTTTCAAGAGTCTGGACTCAAGGTCCAATGTGTTTTTTCCCCCAGTGAAATGCCTCCCACCTTGATAACTAGTTATTAGGATTAGTTCTGCCTTGCTATGGAATAACGCCGTATGAACCTTCAGGTGTTGCCACATTTCCTTTGATAAAACTCAAATTTCCGAGTGAATTTATGGCTATTTTCTTTTCGATTTTTCAGAGAATATTTTTCGCAATTTTACCCAAAGTTCCTGGAAATTTCAAGGAAAAACGTTCATAATTTTTATCAAGAATGATCATTTTACCGGAGGAAATCTGGCAACTCTTGAATTTTCATACGGCGTTCTTACTTAGGACAGCAGAGTTGAACTCAGTCTTTTTTCTTATGAAATCGTCTTAATATAGGTTTTTTGGCGTAACTCTATGTTATGTCTTTTTCCATATTAATAATTCTGACTTGGAACAAATTTTGTCTCCAACTCCTGTTCTCTGAATCTGATCTAAAATCGAAAATCTGTCCTAGTATTTTTATTGCTGTGACTCCACGGCAAGCAACTTGTATTAACTTTAAGTCTACATATATACACTGTAATGTTTGTGCTTTATGTACCTACTTTTGATGAATAAATAATTTATCTGTTCCCCTTGCAAGTTGCTTTGTGCCAGGGAAATCTTGGGAATTTGTAACTGGCAATTTAACCGACTTTCACCTGATCCCATGCAAAAATCAGACAAAATTTTGACAAAAATGGCGCAGGAATTGAAACATTGATTTTATGATCGATTATCGATTAGACTTACAGTATAGACGTGTGTTTGACCGGCATGTTGCTTAAAGCTGTGTACTTTTTGTCGTGTATTAAACTTATTGAGAACGTCGCTTTCATTGCAGGCTCGTCAAAACATGGGAAAGCTTTCCGGGCGTGAATCGGAGAAAATTGGGTTACAGCCAGCCATCTGCAAAAAAGAAGTTCACATTCAAACCATAATCTATAATATATTATAAATCATAAGCGTAATGAATGGTAATGCTCAAAAACAGTAAATTTATCTTCAAGTGATATATTTTACATGCATTATTAACTTTGAATCTTTACCTTGTTTCATTAGATTTCTGATCCAGATAACTCGATCGGTAAAATCCCCACAGGTTGGTGTTCAGAGTGCCTTTGTAAGGGATATCGTATATGTAAGTGCGGTTTGGCTGCAGAGGCTTGTTCGTTTCGGCGATGAAAAACTCATTCACCGTGTCGTAGCTAGAGTTTGTGATTTTGATGTGCTGCGGTTTGGGAGCCCCTTCAGATCGCGCCTCCGACACCCGCAATACGTCGGTTCCTATTGTCAGTGTGTATGCGTGCAGGACAATTTTGTTTGTGGCTCGGATGCATTTTAACTGAAATTAAGGCATAACAGGAATTGTTAGTTTGCTGCATAGGGCATAAAATCATAAAATCTGAGTTCATTTGGACCGCGTCTGGCAAGGAGGAACCAAGCCACATCAGCTATTGCCAAATTTAACTGGGAAATTTAATATTTAACAATATAGAACGTTTGTGCAGATTCCTGTGAAAGCGTTTCTGATAGCAAAATGTAGTTACATTCTAAGGTTTTTTCGTAGAAGCAATACACTGTTTTTTTTGGCTACTAAACATGACTTTGATCCCTTCACCCCCCAATTATAAGAAATATTGAATTTTCTCCAGAAAACCCATTGGCAGAAAAAATCCCGGATATTGAAACCGTAATTAGTTGGAATTTATTAGATATTTTTCCTAAACTAAGCCGTCGTTTTTTTGCGTGTGAGTGTGCCAAAGTAGCAGTTGTATGTGAATAAGTGATTTCACCAATGGAGATGTTGCATGTGTGAGGGATTTGCGATTTGACCATTGATTCTTATGTAAAAGTTCGCGAGAAGCACGATGGTGCCACTGGTTTTCTCTAAAATCAACTCCCAAGCTCAAAAAAGCTCTCAAAGTGAGGCCAAAATGGAGGGGATATCCCACCCTACCCTGAGAGTCCACCTCTACATCAAAACAAACTCTCCATGCGAAGATAGGGAGCAAATACATTGACAGGGCTGCCAATTTATCTGGGGACTCCACAACTGAAAACACAGCAGCCTTGCTAATGTATTTGAGCCCTATCTTTGCATGGAGAGTTTGTCTTGATGTAGAGGTGGACTCTCAGGGTAGGGTGGGACATTCCCCTCCATATTGACCTCAACTTGAGAGCTTTTTTTGAGCTTGGGAGATGATTTCAGTGAAAACCAGTGGCACCATCATATTTCTCGCGAACTTTTACATAAGAATCTATGGTCAAATCGCAAATCCCTCACACATGCAACATCTTCATTCTATTTTATTTCGATAAGAACATGTTGAAGGCTATGGCCCATCGTTTACCTTGATGGTGACTCTTCCGTGGTAGGTAAAATCGTTGTCGTCTAAATTCGTTAAGATACTGATGTTATAATGCTCAGGGATGATGTCACCAGGGAGCCGATATCGAGGCGTCATGGCTCTGGCCGACCTGCTCCCAACCAACAGGAAATGTGAGATCCATAGTAAACAAAGGTTTATCATGCACAGAGGAGCTGTGTTGGAGCGGAGGATCCTAGAGTGAAACAAACAAGTTGAATCGACGACTAAGCACATGAGAGATTCACTAAGACCTGCTCTTTTTTCATGTTGAAAAATAATCGACTAAAATCTAGGTTACAGATAAGTGTGTATCAGTGTTCCAGAGCAAGACGGTCATAGGGTGTCTCCATGGGCGTAAATAGGGGGGCCGGGGGGCGGCCCCCCACCCCACAATGCTGCTTGGTCCCTTCCAAAAAATGTCAAGGACCCCAAGCTACTACTAACTTTGTGGTAAAAGGCATATGAAATGTAATAATTATGAGCTTAATCCTAATATAATCGATCAATGATGTCAGAAAAATAAAAATTACTCGCAAAGAGGCTTCCTCCGAGTTGGGAACGTGGAATGTAGTTTGACTGTATCCGGTTGTGGTTTTTTGCGCATTTTAGCGCAATACTTGTTTTTGTGAGAGTTAAATTAAGATAAAATCAATTAAAACCCACAGTAAGATATGATATTTTTAAAAACAAGTCAGCAAAATTTAATATTTAATTCTATTTAATTTGTCATTGAGAATGGCTTGAAACTGCTCTCAAGACGTTCCAGTTTTCAAAAAGTTTCAGGGAGAGGCCCCCCGGACCCCTTCTGCAGCTGGGTGAGTCCCCTCAGACTCTCCTTAGCCCAAGTTCTACATCCTTCTGTGCTCCCCCCCCCCCCCCCCACAGAAAACTCTTAGTTCCGCCCATGGGCGTCTCATATTTTCTAACTTAAGAAAAGTTTCGTTGCAGTTCGCTCACAATATTCTATGATAGGTCAAAATCAAGAATCATTTGAAAAAATATATTTATATTTTTTAGAAGTCTTTGAAGCGCTAAGAAGGTCGCAGGTCTATAAATTGGTGAATCGGCAATAGCATAGTCGTTTTTCAATGAAATTTACCAGTTTACAGCTCTCTAGACAATAATGTTGTCCGTTTGGCCGTATCTTTAGCCGGAAAGCTGCAAACGGTCAATTGATGTTCGGAAACCACCCTCCGGTGCGCCCTTTTGGCCTTGCTGTGAACTTGAACCTCATGCTGCTAACATAGGGGTGCGAATATAATACATTCCAGCTGAAAATCCACGAATTACGCCCTGATGGACTAAAATTTCGGTCATTTTGCCGTAACTCTGAGCGTCTGGCTTTCAACGACCATTTTTGGGGGAGCTGGAGAGGTAAATATACTTATGCATTCCTATGCAAACTGCCTGAGCTGAACACTCTCCCCCCTCAGTTTCGTACTGGTACGCATTAGAGTTCAAAAAATTTAATTTTGACTCTGATTTTAATTCTTGGAATTTCTTGGCTTTGTTTTTCCCGCGAATTGATGTGGACTCAGCACCACTTCTCCACCTTGTAAACATTCTTACCGAGCAGAGTCCATGGATTTGATTCATTTTCGTATAATGTCTACTGAATTTCGCTGTCTATACCTGAAGCATTGCAGCTTTCTTGCACTCAGAAGACTTAGTGCGTATATCTCCTTCTCTTTCCTTCGGTCTTTATTATCAAATGGATTAATCGTCTTGGAGGGGGGGAGGGGGGATCCAAAATTATTCTCGATGAGTTGCTATCAACATTTTCAGGGCACGAGACGGTTGGAAATTTCATGTTCGTTCGTTTTTATTCTCTTCTTCAGTCCTCTTGTAGATCTGGAAGGTCTGTATCATATTTAATTTTATTTATTGTTCTTTTATCAAATTCTTCCTTCACAAACAAACGAACAAACAAACAAACAAAATAACTCAAAGATGCCAGTTTATTTTTTCGTTCGTGAGAGTAGAATTTGATAAAAATATAAAAATAAATTTTCTTGAATATTTTTCTAGAGTTCAAAAAAATTCTAAAGAGGTACTTACATTTTTTGTTTTAAATAAGGATAACGTAGCTAAATCACTGTACGCATTTGACTAATTTAAGTTGTTCGCAGGGTTTAAACTATAGATCCCACCAAAAACTATGAAAACAATTTGTAAATTCTATGGACAACTGTATAAAATGTTCCTCTCGATCATTTCGATCTACTTGTTTCGGTTCAGTCGCAATGCCCTAAAGGCGGCATGATAAAGGCACAAAAATGACTATAAAAATCTCTGAACGGTGAATGACTTCGCCGTTTTCTAGGTACCTAGACTTGTTTCTCTCTCCAGAAGAAAACAACAAATCTGATTAATTTGTAATAAATAGAGTTAATTTGTTTTCTTAGCATTAACGACTGTTGAACATTTTAAAGAACGACTATTCTGAAAGGAATGGATAGATTATTTTATATACATAAATTCGAGTTCGTCCAGAGTAGTATCACTTGGTGCCCGTGTTCACGAGAAAGTTGCAATTGAACTTAAAGAAAATTGAAGGTCAAAGATCGATGCGCTTTTCATGGGACCGGTTTTTCCTTTTCTACGTTTTATGCCACGCACTTCTTTTAATTTTTCCTGGAGGCGTTTTCAAATGCAACGTTTAGTGAAGAAACAGCACATCTGCAACAAATTACGCACGAGCACAGTCAATCTAAAAACTGGAAGAGGAAAACTGGAAACTGGATGCAGTCGTTTTTAGCAAAAATTTAAAAAAATCTCAACTCATGCTTTTAATTTCGCCATTTTTGATGAGATCTTAAACACCCGCACAGTTGAGTTTTAATCGTTTTTTAATCGAAGACTGAGACAATGCTCGCTTCAGAGAATTACGAAGCACACCTCATGGCAAACATGACGTAACAAGAGACGACAGAACTGACCGAAGTGAAGATTGAGCACATACTGAACTTGATTCCCAATATCTTTTATGTGTCCAGCGAGAATTAGGTGGCACTTTGATTGAAATTGCCAGATTTTGCGGGTTAAACAGGTTTCGTAGAGGGAAGGGAACCAATCGACGATTTTACTATTTTTTTGCAGCTTGGCAATGTGCGACGATAGGTTAATGTTGACACAGCTGCCAGCTTGGAATAGAATGAAATGGCGTGAGTCTTGATTGGCAAAGTAAGAGGTTGAGGTTCAAAATTATTTCCCCTTTTACCTTTATTTCTGATCAATTATGACCGAAATCGACTGTTGGTTCGATACTCTTTGGAAGTTTATTGAGTGGATGATTCTATTTTCTGACAATTTATGATACATACTATGAATCCATACTAAAGACATATCAAAAGAGGAAAGAGCAAGTTTTAGTCGAAGAACTTTATAATTTTTTAAGATTTTTTTGATATAGACATTTCATGAGGGAAAAGCTTAGCATTGTTTAATTAAATTTTGAGAGAATGTCCTCCACATAAATGCAAAAATTCCACAGAGAGTGTATTGGGACACTCTTGGCTGGATACCTGTTTCAAAAATAAAATACTCGATGAGGAAATCTCTCCATGACTAAGTATTTCAAATCATTGATGATGGTGGAACTTAATAGACCTATTTCGTTTTAGGTTGCTCTTAAATTTTCTATTATGTATTCATATTTTAAAGATCAACCAGTAATAGATATTAGACAATTTTGTGCTTACTTTTTTGAGTCTTTTGAAAAATGCTCGCTGATGGGATAAGGATAATGATCGTGCAAAATTCTTTTGAAAATTTTAGCACATGCAAAAGTTTGATTTCACTATTTGAGCAAACGCTTTCCTAGTTTTACCTTTAATATAGTAGTACATTATTATTTTGACAGAAAAATTAAATTTATCAAATACATTTTGAGACTAGGAAATACAAGTTTCTCGGTTTCGCGGTCTGTCATATTTTTGCTCTTGCCTCTTTCTAGAATAAATCCCAGAGAATGTTTTCGCAACCACGCAGTGCAGCATAGAGCGGAGCATTGCGAGTTCACGCTTCTCGCCATCGCGCCTTCAAGATTGCAGACGCAACACAAACATCCATCAAGCACGAATAGTTGTATTTCTGCGCCGTTGCCGAGCGTGTCCTTTCCCTTAGTGTATTTCCATACCGTGTTTATGTCAATTTGTTGTATTTGTAGTGGTGTCATTTAAACAGCACAGCCCAATATAGGGGAGACGTAAAAGAACGACTTTTTTTTTACTAAAGACTTTTTTTTTTAAAAAATAAGTTTTTTTCATCTGAATTTGAGCGGCACCTTGCTAGCGTCGCAGAGCGAAGCATTGCGGGTTCACGCCGAGCGCCATCGAGCCTTCAATTGTGTAGACGCAATACGGACATCCATCAAGCACGAATAGTTGTATCTCTGCGCCGTTGCGTTGCCACGCGTTTCCTTTCCCTTGGTGTATTTCCATTTCGTGTTTTTGTCCATTTGTTGTATTGGTAGTGGTGTTTCAAGGGCCTCTTAACCAGCACAGCCAAATATAGGGGAGACTTAATCCGACTTTTTCTTTTGACTTTTCTTCTGAATTGGAGAGGCACCTTGCCAGCGTCGTAGAGCGGAGCATTGCGGGTTCACGCCGAGCGCCATCGCGCCTTCAATTGTGTTGACTTAACACGGACATCCATCAAGCACGAATAGTTGTACCTCTGCGCCGTCGCAATGCGTGTCCTTTTCTTTGGTGTATATTTCCATACTGTGTTTATGTCAATTTGTAGTATTGGTAGTGGTGTTTTAAGGGTCACTTAATAAGCAAAGCCAAATATAGAGGAGACGTAATCCGACTTTTTTTTATAGTTTTTTTCTTCTGAATTGGAGAGGCACCTCGCTAGCGTCGTAGAGCGGAGCATTTCGGGTTCACACCTCGAGCCATCGCGCCTTCAATTGTGTGGACGCAATACGGACATTCATCAAGCACGAATAGTTGTATCTCTGCGCCGTCGCAACGCGTATCTTTTCGCTTGCTCTGTTACCATTTCTTTCATTCACAGTGAAGCTTCAAAAACTATTTAACCAACACAGCCAAGGATATGAGAGACCTAATACAACTTTTTTAAACGTTTAAACGTTAAAACTTTTTTAAACGTTTGTTTTTAAACGTTTGTTTTAAACGTTTTTAAAGTTTTTTTCTTCTGAATTTGAGGAACACCTTGCTAGCGTCGTAGATCGGAGCATTGCCGGTTCACGCCGAGCGCCATCACGCCTTCAATTGTGTAGACGCAACACGGACATCCATCAAGCACGAATAGTTGTATCTCTGCGCCGTCGCAACGCGTATCTTTTCCCTTGCTCTGTTTCTATTTGTCTCATTCTTAGTGAAACTTCAAAAACTTCTTAAGCAACACAGTCGAGGATAGGAGAGACGTAACTCAACTTTGTTTTTTAAATTTTCTCCCAAATCGGAGCGACATATCGCCAGAATGCAGCACCCCCAAATGATAATTTTTGAACGTAAAAAATATGTCCCGTTTCATAAAATGGAGATTGTTGATTTTTCTACTCTAAAATAAAATGTGACAAGGGCTTTGCAACGTCGCAAAGTGAGATACGAGTATTTCTAATTTTACCATTCACACAATTATCTGTGTAAAAGTAGGATGAATGGCGCCAAACTACGGGCCTTCATAGGCTTTTCCTTGACCGTCGATCCGGATTGTGTTTTTAAACTACTAAATAAATCGTATAATGTTTTAAAAATACAACAAATTGACGGACTCACACTCTCTGATTTAACTGACCTTAGTTAATCACTCAATCACGCAAATAGACTTTAATCGAACAATAAATTTATGTTTACCTCTTATTTGTGCATTCAAGATATAACTTCAATGCATGGAAATCAATTATTACTGATGCGAGGTCCTCATGTTGTTTGAAATTAATTAACAAGGGTATAAAAAGTAGGAGGTAGTTTTATATTATGTTTTCCCAGTTTTACTTTTTATTTTCTTAAGAGAAAATGAGTAATAACGTATTTCTAAGTAATTCAGGTAAGTAGGTCATCTAATTCGACCCGAGTCTACATGATTTTTGAAGTGCGCATGATACGGAAAGTCCCGGTTTCATTTATCAAACTTTATATGTAAAATCTAAAACATGTTTTTGAATGTCACAATGAGTCAGGTTACATTCACCAAAAGTATTAGTTTGTCAAAACTCATCAAGAATTTTAATGGGTCATATCATACTTAGACGCATATTATTTAAACGACAAAAATCTACTAAGATTGGGAGTTTTGAAAAAACACATTAGTACCCACAAATACACAAGTACACAATAGTTTAAGACTACTTCAATTTGTTGTTAAAGACAAAAATTCTGTTGGAAAATACTTACAACTTCTCTACCTACATTATTAAGCCTATGACATTTCTTAGATTGGGTTTCTTGCGTTTCATTTATTGGCCATTCGTCATTTCGAAATGACGTTGAAATAATGAAAGATGCATAATGCATAGTCGTGACTTATCACAGGATTCTATTATACAGGTTTGCAGTGCACGTAAGACAAAACAAAAATACAATTTTGAATTTCTATATTTTAACAGATGATTTTTTTCGATTCAATATGAGTCTGAAGTGTGATGCAATAATGTAATGTAACAGTGATTTAATGACGGGAAGTTTTCAAATTTTTCTGAATCTCTTATCCCTATTCTTCGTCCTTCTCTTCCTCTTCTCCTTCCTCTTGTCTCTAATCATTTTCTTCTTCCAATTCCTCTTCATAATTTTTTCCTCCTCATTATTCTCCCTTCTCTTTTGTCCATCTCCTTCCCACAATTTCCAACGCGCCCTCATCTACCTTACTCCATCAGACATCCCACACCTTGAAGCACCAGATACACATGCTCGCTAGACGCGCGTCTAGACGCGAAGAGTGGGATCCGATCCTACTTGGAGCGAGTTACGGGCGGCGAGTTGCAATCTGAGTGGCTACGGAAATTGCCAAACACGGCCTAAAGTACACACGCCAATTAATTGCCGCGAGTGAAAGACGAAAGTCAATGGGAAGCCTTAATTTTGATCCATTGACGTCGATATATCGAAATCAAGGCTCTCCATTGGCTTTCGTCTTTCACTCGCGGCGATTAATCGCGTGTGTATCTATTACAGGCCTTAAGGCCCACTCGCCGCTCAATACGCGCGTCTAGCTCGCAGGTGTATCTAGCCCTTCAGTCTGACTGCCAAGGGTGTCCGCTCATGAGTAACCTCTCATCGAGGCATTTGCGGATCCAGCAATTTGTCAACTCTGTTTTTCTCCATTTAAACTTACGGAAATGTATCGATTCTTGGAGGGGCCAGTTGCTCCGACAAGAATCGATTATTAAACATAGGTTCAAATGGAGGAACCCGGGTGTTGCCGAATTCTGCCGTGATAGCGAAGAGAGCCGTAAGTGCAAAATTTTCGAAATCGAGTTTTCTTCAAAATTCGTCTTAACTCTTTTAGATGAAATTACTGAGGCAGCTAAAACAGCAAAATTCATCCTAATTTAATGAAAACGAGACGTATGTAAAAGCCGTAAGTGCACAAAAAATGACACAGTTTTTTTTCAAGACAGCCGTAGATGCATGAGAGCCAATGAGAACAGTGCTTTCCAGTAAAGTGCCGCCCTCTTCTGCCAATTTCTAACCTAATAATGTGTGTGTTGTGTCCAAAATGCAACCACGAAAGCATGCAGAAGCTTACGGCTGTCTCGCCTAACAATAACCTAGCATGAAAATGAAAAATACCCTTTTTATGTAATGGAAATAAAATCAGTCGATTTTTAACCATCCATACGATTTCTAGGAGTCTTTCGGACGATTAGTGGCAATTTGACAAAGAACGGAGGCTTCTTCAATAAAATGTTCTTGTCAGAAGCTTCTGAGCCCGTTTTCTCAAAACTTCATTTCTGCACTTACGGCTCTCTTCGCTATCACGGCAGAGAAATGTATCGATTCTTGGAGGGGCCAGTTGCTCCGACAAGAATCGATTATTTAACATAGGTTCAAATGGAGGAACCCGGGTGTTGCCGCATTGCTGGATCCGCCTCTACACGGAGGAGCTGCGGTATGGAGTCCTCCTCCCTCTCGGTAAGGATCTCCTCCGGTGTCTTTCCCCGGCTGCCCATATGCTTGATGACCATCTCGAGTGGGAGGTCGGCCAGGGGGTGGCTCCCGTCTCCGTCGCGGAGCATCTTACGGGCGACCATCCTGTCCGTGGCGGCCTTGAGGTCGTAGGCGAGTTCGAGTTGCTGGAGCCAATCGATGACGCGGGTCGAAGCGTTGGGCCAAGCGCCTGCCTCTGAGGTGCGGTAGTCCCACGGGAAGACGTGGTGGTAGTTGTGCCACCCCTCGCCCAGGCAGAGCAGTGACACCCAGAACGACTCCACGGCAGCGATTTTCCTGACCGAGGGGAGAGGATGTTTTTAGTGAAAAATAGGTCCAGACACAATTAATCGGATGAAATGGTCATTGGATTCAGCTAAAACAAGCTGCGGTTTCACGGTGATTAGTTTCCGACCAGCCTCAAGGAGTCACAGTTCAGACTAAACCAGGGCCGGGCCATAGGGGTGGGGAGGCGATGGCCCCATAACAATTTGCCGCAGAAGCCCTGGAGGGGCCCTCGCGGCGATTTTTTCGATTCGTCGTTTTTTTGTTCCCGGTAATGTTGTAATTTTCCAATCCTTTAAGTCACTACCATGCCTCAAAATCCTTGAAAATCTGTCTCTAAGAGACATAAAAAAGTCACCTAAAGTTTTTAATAAAGAATATACAGGGAAATCTAGTGGGCTCCTGGGGGCCCCAGAAATGCTGAAGGGGCCCGGGTCTCCGAAGAATCTTGAGAATGGGTTATTTTGAAGTTCAAACACTCTTGAATTTGACTCCAAAAATGCTTAAAATTGCGCTTGAAAGAGTGTGAAATTTTTAAAATTTTCCGAGGGAGGGGCCCCCGAACGACGCAGGAGGGGCCCCCAAATCTAGGTCGCCTCCTAACTTTTCGACTGCCAGTCCGCCCCTAGACTAAACTAGAATGAAGGTCAATAAATGTTGGGTTGGACACGTGTTAAATTATAAAGCATTATTTAGCGTATTACCAACGAAATACGTGAATATTTAATTGAGAAAATTAAGATCAATAAAAAGGACTCGCTGCAAGAAAAGTAACTGTCTCGCACTGAAAATTAGGATAGCAGGTATCAGCTGATACAATTATGCTTTAACAACACGTGTCTTTTTTCCGTCCAACGTCTGATAATTCGAAAATCTATTAACAAAAACTCAGTTAGAATCGATTTAGAAATTGGCATGGCAAAATTTCATCGTTTTTCATATTACACGCTTCGAGGGTCATTTAATTTTGATATGAGATTCAGGACGTCAAGATTGTAAGGACTGCGTAGTAGTAAATGGAGCATTTCGACTCGCAATTTGAAACAAAATTTTTATTCGCCGTTCGTGAGAAAGGCAAATCGAACTCGCAAAGCGTCTTGCGAGACACCGCTGTCAGCGATATAGAGGGCAATTTACTCTAATCGACAATATCCTTATTGGAGGCCGTGATTTTGGTTGCATTGGACTTGCCAGATCGAGAAAAAAATTCATACCGAAAACTTTAGTTTCGAAATGGATAATATATACCATCAGGACGTTCATTTTCGTCTTGAGAAACCCAAAACCCACGTTAGATCAGAATTTTCCAACGCTTTTTCTTCCTGACATTGAACACATTTTGAGGGAATTGCGATTTTTCAGGAACTTTTAGGCAACAAAAAAAGTTATTTTCAGACGTTGAAGCAAAAAACTCGCGAGACAAGCCGAAAGAAACACCAAAACTCCTCCAACTTTTCATTGATACGGATGTGAAGAAGCGGGCTGATAGTTAAAATTGATAAACAAAGTGATTGTCAAAGATGACAAAAAGGATATGAAGGGATCCTTGGTGGAAGCGGATGGTCGCAATGGACAAGGGAGGTATGTAATAGAATAACTAACGGCAACTCACGTTAGCCCCTTTAGCCAGTCCATCATTTTCTCCCTTAGTCTATCGGAACCACTCATTTCAACCAATAGGATCGCTCCATAATCCTTACATCATTTTGAAAGAAAAATCTGTTCAGAATTCAGTGCTAAAAAAACCGGTAATAGTAACTGTAAAAGCTCATTGAAAGTAAGAAAACGATACTTTTGTCCACTTTTCGCAGCTTTTAATGATTATATATTACATTTCGATGCAGCTTTCAACTTTCCTGCCTTTTTTTTGAAGGCACATAGTACATCACAATGACACAGTCCAAACAGAGGCGTGGCGTGCTTTGCGATATATCGATTGTTATGCCATTTAAACCTATGGAAAAAGATCGAAAAAACAGGGTGTTCGCAGCGAGCACCTTAATAATCGATTCTTTTCCATAGGTTTGAATAGCATAACATTCGATACATTGCAATTCACGCCACGCCACTGAGTCCAAACAATCTAAAAATCCTGAAATAATTAGCTTTTGTCGATCTTCATCCTCACGAAGGAGAAACTTACCTATCGTAAGGTTTGGTGCCGCTCCAGTGTGCCCAACTGTTAACAAGCCAGACGATGTTATTGGTAACCCATAAGCGAACGATCAGTGCAATTATGAAACAGTTGAACAGTGTTTCATTCCACAAATACCAAGGGACAGCAACTGGAATGAGAACACCGAAGAACGTGAACAGCGACTTGTAAAACCTGTAATCGAAGTGAAACGTGCTCTATTAAGGACATCGACTCGCAGCCAGTATACTCCTGCATCTGGAAGCGCCTTCATTTTGAGACTAAGCACCTTCCGTTACACTGTATCAACTTTAGTTGCGCAAATCATTTTTGAAGGCGATTTGACTTTTCAATGGCTGAGTGTTCCCAAGTTTCGTATGTGGTATTTTCTCAGTGAGGTTGATTAGTTAATGCGGACATGCACAGCACAGGTGCTTTGACAAAACATAGTCCATTACCACCTTAGAAAATAGAGATCAATAGGAATGTGCAAAAATAAAAAGCAAGACAAGGATAGAATAAATTGATTTTCGGATTAAGTTGTCTAAAAAAGAAGGGCTATGATGAACAACTTTTGACTTTATGGTATTGAGATCCGAAAGTGGAGGGAAAATTTTGGATCTTAATTGTTGATTGGTAGGACAGTATATTAGACAGTGGCGCGGCGTAAATTGCGAAGTATCTATTGCTCTGCCATTTAAACATATGGTAAAGAATCGATTATTAAGGTGATCGCTGCGTTTAAATGGCATACCAATAGATATATCGCAAAGCACGCCACACGGGATGCAACTATTTAAACTTGATGGATGTCCGTATCGCACCGACTGCAGTGCGAAACCACGTATCTGCATTGCGGTGTTTCAAAATTTCTGTTCTTATTTCATCTCTTCACTGAGAAACAATGCAAATTTACGACTTTTTTTTTAACCAAATCGTCTGCTATCGAATACGAAAAATCATGGAAAATTTAAGTTTTATGTTGACCAGCTTCTCGAAAAAAAATTAATTTCTAAAGAAGTCTGCAACGTCGCAAATGGAGAAACGTCGTCTCTCATTTTGGGCGACTTTCGACGACTTCTCTTGGGCGACGATTATGTTTTTCCTCTCTCAACGTATATTCGTCTGTAACGATAAAAAATGGGACGCGTTTGCTACGGCGCCTTGATACAACTATACAACCTCGACGGGTGTCCCTATTGCGTTCAAAAAATTGAAGGCGTTTTGATTCCTGCTCATACTACCTGTAGTTGATTCGATCGAGAGACGCGTTGGTCGGCGGTGACGGGGACTTGATGCAACCCACGCCACTGATATTAAAACATGACGGACTGAGAGGGGGACATTACAAGAGAGGTAAGTTGAAGGGGGGCTTCCTAAATGAAGTACTGGAGGGTTAGGGAAATGTGTGCAGCGTCCTTAAATTGCAGTGTGGTTGGATGTGCAACACTGAATATGATTTAGGTTCGCTCTGAGATTATTCTTGTGCATTTCGAGTATACATTGGCATAATATTTTTAGTTTAATACTAGCGTGTTTTTAGTTAATTATAATGTTAATTATAATTATAATTAAAGTGCCTCCATGTTGTTTCTAGAGTCCCTCTATACTGAAAGTTAAGGCAATGAATCAATTTCTTATAGGTTCCTGTATTTCAGGACTCCACAGTGTCACAAACGGGAATAAAGATTACATTTTCACCAATTACAAAGATTATAATCTGGATCGGACCGGGGAATCACGGGCTCGGCAAGGAACAAACGGAATGAGAAAAGGAACGGAGAAAGGAATTTAAGAATGAGCCGATCAAAGATTACGAAAAACTTTCAATTTGTGTAATCTTTATACCCGCTTGTGACTCCATGAGGGGGTGTTGTCTTAACTCTCAATATAAAGGGACTCTAGTTGTTTCCAGCTAAAAACTTGGCAGTGCTTTCAAGTTCATTGGCGGATCCAGCAAATTGGCAACATTGCTTTTCTCCATTTAAACCTACAGAAATGTATCGATTCTTGGAGGGGTTAGGTGCTCTGACAAGAATCGACTATTTAACATAGGTTTACATGGAGGGAATCCGGTATTGCCAAATTGCTTGATCAGCCTCTGCTCAAGTTTGCAAAAGAAATGAAACTCATGAACCCGCCTTTTTTGAAACATGACAAACGGATCGCTGCTCATGTCTGTCATGTCAATGGTGCGACCTTTTTCGATGACCATAGGATGTTTTTTCATCATGAGCCAGCCAACATGCGAGAAGAAAAAGCCACGTTTTGAGTTGTGCGGGTCGGCGTCTGTGTCGCTGAACTTGTGATGTTGCCGATGATCTCGCACCCAAACCCATAAACAATTCTGACCAAAGAGAGAGAGAAAAATAATTTTAAAGGCTCTCATGAAAGTGAAAATACTTGAACATGAAGTCCACCCAACTCTATGTGCGTGTCCTAAGTAGCGCAGATTTCAATAAGTAACAATTACATAGTAAAA
The DNA here is from genome assembly GCF_918797505.1 of Bemisia tabaci. Taxonomy (NCBI): domain Eukaryota; kingdom Metazoa; phylum Arthropoda; class Insecta; order Hemiptera; family Aleyrodidae; genus Bemisia; species Bemisia tabaci. The sequence continues at coordinate 26,539,872 of NC_092801.1, read as the reverse complement.
ATATTTCAATTCAACTGAATGTTGTGTATGTTGCCTAGCTCCTATTTGAAGGGGCACAATTTATTGAAACTTACTGCATTAAAATTGAAATAAGTTTCAATTTTTCATGGCATTGCATATTGCCCATCTTTCTGACACATGGAGCTCATTTTGTTGATTGTTTAAAATCGGCATAAATTGACTAAATGATGTAAAAATATTGCAATTTAATGGTGAAAAGAATTACAATTGAATTGAAATCAAATTGCAATTTAATTTCAATATTTTCGATGCACTCTGTTACTTAGGTATGGGTGATCATCCATGAAAAAGAGACTTCATCCCTCAGATGTATATTTTTTTATGGGCCAAATATGTCGTCGTTAAGCATAGTCGTTAAGCATAGTGTCGTCGTTTATCAAGATCATGTGTTGATGTAAGATCAAGGCAAAACGTCCTTAAAGGATTTTGAGATGTCGACGGAACATTCTCTGGTGTTTTGTGGAATAAGTTGCGACCTACACTGAGAAAAAAACTTCGGTCATATGAACCAAATGTACGATATTCAATATTGACCGTATTGTTCGGTTCACTCGACCACTCTCTCGGTTCTTAGAACCGTTTCCTCGATTCATTCAACCGAGTATTTAAACCGAACAGAACTAACGAAAAAGCTCTGTTCATGAATCCAGGATAATCGAAAGAGCGTCGAGTGATTGAGTGAACCGAACAATACGGCCGATATTGAACATCGTACATTCGATTCATATGACCGAAGTTTTTTCTCAGTGTATCAATGTGAATCGTACGCCGTGCGAAAAACGCTAAGGTCCATATTTCCGGTCTTGAGTTTATTTCAGTTGATCGTTTTTTTCAGAGTCAGACCATGTTGATGCAACAACGAAAGTGGTGTTGATAAAATTTGCCACATTTAAACATCTCCGGTTTTGTATTATTTTCTTTGAAAAAACCTGATCAACATTTGTCTTTATAATTTTTTTTGGCTTCAAAAATCAGTCGGAGGATTCACAGGTGATGTATATAAAAACTATCGCGGTCAGTTGTTTTTCTACAAACATATGTTTTTCTATCAACTTATGAGGACTATTCAAAAATAAATGATATTAAACTTATACCGTTTATACCTGTCCAGCAAGAGTTTGGCCAATTATGAGAATGACAATCAGACTTGTTGTGGCTTTGAAAGACCGATGCGTGAAGAGCCGATGTGCTCCAACTGTAGTTGAAAATCCAGCATAGCCCATCAAAACAAAAGCTGTAAACCACAGAAAATGTAATCATCTCTCTCTCTCTCTCTCTTTCTCTTGGTCTACTCTTTGATCCCGATCTCAAAAAAGTTAAAAAATCGAGTAATATAGTGATAGAAGAGAGTTTTTTGAGTGTCTTGGATGTTTCAGGGGAAAAAATATTAGTTTTTCGGCTATTTAATAAGTTTCTCGAAGACAAAACCTCGGGAGAAAACTATTAAGAACCCCTATATACTAGATAATTTAACGTCCAATGCAATTATGTTTAGAAAGTAGCCTCTTCATTGGACAAACAAGCAAGTTTCGTACCTTAAAATATAGACAATTCCTTGAGATCCCCATTAATTTTAAGTTCTTCATATTTTTACGGTCATGGTTCATAGATTAATATAGAAAGACGCTCGCCGCACAGTGAATAGAGTCATTAGGAGAGGTCGGACAAATTTGTAAACTTTAAACGCTTATAACTACGTTTATACAAAATTTTGAAGTTTTAAAAGTGGCTTCATTGGTTTCTCGTGAAATTTTCTACTTGAAGCACCCCTTGATATTTAAATTGTGACGAAATAAACATCAAAATTTGCAGTTTCAGTCCGACCTCTCTGATTGACTCGATTCATTGCGCGCCGGCCAGGTTGGCCTAGTGATCTGCGCTTCTGACTCTTGACCAATGAATTCTGGGTTCGAATCCCGATGGCAGCGACACATTTTCAAGGAAAGACCGACAGGATTCGCAGAAACAGATTTCTACTCAGTCTCAATCCCTGAAAATTTGTGAGTCTGGAGAATAAAATTGTACTTGTCTAGTGCGGTGACCGTTTGTCTACGAACTGAGGTCAAAATTAACCCTAACAAGAGATAGCTCCAAGGAGTCCAAGCTCTTAATAAAATAAAGAAGAAGAAAAAGGGGAGATGCACGACACAGCACAACACACACTGAAAAAAAATTCTCGGCGTTTTTACCAAGGTCCGTTGGTACCTTTATACCATCTCACTTTTTTTACTAATTATTGGTAATTTTACCAAGACAGACTGGTAAGCTTACATAAAAACCGGTATTTTTACTGTTTTTTTCAGGTAAGAACACCACTTTTATTGGTAATCAATTCCCGGTAACTTTGCCATTTTATCTCGGTAATTCTACCACAGTTGATAAAAAATATTGGCGTTTTTACCGAGGTCCAGGAAAATTACCGAGAAATTCAATAATTTTACCGAGATTTCTCGGTAAAATCACCAATTTCATGAATGGTAATTTTACCAAGAAAAAACTGGGATCAAATAGAACCCTGAATTATTGGTGATTTTACCCTTTTCTTAGTAAATACACCGTGATTTTTTTTTTTAGTGTAGTCTAGTGCGGTGACTGTTTGTCTACAAACTGAGGTCAAAATTAACCCTAACTAGAGATAGCTCTACGCTCTTAATAAAATAAAGAAGAAGAAAAAGAAGAGATGCACGGCACGGCACAACACAACGGCAAATCTGCCATGCCAAGGAAGAACGCCGTATGAGCCTTAATGCGTTGCCGAATTTCCCTTGATAAAATACGAATTATAAAGGAAATTTGTGAATGTTTCTCCTCCAATTTCTCTGATGATTTATTTGCTTATTTTGCCGCCTTAGAGATGGGCACAAACTGGCTCTCTTCTCCTGAGGACAATTGAAGATTTCATTGCCGTTTTTATTGATTTGACGAGTCCTTTATTTTTAGTAATTTTTAGATTTTAATATTCATATATAAAATTTATTGTGCTCAGTGTTGGATGGCTTGACAAACAGGGATATGTCCTAGTTGTTTGTAGAAGAAGAAGAAAAATGAGGAGGAGGAGGAAGAGAAGAAGAAGAAGAAGAAGAAGAAGAAGAAGAAGAGGATTTTATCTGCAACTTAACCTACAGTATCCGACAATTCAAAGATAAAACATTCATAAATTTCCTCAAAGATGAATGTTTCTTGGCGGGGAGTATGGCAACATCTAAATGTTTTTACGGCGTTTTGTCTTAGCACGGTGGAAATTTACACGGCATAAGTGAAATGTAACTTACTCCACAATAAAGTGGCGCCTTTGGATGAAAAGCACGCCTGATAAAGGCCGTAAACAGTGGTGACGTAGAGAACTAAAAATCCAACAGCATTGAACCAAACGATTTGAACGTGAAACGGTTTAACTGAGATGACGTCTGGCTCCGGTGATTTGGGGTCCTGGTTTTGGTCCGGTTGCATATCAGGCGGTAGGATGTCCGCCATCAGTTTGCTCTCTCCTGGCTCACAGATTGTCATCGCTTCTTCTTCATTTCCTCACGTGGGTACCTTCGAAGTTTAAATTCAGGTCAATCAATTTGATGAGACTAAACAAACGGGACGTCCCCCTAGTATTCTAGAGGCAAGTCGAAATCAAAAAGCGCTGCCTATCGGCTGAGCGCTTAAAACCAGCAGGTGAGCTCTAATACTTTCGTATCAGATCTTGGGTTAGAACAAATGTTTACTTGTTAAGGAGTACTACTATAATAACGTTTGCAAACATTTTCTTGTCCTCCGAAAAATAATCAAAGCTCAAGCTCTTAATATCCATCACGGTCTAAAAATATTGACACGCCTGAAAAATTGGACCAGGGCTGAGTTCCGAAAATGATCAACTGAAAGCTCCCCTACAAAGGTGAGGAAGCTCAAAAATAGACCTACAATCAGTGCAATGAAAGCTGATTGTAAGTCATTTATGTCGTACGCCCGTGGTTCAGCGCCGTCCTTTGTCTGAGATGAATTTCCCCACCTCACAAAGTCATCCAAACTTTCTTCCAAAGCTCTACCGGCATGTCCAGTCTCCAGCAGGTGAGCGATAACCCGATTCAGCTCATCATATAAGAATGAATTTTTTAGGAGCGGCATCGTTAAAGGATACATCATGAGACACTCTTGCATCAAATGGTATTCACGTGTCCCTACAAAACTAGCTTGCTGAATAAGTACAGTCTCTCTTGGGTTTGACATGAAAGGCAGGCTCACTAAAAAGGCGTTTGAGAGTACATCATAACCCCTTGAAAAATTTTGCCAGAAATGATCAATGTCAGATGGAACTGGTCGCGGAATATTACCTGGTGTCTCCAGAAAGATTCTAGATATAAAGAACATATAATTGTTTACCAATTTTGTGCTCAATGATTTCGAGTGGTTATGCTGACTGAAAAGATCAATGTCAGGTTTCAGATCGTAGAGTGTATCGATTAAAAGGTCGGATTCGTCTAAAGCCTCCAAAGAATCTATTTCTGGGTACAACACCCGGTTGCTAAGTAATGTTGTCATACTACTTAAAAATGCTGTAGAAATGATGAGAGTCGAAAAACTGAATATTGAAAAAAGGATCTTTCCCGTGACCAAACGGCCCAAATTTAGGCAAGGCGGACTTCCACAAACAAAATATGCGTACACAGTCAGGATCGATGAAGTGCCTCTGAAAGTATTCCTTTGCGCTTCGGAGTAGAGTCGATCCAAAAATTCACATTGTGAATACTGAAACAAGTATTGAGCTAAGCTGAAAATCGAGATAGTAATTAGAGTCAAAATCCAAACAATTGGAGTGAAACTTTTAAAAATTACCAACCCTTGAGACATGAAGCTACTGTGTGGAACGGCAATGCATACAGCGATAGTTTCAACACTTACAAAATAGTCCATTTTTGAGAGATCAGATTCCCCTAAATTGACTCCATTTCCGAATAAGTGTAAGTCAACGCCATATCTCAAGCCTTCCTCTCCATCCACGGACGAAATCTTAAAACTGCAGTTCACTAAGTTTGCGAGGTGTTTGACAGCAATCTCATGAAATAACACCCACCTGCTCCAGGCAGCCAGGTTTTCAACATTCAAATTAGGTTTATTATAAAAATCTATGTTCACATGTATGGGTTTCTTATGCATATTTTTCCAGGAGAAGTCGAAAAATGTATCATCATTCAATCTTTCAAAGGAAGAGAGGTTTTCCATAAACGGGTCATACTTTTCGCAACCTTGAGGATGGCAAATGATCACTTTTTGGCCCTTGAAGAAACGCCAAAAAAACCTGAAGCAAAAAATCACACTGCTAAATGGATCAATTTTCTGATTCTTGATAGTTTCATTTGCAAATATATATTCTTGTTGCCGAGAGTTCTGCTGAGGTTTGGCGTTTGAGTTACTGAAATTGCGGCGGTAGTTTTTCAAGAAAAAAATCAGGTGATTTTTGGAGTTCCAAATTATTAATGTAGAGGGCACGAGTTGCATTAAAAACTGAATCACTAAGAATAGAGTCGTCTCCCATCTCGGCGGATGATATATCTATTGTTTTCTTCACAGATTTTCCGCCCACTCGACCAGAGGAAATTTTCGTCAACTCTAATACAATGGCGAAGAAAATAACTTTCTGTGCGTGACCTTCCATCTGTTTCATGATCTGCAGAATTTGTTGGAATTTCACTGTATAATCCGAACGAATTTTTCTGTTCAATCGAATAAAAAATTAAATTAAATATTTCATCGAAATCATTGACGACGAATACCATGTTTTTGCTGTGATAAGAGGACACTGAACTTGCCAATTTGCTACCGTGGGATATTACTATGGTTTGAATGGACGCTTCGTGCAAGTGTTGAATAAAATGCTTAAACAAAGGGTCCGCATTAAATGCGATCGTGTAAAACAATTTTTGTTCCGACCTTTTAACTATGTTTTCACATGCGCTCAAAACGAACGAATACAGAGGGTCCCATTCATCGGAGGTAGTATGCTGAAGACGGGTAAAACCATACAATTGGAACTTTACCCATGAGTTGAGAAAGAACATTGCAAGGAAGAACTTGAACATTGATATCATAATGTATATGCAATCACAATCTAATAAAACACGTTAGAGGTATTTATGTCTTAAAAATACGGAAGTAGAGAAGTTAACTTAATACCTCGACGCTTCTGACAAATTTTAAAATGAAATAACAGCTTCAATATTTAAGGTTTCGGAAATCTATGGCTATTTTAAATCCTTCTTCCAGTACCAGCTTAAAGCCGCCAAAAATAAAGAAAATATCAATAAAAAACCGATATCGAATGATTTTCACTTAATTTTAGGTGTTTTGTAGTCGAAAAATCTGCACATAAGCAAGAAAGGAAAAAGCGTGATGTGGAAAACCAAAATACTGGAAAACCAGGTGAGTTGAGCACCTTTTAAAGCCAAGGATTTGACCCATTTTTCCTCCGCAAAGTAAATTGAGGAATTACACTTGGGAAGAAATGTAGCTTGTTTTGACAGCACAGCAAAATACTACAATCAAAAAGTCCATAGTTGTCAAGAATTTGTCAAAAATTCAAAAAAAAGTTCTAACTGCTAAATTCATAACGAATGGAGGAAAAGAGACTAAAAGCTCACTGTAAAGGCAAGAATAAACAATTGAAGCTACATATAGGTCAAAAGAATGTCAGTGTGCGTTATGTTTCACGTTATGTTTTTTTACCAACCGATATTCATGAAAACTGTCATATTGATTTGTTGAAGAGAGTGTTTCTGACGAGTTAACAAAATTGACCTTAAAACGTCCACTTGAGGAAACACCTCTTTCATTTTGTGCATTTCAAATCTATCGGACATAAATTTATTAATAAAGTATTCTTCCTCAATAATTTGTGGTTATAGAGTATATTTCTTATATTCTATAGTTTTTTTTCTTTTATGTGATTTTACCTGTAAAAACTGCACTCATTTTTGCACAACGGACTTACCGTATTTGAAAATATCTCCATCAAGAATTTTGAGAACGCACCGATGCATAACATTTCAGAACTTCATATTAGTATTTTTCTTTAAAAGGAAACAACTGAAAAATCAGCTCTTGTCACCAGGGCCGGATTAAGGAGGTGGCCACATGGGCCGCGGCCCATGGCGGCAATTCTAGGGGGCGGCAAATTTTGCAATTTTTTTAAATGTAGGTATAAAAAAATCGGATTTAGAAAAAAAATTACAAACGAGAAAAGGCTACAAAATCTCTCATTCCCTGAGAGTATAGTGATTTCTAATTTTGTCGTCTTTCAGTGATACAAGAGACAGCACCTTTAATTAGTCGAGTTAAGAGAGAAACCAAACACACAATTTGGCCCGGAACGGCGCGACTTAGGGAGAAATGATGACGAGGATTTGAGATGAAAAGGAGAAGCCCTCGGCGCGGCAATCGGCATGTAACACATATGAGCGCCTACAAGAATGCATGAATACTTCACGCATTGCGCCAAACACAGTGCGGTCAGCGTGAAACGCATAGCGCCTACAAGACTGCGTGAATAATTCACGCATTGCGCCAAACACGGTGCGGTCGGCGCGGCGCGGCGGCGGAAGTTAAAATCACTAAACCAAATTTTGTGTTTGTTCTTTCATAATTTTTTCGTTCATTTCTTATGAATGGAAGGCTTTGCCATTAGAGGTAGGTTTAAGAAACTTGACTTTCGCGCAAAGTTCCGTGACCTTTTGCTAGTATTGTTGACAGGGCTTTCCCAAAAAATGTGTTCAACACGAGTAAATGCGTCTTATGCACCCCTCCCCCGCTGGCACGTTCACTTGATGGTTTTTATTGATGTTTCAAAACGAATGAGAAGGGGGCGGCAAAATACAGGCGGCCCATGGGCGGCAAGTAGGAAAATCCGGCCCTGCTCGTCACATTTCTTTAAACAAAAAAAGAAGAAAAAAGAAAAATTGCATGAATGCTATTGAAAATGTCAGGAAATTGTCGCTGTAGCGTGAGGCAAATTCCCAACATTGATCAAGATAATCGATGCAATTGTTCTCTCTTGTGAAAAAAGAGAAAAAGAAATCAAACATAATTGTACTGTAATGTACTGCTTATTTTTGAACTGGTAAAATGAGATACACAGGTACTCGTCCATCATAGGTATTTTTTAGATCAATCAGAACCATGTTTATAAAGAGGAAAAGGAGCGGAATTTGCCTACATTTCAATGAGTATGCAATTTTTGCTAATCCAAAGTTGACATAGTTGCATTGCGTAATTTGATATATCGATAAACTTTCAAGAGAAGAATGGAAACATTGAGTCCGCCTTTGCCTCGTTAGGTATGCAATTTGAGTTACTTGGAAGAAAAAAATGAACTACATTTTGCAATTTATTATGAAGTAATGATTCTGGCTCAGTTTAGAAACAGCGTATGAACTATTAGTTTCCCTAATCACATCAGTGTTTTTACGGGTGGTCCAGAGATTGTAAATCCTAAGTGAGGGTCCTAATTGCAAAATGTATGACGAAATGAGCCTGTTGCGAAGAGGAGATGCAACCAATTGAATATAATTTTCACGTGTAAAATCGCACAAACTTCAGGTTGAATAGGTCTTTCGTAACTTTGGGGGTTATTTTTACTTAAAATTTAGCATCTCTTTTCTTTCCTCGTTAAAAAGCGGATCTGAGAGGCGAGAACACGGCCAAACGCAGTGATTTCCCCGAGCTAAAGCGCCTATTACTAGCTTTCAACAAAGAGAGAGATTCGACCTACTGAGTCCTGATCATAAATCGTTAATCCTCGGACATAAAGGCGTAACAAAATTTTGAGATGGCCCCTGCCGTCCGTCTAAGACCTTACTTTCCATGGATCAAGTGCGAGCAAAGTTACGCCCTTGCTCCAGAGAAGCGGTAGAATAAGGCGAGTTGACATTTATCGTGCAACAGCTATGTTTAGGGGTGGTTATAGGGTGAAGGAAATCTACTCCTTCATCCTGAAAATGGTGAAATAATGATGGGGAAACAGGAAAGTGAGGCGTCATACTAAGTTTCATCCGTTGATGCATTGTGAAATTGGGGCACGAGGCAAAGCGCGGCGTGAATGATCTATTATCGATACTTTCCCATTTTAAGCTATAGTAAAGAATCGATTATCAGGGTGTTCGCTGCGCACACCCTGTTTATCGATCCTTTTTATGGGTTTAAATAGCAGATCAATCGATATATCGCAAAGCACGTCACGTCTCTGGCACGAGGACAAAACGAGGTTTCCCAATCCATGGCTCCGATCACATCATACGAGTAATGCTGGAAACTGCCGTGCTAAGGAAAAACGCCGTATGAACATTCGATAGTTGCCAAGTTTCCTTCGATAAAATGTTTATTTTTGCGGGAGGTTAGGAATAATTTTCCTTGAAATTTTCAGGAACTTCAGGTGAAATTGCGAATGAAATTATCTGAAAAATTGGAAAAAAAATATTCACAAGTTTACCAAGAAATTCGTGTTTAATCAAAGGAAGTTTGGCAACGCCTGATGATTCATATGGTGTTTATCCTTAGCACGGCTGGAAGAGACACTTCAGAAAAACCGAACGATTGGATTTTCCTGTTTATTCCTCAACGCAGTGAAAACAACATCTTTGTTATTGAGCCGTGTTCAATTCAATGTCATTTTTTAAACATTTTATTTCCTAGGGGGCCTCATATGGTTTGCAATGCGCTTTAGGGAGCACTGATGAGAATGTGTGTGCTCTTGTGTTACTCTTGGTTAATGTATAGGAAGTGACACACAAACCAACACAAATTTCGTGTTGATTTTGGTACAGTTTGCGGTGAATTTAGCACAAAAAGTAATGGAGATACTAGGAAAACGCATTCCTTCAATTGCGATGTTGGTATTCGCCGCTCGTTTTTTATTAAATCTCCTCAAGAAAAATAGCTAGCATTTTCTCTTGAAATTGTCAACCATAAAGGCTGGGGTTATTTCGGGTTTTATTTCCCGTATTTATTCACCAAACTTTTGTGTTGAATTTGTCTCTGTGCTGGCCCTTAAAATATCATCAAAAAGGACAATTTTTACGAGTCCTGAGTGAAATCCAATGGAATAAGTTTGTAATTAGATCAAAGGCGGATCCAGCAATTTGGCAACACCTGATTCTCTCCATTTAAACCTATGTTAAACAATCGATTCCTGTCAGAGCACCTGGCCCCTCTATGAATCATGATACATTGCCATAGGTTTAAATGGAGAAAAACAATGTCGCCAATTCACTGGATCCGCCAAGATCAAAAGAGATTGTAATAGTTTTTCACTGCGAAAAAATGTGAAATGTTAACGGAAATTTCGATGATTTTTAACAAACTTTATAATGCAGGTATAGACTTTTTGAATTTTGGTTGAAAAATCTTGAAATTTTCTACTAAATTTTTGAACTTGATTTTTTTCAATCAAACTTCATTAAAAGTCCATTTGAGAGCACTTTGAGTGATCACTGTGCATATTTCTATCACTTGCAGCGACAAATCGTTTCAAAATAAAAATGGCATCGGACATTTCCTTGGTATGGAAGAAAACGTCGGGGCAATTTATACTAATTTTTAGGGACGGAAGTCGTTTAATCAGAGTTCTGCCCTGTGCTTGGTAACCAAGAAAAATACACAGTGATTTGTCTACGAGATCTCCGAATGGTCTACGAGTAAGTGTTAATGCGTTCCAGAATTTTATGAGTGAGATTGGAGTTCATTGGAAACACTTAGAAATGCGCCTCCACTTAACTAGACAGAAAAAGAATGCGCAGTGAGGGTTATTATTCATTCCAAAAATGGAGAAATTTTATTCTCCATTTATGAATTTTCATTTTTTTTTATCGTGGAGATGTTCAGAATAGGCTTAACAATTCATTCGCCTGAGACGACGCACAGTGGATCGAGTCAATAGGAGAGGTCGGACAAAATTTGGAAACTTTAAACACTCATAACTCCGTTTATATAAAATTTTGAGGTTCTATAAGAGCTTCCATTGGTTTTCTCGTAAAGTTTTCATCCAGAAGCACCCCTAAAGTTTTAAAATGTAACGAATTTAACATGAAAATTTGCAGTTTTTAGTAAAAAAATGCATGTCCAACCCCTCTAAAAGACTCGATTCATTGTGCGACGCTACTACGGATCGAGCCGAAACGTTAAGGAAAGAGGAGGAAAAAATCAAGAACAATGAAGGTTCCGGGAAAATAGAAAATGAAGAATCGAAATTCATAGTTGCTCATAGAGCGCGAACCTTGAATTATACTCGTAAGCAGCGGTGCGGTATACCTCAATTTCTAGTATTTCGTCGGAGAGACATATCATTGGATTCCGCATGGCAGCAAAAAATAATAAGCTGTTTTTAATAAGTTTTAAAATTAAAAATTAAATATGAGAACGCTATTCTTTGAAAAAGTACGCCAGATGACGCGATACATGCATTATGTTAGTGAGCATTATCCCAGATAAGACAGAAATATTCAGGCAATATTTAAACAATATTGTTTTTATATTTATGCAAACGTTGGGCCAATATTGGTTAAATATTGAGCCAATTTTAAAAGTGTACACCATATTTCCTTTTGGCATAAATACTGTGCCAATACTTTAAAGTACTGTGAAATACTGTATCAATACCGTGAAAATATTTTTATAATATTTCGGGTAAACTTATTATTTTTAAAAATACTAAATAAAGATTCTTTAAATGTTTTTTAAAAAAAATAATTTTGATTATAATATTATCAAAATATTGTCAGTATTGTGTAAATATTGCGAAAATACTGACAATATTTGCCCAATATTGTAAAAAAATTATGTCTTATCTGGGATGGTTTCCTTTATAGCGTTGTCACTAGGTATTCAGTGTCAAATGAAATTTTTAAATATTTTCTCAACAAGTAGTATTGGTCAGATCAGTGTAGATGGAACTACGGTACGTGCCTGTTTACTTCAAAGTGTAAATGGTGGTTTTGGAAGGTTAATATTTCCATTAGTATTGGATGTATACATTTGGTGTCCGATTTACTCTTAAGGACATTAATTTAATTTCTATTTTAGATAAGATATTGTAGGTACTTACCATCTAAGAAAATAAAATTAAACATTTTACTTCACGTCAACGTATCCATTGTATTGACTGCCTCAAGAACAACAATTTTTGAACCGGATTGTTTAATTCTTCAACCACATATTTCAACTTCTAAAGAAATGCAACAAAGCAAAATAAAGGAGGAGAACTTTGGCCCAAAACCTTGGGGTGATCACCATGAGTTAAGCTTCGTGTATTTAGTGTCTCCTCAAAATAATGAATTTGAAAGTACTCCGTGAATGGTCTTCATTCAAATTTTAGCAAGGGTCAATTCTTGGGGGGGGGGGGGGGATAGTAATTACACGCACAATCGAAGGATTAACTGTCCAGAGTAGCACAGAGCATAACTAGGAAAGATAGCTTCATTTCATAAGAAGAAACTTTTTAAAACTTCAAACTTCGAAAGCGAAAAAACATTAATGAAAGGGCGGGAGGACATTGTAACCATACAAAAATTATCTCAAGAGCAGAATAAGCACTGAAAGACCATTTTTACATACAATAGGGTAAGCAAAAGTTCCAAAAGCTCTCATTACTCGAATATCACATAATTAATGAGCATTACTCTAAAAGATTTCAAGTAGAAGACAAAATATGGGTTAAAATCGAGGAGATGTACACGTTCTATCATGGAAGTGTAACTTAGGCTGAGAGGGGAAAATTTAATGACTTTTTAAATAAACGCCTAACATACTGCACAAGGCGTCAAAAAAGAGCACACAATTGTCACAGCGAATTTGTGATTTGAACTTAAGAACGAAGGAGTGATCTGTATCAGCATGAAAATACATAAAATTAGCTTTCTTGAGGTGGGTTTATAGCTATTGTGACGGTCGTAAAAGCGATAGCGCAATCTTCTCGATGAAAATCCGTCGAAGGAAATGCATAGGAAATGAGTGAAAACAGCAGGACTGCAAGTGATACATTTATTAGTTAAGGTAACTCGTAACAATTTCTTCTTAACATGATGAAATCCTATTTGTTGGAGTTCAAAATTCGTTGAGGCATCGTAAAATTATTACAACAAATTATTAAAAAGGGTTAAATCTAGGTTAAATCTGTATCGGCGGTAAAATATCTAAACCTGCAATTTTTCCCCCCAAATGTATTCAAAAGTATTAGCTTTTGTCTCAATTTTGTTTTAATTTAAATATTAAATCGTTACAAGATTCATCTCTCGTGGACGAAGATATCAAAAGTAACATTCAAACATTACTGCTATAAAAACTGCCAAACATAATCGATATTCTCCTTGGAATAATTACGCTTTCATTTCAAGAACGTAATTACATTTTTTCACATTTTTCTTATCAATAGAGCTTTTCATAGTGACATTAATATATTACTTTACGGTTACGGTTACCGAATCCCCCAGAAGTTATACTTAACAATCGATGGAGATATTCCTCTATCGTAATATGAACATCATAACGGAATATAATACACTTTTGGGTGGCTTTTACAACGCTACGTAGCTATTATAACTTTTCAAGACGGTTTTATTCACGATCGCTGAGGTTATCCTAGAAGATCTAAGTCTCCTGCGTAGAAATTTTCATCGGAAAAGGTAGAGTTGCATAGTACTACGGAGATATCAACCATTAGAATCAACATTGCAACAAAGCACACAGACGAATAGAAACCCATAATTATTTTGAGTTGCTGAACTTCGAATACGATTTGAAAGCACGCACAACACAGTACACAGACGCTGTCTGCAGTCTATAAGTGAAATTCAAATTATCAACGATTACACCGCATCAAGTATCAGTGCATAATATCGAGAAAGCGAAAGTTCAGAGGTTGAATTAATTCAAATTTTCAACGCCATCCTTTGCTATTTTTTGACTCGTCGCAGACGATAAAATATTAGAGATAAAATAATTCACATGTAAGTTCTGACAAAAGTGGTATCAGTAGCGAGTCATGACTTGGGAAGAAAGGCTGGTAGAAAAATTGAATAACGCTCTCGTTTATCTCACAATTTTCTTTTTTAATTGGGAGAACGATTTTGAAAAAATGATGATCAAGGCTAAAGTGTCAGACTTATTTGTGGAATATTTATTTCGCCCTGTCAAAGGCTGAAAGAATCCGACGGTAAAAGAAGTATATATTGCTGAAAAATTGAAATGCGGTCTTTTAAGTGTGCACTGAAAAAAAGTATGGTAACGTCTACTATAAGTCTACTTGATTTTTAACACAGAGATACTATCTAGTGAAAATAACAAAAATTATAATATCCGCTAGAACTTTGACGATAATTGCCAAAATATGGTAAATCCTACCATAGAGTCTGGTGTTTTTTTATCATACTCGGATCTCCGAGTATGGTAAATTCTTCTACATTTTTTTTCAGTGAATACGGTAACACTTGTGCGTCCGACATAAAAATATAATCTTCGGAAAAACGGTGTAGCTACACTGAAAAAAAAATCTCGGGGTATTTATCAACAAAAGGGTAAAATTACCAAGAATTCAGGGTTCTATTTGATCCCAGTTTTAAGCGTGCCAGTAGGGCTCGCTTTTTGAAATCACTCGGATGTACCATAGTACAGCACACCGATCAACCAATGCTATTCAACGGGCCGTCCAAATATTTTTTTCCTCGGACCCGTTTTCTTGTCTTTGAACCATTATACTGTCAAGCCCTGATGGTCTCTTACCAAAAAACCGACTGAGCTGCTAATTGGGAACCCTTGAGAACATTTTCCTGTCAAAACCGTATTATTTCATTTGACAAAAACCTCATAGAAGCTTTCTTACGCTCGGAGGACTCAACTCTAGAACCTTCTTTCCCGCCAAAACTGTTTAGCCAATGAGCGTCTTGCACTGCAAGTGCAATCTGTGATGAGCCTCGTGACTCTTTATACCATGTACTAACCGTGGCCCCTGCAGAAATCCACTCAAACCACTGCAGTTATCTCCCGATATAGCTTTAGGTGTCAGGTTTCGAGCAAGGCAATAAAAGACGGCGAGGAGAGGGTCGCCTCGTCGAACCTATTATCTTCCACGCCCGATTAACCATTCACCGTGACGCCAGGATCCACCAAATTTTCACAAAAATTGTTTTCCGTCTATTTAGCGAGTATTACCTTACTTTCCGTTAAAGTACAAATAAAAAGAGACCTCATTTGTAAAAATCGGCCGAATAGGAGAGAAGTTACAGTTCGAAATCCAAAGAGATTAACTCAACGCGATTTCGATGCACGGCAGTTCGCCCAAATCACGGTCGTGCGAAATGCCGCATATCAGCTTAAAATCAAGATAATTGGACGGAATCTTTAAAATCAATTTACATTCAACGTTCATGAATCAATATTTTCTCCCAAATTTAGCAAAAAGTACCAATTGATGCAAATAACAAAGACGTAAAAATAGTAGGTATGTGTCCAACATTTTAGTTATTCGGCACGCTTTTCCAACATATTCATGTTGGATTTTTCTGCTTGTTTTCTTGGTAAAATTACCATTTATGGAATTGGTAATTTTACCGAGAAATCTCGGTAAAATTATTGAACTTTCTCGGTAATTTTACTGGACCTTGGTAAAAACGCCAATATTTTTGTCGACTGTGGTAGAATTACCGAGATAAAATGGCAAAGTTACCGGGAATTGATTACCAATAAAAGTGGTATTCTTACCTGAAAAAAACTGTAAAAATGCCGGTTTTTAGGTGAGCTCACCAGTCTGTCTTGGTAAAATTACCAATAATTGGTAATAATAGTGAGATGGTAAAGGTATCAACGGACCTTGGTAAAAACGCCGAGAATTTTTTTTCAGTGTTAAAGTAAACCGTGTTTCCGCCAATTTCCTCATATGTATCAAGGTCGATGGATAAAGAGCGATAAAACCCCAATAATCTCCGGCCGTCCTGTCGCCAGTTCGGGCGTCCATCGACCGAAAAATCGGGCCGGCCGGTCACGCCAGTCCATGCCGGCTCCGCTACGGCCGGCGGCGAACACCGTCCTGCCCTCTCGCTAAAACCACACATCGCCCCCAGAATCCCGGCTCCACATGGGTGGTTCTCACTAGCGCGCGCCCGGAGTCGTAAGCCGGGTCGCAAGTCGGCGCTAATCCGGTTAGCGGAAGCCCCGCAAGCAGCGTCGCAGGGGCGCCGTGCTGGTTGCCGCTCAGTCAGGCGCTGCTCTCGTGTCCGTCGCCGCGCCGTGCGGGTCGTCGTCCAGTGTGCCTTCTCTGTCTTGCGTGTTGCGTCCGCCCCTCCGCCGCCGCCGCTACAAGCCATGGTAGGTGCATTCCGTGTTGCATACCCACCACCCACCCGCTTCGCGACTGGTTGCTCGATGAGTTGTCGGGAGTTGAGCCGAGGGGTAGGGAGGGGGGGGGGGGTTGGGACAGGATGGGGTTAGGACGGGGGTAGTGTGGTGGTAGGGTGAGGGTAGGATGGGGGTAGTGTGGTGGAGGGGTGGGGGTTTTGATGACTCCTCAGCTTGTTATAACTTAGAGCATGGACTTACTGCCGTGCTAAGGAAGAACGTCGTATGAACATTCGAGAGGTGCTGAATTTCCTTCAATAAAATGTTTATTTTTCAAGAAAGTTTTGAATATTTTTTCTTGAAATTTTCTGGAACTGTAGGTGAAATTGGAAGCAACATTATCTGAAAAATTGGAAGAAAAATATTTATAAGTTTACCAGAAAATTCGTGTTTTATAAATGGGAATTTGGCAACGCCTGAAGGTTCATACGGCGTATTTCCATAGCACGGCAGCTTAGTCGCTACGTTATTTGCTCTATATTCATGTTCGATGGTTCGATTTTAGAGAATGGCCACACAAAGCGGATCGAGTCAATGAGAGGTTGGACATGACATTTTTGACTAAAACTGCAAATTTTGATGTTTATTTTTAATATACATTTTTAATTCCGAGGGGTGTTATTGAAAGAAAATTATACGAGGAAACCAATGAAACCACTTTTAGAACCTCAAATTTTTGTATAAACGGAGTTATAAGCGTTTAAAGTTCCCAAATTTTGTCGACCTCTCCTATTGACTCAATCCACTAAGTGCCACTTCACCGCATTCACGCCAGGGTGGTGGGGTGCATATAAATGATTTTTTGAATTGAAATTTCTCGTATTCAATGAGTCACTGATTGATTTATTTATTGTTAGTGGCATCAATATAAGTGATATTTTCAATCGAAATTTCTAGTGTTCAACGAGTCAATGATTGATTTATGAATTGTTAAAGGCACTACCGGTATGAACTGAGACAATAAATTATAAACAGAATTTTGGATTTAAGTTTATGTTTTATAGCTTTGGTTCGATTTGTCAAAAATCTATTAGATCATCAGACATCTCCAAAATGACGCAGTCACTAAATCCGTCTATCGCTGCTATGTTATCGAGAAGGTCGGCAAGTCGTGAAATAAAGTTTTTTGAGAAAAGGACCGTTTAGTGTTTGAGACGGAAATTTCATTAAAAATGTCTTTCAGTCTTCGTTCAACTGCCCATAACTATCCTAAAGACGCAAATCTGTTCGAGTAACTATAAGATCCATCGAAACTTACATTTGATTGTAAAAAAGGGACTTATTTGTTCCATTTTATACTTGCTACAGCTATAACATACAATGCTCCATTGCACCAGTCAAAGTTTACCTTTAATTTACTTTTCTCTCTCTTTCCTCCAAGCTCTCTAATATAGCATTTAAATGGAGCAATGGTGGCGCGTGGATTAAAATTTAGGGAGGATGGGGGTGGAGCAACATTTTGAAAAGCGAAATAGGGAGGGGTCTCTACCTGGCCAAAGGAGGCTCAAGGATCCTTTCGTGGGAAAATTATGAAAATTTGGTACCCCTAGAGCCCTTTATTTGTTGTTGTTGTTGTAATAAATCACCATTCACAAAAAGAAAATATATACCGCTTAATAGAAAGAAATTAAATTCCTAGAAAAGGGGGCAGGCGGCCGCCTCCCCTCTTCCTTTGCATAAGCCAACACTAAAGTCGTATGCTACACATTTTTATTGAAAAAATCAGTTATAAGAGAAATATGATGTCAATAATATTCTATACATAGAATCATTCAGGCGTGAGGGATACATTGAAAGTTCATGTTCTCATGTGGGTGATTCTATTTTAGTCGCTTCCAAATTAATTTGGAATTGTTTTCCAAGTGGAGCTATCAATTCCTCACTCTCCTTGAGGGCGACAATTATGGGCTGCACTAAGCTCAATGTGTCCTGGGGCAGATCCTGGTGCATTTGAGCCTCTGCAGCTTTGTGAGTTTCGGCCAGCTTAAGCATTTGATCATTCAAGAAATTCTCCTTTCGCAAGAGCTCAGTTTTCTGGAGTAAAGATAAACGTTTTTTCTTAGTAGTATTAAGTAAGAGTAAAAAAAGAGTAGTGACGTGAAAAGTGAAAACAAATACAAGTCAAAAATGAAAACTGACGGAATGATGTAATTTAATTTTTCTGTCGTGGATCCTGTTGTAAATTCACTACTTCAGCTAAACAGTGCAATCCTTTGCGACCTTTCGCTTTGTTTCCTGTACACAAAATTTTAATTTGAACAACCATATTTATCTCAAGTTGAAGATAAAGCACAGAAGATCGTAGCGAAAAAATATCTTTCCATCTTATTGCTTCGTTTATTTTGGCGAATACAAATTTAGCAATTTGTGGCTCAAACGATTCCATAAACATAGGTTTAAATCTGACCAAGGGTTCTCAAAAAAAAAAAAAAAAAAAAAAAAAAAAAAAAAAAAAAAAAAAATCCCTCAGAGGCAATTCCCGAAAATACCAAATTTTCACCCAAGGATAGAACAAATATATATGTTCAATGCTCATCAATTCGAGACCGTCGATATGTAATATTTATTTTTATGAAGGTAATTTTTCAAAGCAATGAAAGTTCAAATGCACCCATTTGAACTTGATCCACTTAAGGGATACGAAATGGTGCCATTCTTACCATGAATGCTTCTACTTCCTTGAGGTCTGATTTGCCTTTCTTGAAATCGAAAAAAATCCTACCAGCATCGAAAAATCGTCGTATGTTTACAAACGCCTCATCCGCCTCCACCATGACCTCTAAGAATTTAAGCGTCACATTGCTTTTCCGTTCAGTTGCCACTTCTAGTGTCTTCTTCAAGACAGTCTGCCGGTTAGTCTCTGCGGCTATTAGTGAATCTAGTAATTCATCAAAGCTTTTGCCTTGTGGTGGAGTAGTTGGCTACAAACAACAGAGGTTTTGGTTTATGAGTTCCCAATGGAAATAAATGTCACAATCGGATTGCATTTTGCAAAAAGGAACTACAAACATTCCAGTGTCGCTAAGATTGTGCAACTTTTTTACCTTGCGAATAGAAACTGATCATCTAAAAAAGTTATCTTTACTCTCTATAAATTATGAACTCAAGACAAAAATCACGTTTGTAAATTTAATTTTTGTCATGATTTCTGTAATTGTTTGCAAATAATTTAAGTTTTTCAATCCTAGCAACATTGGAATGCTCTTGGTTCCTTTTTGCAAAATTCAATCCAATTAACGGTTTCATACTTCAAATGCACCAAATTCTACAACAAAAGTTTCTCTCACCATCCGCTGATAAATGAAATACGTAAAAAACAACCGATCCAAACACAGAGGTGGCGTTATTTGGGGACGAAGGAAGGGATAGTAGCCCCCCTCCACCCCTCCCCTCTACCCTCCACCCTTCCCCTTGGTCCACTGTTTCAGGTGGGCTGACTGAAAGTGGCAAAACATGGCCAAAACATAGAAATCCACAGATTAACGCAAATAGTTTTTATTCGAGAGCGTTGAGTCGACCGCAGCTATATAGGAAAAAATGCACGTGAGACTTTTTTTTTAATACTATTAAAGGTTTTTTGCTCCGTTAGGACACTGCAACTTGACGTAGGAGTTGTTTAAAAAAGAGAGGGATATAATTATATTGCTATTGGAGTATCTTTGAGGGTTTTAGTGAGGAATAAGGGATCCGCAGATTTCTTCCTGTCGATTTCACATTCTAGAGACACTTCAAGGATAAGTTTAACTAAACATCTAGGAAAACTTGGGACACTTTTCAAAATAGATTTCCGTGTATAGCAACTGAAGATCGCCAAAAATGACTGAAAAAAGTCCACTGCTAGCGTGCGCCAAACATTACCTATTATTTCATCTTCACGTGCCAATTTTAAATTGCCTGAATACAGCTGCGTATAAATATGGTCAACCCTTTAAATGTGCTCTCACTTATTTATTTATAAAGCTTTTTTTCACTGCTTAAATTAAAGTTATTTAAACTCACCGAAGCCACAATCGATGAAAGGACCAACAAAATAGAGCACCCCAGAGATGAAATCATACTTTTAGTATACGTTCGAACATGAGGAACGGTTAAATTGAAACGTGGATACAGAGTTCAAGTTCGTCGGAGAAAAATCAGATAAGCGCAAGCAGCTCATTATCAAATGGTCAAGTATCAACTATCATCTTCAACTGGATCCAATTTTTCAGTTTGATAACGACCCCACTCCAACAAAATTTTCTACTACAGAAAAATGGTTTTTAGGGTCAGGCGCAACTTCGATTTTCTTCTTAAAAACTTTTTGTAACCTTCCGTAAGATTATAACCTCGATGAATATCGTTAAGTTAAAAAAAAGACCCATCTCTGGAGTTTAGAATTGTTCTTTATTTGAGGGCCCAACAAATAATAGCAACATGTATTGTATACCAGTAACTCCTAGTTCCTCTACATTTCTCTATAATAAGGGTCGTTTTGAAAACCTGTGTTTTGGTGCGTTTTTAAGTTGATTTTTTGGGGGGGTTTCCGGTGTCCAAAAAACCCCGAAGAAATTCCCGTGACATCAGGATTCTTAGTTCTTTCGATGCAAGTAGCAAAAAAACTAAAGTAACATGACCAAGGAAAATGACTGGATTTCACAATGGCTGCAAAAACCATAGTTTCGCGATGGCTGCAACAACCATGGTTTCGTAATGACTGCAAAAGCCATGGTCTCGCAACCCAAGCACCACAGTGCAACCAAAATATTGTAATTAAATTGAAATATGATTTCGATACAATTGTGATTTTTTTACCATTAAATTGCAATATTTTTACATCCTTTAGTCGATTTATGCCGTTTTGAAACGATCAACAAAATGAATCCCATGTATCAGAAAGATGGGCAATATGCAATGCATTGAAAAAGTGCAACTTATTCCAATTTTATTACAATAAGTTTCAGTAAGCGGGGCCCCTTCAAATAGAAGCTAGACAACATACACAACACTCAGTTGAACTGCAATATTTTTACTATGTAATAGAGAATTTTCAGGTGTCTGAAAGATGAATTTCGTGTTAAAGTTGAGACTACTGAGTGAACTGAACACGAGGATACCCTTGGTTCATGAATTGAACAATTATTGGGGAAGATATGACAAAATGACCTAATCTGCTAAAATACACGTGTTTAAATGGGAAATGCCGCGGCCGCCAGATGACGTCACTTGGCGGTGCATTTTCTCACTTAAAAATATTTTTTATAATATTTCCCATGAAGAAATTTTTTTGAAAAATACTGTGAAATCAGCTCTTCAAGCGCTTTCAGATGAAGCAATAAAAATTTGCATGCAAATTCTCCATTGCTACTTATTACAATCTGTGCTACTCGGGAATGGCTGCAAAAGCCGTGGTCGAGTTGGGCAATGAGGCTACCTGTGGGGGGACGGCGCGAAGGCGCTGAAAAGGCTTCGAAAATGAGGCGAGCCGGCGGGAATTCCAGGCCGGGCCCTGAAATAAAGTCGACTGTAATTATTTATTTCCGGTCTGATCCGGGCACGACTTGGAGCACCGCTAATTGAGAGAGGAACTGCCGTGCCGCGTCGCGTTTTTCGGTGGAGAGGTCGCGACGCGCTATCCGTGTCCCGTTTTTATGCGCGCTGAATTAGCCGAGCGGTCTCCTCACCGACTGATTTCAAAGGGACAGTAGTGCAGTTATTGTAGGTACAAATATAGAGTATCTTTATGGGGAGAGCATGGCCACTGGGCTCAGGGCCCAAAAATGGCGGCGCTTTATTTTGGTTTTTGAGGATCGGAGGAGGAGGGTCAGTACTAACTTTTGACGACTATCACCAACCATTGCTGTCAACCTAGGATGTATTTCTCGAAAATAGCACACGATCTACGTAAACTATGTAAATACGTCCGGAAAACTATGTAAATACTTCGTAATAATGCATTTGAGTAAATTTCGCTATGCGGTATGCATATGCAACTGCATTTTGAGTCATTTTGTATGTAAATTTACTTACAGCGTCCAACGGCTATTTTTGGGGGCTGGGAGGCTCCATTCAGCCCAAGATGGCTGGGGCAATCAGAGGTGGTAACCACGATGGTCATACTCTTCCTATAAAGGTACTCTGTTCAGATATAGACTGGTTTGGTTGCTACGTCATTCCTGCAACCCGAGATGCATTTTTCAACGAAGGAATTGCAATATTTTGAAAAAAAAAATGCTATTTTTTACGAGTTTTTGGCGATAAAATTGCTAGGATCATCGACGTCTGAGCGATTATCCTCGATATTGTCACCATTATATTTCTACGAGACCGACCGCGTTCGATAAAATCGAAATTTTATCTCAATTTATTATGATTTCCTGCTCGATAACATTGCGATAAATCGCCGTCGATAAAATCGTGATTTCACTGTAAATTATTAAATACACATGTATTATAACTTGTTTTCATGGGAGAGGAGAGGTCATATAAATAAATAAATATGTCTTAAAACATTTTTTTATGGAAACGAGGAGGCGCGGCTCAGCTTTTTGCCATTTTCGTGTTGTTCTAATTAAAAGATACATATTTTACACCCTTATTCGTCATCGATGTTAGGGATAAAATAAAAATGACACTACGGAACGACGACAATCTGGCAAACATCATCAGAGGCGGCCGGCTCCAGGTTGGGCATTAATACGGTTTCGTCACAGCTAATGTCGGCCTAACCGTGAAAAAATACTGATATCCTGGACATGGCTTCAGGATGTGGCGAGAGTTCGATGAAGCAATAGCGCTATCCTCCTCCGTCCTATCAAAGGCACTGATATCTCATAAAGACAAATAAAGTTTGTAATTTAGTGAGCAGGGGATCTGAATTTTAGGGTATAAAAGCCAGTTCTACTTATATACCACAGGTTGAAAACCTTTAGAGGTGAGTTAAATTTTGTTAAACGGTATATAATCCCTCGATGCTAATTTTCCAAATCCTTGATTACAGCTCAACTTGACGGACATCTCTCTGCTAAAAACTTTGCTTATAACTACAAATAATAATACTGAGATGCCTTCATCTGAGGAGGAACTTGACTGCATTTTGTATTTAAGGAGTTACAATTTCTAGCTCATGCATGAAAACCACGATATGCATAGGTAAACTAATCATATATACATTGTCTCTAAAATGAGCGAGAAATTGAAGCTTCTAATTGAGGAATTCTTTGAAAAAGGGGCATATAAGACTTGCAATGCTTCTGCTTCTGCATCTGCTTCTGCATCTGCTTCTGCTCTGCTTCAGAGCGCCTTCAGTTTCGTATGATACCGTGCAATACCTCTGGTGTGAAATAGTTGCTTCAAGCGCCGTGGCACGCTGCGGCGCGACAGGCGGGAAGCCAGCGCGAAACGCGCATTGGCGCCTACAAACCTAACAGGGATACTTCACGCGTTGCGCAATGCGTGAAGTATCCCTGTTAGGTTTGTAGGCGCCAGTGCGTCGCCGCTCCGCTTTGTGTCTGGCTCTAATATTTAATCTGGCGGAGTCAGCGTTATTCAACTCATGATTTTGAAATGTTTGCACATACTGTATGGATTATTCTCATTTTAATTGATGAAAAAAAATATGCAATAAAGGAAAATATAATGTGTTTTTTGTAAATATTAAGGTGGTTCCATATAAAACTTAATGATTTCCAA
Source organism: Bemisia tabaci (assembly GCF_918797505.1). Classification (NCBI taxonomy): domain Eukaryota; kingdom Metazoa; phylum Arthropoda; class Insecta; order Hemiptera; family Aleyrodidae; genus Bemisia; species Bemisia tabaci. Next base: position 26,515,824 of record NC_092801.1, on the reverse strand, counting down.
AGCACACACATTTCTACACAATTTCTCATAGCCTTTAATAATCGATGGCGAAAAAGCAAAAGCCAGGAGATAAAGTGTAAAGCCGGCGATAAGAACTATAGCCCGGCTGCATAATTTTTTATCGCTTCGTATAGCCCGGCCGCGGCCGTATGATTTTCTCCGCATTCTACAACCAGCTATATGATTTTCTGTAGCCTTCTTTAGCCGGCTATAAGAATTCCTATGGTATTTTGAAACGCAGCTCTTATCGCCAATTTTTACGAGGAATAACAGGAAGATTCAAAGTGAATTGTTATATTCCATTGATCAAAAAATTAAAGGTTGGTAACGGTATACGTTTGGAGCATCTTTTAATGTTTCAGGTACTGAATTTCAGTTTGAGGAACTAAAGATTCAGCTCGACGAGGAACAATCAACTGAATAATTCCAGAGACAAGAAATCCTTCATTCTTATATTGGCAATGATGGAAGCTTTTACATTTGGGATTCAACATTCAACTGTTGACCTACCTACTAGATGGATGGTTGACATCGTGTTGGGAGTTTAATTTGCAAACAAACCAAAGTTTGGGAAACTTGTTTGGCTCATGACGTTACCCAAATCATTCACCCAGAAGGTAGGCCTGCAGCCGAAAAAAGGGTGATGCCGGTCGCTCCCTTATAATTGTCCATAAAGAAATGTTGAATCCCCGAAAGTAAAAGCTTCCACCTGTCGCCAAGAGACTAGTGGAGGGTCTCTTATCTCTGGTCACACCGACTGATGAAAGCAAGGTGGAAGAAACCAAGGGTGTCACTACCGCGGTGGATGACGCCAAAAACTCGACTTTTCAAAGGAATATATTTCGGTTAATATTGAACGTAGAAAGTTCCTGTTTGAACGGATCTTATTATGGAGATGTTGCATGCGTGAGGAATTTGCGATTTGACCGGTGATTTTCATCTAAAAGTTCGCGAGAAATCCGATGGTGCCACTGGTTTTCTCTAAAATCAACTCCCAAGCTCGAAAAAAGCTTTCAAGTTGAGGTCAAAATAGAGGGGATATCCCACGCTATCCTGAGAGTCCACCTCTACATCAAGACAAACTCTCCATGCGAAGATAGGGAGCAAATACATTAACAGGGTTACCACTTTATTTGGGGACTCCAAACTTGAAAACACGGCAACCCTGCTAATGTATTTGCTCCCTATCTTTGCATGGAGAGTTTGTCTTGGTGTAGAGGTGGACTCTCAGGATAGCGTGGGATGTCCCCTCCATTTTGGCCTCAACTTGAGAGCTTTTTTCGAGCTTGGGAGATGATTTCAGAGCAAACCAGTGGCACCAGCGTGTTTCTCGCGAGCTTATACATAAGAATCAATTGTCAAATCGCAGATTCCGCACACATGCAGCATCTCCCTTCTTAGCCGATCTACAAGAATCAAGCATCAAAACACGATTCTGTGACCAGCGCAACCGATCCATTGCGATAAGGTGACATGTCTGAGAAGCAAGTTGACAGCGGCGCTTTGGGGAGTAGTGGCGCTAGTTCCGCTCGGTGGACGTGACGTCGTGACGTGCGACGGACGGGCGCGCGCCGGGCCGCGTGCTGGGCTGGGATGCTGGTGAATGAATTCGGATAATTAAAGAGTAGACGGAGATGCCCCCCGGGCCCCGAGCCTCGGCCGGCTTTGACCCCGACCCCGGCGTTTAGTACTCCAGTTTACAACTCCCGCACCAGATCCCGTCAAGATCACTACTTTTGTCTTCCACTCTCGCGGCCTCTCCACGTCCACCCACGACTTCTCCGCCGAGCCGCCTTGCCAAAATCACCCCGAAAATTACACGAAAACTGAAAGTAGATCGTCCGAAGAAAAGCGGACGTAACACTTTTAGAATGGAGATGTTGCATTTATGAGGAATTTGCGATTTGACTGTGAATTCTTATGTAAAAGTTCGCGAGAAACACGATGGTGCCACTGGTTTTCTCTGAAATCATCTTCCAAGCTCAAAAAAAGCTCTCAAGTTGAGGCCAAAATGGAGAGGATATCCCAAGCTATCCTGAGAGTCCACGTCCACATCAAGACGAACTCTCCATGCAAAGATAGGGAGCAAATACATTAGCAGGGATGCCGTGTTTTCAGTTTTGGAGTCCTCAAATAAGGTGGCAGCCCTGTCAATGTATTAACTCCCTATCTTTGCATGGAGAGTTTGTTTTGATGTATAGGTGGACTCTCAGAATAGCGTGGGATATCCCCTCCATTTTGGCCTCAACTTGAGAGCTTTTTTTGGGCTTGGGAGTTAATTTCAGTGAAAACCAGTGGCACCATCGTGTTTCTCGCGAACTTTTACATAAGAACCAACCGTCAAATCGCAAATTCCTCACACATGCAACATCTCCATTTGAATCATTTAAATTCAACTAGTATAGAGAAAATACAGAGGGTGGTGGCAAGTGATAAAATGCACATTTCTACTTCAAAGCAAGTAGACGCAGATCTAATGAGAATTGTGACTTTGATTCGTGCTGGCGTTTATCGGTGTCTGCTCCTTAAAATAAACCATGTTTCATTGACTGATAGGTCCATGTTCGTTCCTACGTCACGATTAGATCCGAAGCTGGCGGCTTTTCTTCCAGACTTCATCTATTCAACTTATGCAAAGAACTAAATTAGCTCTAAACGAGGGAAGTTGTTAAGATTGAGAAGATTTCGGACACAGGAAATATTGATTTAATTACTATGAGTTAGTATAGAGAATTTCTAGGTTTCAGTTCAACGAAAAATTTTGATGATAAAACACTTTTGTTATCAGCTCCGTTTAGCGGTTCATTTGGCGTGGTGGTTTTACGCACACACGTTTCGCCTTCATTTGAGGAGTTATACCAAACGCGCTCCCTCGTGTTAATATAGTGGTATCGCCCCTTACAGATGATGGATTGACTTAAAGTCCATGTACAAAATATTCATAGGATCTAAAATTATTCTTTAAAGAGCTGGTTCGTGTTAAGATTTGTTTTAACAAGGCGTGAGTAAGAACAAAAATTTAAAATCATGGTTATTAATTCACAAAAATGTGTAGACCACATGTCAACCAAACGAGCCACTATTGAAGAAGGGAAAAGGGGAAGAAATAAAAACGAGAGGACGAATAAATTATGTAAATTAACAGACGAAATAATGCAAATCAAAGGACAAGAAGAGGAAGCAAGACTAAACAAACGGAAATAAGGAAAAACTCTGTTTGAAAGAGAAGAACTATTATAAATAAATTGATCAAGTTTTCTGGTTTCAGCGCTTTTATGGATCAATCCAACACGTCTCTCTGGGTTTTTGGTTATAACATCGCCACCCTCCGGGCAAAATATCACAAGCGCCCTATGCGACACTTCAACATTTTCGCCGCCATTTTATTTTTTTACAGAGAAATTGTTCAACGAAGCTGTCTGAAAAATTCGCTGAATTTCCTTTTTGCTGCCGATAAAATGCAGTGAAATTTCCACAGAGATTCAACTAACAATTTCTCGGTAACAAATAAAATGGCGGCGGATATCTTGAAATGTCGCAAGGCGCGTGTGATACCTTTGTCGGGAGGTGACGACTTAATTTTAGTCCCGGACGAAGTTTCGGAGGCTACACTGTCCACCCTATTCACGGGTGATAATGAAGTAAAAGAAACGTTTTGAATTTTTAAATTTTAGCGATTTCATCCTTAACTTAAGTGTACTTTCCTTGTTTTTTAGCCTTATTTTCAAGATAGTCGAGAAATACTATTTCATTTTGACTATAATTCAACGTTGCCAATTTTCCCCTCACAAATTAATTTGTTTCCAGGAGAATCTTAAGCATGTATAACTGAAAGTTTCACTGATTTTTGATCTTACATCATGGAAAATGTATACAAATTTTAACAAAAATTGCTCAGGTTCATTCTTGTACAAATTTGAATTGTTTAAGTCAATTTTGCAAGGTTGGAATGAAGTTAAGCTCCTTCGTGAGGGAAATGATGAAATGAGTTTCACTAAAGAGTGGTAAATCGAATTTTGAGGAATTTTTTTTCTTTTTGAGTAGTAAAGAATTTGACTAGTCGAACATTGTCTCCTGTCAAGTATTCATAGTCGAGAAATACTATTTCTACTGAGTTTTAATATGAGACGAATTTTCAGAAAAAAATGATTCGGGGTAGTTTAGAATCCTACTACTAGTATATTCTCTTCTGACAATTGTTCACAATCGAGATAAAATGTTTCGACTAAGTTTAACTGAAAGCAGGTATGTCACCACGCAGTTGCATGATATAGAAAATCGTTAGGTTTCTGGCCTCCAGATTCAAAACTCCTTCAATTCATCGGATATGCAGTTTGAGCTCCGGAGAGTTAAACTAGTTGCTCGGGTAGAATCATTCTTGCATTTACGGCGCAACGGCGTGGCGGGGTATCTCAAAGAGGATCGCTGGGTTGCGGGTCCTCAGATTCAAAACTCCTTCAATTTATCGTATATGAAATTTGAGCTCCGGAGAGTTAGAATAGTTGCTCGAGAGGAATCACACTTGCACTCACGGCGCAACGGCGCGGCGTGGCACCTTGAAGAACATCGCTACTTGTCTCAATCGAGCAATGTCTCTTCTCGCATTTGCATTTTTTAGTGTTAAAAACGAGCAACAGCTGACCCGAAGCACCGAAATTCAGGTTGCCAAATTTCTAATCCCGTTACGGTAACGTTTGATTCACGTTAACTCCTATTTCTTCATTACCAGAAGTTTTGAATTTACGTGTTAAGATACATTATATATCTTGATTATGGGTTATTTCAGAATTTTTGTTGCTCAAATCGTGTTTTACGTGAGATTTGGCTCAGAAATAAGTAGCAGAATGGTTTAAATCATACCTTAGCTACTGGTCTAATAACAGTGGTTTTCAATCAATCACGGTACTTCCAGCCCTTATACCACCGCGGATAATGGAAAGGAACCATTATCACTTTAAGTTGACATTAGTGAAGTGCAAACATAAGTGAGTCATTTTTTTATACCTATATTACTAGTGGTAATAGTGGTATTATTAGTGGTTCTAGTGCTCAATGTAACATGCAATAGGTGAAATACTGCTGTGTTTAGGGAGAACGCCGTATGAACATTCGGGAGTTGCCGAATTTCCGTCAATAAAATGTTCATTTTTTAGGAAAGTTATGAATATTTTTCTTTGAAATTTTCAGGTACTTTAGGTAAAATTACAAACACAATTACTTGAAAAATTGGAAGAAAAAATTCATAAGTTCACCAGGAAATTTGCGTTTTATCGGTTAAAATTTGGCAACGCCTGAAGGTTCATACGGCGTTTTTCCTTAACACGGCGGAATAGGTCTCTGGATGTGAGCCGGGAAAATGTATTCCGAGCTAGAGAGGAAAATTAGGAGCTTATTTGACCCAGCCTAGGGAGGATTTTTTTGGAGTCTAGATCATTCAGTTCTTTGAGGATAATCGCCGATAGAACTCAATGCTCCATGTTCACCCCGCTCGTACAGAAAGTTAACCTCATGTTCAAACGCTAATCCTGTTTTTTTTTCTCCCGAATTAAAACAAGCGAGCTCAGCCGTTTGTAGGGTTTCTGTCTCTCTCGCACTCTCTCACACTCACACGCTCATGGGCAGTACACGAAAATGATGGCTCAATGTCCGAAGATCGACCGTTGTTCTCGGATTAACGATGTTTTGCGACAAAATAGATTGGACCATCGGTGTTAGGATATAAACGCATCCTCTGTATCAGGCTGAAATTAGACGTCTCTTTCAACGAGCTTATTAGAGAGAAAACGTGCGTTACTCTGTTCCTGTATTTTGTTCGGTGTACGAGTAATATATCCCACGCTTGGATGGTCCTTTTTTTGTTCCTCAACTCAGAATTCGCGTATGGTGCCTAAAAGGACCTGTAATTTGGCTCCATCTACTGTGGAACGCTGTGGTGTTATGGTTGATTGGTAGATACGTTATTTGGTGCTTCTAACATTTGAGCCATCAACACCTTAGAGGAGAGATCAAAGTAGTGTAGTACAGAATTTGAAAATTTAAAAAGGAGGGGTCACAAAAGGGTAGTGCACAAAATTAAAAGAAAGGACAAGGAAAGAATACATTAAATCCTGAGATTAATTTGTTATAAAAGAGAGAGGGATTTCATGAAAAGCTTTGAAAGAATGGTATTGAGATCAGAAAGTGGAGGGATAATTTTGGATCTTAATTGCTGATGATAGGTGGGGCAAGTTATTAAAATCAAAAAGCAAAAGCAAAAGCAAAGCAAAGCATATGACAAACCATTGATGCTATCAGGGAGACAAAAGTGTGCCTTACACGTGAGAGACAAAGTTCCATTTCGAGAATTTCTTTCCTGAAGACCTCGTTGGCTTCTAAAAACCTCCTTGTGTGCATTTGGAACATTTAGGCTGAAATCCTTTTCAAGGAGATTTTAAGTCAGACAGGTTTCAAACGGTTCCAAAATGGCATGATTTTTGAAGCTCTCACACAAAATTTTTCAATCGACTACTCCAGTAGTACCCTGAGTGAATTGATTTAATGAATTTTATGTGATGTTGATGCGATGTTCCATGAATTTTCCACCGATATATTTCGATACTCGATTGAGGTACATGTTAAAAAACTGTGCCTTTCTATTATTTCCTCATTGAGTGTCGCTAAACATTTTTGAGCGCAGTTTTCAGAGAATATTCTTGAATGGGAGAGGAAACTTACACGAAATGTTGTGAATTTTAAAATTAAGTAAGTAGGTCCCATTTGTCATTCTTCAAAAAAGTTGGACGTGACAAATCTGTTCCGTTGAAACGGAAACATGTGGTTTTGTAGTTTTACTGTCAATCTTATTCATTCCCTGATTATACGGACACATGCACAGATTGGCACGGGGTATACACTAAAAAGTCGCATAGTTTTTTAGTAGGCCATTGGAATGGATACTGAATCATGTCGAACAACACCAGGGAATGTCCGATGAATGTTGCCAGAATGGTCGGCGCAAATCATCATTATTAAATACACTTGCATTATCGAAGCCGTAATTTTGTCCTATAATCATACCAATAATACAAATAATTAAATAAAAGCATTTCTAAACCATTGTTTTTGTAAAGCTGGCGAAATAAAACTAAAAATGATTCTCAAGATACATCCACCTCTAAGAGTTCAACGTCTATTTTTCAAAGCTTTCAAAACTCGAACTACATTTTACCACACATGGCAATCATGTCAATGCATTGACAATAACGCTGCCAATTTCTACATATGTAATCTATTTAATTCTAGCCCTTGGTCACTACATTCGCAAAAACCTGGCAACGCTTGGACCAGACTCCACCCCGCAAAATCCTATTACCATGGAGTTCTGCACAGAAATCCTATTAGACTTATAAAATGCAAACAGAATCAGTGAGAAAAACCAATACGAAAGCCATAGAATGTTGCATTTTTGTAGGAACTACCCTTCCTCGCTTCCTCGCAGTGTTGAGGAAAAACGTCGTTAGAACACTCGAGCGTTGCCAAATTTCCTCGAACAAAACATTTACTTTTGAAGAAAGTTATGAATATTTTTCCTCGTAATTTTCAGATAAGATAGATTACGGTGCAAATTAAATTTTCTGAATCTTTCAAGGGGTGAAATATACTAGTTCTTCGGATAATTCGTGTTTTATTAATGGAGATTTGGCAACACTCGAACAATCATACGTTGTTTTTCCTTCGGAATCCTCCGCGCCCCAATAAATCTGCATTCCGCTTCCGGCGTGACACGGATGTCGGTCACTGCGTCAGTGAGCTTTTGAAAAGGAATCAGGTCATCTACTGCCCAGATCGAAGGGTTAGCCGTCGTTTAATAAAAAAGTTTCTCGATTTCAACGATCGGGGTCTTGCTTTGCACATTGCAAAGGGGGTCAAATTTTTGCATAGGGCGGGAGGGGGGTGTAAGTTCATTGAAATGTTTCAAAATTTGCGACGATCAGTTTATTATTGTGTATGGATTACATTTTTTCTCTGGCCCTTACAAAAGATCAAATTTCGAACGAAATCCGAAAAATTGGAAGAAAAATGTTCATAAACTTTCCCGAAAATTCGTGATTAGTCAAATTAAATTTGGCAACGCCTGAATGCTCATACGGCGATTTTCCTCAAAACGGTAGAGTATATAGTAATGCCGTGGTAAGGAAGAACCCCCTCTAAACATTCGAGAGCTGCCAAATTTCCGTCGATAAACTGTATATTTTTGAGGAAAGGTGTGAATATTTTTCCTTGAAATTTATTTCAGACACTTTAAATCAAATCACATCATTTACATCAAATTAGATACAAGATCACTAAAATGTTCCTGAAAATTGGTGATTTGCTGGAGAAAATTTGGCAACGCCTGAATGCTCATACGGCGATTTTCCTTAACACGGCAGAGTAGTACTGCCGTGCTAAGGAAAAACGCAGCATTAGCCCTCAGGCGTTCCCAAATCTCTCATTGCAAATCACTAATTTTCGGGAAAATTTTTGAGTATGTGTCTACCAATTTCTCAGATAATTTTGTTTGCAATTTAATCTAAAACTTCTGAAAATTTCAATGAAAAATATTCATAATTTTCTTAAAAAATAAAAATTTCATCGGAGTAAGTAATTTTCCTCTCTGGCTCAGAATATATTTTCTCGGCTGACACCCAGAGACCTATTTTGCCATGCTAAGGAAGAACGCCGTATGAGCCTTCAGGCGTTGTCATATTTCCTTCAATATAAAACGAATTTATTTGGAAAATTTTTCATATTTTTCCACAAACGTTTCAGGCAATTTTGTTTGCAATTTGATCTAAAGTATCTGAAACTTTAAATGAAAAATATTCATAATTTTCTTAAAAAATCAACATTTCATCGGAGTAAATTTGGCAACTCTCGGATGTTCATACGGCGTTGTTCCTTAGCACGGCTGGCAGAGCAGTACTTCCGCAAGCTTGCCCCGTCGACGAAAACTCAGGACCCGGATGAGGATGAGACAGTAGCCGGACGAGGGATTATTCAAAGCCGCTCGGAGGGTGAGCACCGAGGGTGGCGCGGCGGCACCGCGACGCTATGCGTAGCTGCGTAGGGACACGTGGACGAGCCCGTGGAAAGTCGCGGAAAAGCTCGAGACCCACTGTCCCAGTCACCCCGCTGGCGCCAAGCAACAGAGAGCGTGGCGCCAGACGACTCCCCCCCCCCCCTTCCGCAACCCCTGCGCTTCCCGGTTCCCGCTCTCCCGTCGAAATGCGTTTTCCGTTGCGTCGCCGTTGCCATCGACGCGGTCTTTATGACGCTTGCCTCATATTTCACTGGTCCATCGACGCAAGGGCGTATCTCGATTTCTACATGAGTTACAGAGAGCATGCAATTATACGGAGAATAGGGCTTGTGTGGATATTGAGATATGCCCTTATGTCGTTTGGAGTGACGATTTCTGGAATTTGGGGAGCATGATGGAATTCGTCGTCCCACTGACGTAAGAACGTATCTCAATTTCCGCATCAGCCCTGTCCTGCCGCACTTGAAAAAAAAAAAAAAAAATAAGGAAAAAAAACACATTGGATCTAGCGTCTAGACTGTTGAAAACATCGACAAGAATAAGGACTCTTGATTCAATCAGATTGAAGCTTAAATCAAAAAGAAATCCGCTCAACTTAAGAGGCTGGGTTCTTGATTTCAGTTTAAATTTGATTGAATCGAGAGTATTTTTTCTTGTCAATGTTTTTAAGAGTCTGGACTCTAGATCCAATGTGTTTTTTTTTCCAGTGTATGCTACGGAAGAACGGCGTATGAGCCATCAGACGTTGCCAAAATTTCCCTAAAAAAAAAACCGAATTCGCAGGGTAAATTATGAATATTTTTTTCTAAAATTTTCCGACAATTTCGCACGCAATTCAATCTAAAATATCTGAAAATTTCACAGAAAAATGTGCATGAGTGTCGTCAAAAATACATGTTTTATCGAGGGAAATTTGGCAACTTTCGAATGTTCATACGGTGTTCTTCTTTAGCACGGCAGTGTTCTCCATATAACTTTAGGCTTTTCAGGGCTTACGGCTTACGTGGAAATAGAAATAAGCTCTTATGTCAGAGTGACGTCGAATTGAGCGGGATGTTATGAAACTGAGGCGGGCGGCAAGCAGTGGATGCAGCTACTTACTGAATAAGTTTTTTAGGGAATCGGGCAGCTAAGATAAAGTTTAATTTTTTAGATTTTTTCTTCTTCAAAATTGCTATGAAGGTAATGAGCTTGTATAGTAGTTTTAAGTCTTGCATTGCGGAACAGTAGAGAGTGCACTGAAAGAATGTAGAAATTGACCAAATACTTGAGCATGATGGTATTTTAAGATTCATTAAAGCGCAAAGAATACAATGGTTTGGCCATGTTGGGAGAATGAAAAACAGGGGAATGCCAAAAGAAGTATTGAAGGTAAAACCATCGCTAAGCGAAATAGAGGAAGGCTTCGGCTCATATTCATGGAAGAAGTTGAGAAAGAATTATGAGTGAAGAGAGTCAGAAGATAGAGGACCGAGGTACAGGATTTACGGTGAAGAGGCGAGGCATTGTTATGGAGGCCAGGGCCGGATTAAGGGGGTGGCCACATGGGCCGCGGCTCATGGCGGCAAATCTAGAGGGCGGCAAATTTTGCAATTTTTTCAAATGTAGGTATAAAAAAATATCGGATTTAGAAAAAAAAAATTACAAACGAGAAAAGGCGACAAACTCTCTCATTTCCTGAGAGTGTAGTAATTTTTAATTTTGTCGTCTTTCAGTGATACAAGAGACAGCACCTTTAATTAGTCGAGTTAAGAGAGAAACCAAACACGCAATTTGGCCTGGAATGGCGCGACGCAGAGAGCAATGATGACGAGGACTCGAGCTGAAAAGGAGAAGCCATCGGCGCAGCGATCGGCATGTAACACATATCAGCGCCTACAAGACTGCACGAATACTTCACGCATTGCATCAAACACCACTGTGTTCACCACCGGTCATTGCGGTTAGCGTGAAACGTATGGCGCCTACAAGACTGCGTGAATACTTCACGCATTGCGCCAAACACGGTGCGGTCTGCGCGGCGCGGCGCGGCGGCGGAAGTTAAAATCATTAAACCACATTCATGTATGTTCTTTCATAATTTTTTCGTTCATTGCTTATGAATGGAAGGCTTTGTCCACACAGAGATAGGTTTACAAAACTTAACTTTTGCTAGTAGTGTTGACAGGGCATCCCCAAAAAATGTGTTAAACACGAGTAAATGCGTCTTATTCACCCCTCCCCCCCGGCACGTTCACTTGATGGTTTTTATTGATGTTTCAAAACGAATGAGAAGGAGCGGCAAAATCAAAGAAAATTCCTGTGCACTCTCTACTTTTCGAAAATTCAATAACTAATTAATAAAAGCAATGCTTTTATGATGTGTTTTTGCTTGAAACATTTAATCATTATCTATCGGTTAAAACCAAATCAACTCATTTAGTAGATGACAATTTTTTTCGAAGAAAATTGGGACCCCTTACGGTTCTTCATGGGTGTTGTTTCTTACCGAGATTGCGATGTACAAGCCTCGTCTTCACTTCCGTATGAGGACGCAAGATTCTCGTCTCCTTTTTCAAAATAATTTCCTGTGAATTTGATGCTTTTCTTCATAATTGACTCTAGTAGAGGGTTGCTCTTTTAGGCCCTAAAAACTCCATATTCCGACAGGTCCGTACTTAACCCATCCGTGTACTCTAGCAGAATGTAGTCCAATTTACCCTCGTCGAATTCCGTAGCCATACTTTAACCTAGAGTACCTGTATAGCGAGAGTATAGACAGATGTGAAACTCCGAAAATCCATCAGGCCTTCACCGATGCCTCCGCGAATAAAGTTAGGGCCCAGAAATGCAGCCAAAATTATGAATTTCAATTATCCGGAGCGATTTATTAATACAATTGTTACGAACCATCGTTTATAAAGCACGTATTTGACTTAGTTTTTGAATAAATATACTCATTTTTGTGGAAGAACGCTCATTTATGTACTTTCTTAGCCATCTTCGTTAGAATTGGAATCTACAGACTGGCAGTGAAATTTGTGGAGTTTGGTTAGAAGGGTGGCTGCACTTTTGGGCCGTTAAGCCCTCCATGAAGCGATCTGTCCATACTTTCGCTTTATAGGTACTCTACTTTAGCCCTGTGATGGAGATTGAATCGGCAACATGCTGTGTTGCTCTGCAAGTGGAACAGCTGACGAGCGCGACGACAGCCGACGGTGGCGTCGCAGGGAGATCCCTCGAACCCTCAGTTGGTCAGTCAGCCGTCCTCCGCGTCTAGCGTCAACCCTCGCGCGCTCAGTTCGCTCCGTGCTTCACCGCGCCGAGTTCGCATTAACGCCGGTCTAGACTTTACGCTAATCCTTACCCGCTTTGTGCTCGGATCCCTTGGAAACCTTGGAAATTTTGCAGTACGTTTCAGTGTTCAAGTGTGCCGTATAATAAGATGTATAAGAATATAAAATATAGTATACAAATATAAATTAACCCATATATGCCCGAAACTATTTTTTTAATTGATTTCTTATTTACTTATTATTTTTGACATTATGTAAACAGGGTAAACACGTGTTACCCAAAATATACTCACAACAAAAATAAAATAGGCATGCCTATATCCCAGACACGGCTTTTTCTGTGTTGAACACATGAAATTCCCTAATTTACACGGACACCTAAAGTTAAAAACTGCGATGGGTCGTTAACGACCCAATGGGCATATATGGGTTTTAAGAAGTAAATATAATATAAATGTTTAGTTAGTTAATATATTACGACGATCAGCAACTAGGCTACTTACGTCAGAGACCAGGAATTTACCTTAAATTTTTACATTTACTTGCTTAAAGAGTACGTGTGGACAAGGCGTAGCTGAACGCTCCGTTCATATTAAAGATATTACAGAACTTCTTTCATCAGTTCACTTTACCTCATAAAGTTCGGTTACGCAAGAAGAACGTTTTTTTTTTTTTTTTTACAAAAAATCAAAATTGGGTTCGACACCCAATCTAGTTGGGATGATTTGGAACACCGAACGTCCAGTTCATAGGACCTAACTTTTTATGTCCATGGAGTCTTACGAGACGTTTAAAAATTTATGTTGGCTCATCGTGAGGTCTTAATTCGAAATAATCCCAAATGCTACAATTTATTTTTTAAAACACTTTTTGAGCAAAAATAAAATTCAGTGACTACGAGGGTAAAATAAAAAGTAATTTATTAGAAACAGAGAGGAAAGAAAAATCACTAGCTTTAAGGAATGTCGCAATTTTCATAAGAAATTATCTGGTTGTAAAAATCAGCAGAAATCTTGGTTCAGGATAAAGATGCATGTCTCTTGAAATCTTGAGTAAAATTCGACCCGTATGTTAGTTGATACGTTTTGAAAAAGTCTAAATTTGTCAGTCTATATAGCCTATATATTTACTGATTCTGACAGAGGTTGCTTATCAAACTATCCTTAATAGAACGTATTAATTATGATCTCAGCTAGGATTATTTTTCTGTCATACGAGATGATTTCAAAACATTTAAGGAAACATTCAAATTCTTCGATAAAAATTTGCAACCAAGAAAACTGCACGAGAAAGAATTTGGGGTAGATTTTAAAAGAAGTTTGAATGAAACATTTCCTGAGCTGTTTTGCTGGTCTCTTAAGGAAAGAATTGACACCAGAGAGTGCAAAAAAATGACACAGCTCTGCTTGTGCACTACAGCTTGTGCCGGGTCTGCTTTCAGTCTCGCAAAATTCAAAAAAATGGGTTCGTCACTCTAATACTTGCAGGAATTATTAAAAATCAAGAAAGCCATCAACTTACTTTGTTACCCTCACTGAACGTACTGCAAATATTTTCCCTGTCGCCTCTTGTGTAATCGTGACATAATTTAAATTCTTTTCAGCTCATCAAGCAAAACAGGTGTTGAACTTTTCATGTTCAGAAAATTTCTCAAACATTTTTTAGTTTGTTTATTACTTGTGCCATATAGTTTACTGATTCCTTTCATCATTGCTTATTTCTTGAACCCTTGGTAAATTGAATCCACCCACACGTGACCTGGTCATCTGTGATTTTCACTCCCTTCAATAATTGTGTGTTAAAAATCTTCAGTGTTCACAGTAAAAAAGTTAGCGCGAGTTAGGACTTTAAAAAATTACACCCCTGCATGATTACAAGAGTGAACTATTCGGCAACACCGTTAGTTTCAAGTTTGAACATATGACGACCGGAATAGCATCGAAAAAAATGACGTGATTGTTTACTTTCTGGAAGATTGCAATTTGTGAGGAAGTTATTCATTTGAGAGTACCAGAAGACAGCTAGCAAAATGGTAAGTTTTCATTATTTTTTTCACGGGGAGGTTTTTTCAGCGAGAAATACGAGTGCCATCGAAGATCTTTTTAACCGTTTACACAAGATGTTCTGGTTCTCTTGCATCCTCCTTTTATCTGTGTGTGGTATAGTTTGAATAGATGCAGATGTTGGGGCTAAATTTATGGACTTGCGATTGCTTTGATGGGATAGAGACAGCATGTTGATGGACAAAATGGATTTCGATGACAAAACATGGAAACTTTTCTGGATTAGACCTTCTCTAGTGGTCCATTTAATTTTTTAAAAATGGAAAAAAAAGTGGTCCTTCCTTTCTTGTTGCAAAATGTCCCAAAGGAATTAAGTTCACTCAGATCTGATTATTCTAGCTTATGTTGCAAGATTTAATCATCAAATCATATGATTAAGACGATATCTTCCAATTAATAAGATACTGAATATCTTAATTGGACTATATTTTGCAATTTGGAATTATAAATTCTAGCCCAGTTTAAAAACAACGTATGTGCCATTAGTTTCCCTATGCACATGAGTGTTTTTCTAGAAGAGCCAGAATTTATAGTTCCAAATTGCAAAATGTAGTCCAACTAATCCATTGACTGGCAAAAATTAGGTTATTAGTAGTCTAATACACTACATTTCCACATATCCCATTATAATTTCATGCAAATTCCAAATTTATAAAGGAAGCCGATAAGAGTAAGTGGACCTAGTTCCACATTGTTTTTCAATCTCGTAGAAAAAATGAGCCCATTCGAATACATCACTTGCTTCCCGCTTAAGACAGAGTGATATATCCTTTTCTTCATGCCAAAGAAATTGAATTTAAGACCCGCATTCCTGCTGCGAAGCTATGGAGGTCTGCGTGTAAAACTAGTAAACATCCCCTCAACAGAGGGTAATGGTTATCTGATACGGGACTTGCAAAAACGTGCACAATGTCACCTTGAAAGTGTGTCAACCGATAGCGGCTTGAAGCCCTGTGTATGGACCCAGCTCTTCTTATGCGAATTATTTTCTTTCTCCTTTCTCTTACCCCTATAATTACAGCGGTGCAGAGTTAGGAAATACGCGTGTCTTGAAGCAGTGCTGCAAAATTTTGACTCCTTCTTGGAGAAATTTAAGTTAAAAGGGAGCATGTGGAAATGAATTGATTAAAAGGAACTATGTCGCACGCAAAACCTATATACATTTTTTTCTTTTTTATTTCACTTATTTTCACGTGCGGTTTCTTTCAGCATAAATACGTCCTTTTTATAAATCCTAAGAAAAAATGTATATATTTGGAACGCGTTCAGCAAAAAGGAACCAACCCACATCAGCAATTGGTAAATTTAACTGATCAATTTAATTTTTTACAAAAGGACGTTTCTGCTTGTTCGCCTTCAAATTTTTTTCAGGAATTTGATCCATACTATGGAGAAAATTCACTAATTTGCACAGCTGATTTCATGTAAAAATTAAATTGGCCGATTAAATTTGGCAGCAGTTGATGTGACTTGGTTCCTTTCTGCTTAACGCGGTCCATTTGCATAATAATCGGAGGAATCTTTCAGGGAGGGCCAAGGAATTTACACAACATTTTAAGATGAAGAGGTCAGCTTCAATGAAAATAGGAATTGGCATTGTTAAAAATGCATGGTGCATGTATTTGGATAATTGAACGTAGACTTTTATGCATGGAGAGTGTTAAAAGTTGTTTTTGCCTCGCGCCGAAAATTTAAGAGACGGCCGTGGTTTTCATAGTTGTTTTAATGAGTTTGTAAAACGTGTTTACTTTTAAAATTGATGCAATACAAACACAGAAACATGTGACGTTAAGATAATTTTTTTTCTGCTAGTTCATTATCTGTAACCATTAAACATAATTCTGTTACGTAAGTAGCTGACCCAACTATTTACTCGAAGACATCTCAACTCGACATGCTGTTTTTACTATGAAAATGCTGCGTGTACTACGTCCACGGTTAAATGAACAAATTCAATGTTGAGTCAGCATTTTTCTAAATGTAAAATCATTCATTTGATACGGTTGCATATTTTTTTTCACAGTATATTGTTAATTCAACATTCAATTTTTTCGTGCACTTTTCGTCGAGAGCCATTCTAGAATCCAGCCAAAACTCAACCAATCGGCAGGCGTACCCAGCAAGCAGGAAAATAGACACGGAATTATGCGGAGTCACGTTGGTTGCGCCGCCGCGCCTTCAAAACGGTCGGACGCAACCCGCGGGCCGCGTGCGCCACTTGTGAATGAAAACGATCCATAAACGCAAACGCGGATGTTTGTAAACAGGGGCCTCGTATTTGTGGGTGCGTACGAATGGAACATCGGCGCCCCCACCCCCCACCCCCACCCCCGCCACCGTGGCGCCGCGGCGACCCCTCCGCGGGCGGGAACGACCGATAACCGCCCCGATAAACTGCCACCGAGTGAAAGTGAAGACTAGCACCCCCTGTTCACAGACGGCTTTTCGTCTCGGTTTATTTCAATACTATCCTGCTAGGGAAGGAGGGGTCCAACTCGAGGAAGTGGTACAGTGCGTAGGGAGGGGGGGGGGATATGACCATCGTTATTCTTCAATATGGGATTCAGATCGTGAGAGCAATGAGGGGTTTTTGACCATAACGCCGCGCCGTATGAACGTTGTCAAATTTCCTTCGCGTATTTTGCATATAAACTAGGAGGAAATAGGGAGGGAGGGATTTTAAAACATGGGTAAACTAGGCCGGATTTCTCTTTAAAAAATCAATTAGTTGTCTATTTTTCGTGGTTTTTCAGCTGAAAATGAGCTGGTAACAGCTAGAAACGTCCTGCATTCTAGTGTTTTTTAATGTTTTAGCCTTGTTAACCCATGTTTTAAAATCTCTCTTTGTTTGTTCGCTCATTTGGGCTAGGTTTTTTTGCGGTTCATCCTAGGAAGCAACCCAACATAATGAGGACGAATCATATGTTTTAGCAATATTTATTTGGGATTATAAAGTATATATAAGATCGAATTTTACAGAGGGGAACCAGCTTGCTTGCAATGTTGTAAAAATTTTCATCTTTATCTTAATCGAGTAAAAAAAAGAAAATACATTCTGGAATAGCAAAAGCTGTTGTTCTCCTAGCAAAAATTTGTGACTTATAAAGGAAAAAATCGTTTATATTTCATCACTGTGCGTATATTTTGCGTTTTGTGAAGCATAGGGGAAGTCTCACTATATTTGAACACTGTATTTCGAACACCGGAACACTTATTCTCTTCTGTTAAATGCGATGAAAATAGCAAACATCATATTCGTCTTGTTAAAGTTTGGCATACTTGCGTTGAGGAAATTTTTTTAAGAAACGCGAGAAATAAAACCTTGAATAGATTGCTGCACGAGTATGTTCCGACCTACTACAAAAATCGAGAGTCAAATAGCAATGCACTAAACCGGCATATCCCGGTTTTGTCGATTTTATATTTTGAGAGAATGCATTTGTAGATTTCTCTCGCCTAACCAAATTTTTTTGAAGTAAATTTTGTAATATTTTTCTTGAAAAGTATATTTCAAAGAAATCAATTTACGAGCTTTTTTAAAATTTCTCGTTTTATCATGGCAATTTTGCAACCTCGAAATGACATTAAAGGCGCTCTTCTATACGTAGCACGGCGAAATAGAAGGGATGCAATCCATGGCAAATTGAAACTGAGGAAAAGAAGTTGGAGGGTTTGTCTGTAGGAATCACGACGAATAAGCCTAATTTAGTAGAAAGGAATTAACCAATGGCGAGGCTTGAATGTCAGTTGTCGCTATTTCCCCATTTAAAGCTATAGTAAATAATCGATTACTTATGTGTTTGTTGCGAGCATCCTTCCATCGATCCTTTTCCATAGGTTTAAAAGGGCAGAAAAATCGATATATCGAAAAAAACACCACGCCACTGTAAGGAATCAACTTTTTTTCCCCCGGGGTTCAAATATCTTTCATCGATACCCTGGGATAGGGACATTTGTAAGCGCGTCCATGTACTTGGTACTTTTTTATAGAACTTGGTACGAACACAAACAACGAATTATGACATTAACAGAACACACAACAAATGATCACATGTTTTCCTTGTTTCAAAAACAGCAAAACTACAATTGAGGGGCTTGGAGGAGAAGGCGCATAAGTGCAGTTTTTGCTATTTCGAGAAATATATGTGTCAGAAGTTTCGGAATTACATGGATTCTCATGGCGGACAGAAAGTTCAAACTAACATTTTGATGCTTAAAAATTGAAATTTGTGAGCGAATTTTTCACAGAACATGCATTAAAACTAGTTTAACTTGAAATATTAGTAATATCACAATTTTTCCATGCACTGCTTTTATGCGCCTTATATCCTCTTTATATAAGCCCTGCAATTTATCTCTTGGTCCATATTTTAGTATTGTAAATTTCCAAATTGTACCCAAATTCTCACTCATGCAATAGACACTTTACATAGGCAGGCTTCAAATTGCTGACAATAAGTTGATAGACAAAGATGACAAAAAGAATATAGACGTATCCTATCCTATTGGTGGCAGCGAGTGGTTGTAATGGACAAAGGAAGTAGATAATAGACTAACAAACGGCAACCCACGAGAGACGTTTTAGATAGTCCATCATTTTCTTACCCTACACTGTTAAAAAAAATTAGCTCAGAGCACGACCTATATAAGGAAGTCGCTCGGAAGTCACTCATCGCTCAGGGCCAATTTCCACGGAGCTGAAAATCTCCGACGTAAGTACGGAAATGCTGAGCTAAAGTAACTCAGGCATAAGGACGGGCTGCGTCGCTGGCGACTGCCCTCCCCTTACCCCTGGCATCCGTCTCATACCCCGATCCGTTCCCCCCTCTCCTCCCCTCCCTCTCCTCCCTCCCTCTCCTCCCCTCCCTCTCCTCCCCTCCCTCTCCTCCCCTCCCTCTCCTCCCCTCCCTCTCCTCCCCTCCTCTCTCCCCTCCTTCTCCTCCCTCCTCTCCTCCCTCCCTCTTCTGCCTTTCCCTTCCACCTGTAACTGCAATGTATGTTCTTTTTTTTTTTGAAAAGATGTGAAGTTGTACTGCAAATCAAATCATGTTTGAGGAACTTTCGGGCCAATATCCCACAAATTCGGAGCCAAAGTGTTTTTTGAGTTGCAAACACGCTACGGAAAATCAATATTTGTCATAGCTGAACAGCTGTCTCCAGTAATTTCGAAAACGCTTTTAGACAAAGAAAAGTTTTGTAGATATTAAGTATTTTGTGAACATAAATTCAGTGTAAGCTTAAAAAACAAATATACACGATAACAGAATTCTAACTTTACTGGACGCCACGCCATACCCGTATAATCAGGCTTTGATGCCCAAAAGTATCATACGAGCTAAAAAGAATAAATGACAATTTCGTAGAATTATACTGCAAAATTTTATTCAATACACCTGAGGTTTTTCGGCATACAGTGCCATCTCCAGACGCATAACGAACCTTCACCAAGGAAACTACAGATACTTGACAAGGAAGTACAACTAAAAGCAAATAATACATTAATGGGAGCAACATGATGGTTTTAAATAGGGAATAATCTAAATAAACTACCATGCACATGCAAATCAACAAGCGATAAGGAATGAAGCGATAAAAGAGAAAGAGATACAATTTTGCAGTATAATGGTACGAAATATGTATTTTTCCTCTTAAACCTAGTTTCATAAAACTGCTGCCCTTACCGGCGTTTTCAAAATTCCTGGAGGTAGGCTATTCTACTAGGACGAATTTTTATTTTCCGTCGTGTTAGGAACTCAGCGAACACTTTGGTATGGGATCCATGGGGTATTATCCTGGAAAGCCTTCAAACAATATTTAATTTGCTGTACACCTTCACGAGTCGCAACTAATCACTGTTCACGCAAAAGCCACTGGCTGGAGACTGACGCCGTCGCAGTCGTGAATTCCAGAATGAGATTGTAACGGTCAATGCGCGTTGATGATGCGCAGAAAATTATAGCTCTGTTTCTTCTTAAGTATCAAAAATCTGAGTGGAAAGTATCTGTCCCGAGCATACAGCTGTCTTTCCTGGAGCTATCCTGCCTGGAGCATCGAGTGACAAAATTTTGCGGTGAGTTAGATAGCTCGCTCTGGCATGGGAAGCTCCTTGTAGCATGCTACAAGGAGCTTCCCATGCCAGAGCGAGCTATCTAACTCACCGCACAATTTTGTCACTCGATGCTCCAGGCAGGATAGCTCCACAATATTTCACTCAGGCCACTCAGGCCAGAATAATTTTTAACAGTGTAATCTATAAGAACTACCCATTTCAACCAATAGGATCGCTCCATACTCTTTATATCGTCTTTGTCTATAGCTTTGTCTATCAATCTCAGCAATCAGCCCGTTAAACCGTGAAAAGGCGTGACGTTTCACCCAATCTGGCAGCCCTGCAAGAGAACCCTTCTTAGATTCTGCTTGGCTTTGACTCCAACTGGTTGCATTTGTTGAGACCGTTCGTTCCTTTTGTCATTCTTGGGACGTAAGGACCTACCTCGATTTCCACTTGAGCCCTGGAAAACATAGGGTCATACAGAGAATAGGGCTCACGGGGAGATTAAGACACGCTCTTACGACAAAGGAGCCACGATTCTCTCGAGGGGCTCGTAAAATGATTAAACGGAAAATGAAAGTTGAATTAATTGTATCAGCTGGTGACCTAGATTTTAAGGTCATTATCCCGGAGGAGGGTAAGAAAATGTATCGTGCTTTGCACTTCGTAAATTTAATGATTTAAAATCCGGATCACCAGCTAAACTTGTACGAATTTATTCACTTCCATTTGTCGTTAAAAATTAATAATTTAGGAGGTCTCCCTCCCCTCCCCCCGGAAAAGAGGGGTAACATCGCGAGACAAGATGAAACGGCATTACTAATTTCTTCTCTACAGCAACGTTTGTACTACGTTATTCTTGCACCCTAGCGGTACTGGCAAGCGATACCATAGATAACACTTTTTATCAGTGTTTGGAAAATTTCAAACAGTTCTCATGGATCTTTATGGCAGAAAGAAATTTCAAACTGACCTTTTGATTTTAAAAGTTGAAATTCAAGACAAGTTGTAGTTCAATTCAGTTGAATTTTTCTATTAGCGTTTTTACAATTTCAAAAAAGAACAAATATCTAATCGTAATGCGGAAAAAGGTTGATTTCAGACACCGATAGTGATCTTTATTTTGCAATATTTACTCTCATCCGTGCACAAATATTGTCAGTGATATTTCTGGCAACAATTTCCGGGAAAATAACCTGCTGCAAGGGTCAAAATTGGAATATTATGTAGCAAAAAGGTGCCAGCGCAATTACAGGGTTTTCGAAATTGTGCAACTTCTTCTTTTCTTTTAAAAGTACTCAATACATGTTCAGTATTAACATTTACACAGTTATTTTCATCTCAAATTAACAATCATATCACCATAAATGATTGCTAGTCTGGGAAATTTTTAGATTAGATAGAAATTTATGAGGATGCAACATTTTTACAACACTGCAATCGCGCTGGCTCCTTTTTGCTAAATGCGATCCAAGTCTACATACGCGCGGGGAAAATGATAAAACAGTATTTTTAGCGTATTTTGCTAACAATACTGAAATCATGTTGGAATATTTCCTTATTCGCAATATTGAAAACGGGTGGAAATACAGCTTGTTAGTAATGTTACCACAGCAATGCTTTCTTGGGCGGAGTAGGGTCTTAAAGTCTACCTTCCATGAATTTTGGTTGCCGCTGTGATTGCATCATTTTTCCCGCTGGAATCCAACAATATCGATTGACGGGAACGTCCTAGTTTTGTTGACATTTACCCGAGTTTTTACGCACTCTCTCACGGTTACTCACGCAGCAAGAAACGCAATTCAGTATACAGGGTCATATAAAATTTGTAGGGCACAGTTCTAACTTTAGAATATATTGGCAAAGAAAGTTGAAGTTTTTATATTGCCTCTCTGCTTAATGGAGCAATTTCTTGGATTCCGAGTCGGAAAAAATTATCTCCAAAGGAAGGGGTGGGGCAGACTCCAATTTATTTTTTTCAATCGCAATCCCTGCATCGTGATGAATTTTTAAGAAGAGCATGATTTTGGATCGGTGATAGATTGTGACCGCTGAATTTTTCCGAATTTTGTGCAATCGATGCGATCATTTTCTCTTGGCCCTTTATTGCGAGGATTATGCTGAAGATCTTTAAAATCACTGAAGAAAGACCATGAGGTTAATCCGTTTCTATACTGAGAGATAACTCGGATTGATGACCAAGTCAATGATAACACCCGAGTTAAACTGTACTGAACAAGACCGTTTTCTATCGATATAACGAGACATTAATTTGTATACAATGCATATGCAGATGGTCTGTAAAAGCTTGCCAAGTGAATGCGTGTTACTGGTAACAAAATGTGATTTTAGTTGAACGTCTAATGTAAACAACGGGTAATCCTCCAGTCATAAATCGTGCAGTGTTTATCGAAGTCATAAACGAGCATTCTCCCGGAAGATAGTAACAAGGTTATAAACGGACCGCGTTAAGCAGATTAGAACCAAGCCACATCAGCTATGGCCAAATTTAACCGGGCAACTCAATTTTTTTACAATAGAACATTTATAATTTGTGCAGATTCCTTCGAAAATTTTGAGGAATTCGCTTCGTAATGCAGAGAATTCACCGAAAATGTAGTTAGGTCTGGAAAAAGTCGATATATCGGAGCAAACGATGCGGTTTCGTTACCGTAATCAGTGAGGCCCTCCTTTGAATTTAGGGATGGCTCTTGGTTCTATCAATTATAAACTCCGCGCATAAATTGAAAAAAAAAAGAAATACATACAAACTAAAAAATCGAATTTATCTCTGTCATAAAAAATAAAAGCCACAAAATTGACAAGTGGAATCGGGAAAACTCTCACAGACTAGCTAGAAGGGTCGAGTGGTGCTCTGAAGTAAACGCTGCCAGATTGTATAAAAACGTCGTCTTAATATCTTCATTATGTGTCGAACTTTATTACGATGTATTGCAAGCGCCGTGGCAATACTGAGGTGGACTGATGTTTACTGATACCACGAGGTGTATCCTTGACAACTAGAGTGGAGGACGGTGGTAGACTGCACAAGAAAGGGAACCCTAACCCACACACCGTTGCGCCGCTCACAGGGACTGAAGAGGAAAGAAAAATGATTGCTGAGCAGTTAGGATATTGTAGCCTATCGGCCAAAGTATCACAAGGGCCATGCGGCGTTTCAAAATTTCCGCCGCCATTTTATTTTTTTACAGAGAAATTGAGATTTTGCATGTGCGAGGAATTTGGGATTTGACTATTCCTATGTAAAAGTTCGCGAGAGACACGATGGTGCTACTGGTTTTCTCTGAAATCAACTCCCAAGCTCAAAAAAAAGCTCTCAAGTTGAGGCCAAAATGGAGGAGATGTCCCACGCTATCCTGAGAGTCCACCTCTACATCAAGACAAATTCTCCATGCAAAGACAGGGAGCAAATACATTAGCAGGGTTGCCGTGTATTCAGTTGTGGAGTCCCAAATAAAGTGGCAGCCCTGTCAATGTATTTGCTCCCTATCTTTGCATGGAGAGTTCGTCTTGATGTAGAGGTGGACTCTCAGGATAGCGTGGGATGATATCCTCTCCATTTTGGCCTTAACTTGGAAGCTTATTTTGAGCTTGGGAGTTGATTTCAAAGAAAACCAGTGGTACCATCGTGTCTCTCGCGAATTTTTACGTAGGAATCTTTAGTTAAATCGAAATTCCTCGCAAATGCAACATCTCTATTGTTGGTTAAATCTGTTTGAAATTTTTGGACAGCTTTTTTGAACGATTTCTCTGTAAAAAAATAAAATGGCAGCGGAAATTTTGAAACGTTGCATGGTGCTTGTGATACTTTGGCTCAAAAGTGGCGATGTTATAACCAAGAACCCAGAGAGACGTGTTGGATTGATCCACAAAAGAGCTGAAACCAGAAAACTTGATCGATTTTTTATAATAGTTCTTCTCTTTCAAACTGAGTTTTTCCTTATTTCCGCTAGTTTAGTCTTGCTTCCTCTTTTTGTCCTTTGATTTGCATTATTTCGTCTGTTAATTTACATAATTTATTCGTCCTCTTGTTTTCATTCCTTCCCCTTTTCCCTTCTTCAATAGTGGCTCATTTGGTTGACATGTGGTCTACACATTTTTGTAAATTAATTACCATGATTTCAAAGTTTTGTTCTTACTCACGCCTTGTTAGAACTACTCTTAACACGAACCAGCTCTTTAAAGAATAATTTCAGATCCTATGGATATTTTGTACAGGGATTTTAAGTCAATCCATCATCTGTAAGGGGCGATACCACTATATTAACACGAGGGAGCGCGTTTGGTATAACTCCTCAAATGAAGGCGAAACGTGTATGCGTAAAACCACCACGCCAAATGAACAACCAAACGGGGTTGATATCAAAAGTGTTTTATCATCAAATTTTTGCGTTGAACTGAAACACAAGAAATTGCCTAAACTAATTCAGTAATTAAATCAAAATTTCCTGCTTCCCGAAATCGTCTCAGTCCTAACAACTTCCTTCTTACTAAAAACCAATAGTAATTCAAGTTGAATCTTTCGGTTTCGGAATTTACGATTAAAGAAAATGTTCACTTTTTAATCTTCAAATTTTCATGCCGATGGTGTCAGTTAATGTTCTCGAGGAGGAAAGGAAGGTATGATACACACTGAAAAAAAAGAATCTTAAATCTGCCTCCAAAAAGTATTTTCTCTTAAATCAAGAATTTTGCTGTTTAATATAGAAACTACCTTTTCACTTAACTCAAGCATTATTTTACTTGTATCAAGAAAAATTCAGCTTAAATCAAGATAAAACAAATTCTCGGCGGCATATTCAAGAATTATAATGCTTGGGTCAAACACCTTTTTTTTCAGTGAATGTTTCTTAGCATGCAAAATCTCGTATGTATTCCTTCTCATAAAAAAACTTAAAGCACGTTGAATTAGGTTTCCCGCTCTCATAGACGGACTTTTTCGAATTGAATGAGATTAAATTCATTAAGCGAAACGTTAGTTTCTTTTGAGACGCAGTGTTCAAAACTCACAGGTGCCTACGCGCCAAATGCCCCTTAGAAATCGACCATGGCGCCTAAAAAATGAAGGCTCTGCGCCAATGTGGCCCCTGAAAATTGCCTCTCCCGCCAAAAAAAATCCTAATTTAGCTTTTTGGTGAATTTTTAAAATTTCCTCCAAGTTACAGTTAATAGTTCTGTGACTTAAACATCTTGCGTCTAACTTTTCACTAAATGCGCCATGATATATAAAGGCAAAAAGTCAATCTGGCCCCTAAAAAATCGAGCTTGATGCGCCACATGGCTCCTAAAACTCAAAGGCGAGTTTCGAACACTGTTTGAGAGGTTTTTTTTTTAGAATACGAAAAAATAAATAATTATCTCAGTGGTTATTAAAATAAAAAACCCCGCTTTGCGTTGTCAAAGTACTGAAATTCTTATTGGTATCAGCCCACTGAGCGTGTTATGCGACGCATGCCTTCCACCGACTAGACCCTTCGCCCGTCTGGCACGCGCTAGGCAACTTCCTTTACCTCTGATCGCGAGGTTGCCGCTATCGCCATAGATCATCGTCTGATGGCAAGCCAATCCGTCATTATTCTGAAACCTGTTGAGGTCAGGAACAAAAACAAAACATTTGTTCAAAACTTCAGTGTATATGCGGAGAAAAGAAGAATCGCTGTTCTGTTGTGCACTGAAAAAAAGTAGCTTGGATCAAGCATGATGATTCTTGAATTTGCCGCCAAGAATTTTTTTTTCTTGCTGTAAGCTGCGACTTTTTCTTGATACAAGAAAAATAATGCTTGGGTTAAGCAAAAAAGTAGCTTATATTAACCAGAAAAATTCTCGATTTATGAAGAAATACTTCTTGGCGGCTTTAAGACTCTTTTTTTCCAGTGTGGTAATTACATTTGTGGCCGTAGTTACAATGCGATTTTCTGGTATCAGTTACTTCTTTCTTAACTTACAAAAATTCTAACCGATTTTTTTGTGTTTTTTTTGTCTTTAACTCTGAATAGAGGTTTACAAGATTTCCCTCGTTGAGAATGTGCTGTCGATGAAATCGCATCAAAAATTCAGACAAAAATTTTTTTCGGATAATTACGACTTCTTTCCATTATACACCGATACAATACACAACGAGGGTACCGGATTAAAACCTTTACTGATGATAAGTGATCTGTGCGTAACTTTATTGCCTTGGGTAATATGAGGGCAAAAGCAGTAAAGACCATTAGCGGTACTCTCAATTGAACACAATCTAAGACAAAATGCTTTTGCACATCATTCATTTTTTTGCTAGAACACAGCAGCGTCGCTGAGTCTAATAACTGCCACAAGTCACGAAACTCTCCGTACAGATTCGTGACGTGAGCTAGCTCATTTTGCGATTATTTCATAAGAATAAGTCGAATGGATTCCAAAATATTGGACTCCGAACTCGCCCTTGATATGCTTGTATCATGTTTCAGAATCGTGTTTCAATGGTTAAATTTTAAAGAATAGCAAACATTTTTCCGGATTTCAATTTTTTACATCGCATATTACTGCTGGAGATATCTCTTCCCAACGAGCATGATGATTGATTTTACCCATCGGAGAACGAAGGATATCGTAATTTCTTCTATCTTGGCTATAAAGGCGATAAGCATCATTAGGGGCAACCAGAGCTTACGTCGTCGACGGTTCCACTTCAAATATCGTTTAGATTGATTCTTTAGGCTCATACGCAGAGGCTATCGTCCTTTTTTGCCCAGAAGCGCAAAATCGGCCGAGACGTAATCTGTCGTATCTGTCGTGCTTTTGACGTAATCGGTGTGATGTATCGCACGCCAGTTTATCTAGAGTATCTAAATACGGGCGAGTATTGCCATCTCTGATTGCTCTCTGATTGGTTCATCAGTTTTAGGCTATTATGGAGCTCCAAAGTTGACCCAATGTAAACAAACCCAACCTAAACACGTATCATCGGCTGAGAAATGAATGATAATCACACTTAAAGGTTAAGTTTGACCCAAACGCAATTCAGAAGTTGAATATAAACAAATTTCCCATCACATCCAAAATCACGTCTAGTACTTTGTGGAAATTTGTCGCCATCATCTTTGTGTACATTGGGCCAAACTGCGGCGAAGGGGCTGGGGTTTGTTTACATTGGATCAACTTTGGGGCTCCATGATAGCCGACCAATCAGAGAGCGGCACACTGTTTTTGTAGTAAAAGAGTTGAGATGACAATACTCTCCTGTATACGTGGTTAACCACGTCAGAAACATTTATGAATCACCTTAAGTAGACCGATCCTACTGGAACAGCCTTTTAGGGTGCAAATCGGTACAAACTTGCAGATGCTCCACTCTTGGATCCATAGTGGCGTGGCGTGCTTTGCGATCTATCGATATCTCCCCATTTGAAGCTGTGGTAAGAAATCGATTATTAAGGTGTTCGCTGCGAACACCCTGTTTATCGATACTTTTCCATAGGTTTAAATGGCCCATCAATCGATACATCGCAAAGCACGCCACGCCACACTGAAAAAAAAATCTCGGTGTATTTACTAAGAAAAGGGTAAAATTACCAAGAATTCAGGGTTCTATTTGATCCCAGTTTTTTCTTGGTAAAATTACCATTTATGGAATTGGTAATTTTACAGAGAAATCACGGTAAAATTATTGAACTTTCTCGGTAATTTTACTGGACCTTGGTAAAAACGCCAATATTTTTTATCGAGTATGGTAGAATTACCGAGATAAAATGGCAAAGTTACCGGGAATTGATTACCAGTAAAAGTGGTATTCTTACCTGAAAAAACAGTAAAAATACCGGATTTTAGGTAAGCTTACTAGTCTGTCTTGGTAAAATTACCAATAATTGGTAAAAAAGTGAGATGGTAAAGGTACCAACGGACCTTGATAAAAACGCCGAGAATTTTTTTTCAGTGCACTGCATCCAAGACGACGATGAATCTCTCTCTTCCGAACGTAAAAACAGCCAGCAATTAAATTTGATTAATTTGGCTGATGGGGTTTCAGAAGCCAGGCACAATTAGACCCGGCTCAGAGTATTAGTTACATGCCCACATCTTTGGCTGCGTAATGAACGGTAGCGCCCAGTTGCAAGTTTCGTATCCATACATGGTTGGCAAATTGTTAGAAATGCATTTTTATTTCCTACGCCCAGTTAACTGCGTTAATTTTATCGACCGATGTAGCTACCCTTCGCCTCATATCTGACCATTGTTGCACGATTGGCTATTTAACTGTGAAAGTGGATTAATTGTAAGTCATTTCTCTAACTTTGCCAATTAATCGCTGAAAATATTAGTTTTAAAAAAATAAAAGAATAAATAATATTACCGATCTGATGTTACCAGGTAGTTAAGTGCCAGCAGTTATTGTTACCCTTTAACTAAACTGTTATAGTTTAACTAAATCTCATTTTCATCAATAAAAATTATACATTTTAAATAATAATTTAAATAATAAGTAAAATTTTTAGATTTTAAAATATTTTACTACGAATCATTTTTATTAGACCGGACAGATGACAACGTTGCCAGTGTACAAATGAATATTAATGAATTAAACAGAACAGAGTATCCAATGTATTCGATTCAAACGATAATAAAATTTTCTATAAAAAGATAAAACAGCTCCATATTTCGACAAATCCGTACTCTCCTCATATTGGTACTTTAAGTATACGCTACCCGTCTGCAGACGTAAGACATTTCGAACAGAAGAGGAGGGGGGTGTCTTGGGGGTCCAGGGGGCTCCTCCCGAAAATTTTCGAAAATCTAAAGCATATAATCTGCAGTTATTCAATTATAAGCGTCCTCCCTTCTTCTTTCCTCCGTTTCTTCCCTAGTTCCTCCTCCTTTCTTTTGGGCAAACAGGAAGAGGGGGGCGGCACGCCCCCACGCCCCAATGGATCCCCTTATTTCCTCCGAATCGAAAAGCGTCTTCTGATCTCGTCGTTCTTTAGAACCGAGATTTTGTACCCCGATGGTGCTAACCAAAGTCCTGGGGACCAATTGTTGAAATTGGTAGACAAAGCAACAGACCAATAAGACAGACGGGATATGGAGGGATCCTGTTGTTGGAAGCGGGGGTTACAATGGAGAGAAGACGTAGGTAATAGACTAACTAACGACATTCCACGAGAGTTCCTAAAAGTAGTCCATCATTTCCCCACCTACACGGAGAAAAAAACCTCGTGCGTGGGACCCGAAGTTTAGGTCATATGGATCTCTGAAGTTTTCGGATTGAGCATCTGAACACTTTAGGTCTAGCTGTCGAGGTTCGGATCACACATCTGAAACTTCAGTTCCTACATTTGAAGTACTTCAGATGCGAGAACCAAAGTTTTTCGGATGTGAGAACCGAAGTTTTTCGGATGTGGAAACCGAAGTACTTCAGATGTAAGAACTGAAGTTTCATATGTGTGATTCAAACCTCAGCAGCTGGACCTAAAGTGTTCAGATGCTCAATCCGAAAACTTCAGAGATCTGTATGACCTAAACTTCGGGTCCCACGCACAAAGTTTTTTTCTCCGTGTAGTCTACAGGAACCACACATATCAACCAATAGGATCGATCCATACTCCCAATGTTTTGTTTGTCTATTGCTTTGTCTAACGCTTTGTCTATCAATTCCAACAATCCGCCCGCTGGTATTTATCCATCAGTCTTTCCTTCCGTACAAGACAATAAAGTGCACATCAAGACGGTCCAATCTGACAACGACTCGTGCGCTTTTAATTCATGCGTGGGTCTCGCGTGCGGAGGCATCGAATTACGTTTGGGGTGCCCTACCCCCCCCCTCCCCCCGTCCCTCGCCGCGGCCCCTTCATCGCGTAAGGTGCACTTCCCCTCGGTGACCCGCAGGTGAGGCAGGGGTTCCGCCCTTGGAGAAATGAAGGGTAACGGAGCGTGGGTGCTGGAGTCGGTGTCGCGTCCGAGTATATTGACTTTGAGCCGTGCCCTCCAGAGTGTGTGCTCTGTCTTAACGTCCTCGCGTTAGTCGCGTTTCTCCGGACGGGTGCCGATGTTCAAGGCCGATTCCCGATTTTGACACTGTTTCGTGACCTTCCGGTCAAGTTCGCACTAGTTTCGCGAGTTCCTTTGCATTGAGGTTAAGGGAGGGTGATTATTTGGGGCTTTTTCAATGCCTCGCTTCGAAAAATGCTCAGCTGGGATTCTTTTTAGATTTTTTCAAAAGACAAGGAAAGGATGAAATTTTTAAAATTGATAGACAAAACTTTCGACTATGCGATAGACAAGCACAAGGTAGGATGGATTCATCCTGTTGGTTGGAATTGGTGGTTCTTGTTGACTAAGGCATAAAAATTCCGCCTCACTGTAATTCATTGAGAGAAAAAAACACTAAGAAGTGGCCCGAACTGTATGTAACAAGGCGGAGGAATGGTGCTGGGTCCACACCGTTTTGCGGGAAAATCAAAGCCAAGAGCTCCAAAAGTTATATTTAGAGTCAAAAATAAATGTTTTTAAATGTTATTAATTGTTGTTAGTGTTACAATTACCCGGAACTAGTGCCGAATTTTGGAACTTTAGAGCTTTCCCTGAATTTTTCCCGGAACCTTTGAAATTCCCGAAATGTTGCGGATCTTTTGCATTTTCCGGAACTTTTGACGGACATGGAATGAGAAGCGTAGATTGTTCTTGAGTAGTTGTTTTTTTTTTTGGGGGGGGGGAGGAGGGGGCATCTGCACCTTTTTCTAATATTCTTTTTTTTTTACTTTTTTACTTTTTCATTTTTGAATTTCGTCACTTAATTCTTCCCTATATACGAGTGGGATGCCCTATCTAGAGTAATTTTACCTATAGGGAGCAGGGCAACTTTTGAATGTTCATACGACGTTCTTCCTAAGCGCTGCAGCATAAGCCTGCTTGGCCAGATAACTTTTCCGCGCGGGGGCCTGGCCCCCAAAAAACACGATTCCTGACTCTAACCCCATCCATGAGGGGGGGGGAGGTGGCTGAGGGATATGGAATATCCCCAATACGAGGAGAAGGGATGGTGCGGGGAGCCTACGAAGGATGCTTTTGAAAAATTAACTGCATTTTGATGCTACCTTCTTGACTACCAATACGGAACTTCATCGAACTTTTGTCCGTCTGAGGCTTCAGACGGACAAAAGTTCGATGAAGTTTGCTTATGATGAGACCCCCCTACACATTCAGTCAAAACCCCTACAGCGGCCCCAAGTTCGAACTAACACCCTCTAATCATGGATCAAGGGCTCAAATCCATCGAACCTTACGTATTAAACGGGAACAATTACTCCGAGAGCTCACGCAAGTTGCTCCGAGAGAAATTAGCGCGATTAGAAGCCAGCGTTAAACTGCAAAAATAGAAGGCAAACTGTACGGAATAAAGTTCGTAATATCAAAATCTTCTGGGTGAAATTTAATGTTTTACAATGTGCAATGGCAGCACTGGGCGAATGTTATGTAATTATTCGAACAATAAGGAAGGGTAACGTGAAACATTTTCTCCTTATGTGTTTGTTGAGTTGTGACGTCATTGTTGCAACATTGCGTAGACAAACTAGTGGTTTGCACGCAAACGATTTCGCGTGTCTTTATAAATATATAGGGGTGATTTCACTTCTCAAATCAATGAAAGGAATTGTACTCTCCGTGTAAAGCACTTAAGAAAGATTGATGACAAATGTCGTAGCTTCTTTTTTGTACGGAAAGTACCTATCGGATACTACAAGACTAGAAAAATCTTTATCTCGCTTTAATTATCATGTATGTCTCGTTTGTTTTTTCAATATGTACAGATGTAATGACGTAAGTTCGGTTTATTTCGATAATTGTATTACACTCAATGCATTATCTTAGACTCAAAAATAGGTTTGGTCAAATTATGGACAAATCGGTAGATTTTTTTTCTTTTATCAAATTCTCATGAGTCGGAGTGATTTTGACAAGGAGTTAGTCATTTTAATATAATCACAAAATCTGGCATGTATTTTCTTTGTTTCCTGCACGACTAACGTGTAAAAATAACAAGAATGACAAGAATTTTAGTACATTCTATCATTGACGAAAATTAAAACTATTTTCATGCACAAAGTGGTTTATAGTGGTTGCAATAATTGATGTATTTTTTCATTTTGATCCTTCCTTTGTGTGAAAAGCATGGGTGGTTTTTTCAGACAAGATTCGGATATTGATACTCGACGATAGAAAGTTTGCTTGTACGCGCTGTGAATGCGTGCCCGATCTCTGGGCGATTTTCAAAATTCCCACCAAAAAAGTTGAGTTTGGAAGCCATATAGGCAAAAGGGACGAATGATATGCTCTTCTTCCACCCAAAATCGACAAAACTCTCAGTTGCGTTTGCACTATTTCGGTCTTTGTGGGAGGTTCGAAATGAAAAGCTGATTCCATCATGCTCAATTAGTATTGATCCGATCTCCTTTAGCAACATACCAGGAGCAGCGGCGTGGCGTGCTTTGAGATATATCGATTGATTTATGATTTAAACCTGTAGAAAAGATCAATAGAGAGGGTGTTTGAAATGAACACCTTAATAATCCATTCTTTGTCATAGCTTCAAATGGGGAAATGTCGATAATCGATCGTTCACGTCTCGCCACTGACCAGGAGGTGAGCAGACCAACAAAAATAAAATATGACCGAGTCTGCATTTTTTTCAAGCTTCCCACCAAAACTAAAACGGCGCGAACATAAGTGTGGGTTTCGTCGAATTTGATTGGTCTGTTGTAGAAAAAAGTATACTTTCGTTTCATTTATCTTGGTTCGAAGGTGCCTTTCTGTCTGGTTGCAAGTGTTGCTGCACCAACCAATCATCATGCTTTCCGTGGAGGTACTGTTGCACATCACCAAAACTATTGAAAAAATGTTAGCGAAATGCAATGCTTCTCTCCACGTGGGAAAAATTGTTCGAAGGACACTTGTTAACTATAAAAACCAACAATCAGCTTAGTTTGTAGAAAAACCCATACAATTTTTTTTTAATGACCTTCCGTAATTTCTAAAGCGACGTCTTTTAATGTTATCAATTTAAAAGTGTAATTTTCCTTCAATTTAGCAACTCTGCGCCTCCGCTTTCCTCACCCTTTTTCCCATCGAGAGACTTAGAAGCCCCACAACGTACATGAATGCACTAATCTAAAAGTATTTTTATTCGACGTCAGAATCGTCTTTTGACTTGAGTCTATTACACCGCTCTTTCTGCATGCATGATCAGATATTTCAAATACCTATATCAAGTATGAAGTAACCGAATTGAATTTAGATTCAAGTTCCCTACACAAAGAAAAATTGTTATTTTAACTGCGTGCAGTGTTATCATATGATTAGGTACTTAAAAAGTTTCCTTGGCAGCCTTCCTCTACCTTATAAAAAACAGACTATGGTATAGTTTTACTGTACCGTTAGTTAATTTTCCAACTAGCCAATACTAATCTTGAGTCACTTGTAACTTATTGGACATTTTTAAATGTCGAAATGAGGATTTAGCATTTAGCCACTCGGCCTGTGAATATTTGTGTGTATTATTTGCACTGTTGTTTACGAGTAATTTAGCCATGGTTATAACGGGTGAAATTGTTTGTTTGATTTCAGGGGACGGTGGCATCATTGATCAAATTTGGCTATTTGATCGTGATAGTCACAATGATACTCATCATCTGGGGGTCGATAGCCAGCGCCTCAAGCGGAAGCGCACTATACGGTCATCGGTAAGTCCACTAAATATATCGTGTAAGATGCAGTATACAGGGTGTTCCACGGTTAAACGGCCAGACTGCAGAGGCCGAAACAACCTCAAGCCCCCTCTTTAAATTGAAATTTGGATTTTTATTAGATATTTTATGAATTCAGGGTATAAACGTACAGGGGAGTACAAATTTTCATGAGATTTGGTTTACAACCGTTGCCAATATTCAGAAAAAACCATTTACTCTCCGAAATTTTGAGGGGCCGTAGCTCCGACTGGGGGGCAGTTTTGAGGAATACTTTAGTCAACAGAAAAGTCTTATTTTTCCTGCAGTCTGGCCGTTTAACCCTGGATCACCCTGTATAGTAGAAAAGTAAGATATCTCAGCCGACGTTAATGTGGGCCAGCAAAATACTGATTGACGTTAAAACTGTCAAACCACGTATCTCGGTTTGTGACGTTTCAAGCAGCTATCTTAACTCTCCGGAGCTCAAATTGCATATCCGATGAAATGAAGGAGTTTTGAATCTGGAGACGTGCAACCTAGTGATTTTACTTAAAACACCAGACCGTTGCGCCGTTAATGTAAGCGAGATCCCCTCGAGCAACTATTTTAACTCTCCGGAGCTGAAATTGCATATCCGATGAATTGAAGGAACTTTGAATCCAGATAAGCGCAACCTAGTGATTTGATTTTACTTAAGACACCAGACAGTAGCGCCGTTAATGTAAGTGAGATTCCCTCGAGCAACTATTTTAAGTCTCCGGAGATTAAATTGCATATCCGATGAAATGGAGGAGTTTTGAATCTGGAGACGCGCAACCTAGTGATTTTATTCAAGACACCACGCCATGGTGTCGTTGATCTCTCATTACACCTCATTTTTATGGAATACTATATTCTGTGGCAATTCGTTATAGCTGCCGTGATTTTTCTTCCCTTTGCAAAGAAAATCCTACGAAGACTTTAAGGAATGATATTGGTTTTTTCATCCATAAAAAATAAAGTAGAAGCGGAGTTTTTAGAATGCCGCTGGCAAGATACGCCGTTTAAAGACCAGACAGCGGAAGATTTAAAATTCTACAAGACAAGTTTCCCGAATCCAGCACTAAATTACAAATGAATTTAATCAAGTAAACTCAAAAAATAGATATGATCCAAAATTTGCAAATTTGCAGACGTACTGTCAAACTTTATTTTTAAAACGGGGAACTCCTCAATTATTAAAAAATTTCGTAATTTTTCTCTTCCGTGCGACGCGAATCTGAAAAAATTTCAAGGAATGATGTTGATTTGCTTTCCTTTACTAGAAAATTAGAGGCTGAGATTTTCAAACATCGCAAACGAGATACGTGGTTTAGGAGTTTGACTGCCGATATATTTTTTAGAGATCCTGCGTAGTAATTCCACTGCCGTGCTAAAGAAGAACGACGTATGAAGATTTGAGAGTTGCCAAATTTCCTTTGATAAAATGTTCTTTTTTGAGGAAAGTTATGAATATTTCCCCTTGAAATTTTCAGGACTTTTCGTCGGCATTGCGAGAAAAATTAACTGAAAAAATGGAAGAAAAATATTCATAAGTTCACCAGGGAATTCGTGTTTTATTAAAAGAAATTTGGCAACACCTGCAGGTTCACACGGCGTTTTCCCTTACGACGGCAGAATGAGTCGGTTGCGGTAGCACAGAATCGTGCTTTGGTGGTTTAAAATTATTATATAGATTAGCAAAAAATGATAAAATCCGTCCAAACGCCAAGTTAGAGGCTACGTCATGGTTCAAATGTAAACAAACCCATAATCTTGCTTTTGAATCGCGCCCTTTGCGCCATGGTGGTAAAATGCGTTCAAATGTTTCTTAGAAATTCTTCGTGTTCAAGGAGACCTTCATTAGTTATGACCAGTCAATGACTAAATTTTAATAAATTAACACAATTAACTCATGAAGCATTCGCACATGAGGTTATGTTAGTTTGTTTGGTTTGAACTAAGAGTTCCATATTATAACGAATGACGTAGTCACTAAATCAGTCTATTAGAGACTATACTGCCGTACTTGGGGAGAACGTCGTATGAGCCTCTAGACCTTTCAATATTTCCCTCAATTAAAGACGAATTTCATGGGTTGATTCTGATTATTTTTCTTCAACATTTTTAGACAATTAACTCATGGAGCATTCGTACATGAGGTTATGTTACTTTGTTTTGGTTTGAACCAAGAGTTCAATATTATATTGAGTAACATAGTCTCTAAATCAGTCTATTTGACGTAAAAATTTGGGATTTGGACGGATATGATTATTTTTTGCGTATCTATAAGCTTCAACCACTAAAACACGATTCTGTGACTAGTGCAACTGACCCATTGTAATTTAGTTACAGTTTTCAATTTTGTTACATGGATCTTCCTCTCTGAGAGAATCCCCGGATTTCTTCTTCCTTAGGTATGGAGCTCTGGAGGCACACAAGGACGACCCGCCTTGTGTTTTCAACCCGCTATGCACGTGTTCAAAAGCTGTGCCCGATCTAGGTATAGTCCGGTGTCGAAATGTACCCCTGCCGAGGATACCACCACCGCTCAACAGTTCGAAAGTTTTCATGCTTATTTTAGAGAACAACGGGCTTGAATATTTCGAGCCTCATTTCCTAGAAGGAACAGGTATGCCAAGAAATGACTTTGTTTTCCATTATGCCAAGAAATCACTATAATATACAATTTTAATCCCTATTTTAAACAGACTCTAAGAATTGATCACTTCCCAAGTAGCACAGTGCAACACAAATATTGAAATTAAATTGCAATTTGATTTCAACACTATTGTAATATTTTTTTCGATTAAATTGCAATCTTTTTACATCGTTCAGTCGATTTATGCCGATTTTAAACAATCCAAAAAATGAGCTCCATGTTTTAGGAAGATAGGCAATATGCAATGCAATGAAAAATTGCAACTTATTTCAATTTTATTGCAATAAGTTTAAATAAATGAGGCCCCTCCAAATAGGAGCTAGGCAACACACACAACACTCAGTTGCTACTTGGGTTTCGAGAATCACAGTATCATTGGGTTTTAATGATGTTACCTCACCGACCAGGAAAATTTTTTAAGATCTGTTCAAACGCTAGATTTCTTTGTTCCATATTAATGGAGATATCGTGCCTTTTGAAAAAAGTCGCATTGATATTATTATTATTTTTATTTTTGTAAACAATTTTTAGGTACAATCCAATGTAAAGATATAATACAGTAGAGATGATCAGCCTTAAAAACTTCGGACTTAGAGGACAAGGCGTATAAGTGCAGTTTTTGAAAAAAATGAGATATTAATAATTTTAAGTTAAACTAGTCTAAATGCATATTCTATGAAAAATTTGCTCCCAAATTTCAATATTTAAGCATAAATAAGTCAGTTTGAACATTCTTCTTGCCATTAGGGTCCACTTAATTTCGAAACTTCAAACACGTGTTTCTCGAAATAGCAAAACCTGCACTTCGATGCCTTGTCCTCCAAGCCTCTCAAATGTGATTTTTCTCTTGAAAATTCACCCATCTGACATTTCGTTTTCTATTCGAAGGAATAAAACTGCGTGGAGCGTGAAAGAATCCTTGTTTACCTTTGCCGTGCTACGGAAAAACGCCGTATGAACATCCGAGAGTTGCCAAATTTCCTCTCCTAAAAGATTAATTTTTGAGACGAATAATGAGTATTTCTACTTGAAATCTTCTGATACTTTAGATCACATTGCGATTTCTCCTGAAAATAGGACGGAAAATTTACGCAAGCTTTCCAGAAAACTCGTATTTTACCGACAGAAATTTGGCAACTCACAAAGGTTCATACGGCGTTCTTCCATAGCACGGCAGACCTGGTGACTGCTTATCTTCGCTCAATTTGCGATAGCCTTGAAACGGAAATGAAGGACACGCCAAAAATAACTGTTGTATTGATCCGCATGTCATATCTCTTTAACGACTGGTGTTCACGGATTTATAATCTATCGCAGATTTTTACATTTTTGTAGGGACTGTGACACCTAATTTCCTTACTTTTAATTCATAACTTCATATATTTTTTAGGTTTATATCATTTACAAATTATGCACAACCCCCTTCACCTGATACCGGGTGATGCATTTCAAGGACTGGAAAGGTCTTTATCTGAGCTGGAGATTTCTCACAGTTACTTAGCAACAATACCAAGCAGAGCTATGCGGCATCTTCAAAAATTAAAATACCTGAACTTAGAGGGTAAGATGACATTCTGTTTATCTATCTTTGGATTCTAAAAAGTCCCTGCCTATAGTCCATTCGAGTGTGATATTCAAATTCAAAAATTATCTCGCATATATTCCTTGTTCCAAAGATTGAAGCTAAACGTAAGTGAGAAAATTGCTCCCTTTCAAATGTTTTCCATGTAAATTATAAATATGAAAACATACACTTATCTATAATTACCACGAATTCGATCGAATGGTTAAGTTCCACAAGTCTTGATAACATTTTTTGCTGCGATTGACACCTTACATATTGTAACATATGGTTAACAGCCATAAAAGGGTGATGACTGATAATTGTCCCTGATAATTGTCCTTTAGGGAGTGTTGAATCCCCGAAAGTAAAAGTTTCCATCTGTCGCCGAGAGGCCAGTGGAGGGTTTTTTTGGTCTCTATTCTTGACTCCAGCGTTCTGATTGTTAAAATTGATAGACAAAGCTATCGACAAAGAAGATAAAAATGGATATGAAAGGAACCTGTTGGTGGAAGTAGGTGGTTGCAATGGACTAATGATGTAGGCAGTGGACTAACTAACGACAATCCACGAGAGACCCTATAGTTAGTCCATCATTCACCCCCCCCCCCCCTTAGTCCATAAGAACCACTCATTTCAACCGACAGGATCGTTCCACACTCCTTATTTCATCTTAGTCTATCGCTTTGTCTATCAATTTCACCATTCAGCCCCGCGGCAGGGTTGCATGGTTGCAACCCTGCCGATCTGATCAAAAACTTTGACCGTTCACTTATTTACTGCACCACAGTGGTCTTGAAGCAAAAAAAAGGAAGAAGAAAAAAAAAAATGGGACAAGAGATGTACCCTGAAACGGTTTGCAGTGGGGTTGTCTACTGCACGTGCGTGGTCTCAAAATCGCGTAAAATCAAAATTTTGGTTGATCCTAATTTCAAGATATCGTTATTTGAAATTTTCACCGTAATTTCAAGTATTCTACTAATTTTGATCCGCTTGTTTATTTATTTGTCCATTAAAACGGTGTTGATCGAATCACGTTTTTATTTTCTTTCGATTCATTTCAATTGGATACATACCCTCTCGTTACACGTATACTACCTTTCATACTCCTTTTTTTAAAGTGAACAATTCGCCTTCTGCTGCGTCCGCAGCAATTGTTGTTACGAATATGTTGTGCGGGGTCATTTTGGTTCATTACATACTCGACTCTTTGAAGGCGTTTAATGTGCGCAAGTAGTGCTATCTGTCGGAGAAGGGACGAAGTAGGGATTGAGCGATTCGTTCAATCTCGCTTCTGTTGTTCTCCAACAGAGTGCTCTACTTGCGCACATTAAACGCCTTCAAAGAGTCGAGTATGTAATGAACCAAAATGACCACGCACAACATATTCGTAACAACAATTGCTGCGGACGCAGCAGAAGGCGAATTGTTCACTTTAAAAAAAGGAGTATGATAGGTAGTCTGCACGTGACGAGAGGGTATGTGTCCGATCGAAATGAATCGAACGAAAAATAAAAACGTGACCCGATCAACACCGTTTCAAAGCAAAAATAAATAAAAAAAGCTGATCAAAATCAGTGGAAAATATGAATTTACTACGAAAATTCCGAATCGCGATATTTCGAAATTAGGGTCAGCCAAAATTTTGATTTTCCGCGATTTTAAGTCCACGCACACCATAGACTCACCTCCTGCAAACCGTTTTTGGGTACATGTTTTCGCATATTTTTGCTTCAAGACCACTGTGGTACCTTGCTGACGGTCACAATATTCGAGGGTGTAGTTTTCTCAGAGACAAGAGACCCTCCACTAGTATCTTGGCCATTGTGGAAGCTTTTACTTTCGGGACTTCAGCATTCTACTGGTGACTTACCTACATGGTTGATGTTCAACAACGTGTCGGCAGTCTCGTTTTGCAAACAAGCCGAAAATGGCCGACGTTTGGGAAAGTTGTTTGGCCCATGACGTCATCCGAAGCTCATCATCGACCATGTAGGTAAGTCAACAGCCGGAACTAGGGTGATGACAGTTGCTCCCTAGTAATGGGCCTGTTGCATGCAAGAGATACAGCCGTGCGAATAGACTTTTTAGAGGTTAAATGACACGAAAATTACGATGGTCACATTAAAAAAGTCT
The DNA here is from genome assembly GCF_918797505.1 of Bemisia tabaci. Lineage (NCBI taxonomy): Eukaryota > Metazoa > Arthropoda > Insecta > Hemiptera > Aleyrodidae > Bemisia > Bemisia tabaci. The sequence goes on along the minus strand of NC_092801.1, from coordinate 26,475,278 downwards.
GAAATACACTCCTTACTGCGCAATTTGTGTTGTTAGGAACGCGCTTTTTCAAATTTCCCGCGTCTGGGGGCAGTTTTCTAACGGAAACAATTAACGGCAACTCGCGGCTATTTCCGGTCAACTAAAACTGACAACATAACCTAAAAATCGGAGCTCGTGACATCGTGAAATGAAATGTAGAAGGATTGCGTTGGATATTTAAAAGTTGATCGATTTGGTTACTGCATAAAGCGTATATGGACCACTGTAGGAGATCACGTTGGGTTTGTAAACAAACTGAAGGAAAAAATAACAACAACAACAACGACTCGGCATCTTCCGGAAATCACCGAGCCCGCCGTTTGCTTGTTTCCGGTGATTAGAAAACTGCCCCCAGGCGCGGGAAATTTGAAAAAGCGCGTTCCTAACAACGCAAATTGCGCAGTAAGGAGTGTATTTAGACTTTTTTAATGTGACCATCGTAATTTTCGTGTCATTTAACCTCTAAAAAGTCTATTCGCGCGGCTGTATCTCTTGCATGTAACAGTCCCATTACATTGTCCATAAGGAATTGTTGAAACCCCGAAAGTAAAAGCTTCTTCCTGTCGCTAGGAGGCCAGTGGAGGGTCTCTTGTCTCTGAGTTTTCTACTTCTCCGCAAATCGCTCTCAATGTTTCCGTAAACTCATGTTGCAGACAACGACATCTCGGACATCAGCATGGAGTCGTGGCGCGGCCTGGAGCACTCCCTGCGGATGCTGTCCCTGCGCGACAACGTGATCTCGAACCTGCCCCGCGGCGTGTTCAGCTCCCTGCAGGCCCTCGAGTACCTGGACCTCTCCGGCAACTCCATCGCCGAACTCGACGGCGAGCTCTTCATGCAGGGGCCGCCGCTTCTCATGCAGCTCTTCCTCGCCGACAACCAGATCAAATACGTCCCTTACCCCCAGGTCGCCACGCTCAGGTCAGCTTCCCTATATTTCTCATAAGTCGTCGACAGGTCCTTCGTGAGGGGTCCCAAATTTCGCGCATTCCTTTTGTTATTTCATTAGATATTTTTCTTAGAACTCACGTCTATTCTGCCTCGTTTATCTCCTTCTCTTCTCCTTCCGCTACTCACTTTCTTCTTCTTTCCCAGGTTCTTTCGCGTCCTTTTTTCGTATCTCTTCTCCTTCTTCCTCTTTCTAATCCTCCCTTCCTTTCCTTCTTCTAATCGATCCTCTCCATCACTCACCTCTTCTTTTTCCTGTTCTTCTTGTTCTTGCTGTTCCCTTCTATTTTCCTCTCGTCCTGCTGCCTCTTATTCTTTTTCTTCTTCTTCCTCTTCCTTTCCCTCCTGGTATCCACCGTCCCCTGCTTCTCTCACTTCCTCTTCTCCTTCTTCTTCTTCATGTCTCTCGTCCACCCTCTTCTTCTTCTATTTTCTCAGCATCCTCCATCCTCTCTCTCTCTCTCCTCTCTTCCGCTTGTTAATTCCTCTTCTTCTGCTTCTTCTTCTTCTTCTTCTTCTTCTTCTTCTTCTTCTTCCAGTCTATCTTTTCATTCTTCTGCTACTTCTTCCGTTTTTTTCAGTATCCTCCATCCTCTCCTTCTCCCACGTCTCCTCCGTCCTCTTGTCTGTCTTCTCCTTCTTCTTCTTCATGATCTTCCTCTTCATCTAGGTCTGTAATCCCAAAAATTCATCAGGTCCTCAAAGATGTCTCTAAGTCCCTAGTCTAAATCAGTAAACACTGTTGTATTTGTAAAAAAAATGAGAACGATGAGAAAGCCGTACGTGCGCAAAAATGATTGGATGATAGTGAAGTCAGACCTCCAGCACCTCTCCCATTTTTTCTTTAGAAAATAATAGTTTATCCAACTTTTTGCAAAACCAATGAACTAAAACTCGTGAAAAGTGCCCATGTATCATAAATTTTGGTGTTTAATCCACCCAATACCTTAAAATCTATCAAAATCCCAAGTCAAAGGGAGATTTTGGGGGTCTTATACCTCCTGGGGTAAAAAAAACCTTGGTCCCCTCACAGGGCCCCATTAAATTCTTCTTTAACTCGTAATTTCAATAATTTTAAAGCCATAAATGAAATTGAAGCTAAAAATAAAAAAGGTAGCTTCTTTACATATGTTTTGATCCTTAACCATTGCAAACAAGTAAAAAGCAACAATTACTCTCTCTCTTTCTCTCTCTTAAAAAAAAGCTTTAGCTCATAATGTCATATATCTGTCGCTTTAATCTATGACAAAATCATGTTGATTTGAAAAGTAAAATCAAAGCCATCCCCAGTTTCACAATACCACGAACACCCAAATAGATTTCCCCGCAAAATGGTGTGGACCCAGCACCATTTCTCCACCTTGTTACATTCGCGCTATCTTAACAATCTTCCTCATCATAACTCTACTATGCTAAGTAAGAACACCGTATGAGCCATCAGGTGTTGCCAAATTTCTTTCAAAAAATTACGCATTGTCAGGAAAATTTGTGGACGTTTCTTCTCCGACTTCTTAAAGGATTTTATTCGTAATTTGATCTGAAAAGTCTAAAAATTTCAGGGAAAATATTTATAATTTTCTTCAAAAATAAATATGTTCCAAAAAGAAATTTGACAACATTTGATTGCTTATGCGGTGCTTTTACTTAGCGAGGCAGTGCTTATACGTACATCTCAAAGATACCCACGACCACAGATTCCTATTAATCTTCCATCCGTCGATTGTTTTAAGTCGATGCATTCCATAGTTCTGCAACAAGGGGGCAACACTCCATATCCGCATCTATACAGCCGACCTCGGATTTTGCATTCGCACTGATTCCTCCACGGTAAGCAGGTGTTTGGGTGAAGATTACTTGCGAATGCCGTGGAGATGATCATCACAGCCATGAGCACAAAAACGAGCAGAGGAAGCATACGTGCTTTTTCCTGCAAACAGAGAATTCTCTTATTTAGATCAATTGGCTGCATGAAGTTTGCGGAAATCTTGTGCATAGATAACGATTGCGCACAATCTCCGTAAATGTCATTTGCGCGCAAATTTGGAAAAAAGAAGGAAAAAATGATCGTGATAAAACCACGACTTGTCACAGCAACTGCAAGTATGGGAGGGGCTATTTTTTGAAAATTTTCCGGGGGATATTTTCGCCCCTCGCTCTGGGGGTATCCTTCCCCTCCACTCGACATCAGCAAATGCCCCCTCCCCTCCAACATACTCTGGATCTGCTACTGTCGCGTTGTGTCTGATGATACAGTATCAAATATTGAACAAAAAGACTTGTTGAGTCAATCACCTGGTATGCGGAATTGAGATTATTTCTGGAATAGGATGCACTTTTTCTTCAGACGTCTACAACTTTTCGAACGCGCTCGAGAATGAGCAATTCGAGGTAATGAGTGCGCCTTGAGCTACTCAGAAAATTCAGCAGTAAATACTCGAACTCAATCGACGCGCAGTGGATCAAGTCAATAGGAGAGGTCGGACAAAATTTGGAAATTTTAAACACTCATAACTCCGTTTTTACGAAACTTTGATGTTCTGAAAGTGGTTCTGTTGGTTTCCTCGTGAAATGCTCTTCGTTGAGCACCCCTTGAAATTTAAAATGTGACGAAATAGAAATAAAAATTTGCAGTTTTAGTAAAAAATTTCATTTCTGACCTCTTAATTAACTCGATTTTTTGTGCGACGCGTAGTGATCCGCCACAAATGAAATGGTGATGTATCGTCGAGCCGCAAGCAATAAAACAGGTAATTACCCGATCGGAAATACAGGGTGTCATTGATAGGAAGTTCTTGAAAAGTCATTCAAAAAACAAGGAACGTTAGAGAATTTTAACCGACCATAAGAAATCAGAGAATTTCATTCCACAGAAAAAAGTAGGGGAAAATTCAGAGAATTTTGCCGAGGAACTTTAAAAAATCCTTCTTTCCGGCGGCTGAAACATTTTATCATTCTCTATCACAACCGTACGTTCCTCGCTTTATTGCTGAAAGCTAGGACATTGACCCTATAGCCTATACATTTTGAGTTTCTCGGCTTTTAAGCGACGTTGCACTAAATTGTTCTTGTGGAAATTATTTTCTCAAGAAATTGTATACAAGAAATTGCATCAAAAGGTCACAGAGTGGTTGTGCCTCTTTTCTTTTACATTTTTCTTTTCTTTGTACACCTCACATTTAATTTTTGCATCATTCTATTTCCAGGTCTCTGCGCACCTTAGATTTAAGTTACAACCTGATCTCAAACTTGCACTCGGCTGTGACGGAGCCTGGATTCCACCACAAACTTAGTCTTGATATTCTCCGCCTTGATTACAACGATATTCAATTCCTTCCACCAGGTTCCTTCCAACACCTCGATATCGTCAACAAAACCTACTTGAACGGGAATCCGCTTTCGCTAGTTCAGGTTGGTATCTCTTTTTCGTAACATCGTATGAGTACGTATAAGAAACCCGAATAATTTTAAAGTCCCTTATTTGGTCCCTACAGCGTGATCATCCACAGAAATATGAGCCGCAGTATAAGGAAATGCTCGGTATACAGAATGATCCAGGGTTAAAAGGCCATACTGCAGGAGTGTGTTCTATGGGTCAAAATTAGACTTTTTTGTTGTATAAAGTTTTTCCCAAAAGTGCCCCCCGTCGGAGCTACGACCTCCCCAAAAGTTCGAAAAGTAAACAGTTTAGTCAGTTTTTCCCGAATTTTGGCAACAGTTATGTGTACCAAATCTCATGAAAATTTGTACTCCCCTATACTTTTAGGCTCTGAATTCATAAATGATCTAAAAGATATCTAAATCTCAATTTAAGGAGGGGGCTTGGAGGTGTTTTGACTCCTGCAGTCTGGCCGTTTAACCCTGGGCCACCCTGTATAATGTGACCATCGTGATTTTTGTGTCATTTTACCACTAAAAAGTCCACACTCACATGATTGTATATCTTGCATTAGAGAAGTGCTTGAAACGCAAAGCCCTGACACATGTAAGGGCACAATTCTCAAGGATGGATACCAGTGTCGAGGTGTGAATGATCGATTTTCGATATATCCCTAATTGAAGTTATAGTAAAGAATCGATTTTTGAGGTGTTCGCTAGGACACCCTGTTTATCGATTTTTTACCGTAGGATTAAATGGGAGATCAATCTATAAATCGCAAAGCACGCTACGCCGCTGATGGATACCCAAACACTGGGCCGAATTTTGTCGGTTCCTTCACATAGAGGTGCAACATTCATCGATGGGTCCAAACCGCATCACCGATCAATCAGAAACGCTAATAAGCCAGACTTAAGTGCGGTCGAGACAATTTTCGAAACTCACAGGCGCCAACGCCCCAAATGCGCCTAAAAAATTGGCCATGGCGCCTAAAAAATGAAGGCTCTGCGCCAACGTGGCCCGTAAAAATTGCCCCCAAAAATTTGAATTTTCATATCAGGTGATTATTCGACATTTTCAGCACTACAACTATCTACCTTTTCACTAAATGCACCGTAATATATAGGCAAAAAGTCAATTTGGCCCCTAAAAAATCTTCAATGGCGCCTAAACATCGGGCTTGATGCGCCACTTGGCTCCTGAAATTAAAAGGTGAGTTTCGAACATTGGGTTGAGACATCCTAAGTATATCTAAGTACGGTGGAAGGACCGACAAAATTTGGGCTCTTGAAATTTTTCTAAGTGATTTTATTTTCTGCAGACGGATGCTTTCCGGGACGCGCGGATCAGGGAGCTGTACCTGGTGGACTGCGGGTTGCAGGAGATCTCGCCGTCGGCGTTCTCGGGCCTGGAGCCCTCGCTGCAGGTGCTGGACCTCTCGAAGAACAACCTGACCCAGCTCCCGGCCACCCTCCTCCTCGAGTTCGACTTCCTCAAGACCCTCAACGTCCGCGACAACGTCCTCTTCGACCTGCAGGGCAGCGACGAGAGCAGCGCCCACCAGTTCCAGTACTCCATCCACAAGCTCGACCTCAGCGGCAAGAGCAATCAACCGGTTGCGCTTCAGGATTTGCGCAGGTCAGCAGGCTAAATTGATAGACACGGTTGCCCTAGACTTCCTCTGTAGAGAGAGTTGAGACAACGCAGCTTATGGATGTCACAAACGAGAATAAAGATTACACAAATCGGACCTTTTTTGTAATCTTTGATCAACCCATCCCCGCATTCCTAACTCCGTTTCCTCTCTCACCCCATTTGTTCCTTACCGTACCCCCGATTCCCAGGTCCATTCTAGTTTATAATCTTTGCAATTGATGAAAATGTAATATTTATTCCCGTTTGTGACTCTGTGAGGGCCTGAAATACGGGGAGAATCAGAAATTGATTCAAATTGTCTTTAATCTCGGTATAAAGGGACTCTAGGTTGCCACAGTCAGGAAATACCAAGAATACCGCGAAAACCGGGAAGTGTTAGAGAATTTCAAAAAATTGGGGAAAACCTGGAAATGTCAGGGAAAACGACGAAAATGTCAAAGAAAAATCGTTAAGTCGTCACCTTCCGGCCAAAGTATAACAAGCGCCATGTGACGTTTCAAAATTTCCGCCGCCATTTTATTTTTTGACGGATAAATTGTTGGATGAATCTGTTTAAGAATTTCACTGAATTGATTTGTGCTGCCGATAAAACATTTTTAAACGGATGCATCCAACAATTTATCTGTAAAAAAGAATATGGCGGCGGAAATTTTAAACGTCACATGTTGCTTGTAATACTTTAATTGGCGAAAGGTGACAAGTCACCTTTATTTGCCTTCTCGAGAGGGTTTGACGTTTCGAACAACAAATGCCTCAAAACTATTTAGAATTTCGTCTTTTTAACCATCTGGCATATCTTCAACTGTCAGCGAATTTTACCATTCTGTGCCAGGAAACTCAGGGAAATGTCAGGGACTTTAATTTGCTAAATTCTATGGTAACCCTACACAGACAAATGCTAGACAGAGAGGACATACGGCAAATGAAGCGATCCTACTGCTGGAAGTAGGCGGTTGCAATAGACAAAGGTGGTAAGTGATAGACTAACTAGCGGTAATCGACAAAAGAACTTCAGTTAGTCCATCATTTTCCTCTTCGGTTTAGGACAATCACCCGTTAAAACCAATTGGATCGCTCCATATTCTCTATGTATTCTTTGTCTATCTGTATGTGAATACTCTATGAAAACAGAATGTGATTATCATCTTTGCGATCTCGATCAGTTTTTATGAAAACAAACAAGGGGGGAAAACGGGAAACAAGGCTTAAAATACAACACCAAAAACCCGAGACGTTTCGACTTGAAACTGAGCCATTTTCAGTCGGAAAATATATTAAAAATCAAAAGAAATCGAGGAACATAACCTGAGACCTACATGTTGGTTGCCGAGAGAAACAAACAAAAATTTGAGTGGTTTATTATTAGCCATGTTTCCCGTTTGCCCCCTTATTCGTCACCATTGTCACCATTTTCTCGGGCTACTTCGTAAAAATTTGTATTTAGTTTTTATGATTTGCATAATTTTCATTCTTCAATTCTTTCAGAATGCGGAACCTGCGCTCCTTGATCGTTTCAAGACTGAGACAAAATCACATCGGGGCCGAAGACTTCCAGGAATTCAGCATCGACCTGGAGGAGCTCAAAATTTTACATTCAAATTTGAAGTCGATAAAAAGTCATGCTTTCAAGAATGTGCGAGGGTTGAAAAAGCTTGACCTGTCCTACAACACTATTTCTTCGATGGATAGTGAAGCATTTTCGGATGTAAGGGCGTTTATATATTTTTGAAGTCCCCCTATTACGAGGGGTATTCGAGAAATAAGCTAATATTTGTCATATCTTCTAAACCAATGAAGATAATTTAAATTAGTGAAAAGTTTGTGAATTGTCCTACTCTCAGCTTCCTAGAAAACTTCAGATGTTTAAATTCGGTCTTCTGAGTGCCGAAGGTCGTCAGTTTTCTTACACCCGTCTCACCGTCTCTTACACCGCCTTTTCAACGACTTGAGCGCGCACCGTGCTGTACGCGCAATGCATGAAGTATCCTCCAGACTTGTAAGGCGCCATACCATGCGTCGCGCGAAGCGTGCTGTACGCGCAGTGCATGAAGTATCCTGCGGTCTTTTAAGGCGCTACTATACGTTTGCGTTTGATGCTACTGATGATTTTGAAGCCGCGTGCTTCCGTGCTATCGTCCTGCGAACTCTCCAGTGCGTAAATTTTGGACACGCGGTCGTGGTGCCGGGAGACGGGTGTGGAAAAACTGATCTCACCTGGTCCTCAGAAGACCAAATGTATAAAACTGAAGCATTTTAGAAAGCTGAAAATATAGCAATTCAAAATATGTTTACAGATTTAAAATTTCTTTATTAGTTTAGAGGATATGATAAACATTAACTTACTTTACAATTCCCCCTCGTAGTATGGATTAGAGAGAAAATGAACCGGACAAAACAAAATATAAACCCAAAAATATATATCTGGGACCATGTCGTCGCTCCTCTGACGTAAGGGTGTAACTCTAATTCCACATGAGCTCGGAAAAGCGCAGAGTTTTACGGAGAACAAGGTTCACGTGGAAACCGAGGTACGCCCCCATGTCAGAGGTGAGACGATCTATAGGGAGACATTTTTATTATTAGACTGGAAAAAAAGTCGCTTGGAACTAGAGTCCAAACTCTTAAAAACATTGACAAGAAAAAATACACTTGATTCCATCGCATCGGATTTTTGCATGAATCAAAAGGAAGTCCGCTTTAACCAAGAGGTTCGGCTCTTCATTCAAAGAAAAATCTGATTGCATCAAGAGTATTTTTTCTTGACAATGATAATAAGATTCTGGACTCTAGATCCGAGCGATTTTTTTTACCAGTGTAATAAAAAGTTGAGTGAAAAAATTGAAATTGATTTTTTTGATGGAAAGCTCATGTCCCTTGAAAAATATAAGGTGAGTGATTTTTCAAATTATATATATTTACTTTTAATTTTTTTCCAACCATAGGTGCGAGGCTTGTATTTTTTTGTAGGGTGCGGGGTTCATATTTCTTTGGTTTTCATGTAAAATATATTTTTCAGATCGGTCAATCTCTGACGTCACTGAGATTATCGCACGCGTTTTCTGGGTTACGAAATATACCTGGCGAGGCATTTAAACCTCTCACGAACGTGGCTCATCTCGATTTGAGCTACAACAACTTCCAGATCATCCACGAAACGGCTTTCCACTACCTTAGGAGAGTCAAAATTTTGGAATTGCAGGACAACCACATCGAACAGATCCACAAGGGCACTTTCCAGGTTAGTTTTTCAACAAACGCCTTTTTTTGTATACGTCGAAGGCAATTAGTCAAATCAGGCATTCTACCAAAGGCCAGTAGTCAAATTTTGACAGATTACGGGATTCTGTAAATTTATGGCGAGGAGTTCACGGGTTTTCAATATTTGGGGGAGAATAATACTCTTCAAATCCGCGAACTCTCCTTGTTTCTTCCTTTTTACATGCCTTTAGTACACCTAAATGTTAAAATTTTAAAATTTTTATGTTTTATGACGCGCTGAAAATCTCATGAGAAATGCGCATTCAGGATCGTAAAATCGTTTGAAATACTATTGTATGCTGCATATTTCTTCAGAAAGATTATTCTTACAGAAACAGCGAATTATTTTTTCTAAAATTAGGGTAAAAAATCAAAATTTCGATCTAAATACTTAATTTAAGACCTATTAACTTTCTCAGGGTGACATCCACGGGTTCTTGGAGGAGCTGTATCTATCGTTCAACTTGATCAAGCAGATCAACACACACACGTTCGTGGATATCTCCTCGCTGGCGCACCTATCCTTAGACGACAACCAGATATCGCGAATTGAGCGTCGTGCCTTCATCAATTTGGACAACCTTAGGTTCCTCAACCTTAAAGGCAATAAGATCCATTGGATCTCTGACGAGGCCTTCCAGAACCTGCCAGAACTAGAGCTTCTGGACCTTGCCTACAACCAGCTTAAATCTTTCGATTTTGCCTGTCTTGACCAGGTGAGTCTGCAAAATTACAATTGAATGGGCTAAAAAATGAGGAGCAATAACTAGGCGTTGATATCTCAATAAAAAAAAAAAAAAAAAAAAAAAAAAAAAAAAAAAAAAAAAAAAGTTGGATTTTGCAATCGCTAGCGATAGTAATATTCGTCATGGGAACGTTAGCTTCTCGGATATGAAAATGTTAAGGTACAGTTCGTTTGTAGTATCTTCTGAATTGAAGGGGCTATGTAATTTTGTGTTGACATCTCTTTTTTAACACTTTTAATTATTTTCTTTGCATACAAGAAAGCTGATATGTACCAATTATTTATTTTCGTTGGATTATTTATGGTTTTCGGAAGTTACCGCATTTAAGTTTCAGGTTCGCTTATTCGGCGTAAAGTATACAAAAGGTGTCCCAAAAGCACCGGGACTTGTTCTGTAACTTCGAAAGTAAGATGGATACAGACATGATCTTGATCTCATTTTAAAGATCAACTCAATACCTATCGATTAAAACCAAGATCAGCTCAATCGGATAAAAATTGACCAAGTTATGGCACTTTGAAATCAGCGAGGAAAGTTTACGCCTACGGTTTTTAAGGAAGATTCTTCATCGCCGTAAATCGAAAAGTCGGCCTATAAAGTGATGCTTATTGTGTTTTTTTCATTTTCGAGGTGTCATTTATCAACATTTTGTACCACCAAACACAACAGTTGACAGTGCGTATTATTGCAAAGTGCTAAAGGAGTTGAGAATGCACATTTCCCGGAAACGGTCGGACTTGAAAGCTTCGTGGATACTCCATCAAGACAAGCGCGGCCTCACACATCGAGCTTAACACGTGAATTTATGAGTAAAAATGGAGTTGAAACAATCCCTCATCCCCCTTACAGCCCTGACTTGGCTCCATGTGATTTTTGGATGTTTCCTACACTTAAAAAGGAGCTTCGTGGACGAAGATTCGAATCGAAGACCGAAATCCAGAATGCAATTCAAAACTTTTTCAACGCCATCCCAGAGGAAGAATTCAGGAAAACAATGTTGGATAAGTGGCAAGAGCGCATGAAAAAGTGCATCCGGTTTGATGGACGGTACTTTGAAAAGCAAAAGGAAGTTATGGAAGATTCGGAGGAAAGTGGATACGAATATTAACTTTTTGAATCCTGGTAAGCGAAAAATCTTCCTAAAAACCGTAGGGGTAAACTTTCCTCACTAATTTCAAATTGTCATAACTCGGTCAATTTTTATCCGATTGAGCTGATCTTGGTTTTAATCGATAGGTATTGAGTTGATCTTTAAAATGAGACCAAAATCATGTCTGTATCTATCTTACTTTTGAAGTTACAGAACCAGTCCCGGTACTTTTGGGACACCCTACGTATGATATTTTTACTCTACACATATGCCTGAATACGCATCATAAGGGACCTATGTGCTTCCTAAGTTGCCAAGTATTAATTATTGTTTGATGATTGGTCTAAAACATTCAATACAACCAGTAAAAATTAACTGTCCCCTGCGAGATTCGAACCCCCGCTCGCACAAAAAGTGACATTTACCCGACGTCAGAATGGTGTCTCTGCTGACTGAGCCATCTCGCCGTATGAGAGCGATGGGAGAAAATAGCACAGTTAAGTGATCTCGGACGCTGAGCGGGGCTTCACAAAAGACGACCTTGAGATTTCGGCAGTTCGGCCACTGGCGTCATAAGAGACATCGGATTAAAGCGCATTACTCTGTGAGACATTGTTTACCTATGCTGTCATATGTCACAAGGTTCATCTCAGTATGGATTTGCGATCGCGGCAGTAAGCTGAGGCAATATTTCTGTATTCATGGATTAAATCCATCAATCGAGTTCTGATTTTGGCTCATATATCCGTAACGGGTCCTCCAGAGCAATTTTCCACCTTGTACGATGGTTATTATTTCTTTATATCTATGTTTAAAATTTGAGGTGGGATAATGGCGGCTTCTCAAGAGCAACGAGGTAGGCGATCTTTTGCACCAACGAACAGAAAACTGATGGCGAAAAGTAACCAATCGGAACCTCCCAAAAAAAAGAATTTGCCTAAAAACGGAACTTCGTGGTTCTGCGCAGATTTACCAGTCAGACACGACATCGCCAGGTGGAAAAAAACTCGCTGAAAGTGAATTTTAGCAATCAACACAACTTGACGTAGAGACATGATTGGCTAAAAAATACAACGGTTTTTGATACATCGGAAAATCAACCAAAAATCGGAGACTGGGCGAAACGCTCAAGGTCGCAGAGGTATAGGGAATCCCATAGCGAAAGCAACGGAACGATTCTAATATCATGGGGAACTCCGTTCCCATGACAAAAAAAACAACTGTAACTATTTTTCCAAGCATTTCATTTGATCAGATTTACAATTTGACTTCCGGAGTATAATAGTTGCTCTAGAGAAATCACACTTGTATCAACGGTGCAACAGAGAGGTATTTTGAATAACATAGCTTGGTTTCGTATCCCCAGATTCAAAGCTCCTTCATTTTATCGGATATGCCAATTCATCTCCGTTAAGTTAGAATAGTTGCTCGAGAGGAATCATACTTGCATTGAAGGCGCAACGGTGGGGTAGCCTGAGTAAGTCGCGTGGTGGCAGGTCTACAGATTCAAAATGCCTTCATTTCATTAGATATGCAATTTGGTTTCTAGACAGTTCGAATAGTTGCTCGAGAGTAATCACACTTACATCATCAAGTTACTTCCAAATCTTTTTAAATTCACTTATGATAATTTTAAACTTTTTTAAAGAAATACCGTTGCCCTAGCAGGCAAATCGAAAATTATTTTTCGTTTTATTTTTTAATGTACCAGTTTCAGTTTCACACCGTTCCAATTTTGGTCAGTTCCGTGCTAATTTTCGACTTTTTCTATTTTTTCCTTCTAAACATTAGCTTTTAACTCTTGACCCGAATAGGCGCGTAATTGATTGAAACATATTAATGATTATCATACTTTACATTTTGGCCTCATGAACCAATTGCCAATTTAGGTGTATTTTTCTTTGCAGTTGTCATTTAATTGTTGATATGTTTTTTTGAAATTTAATGACGTCATTTTCATTTTCAGGTTGGCACGTTATCCTCGTTCAGATTGAACATAAGCTATAATGAAATCCGGCAACTGAAAGCAAACAACAGTCTGACTCAAAGAGAGCTAATGTTCCATTCAAATGTGAAGGTAAGAACTTTTACTGGCTCGTTCTACATATATTTTAAAAGAGGTGTTTTTTTTTTGTTCGTTTGTTTTATTAAGTTTGACACAGAGAAAAATGATATATTTGATATAATATTCGAGACGATTGAAAAAAGACCCTTATACAATGTTAAGAATGCAACAACTCACCGCCAAAACACGTTGGTGGTGTTTATCAAAAGATTGCTAATTTTGTGCCCGCTGACACATGCATTCAGAGCTGTCCACCGGCCAAACGTAGAGCGATGATAAGCATGCAATTTCAATGCATGCAAACTATATTAGCAGAATAAAATTCTACAGAGGTACCTTAGTAACTTTGATTCTTAACTTCGTGTAACACTGTTCTGCAGTTTAAGTACAGATGTTGTTACAAAATATGTAAACTGGCATATTGTCAATTTAAGTGAGAATTAACAGGAAAAAAGAAGATAAATTGGCATTAAAAAATAACAACTGAATGATTGAGGATTAGGTAGAAAAATATGAAAAGCAAAAATTCGTAAGCAAAAATTAGTAAGAAAAAATTCGTAAGCAAAAATTCGTAAGCAAAAATATTTCTTGAGGAAAGTCTTATTTCATTTTTTCTCTCTTGCAGATTTTGGATTTGTCACACAACAACGTATCTTCGATTGCCCACGGCTACTTCCGACCAATCGAGTCAAGCATCACTCACCTATATCTGTCGCATAACTCGCTTCTCAACGCTACCCGCGACAATTTCGGAAACATGCCTCATCTCCAGTGGCTTGACTTGTCAGCCAACCTCATCTCTGAGATAGATTTTGACTCCTTCAAAAATACACGAAAATTGCAGGTTAGTCATATGTCTCGATAAATCGTCACCTTTCGGACAAAGCATCACAAGCGCCATGCAACGTTTCATTTCCGCCGCTATTTTATATTTTTACAGAGAAATTGTGAACTGAATCTGTTTGAAAATTGCACTGAAGTTAACCTGGAGCACAAAGAAAATTCAGTGAAATTTTCGGCCAGCTTTGTTGAACAATTTCTCAGTAAAAAATAAAATGGTGGCGGAAATTTTGAAACCATATGGTGCTTGTGATATTTTGACCAGAAAGAGACAAAATATTCATGAGTGGTTAATGCAGTGGTGATTCTTGCTGTCCTTTTCATTCAATTTAAATCCATTACAAATCCTCTATGCTGAGTGAGGGCTAAATGTTTGTTAAACAAATAATATAAATTGTTTAACAAACATTTAAATGGTCGAAATTCAGTGTGCTAATGTGCTTTGCTGTAATTTCACCTGGTGAAGTGCGAGTCTAGCGGCTGTTTTGGATATTATTATCTAGCTGACTTGGAACGATCGGACCTTAGTATAACGCACAATGAGTGCGAGAACAGCTCCTTCATTTTTGGCGCACGCAATGCGCACAATCAGTAAGTTTGTTTAGTTGCATCCATGCCAGGCGTTACAATCGAAGTTGCGTTCTATTTGCCAGCCGACGCGACGCCGAGGTAAATTATATACATTGATATTCTCGTCCTTCATGCGAGAAGCATACTACTTCGCTGAGGAATGACGCCGTACAAATGTTTGAATGTTGCCAAATTTCCTCGGATTAAAAATTTACTAAAGAGAAAAATTCAGAGTTTTTTGCCTGAAAAGTTTCGGGAGAACTTGATCATACTTTAAAGAAAAATAACAAAAGAAGTTCAAGGAAAAAGTCTTGCAGGAAAATAACTAATTTATCAGGAAAAAGTGTGTACTACTAAAATGCCTATAAGATATTTTTTCGTAGCACGGTAGAATGTTTTTGTTAACTTTCTGAAGGAGCTGATACAAATAACAGGCAATTTCAACAGCAATAGCGAAACGGTACTTTCATTATAATTAGACATAAAAATAAGGTATCCGAAATTTTAAAACAGCTCAACATTAATATAGCTGTCAAGCAACATATTCATTTTTCACCCTTAATATTTCCTGTAGAGGACTCACTTTTTCCATCCGCATTTATTGAACAATTCCAATTCGAAGGGTAGCTAAGCGATTTTTTACAGCTCTCATTTCCTTTTTTTTACAGATTCTATACTTGGGCTACAACCAACTGACAGACATCCCAAGCGAGTTGTTCCGGTCACTATCAAATCTGAGGGTCGTGGACTTCCGTTCGAACAAACTCCGATCACTCCCCGACTCTCTGTTCATTGAAACCGGTCTTGAGTACGTCTCCGTGGCCTACAACCAGTTGGGACGATTCCCTATCTCATCGTTTTCGGCCGCCGCAGCCTCGACCCTCTGCCACTTGGACCTTTCGCATAACGCCATCCAGTCTATCCATGCGCCAGAGCTTTTGTCCAGATTCAGGGTAAGCACTGAGCAAGTGCTAAAATCATTATTTTTGTTCTCGTTCCTTATTTGCACCAAACCTGTACCGTTATTCGGTGAACTGAATGGTTTGACTGCCGAAATCAATATACTATCAATTCTAGCTAATAAATTAGATCTTGGATTCATAAAGAACGTACGATTCCCTGATACAAGCAATGGGCAAAACATCAACCCGGCATCAATCAAGTCTAGTCATTAGATTCAGAGAATTAAATGGATCGACAACGGGTACGATGCACATTTCAATAAGGTTTTTACAGTAATTATCATACAATATATTCATGATCAAGCCTATCAGAAAGTTCTGCAATATTAATGGACGAAACTTGATATTGCTTTTGACATTAAGCGCTCTGTACGTACTTATGCTATACTACCATCATTCGGTCTGCGGGCTAATTGTTGAAATCGGTAGACAAAGCCATTAACAAATGATAGACAAAGAGAACATGATGAATGTGGAGCGATCCAATCGGTTAATTTAGGTGCTTCTTAAAGACTAACGAGGTAAATGATGGACAAACTAAAGGGTCTCTGGTGAGTTGCCGTCAGTTAGTCTATTACCTAACTCCTTTGTCCATTACAATCGCCCGCTTTCACCAATAAGATCCCTCCATATTCTTTTTGTCTTATTTATCTATAGCTTTGTTTATCAGTTTAGACAATCAGCCCTCTGAGGCTGTATACCTTCCATCCTACTTTCTCGCCGATTGAGCGGCACCTCGGCACAAAAGTTTTACACGTTAACCTCCTTGCATGATAATAAGAGCGTACTTTAAAATTTGCGAACTGACAAAATATTTTTGATTTTTATTCCGTTTTTGCAGAGTTTGCGTGAACTGGATCTCTCATTCAATCGGCTGGTGCGATTTGAAGACGCGACATTCAGTTCGCTGTCACGCCTCTCAAGCCTGGAGCTGAGCTCAAACCCTGAGTTGACTTTCGAACAGAAAGGAAGAGTTTTCATTGGCCTTGAGACATCCCTTATCTATTTGGGATTCCAGAATTTGTCTATGTCATACGTAAGTTATATTCCTCACATCCGAGCCTTGAGTACCCGTTCCAATAAAGAGACTGCAGTAATAACAGAAAAATTAGTTGCTTTACAGAGTTGCCAGATTGCGCTGAAAAATCAGCACTTTTCCCATATTTAACCTTATGTAAAATATACGCATTATACTGTACAATTTGGCAACCTTGATTAGGCTGTTGCATGATCCTGGAATTGCTTAGTAAAAAGGTGTAACCTAAGTACAAGGGTTGTTCGTAAAGTAAGTTAATATTTGTCATATATTTTAAATGGATAAGAATAATTTAAATCTGCAATAAGACTTTGAATTGTCATACTTCCAGCTTTCCAAAAAGTTTCAGTTTTTTAAATTTGGCCTCCTGCGTGCCGAATAACAGTAGTTTTCCTACACCCGTCTCTCGACACTGCGTGTCCAAAATTCACGCGCTGGGGAATTTGCAGGACGGTAGCACGCGGCTTCAAAATTATCAGTAGCATTAAACGCAAACGTATAGTAGCGCCTTACAAGACCGCAGTATACCTCACGCATTGCGCTTACAGCACGGTTCGCGCAGCGCATGGTATGGCGCCTTACAAGTCGGCAGGATAGTTCATGCACTACGCATATATCACGTTGCGCGCTCAAGTCGTTTAAAAGACGTATTTTCTTTTCCGAATAGCACACCGCGAGCTTGCAATCTTAGGATCACAGGATCATGGAGATTTTGCAATCCTGTATGTTTTCCGGTGAAAATATAAATTACCAGTGGAAATTTTTTTCAAGTTGCTGTCACGTTCTATCGTCCGGAAAACTTCGAACTTAGTTAACTTCTTAGGAGGGAAAGCTGACATTTTTTTATCACAATGTGGCAAAATTTTTAGGGGATATTCTTGGTATCACATTCACACAAAAATGAACTCTAGCAATCCAACCTAACTTCGGCAATTTTTGCAAAATGACCAAGGTACGCCATTGGCTAATATCGGAAAATTATTGGTGAGGGGGTATTCCACCACGGCACCGCAATGGGCTAGTCTGTTGATTTCCCAAATTCCATTCAAATTCCAATTTTCTCCAAGATCTCCATTTTTAGATTTTATTCCTTTTTTTTACCCATTGAGCAGCTAATTTCGATCTTTTTCTAAACAGCTTCCAGAATTGCCGTTCACTGGTCTACTGTACCTGCAACTTTCCTACAACCGTCTTTCGAACTTCCCGGTGGAGTTGGCGATGAATCTGACGTCACTTCGAACTCTGGACCTCTCGCATAATGTCTTCTCTGAGATTCCGCTGATCGTCCACTCTTTGCCATCTCTGAGGACCATCGTCCTGTCACACAATCACATCGCTTCGTTCACCAACACAACGCTACTTGGTGGTCATAACCGCCTGAGAGAATTGGACATCACACACCTGCCTGTCACGCAATTTGAGGTATTTTTAATTAATTTGATCGGTTATTTTCTGTCCTAGGCTTTGAAACATCACCGGCAATTCATAAACATCTCTCAAACTGTTTCGGTCAAAGGCTTCGGTTAATCTGTATAATTCGAATCGACATATTAAATATATTATTTTAGAGACATTACTGACGAGAGGCTTGAGGAACACGATCTCATCCTGAAGCGCCTTCAATTTTCTGGATACTCTACGCCTCACTATGAAGTTAATTTTGCTGCCTATACGACCCTAACCCAACAATGGGTACTGATTTCTACAACTCGCACGCATAAATGCATCGGCTTTTAAGACCACGTATTGAAGTAATAAAATAGTTATTTCAATTTTAGATAAAATTGTTTAAATAATTTTTTAAATAAAATAAATCAGCACTTTATACCCAGGAGATCATTGAGTGGTCTCGAATCTCAAACAGCTCCTACCTTTACTTTTAAGGGATATTCATTATTCTATTATCGTAATAATGATTCTTTACAGATGGGTTCATTGAGCAAGTTGTCGGCGTTGAAGACTCTTCACATTAGCCCTTACAAAAGTATTCGAGATTTCAACCTGCCGAAAATTTTGGAGCAAAACACGGCGCTGAGAAATTTGCATGTCGAGGTAAGGTTATCCCTCGATTAAACCGATTTGTTGTTTTAAAAATATTTTTTTAAATAAAATAGGGTAAAGTTGATTGAGTAAATCAGTAATCAGTAAATCAGATATACCGATCCCTCTCTTTTTTAAAAGTATTGTGAATGTTTAAGGAGTGTTTCTCTTTTCGCATTTTTTTCTATTCTTTATTAAGTCGCCACGATTCAAACGGATGTACATGATGTTGCATCATTCGCAACTGAAGGCGTTTCAAGCGGCAGTATCATTATCAATATGTGGAATTTTTCGTGCTACCACCGCTGTATTAGATTTTAGTTATCTTCTCCAATCTTTTCTCCCTCGTTTTTAAATCTGATGAAGTCCATCCGTTATTTTCATCAATATTGACAGATTTTAACTCTAAAATGAACAAGCTGGTTTAGACCATTCCATTGAACTATATACATTAAAACCTACGTGTGTAAAATTTCCTGACATCAATACGTGTTCTGAAAATATTCTGTCCCATGGATGTTCTAGCAAACCCCATACTTAAAACTGATCCTTTCCTTCAATATTGTATTAAATTGAATTAACGGGATTCAACTTCTGGTATCTGATTATTCTATGACAATGTATCTGAGAGACTCATGATCTCATGAGTCAGTGAAATCATGTCAGTGAAAATCAGGCAAATTTTGATGGATAGTTTTTGAACCAAAACTCCTTTTATTACTTTAGTTTTGAATGTGCTTGAATATGGTCAAAAAATTTAGAGGATTTGTGATTTTAATGAAATAAAAAATATCCTTGGTCAATAGGTTACTCACCGGACTAATTTAGAAGCTGAAATGCGGGGCGAATTTCCTCCAAAACTTCGGAATATCACTTTGAGTGGACAATTCCTGCAATCGCTAGACTCGCATATCCTTCAGGTAACTTATATTTTCATACATTTTGTTCAGTTTTACACACTTTGAAACGTAAATTTGCAATTCCGATCATGGATTCTTTACGGCGAGTCTCGAAGTCGAACCTAATCGAACGAAGATTTTGATTTTTCGAATAAGATTCCTGTGAAATAACCACGCAACTAAAACATAAATTCAAATATTTTAAATTACAATTTTATGAAAAATGTAAACGTTTATAAACCCTCTAAAATATGTAATATATGCATAGCTACTTCACAGGGATGCTTAATGAGAAATCGAACTCTTCGTCAGATGAGTACTTTCTGTTAGAATCAAGTCACATCAAACCAAACTAAGGAAAAGAGGTTTGAAGTTTAATTTCTTCATTAAGCTTAAGTTTTTAGAGTTAAGTGTCTTCAAGTATGTGCAACATTATTAATCGCTAAAAAATGACCGTTCGCAGGGTATTAGGTTCCCGCGGCTTTTATTCATGATGCGCAATACATCGGTGGGAGTTTTGCCACGATCCATGTTCGAGCACACGGGTACGGCCCAGAACATCAGCCTGGACATCAGGAACAACAGCATCCACACGCTGGGCAACCCCTCAACGGCGGACTTCCTGGGGGTCCCAAGGAAGACTTTCCTCACCCAACTTCTCGTCGCTGGCAACCCCTGGACTTGCAACTGCGAGCTCGGGTAAGATTCCGCACCATCATCAACTGCACTGAACAGGCAAACACTGAAAAGAAGCGACTAGATTTGGGTAGAAATACACTGTTAAAAATCAATGATTTACTCTGAGTGAATAGCCGGCGAGAAAAAAAAAAAAAATCCAGCGCGAATTTCGCGTCATCAGGTCTCCAGTCGTACTTTCTTTTTTTTTTTTGTTGGAAAACTAGTCAACGTAATTTTTTGAGAGCTTCATTGGTTTTTTCTTCTCTGTTAGCAGAAAATTCTATATAAATTTCAAGCTATAGCTATAAAATTGGATTGTTTCTTTTTCTTCTTCTGCGTACGACTAGGGCATTAGGGTTCCTCAGGCCATCTAGCACATATCACACTGACTTACATAAATATTATAAAATCTAAAAATCGTTAAAAATAAAGGACGGAGGGGAGGATGGCTACCTGCCTCTGGTAAAACACCCAGTCTGCTCATAAGAAAAATAAAATAAAGTGAATGGAGATGTTGCATGTGTGAGGAGATTGCGATTTGACTGTTGTTTCATATGTAAATGTTCGCGAGAAACACGATGGTGCCACTGATTTTCTCTGAAATCAACTCCCAAACTCAGAAAAAGCTCTCAAGTTGAGGCCAAAATGGAGGGGATATCCCACGCTATCCCGAGAGTCCACCTCTACATCAAGACGTACTCTCAATGCATAGATAGGGAGCAAATACATTGGCAGGGCTGCCACTTTATTTGGGGACTCCACAACTGAAAACACGGCAACCCTGCTAATGTATTTGCTCCCTATCTTTGCATGGAGAGTTTGTCTTGATGTAGCGGTGGACTCTCAGGATAGCGTGGAATATCCCCTCCATTATGGCCTCAACTTAAAAGCATTTTTTGAGCTTAGGAGTTGATTTCAGAGAAAACCAGTGGCACCATCGGGTTTCTCGCGAACTTTTACAAAAGAATTAATAGTCAAATCGCAGATTCCTCACACATGCAACATCTCCATTGTTTCCATTCAAAAAATATGATAGAAACGGAAATTAATGAAACACTTTTTTTTTTCCAAATTTCAGGTGGATCGAGGTGTGGCAGCGGAAAAAGCGGCAGTTCCTGTGCCGCTCGCCAGATGACGCTGTGCGCACTACGACGATCGCGGTCGAATGTCTGGAGGCTGAGGATGACCTACGAAAAGCCGAGTGCTTCAACATGAAGAACGAATCCCTAATCGAGGTGCTCAAAAGTGACATCGAGTGCGGCTGGGGAGCCGCCTCCCTTCCCCAGACAACCACTTTCCTTCTACTCCTCTCTCTTCTCATCACTAAATTTTTAATTCTATGAATTTAAGAATGGAAACACTGTGTCGAACTGAACCATAGAGTATACAGAGTCGTAATATAATGGAGTGAGCTGGGGCATGTTCTGGTTGACTAGTTCCGAGCCCGGTGTTTGTCGAGATTAGGTCACCTTTTCGATACATTTTCGATCAAAAATAGCGGTGTAGAATACGTAATAATTCATATCTTCTTTGTTTATATCAAATAGTCTATCGCCGGTCGGGTCCTATTCCGGATAGCGATTTTTCGAATGAATAGACTTGGGAAGATCGATTTGATTTTCGATACAAAAATCGGATGGAAAAAATCGATATCAGAAAAAATCGGTTTTTTCCGAAATCGATTTTAAAACACTTAAAAATTCAAGTTCGGCACCAAAAACATAGATACTAATAAAACTGAACTTGAATGAAACTCGGGTTTCACAGAACCTAGGTCTTATGTGACACACTGAGAAAAAACTATGGTTTATAAACCTATTAGAGTTAAATATGGAACACCTATAATAGTCGTAAATAAACTAATGATTCTCGGTCTGTGAACCATACTAAGGTCTCTGTACCTAATTAAGGTACCCCGTACCATAACTAAGGTATATGTGCTATTATTATATGTAGAGGTACTACTATTAGTGGTGTTCCATATTTACCTCTAATAGGTTTATAAGCTATAGTTTTTTCTCAGTGCACATGAACGTCGATTTCGATTTTTTTTCAATAAGTTGATTTCCGCTCGAAGAATCGATTCTGATTGTAAATCGACCTCGAAAAATCGATTAAAAATCGTCATCCCTAGTCCTCATGCATCGAATTCAATGGAATATGTATCGAAATGGAGACCCGGCGTGACTCAAGCGTCACGGAATTGTGGATCGGTAAAATGCTTAAAAGTGGCGCCAGCTCTCCCATTCACAATACGACTCTACGTATTCTATGAACTTAACACTTCGGTTTCAACATAATTCAAATAATAATATTCTTTTTCCACATTGAAGCATGAGATCGAGTCCATTTTGATTTTACTTACCGGCCGACATTAATTAATTTTCCATTCATTTGACTCCAATTGACTTTAAATCCATTTGACTGTCGGTAAAGTACATAACCGGAAAAATGACTGAAGTTTGCCTACACTTCGGTAGGTATGCAATTTGAGCTACTTCAAACTTTAAATAATTGTATCACGTAATTTAGTTCTTTGCATAAGTTGAATAGATCAAGTGTGGAAGAACAGCCGCCACCTTCGGATCTAGTCGTGACGTAGGAACGAACATGAACCTTTCAGTCAATGAGACTAATGAAATATATGGAAAATAATTATATTATTGAAACCAACATTGAATTGAGCTTTCTATAATTTTAACTACTTTATCATCCATCCGTAAGGATCAAGAGTGACATTCTTCATAAATGAAGACTGCAAAAGTTGAAATGTTACAAATCCATGTCGGTAAAAATATATGGCAGCTGTATCTAAATTCATTATGATGAGAATAAAATTCAACTTTGACATTTTTGAAGTTTAATTTGCGTAGCAAATTTTAAACAGGCGTTCTTGTGCCTAGGAGGGATATAAAAAATACTTTCAAGTTGTCCACTATCATAGATAGCGTGCTTTATCACTAGCAAAAAAAAAGATCCCTACTTTTTGTAGTCTGCCTCAAAAAAAAAGTAAACAATTTCAAAAATATTTCAAAATAATTGAGCTTTTGCTCACATTTTCAATACCTTCAAGAATTGGTTTTAGATAATATCACGAAGTAATTGTGGGTGACTGTAAAACTCACGATAGGTCGAAAATGTGACAGACTTGAAGTCCAAATTACAGTTAGAATAGAGATACATTTTTCAAATTCTCCAATTTATCCGTGAAAAGCATACGGATGTACGATCAAAGTCACTCTCGCAAAGTTAATGGGCACGTATTAGCTTTCTTGGCCAGTGGCAAGAACGATTTTTACTCTACGTTCCTATACATAACTGAATCGACTCTGAAAGACTAATATAACTGACATTTTTTACGTTTAATCTCTCCTTTTGTACATTTTATACTCGTATTTATTATCAGAACGTACCCTTCGTCCCACCGAAAATCCATCGTAAATGTTATTTCATAGAAAATCGTCATAAAGTTAAACTGCAATGTTATGGCCGTGAGTACATACATTTTAGGTTTGTACATAAAAGACTGCTTAGCTTTTCTCACTCATCAACGACTGAATAATGTTTGGAAAGTTGTATTGTACTCAAATGAGAGATAAGATTATCGGTGCAGGAAGCCTTTGCTCATTTTACGGGGTCACCTTATTTAAAAGGATTTATGAAAAAATAAAAAAGGAGGGCAAATGTTTCACACTCTGTGGCCGTAAGGATTCCTACAACTTTGAGAGGAGAGAGGATATTCAGTTAAAAGTTGCTTTTGAGAATTATTGTAAACAGCAGTGGCGTGGCGTGTTTTGTGATATATTGATTGATCTGCCATCAAATGGGGAAATATCGATAATGAGCATTCGCACTCCTCGCTACTGGTAAGGACCTATGATGTAGATTGAGGGATCGAAAATGAACAAAAATAGTTTTACGATACATTTATAAGTTAGAAAAAACGGTCTCTTCTAGGGTTACTGTGGTGGATGTTTCATTCATGATTTGCATTCCAATGTGTAGTGTTTAAGCTTAATATTAAATTTAAAAAAGATTGATAATTAATACTTATTTTCCTATGGAATACGACTTTTCATTTCTTTCTAATTTATTTAATTCAATGCATGCACATTTTTGACGCCAACCCATTGCTGAAAATGAGTTTAATACTGTCCTAAACTAAAAAATTTACAGCTTAACGGTAAATTCGACTTCTTACAGCTTTAAAATGCGATTTTCGTGCAAAATGAAATTTTTCTAAGAACAATAATGGCACAAGCCATGAAAACATTTTGATTCTCAATAATGCATCATGTTTTTTTATTTTTGTTTATGCATATTTTTAATTTTTTTTTTTTTTTTTCGATAAAATCAGTATTGTAATTCATATTTGTGATTTCCATGCAGTATCGTATGCCATCTTTATTCTGCTCATTTTTAGCAGGATGAAAGCTGTACAATAGGATAGTATGAATCAATATCTCTTTTAATATGAATAATGATCTACCAGAGCTTTTTCTTCACATACGTCAATGTAGCATAAAATGAAATTGAATACAGCATTGAGGTCGTAATGTGATTTACACGGACGATAAATAATAATACCATATCCGTTAAGTAAAAAGGAAAACTAGTAATTTCTTATCTGTTTTATTTTACCTGTTACTTTCTTAAGTATCGATCTGTTTTCCATTGTCTCTGCCGCAATTTTTCATCGGCAAGGAATTTGTTACTTATAATTTTTACGACTTAAGTTAGGCTTGTAAAAATTGTTAAGATAAGTGTAAATATGAATTGTAGCTTTTCGGTTTGTTGCATTGTATTTCATGGATGTATTTTGTTAAATGTGTGTGAGCAATTTAAATGTAGATCAGCATCGTTTTTGATTCGTATTAATGTTCAGTCTGTAGGAAAAAAACTTACTTCTTAGTGAGCTCCAGTATATCACTGATATGAATAAAGGAAAAATTTCTACTTAAAATAGTATTCTTTCAATTCATTTTCCTCTTATATTTGTGAGCATCTATGGAGACGAGGCAACGTTAGTCTACAGAAAATCAAAATTCAATAATGGAAAATTTGCAGGTGTCTGAAATTTTGAAAATTTCATCTTTAAAATGATACTGCTAGGAAAACTGAGTTCGAGGATATCCTTGGTCTCTAAATTGGATACTCATTGGAGGAAATATGACAAAATACCCTATTCTGCTAAAATACATGTGTTCAAATGGAAAATGCCGCCAGATGACGTCATGAGGAGGCACATTTTCTCACTTTTAAATCTATTTTTCTCCCATTTCCCAAGCCAGATAAAAATTACGAAAAACACTGCGAACTCAGCTCATTAAGCACTCTGAGATGAAAGCGATAAAAATTTTTTGTGCAAATTCTCCCTTGATACCGGAATACGACGGTGTATTTTACAAACGTTTTAAGACAAAAGACACTAAAAATAACCCTCGTTTGTTTTTCACGCTCCCCTGCCTTTCCCTCACCCCGTATGCAGTGACGTGACGTGCTTTGCGATATATCGATTAATCTGTAAATATAAACCTATGAAGAAGGATCGAAAATAAGATGTTCGCAACGAAACCCTTAATAATCGATTTCTTTACCATAGTTTCAAATGGGGAAATATCGATAATCGATCATTCACGCCTCACCACTGCCCGTATGTGATGAGATAGGAGGCTTCATCCTGGCGAACACCTCTTACATCCGAGCGTATTGAGAACCTTTTAAAAATTCATAAGTAATTATGAAACTCTTGAGATTAAAAGATGCAGAAATTAAGATAAACTCTAGAGTGTCTGTATTTAGTAAACTTCATTGTTGCCAGATTTTGTTAAGAAACCATGGCAAATCTGGCGACCTGGGTAACTTTTTTTCATGATTTAAGCGGAAATGGATTTCTGATGTGTGTATTGTATTCATGAAAATTGATAGGTACCTATCGGATGGACGAATCTAGGATTTTGAAAATAAATACAGCTGATTTAAGAAAGAAAAAGTTTTTTATCTCATGGATTTCACCTTCAGATCAGTATTATAATTATAATTAGTACTTTACTTAGAGCAGACACAGAACATTAATAAATACAATTAAGACATGCACAGTAACGGAATGTGAACAAATCGCAAGTTAATACCCTAATCGTGTAACCTAATCGTGCGCGAAAATATAACGAACGCAATTGAGCGAACATCTCACATGGTCTTCTCACGTGCGCGAAAAAAAATGGAACGCGTACCCATAATATTTTAGCAAAAATCTGATAAAATTATTGTCATTCGAAAAACCAGTCTAGAAGTCAAAATAGAAATTCTTGTCATGATTCACCACTGAATCAATTTGTTTCATCGGACGTTATTTTTCTCTAGATTCTTTTTTCTTGGAAAGGGAAGTTGGGAATAGGTCACAATAACTGTTGTTTCACAAAATTAATGGTTTACTTAAATTTATCTAAAACAAAATATAATCCATTATGATACTCATAGCCAGCACTAATTTAGAATTATTGTGTACATTAAATGGAATATTATTTTTCCTGCAGGGAATTCTTTTTAATTATCGGCTTTAATTACCTAACCCTGCATTGATTTTAAGTGCACTTACATCAGTGCATGCTTAAGATCAGGAATGTTCATTTAAGTGCACAGCAGAAAAAATAAGTCACTTGCAGAAATATTTATCGTCCCACAAAAAGTCATCGTGTGACGGTAACTTTTCCTCGTTCTACTTTTATTTTTGGCACGTAAGCCAATATAATGATAATTGGCCTTAATTGTAGAAAAAAATAAAATACGGAAATAAGTATCAGTAAAGTTTTACATTTTGGAGAAGTAGAGCTTTCACCTCTGAATCGGTTTTTCAAGCACAAAGTTCACATCTACAACTAACAATTTATTGTCATTAGACGATAACATTTAAAAAAATAAATGCTTCTGTCATCATTGTAACAAAACATGTTTTTCACAGAGTCTTGTTTTTAAACTTTAAGCTAAAAAGGAACCTACTCATACAAATTAAAAGCACCAAAAAATCATTAATTGTGTATAAAATCTGTTGAACAAAATGAAAATCGGTTTTATGTTATAAATTTACTTGTTATGACACAAGGGCAACAATTTGATATGAGCTTTTAGACTGCAAAAATACAGATAAAATATACTTAAATAGGTATTTTAAATACCTTTCAACAAAATTTCGAGGGTATTGTCTCTTAATTGTTTAAGAAAGCAAAATTTAAACTTTTTAATTTAGTAAATGCAACTTTTTTTCGCTTTCAGCGTATTGGTATAACATAGCTTCGGTTTCAAGGACAGGACGTATTTCAATATGTATACCTCATAATGAAAATTATTTTATCAAATGGAAGATTTGTGACCTAAGAAGACACTTCTATCATAAAGGTTTGAAAAATATAGCTGCGGCAGTTGAATAAATAGAGTTGTGAAACATATTTTTGACGAACTAACACTTTAAAAATATCCTTTCTTAGATATGAAGAACTTCGAAAATAACCTGAGAATTTCAAGAGAGGCTGTAATACCTTCGTATTCTATCCTACATCCAAAAATAACTACGTTATGTAAAAGTAAGGTACTTCAAAAAGAAGCTAAAACTTCAAACTATTAAAACAACTAGTCTTATAGCCATGAGATGTGCTCAAGCATATTCCAAACTAATGACGCTATGGTGTTACAGAATGATCAAGCCTCCAGATTTAATCTGGTTGCTGGAGATGAAGTACGATAGTGTCATACACTATTGTGGTAAAGTCATCGTATATTCTGTATACATTTCAATTTCGATGGTATGACAGACACAAAAAACAGGTCCACTGACGGTATATTGGACTCTGCAAAATATGCAGTTGACGTGTCATGGATATGATATTAAAAGTACAACTAAAAATTGTAGAAAATTATAGAACTCAATGACGTTCACTCACTTTCTTGAAGTATTAGCATTAATGTATAATTTTTGTGTCCACGTGTAAATATCGCAGCCAAATAGAAATCGCCGGGAATTTGCAAGTTGCTTTTATGCTATTTCGACAATTCACGTGATAACATCGGTATAATGAAGGTTCGATGAGTAAAAGTCTTCAGAATAACAATCTCGACTTGGAGCGCCTTCATTTTTTTCGATACTTCACGCGTTGTCACGGAGTTAGTGTAGTTGCCTGGCAGGTCTGAACTGAACTAAGACCACGGATTTCACCACACGCTGAACTATGTGTGCGTGTTTCTACCCTGTTTTGCGGAGGAAAAAAATTCCGCATAAGAGGTTAAATAATCAGCGCTCTCACTTTGTTTCTTTATTTCTTTATTTGATGTTTTACTATTTATTCACTAGTGCCTTACAAATTACCGGTCATTCCTAATTATTTGAGATATGTTCTTCGGTATTGTGCGTGTTAGTCAGCTCCAAGTCGACACTAGAAATCTAATTTTGCAAACTTTGAGCAGTGGTGAATTACATTGAATTTCTTACGTCATGAATCCAAATTAAATCTAAAAACTAATGACTTCAAATTAATTAGCAAAAATTAAAAGCCTAAACGAAGTAATACGATTTGAATACACTTGATCTAAGTATCATAATTTATGAAACTAGAGTACTTTTATAGGGAGAGTATGGACAGTGGAGCCTCATGGAGGGCTTAGGACCCAAACATTTCATCCCAAAAATTTGCGATACAGTCGCGCTTTCATCGACGGAGATATTATCGCAATATTATCGGACAGAAAATCTTGCTAAGTTGAGAAAAATTTCGATTTTATAAAACGCCTTTTATAGAAATATATTTGCGATAGGTAAGTTTGAGAATAATCGCTCAGATGTTAATGAGCCTAGCGATTATTATGGCCAAGAAATTGTAAAAAATCGCAACTGAATTTCAAAACATCGCAATGTGTCCGTTGAAAAATGCTTCTGGGGTTTCGGCCTAAAATGGCTGAGGTAATTAGAGGTGGTAACTGCAGTGACCATACTCTTCCTATAAAAGTACTCTAAAGGTAACTGGCAGAAGAGTATGACACTTGAACAGTCGCGTGGCGTGAATTGCGATATATCGATTGTTATGCCATTTAAACCTATGGTAAAGAATCGATTATTAAGGTGTTCGCTGCGAGCACCCTGTTTATCGATCCTTTTCCGTAGGTTTAAATGGAATAACAATCGATATATCGCAATTTACGTCACGCTTCTGCACTTAAGTGATGGGACGCACAACTTTTTTGGTTAAATAAAGTTTGGACCCACACAATTCGGACATACTATCTCGGAAGCAGAGTTGCTCTCTACAAGGTTCAAAAATGTTGCGCCTTTAGAATTATCTTCTCTCTAACGAATTGAATAAAAAACATTGCAATCTCTCCAGGCAAAAGCACAAAATCATTAAAGCTTATTACATGAAGCAAAACCTTGCCAGTTTCCTTAAGCTAAATGCGTATGGAATATGGAATTAATTGAATGGTATCTTGGATAAAAGAAACCATTGTAATTATTAGAAAAACATTCGATAGCAGTCATCGCGAGTAAAATGCAACTCAAAATACACTTTTTGGAGGAACCCAGTACACGGGAAACTGAGCCTTATATTTTCATCCCGATAATCGAGTTTAAAATTGATTTTTTTAAAAGTTTTCGCGAATTCTTTTAATCTAAACGCGTTTGTCCTAGTGAGCCTAAACTTATTCCAACTATTTTCTTCATCCAAGACACCCTTCGTAAAAACAAAATACATCATGAAGTATCAAGGGGAATAAAATCGAACATATTGCCGCTAAGGAAAAACGCCGTATGAGCCTTTAAACGTCGCCAAATTTCCTTTACTAAAAACCGAATTAACTGGAAAAATTTTGAATATTTTTTTCGAATTTTTCAGATGATTTTGTACGCAACTTGAGCATACATACTCGAAACGGAAAAATATGCATAACTTTCCTCAAAAGTACATATTTTATGCGGAGAAATTTGGCAACCCTCGAATGTTCATATGACGTTCTTCCTTAACACGGCAGCATAGAAGACCTCAACTGCACGTCCCAACGTATTCAACCTACACTGTGCCACTGAACGAAAGTTTCGTTGAGACCTGAGATACTAAATTAATACAAAGAAACATTCCTAGAACTATGTATAGCCCCTTAAAAAACTAGAGGCTGGTTAATTAAGTAAGCATTTCGAAATCCGTGCAGTTAAGTTCGCAAATCAAGATCGCAGTCTGAAAATGTCTTGCGTCCGTTTTCGTAGTTCCAGGACGATTTTATCTAATTCGGTGTGAGTTCAAAAATGATTCTGAGGATTTCGGCCGATTACCCTAACTTTACAGTGTGGATGGGGCCGACTGCTTACCAACGACCATCATTGACTTCTGTAGAGCATGTGTCATTTTTACTGGAAAAAGACAAAAAACAAAACAAGAAATAAGGAATTATCAACTCGTTAAGTTCAAGAATTTAAACAAGAAAAAAAAATTCAACCAAAAATTTCCAATTTCCCTGATTGCATAAAATGATGAGTGGATCGCGTTGAGCAGAAAGGAACCAAGCTACATCAGCTATTGCCAAATTAAACTTGGCAAATTTAATTTTTTACATGAGAACGGTTGTGCAGATTTTTTTTTGCAAATTTCAGAGAATTCTCTGTATAGCAAGAGGCAAGGTCCTTGACATTTTCAAAAAAATCCGCGCAAACGTTCTCTTCTAAAAAATTAAATTGTTCAGTTAAATTCGGCAGTGGTTAATGTGGATTGGTTCCTTTCTGCCAAACGCGATCCAAGTGATAGATGCTCGCATTGCTCAAAGAGGAATACAATTGAATGATGCCTACTTTATACGATCATACGCTAGAACTACAAGAGCATGTATGTAATTAAAGCGTTTCTGAACGTGAGAATGTTTAATAGCACTCTCGTAAGGACCAGGAAAACAAGTTAAATTAGAACAACTAGATGGACACCATGGTCTGAAAAAAGTTTAAGCAGATGTTTTGAGGGTTAAAATTACTTTAGTAGCTCGATCTAATTTCACGTGTAGAGGTTTTACACTGCCCACATCTGTTTAAAATGATGAATGTTGCAAAATTATCAAAAACTATACCGAGCATTTTTTTTTGAAACAATTTTAACAAATCAAAAAGGGAATGAAGAACAGGGTGTTCTCAATGCTCAGTTATGGTATAACTTAATCAGAACTTCCATTCCACTCAGCCCAAAATAACAGTTATATTTAATTTCTGTGTTGTAGTATGCAATAGTAGAATAATTTTTCCGGAAAATCTTGAGGTATTAGTTTCTTCGCCGCAGTGTCAATTACAATGCAGGTAATTTGAAGAATAAAGTAGACAAAATATTATATTCAGTGAACATAAAGCTTCTTAAAAAAAGATTCATCCTAAGTTAGTAGCAAATGAAGGGAATTTCAAAGAATAAGAAGACGAGTGGGATAAAATTAAAATATAAAGGAAAAATATAAAGATATGAACCTTTCTTCCAGGTCGCACAACAACTAATAACTTTTGTAAAGTCTGCGTAAACTTTCCTATAAAAACAAAAAGATAACGATTTAAAATAAAATAAAATAGCTTCGCAAATAAAAATAAGGACAACTTATAAAAAAGAATAATTTAAAATCATAAGAAAAATGAGTAACGCATGACGCTTCAGAATAAGATAACGATACAAAATAAAATAAAATTGCTTACCAAATGAAAAGAAGGAAAACTTATAAAAAAGAATAATACAAAATCATAACAAAAACGGGTAACGCATGACGGAGAGACGAGCTTCAGGGGGTTGAACCGTGAAGCGATCAGGGGACGTAGCCCCCTGTAAAAAAAAAATATTCAATTACGTGGTACGTGTGATACTAGGACACATTCAAATAAAATATGAACTTATATAATTAAAAACTGCGGACCTACGAGTAAAAAATTGTTCCTATAAAAATATATATCTATACGATTTGTAATGTGTTTTTTCGATAAGCACATCGTCAAGAACCTTTATTTTCTCTATGTTAACTTGGAGTCTCATTCAGGTTGATGGATCGCAATTAGGGGATTGGGAAAACTTTAAAATGTTTTACTCTCCCGTTATTCGTAAGTTATTTTCCAACAAATCGTCACCTTTCGGCCAAAGTATCACAAGCGCCATGGGACGTTTAAAAATTTCCGCCGCCATTTTATTTTTTACAGAGACATTATTAGTTGAATCTGTTTAAAAATTTTACTGAATTTCATCAGTAGCACAAAGAAAATTCATTGAATTTTTCAGATAGCTTCGTTGAACAATTCCTCTATAAAAAAATAAAATGGCGGTGAAAATGTTGAAACGTCGTATGGCGCTTACAATACTCTGGCTGGAAGGTGACGCAATAAGGCTTCTTGAGAACAAGGTTAATAAAATGAAATGAATGATGATCTCAGAAAAATACTTACCGACGGCTCTTTGCAATGGCTTTGGTTTGTTTTTCCAAGCTATGAAGACAAGATACACTGGAACACTAGTCAAAATCATCAGACACCCGATACCTAAAACAAAATTACACTCCTCTTAATGTACATTTAGTTATTTCCTCACAATGTAAATAGTCGGTATGATTTTGGTTACTTATTTAAAACAAATTTACTCAAATTATTTCATCTTTCAAGGTATGAATGGACTGATATAAAGTTTTGACTGTTAATAAGACTCAAATTTTACTCTTTAAGATAATTTATAGGAGTAACGAAAAACGCATAACACCTGTTGCGCGAGGCAGCTCGAGTGGTTGAATTGGAGATCAGTGGCGATTCTTGAAAGTTGGCAACACTGCTTTTCCTCTAATTAAATGCATGCAAAACAATCGATTCTTGGTGAGGTAGCTTGCCTCATTTATTATCGATCTATCGATATTTTTGATGTGTTTAAATTGAGGATTAAAAGTGTTGCCAACTTCGAAAATCGCTGCTGCTGGAGATGAGAAGGAAGAAGAAAAAAAGAGGAAGAGGAAAGGAGAGGAGGAAGAGGAGGAGGAGAAGAACAATAATAAGAAGAAGAGGAGGAAGAAGAGGGAGACAATGACATTGTGACTTTTTTAACCAGCCATTGGGCTAAGAATATTGTAGCTGAATGCATAGTTTACTTTTCTACCCATTCGTTTAAGTCTCCAAGCCATGTTACCCACTGAATCAGTAGTTAGTATCAAAGAGAAAACAAGAGCCGCAATATTAATCAGTGGTGAGGCGTCAGTGGTCGATTATCGATATGTGCCCATCTGAAGCTATGGTGAAGAATCGATTATTAAGGTGATCGTCGCGAACACCCTGTTGATCGATCCTTTGCCATAGGTTTAAATGGCAGATCAATCGATATATTGCAAATCACGCCCCGCCAGTGATAATTATAATAATTACACCCCCAACAGTTGCACCCCCTTCTTTTACGAGTCGCCTTTGATTGGCTGATTCGATTAGTGCCTATACTTTCGGGGCCATTATGGAAAATGACACGGGGCTAATATTTCATCGAAAATGTCTCGAGGACAAGGAATCATTTATCCGTCGGAGATTTCAAAAATCAAAGATCCAGATTATTCTGAAGAGATTGATGGGTAATACAAGACCCTTTCCTCGAACATCCCGTACAGTTCGACCTGGAATTTTGTTTTTTTTATTGTTTGCAATTGTAATTTGTTGCCAAATATCCTCTCAGAAAATATCTATTTTTGTTGATTGAAGGGTGTTTCGAGGACCCCATCCTACCTGTCTCAACAGGGCTGGCGATCATAGGAACAACAGTTACGAAAACGCTGCAAATTATGTACAACGCGGGGAAGAAGAGGTTCACTTTGATTGGTCGATGTAGTTTTGGTTGTGTGTATCTCAGCACTGGAAGACATAGAACAGCTACTCCGATGGACAACTGTAAGACAAAATGAACATTTATTTTCATTCAGCACTAAGCATTTATTTCTGTCATTACAATCTTTGGCTAAAAATCACCTATGGGCTCCTAGAAAAGGTATTAATTCAAACACCAAATTCTTTGGGCTAATTTAATTGGAATCAACCTTCCTATGCATCAAATTTTGCCTGATTTTTTATGGTTTATTTTTAAAACAGAAAACTGAGTATTATTGATATTTGTAATTTTTTAATATTGTAATTCTATGGTATATTCACAGAAAGTTTAAAGGTTGTAAGAAGTTCAGCTCTCTGTTGAATGAATAAAAAATGAGAGAAAATTAAGCAACGCAAAATGCAATCAAGCTGAGTTCTAATAATCCATCTCTATGTTTACTATTAAAGATATTACGTAAAAAGTTATGAGGAATTCGGAAATCAACTGCTAAGTTGGTTGTTTTCATGTTCTTTTGACACTGATCAAATGGAATGCGAATCATACAAGTACGTCGTCTGTGTTTTTTAAATCGAGTTCATCAGAAATTCTGGAATTGCAAACATTTGCCGTGCTAATACGCACTAATATTTGAATTCCTTTATGATATGAATGAAGAATATTTTTCAAAATTCTAAAAGATAACGGAAAAAATAGTGTTTTAGTGGATAGTCTACAATCGATTATCCAAATCATGGCATTTAAAGTTTTTGGCCGCATTTTTAAGATGCATTTCCGCATAGTCACAATTACTGTATTATGATGAGACAAAAATAAATTGACTTACCCAAGTAGCAAATCCAACGTAATTTATTAACGCGTAAATGTCAGAGACTGTAAGGTACAGCATGGACAGGAACGCCTGTAGGAGAATAGATATACAAACTTAAGTAAAATTAGAAAAATAAGTGTCAATCATAGGAGAGTATGCAAATCTTCGATTTTTAATTTCCTTTCACATTTAATTTTTAGGGGAAAAATTATAAATTTATTTCGAGTTTGAATAATATTTTCTTTATTTTAAAGCCCACTCAATAAAGCAAAATCAAGAATACAGAGGCAATAATTATTAAAATATGCCATCGTAATAGAAAAATCAAAACATGCAAAAATTGTTTGAGTTTGTAGCATTTTTACTATTTTCTCAACTACGATGTAGAATGAATTGGAGATGAAAAACATTTGTGAGGAGAGAGGGGGAGGGGCATCATTAGAGAAAAAATTTGGGAAAAATATAAATTAACTCACAATACAAAGAACAGCAGGCGCAGGGGTTAGTCTGTGAATTTGGATCATTGTTAAAATTTCTGGCATTTGTCCTTCACATGCCCCAGCGTAGAATAACCTGGAATATATTAGCAAAATTAGTGCTATTTTAGTTAATTTTGACGTATTCATGCTAAAAGGAACTATGTTCAACGCAAATCCTATTCAAATAGTTCTTTTTAGCATAAATATGCCCATTTAATGTTGACAACTTAACAATTATTTGAGAAGAAGGCGAATAATAAGGTCTGACATCTTTAGTGTTGAATTTTATCAACTGGTTTTTTTTTAGGTGAATTCTGTAGTTATGTAGGACGCATCTTGATTTCATAATCCTTCCTCTCTCTTTCCCTTTTCTTTTTCTCTATTCAATTCTTTCTTAAATTATTAACACCTTAACACAAAATCTAATACAAATTTTCCATTAAAATCGGCATCAGTGAAAATCATTGGAGAACAATTCAGAAATATTAAATGTTATAATTGAACGGAACCGAAAAAAATATATTATTTTATACCAACTATTCAACTCTCCAGGATTAACATTTCCAGGCGAGTGAAACAGGCAACGCATAATAAAGTGTAACTTGTTGCATTCATGAATCCGAAGGCGCCAGTATAGCTGGTGCAAGCTTTGAGTTTTCTGTTTATTTTGTCTCCTCGTCCTCATTCTTCCTCTTCTTCTCTCTGTTGTACCAACAACATAATTTTTCCCGTGTCAACTCACCTTGAAGATGTTAAAAGTACTCCATTGACTGCTCCAAAAGTAGACATGGCGACGAACACAGGAATTGTCCAAGCCATCACTCCGAAAAGTCGGTCAGCAAAAGTCTGACAGAAATGGAAAACACGATATGATAGATATTTCTCAGAAGACTTTTAAGCAGCGGGAAAGCTACATTCAATAAGAGAGAATACTTGTAAAGAAAATCTCGGAACTGTAGCCTTGGTTATGTGATAAAAGTTTCAGAAAAAGGAAACGACAAACTAGACCACGTTTAGCAGAGGCATGAGAGGAACTAAGCCACATCAGCTATGGCCAAATTTAACGACGCAATTAAAGTTTTTACACCAGAACGTTTGTGCGAAAACCTTGGAAAATTTTAGGGAATTTGCTTCGCACTATGCAGAAAATTTTAGGTAATTTGCTTTGCACTATGCAGAAAATTTACTGAAATTTGCCCGAAAATCCGGAAATCGTTTCCATGTAAAAAATTAAATTGCCCAAGGAAATTTGGCAATGTCTGATGTGGCTTGGTTCCTTTTTGCTTAACGCGGTCCAATTGGGCTCTCTTCATTGTGCAGTCAATTTACACATTGAACATACAATCCATAAATTTTTAAGTCGGAAAGATGTAATTCATCTATTAGAGAAACTTCAATTTTCAGCGAAATTATCGGTGAGGGACAGAATGTCAGGCAGAATATCATTGATTGTCATCTGTCATTTTGTGTCATTTCTCTAATTTCCCAGCAAGTTGTGCTTAGTAGTTTTTTTCGTAATTGACTGCTCTCAATTTTGCAGGAGTTCAGCTTTGCTGGTGCCCTGAGATGAGTAAAATGCGGTCTGGAAATAAGATGCGGGTTTAGTCTGAAGAACAGCTACCTATTTGGATTACATTTTGCAATAAGGAATCACTTGATTTCTGACTCTTCCATAAAAGCACCTTTCTGCATAGGGAAACCAATGACACACAATGTTGCTTCTAAAATGAGCCAGGAATAGTGGTTCCTTATTGCAAAATGTGGTCCATTTGTAACTGGTCACAAGTAAGAGGGAATTAGTCATCGAAAACTCAAAATTCGGTTATTGCTACCGGAACAATAGGAACAAAAGAAACATATATGTATCATTCTATGATCAGGACACGAATTGCCACATTGCAGTGCTTTGTAACACCCTTTATTAACGAAAAAATGGATCAAGCTCTCTTGTAACATAACATCCCATATAATATTACAAGATTAAGTCATCATTAAGATTCAAAAATCAAGAATTAGGAGTCAAGATTAAGTCATTAGAGTAGTGCTTAACGCATAACGCATAACGCCTGAGGAGGCAAATGCAAGGGGGCGGGGGCGCTAGCGCTCAGGAAGCGTAGCCCCCTAACATTTTAGAACATTTTAGAGAATTCTTCGGCGACATCTTAAAATCAAATTTTCCCACCCAACTCGACAAAAATCACTGCTGAAAATGTCATCATATTTTAAGGCCCCTTTTCCTTTTACGGTATGAAGTTTAGCTAAAGACCCTGAATTTGAAAATACGTTAACTCACCACTGCTACAGCTTCGGAATTCAGCACCTCTTGCGGTGAGAGTGTCGTGTAGAACGCAACATTCGCCAGCACGTAGACGACAGTCACCAAAGAACACGATATAGCTATGGCTTTCGGTAGGTTCCTGATAAAATCAAAACAGAGAAAGTGATCTTAAAATTACCGCTGTCAGTTAATCATACCCTTAACCTAAGGTTAAGGATGCTGGTGCGTCAAACATTAAAGAGTAGGACATAAATATTATATGATGTCTTCCACAGCGGCATGTAGGCAGGTAGGCTCCTGATAAAATGTGCGATTTCTTTCGACATTTTTGCAGTGGTGAATGCATAGCTGAATTGCACTCCAGCTAGAATTGTTTTAGCAAATGGGTGGTTTTTATACGAGGAATAAAAATAAACAAGTGGTTACAAATGAAAACAAAATAATATGAACTATGCAAAACGATAACTGGGCATCGGAACTTGGCGGTTTTGAAAACGCCTTCAAATGCGG
Source organism: Bemisia tabaci (assembly GCF_918797505.1). Lineage (NCBI taxonomy): Eukaryota > Metazoa > Arthropoda > Insecta > Hemiptera > Aleyrodidae > Bemisia > Bemisia tabaci. The sequence goes on along the minus strand of NC_092801.1, from coordinate 26,437,180 downwards.
CGTGATACCTCACGCATTCCGGAGAGTTCAAATAGTTGTATCATTGCTCCGTGAGAATGTGACGGAAGATTTAAATGGAAATAGCCTTCATGCACGCTGGGCTTGTCGATTTCCCAGGGATTAGTCCAGATCGCTAACATCCAATCAAGAGTCCAATCTAGCCAATGCTTAGAAAGCGTGAGTAATTTTGCTACAGGTTAAGCAACTTTAGAAAATTGATGGCACTACCAGTAGTGAAAGAACTTGATCGGATCGAGAGAAATTTCCTCTTGAATCTGATTATAAAGCTTTAATAAAGTTTAAATAGTAATGTGTAATAATGGTTTTTGATCAAATAAGATTTTATCAAGGACTGTTCTGCTAAGTATTCTGTTTCAATAATCTTACTACAGGTGGTAGCAATTAACTGCTCTCATGGGGGCCTGGCGGTAATTCAAAACTAGGAACCAAAAGTCTCATTTTGCTAGGATTTTGCTTTAATTTTCGGTTTCTAAGGCTTAACTTCAAAAATATGATATATTATAATCTGGCGGTAAAGATCGATTCATCCAAAATAGATGAGAGATAGACATTCCAAATTAAGGGGGAAAGTGCTGCATCTTTCAATCTGGAAATATTGAACCACATAAATTCTACTGAGAAACTAATTCTTGAATTATCTTCGGAACGTTTCATCCCACAAAAATCTGAAAAAGAAGTATTCTCCCGCCACAAATCTGCTGAAAATAGCCAAAATTTCAGTTTTGGTTCCTAGTTTCAAATGCCCATGGATTTTTCCGCCAATGGCGCTCACAAAACTATTCACTCTCTTCCGCCGATGTTAGCGATCTGGACTAATCTGTGCAGAGAAAGTGCTCTTAAAATTACCGCTATTAGTTATACTCATACCCTCAACTTAAGGTCTGGAACTCACGTTATTCTGCTTAGTTAGTTGGTGAGGAGAATCAAAGCGCCTTCATTGATTCCCATATGCAACACATACAACATACATCCGTTAAGTACATATAAATAGTTGTATTCAAGGATCACAATGAACCGCTCCGCGCTGTGTATTTTGCTCTATTTTTGACACTTTATCAGCGGTCTTGATTGAGTATTTTAGGCTTTGACCAAGCTCATTTCTCTAATTTTAGTATTCTTGAAACATTGAATGCATTTTAAAAGGGTAGCTTTTTCATTTTTAGTCAGCTCAAAGTACATTTTACGAGGTTCAGCAACATAATATACGTATTTAAATTGTAGAAATAAAAAAATATTTTTACCTCACGGGATCCTTTAACTCTTCTATTATGAAGTTGAGGTAGTTCCTGTAACAAAGAAAATTAGAATATGACATGCTTTGCCAATATCATCATCTTTACATGCAAAAAATCTGTAAAAGACTGGATAAGAAACTGAAAGAGAAACTTTGTTCGAAAAATACCTGAAGCTTTGCATTATGTTTATTAAGGTAAAAGCTCATGGCAAGTAGCTTGATTCTACTTTCTTATGAAATTTTTGAAAATGCATCCTAGATCCGAGTGTTAAAAATATTTAATTAATCTGCTTTTGGAAGAAATATTATGAATTGAAAAAATCCAAAAAAAAAGGTTTCGCTTACCAGCCGTTATATGCGAACAGTCCAGAGTAAAATGACAGTGCTATGGACGTAACTTCCGTTGTGGTGTTGTCAAACGTAAAATGTTGAGTTTGTCCTGCAACATCAAAAAACAACAACATCTTAAGTAAACAATTGCCAAAAGTAACCTTCATATTAAAAAACTGTAATTTTATACAGTGAAAGAATATTCAAAAAGAAAATTAGATGTAAAAATCTCACACAAGTAGAGGCTCGTAATAATTGTATTATTCGATTATTTTCTCCCTTCAAAATTTCACTCCTGGATTTTAATGTCACAGGAGAGTCAAAAATCCAACTAATCGCTGCATCTATTGTGACGCAGGTAGCCCGGTAAAAGTTTGGTTTGCCGTTGGTGAAAGCAAAATCAAAGCTTCATCGTTAACTTTTCTACAAGTTCTAGTAGCGTGATTTCTTGTCAAATTTCGATGAAATGGGGGAGAGAGGGTGACTTTGACTAGCGTCAAGTCCTTTGAGATCACTTCAGTAAGAAGAAATGAAACAACTCTACGGTCTATGACTTTGAGCACCGCATTGCTGCATTTCTGCATTCCCTTGCTAGTACGTGGTTTTTTAGACGTCTGTATGTGCTTGGTTTCCTTTTCTGAACTCAGCGTATTTGAAATTAATAAAACCTTTATGAGAGGCCCTTTTCATTCCCCTTTGTTGATTAATGGTTTCCATTTGAAATTCCAGTAGCCAACGCGTGATATCCCGTGCTTGCTGGTTGTCGAACATAGCCAAATAGTCTCCTTCCTTACGCAATTTCACTCAGTGACTTGGATTTCCCAGTGCGATGCGACAAATCTGCCACGTTATGAACAAAACGTAGTGTGAACATTCCGGCGTTGTCAAATTTCCTGTGGTCACAAGGGAATCCACTTAAGTTTCTCGGAATATATTCCATTGAACCTCATTTGATGGATTAGGGTCTTAGTACCTTATTATTCTCGAGTATTTCGCCTATTTTCGAGTTGGGAACGGACACTTTCCATTCTGTGCCGGAGGCCGAAAGTTCCGGGCTTAGCTCCCGGAGTAATCGAAGCTGCGGCTCCAGAACCCGGAACTTACGGCCTCTGAGCCCGGAATGGACGGTATGTCTATATAGCCCGTAACTTTTTTTTTCAGTGTACCAGTCAGGAGGTATCGTTCCTTAGGCCGTGTCTCCACGGGACGTTTCATTAGATTTGTTCCAGTGAAAAATCTCACTTGCGAAGTTGCGGAAAATATCGAGTTAGTCAATAATAATCACAGTGCCAACTAAGAGTCATTGTGGAGTGTCAGGAATGACTTAAAAAGAGGTAGACATTTTGTTGTGTCGTTGAACGGGAAAAAAGCCCAGAAGTTTTATTCCTGCAATGGAGAATTTGCATGCAAATGTTTTATAGCTTCATCTGAAAGTGCCGAAAGAGCTGATTTCACTGTATTTTTTATAATTTTTTTCTGATATGGGAAATAGTATAAAAATAGATATAAAGTGAGAAAACGCACCGCCTAGTGACGTCGTCTGCCGGCATTTCCCATTTCAACACACGTATTTCAGCAGATTAGATCATTTTGTCATATCTTCTCCAACAGTTGTTCAATTCATGAACCAAGGGTATCTCGTGTTCAGTTCACTCCGTAGTTTCCACTTAAACACGAAATTCATCGAATTTCAGACACCTGCAAATTTTCTATTCCCTTAAAAGCTCTCTTTTCGCAGAGAGAGTTACGCAAATTACCAAACCCCAATACTTGTGCGAGACTCTGTAACGCTATGAACGGCATTTTTATCATCCGATCTTGACCATCTTTGGCTCGTTTTAAAAGAAATTGTAGTGTACTTTTATTTCAAAAACTATTTTTGCCGTAATCTCCATTATAAACGAGTTATTTCGGCTTTTCGGCCGAAAAATGTCATCAAATTTTAGACACCTCACCGAGAAAAAAACACATTGGATCTAGAGTCCAGACTCTTAAAAACATCGACAAGAAAAAATACTCTTAATTCAATCAGATTTTAAGCTTAAATCAAGAACTAAGCCTCTTAATTTGATCGGATTTCCTTTTGATTTAAGCTCAAATCTGCTTGAATCAAGAGTCCTTTTTCTTGTCTAATGTTTCAAGAGTCTGAACTCTAGATCCAATGTGTTTTTTTTCCAGTGCTGCAAATTCTCTATCATAGTTTTATCGGCGGAAATATGGCACAGATCCAAGACTCATGCGGCGTTTCAGCTTAGGAAAACAGAAAATCCAGCCTCGGAATGCGTAGGATAATCCGGTTGACACGTACCAACGTACCACGCGGGGATAATAACTCCATTTGCTCCGGCAATCATCCACACGCCGAGCGGGAAAATCGAGCCGGGAGGCGACACATCGGACGTATTCATGCTAAAAGGACGTATGTGCATAGGTTTCGCGTGAGACATAGGTCCTTTTGTCATGAATAAGTTCATGTAATCGAATTGATCGCTGATCCGACTGGAGATCTTTCCTAGATCAAGATCGGACCCGGATCCTGGCTGATCCGCATGGGAGCCGAACCTCCGGCGCGCGGTCACCTAACAAAGTCGTTCCTCCCCGGATACAGTGCGGATATTGGCCAATGAATGGCACGTGACTGGAATGTCTGCCGCAATAGCGAAGAGGGCAGTAAGTGTCAAATTTTCAAAATCGAGTTTCCTTCAAAATTCGTTGAATATCTTTTAGGTGAAATCACTGAAATAATTGAAACTGAAATTCATATTATTTTCATTAAAACGAGATGTATGAGAAAAGCCGTGGGTGCGCAAAAAATGATGCTGAGCAGGAAGGGACAAATTTTCAAAATCGAGTTTTCTTCAAATTCGTCTAATATCTTTTAGGTGAAATCACTGATATAAGTAAAACAGCAAAGTACATCTCATTTTCATTAAATCGCGACATGTGAGAAAACTGTAGGTGCGCAAAAATGACCTTGTTTCAGGCAAAAGAGCCGTAGGTAACATTATTTCTCCAGAGAGCCGATGAAATCAGTGCTTTCAAGTAAAGTGCGACCCTCAACCGCCAATAAACACACGTGCACGTTAGGAGGGCGATTATAAAAAAAATGGTCTTGGATTTTGGCTCTTGGTAAAAATTTGGGAGATAGGTAACATGAATGGAGCTGGAACAAATTTCGGACCGATCCGTCAAATTTGAGGGTGCGCACCCCCTTTCGATATAGAGAACTCGCGATTTCTTTCATTTTCACATTCGGGAAATTTTACAACTTTGCCATGATAGCGAAGAGAGCAGTAAGTGTCAAATTTTCGAAATCGAGTTTCCCTCATAACTCGTCGATTATCTTTTAGGTGAAATCACTGAAATAGCTAAAACAGTAAAATCCATCTTATTTTCATTGAAACGAGACGTATGAGAAAGCCGTAGGTGCGCAAAAAAATGACGTTTGTTTCAGGCAAAAGAGCCGGTAGGTAACATTATTTGGACGTATTTCCACCAAACAGACCTATGTGCGGGTGAGAAATATGGGGTGTGCTCTAGGAAGCTGCATAAGAAGCAATGTAAAAGTGGGCGTGGTTCCTTTTGAAGAATTGGAAAAAGCGGGATTTTACATTCTATCAAAGAGACCTATGTGCAACTGAATGCGGAACTCATGAGCCGCGGGCATGGCAAGAGAGCGTTGTGGACAGGGCTCACGAGTTAAAGCGCCCCGACGACCATCTCCCCGTCGTTCGAGTGCGCACTATCATTGCCGCTGACCGTCACTGGCGCACAATTATTCCCATTCACTCTTACGCAAAGAGAACTAACGAGCACACCCCACATTTCTCACCTCCACATAGTTCTCTTTGGTAGAATTACGTCCATTTCTCCAGAGAGCCAATGCAATCATGCTTTCAAGTAAAGTGCTACCCTCTTCCACTAATTTTTGACATGAAAATGTGTTGTGTGTTCCAAAACGCAACCACGAAGGCATGCAGATGATATCACTTACGGCTGTCATGCCAATCAATAACCTAACATGAAAATAAAAAATGTCCTTTTTATGTAGGTAATTGAATGAAATCGGTCGATTTTTAAGCATAGCCAAACGATTCCTAGGAGTCTTCCGGATGATTAGTGGCAATTTGGCAAAGAACGGAGACAGCTTTCATAAAAAATTTTCGGTCAGAGGCTTCTAAGCCCGTTTCCTCAAGACTACCATTTTTGCACTTACAGCTCTCTTCACGAGTAAGTGACATTATTCCTCCCGAAGCCATGAAATCAGTGCTTTCAAGAAAAGTGCGACCCTCAGCCGCCAATTAACATCTCCAGAATCCATTCAAAAATTGTCTGAGATGGCATGTCTGACGGTTCGCCAATTGTCCGACTCAATTTTCCTTTGCATCACTCCCATCCGCATTGCACCTCTACCTCACTTTCGGCTGCAACGGTGTGCGAAAAATCAGTTCTAAATGTGCGTCATTACTGCCGAGAAAAATGATCAATACCGGCGAAACCGGGCACAAGCACAACTGGACGTATTTCTATCAAACGGAACTTATGTGCATTATGACGTGAGGCCTATTATGCACATCTTCTTGTGGGTCTCAGGGCGCATGTTTGAATGCACATAGTTCCGTTTGATAGAAAATACGTCCAACTGATGAATCGATTATTCCATTAGAAGCGCACCGCTCCCCTGGTTGCCAAAACAACGGATTTAACCATCGCAGAAAGCTCACTAGGCCTTTAAAACTGAACCTAGCAAAGGGATGTCATCTTGGTCACTGACTTCATTAATGCTCCAATAATTTTGCAAACTCCAGACCACCCAATTTTGAGAAATGCATTACGTTATCTTCTATACTATAAGCTCCGAGACCTCCTAAATTTGCGTACCTGGTAACGCTTAGTTCCAGCGTTCTACCGGGCCGATTTTCATGATTTTTGCGGTTATCGACATGTGATAGTCTTTAAATGAGCCCGCTGTCACAGAATTGAAAATAGGATCCATGTTTTTTTAGATACATGCCCACGGTCATGGGTGTCGCACTTAGTTGGCTCACAGTTCCGTTTGCTTAATTGGAGAAGCGGGATTTCACGTTCTGTCAAACGGAACTATGTGCACAGTGTATGAGCCGTGGGCACGTATCTAGAGCCTTGTGAACAGGGCTCATGAGTTAAGCGGCAGGTGGGAGAGGCGCGACGGAGGCTTCGTCACTGGCGCTTTATATTTCCCATTCATTCTTTTAGCCCGGGTACTAACGAGCGCACCCCATCTTTTCCCCTGCACAAAGGTCTGTTTGATAGAAGTACGGCCAATTTCAGCCAGCTGTATTCGAAGCTCTTGGTCACATTCGCCGATCTAGCAACCGCGGTGGTGCTGGTGTGGCGGTCGGGAAATATTTCAAGAGCGCTACTGGACGCTGTCCGGTCCGCACTTTCACTCTCTCCCTCCACGACTCTCTCCCATCTCGGCTGTCGCTCAGCGGAGCTCAAGGTCGCTGCATCCGATTTCCCGAGCCGAAACGGGGGTGCACCGTATGCAATCTCCGACGGAGATCGATCGCCCCCGGAAAACGGAAAATTGCACTCCACTCCACGGCCCCGCCGCGGCGGGCGGAAAATGCGAAAATTGGACCCCGCCAATCGGAAATGCATAACCGAACAATGCGAAATCGATCATGTGATAAGAATCTACTTATTCACTCCTGCCTATTTTTTATCGATGACTCGCCGAACGCATAACGCTGGGCACTGCGGTGCGGCGGGGACTCTGTATGGATGTAATTCAATTTCGACAAATCTTACGTTCAACAGCGGGCTGATCGTTGAATGGTAGACAAAGCGATAGACAAAGGAGACATAGGCATAGGCGGTTCTAGACATTCATGCTTGGGGGTGCCCAGAGGTGGAAAATGTCGGAGACCGGCCCCGAAGGGGACGGTCGCTCAGGGGAGGCCTAAGTTTCGGCCCTCAAGTTTTACCCCTTTCCTACCCTCCTTTCTCTTTCTCTCTCCTTCCTTTCTACTTAAATATCTATACATTTAATGTAGAAAATTTTTAGCAAAACTTTCCATCAAAACTACAGTCTTACCATAAAAAAACAGTAGATTCTTTGTAAAACACGGCTATCAACATTAATTCTGTTTAAAACATTTTCAATTAATTGCTGGGATTTTTTCTCAGTGTGCGCGAATACAGAATCTTTAAACCCTGGTAAAAATTGGCGATAGGAGCTGCGTTTCAAAATACCATAGGGGTTCTTATAGACGGCTAAAGAGGGCTATTGAAAATCATATAGCTGGCTGTAGAAAGCTGAGCAACTCATATAGCCGGGCTATACGAAGCTATAACAAAGTATACAGTCGGGCTATAGTTCCTATCGCCGGGCTAAACACATTCTCGCCATTGGCTATAAAAGGCTATAAGAAATTGTGTAGAAATTCGTGTGCTTTGGAAATCATTAAGATTGATACGGAACTACCTTAATATTTACAAAACACACTATTTATATTTTCCTTTAAAACATATTTTTTTTTCATCAATTAAAATGAGATGGTCCATACAGAGTGTGCAAACATTTCAAAATCATGAGCTGAAAAACGCCGACTCCGCGAGATTAAATATTAGAGCCTAACACAAAGCGGAGCGGCGACGCATTGGTGCCTACAAACCTAACAGGGATACTTCACGCATTGCGCGGCGACGCACTGGCGCCTACAAACCTAACAGGGATACTTCACGCATCGCGCGGCGACGCACTGGCGCCTAACAACCTAACAGGGATACTTCACGCATTGCGCAATGCGTGAAGTATCCCTGTTAGGTTTGTAGGCGCCAATGCGCGTTTCGCGCTCTCTGCCCGCCCGCCGCGCCGCAGCGTGCCGAGGCGTCTGAAGCAACTATTTCACACCAGAGGTATTGCACAGTATCATACGAAACTGAAGGCGCTCTAATATATTAGGAATGGCAGGCATCCATCAAAAGTACGGAGCTTTCCTCGCAAAATAAATTAAGATACTACGGCGATAAAAGAGAGCGGTAGTTTAAAAACTAACTAAGTCTTAGTATCCGTATTTAGTAACGTTTAGCATAAACTTTATCGTCCGGCTGTTACTTAATCGCCATCGGCTATAAAAGGCTATAAGAAATTGTACAGCCGGCTACAGAAGCTATTGGAAATTTTACAGCCGGCCTTAGGTCAATGGTATTTTGGAACACAGATTTTACTGCCAATTTTTACCAGGGAAAGCAGTAATTTCACGGTTCCGATAACCGTACTTAATTTTTGCTTGGGGGTGCCCGGCACCCACTGGCACCCCCGTAGAACGCCTATGGACATAGGGAGTAGGGAGCGACTCTATTGGTTGAGTAGAGTAGCTCCTGTGGACTAAGGAGGGAAATATTGGACTATTACCATTGGGTCTCTCGTGAGTTACCGTTAGTAAGTCCATTACCACCTACCTCCTTTGTCTATTTTAACCATCCGCTACCACTAATAGGATCCCTCCATATCCATTTTGCCTTCTTTGTCTATCGCTCTGTCTAACAATTCCGACAAACAGCCCCTGGATAGCGTTATGGTGAATCTGATAATGGCGGTATGTTCATGTCCAAGTAGCACAGATTGCAATAAATTGCAATTATATTGAAAAACAATCAATAGAGTCATAAAAGGCGTTGGCGGAGAGATGATGCGTTCGTTATCAGTTGCCCGATAACTTTTGAGAAGATAGGCACATGTGGCGTTTGGGTTTCACAGAGCGCCAGAGTGCGTCGTAAGAACGACTTTTACGTATGTTTTGTAAAATTATTGATACTGCTTCGGAGCCTTCCGTATGTTGCCCATCTGGTGATGGGTACTTGACTAGGGGCCGTGGTTAGGCCAAGTGATGATGTTACGAAAATTCTCGATAGCCTTGTAATTCGGTTGCTTGAACCGAAAATGCAGTTCTTAGAAACGAAAGTACGGTTACATCAGCCAAATTGCACGGTTATATTAACCTGAGTCCACTGTCCAAGACCGCACTGTTTTTCTTAGAGCACGTATATACTCCAGATCACCCCAATCTACACATCCAATAGACACCTGGACATTTCTCTGCCGAAAGAAAATGCGGCACTCATGAGCCATGGGCAAGTGACAAGAGCCTTGTGGGCAGGGCTCATGAGTTAATGCTGTCCACCCACGCGGAGCCGCGGCGGCTTCGTTGCTGCTGACGTCACAGGCGCTATATACTTCCCATTCATTCTTACGGCCGTCGACTAACGAGCACATCCCATCTATCCCACCTGCCTCTGGCTCCGTTCGGCAGAAATACGTCCAGTTGGCGCTTACCTCCGTTTGCTTTAATGTAAAATCCCACTTCTCCATTTCCACCAAAGGAATCACGCCCACTTTTACATTAGTTCTTATGCAGCTTTCTAGAGCCCACCCCATATTTCCCACCTGTCTTTAGTTCCTTCAAGCAAAAGTACGTCCATCTTATTAACAAGCCTATATGTAAAATTCACAACGTAGCCAACGCTCGAATCCTCGGACCAGAATCGCCTAATTACGCGAATTTGAGGTTATATTGGGCCCCGCGTTCCATATTTCTCGTGGTTCCCCATCTCCATTCCGTCCGCCGACAATGGCTCCGCCGAAGCACGCGCTGACAATAATTGGTTTCTCGCCGCGGACAATGCATGCGTGAGAAGCGCCCGGCCGACCGCGGTCCTCCGCCAGATGAGCCGCGAAACTCGGCAAAAGTTAGAGTACCTGTATGCGGGAGAGTATTGCCATCTCTGTGCCGCTCTCTCATTGGTTCATCAGTTTTGAGTTTTGGGTTATCATGGAGCTCCAAAGTTGGACGATGTAAACAAACCCGATCCAGAGGAATACGTATTATCGGCTGAGAAATGAATGATAATCACACTCAATGGTTAACTGTTGGCAAAAATATCCATTAAGGTGATTCGACGGACGAGATTTTTTGTGTCAGAGCGATATGCGATATATCGCATCGATTTGTTCCATAATCTCAGCTACTTGTCATTTTTTTCGAATTTTGAGATCGAACCTATGTTGTCATGAGATTGAAGAATTCATGTACCAAATTTGACAAACAAATTCAACGTAATAAAGGCGTGGTTTTTTTAAAGGAAAAATATAGCATTAGATACTGATATCAAAACTATATTTTTCGTTATGAAAAAAACCACGCTTTTTTACGTTGAATTTCTTTGTCAAATTCGGAACATTAATTCTTCGGTCAGCTAAAATTATGGAAAAATCGATGCGATATATCGCACGTCGCATTGACGCAAAAAATGGCGTCCGTCGAATCACCTTAAAGGTCAAGGCGAACTCAAATCAGAAGTTGATCATAAAAAAATTTCTATCACATCCAAAATCATGTCTAGAACTTTGTAGAACTTGGTTGCCATCTTGTCTGTTTACATTGGACCAAACTAGGGGCGGAGGGGCTGGGGTTTGTTCAAATTTGTCCAACTTTGGGGCTCCATGATAGCCGACCAATCAGAGAGCAGCACACTATTTCTGTAGAAAAAAGATTGAGATAGCAATACTCTCCCGTATACAGGTACTCTAGCAAAATTTGCCGGGGTAGAGTGAGGATTTCTTTTTAGATTCGGCAATGATGCTCGCGACGAACTTGAGAAAAATGGACCCCCGGACGAGGGGGAAGGAGGCTGCGGCAGGACTGCTCCGATGGCAGCAACGTCATTCGTGAGGGAATTGCCCGCGAATAATTGTCAAAATCGATTAGTTTGGTCCGGGCTTGGCGCTTGCACGCCCCAAGTTGTCAAGTGGACCGTGATGGGCTCGACGAGGGCTCACTTTGAAAAAACTCTCCGGGTCTGAGAGGCGCGATCTTGGTCTGTGCAACGAACATTCTGCCGTGCTAAGGAAGAACGCCGTACACGGAGAAAAAAACTTCGTGCGTGGGACCCGAAGTTTAGGTCATATGGATCTCTGAAGTTTTCGGATTGAGCATCTGAACACGTAAGGTCCAGCTGCTGAGGTTTGGATCACACATCTGAACTTCAGTTTTTACATCTGAAGTACTTCAGACGTAAGAACTGAAGTTTCAGATGTGTGATCCGAACCTCGACAGTAGACCTAAAGTGTTCAGATGCTCAATCCGAAAACTTCAGAGATCCATATGACCTAAACTTCGGGTCCCATGCACGAGGTTTTTTTCTCAGTGTATGATCATTCGACAGTTGCCAAATTTCCTTTGACAAAATGTTCATTTTTTGAGAAAAGTTATGAAAAATTGCCCTATAAGTTTCCAGAAATTTTCGGTGGAATTGCGAAAAAAATTATAATAAGAACCTCCCATCTCTACCAATTTGATTGCTGCATACTCCCAATGTCTCCTTTTTCTATGCCTTGTCTATCAATTTCCAGAATGACAGGAACTCTGCAATGCCACGAACTAAAATATGTGGTTTGGGAGTTTCACCGACTAAATTGATTTAATTTTCCGATAAGGAACTGAATTTTCTAATTCATCCATGAAAGCACTTACCTCCATAGGGATAGTAATGTTATAACGCCGTTCTTAAAATGGGCAAGAAATAGTAGTTTTTTTATTGCAAATGTTAGTAAAAATGGACCACATTTTGCAATAAGAAACCAATATCCCTGGCACTCCTCTAACTTAAGGGCGTATCTCAATTTCCGCATGAGATCGAGAAAGCATAGATTCATATCTAAAAACAGGGCTCACGTGAAAATTGAGATACGCCCTTTCGTCAGAGGAGAGACGATATGTGCTATTGGTACTCCTAAGCAGAAAGGTGCTTTTACAGAAGTGCTGTAGATATTGGTTCCATATTGCAAAATGTAATCCAAGTAGCAAACGCATCATTTTTTTAATTGAGAAAATGTCAACGAACATGTTTGTGCGAATCGACAACGCTACTACAGCAGAGAAAATTCTTCCTCGTTAAAAGCAGTCGTGTCGACAAGCTACCCTTGGACGGACACACATGCGCATTTTGGCGGCGGCATGAAATATATAAGCAAAACACGTCCGAGATAGTCGATTGTCTTTGGCCGCGGATTTGACACATGTCACCCTGGCACTCCTCGAGGATCAATCGAATTCGGAGTTGGTTGGCCCGGACCAGGACAATCGTCAGGAATAAATAAAGGACGAGACAAGAGAATCGAATTTTAGAAAGTTTCGATGTGACGTCCGCTTGGAACAAAGGGCGCGCGGTGTAAATTGGTGACCGGAATTAGAGCCTCCGACATCGACACTTGGACGAGGAGCAGGATCGTCATACGTGACCTCATCGTGAATGTTACTTTGAGACTGCGTTTGGGCAGTGTCAAGCAAAAGAATGCCATCAACAAATGCGAAAATTCCTGTGTATGTGCTAAATTATGTAGCGTCGAGGAAAATTCTGCCGTGCTAAGGGAAAACGCCGTATGAGCATTCAGACGTTGCCAAGTTTCCTGCGCTTAAAACTGAATTTACTGGGAAAATGGACCACCAGGCAAGGTACGAGTTACAGGATTCTGATACATATTGCTTAACCAAAATTTCACGTAGAACACTACTCGCGCAACGAAAATGACTGAAACCAACACACCTAACGAAGATATTAGCGTTTTTATTTCACATTGGTTACGAGGAATTTGAACTGCCCGCTCACAAGAAACTCAAAGCTCCACGTGAGTCAAATCGCGCACTACAATGGTTTCGGCAATCTTCTCTATCGAGCAATGTCTCACCATGTGTTGTTCAAACTATAAGCAATTTGCTATAACTGAGCCAAAGCGTCAAGCTTAAGGTTGCTAGATTTTCATAGCGCAGAGACGTGTCATGATAACGTTTAGCGCGCGATGTGAATCACGTAAAGCATTGAGTTTTCATGAGCGGATGGTTTGAATTCACGCATCAAGAATCATTAAAGATCTTCGTAAGGAGTTGATTCGGTAATTTTCGTTGTGTGTATGGTGTTTTGCGTGAAATTTTGGTTAAGAAACATGTGTCAGAATGCTGAAATTCGTACCTTGTCTAGTGGTCCATTGTAAATATTATACTCCAAAATTTTCAGACACTTTTATAGGCATTTTAATCTAAAATACCTAAAAATCGCAAGGAAAAATATGCATGAATGTGGTCAAAAATACATGTTTCATCAAGGGAAATTTGGCAACTCTCGAATGTTCATACGGTGTTCTTCGTTAGCAAGGCAGAATTCGTGGCTTAGTTTGTCGTTTCAAAACGTCGGTTCGCTGTTGTAGAAACTGGGGTAAAAAGTTGAGTTTTTGATAAAAAAAGAGGCGTATGCAAAAACGACATTTTTCGCCCCCCACTAAAACTTATTCAAACTTCGTCTATCAGTTACTAATACTGGAGCGCTTCTTTCCCCAAATTTTCAGACCCCCAAAAAATTTTGGGGGGGCGCTAGGGGGGGGGCGGAAGTCAAAACCTGTGACCCTCGATATCTTTCGAACGAAACAAGATATTGAGGCCCGGTTTGGACGAAAAATCGTCTAAAATTGCATATTTTAAGATTCTAAAGGTCAAAATCCCAAAATTAAATTTTTAACTTAACTTATGTGCTTTTTTTCAGTTTTTGAGGAAAAACAATTTCTTTTAAACAGATTAAACTGAAATTTCACATTTTTTGATTTGAACCAAAACCAGTTTTTAAATTGTTCGTCTTTTTCCGCATCCAACGAGTGGTCGTATAAGCTGGGGAACCGAACGGTTCCGGAGTTATGATCGATTGAAGTTTCCGCTCAACGCGCGCCGACCGATTTTCGCGCGCAAAAAAGTCGGATTTGACTGTTATTAAATCAGATTTAATGTTCAAACTGAGCAAAATGCATTATAAGGGACTCTTGAGGGTCGCTGAGTCCAGAAATTACAGATACTTCCAAAAAATTCACGTTTTTAAAATTACAGCTCCGTAGCGCTATTTTAGAGGCCCACTGAGCGCCGACCGGCCGCTCAGTGGTCCTGTACGGAGCTGTAATTTTAAAAACGTGAATTTTTTGGAAGTATCTGTAATTTCTGGACTCAGCGACCCTCAAGAGTCCCTAATAATGCATTTTGCTCAGTTTGAACATTAAATCTGATTTAATAACAGTCAAATCCGACTTTTTTGCGCGCGAAAATCGGTCGGCGCGCGTTGAGCGGAAACTTCAATCGATCATAACTCCGGAACCGTTCGGTTCCCAGCTTATACGACCACTCGTTGGATGCGGAAAAAGACGAACAATTTAAAAAACTGGTTTTGGTTCAAATCAAAAAATGTGAAATTTCAGTTTAATCTGTTTAAAAGAAATTGTTTTTCCTCAAAAACTGAAAAAAAGCACATAAGTTAAGTTAAAAATTTAATTTTGGGATTTTGACCTTTAGAATCTTAAAATATGCAATTTTAGACGATTTTTCGTCCAAACCGGGCCTCAATATCTTGTTTCGTTCGAAAGATATCGAGGGTCACAGGTTTTGACTTCCGCCCCCCCTAGCGCCCCCCCAAAATTTTTTGGGGGTCTGAAAATTTGGGGAAAGAAGCGCTCCAGTATTAGTAACTGATAGACGAAGTTTGAATAAGTTTTAGTGGGGGGGCGAAAAATGTCGTTTTTGCATACGGCTCTTTGTGAACGGACGTATTACCTGGTTACATTATTTGTGGGACTCGTCATGTTTAAATATTTACATCGGAAACGTTCTCTCCAGACCACTTTTGAAATAGTCACGTGATCTTTTCATCGAGGTTCCAACACTTTTCTTTCTCCTTGGACCAGCGCTATCTATCCATCTATATACCTAACAACTTCACTTTCCTCCTTTTCCCGAAATGTGTAGTCTAGGTCTTTCGAGGCATCATATTTTGAACCAGTTCAGGTCCATTGCAATTTTGTACAAGTATCGTTACTCCTGCAAACTGACCGCTTTCAATCAGCCAGAACTCTCGACCATTTTTCGCTGTCCGTCGGCTAAATGCCGCCGGGTTTTTAAAACGCCCAGCGGAGAGTGTCCATCAACCTGATCGTTCACAGCCCCAATCGGAAGAAATCGAAAACTCGTCCAAATAAACGCACGCAGATAAATCGTTGTTTCTAGCCTGATTCGCGCGACGCGACGCCGCACAATGGATCGGGTCAATCACAGAGGTCGGACATGAAATTTTGGACAAAAACTGCGAATTTTGAAGTTTTTTCGTCACATTTTAAAGTTTAAGGAGGGTTGCAATTTTTCATGAAAAGTAAAATCTTGAAATTTCAGAAAAATATGAAAAATATTGAAAAATATCTTTTGAAATTAAATGCAAAATTTAATGCAAGGCAACTGCGGTTTTTGCTTATTTCGTGTTTTTAGTGCACATTGCAGTCCCAGCCCCTGAAAATATGTTTCATATTTTTCACAACTTTGTGAAATTTTATGAAATATTTCACGGAAATTTTCAATAGTTCTAATTTTTCATTTCACCCGTGCAACCCTGAGTTTAAGTAGTGCTTCTGCAGGAAAATTCAGGAGGAAACCAATGAAACCATTTTCAGAACGTCAAAGTTTTTTATGAACGGAGTTATAAGCGTATAAAGCTTCCAAATGTTGTCTGACCTCTCCTATTGACTAGATCCACCGTGCGACGTCGGCGGATGAAAGATACCCGCGGTTGAGCGGAAAATGGGGAAAGGGGCAAAATCAATAAGAGTGAAATTGGAGGACGGTCCATTCTGTGTCGTGGTCAGGGACGGAGCGACGGACCTGGAGTGCATCCACCGTGGATGCCATTTCCCGCCGCTGGACATCACAGAGCTGCCGCGCAGAGGAGGAACACCACCAGGCGTTGCCACATTTCCCTTCACAAAATACGAATTTTCAGGAACATTTGTGAAAATTCCCCCTCCAACTTTTCAGAGGATTTAGTTCGTAATTTGATCTAAAAAGTCTGCAAATTTCAAGGGAAAACATTCATAACTTTCTTCGAAAATAAATATTTTCTGAGAGGAGATTTGACAACATTTGAATGTTCATGCGACGGTTTTTCTTAGCACGGCGGAGCGGGCTCGAGGGTTTTTCCGGAGCCGTGGAAATGTGGCTATTGCACCGGACAGATGTCGTTTGTCCGGCAGGCTCCGGCCGGAGGCTCTTACGAGCATCCGCTGCAGAAATCGAATGCGCTTCATGCTCCACTTAGTGACGCCGCTTTACAAATAGTTCTTTCCAGTGGGTCAATATTAGGCGACGTTTGGTGGCGAGATAAAGTTTATCCTCGCCAAAATTGGATTTTATGACGACTAGTTTGTAAAGCCAACACTTTGTGTTGGAGGATTTCGCTCTTTCATGATCTTTGGGCATGAATCGTCGTTTCTCAGGCAAAACAACGGAACTGAAAATTGAATCAGTGAGGACGAAAACACACCAACTCGGAAAAATTAAAATAATCAAGACACGCTCGAAACTGCACAGTAGGTGAAGCAGTTACTTCAAGAAAAATATGTTTGCTGCTGAAAGACAAGTACTTATGGACACTTCAAAGGTCCAAGTTGGGACAAATGCGCTATAACTTCAATGATCTTTATGTAAATTTACTGCCTTTGGTGGAAATTGAGCATTTTCGAGTTACCGAGTTGGTGTGCTTTCGTTCTCACTGATTCAATTGATGTTGCAAAGTTCCATTCGAAAATTTTACCTTTATCCTAATTTAACTTTTCAATTTTACTTTTTTAAAACGTAATCTTACTGTTAAGCGTTTATAATTGAAAGTGGTGCTGATTTGTTTGCAATACTGCATTGTTTCTTTATTGAAATTTGAAGTGGATACTGAGGAATGAATTAATTGAAAGTTCCTATATTCAATTTATGAATGAAAAAGTAACGTTTTTTGTGTAAATAAAATCACATTTCTTACTCATGAAGTACTAAAGCTTACACTTGAATCAACCTGAGCACTGAACTAATGTTGGTATACTTCTTGAAAGACGAATTTTCCTGAGTGCTAATTCTTTTTCACAAGATTAGAGTGGCCTTTAATCAAAAAGGAAATAAAAATTGTGTGAAACCGTGCCTCAGTGATGCTATGCTGTTCATCCACAACCACACCAGGAGGGTGCTGCTCAATTTTATGCCCCGGGATTGCCAGGAAAAAAACAGCTTGAATTTACAGGGACATCAGGGATTAATGGTTCCATTCTCGAGAGGGGTCCCTGCATGGCAACTAGTTCGGGTCTTCCTACGGAAATCTACCGGGACAAACGACCAACGGCAACGGCAATTATCCTCAATTGGATAATGCGTATCGGCTGATCCTAATTCTGAGCGCCCAATTGAAAGCACACGGACTTGGTGCTTGCTGTGTAAGAGACGGATTCACTCCCACGCGGCTATTTAAGGAACGCAACAGGTGGACGCTCTAAATATCCCGTGTGCGGTCACGAACCATACAGTCAAAGGAGAATGGAGCTCTTGCATAAGTAAGAGATTTAAGATTTAAACTTTTCAAACTTTTCAACTTTTACTCCAAATGCAGGAACAGTTCAAGAATGAAGAACATCTACAGATGAAACTAGAAGTCGTATTTTTACATCAAGCGGACTAACAAAACAATTATCAACTTCCGCCAAGCGCATGAAGTTAGAAATTATATAGCGATCAAACTAAAAACTGTTAAAGTCTCTATACTTATACCTCCAAAATCACAGATGCTTCAGTATTTTACATGTTAAAATAGGATTTTGTATTTCATCTATCAAATATAAAATTCGGATAGAAGTAAAAGCTAAAACAACAAAAATAACTAATGGTAAAATTGTCTCTAAGGACTCCATAACTTGATTATCTATCGCTGGACTGAAGATTCAAATGTTAGGTTTTTATGTGCTTTATTTCTTGCGTCAATTTTCGCAGAATGGTGCTACTGGTGTTTCTGAAACGAACTCCAAAGCTCAAACAAGACGTTTCATCGCAAATGCGTTGTAGGGTGCAACTTTCAGTGGCAGAAGGAAGTAATGTAGTCGTCCATACCTTTCCAGTCAAATAAAACATAAAAGAGAACCATGAGAAAACATTTTCCTCGGCGAAGAGTTGAACCCCGACCTTCGGAATTCAGGCCGGGCCTTGGGCGACAGGAGAAAAGATGGAAACGCGACGACTGAGGCGCAAACCGTAGCGTAAGCGCAATGCTTGAAGTATCTATGCAGTCTTGCAGGCGCTAACGGTGCGCGCCGCGCCAGCAGTAGAGTACGCGCAATGCGTGAAGTATTCATGCAGTTCTGCAGGCGCTAACATGCGTTCCGCACCGACTGCAGTGTTTCGCGCGATCATTCAAACGCGCAGCCCTTTGTAACTTGTGATTTTAAGGTTTTTTGCAAAGGTATACTTAGTATGGACCAGTTGCGTTTTAATTTGATAAACAATAAAAACTACCGAAAATCCAACTAATTTTTGTCTCTTTATTTCCATATCGATGGCCGAAGTTTGAAATCACGAATTTCCGTGAACGACACTGCAGAGTTCCTGTCGGACTTTTCCATTTCATCTTTGAAAAGCTATAGTTGATGTAATTTCTTGCAAATTTCCTCGATTTATCTCTCAGGAGAATATTCTGTGCAAATTTATAGCTGTAAATATGGCTTGTTTCTCTTTAAAGAAATAAAATAGAAGCGGGAATTTAAGGAAATAAAGGAATCCGCCCAAAATGTCTCTTGTAAAAAATTAAATTGCTCACTTCATTTAGTTTGATTCCTTTCTGCTGAACGTGGTCCATTTCTTCCTTGAAATGTTCAGAGAGTTTTACTTGAACCTAAATTAAAAAAAGATTTCAAGAAAAAATAAACATAATTTTCCTATAAATATTTTATCGGAGGAAATTCAGCAATATTCGAATGTTCCTCCGGCGTTTTTCCTTAACGCGGCAGTATGACCATCTTCCCTCCCTCCTCCGCAATGCGTAACGTAATTTATGAACGGGCGTTTTTGAGGAATCAAGAGTAAACTTTTTAAGAACTGCCGTATTCTAAGTGATGACACTGCAATACTGTCAATTGATTAATTGGATTTGTACCCAGAACAGGGAGGAAGCAATAACGGTTCAGTGCGTAGCGTAGCGTCGCGTCACAGCCAGCCATCCGTAGCGGACATGGCTCCTAAATAGTCACAGGTAAACACAAAAACACAGTAAGAATTAATGCCACGAGTTCTACTAATTCAGGATGTAGGTAATGCGACAAATTAAGAACAGAGAGACTCCACACAATTTTTAGCTCTCACAAGAGAATAAAAATTGGTATTTTTTTCGATGAGCCTACGTGAATCACTTAATTAAAACCAACATGTTCAAAAATGATTCAAAAATCACTTTTTTGGGGAGGAGTTTCGTTGTACTTAAGAAGATTACGCCTAAAATATGGAAATAGGATGTATTTTTAAAACAAAGATTACTTCTAAAGGTTATTATGTCAAAAATTTAACAGATCCGAACATAAATTGATCTTAATTTTGCAATTAGGAACTAAAATCTCTGACTCATCCGAAACACACGTATGTGCACAGGCGCATACATAGTACATACGTTGTTCCTAAACCAAGGCGGAGATTCTAGTTCCTAATTTCAGAAGAAAGTCCAGTTAAGTTATACGTTTTCTGAAAATTTGGCGGTATTGGTATTGAATTGGTATTTGAATTTAAGCGAGTTCTTTCAAAGAATATTTTTTATATATTCCGTTTTCACTTGAATCTTATAAATAAAAAACTTTTTTTTAACAGTTAAAACAAGTTCTTCAGGACGAATGATCCTCGAACTGCTCTCTAAAATTCCCTTGAAACGTTTTTCAATTATTTATCATAAAGATCAAAAGAAACAAACTTGTTTTCCGACGTGCTGTAAGGAAAGGAACACGGTGAAGGGGGAGACGTTGCGTTACTGCAATCGTCTTGCCTGTGACGTCACGCTGGGTGACTCCTCGATCCCAACTTCTTTGTTTACACTACTTCCGCCCTTTTGAACCGGTCGCGAGAAGGCCCCGCGTTTTTCGCCGTGGGTGCCCGCCCCCCCCCCCCCCCCCCATCCCCTTCGCCACGATTCGCGGATCGACGGTTTCCGGGTGGATCCCCCGCCGAAAATGGCCCGAAGGTTGTCAAACTTACCGGTAAATCATCTAATTTTACGATCCTTCGGTTTGATGTGGATGAGACATCCGTCCAGTCGGCCAACTGTGGAGAGTCGGTTGGGAGTCCTGGAGTTTGTTATGTAAGGTGTTTTCTAATTGGATAGTGTTGTAACTGGGCATTGGAACAAATGGACGTATTTATGCTAAAAAGAACTATGTTACACGCAAACCCTATGCACATACGAGGGGGGACCCAAAAAAAACCGGAATTTCGCTGTAACTTGGCAACAATGGAAAATATTCGGGTTCCACCGCTAGGAGGTGTAACTAGGAGCTATGAAGAGTCACTAGGCCAAATTTCAACATCGTAGCACATTTTCTTTCCATTTTGGCGAGACTTGGCTTCAGGGGTGTTTGGCGACTTCGTAGTTTTTTAAGATTAGTCAATTTCAGTAACAACACTTAGAGCTCAAATTTTTCTCTCTTGCTCGTTAAAAATACGGTTTTCTCTGTTAACCTTTTAAAGTGCTGCTTCCAAAGGACAAGCCTTATCAAAAAGTTCAGTGTAATTACGGTTTTTTCAGTTTCAAAATGGTCTGTATCGCCCGAAACCCCTGTATGGCTCTAAACCGCTATCGCCATCGGCTAGAACCGCTGAAAACATGAAATAAATCGCGTTTTTGTGAATGAACATGGTTAAATATCGTTTCGTCTACTAGCAGATATCACTTGGATTTAATACAGAAATATTCAGAACATTGCTGTGAAAAATTTTGGCATAAATCGCGTTGTTGCCGAATTGATCCCCTATTTTGCGCTCTAGCCGGTGACGACCGCTTGGCGTTCAGCCTACGTTCGAACAATAAATCACACTTTAAAACGAAGAAAAACATTTGTTCACTTATGTTATAGGTAAATCATGTTCTCTGCAACATTCACTTCAAAAATTGACAGAGTTTAGCCGCACACAGCCTATGAAAATCACCTATTTTAAAAAACTACGAAGTCGCCAAACACCCCTGAAGCCAAGTCTCGCCAAAATGGAAAGAAAATGTGCTACGATGTTGAAATTTGGCCTAGTGACTCTTCATAGCTCCTAGTTACACCTCCTAGCGGAGGAACCCGAATATTTTCCATTGTTGCTAAGTTACAGCGAAATTCCGGTTTTTTTTGGGTCCCCCCTCGTACTTCCTTTTAGCATAAATGCGTCCAAATGGACTGAATTAAATAGGGAGGAGCCAAGTTTTGTGGAAAACGAGAGGTCTGCTTTTTGTTGAATTTATTTTCTTTGTTTCAAATTTTCAATTTTAATGAACGGCACGACTATATCATCTCGTTTACGTCTCACAAAACAAGTCAATTTTTTTCTTTGCAAAATTAATTCAATTTTACTTGACTTTTCAAAAACTTAGCTCTCCTCTCCTAACTTCGAAAACTGTAAAATCAATTCAGAGAAAAAAATCACTCTTTTGTAGTATTTCAATGTCTAAAGTTGGCCATTAGATGTGACTCGTAAATTTTTTTAAAATGTTCCTAACTTCGCAGAGTTTATTGCTTTTATCCGAGTTTGAGGAAAGTATGCAGCTTACTCTCCTGAAATTTTTCCGGCCTCTGAATTTTTTTAATTTAGAGGAAAATTTTTTTTTTCTTTTCTTGAAAAGGTTGTTCATACTCCAAACTTTCCAAGCAAAGAATTCGGAGGCCGAAAAAACATCCCAGGAGGAAAACCTGCTTAATTTCCAAAAACTTGGATGAAAGCGATGAATTCCGCGAAGTTGGAGAAAATTTTAACAATTTTTAAGAGTCTTATCTAATCATTATAGGAAGGAAAATGTATAAAACAGAATTGGAGACATTTTTTTTTAGAGAGGATTGAATCAATTTCGGAAATCTTCATTGAAAGTATGAACAACAGTTCCAAAGAAAAGTGCTCATGTTATCCTTCAAAATTTGTTGTAGGTATAGGAAGAAATTAATGAATGTAGCTCTTAAATTTACCAATCTTTCGTTTCGAATTTTTTTTTTAAATTCCTCTATATTTCCTATCTTTTTCACATTACTGTTCAATGAATCGTTTCCGCATTGAAGAACATGCATTCACACACTTCCTCTTCATAGGATTCTCGGAAAAATGGACACGGAAATTTTCTGTATGAAAATAAATAGCAGAGAAAACATCTAGACCTTGGTCAGACGGGGTAACTTGAATTCGCGCTCCTCAGACGTAAAGGCGTATGTCACTTTCAACGTGAGCCCTATTCTCCGTATAACTCCATGCTAAACAGAGCTGATGTGAAAACAGAGAGACGCCCTGACGTCAGAGGAATGACGAATTGACAGAGGCGAGGCGACAAGTGTTTAATCAAGTCTGCAAGCGACTGCAGCGTTAAAGAGCCAGTGCTATTGATTGAACTGTTAGCTCAATGACATTGTTAATATATTGCCGAGGAAAGGGTTGGGGGTGTCTCTGATCACCTCCGTTTCCCCAGGCAATTTGAGTCAATATTAACTTGATCGTTGGCTCCTTTGCTTGGCCTCGCGAGGCCAGACTCAGGCGGACTCAGGAGGTTCCTTTCTTTCAGTTTTTTTCCGCCGAAGGTCCATTTTTACAAAGGTCGTGCTAGAGTCCCTTCACACTGAGAGTCGAGACAAAACCCCCTCATGGAGTCACACACGGGAATAAAGATTACAGAAATTCAACGTTTTTTGTACTCTTTGATCTGCCCATTCTCAAACTCCTTTCTCCCTTTTTTCTCTCATTCCGTTTGTTCCTTGCCGAACCCGTGATTCCCTGGTCCATTCCAGATTATAATCTTTGCAATCGGTGAAAATGTAATCTTTATCCCGTTTGTGACACTGTGAAGGCCTAAAATACGGGAACCAATCAGAAATGGATTCACATTGTCTCGACTCTCAGTATAAAGGGACTCTAGGTCGTGCTAATAAACTGAGGAAAATATTTAGTCATATGTACCGTACTGCCGTGCTAAGGAAGAACGCCGTAGGAACATTCGAGAGTTGCCAAAGTTCCCTTGATATAACATGTATTTTTGAAAAAATTCATGCATATTTTTCCTTGAAATTTTTAAATATTTTAGATTAAATTGCGTACAAAATTGTTTGAAAATTTTGGAAAATAATATTCGCAATTTTCCTTGTAAATTCGGTTTTTATCGGAGGAAACTTGGCAACGTCTGAAGGCTCATACGGCGTTCTTCCCTAACGCGGCAGCGTAGGTATAGTGTTCAGTATCAGCTGTACTATTCGATTCATGCAATGTTTCCAATCCATGTTCGTCAAAAGTTCCGGGATTCGGAACTTTTTTTTACAGTTCCTCCCACTCCATGCCCGTCAAAAGTTCCAGGACTCTTTTTAGATTTTTTCAAAAGTTCCGAGAAAAATTCGGAAAATGCGGAAGATCCGAAACGTGTCGGGAATTCCAAAAGTTCGGGGAAAATTCAGGAACCTCTCAAAAGTTCCGCAATTCGGCACTAGTTTCGGGTAGTAGGAGCACTGGGTTTATGTGACCGTCATGGTTAAAAAAATTCAACACGTAATTATGTTTATTTGAACTTTTGATCGACTAAGATACGAAATGGTGTGTTATACCAATGATACACCATTGGACCGCGTTATAAACAGAAAGGAACCAAGCCACATCAGCTATTGCCAAATTTAATCGGGCAATTTAATGTTTTACATGAAAACGGTTGTGCGGATTTTTGTGCAAATTTCAGTGACTTTTCTCCATAATACAAAGCAAATTCCTTAAAATTTTCAAAGGAATCTGCACAGACGTTCTCTCGTAAAAATGGCAATTTCCCAGTTAAATTTGGCAATAGCTGATGTGGCTTGGTTCCTTTCTGTTCAACGTGGTCCCATTGTGGTCGGGATTCATAAGTTGTTGCTGAACTTGCCGAAAAGAACACGAAAACATGTCAAATAAAACATATGGTTGGGTAACAGGCAGATTACACACCATATCGATGGTGGTACTCCCAAACCATGTATGTCGGTTTGCGACGTTTCAGACTTCCTGCCATACTTTATTTTTTGAATGGAGAGCTGCTCAACGTCAATTTTTGAAAATTTCCATGATTGTTCTTCTTTGTCCGAAGCAATTTCAGAGGAAACCTCAAGAAATGATATTGATTTGTTCTCCCATACAAAAATAAAATAGGAGCGGAGATTTTCAAACACCGCGATCGAGATTAGGATTCGTGATTCGGAGTTTCAAGTGGGAGATATGTATCAGAAAAAAAAATCAGACACAAAAAAATTCTCCAAAAAAAAAAAAAAATCACACACAAAAAAATTGTTTAAAAAAGGATTTTCACAAAAGGATTTTTTTAAACAATGATTCTTGGCTCTATGAACTGCGAGGAAAAAATCATCACATGCCTCCTTACAACTAAATAAAAAACGAACAGAAATTTGCGAGGTCTTAAAATGAGATACGCGGGTTTTTTTACTCTCTCTGTGATACGACGTCAATCATACATTTTCTTGCGAAATTTTGATCCCGTAAAATTTTTTGGAATTTACATTGAAGTTGATCGCTACTGTTGAAGATTTCAGCTTCATTTTTTACAAAGGTTTCATCTTTTCAATTTTTTTCATCAGTGTATTGCGTCTTTTGCACGGGTTGTGACGTTGAACATAGTCAAATTGAGGAATAAGGCGGCAAGATATAATGTCGTCACTATGTGGATTTGACTGTTGGCTCTGCAAGGTGTATCTCTCAGCCTAATGTCGATTAAGTTCGTTAAGTTCGTGTACCTATTGAAATATTCCCATTGACAGTGAATGTATGGGGTTGCTGTGGTGTCTCTTTTGTATTTACATTGTGGTAAGTTGTCTAATGTGATAACATTGTGCGAATGCTGCGGTGAAATTGCATGTAAATGTCATTAATGTTAAAATAATAAGTTGCACAGGCCCAGGCCCACAGCTGGGATGGAGTCAGGATCTGAAATGGTAGTGGTTAAAATATGTTTAAAGCTCTACTAGGGGCTTATGGGGCTGCTTCGCAGCCCCTTATTTTTCCTGTACACTTTTCGCTTTCACATGTTTTTTTTTTTTTTTTTTTTATTTATTTTCATTTAATTTTCTGTTTTGTCTTTGAATCGGGTCTAATTATTTTTTTGAGAGAATAAATATAACAAATGTTTTCAAAAATTGTAATTTTATTTAGTAAACTTTAAACTAAAATTTTGTTTTAATCTTCATACAAAATTATTTTTTAGGTTTTACATTTGTTTTCAAACTAATTTTAAAGAAGATCTTTTTTTTATTTTTTAAATACTTTGCTTTTTTTTTCGATTAAATTGTTGATTCTTCTTTTGCCATTTTTGTCCTGCTTTTCTTCCTATATTTCCTACAACTTTGCTCTTCTTCTTTCCTCCTTTTGTCTTTTCTTTTTTTGCTTCTTCTTTTTCTTCTTCAGTAGCTGTTCCTTCTGGTTCTTCTTCTTTTTCTGCTCCTGTTTTAACTTCATCTAATTTTTCCGCTTTTTCTTCTTCGTTTTTTCCATGTTCAGTCTGCTTTCTGGTTTCCATATTTGCTGGTATGTTATCTTTTTCTTTTTTCGTTTTCTCACTATTCCACATATAAGTCAGTTGTTTATTACCCATGTATGTTCCTAACTTAACTTGTTTGATAAAAATGGTTTTTCCCAAGTCTTCGTGTTCAATTTCATTGGTAGTTTCGTTCCACAGGATTATGTCAATCTGGAAAATGTTAAAATATAACCTTTATAGTGTTCTACACGCAATTTTGATTGACTTTGACGGACGTAGTCCAGGCGGTCACTTTCAATTCTAACATAAGTGTCAACTAAATATTGCTGAAAGAGTTTCTTTGCTTGGTGTACATGAGAAAAATCTTCTCTGAAAGCAAGCCTGTGACAGGCAAATTGACGCATTGTAAGTTTATTGCGTTCCTTTTGCTTCCGAGGACCATTATGAATCAAAGATGGATCCCATCCCGATTCTCCATACGGAAATAGAAGGGGATATATCATCGGATCACAGTGTGGACTGAGGACTGATAAAAGTTTAGGACCACCGTGCTTGAAGTTGACCACTACGTGACGGTACCCTGGAGGCTCTCCTTCGGATGAATCAAAAATACCGGCAATTTCGTCCGCAGAAGGAGTACTTGATGTTCTTTTATCCATGGCAATGTTATCAATGAATCGTATGCTAAAATCTTGACAACTTTGAGTATTGTCGATCATTGTCGATGCTTTTTTGTAAACGTTTGAATAAGGATTATGAGACAGAATATTACCCAACGAAAGAAGAATTTCTTCTTTTAATTCATTATTTTCGTCGCGTGCAGTACGAACATTCAAAGATGTAGACGTGTCAACTATATACAGCTGTCCGTAAACTGGAGATTCTTCATTGGGGGGCAAAAGGTCAGAAATGTATCTAAAATTAAAAAATAAAATTTAGAGATGAGTAATAAAATAATAACAACACTATTAAACAGAATTTTAAGTCTTATTATTTTCTCTGAACTGTTTATTTTTAAAATGTTTAAAAACAAAACGGAATAGACAAAGTCCAAATAGTAACTAACAGAGGAGGAAAGATTTAAATGCAGTATCCGGAATGCAGCTGCATTCCGGATGCGTTAAGGGGTGGGAAGGAGGGAGGGACGGACTGAGAAACTGAAAAAAGTACGTTACGTAACGGTAAATATTAAATAAACTTACCTATATATGGATCCTTGAACTTTAAAGCAATAAGGTCCATCACCCGGAATATCAATTCGATTTGCAGAGAAAGAGGCAAAAGCAACAGCACTATTATAATTTCTGATATGCTTTATGAAATTTGGAGAATATAAAAATAATGATTTCAAATCGGTATTTGTCCGAATACTCGGTAAAGAAATTAAGCCATTTTGGCAGCAGTTATTAAAATGACCATTGGACATTTCACCCTGAAAATGGCGAGCATCACAATGATGACAAATTATATTCATTGAACCGACTGAAAATTTGGTAACAAAATTTTCATCAAAGTTCTGATCATCAATTTTATACTTCCGAAATGAAGAAATGAAACTTTGATTTTCTATACTAATAACAGAGTTAAGTTCTTGCTTCACTAAACGAACATGCGAAGAATTCTGGAAAACGCGACCACGTTTTGGAGGACGACCGCCTCGGTCATTGAAAATTTCACTCATAACAACTGTTAAATTTAAAATTAAAATTAGTAAAAATTATTATTATTTTAACAAAATCATAACTGAAAAGTTCAATTTTTAAATTAAAAAAAATAAATCAGAAGAAAAAGGATGAAATGAAAATGGAAATTAATAATAAACATATTTATACACATTGAAAAGAAACAGCGTGAAAAGTTCTGATCGGAAATGAGAAAAAAAACTTGGAGGTTATGATTGACTTAATGAGGAAAAATTGGCAATAGGAAAAAGATGGAACCAATCATGAAAAACCGTAAAAAAAAAAAAAAAAAAAAAAAAAAACGCGGGAAAAGAAAAATGTAAGTTGATGGCAGTTGAGTGTTGGAAGTAACCTCACTTAATGATGATTATTGAATGAAAACAGCTGATAAAAAGACAGCAAACAGTAAAGTAAGATGCGTAGCAACAAAACTTTTCCGAAAAACAAAAAACAAAAACCCCCACTTCCCCTCATCCAATTTATGAGTTTTTAGGGATTTAAAAATCGGGGACGAACCCCAGAAAATAATTTATAGTTTTCCCGAAGCATTGAGAACAACACCTTTCAAATGAACCAACGCCCCTCGCAATTAGTACAGTGGTTGATTCACAATTTCATTCTATTTTTCAAATTAGATATTAAGATAGCAAACTTAAATCTGTAGACTTATGTGAAAAACTGTCGTTGATTCTTATGTTTGGGGGTCACATACATCCTAAAAACTATTCGATGGGGCCAAATTTTGCACAGCCCTACTCCGCGTTTTTTCCTTCGGCTATTCTACTGGGAGCCGATGTCCCAACCACACAGACTGTGGTGAAATTGCCCGAGTGTGAAAATGAAAAAAAATTGCGAGTTCGTCTATTGAAAGGGGGTGCGCACCCTCAAATTTGACAAATCGGCACAAACTTTTTTCCGGCTCCATTCTTGTCACCTATCTCCCCACATTTTTACCGGGAGCCAAAATCCAAAAACAATTTTTTTTTTCATAATCGTCCCTCTAGTGTGCACGTGTGTGTTCATTTTACGTTTTTGCGCCATTTTTTTAGGAGACGAGGACTGTAATTTTTTATTCATTAATTTTTTTTTGTCGCGTATTTGCCTGAAATGAGACTAGCGATAGCTATAAGCTCTCTGACATGCAATATTTTCATTTTTTGTCACGATCAGTTCTAAACGTGCAGGGCAGATTTGCGCGATCTTCGCGACCATCAGCAGGTTATAATCCTTAGATGAGCCCGCTCTATCAGTTTTTGTGAAAAAGACCCAAGTTTTCTTACTACATTACGTGATCAAGTAATGAATTCTCCCGTTTAAACAACGTTGATGGCCAAACTACGAAACCACGTATCTCCGTTTGCGACGTTGCAGACTTCCTGTCTGGTATACTTAAATTTTTCTGCAGAAAACAAGTCGCTCTATTTTCTCGATATTTCCTTGATTTTTCTTTAGTGGTGGCAGAAAGTTTTCTCCATACATTTCAAGCTGAGGGGTTAGCTTCTGAGAGCAGAGTGGAAATTTTGAAACATCGCAATGGAGATATGTGGTTTCACACTTTGGTCCTCGATGTAAATGTTCATTTTCTGTCACAGTTCGTTAGGCTGGCTCGTATCTTTGAAAGTTGAGAAAAGTTCAGGTCTCCGTCGTTTGAAATATGATACAATGTGAACAAATGAAGAATCTTCTTGAAGAAAAAAATTGAAAAATCTTTTTAGAGGTCTCTCGAGCGTCCGAAAGGGTGCGTATCAAACATTTTGTATTTTGGCAAAAGAAGTGTCGTTTCTCAGTGGAAATCAGCAAACTGTGCGTCTTCAGGCCAAAAATGTTGTCTTCTTTGGCCGTATCTTTAGCCGTAGAGCTGCAAACGACCAATTGGACTGCATTTTGCAATTTGAAACTATAAATTCTGGCTCTACTGGAAAAACACTCAGGTGCATAGGGGAACAAAAGGCACATACGTTGTTTTTAAACCGGGCTAGGATCTATAGGTCCAAATTGAAAAATTTAGTCCAATGCAGGCGCGGGAACCAATCACCCTCCGGCGCACAGTGGATCGAGTCAATAAGAGAGGTGGGACAACATTTGGGAACGTTAAACGCTTATAACTTCGTTTAAACATAGTTTTGGGGTTCTAAAAAGGGTACCATTGGTTTATTAGTAATATGTTCTTCTAAAAGCACTCCTAGAAATTTAAAATGTGACGAAATAAACATCAAAATTTGCAGTCTTAGTCAAAAATTTCATGTCCGACCTCTCTGATTGACTCGATCCACTATGTGGCGGTTCGTTCTAAAGATCTACTGGCCCGATTTTCACGATTTTGGTGACTGTCGACAAAATATATTCACTAGATATACCCGCTATATTTTAATTAACTCACGTGGCCCGCGAAGCGCCGTCTGGAGGCTGGACCGCGTAGTGGCCATGTGGCAAACCCCATGATTATTTATTTTAATGTACAGTTCCATTTTTAGACGTTGGCTGCTGCAACATCCAATACTCAAATCTCCCGATCATTGAGGAAAGAAGAGACAGACACCAGAACTTTCGCGACCTATGTCTCCCAACTATCGAGTGAAGAGAAGACAGACACCAGAACCCTCGAGACCTATGTCTCCCAACCATCGAGTGAAGAGGAGGCAGACATCAGAACCTTCGAGGCCTACGTCACCCAACTATCGAGTAAAGTGGAGGAGACAAGTGTCTCGGCAGAGATTGACTCTTCTTCAGAACCCTCATTGAAACCTCGTAATGCACCATGCTGCTGGTATTTTTTCGGATGCTGTTGTGACGACGACTGCCTGGTACCATTTATTCTAAGGGAACGGGACGAGAGAAGAGCGAAAAGAGAAGCCAAAGTGAAGAGACAGAGAGAAATGCTCGAAAAAAATGGTCGGTCAGGATGGAATCCCTTTGCATGTCTACTGTCTCGATCTTCCTCTGACCCGGTTGAAAAAGAAGTCACGAGCCGAAGCTCGTCGTTGAATGGAAGTGAGAGCGGACAAAGAGAGCAGCGTGAAGTACATATACAGGGTGTCCCAAAAGTCCCTTCCACCCCCTCTAAAATTTTACCTAATTGATATTTTGAAACGAAACTTTGGGGATGTTCATCGATCAATGTTAGCTACTTTTGGGGCCCCCCAAAATTTTCAGGCCCCCCCGTGGGGAGGGGCTGCGGACCCCAACTTTTTTTTTTCAAATAGCAACCCCTATCTTGTGATACCTCATTCGAAAGAGCATTAAAAACTAAGAATTTTGGCGCAAACCGCAGATCAATATCTTAACTTTTGACTGAGTTATGATAGGTCAAAGGTCAAATTTGACCTATTTTCAAAAAATCATAACTTCGGTTCAAATTATCGTAATGAAAAAAATGAAACGGGAAAATTTACCAAATTGTAAGCACTTTTAAGTAAAAATCACAGAAATTACTTCAAACTAATTTTAAGGGGGGTTTCGGACCCCCAAATACGTAAATTCAAAGGTCATTAAATTTTCCTGCGAAATAAGCCAATTTCCCCCAGATTTGCCTCCACGTTAGTTCAGTAAGGTCAAAATCAGTTCAACATTACGTTGGCAAGTCCCCAAATTTCGGAAAAAGTTTAAAAAAACGAAATTTAAGGTGATTAAATTTGACCGTTTAATTTTTTTTTTTTACTTTGCTCGAAATTTGGGGACTTGCCAACGTAATTTTGAACTGATTTTGATCTTACTGAACTAATGTGGAGGCAAATCTGGGGGAAATTGGCTTATTTCGCGGGAAAATTTAATGACCTTTGAATTTACGCATTTGGGGGTCCGAAACCCCCCTTAAAATTAGTTTGAAGTAATTTCTGTGATTTTTACTTAAAAGTGCTTACAATTTGGTAAATTTTCCCGTTTCATTTTTTTCATTACGATAATTTGAACCGAAGTTATGATTTTTTGAAAATAGGTCAAATTTGACCTTTGACCTATCATAACTCGGTCAAAAGTTAAGATATTGATCTGCGGTTTGCGCCAAAATTCTTAGTTTTTTATGCTCTTTCGAATGAGGTATCACAAGATAGGGGTTGCTATTTGAAAAAAAAAAGTTGGGGTCCGCAGCCCCTCCCCACGGGGGGGCCTGAAAATTTTGGGGGGCCCCAAAAGTAGCTAACATTGATCGATGAGCATCCCCAAAGTTTCGTTTCAAAATATCAATTAGGTAAAATTTTAGAGGGGGTGGAAGGGACTTTTGGGACACCCTGTATGATATTACTATACCATAGTCCGATCGGGACCGATATGCAAATGTCTTAAAATATACTAACTAACTAACTAACTATAAATTGGTAAAATTATAGCTCGTGTTAAAGTATTAATAGGTCGGACTTAAATTCGTTGTTTTGTCAAAGCTTTTCGACTTTAAGCCATTATCAGGACTGATATATAATATTATACCAAAGTCCGATTGGCACCGATATACAGATAAATTAAAATCTATTGATTGGTAAAAGCATAGCCAGTGTTAAATTTTTAATTAAGTCGAACTTAAATAAGTTGTTTTGTCGAAGCTTTTATCGGCTACACGGCATTATCAGGACTAATATAAACAGAAAATAACTTGATCTGAGGGGCTTGGCGGACAAGGCGCAAGTGCAGTTTTTGATTTTTTTGAGAAATATGTGTTTGAATTTTCGGAGTTGCATGGATCCTCATGAAGGAAAGAAGGTTTAAACTCACTTTTTGATTCTTAAAAATTGGAATTTGGAAGCAAATTTTTCACAGACTATGCAGTAAGACTAGTTTTACTTGAAATCATTAACAGCTCATTTTTTTTCAAAAACTGCACTTGTGCGCCTTTTACTCCAAGCCCTTCACCTGTAATGCCGTGCTAAGCAAGAACGCCGTAAGTCCATCAATATTTTCCCACGTTTTTTGGAACCTAACATTTTATAAAATAAAAACCGTTTTACCTATGCACCTCGAATTTTCAGGTTAAGTTCTTAATAGCACTAAAGAAAGAATTCTTTAAAAACATTGTCCCAAAGTACACAAGTTATTTTGCTATGATACATTGATTCCAAAAACTTTAAAGTGGCATTTAAGGCGTTTTTGCGTTGCACGGCAGTGTACTTGATTAACATTTTATTAGAGGATGAAGGAAATTTAGTTGTGTTTTCTGATTATTATCAGAATTATTTCTTATCAAAAGAGGGAAGTCGCAACTTATTGTCCACTAGAGTGCAATGCATGTGGTAGGTATAACTCATTTGCTGTCAAATTTATGTCTGTTTGAATATAAAGTAGTGGCTCGTCATTTTTCAAAATCCATGACATTTTCAGTTGGAAACTCCGAACAGTTTCCCGGAAAAAGGACAATAAATTGAGAGTGGTAATTTCGCAGCGATGAAATGCTTTTACGTTCGTCCGTCTGAACACGGACAAATGTCATGGATGATTGGAACGGGTCAATGTTCACGGTAAAAATTATTCCATGACGTCATGAAAAAAATCTCTCGAAAGGAACTGAGACTCGCACCGTTGCAAAGGCTTCATGTTAAACAATCACAATGCGCAGAATCCATTAAATTTTCTGTCGCCCATGATGGCTTGTCAATTTTTTCTGTGCCCAAAAAGCACTACCAACTCATGTTGTGACGTCGCGCCAGGGAACTACGAGAACCAATCAGGAAGGGCAAAAAAGTAGACGCTTGTAGCTTCACAATTCGCAGTTTTCTGAACTTTGACATACAACGGACACGTTGCTTTTCAAGACCGCAGGATTCAACGTTGTGATTGTGAACGTGATCTTTGATTTTTCAAGTAATTTTTCTTGGTTAAGCTTCAAGTAAGGCTGTGGAATATCCGTCGAACTAGTCATATTGACATTGAACTTATGAAATCTCTGTTGTGTGTCACCAGTATTTTCCTCGTGGTAAGTTTCGTGTACATAATTTCTTTTAATCCCTTGTGCGGCAAGTTATTCACCTTCATATCGTATACTCATTTTGTAAAGGGTCTGAAAATTATTTTAATTTTCAGAGTTTCTTTCATCATTTCCTAAAGGTCACTTTACTTGTCATAACGGCATATCATTGTGAACTCGATAGGTAATGACTGAAGTACTGCACATAAATATGTTTGCAAATACACGTGCACTGTTCTAAAAAATAAAACCTACTCCGTTCTCATACAAAAGGTAAGTTGGATCAAGTTAGACTCAAACTAAGCGGAAATGAAAGGCATTAAGAGTCAAACGCTATATTCAAAACCTCACAAGTATAAAAGTCAAAATTGACACAAAAACTTTTACTTTTGTATGGCTTATGTGGCACTTTTGAAGGACTGTGTACTTCGTTACAGGGATACAGCCCTACAGCTTTAGAACCCAGTCCTACTGCCTATAGTTGGCGCTATTTTAACGAAAGTGGTAGAGCTCAGCGCTAAGGTGATTTTTTCGTGTGACTCTCTCTCTCTCTCTCTCTCTCTCTCCCACCTCTTCATTTTGGGAATGCAGGGAAATTATCTGCGATACTGTAAGAATTTGATTTTGAGAGAATATCTAAGATGCTCAATTACCTTCTTTTGAGCGTTCACCACGTTAGTAGTGCACGCTCTTTCTCGTCTTTTTGAATCGAGTATGTTACTAAAGTATCCATTGATAAAGGCCCGCACTGCTCCATGGGAATCGGCGCCATTTTTCGTGACGGGAAGCAATACCTAGTTTCTCAATTTTTTTCATGTATCGTTTCTAACTTTCTTTTCCTATTCTGTCCACTTTATGTAATGCCTGTAGGCTTGTCTTTGAGAAATCAATATCTTTACGTTTTAAAACTCTGCAACGTGCTTTTTTTTGGTAACCATGAGGTAAAAAGTGGCGAATTTGCGCGCAAATATGAAAATTTAAGCCCCAAATGCTCATCAGCCCTATCATATGCCGGATTGGCTGGGACGTTTAAAATAAAATTGGGTATGGATTTTTGATTAAGAGCAAGGGGCGGGGCTGTGATCGAACCGACGTGACTAAACCTACTAAACCTAACATTCTTTCAAACAGATTCAACCAAACATTTCTCTGTAAAAAAATAAAATGACGGCGGAAATTTTGAAATGTCCAATGGCACTTGTGATACTTTGACCGAACGGTGATGATTTAACATGGAGTTGATTGGAGTCGACCCCATTAATTTTGACACAGTATTTTAATTTTTAGGTTCTCGCGCCTGGAGCACTCGAAATATATGGATTCCAACCGTCCAGCGCAGTGGCTACGGTTGCTGACACCAGTGCCCTGACAGCAAGCTACTCACCTCAGGGAATCAGCCTGACACCTAGATGTCTAATTCAGTATTTGTTCAAGAGGAAGAAGAAAAAAAAACAGGATGCTAAAAAAACAAAAGACTTGCTTGAATTTAATGGTCCCACTAGCAATGGAAACGGTGTGCCTTGGCCATTAACACCACCCCAAAATTCGCCGGACAAAGGAGGGAAAAAAAAGGGTCGCAAAAGTAGAAAGTCACCTAACAGGTCATCTCAAGGAAGTGGGCAAAGATAAGACCACGCACGGAAAAATTTATATTAATGATGTAACAATTTTGTAGTTAAAAAAAGTGTCCGACATGTTTCAATGTAGATTTTACAATAACTAAATGCTAATGTAAGCACCCCCTAGTTAAATTAGCTCTCCACTAGAGTCCTTTTATAGGGAGAGTTGAGACAACGCGGCTTATGGATGTCACAAACGGGAATAAAGATTACACAAATCGGACGTTTTTTGTAATCTTCGATCAACCCATTCCCGAATTACTGTCTCCTTCCCCTCTCTTTGTTCCTTGCCGTGCCCTATATTCTCCGGTCCAACCCGGTTTATAATCTTTGCAATTGGTGAAAATGTAATCTTCATTACCGTTTGTGACATTGTGAAGGCCTAAATTACGGTAACAAATCAGAAATGGATTAGCATTGTCTTTACTCTCAGTATAAAGGGACTCCAGAGGAATTGATCTGTACGAATAGCACTCATGAATGCAGCCCAAGTTCTTTTAATAAATTTCACGATTTTAAAAGAAATGTAAATAAACTAGTATTCTTTCACTCTGAATAATTTGCAAGCAGCGAGCACCATTTTTGGGAGTTCCTAAGAGCTCCGCTCAACCTAAAATGGCAGAGCCAACCAGAACTGAATCCATTATGTTTATGATGCTCTCACTATTACGTACCATACTTATATTCACTCCCATCAACAATATATTTCAAAGACTCCACATAAGATAAGGCCTCGACGCACGATTTTTATTACCAACGCTTATAGCCTGTGTCACACTATCAAAATATATACATTCAAGTCGCTTTTACAGCGGGCCCGGGCGCTCTGCGACACCTAATCGCCATTCTTGTCAATCGATCCAGAGGTCATTTGGTAAATGACATCTTGTAATTTCCTCTTGAATGCCACCTATACATGAGTTTGCTGGACGTTCCCTCCGTCTCCTCCCAGGAGGAACCCAATCTAGTACCTTCTTAGGCAATCTGTCATCCGCCGTTTGTTGAACATGACCATACCAGACAAGCTGTTCGCTCATATTTTCATGCACGATGTTCTGCTTGGCGTTCATGATCTGACGCACTCTAGCTTTTGTTCCTTACGTGATCCCTCCTCAAGATTCCGGCTGATCTTCGCCAGAAATCCATCTCAGTTGCCTTAAGAATCTTTTCGGTACGATATTTCATGGGCCATACTTCGCTGTCGTAGGTCACTGTCAAAATACTCCATCAAAATGTCAAGGTCGAGTGCTGTAATTGGACTGCATATTGCAATTTGGAATTATAAATTCTGGCTCTTTTGGAAAAACACTTATGTGCGTAGGGAAATTAATGGCACATACGTCGCTTTTAAACCGGGCTAGAATTTCTTTAAATTGGACCTTTGTCCAAATTGCAAAATGTAGTCCACTTTGTCCAAGTCATCGAATAAGCCAATCACAACACCTAATCTTCATATTTTTTTTTATGACCAGCTTTGATCGTGTGACGCAGGCTCATAAAAATTGTAGGAGTTTTGAACACATAGACCTCCCTGCGCATACTTTATTTAGGTGGTTGCCAATTCGAATATTGTTGTTTATGTCGAAAAATGCTTCAAAATTTCTGAAAAATATGATGCCTTTTGAAATGTCACGTGAAATTTCAAGTAAAAAATTATGTGAAATTTCAAGGGACATCTCGGTCTCAAAACATTATTTGTGTCGCCTTCCACATTGAAAAAAAATTCTCGGCGTTTTTACCAAGGTCCGTTGGTACCTTTACCATCTCACTTTCTTTTATACCAATTATTGGTAATTTTACCAAGACAGACTGGTAAGCTTACCTAAAACCCGGTCTTTTTACTCTTTTATCCAGGGAAGAATACCACTTTTTTTGGTAATCAATTCCCGGTAACTTTGCCATTTTATCTCGGCAATTCTACCACAGTCGATAAAAAATATTGGCGTTTTTACCAAGGTCCAGTAAAATTACCGAGAAAGTTCAATAAACGCACGCCAATTCCATGAATAGTAATTTTACCAAGAAAAAACTTGGATCAAATAGAACCCTGAATTCTTGGTAATTTTACCCTCTTCTTAGTAAATACACCGAGATTTTTTTCAGTGCATGCAAGCTGACAATCGCGCACTCTGGCGTCCAGAATATGAAAAGAGCCCCGATCGCTCCGAGAGGAAGCTAGGTAAATTAAAGTGACACTCTCGACTCGCCGCGCCGAGAAGTGCCCCTCCGTTTCACGTGTTTACGCCTTTACAACCGGTAATTGTGTCCTCATTATACCCATCCAGATATTTACCCGTCGCAGCTGATGCCCCAATCTCCGCTTTAATTAGAAAAACGAGCGCCGTGATTTGTTTCCTACAGAGGGAGAGACGTCCCGCCAAGCAACAACCGCCCAAACTCCGAACGGTAACACGATGTGGATACGCGCTTTTGACCCGAGCTCGAAAACGCGTATTTTCAATGCAAAACGTCATGCAGATACGTGGTTTTGCTCGAGGTGGTTGTTTTTCCTGTCCCACGATGCAGTTCCTCAGAGTGTCATTTTCTACACTTAGGCATGATAATGGAGGAGAGTGTACTGTTGAGGCGTGTCGTGGTTTGCGATGGATCGATTGATCTGCTGTTTAAACCCATGAAAAGGATCGATAATTAGGGTGCTATCGAAATGTACCGTAATGATCGGTTCTTCAACATGACTACAAATGGTATGAAAGATGCTTCGGCTGGTGCACTGGTCAAACATGGCGGGGGGTATTCCTTTCGTTAAGTGAGGGTTTCATGGTGTGTCCATATTGGTTTGAACTGAGGAAAATAGTCATTTTGATTGCTTTTTGCCACGATTATTTGGATCGCATTTAGTGAAAAGGCACCAGCGCGATTACAATGTTGCAAAAACGTCCGCAAAGGGACAAACCCTGGTAAAAATTGGCAGTAGAATCTGTGTTCCAAAATACCATAGACCTACAGCCGGCTGTAAGATTTCCAATAGCTTCTATAGCCGGCTACACAA
Source organism: Bemisia tabaci (assembly GCF_918797505.1). NCBI lineage: Eukaryota > Metazoa > Arthropoda > Insecta > Hemiptera > Aleyrodidae > Bemisia > Bemisia tabaci. The sequence goes on along the minus strand of NC_092801.1, from coordinate 26,398,806 downwards.
TTTCTTATAGCCTTTTATAGCCGATGGCGATTCAGCAACAGCCAGGCGATAAAGTGTATGCTAAACGTTACTAATTACGGATGTTAGGACTTAGTGAGTTTTTGGAATACTGCTCTCTTTTTGGGCCGTAGTATCTTGATTTATTTTGCGAGGAAAGCTCCGTACTTTTGATGGATGCCTGCCATTCCTAAAATATTAGAGCGCCTTCAGTTTCGTATGATACTGTGCAATACCTCCGGTGTGAAATAGTTGCTTCAAGCGCCGTGGCACGCTGCGGCGCGGCAGGCGGGCAGCCAGCGCGGAACGCGCATTGGCGCCTACGAACCTAACAGGGATACTTCACGCATTGCGCAACGCGTGAAGTATCCCTGTTAGGTTTGTAGGCGCCAGTGCGTCGCCGCTCCGCTTTGTGTTAGGCCCTAATATTTAATCTGGCGGAGTCAGCGTTATTCAACTCATGATTTTGAAATGTTTGCACATCCTGTATGGATTATTCTCAATTTAATTGATGAAAAAAATATGTATTAAAGGAAAATATAATGTGTGTTTTGTAAATATTAAGGTGGTTCCGTGTCAAACTTAATGATTTCCAAAGCACACGAATTTCTACACAATTTCTTATAGCCTCTTATAATCGATGGCGAAAAAGCAACAGCCAGGCGATAAAGTGTAAGGCCCGGCGATAGGAACTTTAGCCCGGCTGCATAATTTTTTATCGCTTCGTATAGCCCGGCCCTATGATTTTCTCCGCATTCTACAGCCAGCTATATGATTTTCTGTAGCCTTCTTTAGCCGGCTATAAGAATTCCTATAGTATTTTGAAACGGAGCTCTTATCGCCAATTTTTACCAGGGAATGGTTACTTCTTCATCAGTGGCGTGGCGTGGCGTGAATTGCGATGTATCGATTTTATGCATTTTAAACCTATGGTAAAGAATCGATTATTAAGGTGTTCGCTGCGAACACCCTGTTTGTCGATCCTTCTCCATAGGATTAAATGGCATAACGATCTTTACATCGCAATTCACGCCACGCCATTGTTCTTTATAATGGTCCAAAAAATATCGTAGAATAGCAAATAGTTGTGGCTCCCCACCAAAAAATTCTTAACTTTAAAGGAGAATAATTGTGTACATATTAAAACTGTGCTAATATTCATTATTTTTATAAGAAAAGAAGAGGCTGCACCATTTTGAAAGCACTGTAAATGCGCTGGTTCCTTTTTGCTAAATGCGATCCATTTTTCATGATATTTTCGATAACTGAAAAATTTTCCAGTTAATTATATTTTATTTAAGCTTGCTAAAGAGCCGTGATGAGGGTAAACTGTCACCGGAGAAATAATCAATTTTGCGCTCGATCTCTCTGGTCAAGGAGTTGCGAGGGAGTAAGAAAAGTACGTTGAACATAGATGTAATCTCTTAAAGACCAATTAATATACAATCACCGATTTTTTTTTCCAGAATTCAGTGTTGGCACCTTCAAAGTTTGATACCTCAGGCAAAAAGATGTATAATGTGTTAAAAGTAAGAAAATCATCGTTCCGCAATTATTTTTGCGCCCCATGCAAATATGTTATTTTTTTATATCATGTGGCGAGCGTGATTTTTATGAATTTTTTTGCTGTATATCCTGAGAAAAAATTTCAGTCATAACTGTTAAGTTGAATCAATCAAATTTTAAAATAAAGGCGATAATATATAATGTGACAAAGGTGCTTACCTTTTTCGCTTTCAGCTATTTTTTAAGTAAATTTGAGAGGATAATATACGTGGTTTTTTTTTTACTTTTTTACCACTGTCTGTTGTGCTAACGAATCAACAGGTACTTCAATTTGAGGAAATGAGACCCGCATTGCCATGCCGATCAAATCGGTCTTCATAATAGATTTCGTTCAAAATTTCCTGTACATATAGTAATTTGATGCATCGTCATTTTTTAAATCAAATTTGTTTCCGGAATTAATATTCTGGATGCACCTGCTAAGTCTATCAACCATTAATTCAAAATGATATAGATGGAAATACATAAGTTGAATCAAAATTACTATATTTTTTTAATAAACAAAATACTGTCACATTATTTACAATTATATTTCAGCACTACATGTATACCTGTACAAATATACAAGGACGTAATTTATAATAAGTTTCGCAGAGGAAAACAAAGATGCTTTGAGTACAACTAATATTGATTTACAAATTGATCCACTACACAGTTGTGAAGCCTCATACTTGTTTTTATAAACATAAACAACACGTCATATAACTAGTACACAAATAACATCTAACACGGGTAACAAATTAATTGTCAATTCAAAAATACTATCTAATTAGTAAATTAAAATTATGGCGATTTCAAAAGAATAAAACTAATAGGACAATAAAGTCTACTTTACTTCAAACATTCTTAAATATTGAAGATGTGTATGATATTCCAATAAAATCTATTACATTAGAAAACTCAAAAGGGATAAGCATCACAGTTAAGAGAGGAAAATTTTTGGACTAAAGAATCCCAAAATTTTCATTGGCTAGTACTTACTAAAAGGATAAAATAAAAAGGCACCAATAATAATCTAATTTTTTGCACCGATTTAACAACAAGTTTTGCCTCGATTTTTTTTATAGAATCTGTTATAAAATTTTAAATAATATAAGAAGAAGTCGCATGATTGCGACGTTTTAAAATATCGATGTTGTCATATTTTTTTAGAAAAAATAATAGAAAAAAGATATTAATACGAGTGGTTAGAAATTTTCGCAATATGCTCTGTAAGTAATGAAGGAACATTCCAAGTAATTATATGCATAAATGGGTTTCCTCTAAAAAAAATAAAACGTGGCTAGAAGTCTGCTACATCACATGTTTTGCGACATTTTTTTAACCATAAAAATGCGACGTTGTGTGATTTAACATTTAAACGGTAATACCTGGGGATCACTCTGTAAGCATTTCCTCATTATGTTCCTGTATACACTCAATGTGTGGCGGCAAAATAACGAATGCTCTCAAGTCATAGTGTTCTATGAAGAATAGTCACTTAAAACATAGCTTTTCATCATCGTCAGTGAAATGATTTGATTTTACCTTGAGAAAAAATTCTATTTTATCGATAGAAATAAATTCATCATTACGCCGTACACCTCATTGCATAATGCCTGGATTATTTTTTATTTAATTTTTTTCAAGTATCTGAGCGTTAAAACTCAGCACGTTTAGCAGTGACACAACATGGAAACAGAACAAACAAAAACATTTACTTTCTTGCATTTTTAGTGAGAGAAAACACATTCATCAATTTTCAGTCCCTCCTATTTCAAATTTAGAAGTTTGGTATTTTAATTTTAGAAGTTTTAAATTTCAATTAAGATACTTGATAAAATACCAATAACCCGGTAAAAAGAGAACGCATCTACTCACGTTCATCTGTCTCAATCTAGGCACCTAATTCTATTCAATCAATTTGTTGTCAATTTTAGCAGACTTTCCTCAAACTTTCTATTACTGGTAAGATTGCGAGCGTTATAGAGCTTGGAGCCTTTCTTCACTGAACTTCGCATTAAAACTACCGAAAATCTCTACTACAACTCGCATTTCAAAAAAGTAATGGTTCGCTTTGTTTTATTTATAAAATACGCGACTGCTCCAGCGGGTACTTTCATTATTGAAAACTTTAGTTTAAAAACATAAATGGCTCCTGTAGGATCCTTTGCTTCTAAAATATCTCCGAAATGTATGGTGGGAAATAGTCGGGCTAACTTTTTCTGATAACTTTTCAATTTCAATTTTCAGAGAGCCTACCCTGAATAAATCAAGAGCAATTCCGAAAAAAGTAATGGAATCGATCAGGTGTAAAGTATCACTTCAAATCAGTTTTTTAATTTTTAAAATCAACTAGCAAGCTAAAATTTTGGTTCATTGAAACTTTAGCGCTCCCAAAAATAATCCAAATTCGCCATTTAGTATGCATTGGCATTATCAAAAAATATCCATCGTCGCAATTTAAGAGGGGAGGGGTATGGTTTCAACGGTTGAGATACCTGATGCAAGATTGCTTGGACGGTGGAAAGGTACCGACAGAATGGAAAGAGTCTTGGGTGTCACCTATATACAAGAAGAAGGGTAGAAAAGATGAGTGTGATAACTATAGAGGACTGTCGGTTGCAGTACCCTGAGCAAAGTGTATGGAAAAATCTTGAAAGCAAAAATTGAAGAGGAGTGGAAAGAACATGAAGCGGAAGAGCAAGCAGGTTTCAGAGCCGGTCGGTCAACGATTGATCACTTATTTACCATCATCCACGTCATAGAGAAAAAGAAGGGAGTTGGCCAGGAATTACATCTAGTGTTTGTGGATCTCCAGAAAGCTTACGATAGTGTGCCGTTGATGAAACTTTGGGAAGCCTTGAACAAAAGGGGTTTTAGTGGGGGACTAATTAGTGCTATTAAGGAATTTTATGGTGGGGCTTTCTCTAGGGTTAAATCGCATGGGGAGTTATCGTTGGGGTTTTTAATTACTAAAGGACTGAAACAAGGGTGTTGTTTGTCGCCAACCTTATTTAAAGTGTACCTGGAAGAAGTTTTAAAGGAATGGAAAAGATGCTGTTCGGGAATGGGCGTCCCGCTACGTGAAGATGGCACCCTTTATACTCTGTGCTTTGCTGATGATCAGGTGGTAATAGCTCAGGACGAAGAAGATGCGAATTACATGACGCGGAAGCTAGTGGAAGTATACCGAAAGTGGGGAATGGAAGTAAATGTGGTTAAGACGGAGAAGTTGGTTATCGGTGGTGATCAGCAAAGCATTGAACTGGAGGATGGCCGGAAGATCCTGGACTGTGAAGAGTATAAATATCTCGGAGTTTGGTTAACTAAGGACGGAAATTTGGATCGGGCCATTAAAGATCGGAATGTGCAAGGCAGGAAAGCTATCGCGATGCTAAATGGGGTTCTCTGGGACCAGAGTATCTCCAAGGAGACCAAAAGGAAAATTTACAACGTCATCGTGAAGAGTATCGTAACTTACGGGAGTGAGGTCTATGTTCTCTTTGATTCTTGACGTCACATCGCTTCACGAGGAAAACGAGTCCCAAGCGCCTTCATCTTCAGCCATAGGCAACACGCGCTTCCGGAGAACATGCATCGTTGCATCTAGAAAATCTCATCCGTAAGATCGATTGAGTATCTTTCAATAATTTTACCGTGTACCTTGGCACATTTTGCCGGATATCATAATTTCGTAGTCAATAAAACATATTGCGTGCAATTACGCGGACGTGTTTTGCAATATATCTATTGATCTGCCATTTATACCTACGGATCGATAAACAGGAAAACCCATGAAATAGAATTGATAAACATGATGTTCGCAGCGAACACCTTAATAATCGATTCATTACCATATCTGTAAATGGGGAAATATCTACTATAGTCGATCATTCACGCCTCAGCACTGGTTGTGTGCAGGCGATTACGACGCAATTTGTGACAAAGAGGAGAAAAACGGAAACGAGTGACAGACTGTTAGTCATTTCTCCGTGACTTTTTCGTTGTTGTTGAAAGTCTAAAACCCCGTTTCATTATACTTTTTCTATCTTTTTTGGGGAACAAAAAACGAGTGCACATTTTCTCCAATAATGACACCTGTTTTTTTTTCTTTTCTTTTTTTTTTTTTTTTTTTTTTTTTTTCGGTTTGCAGGATATTCTGAACCATTTCCAAGTAATGAAAGTCGGTATACTGTGCTTTGAAAAAAGTGGTAACAACACAATTGAATACATGTGCCTCTGCTAGGCATATGATTTCAGAGAAATAGACATTCAATCTGTATGCTGTATATGCAATAAAAGTTCAAGAATGAGCAAAGAAAGCAAGCTGACATTTTCTTTTGAAATTGTCAACCAAAGGCTGGGGTTATTTTTGTTTTACGTCCGTATAAACCAAACTTTCGTGTTGAAATTTCTCTCCATGTATAATATTTTCCACTCAACATTTCCCAACGCATCGTTCGATCGGCCAATCGCTCGCGACAGAGGCGTCAAACCGGATGTCACGGATTTTCAAGAAAAGTAGCTGACATTTTCTTTTGAATTTACAACCAAGCAGGGCTGAGGTTTTTTGTGTTTACTTCCGTGAACCAACTTTGTGCTGAAATTTCTCAGTGGAGGATATTTCCAACGCACCTCGTTCGATCAGCCAATCGCTCGCGACAGAGGGCGCCGAAACCGGATGTCTCGGAATTTTTCAAGAAAAAACTAACAGACATTTTCTTTTGAAATTCTTAACCGAAGGCTGGGGTATTTTGTTTTTTACTTCCCCCAATTAACCAAACTTTTTTGTTGAAATTTCTCTCAGTGGGGGCTATTTTCTACTCAACATTTCCCAACGCAAATCGTTCGATCAACCAATTGCCTCGCGACAGAGGGCGCCGAAACCGGATGTCTCGGGATTTTTCAAGAAAACTAGCTGACGTTTTCTTTTGAAATCGTCAACCAAAGATTGGGGTTATTTTGTGTTTTGAGTCTCGTGTAAACCAAACTCTTGCGTCGAAATTTTGCTCTGTTTAGGATATTTCCCACTCAACATTTCCCAACGCAAGTCGTTCGATCAACCAATCGCCTTGCGACAGAGGGCGCCGAAACCGGATGTCTCGGAATGTTTCAAACCGGCAGCGAGCAGCGCGTTTAATTACTGTCGCCAACGCCGCGCCGCCGCTCTGGAAAGCGTTGTCGGGCCGTCCAGGAAAAATTCGAATTTCCCGCGCGTCTCGTTATGCGTTTCCGCGGAGAACAATGCCGCTTTTCCGGTGGCGGAGAATAAGAGTCAAGAGCAGTCTAATTGATTCGCTATGTTCGCTCCATTGGACTATTTAAATCTAAAGGAGCTACCGCCAGTCGCGACATGGGCCCCGTCGCGCGTGTATTCTTACGGGACTCGGGGCTCACGTCGCGACGGAGATAGCTCCTTTCGATTTAAATACGCCCCATTGTCTTAGGCCGGGACGTGAAACGTGTGCCGTCGTGGTCGTGCGAGAGGCATCTCTCTCAATCGAAGAAAATAGAAAATAAATTGCCGCCGAGTCCGACTCTCAGATGTTATTTAATTGTTTTCTTCTTCTTCTTATCATATAGTTTTTTTCGCATCGCTTTTCCGCGGACTCTCGCTCAGTGCGTGTGTGAGGGGCACGAGGCGTTTAAGTTATTTCGGATGTTTCTAGGGCCTCCTCTGTAACTGATGGCCGTATTTTTATATATTAAAGTCGCACTTTAAATAGCCCTGTTCCTTCGGGAGCAGAGGCGGATCCAGCAACTTGGCAACACCGGATTTCCTCCATTTAAATCTAAGTTAAATAATCGATTCGTGTCGGAGCACCTGGCCCCCTCAAGAATCGATACATTTCCAGAGGTTTAAACGGGGGAAACAACAATGTTGTGCATTATTTCTGAATCCGGTAATGTTCGGGAGGCCTCATCTGACTTATGTGCTTTGCGATATATCGATTGATCTGCCATTTAAACCATGGAAAAAGATCGGTAAACAGGGTGTTCGCAACGAACACTTCTAAGGAGAAAATATCGATAATCGATCATTCACGCTTCGCCTCTGATTAAAATATTCCAATTTTAACGCATGAGTTAAAAAATACGATTTTGTAACGCAGATTCAAACTACCCGCTCAAAAACAAACTAGAGCCTACTCGTGTCAAAACTAGTACGTACTAAATTAGTTTTTCACATGGAATAATTTTCCTGTGTACTAACTTTTTTTATTTTTGTTTTATAAAATTAATGTATTTGGTATCAGGTAAAGAAAGATATGTGTTTACAACGAACACCTCAATAATCGATTCTTCAAATAATCGAAAGCTCCAAATGAGGGAAATTTCGCTGATCGATCTTTCACGATCCGCCACTGCTTACATTTTGATTAATGGAGTTTTGAGGAAGTCTTTAACGTATACCATCATTGTAGAACAGTTTATATGGGCCTCAAATTAGATAAAATGGTATTTTTTGAAATATATTCCTGCAAGCGAATAAAGTGATTGGTCACCGTAAAAGATAAAAAGACACATGGAGGAATTCCATTTTGAAAACTTTAAAGCATAATGTTTGCAAAATTCTCACCATTTTTTCATTTGTGCTCCGTAATTTCAGCGATCACAAATCAATTTAATCGCTTCAGAATATACTGTTGAATTTAATCAAGGTCTGTGAAAATGGAACTTTATATGATGCTATGTTCAAGGCTCTTTGATCCTTAATCTCAATATAAACTAAATAGTGCCCCTCTAAGGAAAGAAAATCTACTGTGCCCTCCTTGAAAAATCTTTAATTCTGCCCATGCCTTAACGAGAGCGAAAAAATTCCCTCCTTATAGAGAAAGACTTCCCAAACGCAAATTCAACGACGAATAAAACTTTCATGAGCAACTCCCCGGGTAAAGTTGGTCGAAACTCGAGATTAACACTTTGAGGGCGCAGAGATATAATTTAATACGAGTGCAAGAGATATTATTTGCTGCACTGCCATGACTATTCACTCACGCAAGTTTTTACACAGTATAAAACAGAGACACATTAGCGAAATGATTAATCATCACAAACATGGTTTTTTTGTGTGAATGTTTATGTAATCTTGTGAACGCGTGGCAAATGTTATCAAAATGGTTGCAGGCATGTTAAAATGATCCGGAAAAAAATGAAAGTGCACTTTCAATTTTATGTAAATATCAAGGCACACCTCGAGTTGACACATGGAATGAATCAAAAGATAAATCAGACTTGCTCAATTTTGCATGAAAGGGAAAAAAAATCGTATACTTCTTTTGCTTATATGAACATTTTATGGTAAAAGGAACTATGTCTCATGCAAACCTTATGCACATAGTTTCTTTTAGCGTAAACGCGTCAATATGCATGAATGGGGCACCCACGAATATTCATATTTTTTCGGTTACAACGTTAAACCGGAGATAAAACATTATCCCCGGACTGCGCATGCCCGAGGCCAATGACGTCTGCGCGGTTGCAATATTTCTCAGAAAAATGGAAAACATTTCACTTCTTGATTGAAAAATAAAAATAAATGAACATGATAACATTAAAGGATCACCTGTCAATGTGATGTAATGGATCATTAACCAAATTTAGACCTTGAGCACTTCAGCAGTGCATATTTTTTTCAAAGAAGTACGTAGAACACGTTGTACTGACTGAAAACTTCCAAAACTATCCCATACGTAAGAAATAAACATTCGTTGTTTACATTATAAACAGAACATTACAATCCCCGCACGCAAAAAAACCATATTCAAAGTAGGCCGAATAAGGCATTAAAGCACCCTTGAAAGCGGCGCGGCGAGAATGGTCGAAATCGATATTTCCCGATTTGAAGCTGTGATAAAGGATCGATTATCCAGGTGTTCGTTGTGTTCAATCGATCCTTCATCATGTCAGTCGATAAATCGCAAAGCACGCGACGACGTTGGTTTCAATGCGTCCATTGTATTCTACAAAAAATTCGATAAAGAAACTTCCAAAGTGGAGCTTAAAAATTTTGTGTCCTGTCTTGAGGTCCATTTATTCACAACTGTCGTTAAAAAATTAATTTGCTGTTCATTATGTGATTACAATGAAAGACTAAAGATAAATGGTCATCGAACAGCTAACAATAGCAGAAGAATGGGTTGAGAGACGAATTGAAAAAATTGAAAACCGATTCAAACAAAGTGAGAGTTGATCAATTTTGTGAAAAAATGAACCTGGGTCTATTGGTTTTGGCAAAATCCGAATACCTATGTGCTGTTTGGCTACACTGTCAAGCGTGCGTCTATGTGGGAATAATGGACGTGAAAACGTGAACCAATACGGATATATTACGTTGACCTATGGTTTACACTTAACATTGTCAGACTTCTACTAAAACACCGATTTTAATGCGTAATGAGTCCTCTCAATCCCTCCAAAAATTCACCTCCGAAAATCCTCCAAACCCTTCCAAGGATCTTCCTCCTCTTCCAAAAAAAAATAGACAACTAACTAAGTTTCATTAAAAGCACATATTGACCGTTTTCTATCTGAGCACGGGATTTATTAGGCAAAATTTTTAAAAACTTTTCTATCGGTGAATTCATCAAGCCAAGTGATATTGATGTAAATGATACACATCAATATCACTTGTTTTTCATTCACAGTAAATAAAATTTTTTTCACATTATATCTTGGAATATGTCGAAACCAGGAAATTATATCTAATTCTATGGCGCGGCGTTTTAAATCTTTTAGCAGACTTCAGCATTCAAATGAAACCGAGAAAACATGCTTTCCAGATTTGATAGATTTCTCTCTTCCGGATGAAAAATATTCTATTACAACTTTTTTCTTCTCTTTATTTTTTAGCCATAAGTCCGGATTTAGATTTGTTATCGTTCCTATACCCTAACAATACAAGCCGCACTGGAAAAAAATTCGCTTAATTGGATCTAGAGTCCAGACTCTTAACAATGTTGACAAGAAAAAATACTCTTGACTCAATCGGATTTTTCGTTGAGTCGAAGAGTCGAGCCTCTTGAATGCGGCGGATTTCCTTTTGAATCAAGCAAAACTCCGATTGAATCAAAGAGAATTTTTTCTTGTCAATGTTTTTAAGAGTCTGGAATTTCGATCCAAGTTACTTTTTTTCCAGTGAGCAAGAAATCCTACAGCTAATCCAAATATCCAAAATACATATACTATTGAACGGTCAATTTTGCCTCACAGAGTCACAGACGAATACAACTTCTTTTACTCGCTTGAAACTTGATGCAACATGGTTGGTTCATTTCTATTGAACTCGGTTCATTAGTTCACCTCAAAATTTTGACACACGCTGGAAAAAAAAAACACACATTTGATCTAGAGTCCAGACTCTTAAAAACATCGACAAGAAAAAGTACTCTTGATTCTATCAGAATTTAGCCTAAATCAAGAACCAAGCCTCTCAATTTAAGCGGATTTCGTTTTGATTCAAGCAAAAATCCGATTGAATCAAGACTATTTTTTCTCGTCAATGTTTTCAAGAGTCTGGACCCTAGATCCAATGTGTTTTTTTTTCCAGTGCAAGCTTTACAGACGGTTTTCTCACGTCATGCTCCCCTTTTTGGCTTCTAAATCCACGTCATGACGCGTCGCGTCTCACGTTTTGGCATCGTGGACATCGACATCGACTCCTAAGCGTAACCTAATCGACCGCGTAATGAAAAGATTGCCCCGAACCAACCATTGACCGCCATCAGGTCAATTTTCGTCGGTAGTTTGCGGCTGTCTGTAAATACCGAATCTCGGGTGATAGATGAGTGGTTGCGTTAAGTAACCGGTCACCGTCGCCACATCCGGGCTGTACCGGAAGTGGCCCACGCATCCATTTTTCCGCGTTGCCGAATTCAATGTGAAATATCGGATCGCCTGTGGTTTAAACGAGGTTTTTGCACGACAATGGAGATGTTGCGCGTGTGAGGAATTTGCAATTGACTATGGATTCTAATGTAAAAGTTGGCGAGAAACACGATGGTGCCACTGGTTTTCTCTGAAATCAGCTCCAAGCTAAAAAAAGCTCTCAAGTTGAGGCAAAATGGAGGGGATATCCCACGCTATCCTGAGAGTCCACCTCTACATCAAGACAAACTCTCCATGCAAGATAGGGAGCAATACATTAGCAGGGTTGCCGTGTTTTCAGTTTTGAAGTATCTCCAAATAAAGTGGCAGCCCTGTCAATGTATTTGCTCCCTATCTTGCATGGAGAGTTTGTTTTGATGTCAGAGGTGGTCTCAGGATAGCGTAGGATATCCCTCCATTTTGGCCTCAACCTGAGAGCTTTTTTGAGCTTGGTAGTTGATTTCAGAGGAAACCAGTGGCACCATCGTGTTTCTCGCGAACTTTTACATAGGAATCAATAGTCAAATCGCAAATTCCTCACACATGCAACATCTCCATTAGGCGGCTGCAGTCGATAAAAGCAGTGCTCCCATTTCCCGGAAATAGTGCCAAAGTTTGGAATGTTTGAGATTCTCCTGAATTTTTCCCTAACCTCTGAAATTCCCAAAATGTTCCGGATCTTTTGCATTTTTCGGAACTTTCTCGGAATTTTGGAAAAAATCTGGAAAGAATCCCGGAACTTTTCACGGTTATGAAGAGGGACAAATTGGAACAAAGAAGTTCCGAATCCCGGAACTTTTGAAATGAAAAAAAAAAAAAGAAATTGAAAATTTACAAAATGAGCGCAATCATCCTAGACTCACGACTGAATAAAAACCGTCCAAAGAAGTAAAAGTTATCCGATTTTAATGTTTAAGCTGTACTGCCGGGCTAAGGAAGAATGCCGTTTGAACATTCGAGAGTTGCCAAATTTCCCTCGATGAAATATTTATTTTTGAGAAAAGATATCGACGGTGTAAGTCGGCAATCACATAACTTGGTTTGTGACGTCGCAGACTTCCTGTCATACTTCATTTTTTAAACGGAAAACTACTCAACGGAAATTCTTTAAAACATCCGTGATTTTTCTTCTCTGTGCGGGGAAAATTCTGCAAAAACTTCAAGAGATGATGTCAGTTTTTTCTCCTTTAGAAAAATAACATAGAGGCGGAGATTTTCAAACACCGTAGACGAGATATGTGATTGCCGACTTACACCGTCGATATGTATATTTTTCCCTGAAATTTTCAGGAACTTTAGGTGAAATTGCGCAAAAAATTATCTGAAAAACTGGAAGGAAAATATTCAGGAGTCTACCCGGAAATTCGTGTTTTATCAGAGGAAATTTGGCAACGCCTGAAGGTTTATACGGCGTTTTTCTTTAGCACGGCAGTGTAGGACTCGCATTTTAGTGTCGTTTACGAATATCCAGCGTGGGCCGTTAGTCTCGTGTCTGGTGGATTAGAGAGAGGATTATGTCATTAAATCATGGTTCGAAAAGTCATTTTAAGCGATAATCCGGTCATTAATACGACATAATTTTTCAATCACTAAAGTGGATGTCATTACAAACGCAAATCCGAACGCAGAACGAACTTGGTCAAATGTAGACTAATAACTTAGGGATATTATTTACCACTTGGTGGTATGATGTCACGCGCTCAGGGGCTCTAAAATTTTGGACATCGACAGAGAGGCTCTTCAAGTGAATCTCGCCGCATACGCTGCCATACTACGGAAAAACGCCGTATGAACCTTCAGGCGTTGCCAAATTTCCTTTAATAAAACACAAATTTCCTGGTAAACTTATGAATATTTTCCTTCCAATTTTTCAGGTAATTTTGTTCGCAATTTTACCTAAAGTTCCTGAGAATTTCAGGGGATAATATTCATAAATTTCCTTAAAAATAATCATTTTAGTGAGGAAATTTTGGCTATACTCTCGAATGTTTGTACGGCGATTTTCCTTAGAATGGCAGTACAGTTAGGAGGGCTGGAGAGGTTCTTTTCTTTCTAGTGGGAGCCTGATTATGTCAGCACGATGAGACATCGAAAATCGTTAACGGGACGATTTGACGTCATTTTGTTGTCACACTCAATCACCCTGGATAATTTGAATTCATATATTGGCTGCCCTTTTGATGGGCCTTAAGAGCTCCATCACCTAACCTCACATCTACTGAAATGTCCGCACTCTCCCTATAAAGGTGCTTTATGTCCGAATAGAAGAACAGAATGGCGGTTTAAATGGACCGCGTTCAGCAGAAATTATAACCAAGCCACATCAACTATGGCCAAATTTAATTGGATAATTTCATTTTTTACATGAAAACGGTTGTGCGAATTTTTGCGCAAATTTCAATGAATTTTCTGGGTAGTACAAAGCAAATTCTTTAACATTTTCAAAGGAATCCGCACAAACGCTCTCCTCTCATAAAAAATTAAATTGCCCAGTTAAATTTGGCAATAGCGGTAATGGATTGGTTCTTTTCTGCTGAACGCGGTCCAAATACAGTTCTCTGGAGCCCAGATAATTTTCTGGAAAAACTTTGATAAGTATACCTTTTTTGACTTTCTAACCTTCCTTCAATCATGTGGGTGCAATTAGAATAATCATATAATTGTAGTGACGGTCACGGTGAGTTATCGTTAACGGGACGATTTGACGTCATTTCGTTGACTTTTAATTATCGTTGAAACAAAGAACCGGGCGAATGGAGGAAAATTTCACATTTCCCGGACACGGCGCGGGGTGCGAGACAGGAACGAGACGGTAGCGATAGGTGATGACAGCGGAGATTTATTTCCGAGTGAGCGGTCAGTTTTGGGGCCCCCCGTAATTGCCGACCGCTCCCCGCGCCGTCCGGGGCCCGAATTTCACGCACTTAATCTTGTCACGTTCCCGCCGTTTAACCTCCAATTACACCTACCGGAGTGCCAACTCATTTCCACTCACCGGTGGGTACTTTTTCTTTCGTTTGTCCTTTTCCTTTCTGTCTGCCCCCCCCCCCTCCGAGGCGTGTTTCGCGTCATGCTGTTTTCGCTACTTTTTTGCGATCTCTACCGGCTGAAACTTTTGACGAATTAGCAAGGAACAAAAAGAACTTCGGCACAAATCGAATAGTCAAAGTTGAACTACATTTTGCGATTTGGAACTATAAATTCTGGCTCATCTGAAAAAACACTTATGTGCATCGGGAAACTAATGGCACATACGTTGTTTTTAAACCAGGCCCGAACTTATAGTTCCAAATTGCAAAATGCAGTCCAGTTATGGTGTAGAGTACCTTTATAGACAGAGTATGGCCATTCGTATCTTTGTACTACAGGAAAAATGTGCCGTTTTTTGATTGGTCAAGGGTTTTATGGTGCTCTTACGACCGTAAATAAAGAAGCAAGATGGCGACTCATTGTAACATTCACAAGAAGCTAAAATTTGAAAAAAAAATTCAATTTCACGGCGGTAACAATTTAAACTAGCATATCTACGAATAACACATGAAAAACACATGAAAACACTCCTAAATCGCCTTTCGCCTTTATCACAGGAGGATGTAAGATGTGTATTACCTCAAACTCGCTTGCTGATTACAGCCATATTGTAAGTTCATTTACGGCCGTAAGAACATCGTGTCAGCATATTTTCTCGCGACTAATGAAAAACCGGCACAGAAATGGTCATACTCTGTTTATATAGGTGCCTCAGTTTGGTACACTGAAAAAAAAAATCGGTCGTGTGAACCGAACGATCGGTGTTCACTATCATCCCAACTATTCGGTTTGTCGAACTGAACTATCGATTCGTGTAACCGAACGTTCGGTATATTTGACTAAACTTAATCCGTTGGTTCACTTTACCGCACAAGTTCGGTTACACGAACCGAATTAGTCGGAGTGATGTGGAACACCGAACTTTGGTACATACGACCGAACTTTTTTTCAGTGCTAGACGAATTGGACGTACACTGAACAAACTCCTCTCTAAAGATATAATTTTGACTTAAAGCGTCGTTTCATGTCGACAAAATTTGTTATTCTTATAAAGTTAAAACTTGTGCGACTTTAACTGATAGTCAGTTTTTTTTAGTTAAAGAAACGTTTTGTTTTCGTTAAGTTAAATTTATAAAAAAATTAAGCGAAGCAACGTTTCTTTAACCCCCAAAAAACTGGCTTTAAGTTAAATCAGCACAGATTTAACTTTTGAAGAAACCAAATGTTTTCGACAAGAAACTACGATTTAAGTCAAAATAATGTCTAAAGAAAATGCGTTTTCGTGCCTCTCTTCTGAACACGGTCCATATTACCACGCTTCGGAAAAACGTCGTATGAACATTCGGATGTTGCTGAATTTACCCAGATAAAAAACTATTTTGGAAAAAAAAAGTTACGATTATTTTTCTTCAAGATTTTCATGTATCTTAGATCAAATTGGGAACAAAATGGTCTGAAAATTTGGTAGACAAATATTTACAACTTCTCGAATCAATTCGTAATTCATCAAAATAAATTTGGGAATGTTTGGAAGTTCATAAAGGGTTTATTCATAGCACAATAGCATGAACTGAGGTTAAACCTATGAAACCCGAATTTTTTTTTTCACTGCAGTGAGCCATTTTTTTCCCGTGAATATTTTCCCGCCAATTTCACAAAGAATTTTACTCGTATTTTGATCCACATTATCTGGAAATTTCGAGAGAAAATATTAAAAATTTCCACGAAAAAAATTATTGAAGAAAATTTGGCAACTCTCGAATGCACATACGGCGTTCTTCCTTAGCACACTGGGAAAAAAAACACATTGGATCTAGAGTCCAGACTCTTAAAAACATTGACAAGAAAAAATACTCTTGATTCGATCGGATTTTTGCTTGAATCAAAACGAAATCCGCTTAAATTAAGAGGCTTGGTTCTTGATTTAAGCTGGATTCTGATTGAATCAAGAGTACTTTTTCTTGTCGATGTTTTTAAGAGTCTGGAATCTAGATCCAATGTGTTTTTCTTTCCAGTGCACGGCAGCATGAACCGAGGTTAAACCCATAAAACCGAAATTTTTTTTTTCACAACAGTGACCTATTTTTCCTCGTTCAAAATCCACTCAAAATCACCGGCCGATCCTACGAAACGACATCCTCCTTCTTGATGACCCTCAAGTGCAACGGCACAGACTCGTTGGTCTTCCGGACGGTGCTCTGGTCGTACTCTAGGTCAAAGGGCGCCGGCGCCTTGGCGGGCACCTTCGCCTCGTAGGTCTCGTGGAGGTTCAGCGGGAGCCTTACAGAATCAGCCACCTTCTCGCGGGGTCGTGACTTCCGCTTCCGGTGCCCGCTGCCCGACCGGAAGTGCCGACTGTCCTCCCGCACCAACTCCTCCTCGGTCATCAACCTCTGTGACCCGTCACCGTCGATGTCGATGCACCACCGGCTTGAAGAACTCGATATCGGTGCGACCCTCTTTGTACCGACCCACGCCTGGGATCGGCGGGGATTTGACGCGTCGCGGGGTATGGGATCGACCGTACTGACTCCGGCCTTGGTTCGTCTCCCGGAGCTCGAGGTTGAACTTGATGGGCGACTCGATGATCATCGACTGCTCGTGCGGGACGATCTTCAGGAGTAGCGCGGGGGGTTTCGGAGGCTTAGCAATAGGGCGCCTGTAGCCTGGGGGAGGTCGCGATGGCACGAAACCTCCGGAGGTTTGAAAGTTACTCGGGAACCCGTCGTTAGACTGCTCTGGGCGGCTGTCGATCTGGTTATCATGGCTTGGTCTTTGACGGGTATCATACTGGTGATCGTGGCTCGGCCTTTGGCGGGTATCATACTGGTTATCATGGCTCGGCCTTTGGCGGGGATCATATTGGTTATCGTGGCTCGGCCTTTGGCGGGTATCATACTGGTTGTCGGAGCTCGGTCTTGACTGGCGGTAGGTATCCGAATACGCGGGGTAGCTATCCCTTGACCCGTTGTTGATTTTATTGTAGTAATTTATATTCTGATTCTCGAACTGTTTAGTCAAATCGATTGATTTGACCATTTGGATATCTTTACCTCGCTTGGGGTTTAACTTAATGGTAACGGCGCCATTATTCCGGGTCGGAAATGAGGGTCCGGTTTTGAATCGTTGCTGACGGTGTAGCTGTTTGCGTTCCCTGTGGTGGCGTCCACACCCGGCTCCGAGGGGTACGTAGTCGCGGGTTGAAGTAACCATAATTGGTAGTTTATAGAGGAAGAGGGGTGGATTGTTGGCAGGGGTGGCGGCAGTGGTTGCAAGGCCCACGGAAGGGGTGACTTCCCGGTCCGAGAAGAGGGATTTACCGTCGGTAAGGGAGGCGGTAAAGCGGTTAGTGACCATGGAGGTACTTCCCTAGCACCGTCGGAAGTCGCGCGTACCTTCGGCCGCCTCACGTGCCGCACTAAAGGTTGAAAGGGTTGGATCGAAGGGATAGGTTGAATCAGAGGTTGCGCTATAGGCACGGGTGGGAAGGGGTTCTTTTTTATCACCGTCCCATGCTTAACCACGATATTCTCCATAACGGGGATGTATTCAGGGGCGTCTTCCTCCCTGATCGGTAGGTACAAATACTTGTCACTAGATGGCAGCCCTGACATGGACGAGATAATCTTCATGGGTTGATTGTCTTCGGAGGTCGTCAAGTCGACCATACCCATGATGCTGTCCATGATCTGGGATATGATCGGGGCGCGTTTGGTGCGGGCGGCCAGGTCGGAGAAATCCACGCCGAAGAATCCGCCGCTGCCGCTAGGGGCGCTATCGTCGCTCGAGAATAACCCGTCATCGTCGTCGACCTCCCTTTCATACACCTTGATCGTGTGTTTCACGACATTCGGCATGCCGGGGGAGGTTTTTTTAAGGTAGGCCCGAGCACTCGGCACAGAGCTGTACGCGGTGGTTCTTTTTAGGGGTCGCCTGCGTAGAGCAAAATTGGCCTGCGTAGGGCCATGTCTACAGTCAGGCACATGATTTGGGAACGAGGAACTCAATTTTTGGAATTGGGGTGGGTAGACGTAAGGGCTGAATGTAAAATTATCCTGATAGAGGTTCTTCTCGAACATCGGTCGTCGGAGGAGATTAGGGTGCTGATCGGGGAGAATAGGGTAGAAAGGGACGACTTCCGTGGTGGGTTCTTCGGGACTTTTACTGGGAAACGCACTACCACTGGCGGACGGGAATGCTTCCCCGTTCTTGTGGAAGAATTCAGGGTTGTTGATGTAATTATGGTCTTCCGCCGCCGCGAACTCTGAATCAGGGACACTCTCAGTGGGTCCCTGAACCTTAACGACGAAGAAGGTGTCGTTTTCGGAACCTATCATCACGGTCCGATCCGTGTCGATCCTCGGGCTACTGGTTACTTTTGGGTTGAGGTTGTGGTTGCTTAGGTCAACCTCCTCCTTGGAACCGGTTCCTTTCTCTTCCGCGTTTTCACCATTCCACTGCGGATTTTTACCATTCCATGTGGAGTTATCGCTACTCAAAAAAGAATTTTGACTATTAATCGTGGCGTTATCACTATTCAAGGTGTCGGGACTATCCCACGTAGAATTTCTGTCACTCCAATAGGAGTTCTGACTATTCCAATTTAAAAGGGTGTTTTTGTTATCTTCATCTGAGCTATTGACTAATTTTATATTTAAATCTGAGCTACTTGATAAGTACGGGTGTGGACTACTAGATAGATAAGGGTGTGGACTACTAGATAGATAAGGGTGTGGACTACTGGATAGAAAAGGGTGCGAGCTACTAGATAGATCACGAATTTTAGAACTACGCACAATTTTCACTTTTTCATTATGATTGTTGAACATGTTACCTACCCTTGAGCTATTCACTATTCTAAGTTTAGTCTGAGGGGTCGTCGTCTTGCTCACAAATTCATCGTTAGTTGATTTTGGGGTCGTATAATGGTTCACAAAGTCTCGAGTCCTGTTCTTCGGAGTCAACTTTTGACCCCAAATTTCTGTCGGGGTGGACGTCGATTCTGTCCGCGAAATTTCGACTCGATTCATCGGGGAAAGAGAAATTTTACCCGGCACCGCGTCAATTTTAACTTCCGCGTGCCGCATTTCCCTGGGTCTTTCAGTGATAGATTCTACCCGGCCATTACTTATAAATAATATTAGAAGCAAAGTTCCAAATTTGGAGAATGGGCTCATAGCCCTCGAGCCTATAAATAACTTGTCAAAACGAACCATGATCACGTCGTTTTGAACCTTAACTAGCAACTATGTTACCCTCTTAAATGTGCTGAAAATTTGCAAATATTAACCTTTGCGAAATTAAAATAAGAGTTAAATTGTATTCGAATTACCATAGTCAAGATATTATAATTTGAGCAGGACTATTGCCTACATTTCAAATTGAATAAATATTAGCGACGAGAATGCAACAAAACTACAACTAAAACTTGTTTCCTCTACACCTACAAGGATCAAAATGCGCACTTTTTGACGCAATCATTTGCCAGTCGTGCGTCAAAGACTATGCACGTACAAATAGAAAAATTAGGCTAAAAATTCAAGGAATCTACTTTTTTAACGCCAAATTTATCGGTTTCCCGTTTGGGAGCGGAAAGTAACTTCCAACAATGACTGAATGTTAGTGTCAAACCTGACACAACTTCTGGTCCACACAATGCTATAAAAAGACGCGAAAAGTGATTTTACCATCCCAGCTCGTCCGAAGAAATAAGTTTCCGCGTCAAACACATCGAGCGTTTATTTTCACGCTGAGCGCTGAGCGTGTTAGCCCAGTTCTGATTCGTTCTAGGTCTTCGAGGCTGAGGGCCGGGCGGGCTGACGTGAAAAAAGTAGCATTCCTTCGGCAGTTACAACCGCCAATTGAGACAACTATTGCTTTCTACCGAGGGCTTAATTGTTGGGAACAAATTAAAGATGACAACTGCGAAAAACAGCGTGTGAGGGTCCTCGGTTCCTCGTCCTTGAGCGGTATGTCTGGACACTCTCCCTTCTGGGCTGGAATCTGGGCTCCGAAAATGACTTGCGAGATGATATCACAGTTCAGGAATGGTGATATCCGTTATCGATGACACACAACTTAAGACTTTTAAGGTTCTCGCGTAACGCACGGTGAAGTTAGGAGAAGCTATGACGAACACTGAGAAAATTTGAGACACTAGAATTCATTCAGATGAAAATTCCAATTTTTTTATTACTCTTTCGCAAATTTTAGGTTTTTACGGCGGATGTATTTCCCTCAAAATTTGGTTCAAAATCAAAAATTTTAAGCACACTTAAAGTCACGGATTGAGACAAAGGTTCGTCGGACGAGATTGTATCCAAGCGCACTGTGAGAAATGAGTTTTGATTTTTAAACGCACTTAAACAAGAGCTTCCATAAACGTTTGAAAACTCTTGTAGTCGTAACAATTTGTGCAAGTTTGCTGAAACTGCAAATATAAAGGTTATCTCATGAGCAATCGTAAATTCACCAGAAAAGATTCTGAATGAGAGAATATGTGAAGTAAGTAACTCGATGGAAATAGAATTTTTCACTTTGAATAGTTTCACACTTTCGAAATGTGCCGCACAAATTAGGTTGCCAGCTTTTTAAACTTTCTGACTGCGCGAATAATTAGTTATGAGTTTTGCGTGATCTTTAAGTCGATATCAGTTCGTTCCGTTTTTCTTAAAACCCTTGCTTTAATCGTGAGGTCTAAATATGAATTTCTAGGTAGATTCACATGGAAATTCACTTACACCCGCGGTTGGTTTTTTATTTTAATGTCGGAAAAACGCACTTTCTCACACGTAAATTTTTCCTAAAAATAAAAGAGAAAATTTAACGAGTGTGGTATATTTCTCGATTGGCACAATGGTGGAGATATACAGATCTAACACGAGGAGAGTCACTATTTCCACAAGTTACGGGCTTTGTAGAGTGTCAGAATTGACAAACTATTCGCGTTAAACGATACTTTTTGCATTGGCACAAAATCAGAGCTAAATTCCAAAAGCTCGCACGATGAGATTACAATGTCCACAAGTTCAACGGTTTAAACTGGCGAAACCGACAAAAAGTTCGCGGAGCACAATTGCGAAAATCCAAGAAGTGGTACTAATATCCAGAGCTACCAGGAGGAAGTCACGGTTTCCTTGGGTGAATCAGGTTGACACTTTGGCGATCCCGACAAAAAGTTCGCGGGACACAATTGCGAAAATCCAAGAAGTGGCACCAATATCCAGAGCTACCGGAGGAAGTCACCGTGTCCTCGGGTGAATCAGGTTGACACTTGGGCGATCCCGACGAAAAAATCGCGAAACTTAATTGCGAAAATTCAAGAATTGGCACCAATATCCAGAGCTACGGGAGGAAATCACCGTGTCCTTGGGTGAATCAGGTTGATACTTGGGCGATCCGACAAAAAGTTCGCGGAACACAATTGCGAAAATCCAAGAAGTGGCACCAATACCCAGAGCTACCGGGAGGAAGTCACCGTGTCCTCGGGTGAGTCAGGTTGACACTGGGCGATCCCGACAGTAAATTCGCGAAAAAACGATAAGGGTTTTGGCATGACACGCCACGCGGCCTTTTTCCAAAGGGCGTACGCCGAGAGGTTCACTTGCTCCGCGATTCGCGCATGACTTCCGCGGGTCGGCGAAAAACTCGGGGGAAGACGGAACGGTCGAGACGACGCTCGGCGAGATGAGAACGCAACTGGACTTGGAGCGTCCGCGGACGGTAGGAGGGCTCCTGGTGAAAAGGAAAACGCGGGGCCGCGGCGAATCGTCCGCGAAAGGAGATGGAAAACTCGAGCGGGCCGCGCGGAAATGACCCGCCGGTGTTGAGTGCTACGAGGATAGGATCTGTTGCATGGGAGAGGGCTCATAATGTCTGTAAAAAATTCTGTGAAAAGTGTTTTAAAATTTGATCGAGTTCAGAGAAAGGATCCAATCCAGCAAGCCAAGCAAGAAATTAAATTGCGCAATTAAATTTGGCAATAGCTGATGTGGTTTGGTTCCTTTCTGTTTAACGCAGTCCAATTCTACGGCATTCAACAGTGCAGATCCTTATTCGGAATCGAAGGTTTTGAAACAGACAGAAGGATTGACAATATGTTTTAAAATCACCTTAACTGCGCATCTCATGTTGCCTAATTTTAGGGTTGCCGGTGGTTTGGGAAATCGGGAAAATCAGGGTAAGTCAGGGAATTTGTGATGACCGGAAAAAGTCAGGGAATTTCTTACACATCTACAAATGGACCGCGTTTAAACGAGAGGAACAAGCCACATCAGCTATTGCCAAAGTTAAGTGAGCAATTTAATATTTTATGAGAGGACGTTTGTTCCGATTCTTTTGAAAATGTAAAGAAATTTGCTTCGTTACTACGCAGAAACTTCGCTGAAATTTAAAAAAAAAAATCCAATCGACGGTTTTCATGTGAAAAATTAAATTGGCCAATTAAATTTGGCACTTGCTAATGTACCTTTGTTCCTTTCTGCTCAACGTGATCCAATTCTAGACTTCCATGACCATAGTATTTATACTGCTGTGATAGCGAAGAGAGGAACAAGTGCAAAAATGAAGTTTTGAGAAAAGGGGCTCAGAAGCGTCTGAGCGGAAAATTTTATTGCGAGAAGCCGCCGTTCTTTGTCAAATTGCCAGCTAGTCGTCCAAAAGACTCTTCGAAATCGTTTGGATGATTTAAAATAGACCAATTTTATTTCAATTACATAAAAACGGCGTATCATTCATTCTCATGATAGGCTATTTTAGTTTTAGTACCGACATTTTTTGTTATATGAGAGGAAGAACACAAAGCAACCTGAACGCGTGGTTTACTTTTCTAACCTTTCGTATAAGTCTCCGAGCCATGTATTCTATCACTTGGTGACGATCAGTGTATTTTAGAGTGTTTTAGTCAGTATGACCAACTTGTCTTAAATATTGAGGGCTAAGAAATAACAATACCACCTCTCTGAAAATTTTGGATAAAGTGAGTTAGCGACTTTGCCGCGTTCTACAGTATTAAGTTTCATAAGTTGGAAATCAGATAATCTATGAAAGCTTGAAATTCGTTGATCACTTAAATCAGCTCCTTTTTTTCCGTTATCATAAATGATTGAGATGCAGTCAAAATGTAGTTCCTCCATAGGCACTATGTTATTCGGACGGTTCAACAAATGACAACTTCTATGCATTTCTGAAGAGGTGTAAAAAGTGAAAACTCCCTTAATTTTGAATAAGCAACACGCACATCTATGGAACACAAATAATAGCATCGAGGCGAAACAACCAACTCACAATACGCGTAGTATTTGAGGGTTGCTCCACGGAGGCAAAATTTTCGGTATAGATCGAATTATTGTCGAGTTGGGTTGTGAAACTGGGTTTTAAGATTTTGCCTGGAAACACTCTGATGTCGTAGAGAAAAACAAATTGCGGACTTTTAGTCCATTTTCGTACCGCAATTTATTCCACTAATTGGA
This sequence comes from Bemisia tabaci, assembly GCF_918797505.1. NCBI lineage: Eukaryota > Metazoa > Arthropoda > Insecta > Hemiptera > Aleyrodidae > Bemisia > Bemisia tabaci. The sequence continues at coordinate 26,374,894 of NC_092801.1, read as the reverse complement.
AAACATTCATCAAACTACACTCACATCTACATCAAGAGTTTAAAAGAAAGACTTGTGTGCAATAGTGAGGGATTGAAAAAGTATTATGTTATGTCGTGAGGGGGGGGGGGAGGGTGGATTCTTTAGATTTCATAGTTGTGAGTCCTTTTTACGATTTTATACTTGAAATCTTTCTGTTTTAAGGCATACTGGCTAAAATCCGCTAAACATAGGTACTAATTATCAGTGTGTAACAAAATACATGGTTCGGAGACTTAAACGCAAGGTTAGCAAAGTAAACTACATGTTTACGTAGACAAAATCTTCTCGGCACAATGACCGGTTAAAAAAAGTCACAATGTCGTCTTCTTCTAATTTTCCTTCTTCTCTAATTGTTTCCTTCTTCCTCCTCTTCTCCACCTTTTTCATCTTTCCTCTTCTTCCTCTTCCTTTTCTCAGGATAACTGTAAAATGCTGACTTCAAACATGCTACAACTTCCGTTCTATAACCATTCAGTCTTTCAAATGGGCATTACCTTTAATTGGATCGTATAAAGCCAGAGTCTTTTTTTCATTCATCATCGACATAAGAGCATATCATTAAGTTTAAGGAAATTGTCGACATCAACATGAGCGGAAATAACTATCCCGGGAAAAATATGAAATCAAAAATTGAATTTCATCAGTTTCGTTTTCTACGAAGGCATTATCACTGGCTGCCGAGAGTGGCGTAGCCAGGTACGGCCACGAAGTGTCGGTCACAGAGGTAGTGGACAATGACTTTCAAATCTAGATACGCTGATTCATCTGCGATCCCTCACCGGCGAAACACGCATTACGGTGCCTCGGACTTCTGTTACGTCAGAATGAAAATTATGGGGGAATCTTTGCCACGTTTGACGAAAATACCCGCGACTATAGGACGATAAATAATCTTAAAATTTAAAAAAATACTTTACCAATAAATTGGAGGAGTTTGATTATATGTTGTTTAATAAGCTAAATGCATACTCTGGTGATTCATTAATATATTAGCCTAACATAGGATTTTCTATATCAACCAGTTTAGGTTTAATCGTATAAATTTGGTTAGAAAGGTTATAGTATTAATTTATGGTTTAAGGATCGCTGGATACCCATTTTCTAATATTGCTTAGCTCTACTTTAACCAAGTCGGGTCTCTTGAATTGGAAATTGGAAGACGAAAAGAATGAGTAGGAGGAATTAAAGAGGAGAAGAGGAGCTAAAAATAAAATGGAGAATGAAAGAGAAGAAGAAAAAGAAGGGGCAGAGGATGGAAGAGAGGAAGAGTAATAAAGGGACATTGGTGGAAAAAAAGAAGAAAAAAGAGGAAGACAAAGAAAAAGGCGAAAAAATTAAAATTTGCTGACTAGTGTTCTTCTTTGTATTTTTATCCTTTTTTTCTCCTTGTTCTTTCTCTTCTGCTTATCCATCTTACTATTTCTTTTCTGATTCTAACTTTTCCTCCTATTTTCTTTTTTATCCTTTTTCTACTTATTTTTCTTCCTCTCTCTTTTCTTCCTTATATTCTTCTCCTCTTCCTTCCTTCTTTTTACAATTCTCTTTCATATCTCTTCTTTCTCTTCCTATTTTTCTTCTTCTTTTTCGTCTTACCCCTAATCATCTTCATTTTTTTTCTCTCTCTTTAATCTTCCTCTCTTTTTTACATTTTCCTTCCTCTTTTATGATTCCTCAGAAGTCCCTTACCATCATGCCGTGCTGAGGAAGAACGCCGTATGAGCCTTCAGGCGTTGCCAAGTTTCCTCCGATAAAAACAAATTTACTGAGAAAATTGCAAATATTATTTTCCGAAATTTTCAGACAATTTTGTACGCAATTTAATCTAAAATATCTGAAAATTTCAAGGACGAATATGCATGAATGTTGTCAAAAATGCATGTTTTATCAAGGGAAATTCGGCAACTCTCGAATGTTCATACGGCGTTCTTCCTTAGCACGACAGCAACCCCCCCCCCCCAATTTTCTTTCTTCCTCGCCCCCTTACTTCGCGACGGAGATCCGTGATTTCATCATCCGACACGACAACACCGTCCGCAGTGGCGGGTACGGCCCGGACCACTAGCGAGGCGATGGAGCGAGGAAACGGACACACGGTGATCGACAGTTGTCCACTCTTGTGTCTTGTCTTGTCTTGTCTTGTCTCGTCCTCTTCCACCCCCCCCCCCTCCTTCCGGTGATCCGGACCCCCGAGGGGAAATCGATTCTGGATCGATGTCGTCTCTTGATTAATCCAATTTCGGGCCGAGATTAAAACGCCGGTGTTTCCTGAAAGAACACCGTGTGGGATATAGCTTTCCGAGGTTATTGAAATCTCTCTTTCTCTCCGCAGTCGGCGCACGGAACCGCCGTTCGTCCTTTTATTTTCCCGCCGCGTTATGTCGGGAGCTATACTGCCGTGCTAAGGAAAAACGCCGTATGAACATTTGAGAGTTGCCAAATTTCCCTTGATAAAACATGTATTTTTGACGACATTCATGCACGTTTTTCTTTGAAATTTTCAGATGTTTTAGATTAAATTGCGTACAAAATTGTCTAAAAATTTTGGAAAAAAATATTCACAATTTTCCTAGTGAATTTAGTATTTATCGAAGGAAACTTGGCAACGTCTGAAGGCTCATACGGCGTTCTTCCTTAGCACGACAGGATAGATATGCGATTCGGGAGACATGGTGAAATATTAATCTTGTTTATTTCTTACATTAATTGGATAGCGTTATGCAAACTGGTCTCATTTACAATGAGAGTTTTAAAAAGAGACCTTTATGCAATAATGTCTTGCTAAGGAAGAACGCCGTATGAGCCGTCAGACGTTGCCAAATTTCCTCCGGTGATTTGATGTCAAACATCGCCGAATTTTATTGATTGAATGGATTAAACCAAAACGATGTAATATTGAATTTCTTTATTAAAAGGGTGTTTTTTTTGAAAAGGCTTTAAGCTATTAAGACATTCAATATTACATCGCTTTGGTTCAATTAATTCAATCAATACATTTTCTCTGTCAAGATACACATGTTCATAGGGAAACCTGTGAATATTTTTCCTCCAATTTTTTGAAAATTTTTACTAGCATTTAGATCTATATTATCACATTACAATATTACAATCTACATATTAAGAGAAAAATTTTCAGGAAAACCTGTGAATATTTTTCCTCCAATTTTTGAAGAATTTGACTCGCCTTTAGATCTACATTATCTAGAAATTTCGAAAGAAAGTATTCAAAACTGTCCTGAAAAAAATTCTTTGAGGAAATTTGGCAACTCTCGAATGTGCATACGGCGTTCTTCCTTAGCACGGCAGAATAGTGTAGGATTATGAGCAATCTATTCGCCAAACTAAGTAGACCTAATCCAGAGGCGGATCCAGCAATTTGGCAACACCGGATTTCCTCCACTTAAACCTATGTTAAATAATCGATTATTGTCAGAGCACCTGGCCCCTCTAAAAATCGATTTATTTCCATAGATTTAAATGGAGAAAAACGACGTTGTCAATTTGCCGAATCCGCCGATGACCTAATCTGACGAACGGAGTTCGCAAGTTGATATGTTGAGATATTCATCAGTCATACTAACTAAATAGATGGTTTCAATCGAAATCATTAATGGGTCATATTTGATACATCAAACAGGTGAGATTGTACCGATATCGATTGGTTCAACACGTAAACATAGCCTCAAAAATCAATTGAGTATAATCTGAGGGAAAGGGTCGCGTGTAACAGATTTTTTATTTTATGAGTGTAAAATGGAATGAAAAGTGAAAACGGTCGAATCCTGCAAAAATTGCGTAAAACTTCTCAGAAATCCGCGAGAGCGAAGATTTCGATCATTCTGCTTTGCAAAATATCATTTGACTGCTGGAATGCTGACAGCTCGCGCAGTCGCGACACACGTAGACACGTGACGTGTCAATCAGGCTAATCAATCGATTTATAGATTTGAATTCCTGAAACGTGCGCATAAAACTCATTGTTAAAGATATGACAAGTTGACAGACATATTGCGAACAGTTCCAGCGGCAAGGCGTGAATGATCGATTATCGATACTTTCCCATCTAAAGCTATGGTAAATAATCGATAATTAAGGTGTCTGTTGCGAACACCCCGTTTATCAATCCTTTATCACGGGTTTAAATGGCAGATCAAGCGATATACCGCAAAGTACTGAATAGTTCCTGTAATAGCGGAAATAAGAACTGTCGAGTTATGAATGGAGCGAATGACAGAAGTGGGAGATGATGAACACAATGAGCAGTATAAAAGAAAATAGAGGATCAAGTATAGTGACTGAAGTAGTAAGTAAGTATTCAAGTTTCTCGACTCAAACAGTAGACTCTTTCAGGGCCGGATTTACCTACTTTCCGCCCATGGGCCGCGCCTGTATTTTGCCGCCCCCTTCTCATTCGTTTTGAAATACCAATAAAAACCATCATGTAAACGTGCCAGCGGGGAGGGGTGCATAAGACTCGTTTACTCGTGTTGGACATATTTTTTGGGAAAGCCCTGTTCACACTATTAGCAAAAGTTCACGGAGCTTTGCGCGAAAGTTAAGTTCCGTAAACCTATCTCTGTGTGGACAAGGCCTTCCATTCATAAGAAATGAACGAACGAATTATGAAAGAACAAACATAAATGTAGTTTAATGATTTTAACTTCCGCCACGCGCCGCGTCGACTGCACTGTGTTTGACGCAATGCGTGAAGTATTCACGCAGTCTTGTAGGCGCTAAGCGTTTCACGCTGACCGCACTGTCTTTGGCGCAATGCGTGAAGTATTCATGCATTCTTGTAGGCGCTATCCGTTTCACGCTGACCGTAGTGACCGCACTGTGTTTGATGCAATGCGAGAAGTATTCGTGCAGTCTTGTAGGCACTAATATGTGTTACATGCCGACCGCCGCGCCGAGGGCTTCTCCTTTTCATCTCAAGTCTTGGCCATCATTTCTCTCTAAGTCGCACCGTTCCAGGCCAAATTGCGTGTTTGGTTTCTCTCTTAACTCGACTAGTTAGGTTAAAGACCTAACCTCCTAGTTAAAGATATTAATCTTTTTATTTCACATTGGTCACGCGGATTTTGAACAGCCCGCTTACAAGAAACTTAAAGCTCTGCGTGAGTCAAATCGCGCACTACAACGGTTTAAGCAAGCTTCTCAATCAACCAATGTCTAATTCCCACCATGTATTGTTCAAACTATAAGCAATTTGCTATAGCTGAGCTAAAGCGTCAAGATTGAGGTTGTCAGATTTTCAAATCGCAGAGACTGTCATGATAACGTTTAGCGCGCGATGTGAAACACACAGAGCATTGAGTTTTCATAAGCGGGTGGTTTGAATTCTCGCATCAAGAATATTAATTTTTTTCGTAAGGAGTTGATATCGGTAATTTTTGTTGGGCGCATCATGTTTTACGTGAAATTTTGGTTAAGAAACAAGTATCAGAATGGAGATATTGCATGTGTGAGAAGTTGCGATTTAGACATAAGAATCAACAGTTGATTCTGTTGATTTTTATGTAAAAGTTCGCGAAAAACACGATGGTGCTGCTGGTTTTCTCTGAAATCAACTCCAAAGCTCAAAAACAGCTCTCAACTTGTGGCCAAAGTGGAGGAAATATCCCACGTTATCCTTAGAGTTCACCTCTACATCATACAAACTCACCATGCAAAGATAGGGAGCAAATACATTGACAGGGCTGCCACTTTATTTGGGGACTCTAAAACTGAAAACACGGCAACTCTGCTAATGTATTTGCTCCCTATCTTTGCATGGAGAGTTTGTCATGATGTAGAGGTGGACTCTCAGGATAGCGTGGGATATCTCCTCCAATATAACCTCATCTTGAGAGCGTTTTTTTGAGCTTGGGAGATGATTTAAGGGAAACCAGTGGCACCATCATGTTTCTCGCGAACTTTTACATACGAATCAATTGTCAAATCGCAAATCTCTCACACATGCAACATCTCCATTCTGAAATTCGAACCTTGTCTAGTGGTCCATTAGAGCGCAGACGGAACTCGTGGTTTGGGAAGCCCTGGCGCGGTGCGTTTCCGGGGCGGGCAGAGCTACAATTTAATGCATTAGAGCGCGTGCGCAGATCGGGTCGGGTGCGACGCGACGAGACGTGCGCACTGCGCATGCGCAGCTCTGGAAATGAGGATCCGTGCCGACAGCCGACAGCAGCGACGCGACGATGTCATTGCGGCCCGGCGAATTAATATCACGTTTATGTAATTGATAAGCGTGTAATTAGACGGTAATTATCGCGACAGTGTCCGCGCGCTCAGGCCGCGTGCATGCCTGTGGTCGGTGGTTGATGCGGTCTTGGTTTTCGAGGATCATTGAGGAGTCGTTGAATTTCTCGGAAAGGGGTTTTGTTTATTTGTGCGTGCTTCTTCGGGTCTTGTAATCGACTTACATGTGGATTGTATTTTGCAAAAAGGAACCAGAAGCATTGCAATGATGCTAAGATTGTGCAAATTTATCTTTTGCAGAAAAATAACTGAAATCATGAAAAATACGAAATTTACATGGTAATTTTTGTCTTAGATTCACAGTTTTCAGCGAGTAAAATAGAAACTGTCAATGGATAATCAGGTTTTTTTCCAAGACCGAAGAAGTTGCACAGTCTCAGCAACATTGCAATGCTCGTGGTTCCTTTTTGTAAAATGCAATCCATGTGTTGCAGGCAATAAGTAATCATCGACAATTGGATTGCATTTTGCAAAAAGGAACCACAAACATTCCAATGTCGCTAAGATTATGCAACTTCTTTTACCTTGCAAATATGAACGGATCATCTAAACAAAAGCTTTATCTTAACTCCCTATAAACTATATATTCGATGCAAAATTAACTTAGCAAATTTAATTTTTCGCAAGGTTTCAGTAATTTTATTGCAAGGAATGTAAGTTGCACAATCTTAGCAACATTGGAACCCTCTTGGTTCCTTTTTGCAAATTGCAATCCAAGTTACAAGCGGCTCTTGGATTGCCTCGATAAATTGGAATAATTCACATGGGAATAATGACGGTTTCGCTGGTACATTACCTCAAAACTATGAAGCCAGTTTGAGGCGCCTTCAATGTCCATTGATACTCCACGCTTTGTCACGTAGTTTCTCCAATTGGCAATCCAACCTTAATCCAGCTGAGGACACTGATTTCATTATACGCACACGCAAATGTAGCACTAGCAGCTGGCGCTCAAGGAGAAGAAACCCTTGTTACAGTTTAATACATTACTGTTCGCTTTTTTTCATGGTTTTTTCCTGAATTTTATCTTAATCTATTTATCGCCAGTAGATTGCAAATGCCGGCCGGCGATTTCTAAAATAATGATGTTGAGTATTTCCCAACTAAAAAATTAGGTACGACAGGAAGTCTACAACGTTACAGAATACTTTTTTTCCGCTTAAAATTCTTGTCGCGACAATCAGCATCGCATTGAGGCGATGCAATTTTAAAAAACTCAGAGATTCTTTCGCTACTTCTTACTCTTAGTCTATGTAATTCTCATTCAGTGCGAGTCAAAATGACGTGTTATTAAAATCACTCGGAGCTGAATGAACTATGCTAAACTGCACTGAAAAAAAGTTACGGGCTATATAGACATACCGTCCGTTCCGGCCTTAGAGGTCGAAAGTTCCGGGTGCTGGAGCCGTAGCTTCGATTTCTGTGGGTGCCACGCCCGGAACTTTCGACCTCTGAGCCCGGAACGCGGACGGTATGTCTATGTAGCCCGTAAGTACGATTTCCAGGGCCGGATTTTTTTTCACTGTATCGTTGATTTCACTCCTTTCACGCGTTATAGTTCTTTTGACTGTAGTGTATTTCACTACTATTTGGAGTCCCATAACTCCGGTTCGGATTCGTGAGAACTACTCCTTTTTAACTACCGAATTTTACCTAAAGGAAACGGCGCACAGTGGATCCAGTCAATAGGAGAGGTCGGACAAAATTTGGAAACTTTTAACGCTTATAACTCCGTTTATACAAAACTTTCAGGTTCTAAAAGTGGTTCCATTGCTTTTCTCGTGAAATTTTCTACCCAAAGCACCCCTTCAAATGTAAAATGTGACGAACTAAACACCAAAATTTGCAGTTCTAGTCAAAAATTTCATGTCCGGCCTCTCTAATTGACTCGATCCACCGTGCGGCGGTCCGTTAAAAATACAAGAATTCCGGTTATCTCGTAAAAAAATAAGGGAAATTATAAACAGACCGTTCCTCCGGGCGAGGAAATTCTCGTCTGTGCAGTGGTGTTTAATAGAAAAGCTGTCGGAATCGAGCCAAGAGAAGCAGAAAATATTCTCCCCCGAGTATTTCCTGACCCAGTTTTCACCCCGCACGGATGGCTCCTGATGAGACATTCACAGGAGACGCCCCGAACAGCTCCCTGCAAATGACTCCTCAATCAAGAGAGTTCATGGAGCCATTGAGTCCAAGAATGCAGCTTAATGCTCCGGAAGCCAAATTTCAGAGCGAAGACTATCAACGCCTCAGACATTCGATTTGAGATCTCTTGAAATCTTGCCCCGGTTTGATAGTGAATGACTGTTTGAGACTGAGAGCAGATTATTGGAGATATAATTTTATTGTTAGTGCTGTACTTCCGAAACGATTGAATCGTGTGTTAAAATCATTTTCGAAAAGCACTGGAAAAGTGAGGGGGGCGGATTCTGCAGTTTTATTCCTGTCGTTTTGAGACAAATGACAGGTAAGCAAACAAGGCTAGAGGTATTTTAAATCGAGTCCAGTGCCGAACGTCGCAAACTAGCTAAGTCTGTATTTTTCATGAGATTGTAAAAAATATGCACTATTGGACCGAGGATATCCAAAAGGAACCAACCCACATTTTCGAAAAAATTGATTTTAGAATAATTTTGAGTTCCAATAGCCGTATATTTTCTCCTGCCAAAAACTGAAAGTCGAAGAAAAGAAATTAAATTGTGAAAAGAGGGGTTACAATCTATTTTCTACATTGAACCTTATGCAGCAATTAAACTTCAGACATCTTTTTCTCAGTTTCTACTTAAGTTTCAGGGCTCTCAACTGGAGGGTGGGTTCCTTTCTGATGAACTCGATCCAATTAACGGATAGCCCTGCGAAACATTTTATTTGTCCTTGTGCTATAGTAAACATCACACTTTTGACCTTTTCCCGTCTCTCGGAAAACCACGAGTAACGAGAATATCTCTAAAACAATTGTAAAGATTGTGAAAATAACGAACCAAGATGCAATTGTTGTCGATATTTCCTTGTTATATCCCTTTTGAAAATATATCATCCAATTGCAGAAAAACCACATCAATAATTTCCAGGGAAACTGTTGCATACTTTCCTTTTAGAAAAAAGGAACACGAGCAGAAATTTGAAACGCCGCAACCGAAGATACACGTTTTTTACTTAAGTTTTCGACCTATTTTCAAAATCTTCACGTCATTTTTTTTATGAACTTTAGAATACCTTGTTTTCTTTTATATGTTTTTTGTGCATCTTCAATCTATACTGGGAAAAAATGGTTGGTAGAATTTACCATTCCTTCACGTTGTATTTCACACAGCGTTAATTCCGAGTCAATTCTGCCCGAGGAAAGGTGAACGTTACTGCATATTGGCACTCTGCCGTGCTGAGGAAAAACGCTGTATGAACCTTCAGACGTTGCCAAGTTTCTTTCGATGAAAACCGGAATTACTGGGAAATTTGTGAATATTTTCCCCCAAAATTTTCAGACAATTTTGTGCGCAATTTAATGTAAAATATCTGAAAATTTCACAGAAAAATGTGCATGAGTTTCATTAGAAATACATGTTTTATCAAGGGAAATTTGGCAATTCTCGAATGTTTACACGGCGTTCTTCCTTGGCACGGCAGTACAGGTAACCATTCCTCTGGCAGAATCGACTTGAAGATCGGTAGAATTTACCATTCCTCCACGCTAAGTGATACAGCGTGAGGGAATGGTAAATTCTACCAATCTTTTTTTTTTCAGCGTAGATAACGGCATCACGAATGTAAGTTGGCATCGTCGGATGAGTAGTGCCCGCTGCATTCGCGGCCATTTGCACGACGTTCGTGAACTCTCACTTTCATCGAAACCGCCAAAAAAACGAGGCAAAACAGAAGCAATATTGTATTTTTCACAGCTCCCGAAATCTGATACGGTCCGTCCTGAGTCACGTCGGATTATACCCATCGGGGTTTTGAGATCTCGATCTCGAGCGCGAGTAATGATTCGAGTGCGATTCTTACCTTGGAAAAGTTGGTAGACTCCTGCAAGGATGATGACGAACAGGGCGAGAAGTTTGGCGTACGTGAAGTAGTCCTGGACCCTGGTCGCCCACTTCACAGAGTAGCAATTGATGAACGTCAGCACCACTGCAACAAAGAGCACGATAAAGTCTTAGAAAAAAGTCTATAAATTGGTCGCACGGAAAAAAAATGAATTTGCTGATTTAACAATTTTGTAGTCAAAAAAGTGTCCGACATGTTTCAAGTTTCAATGTAGGTTTTATTATAAGAAAATGCTAATTTAACCATCTCCGTGGTTAAATTTGCTTTCCACTATTGCAAAATGCACATTTGAAACATGTTGGACATATTTTTAACAATTTATTGGTGAAATCAGCAATCTATTTTTTTCCGTGCATGGGATGCGCTCTTCGAGCACGGAAAAAAATTAAATTGCTGATTTAACAATGTTGTAGTGGAGAAAATGCCCGACGTGTATCAATGTAGATTTTACCATAAAAAATGGTAAAAATGGTAATGGTAATATGATTGTATAAAAAATGGTAATTTAACCACCCCCGTCTTTAAATAAGCTCTCCACAATTCAATGACCAACAAAAAACCCTTAAACTTGTTTTTTGTTGGTTAGTACTCGTATTGCTACAGAAACTTTCTGTGAATCAAGTGCACTTCCTCCTTGTCGCAAAATCAATACTTAATTTGTTTTTCTTTCTTTCTTTTTTTTAATGTAAACAAATTTGATTTTTATTGTAACTTCTACAAGAACTACATGCTTCCTATCTTTCAAATCATAGTCGGTTATAATTTGTATCAACATAAACGCTGCTCCTCTACCCCTGGCAGGGCCGGATTAAGGGGGTGGCCACATGGGCCGCGGCCCATGTCGGCAAATCTAAGGGGCGGCAAAAATTTGCAATTTTTTAAAGTGTAGGTTTAAAAAAATCGGATTTATAAAAACAAAATTACAAACGAGAAAAAGCGACAAAATCTCTCATTTCCTAAGAGTATAGTAATTTCTAATTTTGTCTCTTAGTGATGCTGGAGACATCACCTTCAATAAGTCGAGTTAAGAGAAAGACCAAACACGCAATTTGGCCTGGAACGGTGCGACTTATTGTTAGAGAGAAGTGGTAACGAGGACTTGAGATGAAAAGGAGAAGCCCTCGGCGCGGTGATCGGCATGTAACACATATTAGCGCCTACAAGACTGCAAGAATACTTCACGCATTGCATCAAACACAGTGCGGTCATTGCGGTCAGCGTGAAATGCATAGCGCCTACAAGACTGCGTGAATACTTCACGCGTTGCATCCAACACAGTACGTTCAGCAGCGGTCGGCGTGAAACGCATAGCGCCTACAAGACTGTCGGAATACTTCACACATTGCGCCAAACACGGTGCGGTCTGCGCGGCGCGGCGGCGGAAGTTGAAAACATTTATCCACATTTTTGTTTGTTCTTCCATAATTTTTTCGTTCGTTTCTTATGAATGGAAGGTCTTGTCCACACAGAGATAGGTTTACGGAACTTAACTTTCGCGCAAAGTTCCGTGAATTTTTGCTAGTAGTGTTGACAGGGCTCTCCCAAAAAATGTGTTCAACACGAGTAAATGCGTCTTCTGCACCCCTCCCCCGCTGGCAGGTTCATTTGATGGTTTTTATCGAGCTTCAAAACGAATGAGAAGGGGGCGGCATAATACAGGCGGCCCATGGGTGGCAAGTAGGTGAATCCGGCCATGACCCCTGGTTGTATTCCTTCACACAGTGTCTACTTTAAAAATACTTTGGGCAAGGGTGAAATCTGCATGCACCCAGCGGCAGTAAGAGGAAAAATCTCATCGAATTTTCCTGGCAGTAATTTCAACTTTGATCGATAAAACTCATTTAAAATGAGGTTCTGAAAGGCTGAAACTAATCTTGAGGATTTTCTTCATTAAAAATGGATCTAACAACTCTCGTTCCTTTACAGCTCTGGGGCTCAGATGCGTCAGAGAGACGATAGGTCCCCACGGGCACTAGTATGGATTACAAGGCATCTAATACGACCAGCATCGCTGCCAAACACAATGGAAAATCACACTGAAAAAAAAAATCCCGGTGTATTTACCAAGCAAAGGGTAAAATTACCGAGAATTCAGGGTTCTATTTGATCCCAGTTTTTCCTTGGTAAAATTACCATTTATGGAATTGGTGATTTTACCAAGACATCTCGGTAAAATTATTGACTTTCTCGGTAGTTTTACTGATCCCCGGTAAAAACGCCAATAATTTTTATCGACTGTGGTAGAATTATCGAGATAAAATGGCAAAGTTACCGGGAATTGATTACCAATAAAAGTGGTATTCTTACCTGAAAAAAACAGTAAAAATACCGGTTTTTAGATAAGCTTATCAGTCTGTCTTGGTAAAATTACCAATAATTGGTAAAAAAGTGAGATAGTAAAGGTACCAACGGACCTTGGTAAAAACGCCGATAATTTTTTTTTTTCAGTGTTATTTCTGGTTCAAGTGAAAATTGTACTTTTCAGTTTACCTTTTTTCAACATTCCTGCGTGGAATAACGTTCTTTATTCCGAAAAAAAGACCGACAAATTTTCTTCTCCGGAAGAAAGAACGTGACTTCATTCCAAGATTGAAAAATTTACTCAACTATTAAAGTTTCTCCAGAAATATGACCGATAATTTTTTTTTTAAAATCAGATTAATTTGTTAACAAAGTTCAAAAGTATAGGTATACTCATCATTATAATTTTATTTCCTCCGATTATACTTTGGTGAATTGAGGGGCTCGGAGGACAAGCCGCTTAAGTGCACTTTTTGCTACTTCGGGAAATGCATATTTGAAGTTTCGAAACTGCATGAATCCTTATGGTGGGAAGAAAGTTCAAACTGACTTTTTGATGCTTAAGGATTGGAATTTGGGAGCGAATTGTTCACAGAATATGCATTAAGACTAGTTTTACTTTAAATCATTAATACGTGAATTTTTTGAAAAACTGCACTTTTACGCCTTGTCTTTTAAGCCCCCCCCCCCCCCCCCCCCCATTACGAATTTAGCAGGAAGAAATCGTGCACATGCTGATTTCTCAGAAAAAGAATCAGAGGGAAAATTAGTCAGAATTTCAATGAATCAGAGAATTCTTTTTTATTCAAAAACGTTTGAGTTCTCTAGAAAAAATACAATTTACGAGATAAAATTTTGCAATGGTGAAATGTGATAATGTTCTTTCGTTTGAGAAATGACAAAATGACAAACCAAATCCATATAATAAGTGGGTTTAAAGTTTGCTGATAAAAAAAAACCGGAACACGTAGCGTTACGGGGAAGTCTTAATCAGTCATGTTGCGAACTCAAAAGTGTAAATTTTAAATGCAGCTTAAAGCTTCTTCTTAGCACGAAGAACTTCATCGCGGTATTTTAAATATTCAAAATATTGAGGGACAATTTTCGTGGGCTAGCTTAACCAGTGGCGTGGCGTGTTTCCGATACATCGATTGAGCCATTTAAACCTATGGAAATGGATCGACAAAGAGGGTGTACAGAGTTAGCAACGAACACCTTAAAGATCGATTTTTTTATCACAGCCTTAAATTGGGAAATATCGATTAACGCCTCGCCATTGGTCGCTGAACTTGACAAACATTGCTGTCCTGAAATACCTGCTATCTTATGAGGTTCATCCTCATTATGAGGTTACAAATCCTTCGATTAGTCATCAAGTCCACGTTCAAAATTATTTTCATATTAGCGTATATAATGCACGGTTGACCGCAAGATCCATGCTCCTTTGTAAAACTTGCAAGGCATTCGGCAACATTTGGTATAATTTTCTCTTTCAGTTTCTTGGAAAATACTTTTAGCCTCGGCTCTCCACTTAACTATCGCTTCGCAAGAAGCTTTTACACAATGAAAGAGCGAGACTGCTGATATAAATAACATTAATTGGTTCTTGGAATGATTGCTGCATCCAGTACAACTTACCTAGATTAGGTCAAAGTTCTGTTCTTACTGAGCTTTTCCTGGATGGATTAACCTCCAAGCTCATCGAAGGTCTCTATAGTCTAGATTTTTCTAAGTTTTTCTCTTTAATATTATTTCGTCATCTCGCTTGATATGGTTTTACTTGTGGACTGGAGGTTGTTTTTTTCCTATGGACGCTCACGTATGCTCTACAAAATCTCATAGCCAAAAATTAAAAACGTAAGGATTTTTTTGTGGGCCAACATTCTTTAGAAACTGTGAGCAAAGACTGCACAAATCACCTACACTCGAGGATGAGACTCAACTTGAGTCTCACTGCCTTGAGTCACTCAAGGCAATGAGATGACATCGAGTCTTTACGTATCGTATATCTTGCGTGAAGTATATCTCGTTAGTTGAAGGCGTTTTAAGCGTCCCATGCACAGTGAATTTATATTACTTGAATTCATGTCCATGCGTGCGCGTATATTTTTATCAGTAATAACGCTGATTTTTATAACCTGGATGTGTTTTTTAACTATAGCTTGTAGTGGCGAGATGATCTCTTCGTCCTTAATCAATTGAAGTATATAAACGGCTGATATCTTGATTAATTTTAGCGATGTCCTCAGAATAAAATTGGAACGTATGAGTGTCAACGCGCCATTCTACCAAGACTTCTTATGAAAAATGTAGTTGTGAAGCCTTCCAATGGTGCATGTATCGATCTCTCGTTTACCATTTCTAGAGCTCCCATGAATAGTTTTCCGCACGTTTATAGTTAAGCGGGGCACTCTTTACAGGGAAACTCAGCAAAGCGTCTAGTTTCAATTTGACGTTCTAATTTTCAGAAAATAAGACAAAATAAATACCGATTTTGGAAATGTATACATTGATAATCAATAAATTGGTGCTGTCCTCTACGTCTAGATAATTGAATATTCTACACTAATATTACTAGTGCACTGGAAAAAAAAACACATTGGATCTAGAGTCCAGACTCTTAAAAACATCGACAAGAAAAAATACTCTTGATTCAATCAGATTGTAGCTTAAATCAAGAACCACAGCCTCTTAATTTGAGCGGATCTCCTTTAGATTTAAGCTTAAATCTGATTGAATCAAGAGTAGTTTTTCTTGTCAATGTTTTCAAGAGTCTGGACTCTAGATCTAATGTGTTTTTTTATTTCCAGGGTGTCGAGGCGTGAATGACCGATTATATCGATATTTCCCCATTTGAACCTGTGGTAAAGAATCCATTAATAAGGATGCGAACACCCTGTTTGTCGATCCTTTTTCATATGTTCAAATGGCATAGCAATCGATGTATCACAAAGCACGCCACACCACTGAATATCACCACAAGTCCTCCGATAAAATGCTCTATTATAATGCTCATAACTTAAAAAGTTACAAATTGGCAATCAAGATTATCAATCACCATTATAAGCATTGAAAATTGAGGGTCAGCTAAAGCAGCAGAGGTCATTATGGTCCCAGGATGAAACAATCGCAAAATGTGGTCATTTTTAGATGAATAGCTTCTCGGCACAGGTGCTGAATTATTTGCGTCATTAATTTTATCTAGTCATTAAAAGGCGCAAAGGCCGAGCTGATAAGACCATGTAAACATTATTACAATGCACCTCTCTTTTTTCAATGTTTTCTTGATATTGACCCTGCATCGACGGCGTGTCTTCCCGCAATTTTTTCAGTTGGTTTTCGCGTGAGTGGCTGTTGTTAAAAATGTCTATCGAAGAGATTGGTGATATTGTCCAAGTTGCTCTGCACATCGTAGGTGATCATTGACTTTTGGAGAACAACATGCCCTTAAGCTGTAACATTTTCTAACGTGTCAAGTCTTCTCCGCACAAAGTTTATTTAGACTGAGTTCAGCCGAACATGGAACCAACACATTTGGAAAAAGTTGGCTCATCGTATAATAATTTGTCGTTTAATTTTCTGAAGGGGAATAAATCAATATTATTCCTTGAGATTTTCACAGAGTTTTCTGTGCAGGAAGAAGAAAAATCAATAGTTTTCAAGAATTGACGTTGAGTAGTTTTCCGTTGAAAAAATGAAGTACAATAGAAAATCTGCAACGTCGCAAACCCAGATCCGTGGTTTGGTAGTTTCACCGTCATAATTAGCACAGTTAAAAAGAGAAAAAACAGCGTCTCAACTTAAAAGAATCGGCGTTTATGTTGCTTAAATGCGGCAACAAAGCGAGTAGCCGGAAATCCCATGAGTGAATCTTAATCGAGGAACTTGACCATTAACTAAACTAGCTCGAGTCCGAACTCTGAACTTAAACGTCTGGAGAAAGAGGTTACAGTCTGGGTATGAGCTTCTGAATCTGTTCACCAGTAGTTTATCCTCTTAGTTTTCATTGTATTTTGACTTCAGGATAAGTCTAGATCGGAAAGTCTCACTCAAAGTTGCGGCAGAACTTGGAAAATTAAATCCCCTGACATATCCCTTTCCCCGACACGTTTTGGTAAAATTCCCTGACAATTCTGCCGTCCTAAGGAAGAACGCAGTATGAGCCTTCAGGCGTTGCCAAATCCCCCTGGCAAATCACTGATTTTCAGGAACATTATTTAATATTTACCTGTCAATTTCTCAGATAATTTTGTTTGTAATTTGATCTAAAACGTCTGAAAATTTCAAGGAAAAATATTCATAATTTTACTCAGAAATAAACATTTTATCGAAGGAAATTGGGCAACTCTCGAATGTTCATACGGCGTTCTTCCTTAGCACGGCAGAATTGAACGAATTTCAGATTTGTTAAAAGACATATTAGAAATATTTTTCAGGCAAAATTTGTTGTTCGAAACGTCAAACACACGCGAGGTTTTTGGAACACAAAGGTAATTTGACGATTTTGCCCTGACATTTTTGTCATTTTCCTGGACATTTCCAGGTTTTCCCGGTATTTCCTGACTGTGGCAACCCTGCAGTCATTCTCCGGTCCCTTTTCAAGAATTTGCACGATTTAACAGCAAATATTGCTGTGCTCTTTCTTCTTTTCCGCAAAATGTAGTCCAAATAAGTAACTGTTTGTCGATCAAAATCAACTTTTTTTCTACTGGATTAGAGACAAATAACCTATACATTACTCTAATTAAAACGTTGACGTCAACAAATTTTTGGCGAATGACGTTCGTCTTGGAACCCTGCCAATCACTTCCAACAAGCAAGTCTCTTCCTTCCTCTCAAGGAAATCGGTTACCTTTTACCAAACGCTGCCCAGTATGTCAAAAATGAGACTACAAAAACGTGTATTTTGGGTTACGACACTGCAGATTTCTTATGATATTTCATTATTTAAATTTAAAAATATTCATCGTCTTTTTTTAAAAAACTTTCCTGATTTTTCCTCTATGCGTGAAGAATTTTGCAAAGAAATTG
This sequence comes from Bemisia tabaci, assembly GCF_918797505.1. Taxonomy (NCBI): domain Eukaryota; kingdom Metazoa; phylum Arthropoda; class Insecta; order Hemiptera; family Aleyrodidae; genus Bemisia; species Bemisia tabaci. Next base: position 26,357,245 of record NC_092801.1, on the reverse strand, counting down.
TTACCTATTTTCTTGGTCTGCTCTTTTTTAGTGAACGAAAATGAGAGCGGTGATTTTGAAGCTCCGCCGAAGAGATACGCGTTTTTTGAATTTCACCGTCGACATGTCGTCACCATCTGGCCACATTGTTACAAGCGCCATGAGGCGTTTCAAATGAATTACATTTTGCATAGAGGAACCAGAAGTATTGTAATGATGCTAAGAGTGTGCATTTTCATCCTTTGCAATGAAATCTCTGAAATCGTGAAAAAATATGAAATTTTAGATGGTAATATTTGTCTTAAATTTACAGTTTTTAGCGACTATAATAGAAACTGTCAATGGATAATCAGGTATTATTCCAAGACCAATAAGTTGCACAATCTTAGCAACATTGCAATGCTCCTGGTTCCTATTTGCAAAATGCAATCCAAATGTTCAGCAGCTAGGTATTTCATTTTTTACAGAGAAACTTTTGGTTGAATCTGTTTAAAAATTTCACTTAATTTTGTCGGCAGCATAAAGAAAATTAAGCGAAATTTTTAAACAGCTCCGTTGAACGAATTCTCTGCAAAAAAATAAAATGGCGGCGGAAATTTTGAAACCTTGGCGCTTGTGATACTTCGGCCGGAAGGTGACGATGTATCCTTTCTCGCATTAACAGTGAAAATTATTATCTCATTTGGATTAATTTCTTTTTTACTCTCATTTTATGAAGCTAATCCCCCCACAGAAGCGGCTAAACGGTAATAACTCAATCCCAACCGACCGATAACTCATTTTGACGCCGAATCCAACACTCGTTGAACAGGTCTGATACAGTGGAGTGGCGTGCTTTGCGATGCATCGATTGATCTGCCATTTAAACCAATGGAAAATGATCGATAGATAGGGTGTTCGCAACGAACACCTTAATAATCGATTCTTTACCATAGCTTCAAATGGAGAGAGCGATCATTCACGCCACGCCACTGGTCTGATAACTCATTCGCGTGGCTCTTCGGCGCTTTTTCGTTGATAAAACCGGCCGAACACGACATTTTATCGCCAAATTCGGCGAGTTGTCCTACTGGGCGGGCGGAGCGAGAAAGGGGGCATGTCCAAAATTGCAACACTCGAAAGTAACGAAGAATGTTCCGACCATGATAAATGATTAAATTGCAATTATTCAGGATTAAGCCTCTGACGTCAGCTTTTATTGCCAAAATGAGCACGAGCGTTCACCTCAGAGGTTCGTCCGACACTTTCAAAGAGTCAAACGAAGGTCACTGTTGCCAAAATGAACGGATCAAACGGAATGTCTCTCTGAATGAGAGAGGGATTTGTGATTTCATCATTTGGACCGCGTTTTGCAGAAAGGAACCAAGCCCCATAAGATATTGCAAAAATTGGGCAATTTAATTTTTACCTGAAAACGGTTGCGCGGGTTTTTATAAAATTTCAGTGAATTTTCTACATAGCAAATTCCTTAATATTTTCAAAAGAATCTGTACACACGTTCTCTTGTAAAAAATTAGGTAAATATTGTCCAGTTAAATTTGGCTATAGCTAATGTGGCTTGGTTCGTTTCCGCTAAATGCGGCCAATTTATGCTTAAACGTCCGTGTGATAGTCCTTTGGTTGTTAACATCAAACTTTATCACCCTCGCATTATTTATCAATGTTGTTTTGGATATTCTCCTTTACCAGGACCATATCATCCTAATTTACATACTGATTGTGAGTGATGTGTCATCTACTTACATACTTCAGTGACTCGGATTTTAAATTATCAGATTTGCATCGAGAGAAACTTTCTAGATCACGCCGGAAACTTCCCACATGCTGTTCAGTAATTTGTTCGACTTCTAAACATATGACACTATCTCAAAGATGCAACACACCTGCTTCTAAATGTTGTTAAATCAGTTTCTTTTGTCTCGAAAGTTTCGGTCCATAAACCGCTTTGAATTGATTGAATAAAGACGTCTTGCGTCTATAGGGCATTAAACCTTCATTTTAATTGTATTGTCAGTGCATTTTTATTCAAACAGAATGGACCGTCTCATGAATAAACTTTTCCTCCCACGTTGAAGATGTGAATGTTGTATCCCATCCTTGCGATACGTCTTATGCGTTCATTAACATACCTGATTTGATCGGGCATCCTTCCTGCGCCATCTAATTTTCAATTTTTTCTACAGTTTGATACGACCTCTTTTGAGCCAATGTAAATTTTAATTTTTGCGGACCTATAGACCGTATTCGATAACGGTTCGATGTATCGTTTGGTTCAAAACAATAGAACATAACCTCGAACCAAATTGTACCTAAGGATTTAAGTTGGAAAAGTTGAAAATGAGATATTTCCTGACAATTTCACTTTGCATTGGCATTTGGTACTCCAAAGAATAAAAAATCTGTTACAAAAGACCCGCTCTCTCAGATTTCTGAATTTACTTTTGAGGCCATGTTTATGTTTTGAACCAATCGATATCGATACAATCTCACCCGTTTGATGTATCGAATACGATCTATTAAAGATTCACCGAAAGAAAATTCATTCAGACACAGTGTTAATATCAAACATGTCTTCGAGTTACTCAGATTTCTGAGTTAGTCGCCGTGAGTACTTCTCAGCAACGCACAGTAGATCGAGTCAATCAGAGAGGTCGGACATAAAATTTTTAACTAAAATTGCAAACTTTGATGTTTAAATTTGTCAAATTTTAAATTTTACGGGGCGTCTCCAAAAAAATTTCACGAGGAAACCGATGGGACCACCTTCAAAACCTCAAAGTGTTGTATGAACGGAGTTATAAGCTTTTAGAGTTTCCAAATGTTGTCCGACCTTTCCTATTGACTCAATCCACTGTGCGACGGAGAAAATTCCTTGCTCACGAATGAAGGAATTGGATTCGTAAAGGCATAAGTAGACGCGTGAGTGAAGATACCGTTTCGGACTCTTTCCAGTCACAAAGTTATGTTAACTCGGATTCAGTTTCAATATGGAACAACTCAAAATTCACTCAGAGTCAAAATTATTTCCAACTTGAAATGGTTGGGAATTGAAGTTTACTTTTCAAAAAGATACCGCCGCCTTATTGATGAGAAAAGGGGTCTTCTAATTACAAGTATGGAAGATATTGCATTTATCTTACGCGAATATTCTTATTAGGAAATTACCAATTATCAAATAGATAAAAATGAGGTGATTCGTTAGTTTGAGACCCTTAGAATTGAATATATTTAGAAGACTCAAAGAGCTTTTCAGTATTTTGAAACTTTGAGTAATTGTAATATCAAGTAACATTATAGACTCACGGCATTCATAAGCTGTGAAACCTGGATTTTAATTTATATATCTATCTTATGATTTTTTTTTTAAAAAAAAGAAAAGTGTTCGATGTAAACATTTCATAAAGCAAAATTTGCCCATCATAAAAAATCATAATTCATACATTTACTTTCTCCCTCCCCTTGCGGGTAGAGGAAGTATTGTCACCTTATAGGAAAAAAAAGAAAAAATAGTTGAAATTTCATCATTTCTAGGCGTCTAAAGGTGCCTGGAGTAAAAAAGACCGAATTTGAAAAAATGTGTGTCCGTCCGTCAGGTGTCCCCCACATCTGTGTACAGCCATATCTCAAACTCTAATTGTTCAATTTCATTCAGAATTTGCACAGAGGACCATATCTATGGTCTCCTTATGCACGTTAAACGATTTGAGGGTGCGCTACAATTTGGGGGGGGGGGGCAAGGGCCAAACATGATTCTTAGCAAAATCACACGGAAAGTTCATTTTGAAGGACTGTAATTTTCGAAAAAATGCCTTTAATTCTTTAAAAATGTGCTTTTTTTTTTTTTTTTTTTTTTACATTTTTTTGCGATGTAAAACTTGGCTTGATTGAAAAATACGTGTCCTCGGAGTAATTCTTTCCCAGAACGTAAGGATACCAGAGGGTACGAGGTACGTCTCGCCGGTGTTTCTCATCTAATCCAAGGACAATTACAGTGTAATCGGGTGATATGAGCGGGTCTCGACTGTCAAAGACACCACGTGGGTAATTATGTTAAACATCGTCGCCTCTCTGGCGTAACGGCGCACCTCAATATCCACATGAGCCCTGGTTCACGTATAAGTCCATGATTTCTGGGGCTCATGAGGAGATCGGAATACGCCCATACGCCGGGAGGGCGACGACATTTCTCTCGTTGCAGCCACCGCAAGTCCTCTTTTGTTGCCTACTCTGCATTCTCGATGTAATCAGAGTTCTAAGTGTATAAAAATAACGAATACCCGGTGTATATTAAATGGGACAATGGTCTTTTAGAGCTGCAAGACTTCATTTACAGAGTAAGTTCTTTGGCGGGCAAACGAGGAAGTCCGAGGCGTTGGGTGTGCGGCTCTTCATCCATCAACGCTGACCCGTCAACACTCAACACTCAACTCTCGCACATGCATTATGCACCATCAGCGAGGAGACTCTATAAATTGCGGATCATCATTCCGCTATTGTTCATTGTATGATTTATGTCCTTGCGCGGAGGAAAGTGGTTGTGGGTGCACGGTGCACGCCCGCGCAGATGGGAAATATTTCACGGAATGTGGCGACTTTTCATAAGTCACCGAGTTGGGAGAAAGGGGGCCTCGGGTAAATGATAAATATGGGTAAGGTTATAATGGAGAATTTCACGGAAAAAATTAAATTGCTGATTTAAAAATTCAATTGCTAAAAAAAAGTGACTGCAATGTTTCAACGTAGATTTTACATTACTTTTCGTTTTGATCTTATGCGAATCATTTATCAAGCCCTTCCAAATTCGCCGAATGTTATGTATTCATCGAGATTCTACAAATCCAATGACCTCAACAAAGTTTTACGGCGGGATCTCGAAGCGCGTGACTGAGCTGAGTTCAAAATGCCCGAATCGCTAAATTTCCACGAAACAACCTCATCACGAGCTCGATGTCGGTTCGTTAAAAAGATACATTACAACCGTCATAGTAATAACGTTACGCAATGACTCATTGAGAGTTAGATAATAATTAAGTCTGCCCAATTACAGTGCATCGACTCTGTTATCAGCACATGCTCCGACACTCTGTATTTTTACACGCAGCGTCAAATTATACATCCGCGAGGTGAATAAAAAATAAAGAGAGAAAAAACTGATACAAGTTTATTCTCGGTAAAGGTCACACAAATGAGGTTCGTCCACGAAACTGCATGTTTCCAGTTATAGCCCTCCACGGTCCACGCAGTATGTGATTCGATGGTGAAACTCCCCTCGAAGCACGAAACACAGTAGAATTAAAATTGCACCGAATGAATCGAAAGAAAATTGTTAATTTTAATTTTTGGGAAGGATTTTATAATTTTTACGATTTTTACTTTCAGGTAATTCTTATCCTCCAGGGGTGAAACAGCTCATATCAGGTGAGCGTGTTTTACTCGAACTGTTAAACAATTCCTGAGATCATCAATATTCTATGTTTAAAGTGATCAAAATACAAATTATCCCAAAAAGACAAAACCAAGTTTCCGTTTCTCAATTTTACCTCACTGATAATACTGTAATTAGATCAATTAATTCATACCGTAAATGGTCTGATAAAATTCAATTTTGGAAGTATCTTCCGCAGAAATCTCCAGCCAGTCGAATAAAGTGATTTCAGAGCCGTGGGAAGATGAGAAGGGGTGGCATTAATGTAAAGTAATGACATTTTTTATTTATTCCTCTGTGTAGCCGGTTCAAATTGAAATGGAGCTTTGCATGTGTCAGGATTTAGCAATGCTTACGTAAAATTTTGCGAGAAACACGATGGTGCCACTGGTTTTCTCTGAAACAACTCCGAATCTCAAAAAAAGGTCTCAAAGTTGAGGCTGTAATGGAGGGGATATCCCACGCTACCCTAAGAGTCCTTGCTCTGTATCAAAACAAACTCTCTATGCGAAAACGAAGATAGGGAGCAAATACACAAGTAATAAAGTCCCTCAACAAAGTGGCAGCCCTGATAATGGATTTGCTACCTATTATTTGCAAGAGTTTGTCTTGGTGTAAATGTGGACTCTCGGGGTTGTATGGGATATTCCCTCCATTACAACCTCAACTTTGAGAGTTTTTTTTTTAAGTTTTATCGTTGATTTCAGCGAAAACCAGTGGCGCCATTATGTATCTTGCGAAACTTTACACAGGAATCAGTACTTAAATCGCAAATTCCTGATACATGCAATTCCTGATACTGCTACCGCGAAGGAAGAACGCCGTATAAATCATCTGGCGTTGCAAAATTTCCCCCGGAAAATCACGAATTGACAGGAAAATTTGTGATTATTTTTCTTCCATTTTTTCAGAGAATTCCATTCGTAATTGGATCTAAAAATGTTGAAAGTTTAAAGAAGAAATATGCATAACTATCTTCATGATAATTACTAATAAAAAAACTATCAACATAAATAATTATTTTCTAAGAATGAACTTGGCAACATTCGAATGCTCTTACGACATTTTTCCTTAGCATAGCAGCATTGAGCGTGGCTCTCTGACAGCCCTCGCTATTTTCGCCCAAAAATGGCAACGCCGCGCAACACCCCCATCAAACCTGGAACGCGGCGCCATGCCACGCCGTGCAATGGAATGCGTCTCATGGCAGCTGCGTGCCGGCTGGCGAGGGATGTCACGACTCACGTATACGCAACATTTTTCGAAAATGGAGCGAGCGGGGATCGCGAAGGGATAACCCGGTTTTTAAGCGACCCCTATTGTCAAATTTAAGACGTTAAGTGGGCAATCGATTCCTTGATTATGAATAGAAAGAGGACTGCGGGGAACAGGAGCGATCTTATTATTGGTTGCCGCTTTTGGTTTCCATAGACAAAGGGAGAAAATTTTAGATTAACAATAAGGTCCCTCTTGGGTTGCCGTTGGTTGTTCTATCACTTACCTCCTTGTTCAATGTAACAACCCGCTTCCGCCAATGGGATCGTTCCATTTTTTATTTGTCATCTTTGTTTATAGCTTTGTCTATCAGTGTTAATAATCAGTCCATAAACCAGTGAGTAAAAAAAAAAAAGAAAAAAAAATCAGGACTCCTTGATCAAATTTTTGAAGTTTAAAAATGACGGCCGTGGTTCAGAACCGAGACTTAGTGCGTTACAAAAGGAAGGAAGCAAAACAAGTCATTAATTATTTTGATGTCCTGCGCGAGTTCGTGCTTTTTATGTCCCTTTCAATTGACCTAATAACGTGACGGTCAGATAGTTCCACTGTTTTAACACGCAGGAACTAACTGGCTACTTTAACGAGGATATCTCAATGACTTTACGGAGGTATGTTTCGCCTTCATGTCGCTGGGTATGCTGAACGGGCTCTTGCGCGTTAAAATATTAGTATCAATTGAACGTCCCATTATCAGGTATGCCGCAAAGCGCGGAAAAAGTAGGCTAATATTTCGATTGTAAAACTGCAAAAATGCGCAACTTGGTTGCACTACTTTAAAAATCCCGCTCGTACTTTATTTTTTAAAATGAGACCCAACCGACATTACGGCTTGATATTTTCTCAGTGTATTCATCACATGAAAAATAAAGATCCCCGAAGTTTTGGGAAATGACGTTTGGTAGTTTCCTATGTAAAAAATTAGGTATGACAAGAAGTGTGCACCGCCGCAAATCGAAATAGGTACGCATAGCTGCAGTTTCAAAATAGATTTGTAAAACATTTCGAAATTAACTCAAAAATATTTTAAGTTTTCCGTCATGCAATTATTTTTAACAATTCTTTTTAAACGCTATTCAGACGACTTTAATTATTGTTACCTACCGTCAAATTGTTAGTTTTAAAGCTTCTTTGAGAGCATTGAAAAAAATACTTCCTCTCTACCCTAGGGGAGCGAGAAAGTAAAAATTAAAACATGTTTGCAATAACTTCATCATCAAGAACAATTTCAAAATGTTGCTAAAATACTATTGATTTACAGGGCTCAGATGCAATACGTATCTCTCTTTGGTGTGAAATGAGCGAATACCAAACGGCAATGAAAAGTGGAATTGTAGGGATTTTTTTCATTTTCAGCTTATCGCTCTTAAATTCTATCCTTTTTGGTTGAGGTTGTGTTCTATTGTTTCGAACCGAACGATACATCGAACCACTATCGAATACGATCCGTGACACGAGAAAAGTGCACGCACCGGATTATCACACCCACACCCACGTGCAAACCCGCGCCCTTCACCCCGATCTCCCCCCGAACATCGTGGCAACACCGGGGCGTAGTAGGAGTCAGGCGGGCGGGGTGGGGGTGCCTTCATTGATTTTTCCCCCTTCGCACGCAGCCCGCCACGCTCGCCAGCGCCCCTCCCACCCCACCAACCACCCCCCTCTTTTCGCCAACCCCCTCCTCTTCAGACGCAGCATCCAGCCACTGGAGTACATCTCGACTGTAGTGTTAGACTCCCCTGGCACGATAGGCGACCCGCAATGCATGCTGAATTGGGGTAGGGGCTCTCGATGGTCAAATAGGTGAACCTATGAAGAACGGAATTTCATTCGATCGTTTTTACATTTGTCTTAGAGCCAATGGGTTACTTCTGCCGTCCTTAGCAAAACTCCATTCCAGATTTTTTCAGCTTTTGACTGAACAAATTTTAAATACTGAAAAACTAACGACCATCTCTGTCGTTCACAGGAAAAACGCCGTAAATCCTATCAAGACTCTATATTTTTCTTGCACACATACTGTTCTATTACGAGAAAACCTGATCACCATGATGCTTCATTTTGTAAATTTAAATTCTCAATGGTATGCCGCTGTCTGCAAATTTGAAGTATTTATTGAACACTCTTGTATTTTACCGGATCTCATTTTCACATTTTTTTATCCGTCAACTGATGAGAAACGTTCAGAATTTTGCATGACGTTCCTATTGTGAGACTGCGATGCGATGCGGCGAGAATCTGCGCGCATGCTGATAAATTCTTGGTATTTAATTCCTGCAATCACGCACCTTCATGAGGAAAGAAATAAAATGTTCTCAAGTAAATCAATTGCGTCTGATTCCTAATGATTGAAAAAAAGCAAAAGTAAATAATTTAAGAGACCCTATTTGGATCTAAATTATGAAACGCACTATTTAAAATTCAAGAATCTGGAAATGGCATCATGCTCTAGATCTTGTCGCTTAGTCACCCACATTCTCCCCCCTCCCCTCAAAAAAAAAGAAAAAAAAGAGAAAGAAACCTTGACAATCCTTTTCTGAGAAAGCTTGACATACAATTTACAGTTGTTCAGGATAGAAGTACCAATTAGGAATGTAAAAATCTTCAGCGTGACCATTGAGTTTCCTTAGTTCGATTACGAAGAATATGTTTGGTTCATTTACTTCAAAATTAAGTGAAAGTCACCATCCGTATCTAGGCTGAATATGTTATTTGATGCTCCATAAACATGTATACTACTACATGAAAAAAAAATGGTTCAGCCTTTGCTGTTTTAGAGAAACCGAGCGGTAAATTCTGTACGAAAAAATTGGTTTTATTTTCCTCTCCCTTTTCTCATTTTTCTTAAGGGGCCTTCATAGCACTTAGAACGATCGATTCACATGTCTGTCGATTGACTCCCGGATTTTTCGATCGAATCGGTGTCAATCGATTCACGTCGATCGATTCACGTTTTTATTTTTCGATTGATTCAAGTCGATCGAATCGACACCTGTTTTTTAATAATTTGTCGATCGATTCTCGTCTCTATTTGTCGATCGATTCAATTCAATCGAATCCGTACCCTTCATATTTACATCGTCACCTCCAGTCAAAGTAGGTATCACAAGCGCCATGCGACGTTCAAAAATTTCCGCACCATTTCTTTTTTTTTTTTACAGAGAAATCGTTTGACGAAGCTGTCCGAAAATTTCACTAAATTTTCATCGTGCCGCCGATAAAATTCAGTAAAATTTTCAAACGGATTCAACCAACAATTTCTCTGTAAAAAAAAATAAAATGGCGGCGGAAGTCTTTAAATGTCGCATGGCGCTTGTGATGTTTTGGCCGAAAAGTGACGACAAGTTGAACCAATCAATACCGAACAGTGGCGTGGCGTGCATGAATGATCGATTATCGATATTTCCCCATTTGAATCCATGGTAAAGAATCGATTACTAAGGTGTTCGCTGCGAACACCCTGTTAATTGATCCTTTTCCATAGGTTTAAATGACAGATCAATCGATATATCGCAAAGCACGCCACGTGACTGATACTGATACAATCCCACCTGTTTGATGTATGGAATACGATAATTAATAGCGGCGGCGATTAGTATCGCGGGGGAGGCGGAACGTCATTATCGTGCGGCATCACCATTCGTCATCTCCGCGCCGATGGCGGGATCACGATCTCCGAGTGCAAGTGCAACAGTCGACACTTAATCACGGTGCATTTGCATTTTTAATCCGGATCCACCGGAGCATCGTCGCACCGGCGACAGACGTGTTAACAAATCATTTGAGTCACGTATTTCAGTCGCGTGAGCAGCGCCGCGGCTGCTAGATCGCCTCCGAAACTCTAAAAATCCAGTTTCCGGGATTTTTAGTGTATTTTCCGATGAAAATATGCCGTTGCATATTTTTTTACAATTTTCCTTTTGAGATCTGCCGTGCAAAGGAAGACATTTTCAGAGCATTGAAAGCAAACTGATCCATCGATAGGTCAATTTTTTTGTCGAATATGCACCGACACACAGTGAATCGACTCAAGGGAGAGGTCGGACAAAATTTGGAGACTTTAAACGCTTATAACTCCGTTTAAACAAAACTTTGAGGTTTTAAATGGACCGAGTTTAACAGAAAGGAACCAAGCCACATCAGTTTAACTGGACGATTAATTTTTTTACGAGAGAACGTTTGTTCGGATTCTTTTGATAATTATAAGGAATTTACTTCGTACCGTGGAGAATTTTCACTGAAATTTTCACGAAAATCCGCACAACCGCTTTCATGTAAAAAATCAAATATCCCGATTAAATTTGGCAATAGCTGATGTGGCTTGGTTCCTTTCTGTGTAACGCGGTCCAAATGTGGTTTCATTGGGTTCCTCGTGAAATTTCCTTTCAGAAACACCCCTTAAAATTTAAAATCTGACAGAATGAACATCAAAAGCAGTTTTAATCAAATATTTCATATCCGGCCTCTCTGATTGACTCGATCCACCGTGTGCCGTAGGTAGATTTAGAAAATGCGCCATTCGTTGTAAAGTACAGTATTTGGCAACGTCGCATAGTGGATCGAGTCAATGGGAGAGGTCGGACAGAATTTGAAAACTTTAAAAGCTTGTAACTCCGTTCATACAAAATTTTGAGGTCCTGAAAGTGGTTCCACTGGTTTCGTCGTAAAATTTTCTTTCAGAAACACCCTTTGAAATTGAAATTGTGAAGAATTAAACATCAAATTTTGCAGTTGGAGCCGAAAATTTCATGTTCGACCTCTCTGATTTACTCGATCCACTGTGCGCCGTATGAGAATTCGAGAGTCGCCAAATTTTCTTCGGTAAAATGTTTATTTTGGAGGAGAGTTATGAATATTTTTCCTTGAAATTTCCAGGAGCTTCAGGTGAAATCGCGAAAAAAAATATTTGAAAAATTAGAAGGAAAATATTCATAAATATACTAGGAAATTCGCATTTTATCAAAGGACATTTGGCAACGCCTGAGGGTTCAAAAGACGTTCTTCCCTTGCACGGCAGCGATGGATCCCCAGCTTTTAGCTGTGAGTTCTCCTACCATTTTGGTTTATATATCAGAAGCAAATAATCAAATCAGGCATTTTGTCATCTGCCTGGCAAATAATCAAATTTTTCTTACCTACTTGGATTGAAATTCTGATTTTTTTGCTAACTTTTTAGACAAAATAATTATTCACTCAAGTAGAGAATGAGTTTCTGTAAAAATTGGCATCATTTAGATATAAAAAAATGAAATCTAGGTCTTAAACGAGCTTTTTAAAGGGATCACCAACGTGCCATAAGTTCAATACATTTTTTTGACTTTGTTAGTTTTTGACAGAGACAATATATGCTACTAGTTAAATTGGAATCTACTTCAAAGCTGATATTAATACTCATTTCACACGTGATTAGTTGGTTTAATTAGGCAGGAAGCTCCATCATTTCGTTGAATGTACAATACGACCCTTTGGAAGTTAATGACCTTGCTTGAAAGAAATCACACTTGCTCTCAAGGCGCATGATGTGGTTCCTTAAACTAGATAGCTAGGCTAGGTTGCGAGTCCCCCCATTCAAACCTCCTTCATTTCATCGGATATGCAATTTCATCTCCGGAGAGTTAAAATAGTTGCTCAAGAAATCACGCTCGCATTAACGGCGCAACGGCGAGCGCCGGCGTGGTTTCGGGTCCCCGGATTCGAAGTTCCTTCATTTCATCGGATATGCAATTTCATCTCCGGAGAGTTAAAATAGTTGCTCTAGAGGAATTACGCTCGCAATAACGGCGCAATAGAGTCCCTTTACACTGAGGGTAAAGACAGAGCGAAGCCATTTCTGATTGGTTCCCGTATTCTAGGCCTTCACAGTGTCACAAACGAATATAAAGATTATAGTTTTACCAGTTGCGAAGATTATAAACTGGAATGTACCGAGGAATCACCTCCTTTACTCATTCCATCCACCCACTTCAGAATCGCTCCATTTTCAGTTTGTATCCTTTGTCTATTGCTTTGTCTATCAATTTCAATCATCAGCCTGCAGGAGCATATATTCAACATTTTTTATTAGATCTAAAATCTATGTGAGGAATTTGCGATTTGACCGTTGATTCTTACGTAAAAGTTTGCGAGAAACACGATGGTGCCACTGGTTTTCTCTGAAATCAACTCCTAAGCTCAAAAAAGCTCTCAACTTGAGGCCAAAATGGAGGGGATATCCTATCCCACGCTATCCTGAGGGTCCACCTCTCAATCAAGACAAACTTTCCATGCAAAGATAGGGAGCAAATACATTGATAGGGCTGCCACTTTATTTGGGGACTCTAAAACTGAAAAAAACGGCAACCCTGCTAATGTCTTTGCTCCCTATCTTTGCATAGAGCGTTTGTCTTGATGTAGACGTGGCCTCTCAGGATAGCGTGGGATATCTCATCCATTTTGGCCTCAACTTGAGAGCTTTTTTTGAGCTTGGGAGTTGATTCCAGATGAAACCAGTGGCACCATCGCGTTTCTCGCGAACTTTTACATAAGAATCGATAGTCAAATCGCAAACTCCTCACACATGCAACATCTCCATTTCGAAGATCACCGTGCGCCACCCGCGCTGTAAATAATTTCGCGATCCTCTTATCTCGTCGCTCCTCTGACGTAAGGGCGTAATTCGATTTTCGCATGAGCCCCAGAGAGCATGGATTTATATGTAAAAAAGGGCTCTCTTAGAAATTGAGATAAGTCCTTACGTCAGAGGAGCGACGACGGTCTGTCCAAGCTGAACGCATTATGCAAGCTTCCAAAGCTCTCCCGAATAAAAGTTCGCCTCCACTGGACTCCGGCTGCGCCTGTTAGCGAAAGAAAATTGAATTGCCAGACACCCGCAGGCATGCCCTCTCGTCTTGTCGTTCTTTTGATCCGAGTTGTCCCTCCATTAGACATCATCTGTTTTTAGACCATTTCCGGTGTAAGCGAGAGAGCAATTGGTATTTTAAGCCAATATTGACTTTTTCTAAAGGAAAGAATGTAACTGCATCTCAACATTGCAAAATCTCCACACAAAGTGGGTATATTGCAAGCAAGAGACACAACTGGTTGTCTAGTTGTTGTTTATGGAAGTTTGTCTTATCTTATTTATGGGTTTGTGTGCATCAGGAAAGGGATGTAGAGTTAGAGAAATAATAATAAGGTATTATCTTGTTCAAGTAAGTTTCTCTTTAGCCATACTCGTTTTTATTTTATTTTATATATTTAATTTAGGTTTTTTATATAGGTTTACTCTAATTTTGGGATTAATAATTAAGATGGGAATATTTCCCTTTCATTTCTGGTTTATTTTAAATTGTGGAAAACTCGACCGGACTCGTTTCTGGATAGACTTTCCAATAAAAAATTCGCTTAAAATCACGTTAGGCATATTAAAAAAGTCTGCATTTACTCCTTAACGCGTAATCTGCGTAGTATGTAACACGCTTTTTCAAATTTACTACGTATGCGGGCAGTTTATCATGGGAGATCGAAAGCATGTTTTTTTTCGGATTCACTTGGTTTTTCGGCAAAAATAGGTTCACGACTGACTTTTCGGGGTTCTGGCGTTTAGATAGATGTGTAATACTTTCTCCGAAAATCATCAAAGATCTTGATTTTCGAAATTTTAATTTTCTTCCACTTGAGCCAGCGGGACAGTCGAAAACACCGACCCAAGAGAAGGGACATTGAAATTTCAAAAATCAAGATCTTTGGTGTTTCTTGGAAAAAGGTGGAATGTATCACAGGTTCATCAATTAAAACGCTAATTCCTCGAGAAGCCAGTCGTTAACCTATTTTTGCTAAAAAATCGACTGAATTTGAAAAAAACACATCGTTTCGATTTTCCATGAGGAGTTCAAAAGCGATCGTCGGGTGTCTGATTGGCTGAAAAGCTAGCGCAGGAAGATCAGGCCAGGTCAGGCGGTCACGATTTTTTCCTATTCCATGTGGGTTCTTATTTGAATCAGTGAGTTCGAAAACACACCAACTCGGATTTTCACTTTTTTACGGTTTAGTAACACTTATGGATAGAAGCGTCTGCACGAAAAAGGAAATTTCGAAATTGCAATCGGAAACTTGTTGTTCCAACAAGTTATATAAATATTCAAGCGGTATTCAGGTTGGAAAATGTAAATTTTTTAGGGCAGACTATGACAAATCAGTATCTGAAAGTCGGTGAGAACGAAAACACACAAACTCGGAAATTTTTAAACTCTTAATTCTTCGTTGTCAAACATGGTGTATCGATTTCAACTTGGTGCTTTACAAAGTCTCTAAGTACTTGTCCTTTGGCACCAAAAAGCTTTTTCTTCAACTTACTTCTTCGCCCGCTGCGCAGTTTTAGGTGTTTCCTGAACAATTTTTTTTTTCCGAGTTGGTGTGTTTTCGTTCTCACCGATTTTCAGATACTGATTTTTCATAGTCTGCCCTGAAAAATGTATATTTTTCGACCTGAATGACGCTTGAATATTTATATAACTTCTTGGTATAAGGCATACTGAACCGAAAAAAGAAAACCGCAAAATCGGATGGTCACCCGTTTCCCTTGAAATGGCCAAAAATTGATATTTCCAATGAAATACTTCGATTCTTCCCTTTTCCCGTCGCCCTTTCGAGCACTTCCGATTGCAATTTCAAAATTTCCTTTTGCGTGCAGTTGCTTCTATCCATAAGTGTTACTAAACCGTAAAAAAGTGAAAATCGAAAAAAACCCGAGTTGGTGTGTTTTCGAACTCACTGATTCATTTTTGAGTGTTGGTGATCTGTACAGTCTTTGCTCACAGTTTCTAAAGAATGTTGACCCACAAAAAAATCCACACATGTTTTTAATTTTTGGCTGTGAGATTTCGTAGAACTTTACGTGAGCGAGTCCATAAGAAAACAAGCAGAGAAATCCAACATGAATATGTTGGAAAAGCGTGCCGAATAACTAAAATGTTGGACACATACCTACTATTTTCACGTCTTTGTTATTTGCATCAATTGGTACTTTTTGCTAAATTTGGGAGAAAATATTGATTCATGAACGTTGAATGTAAATTGATTTTATAGATTCCGTCCAATTATCTTGATTTTAAGCTGATATGCGGCATTTCGCACGACCGTGATTTGGGCGAACTGCCGTGCATCGAAATCGCGTTGAGTTAATCTCTTTGGATTTCGAACTGTAACTTCTCTCCTATTCGGCCGATTTTTACAAATGAGGTCTCTTTTTATTTGTACTTTAACGGAAAGTAAGGAAAAACTCGCTAAATAGACGGAAAACAATTTTTGTGAAAATTTGGTGGATCCTGGCGTCACGGTGAATGGTTAATCGGGCGTGGAAGATAATAGGTTCGACGAGGCGACCCTCTCCTCGCCGTCTTTTATTGCCATGCTCGAAACCTGACACCCAAAGCTATATCGGGAGATAACTGCAGTGGTTTGAGTGGATTTCTCCAGGGGCCACGGTTAGTACATGGTATAAAGAGTCACGAGGCTCATCACAGATTGCACTTGCAGTGCAAGACGCTCATTGGCTAAACAGTTTTGGCGGGAAAGAAGGTTCTAGAGTTGAGTCCTCCGAGCGTAAGAAAGCTTCTATGAGGTTTTTGTCAAATGAAATAATACGGTTTTGACAGGAAAATGTTCTCAAGGGTTCCCAATTAGCAGTTCATTCGGTTTTTTGGTAAGAGACCATCAGGGCTTGACAGTATAATGGTTCAAAGACAAGAAAACAGGTCCGAGGAAAAAAATATTTGGACGGCCCGTTGAATAGCATTGGTTGATCGGTGTGCTGTACTATGGTACATCCGAGTGATTTCAAAAAGCGAGCCCTACTGGCACGCTTAAAAAGCCACCGTAAAAAAGTGAAAATCGAAAAGAAATCCGAGTTGCTGTGTTTTCGAACTCACTGATTCGTTTTCTCTTTGGTGTTTATCCTTGGACCACCCTATGCACGAAAATGATATGTTGATTTGTACTCACTTATGCAGCAGACGGCGAGGAGCCTGACGGATAGATCGGGCGGGTCGCAGTCGACGAAGAAGGGCTTGAGGACGTAGATGCTGAAGGTGAGGGCGACGATGGCCTGGGAGCAGGGGCGGACGATCATGCACTCGATCCAGAGCCGGATGAACGCCAGGAAAGGCCCGAACGTCTCCATGATGTACGCGTAGTCCGCCCCCGACTTGGAGATCATGCACCCCAGCTCCGCGTAGCAGTAGGCGCCAACCTGCGGTCAAACATGTCATCGCAATGTCAAACATTTGTAGAAATAGATGGCAGGAAACGCATCTGTCGCAGGCAAATCAGGGCCGGATTAAGGGGAGCCAGACACCCTATCTTCCCAATGTTAAAGTTTGTACCTTTTTCTCAGGATCTACTGAACAAAAATTACTTCTCTTTTTTTTGTTTTGAACTTTGAACCCTCCCGAACATTTAAATGCGGGCTTTTTTTCAAATTTAAAAATTTGAAATTTTGGTGAATTTTTGAAATTTCTTTGTTAGAAATCATAGAATTTGGGCATTTGAAATCAAATTAAAAAAAATCCTGCTCGAATTTTTGGAGAAGCTCGTGTTAAAATGTGCAGGAGAGTGCAAGGATTAGAACAAAACAAAGTTTTTGAAAATCGGTTCGGTAGATCCTGAGAAAAAGGTACACGAGTGCTGGAAAATATAGTTTTCGGGGAATGAGGAATTTAAAAAAAAACAGCAAAATCAGTTCCAGTGTAATTAGTAGTGTATTTAGTAAACCCTCCCTCACTAAAACATGCGTAACTTCAAAACTACTCATCAGATCAAGTAAAACTTGGTCTGAAATTAAACGTGAGGAGTAGGAGATTAAGATTAGCCAGAAAATAAAAAAAAAAAAAAAAACAACATTTTTTTTCTATTTCCAAGTGTCTGGCTCCCCTTAAGGGGGTGGCCACATGGGCCGCGGCCCTTGGCGGCAAAATATAGGGGGCGGCAAATTTAGCAATCTCTTTGAATGTGGGTATCAAAAGTAGGGAGATAAAAATCGGATTCATCAGAAAATAAATTACAAACGAGAAAAGGCGACAAAATCTCTCATCTCCTGAGAGTAAAAGTACAGTAATTTTTAATTTTGTCGTCTTTCAGTGATACAAGAGACAACACCTTTAATTGGATTGCATTTTGCAAAAAGGAACCAGGAGCATTGCAATGTTGCTAAAATTGTACATCTCCTTTTACCTAAGAAGAAAAACCTGATTATCCATTAACAGTTCCTATTTTACTCGCTAACAACTATAAGTTTAAGACACAAATCATGTCAATTTCATACTTTTTCATCGTTTCAGTAATTTTATTGCAACGGATGAAGTTGCACAATCTTAGCATCATTGCAATGCTTCGGTTCCTTTTTGCAAAATGCAATCCAATTAGTCCAGTTAAGAGAGAAACCAAAACGCAATTTGACCCTGAAACGGAGCGGTTCGGCGGTCGGCATGAAACGCACAGCGCCTCCAAGACTGCATGAATACTTCACGCATTGCGTCAAACACACTGCGGTTAGCAGCAGTCGGCTTGAAACGCATAGCGCCTACGAAACTGCATGAATACTTCACGCATTGCGCCAACACATTGCGGTCGACGCGGCGCGGCGGCGCTGGAAGTTAAAATATTTGGTTTGGCTGGAAGTTAACCACATTTATGTTTGTTCTTTCATAATTTTTTCGTTCGTTTTTTATAAACGGAAGGCCTTGTCCAAACAGGGATGGATTTGCGGAACTGAAAGGTTAGTGTTGACAGGGCTTTCACAAAAAATGTGCTTAACACGAGTAAACGCATCTCATACATCCCTCCCCCACCGGTACGTTCACTTGATGGATTTTATAGATCGTATTCGACAGATCACACAGGTAAGATTTTATTGATATTGATTGGTTCAATATGTAACCACAGCCTCAAAAGTCAATTTAGAAATCTGAAGTAACGGGTCTTTTTTGATCGAATTTTTATTCTCTCGAGTACCACATGGTATTTAAAAGTGAAATTTTTAGGGATTTTCTCATTTTCAGTTTTTCCAAATTAAATCCTAACATTTTTGTTTTTGGCTATGTTCTATTGTTTTGAACCAAACGATAAATCGAACTACTGTCGAATACGGTCTATTGATGTTTCAAAACATATGAGAAGGGAGCGGAAAAATACAGGCGGCCCATGGGCGGCAAGTAGCTGAATTCGGCCCTGAGGCAAATGGTAAAATCAGGAAGCTAGTCAAATGACTAGGTAAATACAGTGAAAGCTCGCTAAGTCGAATTGTGTAGGGACCAAAAAAAAAAAATCGACTTAAGCGGTAATTTGTCTTAATCTGCAGTCAAAAATGCCATCGGAATGTTTGGAATTTGTGGAAATAGACCACAGGAAATATATCTGTCGCAGGCACATAGTCAAATGAGGCATCGAAGTGTCAGGTGCATAGGCAGATACAGTGAAAGCTCGCAAAGTCGAATTGTGTAGGGACCGAAGAAAATTTCGACTTAAGCGGCAATTTGTCTCTATCGATTCTCCATTTAACACGAACAATTTCGATACCATGCTTTTTACGGAAACGAGTAATTTTTAGGGGTCTGGAGGAGAGGGAGAGAGAATAGAAGCTCACATCATGCCTTTAACAACATGTAAATAATAATTTAGCTGTATAGGATCGCCTTCTCTTCCGAATCTTCGAGCTGTTTTACGGAAGGGACAAAGAAACAGAAGATATTTGGTGTCTTGAAGTCCCTGGGACAAGTGATTTTCTTTAATAGCCTTGTTTACGACCAGGTGTTCGTGTTTAAACGCCCCTCAGTGGATCGAGTCAATGGGAGAGATCGGACAAAACTTGGAAACTTTAAAAGCTCATAGGTTCATTTATACAAAAATTTAAGATTTTAAAATTGGCACTATTGGTCTCTTGAAATATTCTTCTAGATGCATCCCTTAAAATTTAAAATATGACAAATTTAACATCAAAATTTGCAGTATTAGTCAAAAATTTCATGTCCGACTTCTCCTATTGACTCAATCCACTGTGCGACGTAATAAATCTCACCCTCTCTGAACCGCGCTCGATCAAGAGACCTGTAAAGTTAATCACGACAGAGTGACGTTTTCAGACTACTGTTTGATGCTTGATGAAACTACCTACATTTTTTTTTGCCCCTTACTACCGAATGCTCCTGCATCGAAGTGATTCATCCACAAAAAAAAAAAAAAAAAAAAAAAAAAAAAATGGATATCATACTCGATTTATACGAATAGCACAGATTGCAGTAAATTGCGGTTACATGATCAAATTTTTGCCACTGGGTCGCAAAGTGGAACGACCTAATAATAGAGGTCGGACATGAAATTTTTCGCTAAAATTTTAAATTTTGATGTTCATTACGTCACAAATTCAATTTCAAGAAGTGTATTTGAAAGAAAGTTTAAGGGAAAAAATAATGAAACCACTCTTGAACTTTTTTGTTCCATATTTTCGAAAACATTAGCTTTCAAAGCTTCTACGAATATTCTTTATGAGGAGAAAAAAATCACTGAAATTTTCAAAAATTGACGTTGAGTAGTTTTCCGAGTAGAAAATGAAGTACGACAGAAAGTCTGAAACGCCGAAAACCGAGATAAAAATGTCTGCAGTTTCACCATCGAAAAGACGCATTATCACTGAAACGAGACTCTTCTGGTCCTCCTAACAAGACAGTCTGGTGTGCATGAAAAGGACGTTTTGTGGACCAAATACGGCTAAGACCTTTATCTTAGTACCTAACAAGGTAGTTTTTTCCGCGTGAGGCATTTTTGAAGTTAATTTTCAAATTGGATTCAGGGGGGAAAGGCGGGAAAAGCTGAGACGTCTTCCAGAAGAAAGTGAGAGAGATTTACCGCCAAAACTTGACAATTTAAACTTTCCTTGTTTTAGAATGCGTTGCCTGGATAATGTACTATCCCTCAACTTAGTCCTCTTTTTTTTAATGCGAAGATCCAGAATTCGTGTATTTTAGAAATCCCCCATCGACGGTGTAACTCGGTTTGCGACGTCGCGGACTTTCAGTCATAAGTACTTTGTTTTTTAACGGAAAACTACTAGACGGCAATTCTGTAAAACTGCCGTGACTTTTCCTCTCTGTGCAAAAAAATTCTGCAAAAACTTATAGGAATGATGTCATTTTGTTCTCCCCCTGGTAAAAATTGGCAATAGGAGCTGCGTTTCAATATACCACAGGAGCTCTTATAGCCGATAAAAGATGCCAATTGAAAATCATGTGGCTGACTGTAGAAAGCGGAGCAAATCATGTAGCCGGGTTATTCGAAGCTATAAAAAAGTATACAATCGGGCTATAGTTCCTATCGCCGGGCTTTACACTTTATCGCCGTTGGCTATAAGAGGCTATAAGAAATTGTGTAGAAATTCGTGTGCT
Source organism: Bemisia tabaci (assembly GCF_918797505.1). NCBI lineage: Eukaryota > Metazoa > Arthropoda > Insecta > Hemiptera > Aleyrodidae > Bemisia > Bemisia tabaci. The sequence goes on along the minus strand of NC_092801.1, from coordinate 26,336,152 downwards.
TTGGAAATCATTAAGTTTGATACGGAACTACCTTAATATTTACAAAACACACATTATATTTTCCTTTAAAACATATTTTTTTTTTCATCAATTAAAATGAGAATAGTCCATACAGAGTGAGCAAACATTTCAAAATCAGAAGCTGAAAAACGCTGACTCCGCGAGATTAAATATTAGAGCCTAACACAAAGCGGAGCGGCGACGCACTGGTGCCTACAAACCTAACAGGGATACTACACGCATTGCGCAATGCGTGAAGTATCCCTGTTAGGTTTGTAGGCGCCAATGCGCGTTTCGCACTCTCTGCCCTCCTACCGCGCCACAGCGTGCCACGGCGTCTGAAGCAACTATTTCACACCAGAGGAGTATCATAAGAAATTGAAGGCGCTCCAACATATTAAGAATGACAAGCATCCTTCAAAAGTACGGAACTTTCCTCGCAAAATAAATCAAGATACTACGGCACAAAAAGAGAGCGGTAGTCCAAAAACTAACTAAGTCCTAGTATCCGTAATAAGTAACGTTTAGCATAAACATTATCGTCTAGCTGTTGCTTAATCGCTATCGGCTATAAAAGGCTATAAGCAATTGTACAGCCGGCTACAGAAGCTATTGGAAATCTTACAGCCGGCTTTAGGTCTATAGTATTTTGGAACACCCATTCTACTGCCAATTTTTACCAGGGCCTTTAAGAAAATAACACGGAGGCGGAGATTTTCAGATATCGCAAACGAGCTCTGTGATTGCGGACTTATACGCCGTCGATATGCACTCTGCTGTGGTTTCTAAATCAGTGGAACAGTTTTTTGAAATATTTCCTCTCTAAAAATGCCCACGTGGGTGGGGATAGTTATGCCACTTCATGATATCCGATTATCCAAATCGGTTATGACAAGGATGAAATCGTGAATCTTTTTTTGAAGATCCACGCCAACGTGGCAGCGTCAGTTGACTTACTGCCGAAATAATCTGGATAGACGTTAGCGAAAACTGAAGCTCCCCTGGCTGACCGTAATTACTAATTAGATTACACAGGCTATAACTCTAAATTATTCGGTAATTCAGTCAACAGCTAGTTATTGAATAGATAAAGCTCAATTAAAGGCAAGTCAAACACTATTGGTATTTTAGTCGAGTGTGAATAATATGTATTCCTGATTGACTCTCGCGTGTTTGTTTCCGTCAAGTGAAAAAATTAGTGCCTCCGCAACCAATTGACCAATTACATGTTAGTGATTTCATATCTACACTGAAAAAAAATTCTCGGCGTTTTTACTAACTATCGGTAATTTTACTAAGACAGACTGGTAAGCTTACCTAAAAACCGGTAATTTTACTGTTTTGTCAGGTAAGAATACCACTTTTATTGGTAATCAATTCCCGGTAACTTTGCCATTTAATCTCGGTAATTCTACCAAAGTCGATAAAAAAATATTGGCGTTTTTACCAAGGTCCAGTAAAATTACCGAGAAAGTTCAATTATTTTACCGAGATTTCTCGGTAAAATTACCAATTCCATAAATGGTAATTTTACCAAGAAAAAACTGGGATCAAATAAAACCCTGAATTCTTGGTAATTTTACCCTTTTCTTTGTAAAAACACCGAAATTTTTTTTTCAGTGTACGTCTAAAATGTCCCTGTCTGATGAAATGCCTCTCCAAAGAACTCATTAAGCGATCATTCACGAGGAAAGGCTCGCCAATGCCCGGAAGAAAATGTTAAAAGGAAACAATTTTTGTCGATTCAGGTTGGAAATTGCAATTAGAATTTTCGGCAAAATATGCCTCAATATATGAATGTAAAAAAAAATTTAGTGTTTCTAAATAGCCGCACGTCGTAATTTTCTTTTTCATTTATGATCATGAATATTCTCAGAGAGCTTCACCCTGGGAATTTCGCATTACGTCCACTAAAGTGCTAACAAAGAAAAATTGCAAACATGTGTTCAAAATTTCAAAATTTTCAAACGAAAGCAATTTTTCGGTTGCTCGAATTTACGTCTTAAGTTTACGGCGATGCAGTCGTTGCATGGTCAAGGGGTCAAACTGCCGAGTTAAAATTGCATTCGCAAACAATTTTTTTCGGAAAATTCTTCGCTTTTTATTTTTACGTTTTACAAATTATTTTCGCGTTGTTGATACGCAAAAGCAAAGCATTGCTCGTGAATTTGTTTTCAATTTTGATTGCGTAATGTGTTTATCTGGGAATTCTTTCATTTTCCAAGCTGATGTGAAAATCTCGATTTGAACGACAGCTGAGTCCAAAACTCGAGGACCGTCCGCTTGTGATGAGATCGGCATTTTTTTGGTTCTTTACAATGCAAAATTGCAAAAATTACATTTTTTAAAAAAATCAGAACATTCATTTCAGGACGAATGTGAATACGTTCTCTGCTATTTTCTTTCACAATATTAACCACGATTATCTTATGTTTTAATTTGTTCTCTAGGCTCTTGAGATGTGAAGATTCGAAAAGAAGCTTTAAAAATATTTAATGAATTCTGCTCTTTCGTAAATTTTCTCGCAAAAATAAACATTCTGTTGGAAGAACTGTGGCAACATATGAAGGTCCATGCGGCGTTTTTGCACGGCGTATGATAATAATTTGTTTTATTTATTAAAACAGGAGACATCTCCGTTGAAATCGAATGTTGAAATTTTCGGCATTTGGATTGGTTGCTTTTAAGACCCTCCAGACTTGAGGATCAGAGCCCGATTTTATTCATAAAACAACCGACCTATCCACCGTCATTTTAACAAAGAAAGGATTTTAAGAAATTTGCATAGTATTTGCTTGATAGACACTAATCTGATTTGAACATTAGAAACCAATTTTCAACTTTGAAGCACGATTCGTCCCCACGCAAGAGAAAGGTACTTCATTTTAAGGTTGCAAAATTGGCTCAAAAACTTCAGTTTTTTTCAAGAGTGTACCCAAAAAATTTTCGTTGACAAAAACTCAATTTTTGCACGAAATTAGGGGGAAAATCGACGAAAATTTCAGTTAGAAATTCTCAAGATTCTTCTAGTAATAATACTACTTTTGAAGAAAAATTTGGCAACATTAAAATTTAGTTACGTTCTTTCGTGAGGGGAACGCCGGACTTTAAGTCTAATATACATAGTGCCACGGGGTGGGTACCGAATTGTTAAAACTTCAGACGCGTTTAGCTCAGGATGTCAGTAGCGGAATGTCAATCAACCTCCTCAACCGTGAAACTTTTTAATTGAATTCGCGAGAAATTGACACAAAAATAAAACGTTTCAAAAAGTACACCTTTACAAGGTTACATGATTCGCTTATGGGCGCATTATTCATCGATAACGTATTTATTTTTAAACTCGAGTCTAAAACCTACGGCTCACAGTGGATCAAGTCACTTAGAGTGGTCGGACATACATTTTTTTCTAAAACTGCAAATTTTGATGATTATTTCGTCACATTTTAAATTTCAATGGGTGCTTTAAGAAGAATATTTCACGAGAAAACCAAGGAAACCACTTTTAGAATCTCAAAATTTCGTATAAACGACGTAATAAGCTTTTAGAGTTTCCAAATTTTTTCCGATCTCTCCTACTGACTCGATCCATTGTGCGACTTGTGGACAGTCCGGACAGAGGAAGAGTTAACTTGATATTGATTGATTATGGCTTAAATTTGTGTTCTTCCATCTATCGGAACTGTCTGCGGACGGGAAAAAAAGGCAAGGCGAGGAAAAAAGCACGGATACGCCCTTTGTGCCCACGTTTACGGAGATGCTTTGTCAAAGGCTCGGGGAGTACATAAATAAATTACAAAAATGCATTTTATTTTATCAAAGCTTGGAATTGAGGCTTAGCGCTGAATTTATGCGTACAGTATTAAAGCGTATAATCCTGTGACTCACGCACGTGACAAACTATGGATCGTATTCGATACATCGAACAGGCGAGATTGTATCGATGTCGACTGGTTAAAGATGTAAACATAGCCTACAAAGTCAATGGAGTAGTCTGAGGGAACGGGTTTCTTGTGATGGATTTTTTATTTTTATGAGTATAAAATGGCAATGAAAAGTGATTCAGGTTTTCTTACTTGAATCCTAAAATTTTTGTTTGAGGTAATTTTCTATTGTTTTGAACCGAACGATACATCGAACCACTATCAAATACGATCTATAAAAGGTTTGAGAATGATACTGGATGAAGAAAGTCTGCCCACTGGGCTCTCAATAGGGCACTACCTTTCAATGCAATCCATGAAAATTTACGTGGCGATGCCACCAGTCTACTACAGATATGGCCATTCATGTCGAAGGAGCTCAAAACTGTCGACTAGCCTCAGTAGCGCCTTCAATGCTGATGCATACCTCCAGTTTTGCAGACATTAGAACTTCGCAGTTTGCATTATTTTAAAGGCATTGAGCGGTGGTTAGTGCCTAACTATCCTCGGCAACATCTCTGCGTTTTTAATTTATATTCAAGTCAAAATAAATAATGTTCCATTAATCGCATAAGATCTCTCCCCTGAATTTCTTCGAGAGCGCAGTGATTTTGGCTTAAAATTTGTGCATATATTAAAATCAGCCGTTGTTAAAAGCGACACGTTCAAAAAATCTGGAAACGAGTTTTTTGTGAAAAAAATATCTTTTTAGTCAAATGTCCCATCGTCTGTGTGGGAATCACGCAAAAGCTCGAAACATTACCTGCATTTTTAAAACAAAAATAATCTTTTGAGGACATTTCGAGCAAAAACGTATGGGTCTTGGTTCTTTTGAGGAAAGAACTTTGTCAAATCTTGGGTTCCCTGTATTTTAAGCTTTATATATGTCTGAGGCCATTTTTTCAAATTTGGTGTTTTTCACTCCAGGTACCTTCAGACGAAGTTCAGTTTGACAAACCAAATATTCGGGATGATTTTGAACGCCGGACGTTCGGTAAAGTGAAAACTGACAAACTTGAAAAACTGAGAGATCGGTTTGACAAACTGAAAGTTCGGTTTCAGAAATCGAAAGTTCAGTTTGACAAACCAAATATTCGGGATGATTTTGAACACCGGACGTTCGGTTCACATGACCGAATTTTTTTCCCCCCAGTGTGAACAGTTATAAGTTGTAAGTTGTAAACGCAACTCACCATGGAGAAGACACCGGATATAGTCCAAACGATGAGCGCCATGTTGACGGAGCCCGTGGTCCTGAGCACCCCGGACGGCGAGACGAAGATCCCGGAGCCGATGATGCTCCCGACGATGACGGTGATCCCGTTGAGGAGGGACATCTTCGCCTCGAGCTTGACCTCCGAGTCGTCCTTCTTGTCGGTCTCCGTGTCCGAGCCCAAGTCGATGTCCTCCATCGTCGCCCGCAGCGGCACCTTCTCCGGCGGAGGCTCCGGCGTTTGGGACATCGTCGGGCGGGTGTGCGGCGCGGAGGGAACGAGAGGTTAGGTTTTCGAGGGCTTCGAGGGTCCTACTTGTGTTTCATGGTCGAGTGCGAGGGTTTGGCTGGGTCGCTGAAACAGAAAGAAAGAAGCGATGGTCAAATATAGTGACTTACCAGGCTTATTATTGAAATCGATGGACAATGAAAAAAAATCTCGATGTCTTTACTAAGAAAAGGATAAATTACCAAGAATCCAGGGTTCTACTTGATCCCGATTTTTTCTGGGTAAAATTACCATTTATGGAATTATTAATTTTACCAAGAAATCTCGGTAAAATTATTGAACTTTCTCGGTAATTTTACAGGACCTTGGTAAAAACGCCAATATTTTTTATCGACTGTGGTAGAATTACCGAGAAAAAATGGCAAAGTTACCGGGAATTGATTACCAATAAAAGTGGTATTCTTACCTGAAAAAAAACGGTAAAAATACCGGTTATTAGGTAAGTTTACCAGTCTGTCTTGGTAAAATTACCAAAAATTGGTAAAAAAAGTGAGATGGTAAAGGTACCAACGGACCTTGATAAAAACGCCGAGAATTTTTTTTCAGTGGACAAAGCTGGAGTACCTATACAGGGTGATCCAGGGTTAAACGGCTAGACTGCAGGAGTGTGCTGCCGTGCTAAGAAAGAACGCCGTATGAACATTCGAGAGTTGCCCAACTTCCCTCGGGGAGACATGATTGTATTTTTGACCACATTTATGCGCATTTTTATTTGAAATTTTCAGATGTATTAGAGTAAGTTGCGTACAAAATGGTCTGAAAATTTTGGAAAATAATATTCACAATTTTCCCTGTGAATTGGGTTTTTATCGAAGAAAATTTGGCAACGTCTGAAGGCTCATACGGCGTGCTTCCTTAGCGCGGCAGTAAGGAAAAACGCCGTATGAACCTTCAGGCTTTGCAAAATTTCCTTTGATAAAACATGAATTTCCTGGTTTTATGAATATTTTCCTTTCGGTTTTTTAGATTATTTTGTACGCAATTTCACCTGAAGCACCTGAAAATTTCAAGGAAAATTATTCATAGATTTTCTCAAAAATAAGCACTGTATCGAAGGAAATGTGGCAACTCTCGAATGTTCATACGGCGCTTTTCCTTAGCACGGCAGTGTGTTCTATGGGTCAAAATAATAGAGTACATGGTGTCGTAATGTAAACAGGAAAGCTGGCGCCTTGTTCTGGTCGACGAGTTCCAAGCCCGGTGTGCGCCGAGCATACGTCACTTTTTTATACATTTTCAATCCGAATTGGCGACGTAGTAAACGTAATAATTCCTATCCTCTTTGTTTACATCGGATTTCCGGGTCCCCGTGTACCGAAAGTATTCGATTATGTATCGAAAAAGTGACCCGACGTGACACAGGAGTCTCAGAATTTGAGACCTGGAAAATGCTTAAAATTGGCGCCAGCTCTCACAATTACATCACGACTCTATGGATAGTATGGCCCAAAAGGGCAGCCAATCAATGAATTCAAATGATCCAGAGTGATTTATTGTTACAATTCTTACGAGCCGTCGTTGGTAAAGCACGAGTAAGCCTACTCATCATTTTCAGCAGGGAAGGCAAACCAATTATGTGTACCTACATAGCGAATGTTGAAAAAAGACTTAAGTGCAGTCGTATAAAAGTGGAGCTATACGTTAGATAGAGACGCATAAAAAATTAGGGAGCGCCCCGACTTTTCTGGAGACGGGTAGTATACTCTTAAAACCATCAAAAGCTCCAATAAACTCCATTGCTATTTAAGTTTTTTTTACACCCTTTTTGATGAGGCCCACCCACTGAGTGAATTTTCCGATTGAACACATAGTTTAGTAGCATCACATCTAGAACAATGAGTAAGGACAAACATCCAATCTATTCGAAGCCACCCGAAAGACTTTTGTAATTTTTATCTTCCATTCTTCTTGCAAGGCCTCTTGTATAGAATTGCCTCACAACCAGCTTCAAAATGATTAATTTTAACTCGAAAATTCATTCGCTCGATGGCTCTATCGAATAAGTTTCAGTGTGGATGTGACTGCTCTGCAGCTTGACAGTTGAAGTCAGAATTCCCGGTCACTACATCAAGATTTTATCAAAACTCTTTTACGTGACCAAGCATATACTCTCTGATGATATACCTCAACGGTGCTACAGGGTTTTTAGGAAGTCCGCCTCCCCCAAATAACCTTCGAACAATTATTCGCCAAGAGCCAAATGATGATTTAAGAGGGTTTTAGTCTGAAGTACCGACCTTTGGGTATACTCAAAATTTTGAGGTGACCCCCTCACTAAAAAAAAAAAAAAAAAAAACAAGCAGTGAACTCCAACACAATGTGTTGATAAGGCGCGTCATTAACTCGCACATATCAACCCCTTTAGTTTTCATTTACAGAGATTTCAAAAAAGGCAAGCAGCACAACAGGAGAATTCACGATCCAACACTGCAAGGTCAACGACGCACCTTGACGAGACCGTGTATTGTGAATCTAGAAAGCTATTCGAACAAATTTAAGTTTTTTGATCCGCCTCAAGCAAAATCTTATCAGATTCTTGAGGAAAAGTGCTACGGAAAAATTTAAGCGAAGAAAGGAAAAATTCTGTCGAATTCCTAGAAGATAAAGTCGATTTAAAGGTATTTTGGGGTTAAAATACCCAAATCACCGGTATTATAAATCCCGTTATATTATTGAAAAGAAATTGACTCGATATAAATGCAATTGTATTAAATATGTCTTGATTTTGTTATTTTAAACGTCTTTTCATGCAAAGAAGCTCAACCATGTCCATGCTTTATTCATTCATGAATTGAAAGTATGCAATCCACATCCCGAAAATCTACCGATTTGCCGTAAAAAATCGCAGAAACTTGATATACCAGGTCGATGTACCCACTCTTTGAATTTACCAATCAATTTAGTGAGTGCACGTAGGTATGTGAAAGTCAAAATGCTATAGTCATTTTGGGTGCATTCATTTTTCATGAAACAATTGTAAGTAATTTCAATCCCGAAAAACCATAAATTTTCCGTATAAAATCGAAAAAATCAAAATATGTCGACTCCCTGACGTGAAAATTGAATTCTACGTGTGAAAATACTTATGTATCGATATGCTGAACAGAATGCCCGCCTCTCCTCGTAATGTACAAACCGTTCCTATACTCATCTTAAAATTGTTCTCAGAGCTTTGTGTTATTATCAGCTTCCATTTAAACCCCGGTTTGATGGCCGAATCGGCTGCCCAAAAAGCAAGCCATTTTTGAAGGGCTCTATGAGAAATTCGTGATATTATCAGCTCTCAGGAAATCACCTCATGGGTAAAATTGCTGATATAAATCGAGTGCTTAAAATAATCGTATTCAAGAAACTAAGGCATTAAACTATGGAGTCAATTTCGTTTTAATAATATAATGGGATTTACTTGTCTTCAGGTCAAAACTCATACAAGGAAGCCCCTTGCAAGAGGCTAATTTTTTGTAATTTCACTCATTTTTTCTCTTTTTTATAATTGAATTGCTTGTCACATTCTGAGGTCAATCATATTAAATTGTAATTTATACATTCCCCCCCCCCCTTCATTTTATTTTTTGTTTGGAGAAGTTTTGTTGATTTCTTCGGATTTCGAATACTGTAACTTCTCTTCTATTTGGACGATTTTTATGAATGAGACCTCTTTTAATTCGTTTTTAACGGAGAGTAAGGAAAAAATTGCTAAAAACTCGCGAAACAATTTTTTTTGAAAATTGGACGAATCCTAGCGTGACGGTGAAATGGTTAATGAAGCGTAAGTAATTTTGCGAGGAGCTGAGGATCCCGGCATCGCTTGGCAACCGTCATAAGCTATTGTTCGTCGAGACGCCGACGCAGTGAGCAGGAGCGTGGGAAAGAGAGGGGTAAGTGGATTCCTGTATGAGCCACGTTTAGCTAATGGTCTATTGAGTCTCGAGGCTCATCACAGATTGCACTTACACAGATTGCACTATCAGAGCACGGGTACCAACTTTTGGAAATTATAACCGAGGTTACAGATCTGTCAAAGCAACGTTTTGAACAAAACGGAGGAGTTAAATTCTCATTTCGAGAGTGCCGACCTGCTCAGCCATCCTCGAATCAATTCGCTTGATTCTGCTTATATATGCATAATTTAAATCAGCGCGTCGCATTCTTAGGCTTTTTTTGAAAAAACCAAGTAACGTAGACTCTTGGTATTCACTGCACATAAACTAATGAGCCCCAGAATGAGAAACAACTTTAAAATCATAATTATTGATGGATAAATAAACTTTTTACACGCTTTGGAAAATCTCAGAAGTTCGCGGTAGTCACTTTTCGGTAAGGAACTAAGGGACTCGGTTATTGTATCGAGCAGGGTTCGAAACGATCGCAAAGGCGGTATACTACGTATACGCGCCAAAAGTAATTGGTTACCCGTACAGTTTATTCCATATGGGACACGGAAAGCTTTGGTTTATATAACCGAAAATTCGGTTTGCTGAACCGAGATTCGGTAATGCAAATCGAAGTGTTCGGTGAGTAATTACTGAACTATTCGGTATGTGCTTACTGCTTACCGAATAGTTTGGTTATTTACCGAATAATTATAGATTCGCTTTACCGAATTTTTGGGTTTGCAAACCAAACGGACACTACGGTAGGTGTAACCAAACTTTTTTCCAGTGTGCTCTGCTGAGCAAACCCTAACTTAATAATTTAAACGGGAGCCTTCATTAATTATTGCATCGCAAGAAGAAAGATGAGTAAAAATAAATAATAATCATAAATAAAGCGAGAAAATAAATAAATTTGAAATTCAAAATGTTCCAAAATAATTGACAATTTTTGAAGAAAAAACGTAACGCAATTAAAAATGGGCTCAAAAGCAAGCACTACTGAGCAAGGCATACTCTCAAAACTTCATTTGACTCATAGTGAAACCGTTTATAAGTTACTTCTGGGAGGCGCCGGACTTTCTGAAGACCCTGTATGTGGACGTTACGTCGCAAATTGTATCGGCCTATGGTGTCATCACGAGCACACTTGCTGATTTGTATTCATAAAAACTGCCCTGCGGGCACTACTCATTCCTGGGAATTATTGCTCATGTCCAGCGAGGTGATAATCTCGCGTTCAACCGAAGACGCAGTTTTAAGGAAATTCCGCGAACCCCCACGACCACGGTAAGGAAAAACGCCGTATGAACATGTGGAAGTTGCCGTATTATGGCGGTAAAATGCACATTTTCTGTGAGTTTCGATGAATTTCTCCTTTGAAATTTCTGAAGAATTTTCTTCTCAATTTGATATTTAAATGAAAATTTCGAGGGAAAATATCGATAATTTTTCTCTCAAATAGATATTTTATCCGGTGAAATTGTCAACGTCCGAATGTTCATAAGATGTTTCTCCTTAAGCCGGCAGCGTGCCTCCCGATCAACCTGAGACAGGCTAGTTATCGTTCGAGTTACGATAGCTGACCTCATATTGTGACAGGAGTTAGTCATAATGTTACGAATCGCTCGAATTATTTGTAAGAGCGAAAGGAAATATGTGCAAAAAAGTGGACGGGGAAAAAGGAACCGTTGTCGGGGTTCAATGGAATTTATGAAATAAATAATTATTCTACGGCGTTGTCAGATTTGACATTTTTTAAATGAGATTTTAGACGCCAGATTGAAATTGTTAGCATCGGATCTCAGACACTGTTTGCGACCCCGCTCAAGGAAAAAGAAGAATTCGAGTTAAATTGTTTCTTAAAAAAATGAGGTTCACTGCAGAGATTGATCAGAGCTGATAAATTTTTTGGTAAAACTCTGGGTGTTCCTTAGAAATGTAAACATGACAAACCAAGGAATATGCGGAGTTTAAATTGAAATGTTACATTTTCCCCTATTTATTCAATTTCTGAGGGCAATCGATTTTGCTGTATTGGTTTTTTCCAGAGAAATTGATTATTTATAGTTGCTCTATCGATGTTAGGTGCGAATAACCATTAAAACATATCCAAAATTTTCAAAAATCTACTCTCGACAAACATTTAAGAGCTTGAAAACGAGACAACGGAATTTTAAAAAAATGGAGTTACAGTTTTGGGTCAGTTTTACCAGGAAAAGTATACTTCAGTGTTACTGAAAACGAACTTCTGCTCTTTTATAGTAGCAAAATACATTCTATTGAATTTTGCAGGTGCTGTCAATAATAGTCGTAATATCCAGGTGCCAAATCACCATCGCTGGTAGGCCAAAAAGTTATGAAGGCGATAGCGCCTTCATTTTCACATTGTTCAACACGCACATACGCACATCTTTTGAGCACGAACATTTGCATTCTGTCAGCTGTCAGTATTACCATCGTACCAACGCATCTATTCATAGAAGAAGAATAGCGCGCCTTCAATGTTTACATATGCAACACGTACTTCCATGGAACACGAATAGTTGCATCAAGGATCAAGGCGCTGTCATGAAGGTCACATTTTTGTTTTCATCTGAGGGATGTTGGCTATCAAAGAAATGTACTTTTTCAATGCCTGTAAAGTCTTCTTTAATCGAATGATTGCCATAATAAATCATCGTAAATTAACCTTTGCTTTCACGAAAACACAATAAACGTTTACACATCAGTTGAGCCGTGATACCGCCGACCCTGATCCAGCAACGATATTATTTTATATTTTTGCTTGCCGCATACAGGTCGGGGTATCTAAAATTGTATCGATGCGTTTGGCTCCTTTACTTAAACTTGCACCATTTATATTCATTATGGATTGACATTTCTATCTGACGCCCATGAGTGTACCGGAGAACGATTTGTATCGAAAACAAAATCGATGAAGTCTGGCTTGAGTCTTGACTCTTCGTTCAGCTAAAATATTCAAGCTTCAACTTCAGTCTTTGCCACTCTAACATTGTTACAAAATACCGTTGGTTTTGAAAATTGTCCTTTTTTGAAAAGAGAGAGTGAATGGGGGGGGGGGGATTTAGAAAACAGAAAGAAATCTTAAATTCGGTTGAAATTTTTTGGCGAATGGAAAACATTTTTGGTGCATGCTATTATGCTCTTATAATACCTCGCAGCCAAAAAATTAAACTTTCGCCTCCTTTAATGGTGAAAAATGAAAGCTCTTAAGTATTCAAGTTTGGCACTTTTTAAACTAACGAAATTCTTGCCTATCTTCTCAAAAAGAAAATTAAAATATAAAAATCGGAAAACTAAAACAAAAGATGTACTCGACCCTATAAACCATTTCTCCGCAAAAATGTGTATTCTAACTAACATGTCATGCTCACAGCGCTTTTGTGCGCTCTGCGACCCCCAACCGCCACTGATAGCGATTCTGCCATAGCTCTTCCAGCCAATCACAACTCCTCATTTCCTGCCTTATTTTATATCAATCCACAATTTGGTAAGGCGTCCTCTACGTTTTCTGCCATGAAAAATCCAAGCTAGAACCTGCCTAGGCAACCGATCATCTGGCATCCTTGGCATCCTTGGCACATACTCATAAAAAAATTATAAAAATAAATGATAAATTATAAAAAATTGTATTCTTCCAAGTGAAAAAGTTTTTAAAACTAAATAGATCATGTTCCTTATTTTTGCCGAGGAACTTTCTCAAATTACAACTAATCTCCGGACGTTTACAGAAATGTCTCCATTATTGAATTTTTAAATTTTATTTTATTTCAGTGGCAACACTGCTATGGTGGCGCTTCACGGTGATAAAACCTGCAGTTTTCCCGCTTTCGCAAGTGACGCGACTGCGTAGTACACAAAGGAGGAGCGATGGAGTAACCGCATTTTTGCGGAATGCAAAATGCCAATCGACGCGACTAAACAGTGTTGCAAACCTCCGGAAAATTATCTTACTTTTTTATCTATGTATAAATTCGCGTATAAATTTTTCAGTGCCTTACTAATTAAGCATATCCTCTTGTAGAGTCAATACCAAATAATTTCACGCACTTATAGAGTGCGACAGACGATCTGACATCTTGATTCTTGTATTCGCTGTATCAATGTGAAACTGAAGACAGGTGATCTTCGGCGACACTAAAAATTGAGTGAATTTATCTGACGTGGACTCTAGGTATCAAAATTATCTCCCTCAGTGGCTACTCGCCCATTTACCCACGAGAATTCAGATAAGAGATTGAAATTCTTCCGAATTTTAAATTTTATTTCACGCAAAATTTTATATTAGCTTCGATCGATTCTTTGATCTTTATTTTGTTGCCCGTCCTGCTCGCATAACTGTGACTACTTCTGAGAGTTGACGACAATTTTTCCCTTTATTTGAATACATTGTAAGTAATCGGTATCGTATCAAGTAGGACATCTTGCAGTCTGAATAGGCGTCAAAGCAGTTTAGCATTCAAGTGAACGAATGAAACCGCGCAGTATCAATTTGCTGGTATTGCCGCACCTCCAGTGCAGTACTTTCTCAAAAAGAAGAGTTAGAATATAAGTCAGAATTAAATGCTTACCAAGCGAAAGTGCTTTTGAAATTTAGGACTAAAAAGTCGCAATTAAACTTTGCTTGAACTGTGCTTGTCAAAGCAGCTGATGATGTCACGAGAGAATGGTTAAACGCTGATGGTGTGTGATGAGATTAGTCCAGATTAGTCGTGGCTCATCAAAATCAAGACATCTAAGAGGCGAGACAGGGAGGGTCAGTGGGTTAATTTGAAATTTATAACAGGGAGAGTGGGGGAGTGTCCCACCGTCAGGGACAAAATGCCAAACTCGAGTTAATGATGTTGTCTGATGTAGATTAAATGCCGAGATAAATTACGCATAATATGCTCCTCTCTCAAGGGCAGCGACGTTCAGATCAATTTTCGATGCTCAAAAATCTCTCCAGTCATGCTCTAGTCTCGTCTCGTGCCTCCTTATGAAATTGATGTATATATTTCGCCTTCAATTGACAGAGTATCCTACATGCGTTCCCGAGTGTCGTAAAAGTGGTATCAAAATAATGGTATCGTTGTCACTGCTGTTTTGCCGTGCTAAGGAGGAACGTTGTATAGACTCTCAGACGATGCTAAGTTTCCTCCGATTAAAACCTAATTTACAGGGAAAATTTTGAATATTAATTTGCAATATTCTCAGACCATTTTGCACGCAACTTAATCGTGAATATAAGAAAATGTCAAGGAAAAATATACATGCACGTTGTCAAAAATACAAGTTTTATCACGAGAAATTCGGCAACTCTCGAATGCTTATATGGCGTTCCTCCTTAAGACGGCAGTGTTGATCAAAAGAAGTATCCCGGAGACATTTTGCTTGAAAGTTCGTTGTGAGTGCTGTGTTTAATTGCGTTCGAAACTAATTTTCGGTAAGTACAGAGTTTAGATAGAAAAACTATGACTTATAGTTTTCTAACCCTTACTTAATTTGATTGAACTCTCTATTGTCAAATATATCAAAAACGCTTGGAGTAAATTATTACCTTATTTTTTATTAAAATGCAAGACGAAAATTTTGATGTGAGGATCTTATCAAGTAAACGAGTATGATGAATTCAGCGCGAAGAGAACTATAGAATGACATCATAACAGCCCTGGTAAAAATTGGCGATAGGAGCTGCGTTTCAAAATACCATAGGAGTTCTTATAGCCGACTAAAGAGGGCTATTGAAAATCATATAGCTGGCTTTAGAAAGCGGAGCAAATCATATAGCCGGGCTGTACGGAGCTATAAAAAAGTATACAGTCGGGCTATATTTCCTATCGCCGGGCTTTGCACTTTATCGCCATTAGCTATAAAAGGCTATAAGAAATTGTGTAGAAATTCGTGGCTTTGGAAATCATTAAGTTTGATACGGAACTGCCTTAATATTTACAAAACAACATTTTTTTTTTTCATCAATTAAAATGAGAATTGTCCACACAGAGTGTGCAAACATATCAAAATTATGAGTTGAAAAACGCTGACTCCGCGAGATTAAATATTAGAGCCTAACACAAAGCGGAGCTGCGACGCACTGGCGCCTACAAACCTAACAGGGATACTTCACGCATTGCGCAATGCGTGAAGTATCCCTGTTAGATTTGTAGGCGCCAATGCGCGTTTCGCGCTCTCTGCCCGCCCGCCGCGCCGCAGCGTGCCACGGCGTCTGAAGCAACTATTTCACACCGGAGGTATTGCACAATATCATAAGAAATTGAAGGCGCTCCAACGTATTGAGAATGACAGGCATCCTTCAAAAGTACGGAGCTTTCCTCGCAAAATAAATCAAGATACTACGGCATAAAAAGAGAGCGGTTATCCGTAATTAGTAACGTTTAGCATAAACTTTATCGTCTGGCTGTTGCTTAGTCGACATCGGCTATAAAAGGCTATAAGAAATTGTACAGCCGGCTACAGAAGCTATTGGAAATCTTACAGCCGGCTTTAGGTCTATAATATTTTGGAACACACATTCTACTGCCAATTTTTACCAGGGAGGCGCTTCCCTCCAAACTATGTGTTCAAACACACAACGCTCAAAATGATGTGTTTTATAGCGCCGTATGATAAAAGAAGGCTTGAAGCATACATAAGTGATGGTAGAATTTTATTTTTATATTTATTTTTTATGCGAGAAAATGTCTTACGTCTTGCACTTGCACTGAAACTGGTTGCCAGGTTTCGTTTTACTACTTTGTATATTTTGTAACGCTCACGAGAACCGGGTGTTATTGCTCGGAAGAACATATTTTAGAAATGCAAGCTCGGTCAAAAAGTATGAATTAAATTTTCCAATGGAAAAAGTTATTCTGACAAATCCTGAAGAATATCCCACCAGCAGTTACCAACGAACCAACTTAACCAACGAAAAGATTCCTATATTAACCCATTAAATTTTAATCCTTCATTTAAAAGAAGGATTTTCAGAGTATCAATGGGCCTGTCGCAAACTACGTGGATTTGCGAATTGATGAAATTAAAAGCTACAGACGAGATGAGCGCGGCAGCCACAGGCCATTGGTCCACTTAAAGAAGTTAGAGGTGACATGTTGTAGGTGCTTGTCAGATGCCAGCAAGTAACAAATAATGCGGGCAAGAGATGTCATTGATGTTGCATACGCTTGTATTAGAAGGCGACTCGTCCACCGGGATTAGGAAATTTACCTTTTGCATTAGAAATATTAGGGTAATCTTTTAAGGAGGTAACGTATTACCTATACTCACATGAACGTCGATTTCGATTTTTTTTCAATAAGTTGATTTCCGCTCGAAGAATCTATTCTGATTGTAAATCGACCTCGAAAAATCGATTAAAAATCGTCATCCCTAGTCCTCATGCATCGAATTCAATGGAATATGTATCGAAATGGAGACCCGGCGTGACTCAAGCGTCACGGAATTGTGGATCGGTAAAATGCTTAAAAGTGGCGCCAGCTCTCCCATTCACAATACGACTCTACGTATTCTATGAACTTAACACTTCGGTTTCAACATAATTCAAATAATAATATTCTTTTTCCACATTGAAGCTGAGATCGAGTCCAATTTGATTTTACTTACCGGCCGACATTAATTAATTTTCCATTCATTTGACTCCAATTGACTTTAAATCCATTTGACTGTCGGTAAAGTACATAACCGGAAAAATGACTGAAGTTTGCCTACACTTCGGTAGGTATGCAATTTGAGCTACTTCAAACTTTAAATAATTGTATCACGTAATTTAGTTCTTTGCATAAGTTGAATAGATCAAGTGTGGAAGAACAGCCGCCACCTTCGGATCTAGTCGTGACGTAGGAACGAACATGAACCTTTCAGTCAATGAGACTAATGAAATATATGGAAAATAATTATATTATTGAAACCAACATTGAATTGAGCTTTCTATAATTTTAACTACTTTATCATCCATCCGTAAGGATCAAGAGTGACATTCTTCATAAATGAAGACTGCAAAAGTTGAAATGTTACAAATCCATGTCGGTAAAAATATATGGCAGCTGTATCTAAATTCATTATGATGAGAATAAAATTCAACTTTGACATTTTTGAAGTTTAATTTGCGTAGCAAATTTTAAACAGGCGTTCTTGTGCCTAGGAGGGATATAAAAAATACTTTCAAGTTGTCCACTATCATAGATAGCGTGCTTTATCACTAGCAAAAAAAAAGATCCCTACTTTTTGTAGTCTGCCTCAAAAAAAAGTAAACAATTTCAAAAATATTTCAAAATAATTGAGCTTTTGCTCAAATTTTCAATACCTTCAAGAATTGGTTTTAGATAATATCACGAAGTAATTGTGGGCGACTGTAAAACTCACGATAGGTCGAAAATGTGACAGACTTGAAGTCCAAATTACAGTTAGAATAGAGATACATTTTTCAAATTCTCCAATTTATCCGTGAAAAGCATACGGATGTACGATCAAAGTCACTCTCGCAAAGTTAATGGGCACGTATTAGCTTTCTTGGCCAGTGGCAAGAACGATTTTTACTCTACGTTCCTATACATAACTGAATCGACTCTGAAAGACTAATATAACTGACATTTTTTACGTTTAATCTCTCCTTTTGTACATTTTATACTCGTATTTATTATCAGAACGTACCCTTCGTCCCACCGAAAATCCATCGTAAATGTTATTTCATAGAAAATCGTCATAAAGTTAAACTGCAATGTTATGGCCGTGAGTACATACATTTTAGGTTTGTACATAAAAGACTGCTTAGCTTTTCTCACTCATCAACGACTGAATAATGTTTGGAAAGTTGTATTGTACTCAAATGAGAGATAAGATTATCGGTGCAGGAAGCCTTTGCTCATTTTACGGGGTCACCTTATTTAAAAGGATTTATGAAAAAATAAAAAAGGAGGGCAAATGTTTCACACTCTGTGGCCGTAAGGATTCCTACAACTTTGAGAGGAGAGAGGATATTCAGTTAAAAGTTGCTTTTGAGAATTATTGTAAACAGCAGTGGCGTGGCGTGTTTTGTGATATATTGATTGATCTGCCATCAAATGGGGAAATATCGATAATGAGCATTCGCACTCCTCGCTACTGGTAAGGACCTATGATGTAGATTGAGGGATCGAAAATGAACAAAAATAGTTTTACGATACATTTATAAGTTAGAAAAAACGGTCTCTTCTAGGGTTACTGTGGTGGATGTTTCATTCATGATTTGCATTCCAATGTGTAGTGTTTAAGCTTAATATTAAATTTAAAAAAGATTGATAATTAATACTTATTTTCCTATGGAATACGACTTTTCATTTCTTTCTAATTTATTTAATTCAATGCATGCACATTTTTGACGCCAACCCATTGCTGAAAATGAGTTTAATACTGTCCTAAACTAAAAAATTTACAGCTTAACGGTAAATTCGACTTCTTACAGCTTTAAAATGCGATTTTCGTGCAAAATGAAATTTTTCTAAGAACAATAATGGCACAAGCCATGAAAACATTTTGATTCTCAATAATGCATCATGTTTTTTTATTTTTGTTTATGCATATTTTTAATTTTTTTTTTTTTTTTTCGATAAAATCAGTATTGTAATTCATATTTGTGATTTCCATGCAGTATCGTATGCCATCTTTATTCTGCTCATTTTTAGCAGGATGAAAGCTGTACAATAGGATAGTATGAATCAATATCTCTTTTAATATGAATAATGATCTACCAGAGCTTTTTCTTCACATACGTCAATGTAGCATAAAATGAAATTGAATACAGCATTGAGGTCGTAATGTGATTTACACGGACGATAAATAATAATACCATATCCGTTAAGTAAAAAGGAAAACTAGTAATTTCTTATCTGTTTTATTTTACCTGTTACTTTCTTAAGTATCGATCTGTTTTCCATTGTCTCTGCCGCAATTTTTCATCGGCAAGGAATTTGTTACTTATAATTTTTACGACTTAAGTTAGGCTTGTAAAAATTGTTAAGATAAGTGTAAATATGAATTGTAGCTTTTCGGTTTGTTGCATTGTATTTCATGGATGTATTTTGTTAAATGTGTGTGAGCAATTTAAATGTAGATCAGCATCGTTTTTGATTCGTATTAATGTTCAGTCTGTAGGAAAAAAACTTACTTCTTAGTGAGCTCCAGTTTATCACTGATATGAATAAAGGAAAAATTTCTACTTAAAATAGTATTCTTTCAATTCATTTTCCTCTTATATTTGTGAGCATCTATGGAGACGAGGCAACGTTAGTCTACAGAAAATCAAAATTCAATAATGGAAAATTTGCAGGTGTCTGAAATTTTGAAAATTTCATCTTTAAAATGATACTGCTAGGAAAACTGAGTTCGAGGATATCCTTGGTCTCTAAATTGGATACTCATTGGAGGAAATATGACAAAATACCCTATTCTGCTAAAATACATGTGTTCAAATGGAAAATGCCGCCAGATGACGTCATGAGGAGGCACATTTTCTCACTTTTAAATCTATTTTTCTCCCATTTCCCAAGCCAGATAAAAATTACGAAAAACACTGCGAACTCAGCTCATTAAGCACTCTGAGATGAAAGCGATAAAAATTTTTTGTGCAAATTCTCCCTTGATACCGGAATACGACGGTGTATTTTACAAACGTTTTAAGACAAAAGACACTAAAAATAACCCTCGTTTGTTTTTCACGCTCCCCTGCCTTTCCCTCACCCCGTATGCAGTGACGTGACGTGCTTTGCGATATATCGATTAATCTGTAAATATAAACCTATGAAGAAGGATCGAAAATAAGATGTTCGCAACGAAACCCTTA
This sequence comes from Bemisia tabaci, assembly GCF_918797505.1. Classification (NCBI taxonomy): domain Eukaryota; kingdom Metazoa; phylum Arthropoda; class Insecta; order Hemiptera; family Aleyrodidae; genus Bemisia; species Bemisia tabaci. The sequence goes on along the minus strand of NC_092801.1, from coordinate 26,316,018 downwards.
ATAATCGATTTCTTTACCATAGTTTCAAATGGGGAAATATCGATAATCGATCATTCACGCCTCACCACTGCCCGTATGTGATGAGATAGGAGGCTTCATCCTGGCGAACACCTCTTACATCCGAGCGTATTGAGAACCTTTTAAAAATTCATAAGTAATTATGAAACTCTTGAGATTAAAAGATGCAGAAATTAAGATAAACTCTAGAGTGTCTGTATTTAGTAAACTTCATTGTTGCCAGATTTTGTTAAGAAACCATGGCAAATCTGGCGACCTGGGTAACTTTTTTTCATGATTTAAGCGGAAATGGATTTCTGATGTGTGTATTGTATTCATGAAAATTGATAGGTACCTATCGGATGGACGAATCTAGGATTTTGAAAATAAATACAGCTGATTTAAGAAAGAAAAAGTTTTTTATCTCATGGATTTCACCTTCAGATCAGTATTATAATTATAATTAGTACTTTACTTAGAGCAGACACAGAACATTAATAAATACAATTAAGACATGCACAGTAACGGAATGTGAACAAATCGCAAGTTAATACCCTAATCGTGTAACCTAATCGTGCGCGAAAATATAACGAACGCAATTGAGCGAACATCTCACATGGTCTTCTCACGTGCGCGAAAAAAATGGAACGCGTACCCATAATATTTTAGCAAAAATCTGATAAAATTATTGTCATTCGAAAAACCAGTCTAGAAGTCAAAATAGAAATTCTTGTCATGATTCACCACTGAATCAATTTGTTTCATCGGACGTTATTTTTCTCTAGATTCTTTTTTCTTGGAAAGGGAAGTTGGGAATAGGTCACAATAACTGTTGTTTCACAAAATTAATGGTTTACTTAAATTTATCTAAAACAAAATATAATCCATTATGATACTCATAGCCAGCACTAATTTAGAATTATTGTGTACATTAAATGGAATATTATTTTTCCTGCAGGGAATTCTTTTTAATTATCGGCTTTAATTACCTAACCCTGCATTGATTTTAAGTGCACTTACATCAGTGCATGCTTAAGATCAGGAATGTTCATTTAAGTGCACAGCAGAAAAAATAAGTCACTTGCAGAAATATTTATCGTCCCACAAAAAGTCATCGTGTGACGGTAACTTTTCCCTCGTTCTACTTTTATTTTTGGCACGTAAGCCAATATAATGATAATTGGCCTTAATTGTAGAAAAAAATAAAATACGGAAATAAGTATCAGTAAAGTTTTACATTTTGGAGAAGTAGAGCTTTCACCTCTGAATCGGTTTTTCAAGCACAAAGTTCACATCTACAACTAACAATTTATTGTCATTAGACGATAACATTTAAAAAAATAAATGCTTCTGTCATCATTGTAACAAAACATGTTTTTCACAGAGTCTTGTTTTTAAACTTTAAGCTAAAAAGGAACCTACTCATACAAATTAAAAGCACCAAAAAATCATTAATTGTGTATAAAATCTGTTGAACAAAATGAAAATCGGTTTTATGTTATAAATTTACTTGTTATGACACAAGGGCAACAATTTGATATGAGCTTTTAGACTGCAAAAATACAGATAAAATATACTTAAATAGGTATTTTAAATACCTTTCAACAAAATTTCGAGGGTATTGTCTCTTAATTGTTTAAGAAAGCAAAATTTAAACTTTTTAATTTAGTAAATGCAACTTTTTTTCGCTTTCAGCGTATTGGTATAACATAGCTTCGGTTTCAAGGACAGGACGTATTTCAATATGTATACCTCATAATGAAAATTATTTTATCAAATGGAAGATTTGTGACCTAAGAAGACACTTCTATCATAAAGGTTTGAAAAATATAGCTGCGGCAGTTGAATAAATAGAGTTGTGAAACATATTTTTGACGAACTAACACTTTAAAAATATCCTTTCTTAGATATGAAGAACTTCGAAAATAACCTGAGAATTTCAAGAGAGGCTGTAATACCTTCGTATTCTATCCTACATCAAAAAATAACTACGTTATGTAAAAGTAAGGTACTTCAAAAAGAAGCTAAAACTTCAAACTATTAAAACAACTAGTCTTATCGCCATGAGATGTGCTCAAGCATATTCCAAACTAATGGCGCTATGATGTTACAGAATGATCAAGCCTCCAGATTTAATCTGGTTGCTAGAGATGAAGTACGATAGTGTCATACACTATTGTGGTAAAGTCATCGTATATTCTGTATACATTTCAATTTCGATGGTATGACAGACACAAAAAACAGGTCCACTGACGGTATATTGGACTCTGCAAAATATGCAGTTGACGTGTCATGGATATGATATTAAAAGTACAACTAAAAATTGTAGAAAATTATAGAACTCAATGACGTTCACTCACTTTCTTGAAGTATTAGCATTAATGTATAATTTTTGTGTCCACGTGTAAATATCGCAGCCAAATAGAAATCGCCGGGAATTTGCAAGTTGCTTTTATGCTATTTCGACAATTCACGTGATAACATCGGTATAATGAAGGTTCGATGAGTAAAAGTCTTCAGAATAACAATCTCGACTTGGAGCGCCTTCATTTTTTTCGATACTTCACGCGTTGTCACGGAGTTAGTGTAGTTGCCTGGCAGGTCTGAACTGAACTAAGACCACGGATTTCACCACACGCTGAACTATGTGTGCGTGTTTCTACCCTGTTTTGCGGAGGAAAAAAATTCCGCATAAGAGGTTAAATAATCAGCGCTCTCACTTTGTTTCTTTATTTCTTTATTTGATGTTTTACTATTTATTCACTAGTGCCTTACAAATTACCGGTCATTCCTAATTATTTGAGATATGTTCTTCGGTATTGTGCGTGTTAGTCAGCTCCAAGTCGACACTAGAAATCTAATTTTGCAAACTTTGAGCAGTGGTGAATTACATTGAATTTCTTACGTCATGAATCCAAATTAAATCTAAAAACTAATGACTTCAAATTAATTAGCAAAAATTAAAAGCCTAAACGAAGTAATACGATTTGAATACACTTGATCTAAGTATCATAATTTATGAAACTAGAGTACTTTTATAGGGAGAGTATGGACAGTGGAGCCTCATGGAGGGCTTAGGACCCAAACATTTCATCCCAAAAATTTGCGATACAGTCGCGCTTTCATCGACGGAGATATTATCGCAATATTATCGGACAGAAAATCTTGCTAAGTTGAGAAAAATTTCGATTTTATAAAACGCCTTTTATAGAAATATATTTGCGATAGGTAAGTTTGAGAATAATCGCTCAGATGTTAATGAGCCTAGCGATTATTATGGCCAAGAAATTGTAAAAAATCGCAACTGAATTTCAAAACATCGCAATGTGTCCGTTGAAAAATGCTTCTGGGGTTTCGGCCTAAAATGGCTGAGGTAATTAGAGGTGGTAACTGCAGTGACCATACTCTTCCTATAAAAGTACTCTAAAGGTAACTGGCAGAAGAGTATGACACTTGAACAGTCGCGTGGCGTGAATTGCGATATATCGATTGTTATGCCATTTAAACCTATGGTAAAGAATCGATTATTAAGGTGTTCGCTGCGAGCACCCTGTTTATCGATCCTTTTCCGTAGGTTTAAATGGAATAACAATCGATATATCGCAATTTACGTCACGCTTCTGCACTTAAGTGATGGGACGCACAACTTTTTTGGTTAAATAAAGTTTGGACCCACACAATTCGGACATACTATCTCGGAAGCAGAGTTGCTCTCTACAAGGTTCAAAAATGTTGCGCCTTTAGAATTATCTTCTCTCTAACGAATTGAATAAAAAACATTGCAATCTCTCCAGGCAAAAGCACAAAATCATTAAAGCTTATTACATGAAGCAAAACCTTGCCAGTTTCCTTAAGCTAAATGCGTATGGAATATGGAATTAATTGAATGGTATCTTGGATAAAAGAAACCATTGTAATTATTAGAAAAACATTCGATAGCAGTCATCGCGAGTAAAATGCAACTCAAAATACACTTTTTGGAGGAACCCAGTACACGGGAAACTGAGCCTTATATTTTCATCCCGATAATCGAGTTTAAAATTGATTTTTTTAAAAGTTTTCGCGAATTCTTTTAATCTAAACGCGTTTGTCCTAGTGAGCCTAAACTTATTCCAACTATTTTCTTCATCCAAGACACCCTTCGTAAAAACAAAATACATCATGAAGTATCAAGGGGAATAAAATCGAACATATTGCCGCTAAGGAAAAACGCCGTATGAGCCTTTAAACGTCGCCAAATTTCCTTTACTAAAAACCGAATTAACTGGAAAAATTTTGAATATTTTTTTCGAATTTTTCAGATGATTTTGTACGCAACTTGAGCATACATACTCGAAACGGAAAAATATGCATAACTTTCCTCAAAAGTACATATTTTATGCGGAGAAATTTGGCAACCCTCGAATGTTCATATGACGTTCTTCCTTAACACGGCAGCATAGAAGACCTCAACTGCACGTCCCAACGTATTCAACCTACACTGTGCCACTGAACGAAAGTTTCGTTGAGACCTGAGATACTAAATTAATACAAAGAAACATTCCTAGAACTATGTATAGCCCCTTAAAAAACTAGAGGCTGGTTAATTAAGTAAGCATTTCGAAATCCGTGCAGTTAAGTTCGCAAATCAAGATCGCAGTCTGAAAATGTCTTGCGTCCGTTTTCGTAGTTCCAGGACGATTTTATCTAATTCGGTGTGAGTTCAAAAATGATTCTGAGGATTTCCGCCGATTACCCTAACTTTACAGTGTGGATGGGGCCGACTGCTTACCAACGACCATCATTGACTTCTGTAGAGCATGTGTCATTTTTACTGGAAAAAGACAAAAAACAAAACAAGAAATAAGGAATTATCAACTCGTTAAGTTCAAGAATTTAAACAAGAAAAAAAAATTCAACCAAAAATTTCCAATTTCCCTGATTGCATAAAATGATGAGTGGATCGCGTTGAGCAGAAAGGAGCCAAGCTACATCAGCTATTGCCAAAGTAAACTTTGCAAATTTAATTTTTCACATGAGAACGGTTGTGCAGATTTTTTCCCCGCAAATTTCAGAAAATTTTCTGCATAGCAAGAGGCAAGTTCCTTAACATTTTCAAAAAAATCCGCACAAACGTTCTCTTTTAAAAAATTAAATTGTTCAGTTAAATTTATCAGTGGCTGATGTGGCTTGGTTGATTTCTGCCAAACACGATCCAAGTGATAGATGCTCGCATTGCTCAAAGAGGAATACAATTGAATGATGCCTACTTTATACGATCATACGCTAGAACTACAAGAGCATGTATGTAATTAAAGCGTTTCTGAACGTGAGAATGTTTAATAGCACTCTCGTAAGGACCAGGAAAACAAGTTAAATTAGAACAACTAGATGGACACCATGGTCTGAAAAAAGTTTAAGCAGATGTTTTGAGGGTTAAAATTACTTTAGTAGCTCGATCTAATTTCACGTGTAGAGGTTTTACACTGCCCACATCTGTTTAAAATGATGAATGTTGCAAAATTATCAAAAACTATACCGAGCATTTTTTTTTGAAACAATTTTAACAAATCAAAAAGGGAATGAAGAACAGGGTGTTCTCAATGCTCAGTTATGGTATAACTTAATCAGAACTTCCATTCCACTCAGCCCAAAATAACAGTTATATTTAATTTCTGTGTTGTAGTATGCAATAGTAGAATAATTTTTCCGGAAAATCTTGAGGTATTAGTTTCTTCGCCGCAGTGTCAATTACAATGCAGGTAATTTGAAGAATAAAGTAGACAAAATATTATATTCAGTGAACATAAAGCTTCTTAAAAAAAGATTCATCCTAAGTTAGTAGCAAATGAAGGGAATTTCAAAGAATAAGAAGACGAGTGGGATAAAATTAAAATATAAAAGGAAAAATATAAAGATATGAACCTTTCTTCCAGGTCGCACAACAACTAATAACTTTTGTAAAGTCTGCGTAAACTTTCCTATAAAAACAAAAAGATAACGATTTAAAATAAAATAAAATAGCTTCGCAAATAAAAATAAGGACAACTTATAAAAAAGAAAAATTTAAAATCATAAGAAAAATGAGAAACGCATGACGCTTCAGAATAAGATAACGATACAAAATAAAATAAAATTGCTTACCAAATGAAAAGAAGGAAAACTTATAAAAAAGAATAATACAAAATCATAACAAAAACGGGTAACGCATGACGGAGAGACGAGCTTCAGGGGGTTGAACCGTGAAGCGATCAGGGGACGTAGCCCCCTGTAAAAAAAAAAATATTCAATTACGTGGTACGTGTGATACTAGGACACATTCAAATAAAATATGAACTTATATAATTAAAAACTGCGGACCTACTAGTAAAAAATTGTTCCCATAAAAATATATATCTACGATTTGTAATGTGTTTTTTCGATAAGCACACTGTCAAGAACCTTTATTTTCTCTATGTTGACTTGGAGTCTCATTCAGGTTGATGGATCGCAATTAGGGGATTGGGAAAACTTTAAAATGTTTTACTCTCCCGTTATTCGTAAGTTATTTTCCAACAAATCGTCACCTTTCGGCCAAAGTATCACAAGCGCCATGGGACGTTTAAAAATTTCCGCCGCCATTTTATTTTTTACAGAGACATTATTAGTTGAATCTGTTTAAAAATTTTACTGAATTTCATCAGTAGCACAAAGAAAATTCATTGAATTTTTCAGATAGCTTCGTTGAACAATTCCTCTATAAAAAAATAAAATGGCGGTGAAAATGTTGAAACGTCGTATGGCGCTTACAATACTCTGGCTGGAAGGTGACGCAATAAGGCTTCTTGAGAACAAGGTTAATAAAATGAAATGAATGATGATCTCAGAAAAATACTTACCGACGGCTCTTTGCAATGGCTTTGGTTTGTTTTTCCAAGCTATGAAGACAAGATACACTGGAACACTAGTCAAAATCATCAGACACCCGATACCTAAAACAAAATTACACTCCTCTTAATGTACATTTAGTTATTTCCTCACAATGTAAATAGTCGGTATGATTTTGGTTACTTATTTAAAACAAATTTACTCAAATTATTTCATCTTTCAAGGTATGAATGGACTGATATAAAGTTTTGACTGTTAATAAGACTCAAATTTTACTCTTTAAGATAATTTATAGGAGTAACGAAAAACGCATAACACCTGATGCGCGAGGCAGCTCGAGTGGTTGAATTGGAGATCAGTGGCGATTCTTGAAAGTTGGCAACACTGCTTTTCCTCTATTTAAATGCATGCAAAACAATCGATTCTTGGTGAGGTAGCTTGCCTCATTTATTATCGATCTATCGATATTTTTGATGTGTTTAAATTGAGGATTAAAAGTGTTGCCAACTTCGAAAATCGCTGCTGCTGGGGATGAGAAGGAAGAAGAAAAAAAGAGGAAGAGGAAAGGAGAGGAGGGAGAGGAGGAGGAGAAGAACAATAATAAGAAGAAGAGGAGGAAGAAGAGGGAGACAATGACATTGTGACTTTTTTAACCAGCCATTGGGCTAAGAATATTGTAGCTGAATGCATAGTTTACTTTTCTACCCATTCGTTTAAGTCTCCAAGCCATGTTACCCACTGAATCAGTAGTTAGCATCAAAGAGAAAACAAGAGCCGCAATATTAATCAGTGGTGAGGCGTGAGTGGTCGATTATCGATATGTGCCCATCTGAAGCTATGGTGAAGAATCGATTATTAAGGTGATCGTCGCGAACACCCTGTTGATCGATCCTTTGCCATAGGTTTAAATGGCAGATCAATCGATATTTTGCAAATCACGCCACGCCACTGATATCAATAATAATGGACCACTAGACAAGGTACGATTTTTAGCATTCTGATACATGCTTCTTAACCAAAATTTCACGTAGAACACGATGCGCACAACGAAAATTACCGAAATCAACTCCAAGATATTTAATAATTTTTGATGCGTCAATTCAAACCACCCGCTCATGAAAACTCAATGCTCTACGTGATTCAAATGGCGAGCTAAACGTTTATCATGACAGTCTCTGCGATATAAAAATCTGGCAACCTCAATCTTGACGCTTTGGCTCAGCTATAGCAAATTACTTATAGTTTGAAAAACGCATGGCGGGAAATGAACATTGCTCAATTAAGAAGCTTGCTGAAACCGTTGTAGTGTGCGATTTGACTCACGTAGAGCTTTGAGTTTCTTGTGAGCGGGCAGTTCAAATTCCTTGTAACCAATGTGAAATAAAAACGTTAATATCTTTGTTAGGAGTTGATTTCAGTCATTTTCGTTGCACGAATCGTGTTTTGCGTACAATTTTGGTTAAGAAACATGTATCAGAATCCTATAATTCGTATACCTTGTCTAGTGGTCCATTACAACCGACAGTTGCACCCCTTTCTTTTACGAGTTGCCTTTGATTGGCTGATTCGATTAGTGCCTACTTTCGGGGCAATTATGGAAAATGACACGGGGCTCATATTTCATCGAAAATATTTCGAGGACAAGGGAAAATGTACACGTCGGAGATTTCGAAAATCAACGATCCACATTATTCTGAAGAGATTGATGGGTAATACAAGACCCTTTTCTCAAACATCCCGAACAGTTCGACCTGGAATTTTGTTTTTTTAATTGTTTGTAATTGTAATTTGTTGCCAAATATCCTCTCAGAAAATATCAATTTTCGTTGATTGAAGGGTGTTTCGAGGACCCCATCCTACCTGTCTCAACAGGGCTGGCGATCATAGGAACAACAGTTACGAAAACGCTGCAAATTATGTACAACGCGGGGAAGAAGAGGTTCACTTTGATTGGTCGATGTAGTTTTGGTTGTGTGTATCTCAGCACTGGAAGACATAGAACAGCTACTCCGATGGACAACTGTAAGACAAAATTAACATTTATTTTCATTCAGCACTGACAATTTATTTCTGTCATTACAAACTTTGACTAGAAATCACCTATGGGCTCCTAGAAAAGGTATTAACTCAAACACCAAATTCTTTCGGCTGATTTAATTGGAATCAGCCTTACTATGCATCCAATTTTGCCTGATTTTTTCTGTTTTATTTTTAAAACAGAAAACTGAGTATTATTGATATTTGTAATTTTTAAATATTATAATTCCATATGGTATATTCACAGAAAGTTTAAAGGTTGTAAGTAGTTCAGCTCTCTGTTGAATAAATAAAACATGAGAGAAAATTAAGCAACGCAAAATGCAATTAAGCTGAGTTCTAATAATCCATCTCTACGTTTACTATTAAAGATATTACGTAAAAAATTACGAGAAATTCGGAAATCAACTGCTAAGCGAGTTGTTTTCATCGAGTTTATCAGAAATTCTGGAATGGACCACTAGACAAGGTTCAAATTTCAGCATTCTGATTTGTGTACCTTATCCAAAATTTCACGTAAAACACGATGCGCACAACAAGCATTACCAAAATCAACTCTTTACGCGAAGCTACTTAATGATTCTTGATGCGTGAATTCAAACCATCCGCTCATGAAAACTCAATGATCTACGTGATTCACATCGCGCGCTAAACGTTATCATGACAATCTTTGCGATATAAAAATCTGGCAACGTCGATCTTGACGCTTCGGCTCAGTTTTAGAAAATCGCTCGTAGTTTGAACAACGCATGGTGGGAAACACTGAACATTGCTCGATTGAGGAGCTTGCTGAAACCGTTGTAGTGCGTTATTTGACTCACGTAGAGCTTTGAGTTTCTTGTGAGCGGGCAGTTCAAATTCCTCGTAACCAATGTGAAATAAAAACGTTAAGTTCTTCGTTAGGAGTTGATTTTAGTAATTTTCGTTGCGCGAATCGTGTTCTACGTGAAATTCTGGCTTAGGATCATGAATCAGATTGCTTAAATTCGTACCTTGTCTAGTGTTCCATTGCAAACATTTGCCACGAAGAATATCTTTCAAAATTCTAAAAGATAACCGAAAAAATAGTGTTTTAGTGGATAGTCTACAATCGATTATCGAAATCATGGCATTTAAAGTTTTTGGCCGCATTTTGAAGATGCATTTCCGCCAGTGGCGTGGCGTGAATTGCGATGTATCGATTGTTTTGCCATTTAAACTTATGGTAAAGAATCGATTATTAAGGTGTTCGCTGCGAACACCCTGTTTATCGATCCTTTTCCATAGGTTTAAATGGCATAGCAATCGATACATCGCAATTCACGCCACGCCACTGATTTCCGCAGAGTCACGATTACTGTATTATGATGAGACAAAAATAAACTAACTTACCCAAGTAGCAAATCCAACGTAATTTATTAACGCGTAAATATCAGAGACTGTAAGGTACAGCATGGACAGGAACGCCTGTAGGAGAATATGTATACAAATTACAGTAAAATATAAAGGTTTAAAATTAGAAAAATAAGTATCAATCATAGGAGTGTATGGAAATCATCGATTTAAAATTTCCTCTCACGTTTCATTTTTAGGGGAAAAATTATTAATTTTTTTTTGAGTCTAAATGATATTTCCTTTATTTTGTTTGTTCATCAATTTAGAGCTCACGCAATAAAGTTCAAACAAGGATACAGAGGCAATTATTATTAAAATATGCCATCGTAATAGAAAAATAAAAACGTGCAAAAATTGTTTGAGTTTGCAGTATTTTTACTATTTTCTCAACTACGATGTAGCTAGAATGATTTGGAGATGAAACACATTTGTGAGGGGAGGGAGGGAAGGGGACCATTAGAGAAAAAATTTGGGAAAAATATAGATCAACTCACAATACAAAGAACAGCGGGCGCAGGGGTTAGTCTATGAATTTGGATCATTGTTAAAATTTCTGGCATTTGTCCTTCACATGCCCCAGCGTAGAACAACCTGAAATATAGTAGCAAAATTAATAAATTTATCATTTATTATTATTTATTTATTTATTTTTATTTTAGTAAATTTTGATGTATTTACGCTAAAAGGAACTATGTTCCACGCAAATCCTATTCATATAGTTCTTTTTCGCAGAAATATGTCCATTTAATGTTGACAACTTAACAATCATTCGAGAAGAAGGCGAATAATAAGGTCTGACATCTTTAGTATTGAATTTTATCAACTGGTTTTTTTTAGGTGAATTCTGTAGTTATGTAGGACGCATCTTGATTTCATTTTCCTTCTTCTATTTTTCCCTTTTCTTTTCCTCTGTTTAATTCATTATTATAATAATTAACACCTTAAAGCAAAATCTAATACTTTTCCATTAAAATCGGCATCAATGAGAATGATTTGAGAACAATTTAGAAATATTAAACCTTACAATCCAGCGGAACCGAAAAAAATATCTTATTAAATCCCAATTATTCAACTCTCCAGGATTAAAATTTCCAAGCGAGTGAAACAGGCAATGCGTTTTAAAGTACAATTTGTTGCATTCATGAATTCGAAGGCGCCAGTACAGCTGGTGCAAGATTTGAGTTCTCTGTTTATTTTGTCTTCTCTTCCTCGTTCTTCCTTTTCTTCTCTCTGTTGTACCAACAACATAATTTTCCCCGTGTCAACTCACCTTGAAGATGTTAAAAGTACTCCATTGACTGCTCCAAAAGTAGACATGGCGACGAACACAGGAATTGTCCAGGCCATCACTCCGAAAAGTCGGTCAGCAAAAGTCTGGAAAGTAATGGAAAACACGATCTGATAGATATTTTTAGGAGACTTATAAGCAGGGGAAAGCTACATATCAATAAGAGAGGATACTTGCAAAGAAAGTCTCGCCTCTGTTATGTGACAACAGTCCCAGAGGAACAGTGGCGTGGTGTGCTTTGCGATACATCGGTTGATCGGTCATTTAAACCTATGGAAAAGTATCGATAAACAGGGCGTTCGCAGTGAACACCTTAAAAATCGATTATTTACCACAGCTTCAAATGGGGGAAATATCTATAGATCGCAAAGCACGCCACGCCACCGCAGAGGAAGGAAACGACAAACTGGACCGCGTTTAGCAGAGAGGAACTAAGCCACATCAGCTATGGCCTTTAACGAGGCAATTAAAGTTTTTACAACAGGACGTTTGTGCGAATACCTTTGAAACTTCTAAGAAATTTGCCTCGCACCATCCAAAAAATTCACTGAAATTTGCCCAAAAATCCGCACAATCGTTTCTATGTAAAAAATTAAATTGCCCAAGGAAATTTGGCAATGGCTGATGTGGCTTGGTTCCTTTCTGCTTAACGCGGTTCAATTGGGTGCTCTTCATTGTGCCCTCGATTCGCACATTGAATACTATAATTCATCAATTTGTAAGTCGGAAAGATGTAAAAAATCTCCAAGAGAAACTTCAAGTTTCAGCGAAATTTTCGGTAAGGGGCAGAATGTCAGGCAGGATATCATTGATCTGTCGTTTTCCCGATTTCCTAGCAAGTTGTGCTTAGTAGTTTTTCTTTCGTGGTTGACTGCTCTCAATTTTGCAGGCGTTTCAGCTCTGCTGGTGCGCCGAGATAGATAAAATGCGGCGTGAAAATGAGATGCGGGTTTAGTCTGAAGAACTGCTACCTATATTTGTATTTACATTTTGCAATAAGGGATCACAATCTCTTGCTCTTCCATGAAAGCACCTTTCTGCAAAGGGAAACCAATGACACACAATGTTGTTTCTAAAATAATTCAGAAATAGTGATTCCTTAATGCAAGTTGTGGTCCATTTGAAACTGTTCACGAGTGAGAGGGAATTAGTCATCGAAAACTCAAAATTCAGTTATTGCTACCGGAACAATAGGAACAAAAGAAAAATCTATGTATAATTCTATGATCAGGACACGAATTGCCACATTGCAGTGCTTTGTAACAATCTTTATTAACGAAAAAATGTATCAAGCTCTCTTGTAACATACCATCCCATATAATATTACAAGAGTAAGTCATCATTAAGATACAAAAATCAAGAATTAAGAGTCAAGATTAAGTCATTTTTATTAAGTGATTAGAGTAGTGCTTAACGCATAACGCATAACGCCTGAGGAGGCAAATGCAAGGGAGCGGGGAGCGCTAGCGTTCAGGAAGCTTAGCCCCCTAACATTTTAGAACACTTGAGAGAATTCTTCGGCGACATCTTAAAATCAAATTTTCCCAACCAACTCGACAAAAATCACTGCTGAAAATGTCATCATATTTTAAGGCCCCTTTTCCTTTTACTGTATGAGGTTTAGCTAGAGACCCTAAATTTGAAAATACGTTAACTCACCACTGCTACAGCTTCGGAATTCAGCACCTCTTGCGGTGAGAGTGTCGTGTAGAACGCCACATTCGCCAGCACATAGACGACCGTCACCAAAGAACACGATATAGCTATGGCTTTCGGTAGGTTCCTGATAAAATCAAAACAGAGAAAGTGATCTTAAAATTACCGCTATCAGTTAATCATACCCCTAACCTAAGGTTAAGGATGCTGGTGCGTCAAACATTAAAGAGTAGGACATAAATAATAGATGATGTCTTCCACAGCGGCATGTAGGCTCCTGATAAAATGTGCGATTTCTTTCGACATTTTTGCAGTGGTGAATGCATAGCTGAATTGCGTCCCAGCTAGAATTGTATTTAGCAAATGGGTGGTTTTTATACGAGGAATAAAAATAAACAAGTGGTTATAAATGAAAACAAAATAATAATATGAACTATGCAAAACGATAATCCGGGCATCGGAACTTGGCGGTTTTGAAAACGCCTTCAAATGCGGCGTGATACCTCACGCATTCCGGAGAGTTCAAATAGTTGTATCATTGCGCCTTAGAAATGCGACGGAAGATTAAAATGGAAATAGAGGTGTCGTCAGCTATGTTGACGGTTGTTTACTTTCGGTTTGCAAGCGCCAACGACGAATTTGGGCTTCTGAACAAAGCGGCGTTCGCTACTTTCCACATTGAAAACATCAGTCTCATGATCGTATCGTAAAAAACTACTTATCAGTTATGATTTGGGACTTTTTTGTGGTTGTGATTTCTGTGTAGCTAAAAATTAATGTGTTGCAAGGTTTGAAAGTATTAAAAAACTCATCTAAGCTTGTGTTCTTGCTTCTGAGAGAGCCAGATGTTTTCATGTTAATAGTAGTGACACGAAAACGCCTATGCAAACCGAAAGTATAAACACCCGTCAACTTAGCTGAAGAAACCTCTAGCCTCCATGCACGCTGGGCTTGTCGATTTCCTTTGACATTTTTGCAGTCGTGAATGCATAGCTGAATTGCGCTCCAGCTAGAATTGTATTTAGCAAATGGGTGGTTTTTATACGAGGATTAAAAATAAACAAGTGGTTAGAAATGAAAACAAAATAATATGAACTGCGCAAAACGATAATCCGGGTATCGGAACTTGGCTGTTTTGAAAACGCCTTCAAATGCGGCGTGATACCCCACGCATTCCGGAGAGTTCAAATAGTTGTATCATTGCGCCGTAAGAATGTGACGGGAGATTAAAATGGAAATAGCCTCCATGCACGCTGGGCTTGTCGATTTCCCAGAGATTAGTCCAGATCGCTAACATCCAATCTAGCCAATTCTTAGAAAGCGTGAGTAATTTTGCTACACGTTAGGCAACTTTAGAAAATTGATGGCACTACCAGTAGTGAAAGAACTTGACCGGATCGAGAGAAATTTCCTCTTGAATCTGATTATAAAGCTTTAATAAAGTTTAAATAGTAATGTGTAGTAATGGTTTTTGATCAAATAAGATTTTATCAAGGACTGTTATGCTAAGTATTCTGTTTCAATATTCTTACAACAGTTGGTAGCAGTTAACTGCTCTCATGGGGGGCCTGGCGGGAATTCAAAACTAGGAACCAAAAGTCTCATTTTGCTAGGATTTTGCTTTAATTTTCGGTTTCTAAGGCTTTAAACTTCAAAAATATGATATAAAAAATCAGGCGGTAAAGATCGATTCATCCAAAATAGATGAGAGATAGACATTCCAAATTAAGGGGGAAAGTGCTGCATCTTTTAATCTGGAAATATTGAACCACATAAATTCCACTGAGAAACTAATTTTTGAATTCTTCGGAACGTTTCATCCCACAAAAATCTGAAAAAGAAGTATTCTCCCGCCACAAATCTGCTGAAAATAGCCAAAATTTCAGTTTTGGTTCCTAGTTTTAAATGCTCATGGATTTTCCCGCCAATGGCGCTCATAAAACTACTCACGATCTTCCGCAGATGTTAGCGATCCGGACTAATCTGTGCAGAGAAAGTGCTCTTAAAATTACCGCTATTAGTTTTACTCATACCCTCAACTTAAGGTCTGGAACGCACGTTATTCTGCTTAGTTAGTTGGTGAGGAGAATCAAAGCGCCTTCATTGATTCCCATATGCAACACATACATCCGTCAAGTATAAATAGTTGTATTCAAGTATCACAATGAACCGCTCCGCGCTGTGTATTTTGCTCTATTTTTGACACTTTATCATCGGTCTTGATTGAGTATTTTAGGCTTTCACCAAGCTCATTTCTCTGATTTTAGTATTCTTGAAACATTGAATGCATTTTAAACGGGTAGCTTTTTCATTTTTAGTCAGCTCAAAGTACATTTTACGAGGTTCAGCAACATAATATACGTATTTAAATTGTAGAAATAAAAAAATATATTTACCTCACGGGATCCTTTAACTCTTCTATTATGAAGTTAAGGTAGTTCCTGTAACAAAGAAAATTAGACTATGACATGCTTTGCCAATATCATCATCTTTACATGCAAAAAATCTATAATAGGGTGGATAAGAAACTGAAAGAGAAACTTTTTTCAAAAAAACCTGAAGCTATATGCGTTACGTATATCGACGGTGTAAGTCGGCAATCACATAACTCGTTTGCGGTGTCTGAAAATCTCCGCCTATATGTCATTTTTTTAAAAGGAGAACAAATTGACATCATTCCTTGAAGTTTGTGCAGAATTTTCTTTGCACAGAGAAGAAAAATCAAGGCAGTTTTAAAGAATTGCCATTGAGTAGTTTTCCGTTTAAAAAATAAAGTATGACAGGAAGTCTACGACGTCGCAAACCAAGTTATGTGATTGCCGACTTGCACCGTCGATATAGTAAAAGCTCATGGCAAGTTGCGCGATTTCTTAGTTCTTGGTATGAAATTTTTCTTGGTACGAAATTTTAATCTTGTATGAAATTTTTGAAAATGCATCCTAGATCCGAGTGTTAAAAATATTTAATTAATCTGCTTTTGGAAGAAATATTATGAATTGCAAAAAACCAAATAAAAAATGTTTCGCTTACCAGCCGTTATATGCGAACAGTCCAGAGTAAAATGACAGTGCTATGGACGTTACTTCCGTTGTGGTGTTGTCAAACGTGAAGTGTTGAGTTTGTCCTGCAACATTAAAAAACAATATCTCAAGTAAAAAATTGCAAAATGTAACCTTCGTACTAAAAAACTGTAATTTTATATAGTAAAAAAATATTCAAAAAGAAAATTAGATTTAAAAATCATCACACAAGAAGAGGCTCGTAATAATTGTATTATTATATGATTTATTCCCTTCAATATTTCACCCCTGGGTTTTAATGTCTCAAGAGAGTCAAGAATTGAACTACTCGGTGTATTTATTGTGACGCAGGTAGCCCGGTAAAAGTTTGGTTTGCCATTGGTGAAAGCAAAATCAAAGCTTCATTGTTAGCTTTTCTACAAGTTCTAGTAGCGTGAATTCTTGTCAAATTTCGATGAAATGGGGCAAAGAGGGTGACTTTGACCAGCATTAAGTTATTTGGGATCACATCAGTGAGAAGAAATGAAACAACTCTACGGTCTATGATTTTGAGCACTGCACTGCTGCATTTCCGCATTCCCATGCTATAAGTACGTGGTTTTTTAGACGTCTGTATGTGCTTGGTTTCCTTTTGCTAAACTCGGCGCATTTGAAATGAATAAAAACTTTATGAGAGACCCTTTTCATTCCCTTTTGTTGATTAATGGATGCTATATGAAATTCCAGTAGTCAACGCGCAATACCCTTTGCTTGCTAGGTTGTCAAACATATAGCTAAATAGCCTCCATCTTTGCGCAATATTACTCAGTCACTTGGCTTTCCTAGTGCGATGCGGCAAATCTGCTACGTTATAAAAAAACGTAGTGTGAACATTCCGGCGTTGTCAAATTTCCTGTGATAAAAAAGGAATCCTATAAGATTTCTCGGAATATATTCCTTAGAACCTTATTTGATGGATCAGGGTCTTGGTACCTCATTATTCCCGAGTATTTCGCCTATTTTCGAGTTGGGAACGGACTCTTTCCGTTCTGTGCTCAGAGACCGAAAGTTCCGGGCTTAACTCCCGGAGTAATCGAAGCTGCGGCTCCAGAACCCGGAACTTTCGGCCTCTGAGCCCGGGATGGGCGGTATGTCCACATAGCCCGTAACTTTTTTTTTCAGTGTACCAGTCAGGAGGTATTGCTCCTTAGGCCTTGTCTCCACGGGACGTTCCATTAGATTTGTCCCCGTGAATAATCTCACTTGCGAAGTTGCGGAAAATATCGAGTCAGTCAATACTAATCACAGTGCCAACTAAGGCCTTGTCTCCACGGGACGTTTTCATGGGATTTGTCCCAAGTTCGAATCGCAGGAATGAAACTTCTGGGATTTTTCCCAGTTACCGTCTCCACGGGACGGGGCTCATACAGTCCTGCGACTAGTTTGCGCGGGAAGATAAATTACTTAAAGTCGAGTATTTAACCGGGATTAAAATAATAATTGCACTCAATTGACAATCAGACACATTGTTTTAACTAAAAAAACATTAACAATGGAGTAATGAATAAAATATCGCACAATTCGTTTTCACTTCTTCTTCCTCTCTCAGTGGGTAATAGGGGTACAAGTACCATACTTGGTCTGGGAAAAATATTGATTAACTTAATATTTTTCCCAACTTCGTAAGTGGGGTTTTTCGCAGGGACAAATCCCGTGAAACATCCCGTGGAGACAAGGCCTAAGAGCCATTGTAAAGTGCCAGGAATGACTTAAAAAGAGGTAGACATTTTGTTGTGTCGTTGAACGGGAAAAAGCCCAGAAGTTTCATTCCTGCAATTCGACCTTAAGAAAAAGCCCGTGAAACGTCCTACGGAGACAATAGCCATCAATATTTTGACTCGAAAATGATAGTTTTATCGGCGGAAATATGACACAAATCCAAGACTCATGCGGCGTTTCAGCTCAGGAAAACAGAAATCCAGCTCGGAATGCGTAGGATAATCCGGTTGACACGTACCAGACGTACCACGCGGGGATAATAACTCCATTTGCTCCGGCAATCATCCACATCCCGAGCGGGAAAATCGAGCCGGGAGGCGACACATGTGGACGTATTCGTGCTAAAAGGAACTATGTGCATAGGGTTAGCGTGAGACATAGGTCCTTTAGTCATGAATATGTTCATGTAATCGAATTGATCGCTGATCCGACTCGCAGATCTTTCCTAGATCAAGATCGGACCCGGATCCTGGCTGATCCGCATGGGAGCCGAACCCGCGGCGCGCGGTGGCGTGGCGTGAATTGCGATATATCGATTGTTGTGTAATTTAAACCTATGGTAAAGAATCGATTATTAAGTGTACTCTGTGTATCGATCATTTTCCATAGGTTTAAATGGTAGATCAATCGATGTATCGCAAAGCACGCCATGCCACTGGCGGCGCGCGGTCACCTAACAAAGTCGTTCCACTCCGGATACAGTGCGGATATTGGCCAATGAATGGCACGTGACTGGAATGTCTGCCGCAGTAGTGAAGAGGGCAGTAAGTGTCAAATTTTCGAAATCGCGTTTCCTTCAAAATGCTTTGAATATCTTTTAGGTGATATCACTGAAATAACTAAAACAGCAAAATTCATGTAATTTTCATTGAAACGAGGCACATGAGAAAGCCGTGGGTGCGCAAAAAATGATTTTGAACAGGAAGAGACAAATTTTACAAATTGAGTTTCCTTCAAAATTCGTCTAATCTCCTTAAATGAAATCAATAAAATAGCTAAAACCGTCGGTTGTCGTCGCACTCGTCAATTGTTCTACTTGCAGAGCAACACAGCATGTTGCCGTTTCAATCGGAATTGTACGCCGTGATAACGAAGAGAGCAGTAAGTGTCAAATTTTCGAAATCGAGTTTCCTTCAAAATTCGTCTAATATCTTTTAGGTGAAAGCACTGAAGTAACTAAAACAGCAAAATTCATCTTATATTCATTGAAACGAGACATGTGAGACAGCCGTAGGTGCGCAAAAAATGACGTAGTTTCAGGCAAAAGAGTCGTAAGAAACATTATTTCTCCAGAGAGCCAATGACATCAGTGCTTTCAAGTAAAGTGCTGCCCTCTTCCGCTAATTTCGGACCTGAAAATGTGTTTGTTGTGTGTCTAAAACGCAACCACGAAAGCACGTAGATGATATCACCTGCGGCTGTCTTACCTAACAATAATCTAGCATGAAAATTAAAAATTCCCTCTTTATGTAAGTGAAATAAAGTCAGTCGATTTTTAATCATCCAAACGATTTCTAGGAGTCTTCTGGACGATTAGTGGCAATTTGACAAAGAACGGAGGCTTCTTTCATTAAAATTTTTCGGTCAGAGGCTTCTGAGCCCGTTTCCTCAAAACTCCATTTTTGCACTTACCGCTCTCTTCATCAGTAAGTGACATTATTCCTCCAGAGAGCCAATGAAATCAGTGCTTTCAAGTAAAATGCGACCCTCAGCCGCCAATTAACATCTCCAGAATTCATTCAAAAAATTGTCTGAGATGGCATGTCTGACGGTTCGCCAACTGTCCGACTCAATTTTCCTTTGCATCGCCTCCCATCCGCATTGCACCTCCACCTCTTTTTCAGCTGCAACGGTGTGCGAAAAATCAGTTCTAATGTGCGTCATTACTGCCGAGAAAAATGACCAATACCGGCGAAACCGGCACAACGCACAACTGATGATCGATTATTCCATTAGAGGCGCACCGCTCCCTTGTTGCCAAAACAACGGATTTAACCATCGCAGAAAGCTCAACTAGGCCTTTCAAACTGAACCTAGCAAAGGGATGTCATCCTGGTCACAGACTTCATTAATTCCTAATAATTTTGCAAACTCCAGACCACCCAATTTCGAGAAATATATTCAGTTATCTATGCTATAAGCTCCGAGACCTACTAAATTTGCGTATCTGGTAACGCTTAGTTCCAGCGTTCTACCAGGCCAATTTTCATGATTTGTGCGGTTATCGACAGGTGATAGTCTCTAGATGAGCCTGCTGTCATCAGAATTTGAAAATAGGACCCATGTTTTTTTAGATACATGCTCTAGATACATGCCCACGGCTCATGGGTGTCGCACTTAGTTGGCTCACAGTTCCGTTTGCTGAATGGACCACTAGACAAGGTACGAATTTCAGCGTTCTCATACATGTGTCTTCACCAAAATTTCACGTAAAACACGATGCGCAAAACGAAAATTACCAAAATCAACTCCTTCCGGAGATATTCAATGATTCTTGGTGCATGAATTGAAACCACCCGCTCATGAAAACTCAATGCTCTACGTGATTCACATCGTGCGCTAAACGTTAACATGAACGTCTCTGCGATATAAAAATCTGGCAACCTCAATCTTGACGCTTTGGCTCAGCTAAAGCTAATTGCTAATAGTTTGAACAACTTATGGTGGGAAATGAACATTGCTCGATTGAGAAGCTTGCTGAAACCGTTGTAGTGTACGATTTGACTCACGTAGAGCTTTGAGTTTCTTGTGAGCGGGCAGTTCCAATTCCTCGTTACCAATGTGAAATAAAAACGTTAATATCTTCGTTTGGAGTTTGTTTCATTAGTTTTCGTTGTGTGAATCGTGTTTTACGTGAAATTCTGGGGGATTTTACGTTCTGCCAAACGGAACTATGTGCACAGTGTATGAGCCGTGGGCGCGTATCTGGAGCCTTGTGGACAGGGCTCATGAGTTAAGCGGCGGGTGGAGGAGGCGCGACGGCGGCTTCGTCACTGGCGCTTTATGTTTCCCATTCATTCTTTTGGCCCGAGTACCAACGAGAACACCCCATCTTTTCCCCTGCACATAGGTCTGTTTGGTAGAAATACGTCCAATTTCAGCAATCAGCCAGCTGTATTGGAAGCTCTTGGTCACATTCGCCGATCTAGCAACTGCGGTGGTGCTGGTGTGGCGGTCGGGAAATATTCCATGAGCGCTACTGGACGCTGTCCGGTCCGCACTTTCACTCTCCCTCCACGACTCTCTCCCATCTCGGCTGTCGCTCAGCGGAGCTCAAGGTCGCTGCATCCGATTTCCCGAGCCGGAAACGGGGGTGCACCGTATGCAATCTCCGACGGAGATCGATCGCCCCCGGAAAACGGAAAATTGCACTCCGCTCCATGGCCCCGCCGCGCCGGGCGGAAAATGCGAAAATTGGAGCCCGCCGATCGGAAATGCATAACCGAACAATGCGAAATCGATCATGTGATAAGAATCTACTTATTCACTCCTGCCTATTTTTATCGATGACTCGCCGAACGCATAACGGGAGGCACTGCGGTGGGCGGGGGTTCTGTACGGATGTAATTCAATTTCGACAAATCTTACGTTTAACAGCGGGCTGATCGTTGAATGGTAGACAAAGTGATAGACAAAGAAGACATAGGGAGTAGGGAGCGATCCTATTGGTTGAGATGGGTGGTTCCTGTGGACTAAGGAAGGAAATGATGGATTAACTATAGCGACTCTCTTGAGTTACCGTTAGTTAGTCTATTACCTACCTTTTTTGTCCATACCAACAATCTGCTACCACTAATAGGATCCCTCCATATCCCTTTTGTCTTCTTTGTCTATCGCTTTGTTTGTCAATTCCAACAAACAGCCCCCTGGATAGCGTTATGGTGAATCTAATAAGGGCGGTATGTTCACATCCAAGTAGTTCAGATTGCAATAACTTTCAATTATATTGTAAAACTACCATTAATAGAGTTATAGAGGGCGTTGACGAAGAGATGATGCGTTATCAGTTGCCCGATAACCTTTGGGAGGATAGGCAAATGTGGCGTTGGGTGTCCCAAAGCGCCAGAGTGCGTTGTAGAAACCACTTTTACGTATGTTTTGTAAAATTATTGATGCTGCTTCAGTGCTTCGGAGCCTTTTGTATGTTGCCTGTCTAGTGATGGGTACTTGGCAGGGGCCGTGGCCAGAATAATGTTACCGAAATTCTGCATCAGCTCGTGGCTCGGTTGCTTGAACCGAACATACAGTTCTTAGAACCGAAAATACGGTTACATCAACCGAATTGCACGGTTATATTAACCGGTGTCCAAGACCGTACTATTTTTCTCAGGGCACATAGATGGGTACTCCAGATCACCCTCATCTGCATATCCAACAGACATCTGGAATTATCTCTGCTGAAAGGAACCAGAGACAGTCGGGAAAGAAGGAGTGTGCTTGTTAGTTTTCGGGCCGTAAGAATCAATCGGAATTATAAAGCGCCAGTGACGTAAGCGGCGACAGCCGCGTGAGGAGGCCAGAAGCTCGTGATGGTCTTCAATTCATGAACTCTGCCCACAACGCTCTTGTTACATGTCCACGGCTCATGAGCTATAGCATACAGATGGACACATTTCTTCCAAAGGGAACTGCAGACGAGTGGGAAAAATGGGATGTGTTCTAGAAATCTGGATAAGAAACAATTTTAAAGTAGGCGCGATTTCTTTTGGAGAAATGGAAAAGCGGGCTTTTACACTCTGTCAAACGAAATTACGTGCCAAATGAATGCGGCACTCATGAGCCATGGGCAAGTGACAAGAGCCTTGTGGACAGGGCTCATGAGTTAATGTTGACCACCTACGCGGAGCTGCTTCGTTGCCGCTGACGTCACTGGCGCTTTATACTTCCCATTCATTCTTACGGCCGTCGACTAACGAGCACACCCCCTTCTTTCCCACCTGTCTTTGGTTCCGTTTGGCAGAAATACGTTTAGTTGGCGCTTATCTCCGTTTGATTTAATGTAAAGTTCCACTTTTCTATTTCCACAAAAGGAATCACGACCAGTTTTACATTGTTCCTTATGCAGCTTTCTAGAGCCCACCCCATATTTCCCACTCGTCTTTAGTTCCTTTGACCAAAAGTAGGTCCATCTTATCAACAAGCCAATATGTACATTAAAATTCACAACGCAGCCAACGCTCGAATCCTCGGACCACCAATCTCTGGTTCTGTTTGGCAGAAATACGCCCAGTTGGCGCTTACCTCCAGTTGATTTAATGGAAAATCCTACCTTTCCATTTCCACAAAAGCAATCACGCCCACACTTTCACACTTATGCAGCTTTCTAAACCCACCCCATATTTTCCACCCGTCTTTAGTTCCCTTGACCCAAAGTACGTGCATCTTATCAACAAGCCAATATGTAAAATTTACAACGTAGCCAACGCTCGAGTCCTCGGACCAGAATCGCCTAATTACGCGAATTTGAGGTTATATTGGGCCCCGCGTTCCATATTCCTCGCGGTTCCCCATCTCCATTCCGTCCGCCGACAATGGCTCCTCCGAAGCACGCGCTGACAATAATTGGTTTCTCGCCGCGGACAATGCATGCGTGAGAAGCGCCCGGCCAACCGCGGTCCGCCAGATGAGCCGCGAAACTCGGCAAAAGTTAGAGTACCTGTATGCGGGAGAGTATTGCCATCTCTGCGTCGCTCTCTCATTGGTTCATCAGTTTTGGGTTATCATGGAGCTCCAAAGTTGGACCGATGTAAACAAACCAGAGGAATACGTATTATCGGCTGAGAAATGAATGATAATCACACTCAAAGTTTAACTTTTGGCAAAAATATCCATTGAAGGTCGAGCTGAACTTAATTCAGAAGTTGATCATAAAAAAATTTCTATCACATCCAAAATCATCAATCATCAGAGAGCAGCACACTATTTCTGTAGTAAAAGGATTGAGATAGCAATACTCTATACAGGTACTACACTGTACGTCACTGTACGGTACACTGTACGTCACTGTACGGTACACTGTACTACTGTCATGTCTATCTCGTCTGTCGTAAGTGTCGTCAGCTAAGTTGCCGGTTGTTTACTTTCGGTTTGCAAGCGCCAACGACAAATTTGAGCCTCTGGACAAAGCGGCATTCGCTACTATCCACATTGAAAACATCAGTCTCATGATCGTATCGTAAAAAAAAAAAAACTACTTATCAGTTATGATTTGCGACTTTTTTATGGTTATGATTTCTGTGTGGCTAAAAATTAAAGTGTCACAGGGTTTGAAAGTATTAAAAAACTTATCTAAGCTTGTGTTCTTGCTTCTGAGAGGGTCTGATGTTTTCATGTGGATAGTAGTGACGCGAAAACGCCTGCAAACCGAAAGTAAACAACCGTCAACTTAGCTGACGACACCTCTAGCAAAAGTCGTCGGGGTAAAATGAGGATTTCTTTTTAGATTCGGCAACGATGCTCGCGACGAACTTGAGAAAAATGGACCCCCCGACCGGGGGAAAGGGGGCTGCGGCAGGACTGCTCCGATGGCAGCAACGTCATTCGTGAGGGAATTGCCCGCGAATAATTGTCAAAATCGATTAGTTTGGTCCGGGCTCGGCGCTCGCACGCCCCAAGTTGTCAAGTGGACCGTGATGGGCCTGACGAGGGCTCACTTTGAAGAACTCTCCGGGTCTGAGAGGCGCGATCTTCACTGAAAAGAAATCTCGGTGTATTTACTAAGAAAAGGGTAAAATTACCAAGAATTCAGGGTTCTATTTGATCCCAGTTATTTCTTGGTAAAATTACCATTTATGGAATCGGTAATTTTACCGAGAAATCTCTAAAATTGTTGAACTTTTCGGCAATTTTACTGGACCTTGGTAAAAATGCCAATATTTTTTATCGACTGTGGTAAAGTTACCGGGATAAAGTGGCAAAGTTACCGGGAATTGATTACTAATAAAAGTGGTATTCTTACCTGAAAAAAAAAAAACAGTAAAAATACCGGTTTTTAGGTAAGCTTACCAGTCTGTCTTGGTAAAATTACCAATAATTGGTAAAAAAAGTGAGATGGTAAAGGTACCAACGGACCTTGGTAAAAACGCAGAGAATTTTTTCTCAGTGTTGGTCTCTGCAACAAACATTCTGCCGTGTTAAGGAAGAACGCCGTATGAACATTCGACGGTTGCCAAATTTCCTTTGACAAAATGTTCATTTTTGGGGAAATTTATGAAAAATTGCCCTTTGAGTTTCCAGAAATTTTCGGTAGAATTGCGAACAAAATTATAACAAGAACCACCCGTCTCAACCAATAGGATCGTCTTCTTTTTCTATCGCCTTGTCCATCAATTTCCAGAATGACAGGAAGTCTGCAATGCCACGAACCGAAATATACGGTTTGGGAGTTTCACTGTCAACATGGATTTAATTATTTTCCAATAATTCCAACTGAATTCCCTAATTCATCCATAATTGCACTTATCTTCATAGGAATAGTAATATTATAAGACGCCGTTCTTAAAATGGGCAAGAAATATTAGTTTTTTATTGCGAGTTGTAGTACAAATGGACCACATTTTGAAATAAGAAACCACTATCCCTGGCTCATTTTAGAAACAACATATATGCCATTGGTTCTCCTAAGTAGAGAGGTGCTTTTACAAAAGAGCTATATATAATGGTTTCAAATTGCAAAATGTAATCCAAGTGGCAAACGCATCGTTTTTTTAATTGAGAAAATGTCAACGAACATGTTTGTGCGAATCGACAACGCTACTACAGCAGAGAAAATTCTTCCTCGTGGAAAGCGGTCGAGTCGACAAGCTACCCTTGGACGGACACACATGTGCATTTTGGCGGCGGCATGCAATATATAAGCAAAACACGTCCGAGATAGTCGATTGTCTTTGGCCGCGGATTTGACACATGTCACCCTGGCACTCCTCGAGGATCAATCGAATTCGGAGCTGGTTGGCCCGGACCAGGACAATCGTCAGGAATAAAATAAAGGACGAGACAAGAGAATCGAATTTTAGAAAGTTCCGATGTGACGTCCGCTTGGAACAAAGGGCGCGCGGTGTAAATTGGTGACCGGAATTAGCGCCTGCGACTTCGACAGTTGGACGAAGAGCAGGATGGTCATACGTGACCTCATCGTGAATGTTACTTTAAGACTGCGTTTGGGCAGTGTTAAACAAAAGAATGCCGTCTACAAGTGCGGAGATTCCAGTGTATGTGCTAAATTATGTAGCGTCGAGGAAAATTCTGCCGTGCTAAGGAAAAACGCCGTATGAGCCTTCAGACGTTGCCAAGTTTCCTGCGATTAAAACTGAATTTACTGGGAAAATGGTGATGTTGCGTGTTTGAGGAATTTGCAATTTGACTGTTGATTCTGTTGTTAAAGTTTGCGAGAAACACGATGCTGCCACTGGTTTTCTCTGAAATCAACTCCCAAGCTCAAAAAAAGCTCTCAAGATGAGGCCAAAACGGAGGGGATATCCCACGCTGTCCTGAGAGTCCACCTCTACATCAAGACAAACTCTCCATGCAAAGGTAGGGAGCAAATACATTGACAGGGTTGCTGTGTTTTCAGTTTTAGAATCCTCAAATATAGTGGCAGCCCTGTCAATGCATTTGCTCCCTATCTTTGCATGGAGAGTTCGTCTTGATGTAGAGGTGGACTCTCAGGATAGCGTGGGATATCCCCTCCATTTTGGCCTCAACTCGAGAGCTTTTTTTGAGCTCGGGAGTTGATTTTAGAGAAAACCAGTGGCACTATCGTGTTTCTTGCGAACTTTTACATAAGAATCAACAGTCAAATCGCAAATTCCTCACACATGCAACATCTCCATTGTGAATATTATACTCCAAAATTTTCAGACACTTTTAAAGGCATTTTAATCTAAAATATCTAAAAACTGCAAGGAAAAATATGCATGAATGTGGTCAAAACTACATGTTTCATCAAGGGAAATTTGGCAACTCTCGAATGTTCATACGGTGCTCTTCCTTAGCAAGGCAGAATTCGTGGCTAATTTTGTCGTTTCAAAACGTCGGTTCGCCGTCATAAGAACTGGGGTGAAATGTTGAGCTTTTGATATATAAAAAAAAATGTGTGCACGGACGTATTACCTGGTTAAATTATTCATGGGCCTCGCCACGTTTAAATATTTACGTCGGAAACATTCTCTGCAGACCACTTTTGAAACAGTCACGTGATCTTTTCATTCAGGTACCAACACTTTTCTTTCTCCTTAGACCACCGCTATCTATCCATCTACCTACCTAAAAACTTCACTTTCCCGCTTTTCCCGAATTGTGTAGTCCTAGTCTTTCGAGGCATCAATTTTGTGCCAGTTCAGGTCCATTGCAATTTTGTACAAGTATCGTTACTCCTGCAAACTGACCGCTTTCAATCAGCCAGAACTCTCGACCATTTTTCGCTGTCCTTCGGCTAAATGCCGCCGAGTTTTTAAAACACCCAGCGGAGAGTGTCCATCAACCCGATCGTTCACAGCCCCAATCGGAAGAAATCGAAAACTCGTCCAAATAAACGCACGCAGATAAATCGTTGTTTCTAGCCTGATTCGCGCGACGCGACGCCGCACAATGGATCGGGTCAATTACAGAGGTTGGACATGAAATTTTTGACAAAAACTGCGAATTTTGAAGTTTTTTCGTTACATTTTAAAGTTTAAGCAGGGTTGCAATTTTCCATGAAAAATAAAATCTTGATATTTCATGAAATTTCAGACAAATATGAAAAATATTGAAAAATATCTTTTGAAATTAAATGCAAGGCAACTGCGGATTTTGCTTATCTCGTGTTTTTAGTGCGTATTGCAGATCCAGCCCCTGAAATTATGTTTCATATTTTTCGCAACTTTGTGAAATTTCATGAAATATTTCACGGAAATTTTCAATAGTTCTAATTTTTCATTTCACCCGTGCAACCCTGAGTTTAAGTGGTGCTTTTGCAGGAAAATTTCACAAGGAGACCAATGAAACCATTTTCAGAACGTCAAAGTGTTTTATGAACGGAGTTAAACACTTTTAAAGTTTCCAAATGTTGTCCGACCTCTCCAATTGACTCGACTCACTGCGCGACGTCGGCGGATGAAAGATACCCGCGGTTGAGCGGAAAATGGGGAAAGGGGCAAAATCAATAAGAGTGAAATTGGAGGACGGTCCATTCTGTGTCGTGGTCAGGGACGGAGCGACGGTCTTGGAGTGCATCCACCGTGGATGCCATTTCCCGTTGCTGGACATCACAGAGCTGCCGCGCAAAGGAAAAACATCACCAGGCGTTGCCAAATTTCCCTCTACTAATTACGAATTTTCAGGAAAATTCGTGAAAATTTCCCTTCCAATATTTCAGAGGATTTAGTTCGTAATTTGATCTAAAAAGTCTGCAAATTTCAAGGGAAAACATTCATAATTTTCTTCGAAAATAAATATTTTCTGAGAGGAAATTTGACAACATTCGAATGTTCATACGACGGTTTTTCCTCAGCACGGCGGAGCAGGCTCGAGGGTTTTTCCGGAGTCGCGGAAATGTGGCTATTGCACCGGACAGATGTCGTTTGTCCGGCAGGCTCCGGCCGGAGGCTCTTACGGGCATCCGCTGCAGAAATCGAATGCGCTTCATGCTCTACTTCGTGACGCCGCTTTACAAATAGTTCCCTCTCCAGTGGGTCAATATTAGGCGTCGTTTGGTGGCGAGATAAAGTTTATTCTCGCCAAAATTGGATTTTATGACGACTAGTTTGTAGAGCCAACACTTTGTGTTGGAGGATTTTGCTCTTTGATGATCCTCGGGCATGCACTGGAAAAAAAACACATTGGATCTAGAGTCCAGACTCTTGAAACCATTGACAAGAAAAAGGACTCTTGATTCAATCAGATTTAAGCTAGAATCAAAAGGAAATCCGCTCAAATTAAGAGGCTTGGTTCTTGATTTAAGTTTAAATCTGATTGAATCAAGAGTATTTTTTCTTGTCGATATTTTTAAGAGTCGGGACTCTAGATTCAATGTGTTTTTTTCCAGTGTGAATCGTCGTTTCTCAGGAGAAATAAAGTAACTGAAAATTGATGTTGCGAAATTTCCAATTGAAAATTGTGCTTTTATCCTAATTTAACTTTAACTTTTCAATTTTACTTTTTTAAAATGTAATCTAACTGTTCAGCGTTACTAATTGAAAGTGTTGCTGATTTGTTTGCAATACTGCATTGTTTCCATATTGAAATTTGACGTGGGTACTGAATACTAAGGAACGAATTAATTGAAACTTCCTATATTCAATTTATAAATGAAAAAGTAAAGTTTTTCTTGTAAATAAACTCACATTTCTTGCTCACAAAATACCAAAGCTTACACTTGAATCAATGTGAGCACTAAACTAATGTTGGTATACTTCTTGAAAGACGAATTTTCCTGAGTGCTAATTCTTTTTCACAAGATTAGAGTGGCCTTATATCAAAAGGGAAATAACATTTGTGTGAAAACCTGCCTTAATTTTTCTTGATGCCATGCTGTTCACCCGCATCCACACCAGGAGGGTACCGTTCAATTTTGTGCCCAGGGATAGCCAGGAAAAAAACAGCTTGAATTTACAGGGACATCAGGGATTAACCGTTCAATTTTCGAGTGGGGTCCCTGCATGGCAAGTAGTTCGGGTCTTCCTACGGAAATCTACCGCGACAAACGACCAACGGCAACGGCAATTATCCTCAATTGGATAATGCGTATCGGCTGATCCTAATTCTGAGCGCCCAATTGAAAGCACACGGACTTGGTGCTTGCTCTGTAAGAGACGGATTTGCTCCCACGCCACGCGGCTATTTAAGGAACGCAACAGGTGGACGCTCTAAATATCCCGTATGCAGTGGCGTGGCGTGCTTTGCGATATATCGATTAATCTGCCATTTAAACCCATGAAAAAGGATCTATTAAAAGGGTGTTCGCAGCGAACACCTTAATAATCGATTCTTTACCACGGATTCAAGTGGGGAAATATCGATAATCGATCGTTCACGCCACGCCACTGCCCGTATGCGGTCACGAACCACATAGTCAAAGGAGAATGAAACTCTTGCATAAGTTACAGTCCCTTTATGGAGAGAATTGGAACAACGCAGCTTATGGATGTCACAAACGGGATTAAAGATTACACAAATCGGACGATTTTTGTAATCTTTAATCAACCCATTCCCGAACTCCTATTTCCGTTCCCTCTCTCATTCCATTTTTCTCTGCCGTTTTCCCAATTTTCCGGTCCATTCCAGTTTATAATCTTTGGAATTGGTGAAAATATAATTTTTATACCGTTTGTGACACTGTGAAGGCCCAAAAATGCGGGAACCAATCAGAGATGGATATGCATTGTCTTAACTCTCAGTATGAAGGTACTCTAGCATAAATGAAAAATTTAAGATTTAAGTGTTTTATTTTTTGCGTCAATTTTCGTGCCACTGGTGAAAAATGGCACCATTCGTGTTTTTGAGACGAACTCCAAGGCTCAAAAAAGACGTTCCAACGCGAATGCGTTGTAGGGCGTTTCTCTCAGTGGCAGAGGGAAGTAATGTGGTCGCCCGTACCTTTCCAGTAAAATAAAACCCGAACGAAAATCATAAAAAACATTTTCTCCGTCGAAGAGTCGAACCCTGACTGCCAGGGTTCAGACCGGGCGCGGAGGCACTTGGCCACGCAAAGTGACACGACACGATGGGAAACGGGGAAACGCAACGACTGAAGCGCCCGTAAGCGCAATGCGTGAGGTATCTATGTAGTCTTGCAGGCACTGACAGCGCGCGCTGCGATGGCCGTGGAATACGCGCAATGCGAGAAGTATTCATGCAGTCTCGCAGGCCCTGACGTGCGTTCCGCACCGCACCGACCGCAGTGTTTAGCGCGATCATTCAAACTTGCGCAGCCGTTTGTAACTTGTGATTTTAAAGTTTTTTGCGTACATATACTTAGTATGGACTAGTTGCGTTTTAATTTGGTAAACAATTAAATTCTACCCAAAATCCAACTAATTTCGTCTCTTCATTTCCATATCGATGGCCAAAGTTAGGAACCACGAATTTCCGTGTGCAACATTGCAAAGGCTCACGGACTTTTTCATTTTATCTCTGAAATGCTTGTAGATGTAATTTCTCGCAAATTTCCTCGATTTTTCTCTCTGTCAGGAGAATGTTCTGTGGAAATTCCACGCTGTATAGTTCACTTGTTTCTCTTTTTCGTTTCTTCCTTGAAATGTTCAGAGAGTTTTACTCGAACCTTTTAATAAATCGGAAGATTTCAAGAAAAAATAAACACAATTTTTCTGAAAAATGAATATTTTATCGGAGGAAATTTAGCAATATTCGAATGTTCCTCCGGCGTTTTTCCGTATAGCGCGGCAGTATGGTCCCCTTCCCTCCCTCCTCCTCAATGCGTAACGTAAATTATGAACGGGCGTTTATGAGGAATCAAGAGTAAAATTTTTAAAATCACCGTGTTCTAAGTGATGACACTGCAATACTGTCAATTGATTAATTGGATTTGTACCCAGAACAGGGAGGAAGCAATAACGGTTCAGTGCGTAGCGTCGCGTCAAAGCCAACCATCCGTAGCGGACATGACTCTTAGATAGTCACAAGTAAACACAAAAACACAGTAAGAATTAATGCCAGGAGTCCTACTAATTCAGGATCTAGATAATGCGACAAATTAAGTACAGAGACACTCCACACAATTTTTAGCTCTCACAAGAGAATAATAATTGGTACTTTTTTCGCTGAGCCTACATGAATCACTCAATTAAAACCATATGTTAAAAAAAAAAATTCAAAAATCATTTTTTTTTGGAGGACTTACGTTGTAAGTAGATAACGCTTAAAATATGAAAAAAGGATGAATTTTTTTAAAACAAAAATTACTTTTTAAGGTCATTACATGCAAAACTTTTACAAGTCCGAACGTAAATTGGTCTTACTTTTGCAATTCGGAACTAAAATTGATTGGCTCAACCAAACACGTATGCTCATAGGCACACACATGCGGTACATAAGTTATTCTGAAACCGAGCTTCAGAATCTAGTTCCTAATTGTAAAATAGAGTCCAATTAAGGCATACGTTTTCTGCAAATTTGGCGGGAATGTCGAAATTGGTATTGAAATGAGTTCTTCCAACAAACGTTTTTATATCTTTATTTTTTTCGTCAAACCTGAAAATGGAAAAAACATTTTTTTAACATTTAAAACAAGTTCTTCAGAGCTAATGATCCTTGAGCTGCTCTCTAAAATTGCTTTGAAACGTTGAAATAATTCATTAAAAATAGTTTTCTAAAGATCTATAGAGACCAACTTGTTTTTCAATGTGCTGTTAGCAAAGGAACTCGGTGAAGGGGGAGGCGTTGCGTTACTGCAATCGTCTTGCCTGTGACGTCACGCTGGGTGACTCCTCGATCCCAACTTCTTTGTTTACACTACTTCCGCCCTTTTGAACCGGTCGCGAGAGGGCCCCGCGTTTTTCGCCGTGGGTGCCCCCCCCCCCCTTCCCCACGATTCGCGTATCGACGGTTTCCGGGTGGATCCCCCGCCGAAAATGGCCCGAAGGTTGTCAAATTTACCGGTAAATCATCTAATATTACGATCCTTCGGTTTGATGTGGATGAGACATCCGTCCAGTCGGACATCAGTGTAGAGTCGGTTGAGAGTCCTGGAGTTTGTTATGTAAGGTGTTTTCTAATTGGTTAGTGTTGTAACTGGGTATTGGAACAATTGGACGTATTTATGCTAAAAAGAACTATGTTACACGTAAACCCTATGAACATACTTCCTTTTAGCATAAATGCGTCCAAATGGACTGAATTAAATAGGGAGGAGCCAAGTTTTGGGGAAAACAAGAGGTCTGCTTTTTGTTTAATTTATTTTCTTTGTTTCAAATTTTTAAGTTTAATGAACGGTAAGACTATATTATCTCGTTTACATCTCACCAAACAAGTCACATTTTTTCTTTGCAAAATTAATTAAATTTTACTTGATTTTTCAAAAACTTAGCTCTCCTCTCCTAACTTCGAAAACTGTAAAATCAATTCAGAGAAAAAAATCACTCTTTTGTAGTATTTCAAGGTCTAAAGTTGGCCATTAGATGTGACTCGTAAATTTTTTTAAAATTTTCCTAACTTCGCAGAGTCTATCGCTTTTATCCGAGTTTGAGGAAAGTATGCAGCTTACTCTCCTGAAATTTTTTCCGGCCTCTGAATTTTTTAATTTAGAGGAAAAGTTATTTTTTTTCTTTTCTTGAAAAGGTTGTTCATGCTCCAAACTTTCCAAGCAAAGAATTCGGAGGCCGAAAAAACATCCCAGGAGGAAAACCTGCTTAATTTCCAAAAACTTGGATGAAAGCGATAAATTCCGCGAAGTTGGAGAAAATTTTAACAATTTTTAGGAGTCTTATCTAATCATTATAGGAAGGAAAATGTATAAAACAGAATTGGAGACTTTTTTTTTTAGAGAGGATTGAATCAATTTCGGAAATCTTCATTGAAAGTATGAACAACAGTTCCAAAGAAAAGTGCTCATGTTATCCTTCAAAATTTGTTGTAGGTATAGGAAGAAATTAATGAATGTAGCTCTTAAATTGACCAATCTTTCGTTTCGAATTTTTTTTTAAATTCCTCTATATTTCCTATCTTTTTTACATTACTGTTCAATGAATCGTTTCCGCATTGAAGAACATGCATTCACACACTTCCTCTTCATGGGATTCTCGGAAAAATGGTAACGGAAATTTTCTGTATGAAAATAAATAGCAGAGAAAAACCAAACATCTAGACCACGATCAGACGGGGCAACTTGAATTCGCGCTCCTCAGACGTAAAGCCGTATGTCACTTTCAACGCGAGCCCTATTCTCCGCATAACTCCATGCTTAACGGGGCTTATGTGAAAACAGAGATACGCCCTAACGTCAGAAGAAAGACGAATTGACAGAGGCGAGGCGACAAGTGTTTAATCAAGTCTGCAAGCGACTGCAGCGTTAAAGAGCCAGTGCTATTGATTGAACTGTTAGCTCAACGACATTGTTTATATATTGCCGAGGAGAGGGTTGGGGGTGTCTCTGATCACCTCCATTTCCCCGGGCAATTTGAGTCAATATTAACCCAATCGTTGGCTCCTTTGCTTGGCCTCGCGAGGCCGGACTCAGGAGGTTCCTTTCTTTCAGTTTTTTTCCGCCGAAGGTTCATTAGTACAACGGTCGTGCTAATAAACTGAGGAAAATATTTTAGTCACACGGAAAAAAATTAAACGTTGATTTAGCACTCATACTGTTAAGGTGTCCGACATGTTTCAAATGCTGATTTCACATTACAAAAATGCTAACATAACATTTTAATTTGTTCGTTTTGCAGCGGGCGTAGTTAAGTTAGCATTTGTTAAAATGTAAAATCAGCATTTGAAACTTGTCGGACATCTTTTTAACAGTATAAATGCTAAATCAACATTAAATTTTTTTTCGTGCATATGTACCGTACTGCCGCGCTAAGGAAGAACGCCGTACGAACTTTCGAGAGTTGCCAAAGTTCCCTTGATAAAACATGCTTTTTGACAAAATTAACGCGTATTTTTCCTTGAAATTTTCAAATATTTTAGATTAAATTGCGTACGAAATTGTCTGAAAATTTTGGAAAATAATATTCGCAATTTTCCTCGTAAATTCGGTTTTTATCGGAGGAAACTTGGCAACGTCTGAAGGCTCATACGGCGTTCTTCCTTAGCACGGTTGTGTGGGTATAGTGTTCAGTATCAGCTGTATTATTCGATTCATGCAATGTCTCCAATCCATGTTCGTCAAAAGTTCCGGGATTCGGAACTTTTTTTACAATTTTTCCCACTCCATGCCCGTCAAAAATTCCAGGACTCTTTTTAGATTTTTTCAAAAGTTCCGAGAAAAATCCGTAAAATGCAGAAGATCCGAAACATATCGGGAATTTCAAAAGTTCGGGAAAATTCAGAAAACTTTCAAGAGTTCCTAAATTTGGCATTAGTTTCGGGAAGTGAGAGCACTAGGTTTATGCGACCTTCATGGTTAAAACAGATTCAACACATAATGAAGAATTTGCGGGTGTCTGAAATTTGATGAATTTCGTGTTAAGTGAAAACTACTGAATGAACTGAACACGAGGATACTCTTGGTTCATGAATTGAACAATTATTGGAGAAGATATGACAACATGATCTAATCTGCTGAAATACACGTGTTTAAATGAGAAATGTCGCCAGAAAACGTCACTAGGCGGTGCATTTTCTCACTAATAAATCTGTTTTTATACTATTTCCCATATCAGAAAAAAATTATGAAAAATACTGTGAAATAAGCTATTTAAGCACTTTAAGATGAAGCAATAAAGAAATTGCATGGAAAGTGTCCATTATGTTTTATGTTTATTTGGACTTTTGATCGACTGAGATACAAAATGGTGTGTTATACCAATGATGCACCGTTGTGGTTGGGATTCATCACGGGAAAAAAAGTGTCAGGGGTTATATCCCCCAAAATTGTTCTACTACCCAAATTTGTTGGATAATATGGACATTTCCAATTACTTTTGGTAGCACCGCAACTCAAGTTGGGATAGTACGGCAACATTCGGGTTAGTAACCTAATTTATCAGGATACTACCACAATTTATTGGGATACCACCACAATTAATCGGGGTATTACCGCAATTAATTGGGAATGTCCATATCATCCAACAGTTGGGACTTAACCTCTACCTCTTTTTTTTCCGTGATGAGTTGTTGCTGAACTTGCCGGAAAGAACACGATAAAACATGTCAAATAAACACATGGGTGTGTAACAGGCAACTTACACACCATATCGATGGTCGATTTGCGACGTTACAGACTTCCTGCCATACTTCATTTTTTGAATGGAGAGCTGCTCAACGTCAATTTTTGAAAATTTCCATGATTGTTCTTCTTTGTCCGAAGCAAATTCAGAGGAAACCTTAAGAAATTATATTGATTTGCTCTCCTATACATAAATAAAATAGGAGCGGAGATTTTCAACACCGCGATCGAGATTCGTGGTTTGGGAGTTTTAAGTGGGAGGTATGTATCAGAAAAAAAATCACATACAAAAAAATCCTCGAAAAAAAAAAATCCTCTTTGAGCACACATGATTCTTGGCTCTACGAACCGCGAGGAAAAAATCACCATATGCCTCCTTAACTAAATAAAAAACGAACAGAAATTTGCAAGGTCTTAAAATGAGATACGCGGGTTTTTTTACTCTCTCTGTGATACGACGTCAATAATACATTTTTTTGCGAGATTTTGATCCCGCAAAATTTTTTTGAATTTACATTGAAGTTGATCGCTACTGTTGAAGATTTCAGTTTCATTTTTTACAAAGGTTTCATCTTTTCAATTTTTTTCATCAGTGTATTACGTCTTTTGCACGGGTTGTGACGTTGAGCATAGTCAAATTGAGGAGTAAGGAGGCAAGGTATAATGTCGTCACTATGTGGATTTGGCTGTTGGCTCTGCAAGGCATATCTCTCAGCCTAATGTCGATTAAGTTCGTTAAGTACGTGTGCCTATTGAAATATTTCCATTGGCAGTGAATGTATGGGGTTGCTGTGGTGTCTCTTTCGTATTTACATTGTGGTAAGCTGTCTAATGTGATAACATTGTGCGAATTCTACGGTGAAATTGCACGTAAATGTCATTAATGCTAAAATAATAAGTTGTACAGGCCAGGCCCACAGCCGGAATGGAGTCAGGATCTGAAATGGTAGTGATTAAAATACATCATCATTAATATAAACTTCGAAGGGTTCAGACTTTCAGCGATTCTACCTTTTTTTATTTCACTCGAGAGGTTGCCAGATTGTGCGATAAATGTGAATATTTTACATGGATTTGAATTGGGAAAAGTGCTAAAAAAGCAACTCATCTGGCAACAATAGAGTCCGGGAGGGACGAGAGGCTGCCTTCCTGGGAAAACCCATGATTTAGCCGGAATTGTCATTAAAACAATTGATTCCGTTTGAAGCATCAATTGTATACTAGGGGAAAGCTATTTTAAAATGATAATTGTAAATGGACACAGATGCTACAGAAAGGGAAAAAGGAAAAGGAAAGGAAATGAAATGAGGATATGATTACTAATATGTAATCATAGAGAATAAAACAAAAACGTCAGAGAAATTTATATGTGATGATTGCGATGAAAGTATATAAGAAAACAACACGAGTGGGCTCATTGCGATTCGGAACTCGAACTATATCCTTGAGCAGTTTTTAGACCCCTACGCCACCGATAATAATCTTCTTAAGAGGTAAAGATGAACTTTTGCTACTTCAGCAAGTCAAATCGCGGAAGGAGATCCATGGATTGTCTTTTTTCGCCACCCGATGGGATGACGTCCCAGTCAAATGCGTTTTTGAAGAAATGATCGATCCCCATCATCGCCTCATCCCCACACATATATTCATTGCAAATGATGACACGCTCCGGCAACAAGGTTCTGTGACAAAATCATTTTTGCCTCCAGAGTCTCCAAAATGTATACATCTTAGTGATCAAATGTCCAACCACTGAGAAAAATGGCTCGCGGAGCGAGCCGAATGTCACTCGCTACGCGAGTGATCCGGGGTCCAGGGGGCGCAGCCCCTTGGCTGGCCGTGACGGACGCGCAAAGCGCGTCCAGAACGGCTAGTATATGTTTAAAGCTCAAAGCGAACTTAAATCTGTGGACTATTGTGAAAATCTGTCGTTGATTCTCATGTTTGGGGGTCGCATACATCCTAAAAACTATTCGATAGGGCCAAATTTTGCACAGCTCTTCTTTTGCGTTCTTTCCTTCGGCTATTCTACTTGGAACCGATGTTCCAATCACACAAACTGTTGTGAAATTGCCCGACTGTGAAAATGAAAAAAAATGCGAGTTCTGTCTATTAAAAGGGGCTGCGCATCCTCTTTAACAAATTGGTCCAACATTTTATCCAGCTTCATTCTTGTCACCTATCTCCCCACATTTTTACCGGGAGCCAAAATCCAAAACCAATTTTTTTTTTTTTTCATAATCGTCCTTCTAGTGTGCACATGTGTGTTCATTTTACGTTTTTGCATACTTTTTTCAGGAGATGAGGCCTGTAATTTTTTATTCATGAATCTGTTTTGTCGCGTATTTGCCTGGGATGAGACTAGTCATAGCCATAAGCTCTCTGACACTCAATATT
The DNA here is from genome assembly GCF_918797505.1 of Bemisia tabaci. NCBI lineage: Eukaryota > Metazoa > Arthropoda > Insecta > Hemiptera > Aleyrodidae > Bemisia > Bemisia tabaci. The sequence continues at coordinate 26,277,824 of NC_092801.1, read as the reverse complement.
TTCATTTTTTGTCACGATCAGCTCTAACGTACAAAGCAGATTTGTGCAATTTATGCGACCATCGGCAGGTTATGATCCTTTGATGCTCTCTATTCAGATCTTGTGCAAAGACCCAAGTGTTCCTACCACATCACGTGATCAAGTAATGAATTCTCCCATTTATTAAATAACGCTGATGGCCAAACTGCGAAATCATGTTGTCCTCGAAGCCCTTCATATGTTCTTGATTAACATTTCATTAGAGGATGAAGGGAATTTAGTTGTGTTTTCTGATTATCATCAGAATTATTTCTTATCAAAAGGGGGAAGTCGCAACTTATTGTCCACTAGAGTGCTATGCATATGTGGTAGGTATAACTCATTTGCTGTCAAATTTATGTCTGTTTGAATATTAAGTGGATTTCACTTTTCAAAAAAGAACCATGAGCATTGCAATGTTGCTAAGATTGTGCAACTTCTTTTGCCTTGGATAACAAACCTGATTAACCATTGAGAGTTTCTATTTTACTCGCTGAAAACTGTGAATCTAAGACAAAAATGACAATGTAAATTTCATATTTTTTTATGATTTCAGTTTTTTTACTGCAAGGGATGCATTTGCAGAATCTTAGCATCATTGCAATGCTTCTGGTTCCTTTTTGCAAAATGCAATCCAAGTAGTGCTTCGTCATTTTTCAAATTCCATGAAATTTTCAGTTGGAAACTCCGGACAGGCTCCCGGAAAAAGGACAATAAATTAGACTGCATTTTGCAATTTGGACCTATAAATTCTGGCTCATCTGAAAAAAACACTTATGTGCATAGGGAAACTAATGGCACATGCGTTGTTTTTACACCGGGCTAGAATTTTATAGTTCCAAATTGCAAAATGTAGTCCAATTATGAGGAAGTAATCTTTTTACAACACTGTAATTGCGTTGGTTACTTTTTCCAAAATGCACACTAACGGCACACTAATGGCACATACGTTGTTTTTAAACCGGGCCAGAATTTATAGGTCCAAATTGCAAAATGTAGTCCAATTGCGAGTGGTAATTTCGCAGCGATGAAATGCTTTTAAGTTCGTCCGTCTGAACACGGACAAATGGATGATTGGAACGGGTCAATGTTCACGGTAAAAATTATTCCATGACGTCATGAAAAAAATCTCTCGAAAGGAGCTGAGACTCGCACCGTTGCAAAGGCGTCATTTTAAAAATCACAATGCGCAGAATCCATTAAATTTTTTGTCACCTATGATGGCTTGTCAATTTTTTCTGTACCCAAAAAGCACCACCAACTCATGTTGTGACGTCGCGCCAGGGAACTACGAGAACCAACCAGAAGGGCAAAAAAGTAGACTCTTGTAGCTTTACGATTCGCAGTTTTCTGAACTTTGACATACAACGGATACATTGCTTTTCAGGACCGCAGGATTCAACGTTGTGATTGTGAACGTGATCTTTGATTTTTCAAATAATTTTTCTTGGTTAAACTTCAAGTAAGGCTTTGGAATATCCGTTGAACTAATCATATTGACATTAAACTTATGAAATCTCTATTGTGTGTCACCAGTATTTTCCTTGTGGTAAGTCTCGTGTGCATAATTTCTTTTAATTCCTTGTGCGGCAATTTATTCACCTTCATATCGTATATTCATTTTGTAAAGGGTCTGGAAATTAGTTTAATTTTCAGAGTTTCTTTTATCATTTCTTAAAGGTCACTTTACTTGTCATAACGGCATATCATTGTGAACTCTATAATGACTGAAGTACTGCACATAAATCAGTGGCGTGGCGTGAATTGCGATATATCGATTGTTATGCCATTTAAACCTATGGTAAAGAATCGATTATTAAGGTGTTCGCTGCGAACACCCTATTTATCGATCCTTTTCCATAGGTTTAAATGGCAGATCATTCGATACATCGCAAAACATGCCACGCCACTGACATAAATATGTTTGCAAATACGCGTGCACTGTTAAAAAAAATAAAACCTACTCCGTTCTCATACAAAAGGTAAGTCGGATCAAGTTAGACTCAAACTAAGCGGAAATGAAAGGCATCAAGAGTCAAACGCTATATTCAAAACCTCACAAGTATAAAAGTCAAAATTGACACAAAAATTGTTACTTTTGTAGGGCTTATGTGGGACTTCTGAAGGGCCGTGTAGGTACTTTGTTACAGGGATACAGCCCTACAGCTTTGGAACCCAGTCCTACTGCCTATAGTTGGCGCTATTTTAACTAAAGTGGTAGAGCTCAGCGCTAAGGTGATTTTTTCGTGTGACTCTCTCTCTCTCATCTTCATTTTAGGAATGTAGGGAAATTATCTGCGATACTGTAAGAATTTGATTTTGAGAGAGTATCTACGATGCTCCATTACCTTCTTTTGAGCGTTCACCACGTTAGTAGTGTACGCTCTTTCCCGTCTTTTTGCATCGGATATGTTACGAATGTATCCATTGATAAAGGCCCGCACTGCTCCATGGGAATCGGCGCCATTTTTCGTGGCGAGAAGCAATACCTAGTTTCTCAATTTTTTTATGTATCATTTTTACCTTTCTTTTCCTATTCTGTCCACTTTATGTAATGCCTATAGGCTTGTCTTTGAGAAATTAATATCTTTACGTTTTAAAACTATGCAACGTGCTTTTTTTGGTAACCATGAGGTGAAAAGTGGCGAATTTGCGCGCAAATATGAACATTTAAGCCCCAAATGCACATCAGCCCTGTCATATGCCGGATTGGCTGGGACGTTTAAAATAAAAGTGGGTATGAATTTTAAATTAAGAGCAAGGGGCGGGGCTGGGATCGAACCGACCTGACTAAACCTAGAGTACCTGTATAGCGAGAGTATGGACAGATGTGAAACTCCGAAAATCCATCAGGCTTTCACCGATGCTTCTGCGAATAAAGTTAGGGCCCAGAAATGCAGCCAACCTATGAATTTCAACTACCAGAACGATTTACTAATACTATTGTTAAGACTTGTCGTTTATAAAGCACGTGTTTGACTCAGTTTTTGCATAAATTTACTCATTTTTGCGGAAGAACGCTCATTTCTGTGCATTCTCGGCCATCTTGGCTAGAATTGGAATCTGCAGACTCTGCAGACTGGCAGTGAAATTTTGTGTGTCAGAAGTTTGTTAGAAGGATGGCTGCACTTTTGGGCCCTAAGACCTCCATGAAGCGATCTGTCCATACTCCCGCTATACAGGTACTCTAACTAAACCCAACATTCTTTCAAACAGATTCAACCAAAAATTTCTCCGTGAAAAAATAAAATGGCGGCGGAAATTTTGAAATGTCGCATGGCGCTCGTGATACTTTGACCGAACAGTGATGATTTGACATAGAGTTGATTAGAGGTAGTCGACCCCATTAATTTTGACACAGTATTTTAATTTTTAGGTTCTCGCGCCTGGAACACTCGAAATATATGCATTCCAACCGTTCAGCGCAGTGGCTACAGTCGCTGACACCAGCACCCTGACAGCAAGCTATTCACCTCAGGGAATCAGCCTGACACCTAGATGTCTATACGAGTATTTGTTCAAGAGGAAGAAGAAAAAGAAACAGGAAGCCCGAAAAACAAAAGATTTGCTTGAATTTAATGGTCCCACTAGCAATGGAAATGGTATGCCTTACCCATTTTCACCATCCCCAAATTCGTCGGACAGAGGAGGGAAAAAAAAGGGTCGCGGTTTTTCATATAAAAGTAGAAAGTCACCTAACAGGTCATCTCAAGGAAGTGGGCAAGGATAGGACTACGCACGGAAAATGTTATATTAATAATGTAACAATTTTGTAGTTAAAAAGAAGTGTCCGACATGCACGGAAAAAACGAGCTTAGGGTTGAGACCTACATGTTAGTGCTGGGCACTAACGAGGGTTAGATCAAATGGAGCCAGCAAGTCAGAGGAGTGCTGGGCACTAAACAGCTCGAGGCTGGGTCACTAAGGAAGAAGTAGTGTCAAGCCCTAAAGTGACTTCGGAGCGAGCGTAAAATATGAAACGCCTCCGCCTGGGATCGAACTCGAGTTGCGCCGGTGGTAGACCAGCGCGTTACCACCAGGCTATGGTGACTCCGACGTTCCGTGGGTGAATTTACACCTGTTAAGCGCAACTACGTCTCGCGGCATCTGATTAGCACTACTCATGTTCAGTGCCCACCTGTACTGCCTTTTTCCGTGTGTTTTAATGTAGATTTTACAATAGCTAAATGCTAAATATAACCCCCCCCCCCCCTAGTTAAATTAGCTTTCCACTAGAGTCCCTTTATGGGGAGAGTTGAGACAACGCGGCTTATGGATGTCACAAACGGGAATAAAGATTACACAAATCAGACGTTTTTTGTAATCTTTGATCAACCCATTCCCGAATTACTGTCTCCTTCCCCTCTCTTTGTTCCTTGCCGTACCCTATATTCCCCGGTCCAACCCGGTTTATAATCTTTGCAATTGGTGAAAATGTAATCTTTATTACCGTTTGTGACATTGTGAAGGCCTAAATTACGGTAACAAATCAGAAATGGATTAGCATTGTCTTTACTCTCAGTATAAAGGAACTCTAGAGGAATTGATCCGTACGAATAGCACTCATGAATGCAGCTCATGTTCTTTTAATAAATTTTACGATTTTACAAGAAATGTAAATAAACTAGTACTAGAGGCTTATGGGGCTGCTTCGCAGCCCCTTATTTTTCCTGTACACTTTTCACTTTCACATGTTTTTTTTTTTTTTTATTATTATTTTCATTTAATTTTCTGTTTTGTCTTTGAATCGGGTCTAATTATTTTTTTGAGAGAATAAATATAACAAATGTTTTCAAAAATTGTAATTTAATTTAGTAAACTTTAAAACTAAAATTTTGTTTTAATCTTCATACAAAATTATTTTTAGGTTTTACATTTGTTTTCAAACTAATTTTAGAGAAGATCTTTTTTTATTTTTTAAATACTTTGCTTTTTTTTCGATTAAATTGTTGATTCAAAAAAAAAAAAAAAAAAAAAAAAAAAAAAAAAAAAAAAAAAAAAAAAAAAAAAAAAATTAGAGATGAGTAATAAAATAATAACAACACTATTAAACAGAATTTTAAGTCTTATTATTTTCTCTGAACTGTTTGTTTTTAAAATGTTTAAAAACAAAACGGAATAACCGGAAATGCATCCGCATCCGCATCCGGAATGCAGCTGCATTCCGGATGCGTTAAGGGGTGGGAAGGAGGGAGGGACGGACTGAGAGAAACTGAAAAAAGTACGTTACGTAACGGTAAATATTAAATAAACTTACCTATTATATGGATCCTTGAACTTTAAAGCAATAAGGTCCATCACCCGGAATATCAATTCGATTTGCAGAGAAAGAGGCAAAAGCAACAGCACTATTATAATTTCTGATATGCTTTATGAAATTTGGAGAATATAAAAATAATGATTTCAAATCGGTATTTGTCCGAATACTCGGTAAAGAAATTAAGCCATTTTGGCAGCAGTTATTAAAATGACCATTGGACATTTCACCCTGAAAATGGCGAGCATCACAATGATGACAAATTATATTCATTGAACCGACTGAAAATTTGGTAACAAAATTTTCATCAAAGTTCTGATCATCAATTTTATACTTCCGAAATGAGGAAATGAAACTTTGATTTTCTATACTAATAACAGAGTTAAGTTCTTGCTTCACTAAACGAACATGCGAAGAATTCTGGAAAACGCGACCACGTTTTGGAGGACGACCGCCTCGGTCATTGAAAATTTCACTCATAACAACTGTTAAATTTAAAATTAAAATTAGTAAAAATTATTATTATTTTAACAAAATCATAACTGAAAAGTTCAATTTTTAAATTAAAAAAAATAAATCAGAAGAAAAAGGATGAAATGAAAATGGAAATTAATTTTTTTTTTTTTTTTTTTTTTTTTTTTTTTTTTTTTTTTAATTGGTGTTTTAACAACAATCTACAATATATGTAATAAACATATTTATACACATTGAAAAGAAACAGCGTGAAAAGTTCTGATCGGAAATGAGAAAAAAAACTTGGAGGTTATTGACTTAATGAGGAAAAATTGGCAATAGGAAAAGATGGAACCAATCATGAAAAACCGTAAAAAAAAAACGCGGGAAAAGAAAAATGTAGTTGATGGCAGTTGAGTGTTGGAAGTAACCTCACTTAATGATGATTGTTGAACGAAAACAGCTGATAAAAAGACAGCAAACAGTAAAGTAAGATGCGTAGCAACAAAACTTTTCCGAAAAACAAAAAACAAAAAACCCCCACTTCCCCTCATCCAATTTATGAGTTTTTAGGGATTTAAAAATCGGGGACGAACCCCAGAAAATAATTTATAGTTTTCCCGAAGCATTGAGAACAACACCTTTCAAATGAACCAACGCCCTCGCAATTAGTACAGTGGTTGATTCACAATTTCATTCTATTTTTCAAATTAGATATAAGATTCTTTCACTCTAAATAATTTGCAAGCAGCGAGCACCATTTTTGGGAGTTCCTAAGAGCTGCGCTCAACCTAAAATGGCAGATCCAACCAGAACTGAATCCATTATGCTCATGATGCTCTCACTATTACGTACCATACTTATATTCACTCCCATCAACAATATACAGGGTGTCCCAAAAGTCCCTTCCACCCCCTTTAAAATTTTACCTAATCAATATTTTGAAACGAAACTTTGGGGATGTTCATCGATCAATGTTAGCTACTTCTGGAGCCCCCCAAAATTTTCGGGCCCCCCCGTGGGGAGGGGCTGCGGACCCCAACTTTTTTTTTCAAATAGCAACCCCTATCTTGTGATACTTCATTCGAAAGAGCATAAAAAACCAAGAATTTTGGCGCAAACCGCAAATCAATATCTTAATTTTTGACCGAGTTATGATAGGTCAAAGGTCAAATTTGACCAATTTTCAAAAAATCATAACTCCGGTTCAAATTATCGTATTGAAAAAAATAAAACGGGAAAATTTACCAAATTGTAAGCACTTTTAAGTAAAAATCACAGAAATTACTTCAAACTAATTTTAAGGGGGGTTTCGGACCCCCAAATACGTCAATTCAAAGGTCATTCAATTTTCCGGAAAAATAAGCCAATTTCCCCGGATTTGCCTCCGTATTATCTTAGTTAGGTCAAAATCAGTTCAACATTACGTTGGCAAGTCCCCAAATTTCGGGAAAAGTTAAAAAAAAAAAAAAATTTAAACGGTCAAATTTGATCACCTTAAATTTTTTTTTAACTTTTCCCGAAATTTGGGGACTTGCCAACGTAATGTTGAACTGATTTTGACCTAACTAAGATAATACGGAGGCAAATCCGGGGGAAATTGGCTTATTTTTCCGGAAAATTGAATGACCTTTGAATTGACGTATTTGGGGGTCCGAAACCCCCCTTAAAATTAGTTTGAAGTAATTTCTAAGAATTTTTCCTTAAAAGTGCTTACAATTTGGTAAATTTTCCCGTTTTATTTTTTTCAATACGATAATTTGAACCGGAGTTATGATTTTTTGAAAATTGGTCAAATTTGACCTTTGACCTATCATAACTCGGTCAAAAATTAAGATATTGATTTGCGGTTTGCGCCAAAATTCTTGGTTTTTTATGCTCTTTCGAATGAGGTATCACAAGATAGGGGTTGCTATTTGAAAAAAAAAAGTTGGGGTCCGTAGCCCCTCCCCACGGGGGGGCCCGAAAATTTTGGGGGGCTCCAGAAGTAGCTAACATTGATCGATGAACATCCCCAAAGTTTCGTTTCAAATATTGATTAGGTAAAATTTTAGAGGGGGTGGAAGGGACTTTTGGGACACCCTGTATTTCAAAGACTCCACATAAGATAAGGCCTCGACGCACGATTTTTATTACCAACACTTATAGCCTGTGTCACACTATCAAAATATATACATTCAAGTCGCTTTTACAGAGGGCCCGGGCGCTCTGCGACACCTAATCGCCATTCTTGTCAATCGATCCAGAGGTCATTTGGTAAATGACATCTTGTAATTTCCTCTTAAATGCCACCTATACACGAGTTTGCTGGACGTTCCCTACGTCTCCTCCCAGGAGGAACCCAATCTAGTACCTTCTTAGGCAATCTGTCATCCGCCGTTTGTTGAACATGATCATACCAGACAAGCTGTTCGCTCATATTTTCATGCACGATGTTCTGCTTGGCGTTCATGATCTGACGCACTCTAGCTTTTGTTCCTTACGTGATCCCTCCTCAAGATTCCGGCTGATCTTCGCCAGAAATCCATCTCAGTTGCCTTAAGAATCTTTTCGGTACGATTTTTCATGGACCATACTTTGTTATTTTAGGTCACTATCAAAATACTCCATCAAACTGTCAAGGTCTAGTGCTGTAATTATTTGTCCAAGTCATCGAATAAGCCAATCACAACACCTAATCTTCATTTTTTTTTTTATGACCAGCTTTGATAGTGTGACGCAGGCTCATCAAAATTGTAGGAGTTTTGAACACACAGACCTCCCTGCGCATACTTTAAGTAGGTGGTTGCCAATTCGAATATTGTTGTTTATATCGAAAAATGTTTCAAAATTTCTGAAAAATATGATGCCTTTTGAAATGTCACGTGAAATTTCAAGGGACATTTCAGTCTCAAAAAATTATTTGTCCCGCCTTCTACACTGAAAAAAAATTCTCGGCGTTTTTACCAAGGCCCGTTGGTACTTTTACCATCTCACCTTTTTTACCAATTATTGGTAATTTTATCAAGACAAGACTGGTAAGCACACCTAAAAACCGGCATTTTTTCTTTCTTTTTTCAGGTAAGAATACCACTTTTATTGGAAATCATCGCAATTGCCGGTAACTTTGCCATTTTATCTCGGTAATTCTACCACAGTCGATAAAAAATATTGGCGTTTTCACCAAGGTCCAGTAAAATTACCGCGAAAGTTCAATAATTTTACCGAGATTTCCCGGTAAAAGTACCAATTCCATAAATGGTAATTTTACCAAGAAAAAACTGGGATCAAATAGAACCCTGAATCCTTGGTAATTTTACCCTTTTCTTAGTAAATACACCGAGATTTTTTTTCAGTGCATGCAAGCTGACAATCGCGCACTCTGGCGTCCAGAATATGAAAAGAGCCCCGATCGCTCCAAGAGGAAGCTAGGTAAATTAAAGTGACACTCTCGACTCGCCGCGCCGAGAAGTGCCCCTCCGTTTCACGTGTTTACGCCTTTACAACCGGTAATTGTGTCCTCATTATACCCGTCCAGATATTTACCCGTCGCAGCTGATGCCCCAATCTCCGCTTTAATTAGAAAAACGAGCGCCGTGATTTGTTTCCTACAGAGGGAGAGACGTCCCGCAAAGGAACAACCGCCCAACTCCGAACGGAAACACGATGTGGATACGCGCTTTTGACCCGAGCTCAAAAACGCGTATTTTCCATGCAAAACGTCATGCAGATACGTGGTTTTGCTCAAGGTGGTTGTTTTTCCTGCCCCACGATGCAGTTCCTCAGAGTGTCATTTTCTACACTTAGGCATGATAATGGAGGAGAGTGTACTGCTGAGGCGTGTCGTGGTTTGCGATGGATCGATTGATCTGCTGTTTAAACCAATGAAAAGGGTCGATAATTGGGGTGCTGGCGAAATGCACCGTAATGATCGATTCTTTAACATGACTCCAAATGGTATGAAATATGAAAAGTGCTTCGGCTGGTGCACTGGTCAAACATGGCGGGGGGTATTCCTTTTGTTAAGTGAGGGTTCCATGGCGTGTCCATATTGATTTAAACTGAGGAAAATCGTCATTTTGATTGCTTTTTGTCACGATTAGTTGGATCGCATTTAGCGAAAAGGCACCAGCGCGATTACAATGTTGCAAAAACGTCCGCAAAGGGACAAACCCTGGTAAAAATTGGCAGTAGAATCTGTGTTCCAAAATACCATAGACCTACAGCCGGCTGTAAGATTTCCAATAGCTCCTATAGCCGGCTAAACAATTTCTTATAGCCTTTTATAGCCGATGGCGATTAAGCAACAGCCAGGCGATAAAGTGTATGCTAAACTTTACTAATCACGGATGTTAGGACTTAGTGAGTTTTTGGAATACTGCTCTCTGTTTGGGCCGTAGTATCTTGATTAATTTCGCGAGGAAAGCTCCGTACTTCTGATGGATGCCTGCCATTACTAATATATTAGAGTGCCTTCAGTTTCGTATGATACTGTGCAATACCTCTGGTGTGAAATAGTTGCTTCAAGCGCCGTGGCAGGCGGGCAGCCAGCGCGAAACACGCATTGGCGCCTACAAACCTAACAGGGATACTTCACGCGTTGCGCAATGCGTGAAGTATCCCTGTTAGGTTTGTAGGCGCCAGTGCGTCGCCGCCGCTCCGCTTTGTGTTAGGCCCTAATATTTAATCTGGCGGAGTCAGCGTTATTCAACTCATGATTTTGAAATGTTTGCACATCCTGTATGGATTATTCTCATTTTAATTGATGAAAAAAAAAATATGTATTAAAGGAATATGTAATGTGCTTTTTGTAAATATTAAGGTGGCTCCGTATCAAACTTAATGATTTCCAAAGCACACGAATTTCTACACAATTTCTTTTAGCCTTTTATAATCGATGGCGAAAAAGCAACAGCCAGGCGATAAAGTGTACAGCCTGGCGATAGGAACTATAGCCCGGCTGCATAATTTTTTATCGCTTCGTACAGCCCGGCCGTATGATTTTCTCCGCATTCTGCAGCCAGCTATACGATTTTCTGTAGCCTTCTTTAGCCGGCTATAAGAATTCCTATGGTATTTTGAAACGCAGCTCTTATTGCCAATTTTTACCAGGGAATTGTTACTTCTTCAGCAGTGGCGTGGCGTGAATTGCGATGTATCGATTTCATGCATTTTAAACCTATGGCAAAGAATCGATTATTAAGGCGTTCGCTCCGAACACCCTGTTTGTCGATCCTTCTCCATAGGATTAAATGGCATAACGATCGTTATATCGCAATTCATACCACGCCACTGTTCTTCATAATGGTCTAACAAATATCCTTGAATAGCAAATAGTTTTGATTACCCACCAAAACATTCTTAACTTTAAAGGAAAATAATTGAGTACATATTAATACTGTGCTTATATTAATTATTTTTAAAATAAAAGAAGGGGCTGCACCATTCTGAAAACACTGTAATTGCGCTGGCTCCTTTTTGCTAAATGCGATCCATTTTCCATGCTATTTTCGATGACTGAAAAATTTTCCAGTTAATTATTTTATTTATGCTTGCTAAAGAGCCATGGTGAGGGTAAACTGTCACCGGAGCAAACATGAATTTTGTGCTCGATCTCTCTGGTCAAGGAGTTGTGAGGGAGTAAGAAAAGCACGTTGAACATAGAGTCCCTTTATTCTGAGGGTTAAGACAATATGTGAATCCATTTCTGATTGGTTACCGTATTTTAGGCCTCCCTAGTGTCACAAACGGGAATAAAGATTACATTTTCACCAATTGCAAAGATTATAATCTGGAATGAACCGAGGAATTACTGGTTCGACAAGGAACAAACGGAATGAGAGAGGGAGCAGAGAAAGGAATTTGAGAATGGGCCGATCAAAGATTACGAACAACGTTCAATTTGTGTAATCTTTATTCCCGTTTGTGACTCCACGAGGGGGTGTTGTCTTGACTCTCAGTGTAAAGGGACTCTAGTTGAACATAGATGTAATCTCTTAAAGATCAATTGATATACAATTCCAATTTTTTTTTTACAGAATTTAGGGTTGGTACTTTCAAAGTTCGAAAATGACGTGCAGACCTCAGGGAAAAAGATGTATAATGTGTTAAAATTAAGAAAAGCATAGCTTTGCAAATGTTTTCGCGCCCTATGCAGATATGTTCTTTTTGTATCTCATGTGTCGAGCGCGATTTGCTAATAATTTTTTTAAGTAACACTGAGAAAAAATTTCAGTTATAACTCTAAAGTTGAATCAATCAACTTTTAAAATAAGGACGATAATAAATAATGCGCCCGAGGTGCTTACCTAAATTTTTGCATTCAGATATTTTTTAAGTAAATTTGAGAGGATGACATCAGTGGTTTTTTTTTCTTTTCTACCTCTGTCTGCTGTGCTAATGAATCAACATGAACTTCAATTTGAGGAAATGGGCCCCGCATTGCCATGCCGATCAAATCGGTCTTCATAATAGATTTCGTTCAAATTTTCCTATACATGTAGTAATTTGATGCATCGTCATTTTTTAAATCTTTGTTTCCGGAATTAATATTCTGGATGTACCTGCTAAGTCTATCAACCATTAATTCAATATGATAATCACACATCATTAATTGAAAATGATATAGATGGAAGCACACAAGTTGAATCAAAATTATTATATTTTTTCAATAAACAAAATACTGTCACATTATTTACAATTATATTTCAGCACTGTATGTATACCTGTACAAATATACAAGGACGTAATTTATAATAAGTTTCGCAGAGGAAGACAAAGATGCTTTGAGTATAACTAATATTGATTTACAAATTGATCCACTACACAGTTGTGAAGCCTCATACTTGTTTTTGTAAACGTAAACAACACGTCATATAACTAGTAAACAAATAACATCTAACACGGGTAACAAATTAATTGTCAATTCAAAAATACTATCTAATTAGTAAATTAAAATTATGGCGATTTCAAAAGAATAAAACTAATAGGACAATGAAGTCTACTCTACTTCAAACATTCTTAAATATTGAAGATGTGTATGATATTCCATTAAAATCTATTACATTAGAAAACTCAAAAGGGATAAGCATCACAGTTAAGAGAGGAAAATTTTTGGACTAAAGAATCCCAAAATTTCCATTGGCTAGTACTTACTAAATGGATAAAATGAAAAGGCACCGATGTATTCATTTTTTGCACCGATTTAACAACAAGTTTTACCTCGATTTTTTTTATAAAATCTGTTATAAAATTTTAAAAAATGGAAAAAAAAGTCGCATGATTGCGACGTTTTAAAATATCGATGTTGTCATCATTTTTTAGAAAAAAATAATAGAAAAAAGATATTAACACGAGTGGTTAGAAATTTTTGCAATATACTCTGTAAGTAACGAAGGGACTTTCCAAGTAATTAAATGCATAAATGGGTTTCCTCTAAAAAAATAAAACGTGGCTAGAAGTCTGCTACATCGCATGTTTTGCCATATTTTTTTAACCATTAACATGCGACGTTATGTGAAATAACATTTGAACGGTAATACCTGGGGATCACTCTGTAAGCATTACTTCATTATGTTCCTGTATACACTCAATGTGTGGCGACAAAATAACAAATGCTCTCAAGTCATTATGTTCTATAAAGAATAGTCACTAAAAACATAGCTTTTCATCATCGTCAGTGAAATGATTTGATTTTACCTTTAGAAAAAAATTCTATTTTATCGATAGAAATAAATTCATCATTACGCCGTACACCTCATTGCATAATGATGGATTATTTTTTATTTATTTTTTTTTCAAGTATCAGAGCGTTAAAACTCAGCACGTTTTGCAGTGACACAACATGGAAACAGAACAAACAAAAACATTTACTTTCTTGCATTTTTAGTGAGAGAAAACACATTCATCAATTTTCAGTCCCTTCTATTTCAAATTTAGAAGTTTGGTATTTTAATTTTAGAAGTTTTAAATTTCAATTAAGATACTTGATAAAATACCAATAACCCGGTGAAAAGAGAACGCATCTACTCACGTTCATCTGTCTCAATCTGGCACTTAATTCTATTCAATCAATTTGTTGCCAATTTTAGCAGACTTTCCTCAAACTTTCTATTACTGGTAAGTTTGCGAGCGTTATAAAGCTTGGAGCCTTTCTTCACTGAACTTTGCATTAAAACTACCGAAAATCTCTACTACAACTCGCATTTCAAAAAAGTAATGGTTCGCTTTGTTTTATTTATAAAATACGCGACTGCTCCAGCGGGTACTTTCATTATTGAAAACTTTAGTTTAAAAACATAAATGGCTCCTGTAGGATCCTTTGCTTCTAAAATATCTCCGAAATGTATGGTGGGAAATAGCCGGGCTAACTTTTTCTGATAACTTTTCAATTTCTATTTTCAGAGAGCCTACCCAATAAATCAAAGAGCGATTCCGAAAAAAGTAATTGAATTGATCAGGTATAAAGTATCTCTTCAAATCTGTTTTTATGATTTTTAGAATCAACTTGCAAGCTAAACTTTTGGTTCATCGAAACTTTGCGCTCCAAAAAATAGGCAAAAATTATCCACATTCGCCATGTAGTATGCATTGGCCTTAAAAAAAATATCCATCATCGCAATTTAAGGGGAGAGGGGGGTATGTGCTCTTTGATTCGTGACGTCCCATCGCTTCACGTGGAAAACGAGTTCCGAGCGCCTTCGTCTTCAGCTATAGGCAACACGCGCTTCCGGAAAACATGAATAGTTGCATCTATAAAATCTCATACGTAAGATTGATTGAGTAACTTTCAATAATTTTACCATTGCCCTTGTCATATTTTGCTGGATATCATAAATTCGTAGTCAATAACACATATTGCGTGAAGTTACGTGTCGTGCTTTACGATATATCAATTGATCTGCCATTTATACCTACGGATCGATAAACAGGAAAACCCATTAAAGAGAATCGATAACGGTTCGCAGGTGTTCGCAGCGGAACACCTTAAAAATCGATTCTTTGCCATATCTGTAAAAGGGGAATTATCGATACTTGATCATTCACACCTCGCCACTGGTTGTGTGCGGTTGATTACGACGCAATTTGTAACAAAGCGGAGAAGAAAGGAACATGAGGTGACAATTGTAACTTCCCGTTAGTTTTCATTTCTCTTTTCCATGAATTTTTCGTTGCTGTTGAAAGTCTAAAACTCCGTTTCATTATAATTTTTCTATCTTTTTGGGGGAACAAAAAACGAGTGCACATTTTTCCTCAATAATGCCACGTGTTTTTTTTTTTACGTAATGCAGAATATTCTGAACATTTTCCATGTAATAAAATCGGTATACTTCGCTTCAAAAAAAGTGGTAACAACACAATTGAATACATGTTCTTTTACTGGGAATATGATTTCAGAGAAATAGACATTCAAACTGTATGCTGTATATGCAATAAAAGTTTAAGAAGGTGGAAAGAAAGCAAGCTGACATTTTCTTTTGAAATTGTCAACCGAAGGCTGAGGTAATTTTGCGTTTTACTTCCCGTTATACCAAACTTTTGTGTCGAAATTTCCCGCAGTGAAGGATATTTCCCACTCAACATTTCTCAACGCAAGTCGTTCGATTGACCAATCCCTCATGCGACAAAAGGCGCCGAAACCAGGTGTCTCTGATTTTTCAAGAAAACTAGCTGACATTTGCTTTCGAAATTCTCAACCGAAGGCTGGGGTTATTACTTTCTGTATTAACTAAACTTTTGTGTTGAAATTTCCCTCAGTGAAGGATATTTTCAACTCAAAATTTCCCAACGCAATTCGTTGGATCAGCCAATCGCCTTGCGACAGAGGGCGCCGAAACCGCATGTCACGGAATTTTTCAAGAAAACTAGCTAACATTTCCTTTCGAAATTCTCAACTGAAGGCTGGGGTTATTTTGCATTTTACTTCCCGTTAAAACCAAACTTTTGCGTCACAATTTCGCTCTGTTTAAGATATTTCCCACTCAACATTTCCTGACGCAATTCGTTCGACCAACCAATCGCCTCGCGACAGAGGGCGCCGAAACCGGATGTCCCGGAATTTTTCAAACCGGCAGCGAGCGGCGCGTTTAATTACTGTCGCCAACGCCGCGCCGGCGCTCCGGAAAGCGTTGTCGGGCCGTCCAGGAAAAATTCGAATTTCCCGCGTCTCGTTATGCGTTTCCGCGCCGTTCCGCGGGGAACAATGCCGCTTTTCCGGTGGCGGAGAATAAGAGTCAAGAGCAGTCTAATTGATTTCGCTATGTTCGCTCCATTGGACTATTTAAATCGAAAGGAGCTACCTCCGTCGCGACGTGGGCCCGGTCGCGCGTGTATTCTTACGGGCGTCGGGGCCCACGTCGCAACGGAGATACCTCCTTTCGATTTAAATACGCCCCATTGTCTTAGGCCGAGACGTGAAACGTGTGCCGTCGTGGTCGTGCGAGAGGCATCTCTCTCAATCGAAGAAAATAGAAAATAAATTGCCGCCGAGTCCGACTCTCAGATGTTATTTAATTGTTTTCTTCTTCTTCTTATCATATAGTTTTTTTCGCATCGCTTTTCCGCGGACTCTCGCTCAGTGCGTGTGTGAGGGGCACGAGGCGTTTAAGTTATTTCGGATGTTTCTAGGGCCTCCTCTGGAACTATTGGCCATATTTTACTGTCACTATTTTTAAATAGCTCTGTTCCTTTGGGAGCAGAGGCGGATCTAGCAATTTGACAACACCGGATTTCCTCCATTTAAACCTACACTGGAAAAAAAAAACACATTGGATCTAGAGTCCAGACTCTTGAAAACATCCACAAGAAAACGGACTCTTGATTCAATCAGATTTAAGCTTAAATCAAAAGGAAATCCGCTCAAATTAAGAGGTTTGGTTCTTGATTTAAGCTTAAATCTAGATTTAATCAAGAGTGTTTTTTCTTGTCCTTGTTTTTAAGAGTCTGGACTCTAGATACAATGTGTATTTTTTCCAGTGTATGTTAAATTATCCATTCGTATCGGAGCACCTGGCCGCCTCAAGAATCGATACATTTTCGTAGGTTTAAATGGGGGACTCAACAATGCTGTGAATTTACTGGATCCGCTAATGTTCGGGAGGCCTCATCTGATTTTTCTCTCGTGGCGTGGCGTGCTTTACGATATATCGATTGATCTGCCATTTAAACCTATGAAAAAATATCGATAATCAGGGTGTTCGCAACGAACACCCCCATTGTCGATTTTTCACCAGAGCTTCAAATGGGGAAATATCGATCGGATTAAGGCTTTCTTGATCCTTAATCTCAATATAAATTAAATAGTGCCCCTCTAAAGAAAGAAAATGTTCTTTGCCCTCCTTGAAAAATCTTTAATTCTGCCCATGCCTTAACGAGAACAAAAAAATTCCCCCCTGGCCCTTGTAGAAAAATACTGCCCAAACGCAAATTTAACGACGAATAAAACTTTCATGAGCAACTTTCCCGGGTAAAGTTCGTCAAAACTCGAGATTAACACTTTGAGGGCGCAGAGATATAATTTAATACGAGTGCAAGAGACATTATTTGCTGCACCGCCATAACTATTCACTCACGCAAGTTTTTACACAGTATAAAACAGAGACACATTAGCAAAATGATTAATCATTACGAACATCGTTTTTTTGTGTGAATGTTTATGTAATCTTGTAAGCACGTGGCAAATGTTATCGAAATAGTTGCAGGCATGTTAAAATGATCCGAAAAAAATGAAAGTGCACTTTCAATTTTATGTAAATAATCTCGGCACACCTCGAGTTGACACATGGAATGAATCAAAAGATAAATCAGACTTGCTCAATTTTGCATGAAAGGGAAAAAAAATCGTATACTTCTTTTGCTTATATGAACATTTTATGGTAAAAGGAACTATGTCTCATGCAAACCTTATGCACATAGTTTCTTTTAGCGTAAACGCGTCAATATGCATGAATGGGGCACCCACGAATAATCATATTTTTTCGGTTATAACGTTAAACCGGAGATAAAACATTATCCCCGGACTGCGCATGCCCGAGGCCAATGATGTCTGGCGGTTGCAATCTTTCTCAGAAAAATGGAAAACATTTCACTTCTTTATTGAAAAATAAAAATAAATAAACATGATAAAATGGATTACATTTCGCAATAAGGAACCACTATCTCTGGCTCTCCCACAAAAGCACATATTTCCATTGGGAAACCAATGGCATGTATGTTGTTTCTATAATGGGCCAGAAATAATGGTTCCTTATTGCAAAATGTAATCCAAATTAAAGGATCACCTGTCAATGTGATGTAATGGATCATTAACCAAATTTAGACCTTGAGCACTTCAGCAGTGCATATTTTTTTCAAAGAAGTACGTAGAACACGTTGTACTGACCAAAAACCTCCTAAACTATCCCATACGTAAGAAATAAACATTCGTTGTTTACATTATAAACAGAACGTAATAATTCCCGCACGCAAAAAAACCATATTCAAAGTAGACCGAATAAGGCATTAAAGCACCCTTGAAAGCGGCGCGGCGAGAATGGTCGCAATCGATATTTCCCGATTTGGAACTGTGATAAAGGATCGATTATCCAGGTGTTCGTTGTGTTCAATCGATCCTTCATCATGTCAGTCGATAAATCGCAAAGCACGCGACGACGTTGGTTTCAATGCGTCCATTGTATTCTACGAAAAATTCGATAAAGAATCTTCCAGTGTGGTGCTTAAAAATTTTGTGTCCTATCTTGAGGTGCGTTTATTCTAAAATGTCGTTAAAAAATTAATTTACTGTTCATTATTTGATTACAATGAAAGACTAAAGATAAATGGTCATCGAACAGCTAATAAGATGCGACTCTGAACAATAGCAGAAGAACGGGTTGAGAAACGAATTGAAAAAAATTGAAAACCGATTCGAACGAAGTGAGAGTTGATCAATTTTGTGAAAAAATTAACCTGGGTCTATTGGTTTGGGTAAAATCCGAATACCTATATGCTGTTTGGCTACACTGTCAAGCGTGCGTCTTTGTGGGAATAATGGACGTGAAAACGTGAACCAATACGGATATATTACGTTGACTTATGGTTTACACTTAACATTGTCAGACTTCCACTAAAACACCGATTTTTATGAGTAATGAGCCCTCTCAGTCCCTCCAAAAATGCACCTCCGAAAATCCTCCAAACCCTTCCAAGGATCTTTCTTCTCTTCCAAAAAAAATAGACGATCAACTAACTAAGTTCCATTAAAAGCACATATTGACCGTTTTCTATCTAAGTACAGGCTTTATTGGGCAAAATTTTCAAAAAGTTTTGTATCGGCGAATTCATCAAGCCAAGTGATGAAAATTATTCACAACAATATCACTTGTTTTTGATTCAAGTAAAGAAAAAATGTCCACTTTAAGATGTTGAAACTAGGAAAATTATATCTAAGTCTACCGCGCGGCGATTTAAATCTTTTAGCAGACTTCAGCATTCAAATGAAACCGAGAAAACATGCTTTCTAGATTCGATAGATTTCTCTCTTCCGGTTAAAAAATATTTTATTACAACTTTTTTCTTCTCATTATTTTTTAGCCGTAAGCCCAGATTTAGATTTGTTATTGTTCCTATACCCTAGCAATTCAAGCAGCACTGGAAAAAAAGTCGCTTAAGTGGATTTAGAGGCCAGACTCTTAACAATGTTGACAAGAAAAAATACTCTTGACTCAATCGGATTTTTCGTTGAAAAGAAGAGTCGAGCCTCTTGATTTAGGCGGATTTCCTTTTGATTCAAGCAAAACCCCGATTGAATCAAAGAGAATTTTTTCTTATCGATGTTTTTAAGAGTCTGGAATCGAGTTCCAAGTTACTTTTTTTCCAGTGAACAAGAAATCCTACAGCTAATCCAAATATCCAAAATACATATACTATTGAACGGTCAATTTTGCCTCACAGAGTCACAGACGAATACAACTTCTTTTACTCGCTTGAAACTTGATGCAACATGGTTGGCTCATTTCTATTGAACTCGGTTTATTTGTTCACCTAAAATTTTAACACACGCTGGAAAAAAAAAACACATTTGATCAAGAGTCCAGACTCTTAAAAACATCGACAAGAAAAAGTACTCTTGATTCTATCAGAATTTAGCCTAAATCAAGAACCAAGCCTCTTAACTTAAGCGGATTTCGTTTTGATTTAAGCAAAAATCCGATTGAATCAAGACTATTTTTTCTCGTCAATGTTTTCAAGAGTCTGGACCCTAGATCCAATGTGTTTTTTTTCCAGTGCAAGCTTTACAGACGGTTTTCTCACGTCATGCTCCCCTTTTTGGCTTCTAAATCCACGTCATGACGCGTCGCGTCTCACGTTTTGGCATCGTGGACATCGACATCGACTCCTAACCGTAACCTAATCGACCGCGTAATGAAAAGATTGCCCCGAACCAACCACTGACCGCCATCAGGTCAATTTTCGTCGGTGGTTTGCGGCTGTCTGTAAATACCGAATCTCGGGTGATAGATGAGTGGTTGCGTTAAGTAACCGGTCACCGTCGCCACATCCGGGCTGTAGCGGAAGTGGCCCACGCATCCATTTTTCCGCGTTGCCGAATTCAATGTGAAATATCGGATCGCCTGTGGTTTAAACGAGGTTTTTGCACGACAATGGAGATGTTGCACGTGTGAGGAATTTGCAATTTGACTATGGATTCTAATGTAAAAGTTGGCGAGAAACACGATGGTGCCACTGGTTTTCTCTGAAATCAACTCCCAAGCTAAAAAAAAGCTCTCAAAGTTGAGGCAAAATGGAGGGGATATCCCACGCTATCCTGAGAGTCCACCTCTACATCAAGACAAACTCTCCATGCAAAGATAGGGAGCAAATACATTAGCAGGGTTGCCGTGTTTTCAGTTTTGAAGTATCTCCAAATAAAGTGGCAGCCCTGTCAATGTATTTGCTCCCTATCTTTGCATGGAGAGTTTGTTTTGATGTAGAGGTGGCTCTCAGGATAGCGTAGGATATCCCCTCCATTTTGGCCTCAACCTGAGAGCTTTTTTTGAGCTTGGTAGTTGATTTCAGAGGAAACCAGTGGCACCATCGTGTTTCTCGCGAACTTTTACATAGGAATCAATAGTCAAATCGCAAATTCCTCACACATGCAACATCTCCATTAGGCGGCTGCAGTCGATAAAAGCAGTGCCCCCATTTCCCGGAAATAGTGCCAAAGTTTGGAATGTTTGAGATTCTCCTGAATTTTTCCCTAACCTCTGAAATTCCCAAAATGTTCCGGATCTTTTGCATTTTTCGGAACTTTCTCGGAATTTTTGAAAAAATCTGAAAAGAATCCCGGAACTTTTCACGGTTATGAAGAGGGACAAATTGGAACAAAGAAGTTCCGAATCCCGGAACTTTTGAAATGAAAAAAAAAAAGAAATTGAAAATTTACAAAAATGAGCGCAATCATCCTAGACTCACGACTGAATAAAAACCGTCCAAAGAAGTAAAAGTTATCCGATTTTAATGTTTAAGCTGTACTGCCGGGCTAAGGAAGAATGCCGTTTGAACATTCGAGAGTTGCCAAATTTCCCTCGATGAAATATTTATTTTTGAGAAAAGATATCGACGGTGTAAGTCGGCAATCACATAACTTGGTTTGTGACGTCGCAGACTTCCTGTCATACTTCATTTTTTAAACGGAAAACTACTCAACGGAAATTCTTTAAAACATCCGTGATTTTTCTTCTCTGTGCGGGGAAAATTCTGCAAAAACTTCAAGAGATGATGTCAGTTTTTTCTCCTTTAGAAAAATAACATAGAGGCGGAGATTTTCAAACACCGTAGACGAGATATGTGATTGCCGACTTACACCGTCGATATGTATATTTTTCCCTGAAATTTTCAGCAACTTTAGGTGAAATTGCGCAAAAAATTATCTGAAAAACTGGAAGGAAAATATTCAGGAGTCTACCCGGAAATTCGTGTTTTATCAGAGGAAATTTGGCAACGCCTGAAGGTTTATACGGCGTTTTTCTTTAGCACGGCAGTGTAGGACTCGCATTTTAGTGTCGTTTACGAATATCCAGCGTGGGCCGTTAGTCTCGTGTCTGGTGGATTAGAGAGAGGATTATGTCATTAAATCATGGTTCGAAAAGTCATTTTAAGAGATAATCCGGTCATTAATATGACATAATTTTTCAATCACTAAAGTGGTTGCCATTACAAACGCAAATCCGAACGCAGAACGAACTTGGTCAAATGTAGACTAATAACTTAGGGATATTATTTACCACTTGGTGGTATGATGTCACGCGCTCAGGGGCTCTAAAATTTTGGACATCGACAGAGAGGCTCTTCAAGTGAATCTCGCCGCATACGCTGCCATACTAAGGAAAAACGCCGTATGAACCTTCAGGCGTTGCCAAATTTCCTTTAATAAAACACAAATTTCCTGATAAACTTATGAATATTTTCCTTCCAATTTTTTAGGTAATTTTGTTCGCAATTTTACCCAAAGTTCCTGAGAATTTCAGGGGATAGTATTCATAAATTTCCTTGAAAATAAAAATTTTAGTGAGGGAAATTTGGCAATTCTCGAATGTTTATACGGCGTTTTTCCTTAGAATGGCAGTACAGTTAGGAGGGCTGGAGAGGTTACTTTCTTTCTAGTGGGAGGTCTGCAGCCTGATTGTTTAAAATATCAGCACGATGAGACATCGAAAATCGTTAACGGGACGATTTGACGTCATTTTGTTGTCACACTCAATCACCCTGGATAATTTGAATTCATATATTGGCTGCCCTTTTGATGGGCCTTAAGAGCTCCATCACCTAACCTCACATCTACTGAAATGTCCGCACTCTCCCTATAAAGGTGCTTTATGTCCGAATAGAAGAACAGAATGGCGGTTTAAATGGACCGCGCTCAGCAGAAATTATAACCAAGCCACATCAACTATGGCCAAATTTAATTGGATAATTTCATTTTTTACATGAAAACGGTTGTACGAATTTTTGCGCAAATTTCAATGAATTTTCTGGGTAGTACAAAGCAAATTCTTTAACATTTTCAAAGGAATCCGCACAAACGCTCTCTCATTAAAAATTAAATTGCCCCGTCAAATTTGGCAATAGCCGATGTGGATTGGTTCTTTTCTGCTGAACGCAGTTCAAATACAGTTCTCTGGAGCCCAGATAATTTTCTGGAAAAACTTTGATAAGTATACCTTTTTTGACTTTCTAACCTTCCTCCATAGACGTGGGTGCAATTAGGAGAATCATATAGTTGTAGTGAGGGTCACGGTGAGTTATCGTTAACGGGACGATTTGACGTCATTCCGTTGACTTTTAATTATCGTTGAAACAAAGAACCGGGCAAATGGAGGAAAATTTCACATTTCCCGGACACGGCGCGGGGTGCGAGACAGGAACGAGACGGTAGCGATAGGTGATGACAGCGGAGATTTATTTCCGAGTGAGCGGTCAGTTTTGGGGCCCCCCGTAATTGCCGACCGCTCCCCGCGCCGTCCGGGGCCCGAATTTCACGCACTTAATCTTGTCACGTTCCCGCCGTTTAACCTCCAATTACACCTACCGGAGTGCCAACTCATTTCCACTCACCGGTGGGTACTTTTTCTTTCGTTTGTCCTTTTCCTTTCTGTCTGCCCCCCCCCCCCCCCCCCCGAGGCGTGTTTCGCGTCATGCTGTTTTCGCTACTTTTTTGCGATCTCTACCGGCTGAAACTTTTGACGAATTAGCAAGGAACAAAAAGAACTTCGGCGCAAATCGAATAGTCAAAGTTGAACTACATTTTGCGATTTGGAACTATAAATTCTGGCTCATCTGAAAAAAACACTTATGTGCATCGGGAAACTAATGGCACATACGTTGTTTTTAAACCAGGCCCGAACTTATAGTTCCAAATTGCAAAATGCAGTCCAGTTATGGTGTAGAGTACCTTTATAGACAGAGTATGGCCATTCGTATCTTTGTACTACAGGAAAAATGTGCCGTTTTTTGATTGGTCAAGGGTTTTATGGTGCTCTTACGACCGTAAATAAAGAAGCAAGATGGCGACTCATTGTAACATTCACAAGAAGCTAAAATTTGAAAAAAAAATTCAATTTCACGGCGGTAACAATTTAAACTAGCATATCTACGAATAACACATAAAAACACATGAAAACACTCCTAAATCGCCTTTCGCCTTTATCACAGGAGGATGTAAGATGTGTATTACCTCAAACTCGCTTGCTGATTACAGCCATATTGT
The DNA here is from genome assembly GCF_918797505.1 of Bemisia tabaci. Classification (NCBI taxonomy): domain Eukaryota; kingdom Metazoa; phylum Arthropoda; class Insecta; order Hemiptera; family Aleyrodidae; genus Bemisia; species Bemisia tabaci. The sequence goes on along the minus strand of NC_092801.1, from coordinate 26,253,873 downwards.
AAGTTCATTTACGGCCGTAAGAACATCGTGTCAGCATATTTTCTCGCGACTAATGAAAAACCGGCACAGAAATGGTCATACTCTGTTTATATAGGTGCCTCAGTTTGGTACACTGAAAAAAAAAATCGGTCGTGTGAACCGAACGATCGGTGTTCACTATCATCCCAACTATTCGGTTTGTCGAACTGAACTATCGATTCGTGTAACTGAACGTTCGGCATATTTGACTAAACTTAATCTGTTAGTTCACTTTACTGCACAAGTTCGGTTACAGGGACCGAATTAGTTGGAGTGATATGGAACATCGAACTTTGGTACATCCGACCGAACTTTTTTTTCGGTGATAGACGAATTGGACGTACACTGAACAAACTCCTTTCTAGAGATATTATTTTGACTCAACGCGTCGTTTCTTGTCAACAATTTTTTTTTTTTTTTTTAAAGTTAAATTCGTGCGACTTTAACTGATAGTCAGTTTTTTTTAGTTAAAGAAACGTTTTGTTTTCGTTAAGTTAAATTTATAAAAAAATTAAGCGAAGCAACGTTTCTTTAACCCCCAAAAAACTGGCTTTAAGTTAAATCAGCACAGATTTTACTTTTGAAGAAACCAAATGTTTTCGACAAGAAACTACGATTTAAGTCAAAATAATGTCTAAAGAAAATGCGTTTTCGTGCCTCTCTTCTGAACACGGCCCATATTACCACGCTTCGGAAAAACGTCGTATGAACATTCGGATGTTGCTGAATTTACCCAGATAAAAAACTATTTTGGAAAAAAAAAGTTACGATTATTTTTCTTCAAGATTTTCATGTATCTTAGATCAAATTGGGAACAAAATGGTCTGAAAATTTGGTAAAAAATATTTAAAACCTCTCGAATCATTTCGTTATTCATCAAAATAAATTTGGGAATGTTTGGAAGTTCATAAAGGGTTTATTCATAGCACAATAGCATGAACTGAGGTTAAACCTATGAAACCCGAATTTTTTTTTCACTGCAGTGAGCCATTTTTTTCCCGTGAATATTTTCCCGCCAATTTCACAAAGAATTTTACTCGTATTTTGATCCACATTATCTGGAAATTTCGAGAGAAAATATTAAAAATTTCCACGAAAAAAATTATTGAAGAAAATTTGGCAACTCTCGAATGCACATACGGCGTTCTTCCTTAGCACACTGGGAAAAAAAACACATTGGATCTAGAGTCCAGACTCTTAAAAACATTGACAAGAAAAATACTCTTGATTCGATCGGATTTTTGCTTGAATCAAAACGAAATCCGCTTAAATTAAGAGGCTTGGTTCTTGATTTAAGCTGGATTCTGATTGAATCAAGAGTACTTTTTCTTGTCGATGTTTTTAAGAGTCTGGAATCTAGATCCAATGTGTTTTTCTTTCCAGTGCACGGCAGCATGAACCGAGGTTAAACCCATAAAACCGAATTTTTTTTTTCACAACAGTGACCTATTTTTCCTCGTTCAAAATCCACTCAAAATCACCGGCCGATCCTACGAAACGACATCCTCCTTCTTGATGACTCTCAAGTGCAACGGCACAGACTCGTTGGTCTTCCGGACGGTGCTCTGGTCGTACTCCAGGTCAAAGGGCGCCGGCGCCTTGGCGGGCACCTTCGCCTCGTAGGTCTCATGGAGGTTCAGCGGGAGCCTTACAGAATCAGCCACCTTCTCGCGGGGTCGTGACTTCCGCTTCCGGTGCCCGCTGCCCGACCGGAAGTGCCGGCTGTCCTCCCGCACCAACTCCTCCTCGGTCATCAACCTCTGTGACCCGTCACCGTCGATGTCGATCACCACCGGTTTGAAGAACTCGATATCGGTGCGACCCTCTTTGTACCGACCCACGCCTGGGATCGGCGGGGATTTGACGCGTCGCGGGGAATGGGATCGACCGTACTGACTCCGGCCTTGGTTCGTCTCGCGGAGCTCGAGGTTGAACTTGATGGGCGACTCGATGATCATCGACTGCTCGTGCGGGACGATCTTCAGGAGTAGCGCGGGGGGTTTCGGAGGCTTAGCAACAGGGCGCCTGTAGCCTGGGGGAGGTCGCGATGGCACGAAACCTCCGGAGGTTTGAAAGTTACTCGGGAACCCGTCGTTAGACTGCTCTGGGCGGCTGTCGATCTGGTTATCATGGCTTGGTCTTTGACGGGTGTCATACTGGTGATCGTGGCTCGGCCTTTGGCGGGTGTCATACTGGTTATCGTGGCTCGGCCTTTGACGGGGATCATATTGGTTATCGTGGCTCGGCCTTTGGCGGGTATCATACTGGTTGTCGGAGCTCGGTCTTGACTGGCGGTAGGTATCCGAATACGCGGGGTAGCTATCCCTTGACCCGTTGTTGATTTTATTGTAGTAATTTATATTCTGATTCTCGAACTGTTTAGTCAAATCGATTGATTTGACCATTTGGATATCTTTACCTCGCTTGGGGTTTAACTTAATGGTAACGGCGCCATTATTCCCGGGTCGGAAATGAGGGTCCGGTTTTGAATCGTTGCTGACGGTGTAGCTGTTTGCGTTCCCTGTGGTGGCGTCCACACCCGGCTCCGAGGGGTACGTAGTCGCAGGTTGGAGCAACCATAATTGGTAGTTAATAGAGGAAGAGGGGTGGATAGTTGGCAGAGGTGGCGGCAGTGGTTGCAAGGCCCACGGAAGGGGTGATTTCCCGGTCCGAGATGAAGGGTTTACCGTCGGTAAGGGAGGCGGTAAAGCGGTTAGTGACCATGGAGGTACTTCCCTAGCACCGTCGGAAGTCGCGCGTACCTTCGGCCGCCTCACGTGCCGCACCAAAGGTTGAAAGGGTTGGATCGAAGGGATAGGTTGAATCAGAGGTTGCGCTATAGGCACGGGTGGGAAGGGGTTCTTTTTTATCACCGTCCCATGCTTAACCACGATATTCTCCATAACGGGGATGTATTCAGGGGCGTCTTCCTCCCTGATCGGCAGGTACAAATACTTGTCACTAGATGGCAGCCCTGACATGGACGAGATAATCTTCATGGGTTGATTGTCTTCGGAAGTCGTCAAGTCGACCATACCCATGATGCTGTCCATGATCTGGGATATGATCGGGGCGCGTTTGGTGCGGGCGGCCAGGTCGGAGAAATCCACGCCGAAGAATCCGCCGCTGCCGCTAGGGGCGCTATCGTCGCTCGAGAATAACCCGTCATCGTCGTCGACCTCCCTTTCATACACCTTGATCGTGTGTTTCACGACATTTGGCATGCCGGGGGAGGTTTTTTTAAGGTAGGCCCGAGCACTCGGCACAGAGTTGTACGCGGTGGTTCTTTTCAGGGGTCGCCTGCGTAGAGCAAAATTGGCCTGCGTAGGGCCATGTCTACAGTCAGGCCCATGATTTGGGAATGAGGAACTCAATTTTTGGAATTGGGGTGGGTAGACGTAAGGGCTGAAAGTAAAGTTATCCTGATAGAGGTTCTTCTCAAACATTGGTCGTCGGAGGAGATTAGGGTGCTGATCGGGGAGAATAGGGTAGAAAGGGACGACTTCCGTGGTGGGTTCTTCGGGACTTTTACTTGGGAACGCACTACCACTGGCGGACGGGAATGCTTCCCCGTTCTTGTGGAAGAATTCAGGGTTGTTGATGTAATTATGGTCTTCGGCCGCCGCGAACTCTGAATCAGGGACACTCTCAGTGGGTCCCTGAACCTTAACGACGAAGAAGGTGTCGTTTTCGGAACCTATCATCACGGTCCGATCCGTGTCGATCCTCGGGCTACTGGTTACTTTTGGGTTGAGGTTGTGGTTGCTTAGGTCAACCTCCTCCTTGGAACCGGTTCCTTTCTCTTCCGCGTTTTCACCATTCCACTGCGGATTTTTACCATTCCATGTGGAGTTATCGCCACTCAAAAAAGAATTTTGACTATTAATCGTGGCGTTATCACTATTCAAGGAGTCGGGACTATCCCACGTAGAATTTCTGTCACTCCAATAGGAGTTCTGACTATTCCAATTTAAAAGGGTGTTTTTGTTATCTTCATCTGAGCTATTGACTAATTTTATATTTAAATCTGAGCTACTTGATAAGTACGGGTGTGGACTACTAGATAGATAAGGGTGTGGACTACTAGATAGATAAGGGTGTGGACTACTGGATAGAAAAGGGTGCGAGCTACTAGATAGATCACGAATTTTAGAACTACGCACAATTTTCACTTTTTCATTATGATTGTTGAGCATGTTACCTACCCTTGAGCTGTTCACTATTCTAACTTTAGTTTGAGGGGTCGTCGTCTCACTCAAAAATTCATCGTTAGTTGATTTTGGGGTCGTATAATGGTTCACAAAGTCTCGAGTCCTGTTCTTCGGGGTCAACTTTTGACCCCAAATTTCTGTCGGAGTGGACGTCGATTCTGTCCGCGAAATTTCGACTCGATTCATCGGGGAAAGAGAAATTTTACCCGGCACCGCGTCAATTTTAACTTCCGCGTGCCGCATTTCCCTGGGCCTTTCAGTGATGGATTCTACCCGGCCATTACTTATAAATAATATTAGAAGCAAAGTTCCAAATTTGGAGAATGGGCTCATAGCCCTCGAGCCTATAAATAACTTGTCAAAACGAACCATAATCACGTCGTTTTGAACCTTAACTAGCAACTATGTTACCCTCTTAAATGTGCTGAAAATTTGCAAATATTAACCTTTGCGAAATTAAAATAAGAGTTAAATTGTATTCGAATTACCATAGTCAAGATATTATAATTTGAGCAGGACTATTGCCTACATTTCAAATTGAATAAATATTAGCGACGAGAATGCAACAAAACTACAACTAAAACTTGTTTCCTCTACACCTACAAGGATCAAAATGCGCACTTTTTGACGCAATCATTTGCCAGTCGTGCGTCAAAGACTATGCACGTACAAATAGAAAAATTAGGCTAAAAATTCAAGGAATCTACTTTTTTAACGCCAAATTTATCGGTTTCCCGTTTGGGAGCGGAAAGTAACTTCCAACAATGACTGAATGTTAGTGTCAAACCTGACACAACTTCTGTTCCACACAATGCTATAAAAAGACGCGAAAAGTGATTTTACCATTCCAGCTCGTCCGAAGAAATAAGTTTCCGCGTCAAACACATCGAGCGTTTATTTTCACGCTGAGCGCTGAGCGTGTTAGCCCAGTTCTGATTCGTTCTAGGTCTTCGAGACTGAGGGCCGGGCGGGCTGACGTGAAAAAAGTAGCATTCCTTCGGCAGTTACAACCGCCAATTGAGACAACTATTGCTTTCTACCGAGGGCTTAATTGTTGGGAACAAATTAAAGATGACAACTGCGAAAAAACAGCGTGTGAGGGTCCTCGGTTCCTCGTCCTTGAGCGGTATGTCTGGACACTCTCCCTTCTGGGCTGGAATCTGGGCTCCGAAAATGACTTGCGAGATGATATCACAGTTCAGGAATGGTGATATCCGTTATCGATGACACACAACTTAAGACTTTTAAGGTTCTCGCGTAACGCACGGTGAAGTTAGGAGAAGTTATGACGAACACTGAGAAAATTTGAGACACTAGAATTTATTTAGATGAAAATTCCAATTTTTTATTACTCTTTTGCAAATTTTAGGTTTTCACGGCGGATGAATTTCCCTCAAAATTTGGTTCAAAATCAAAAATTTTAAGCGCACTTAAAGCCACGGATAGAGACAAAGGTTCGTCGGACACGATTGTATCCAAGCGCACTGTGAGAAATGAGTTTTGATTTTTTAAACGCACTTGAACAAGAGTTTTCACGAACGTTTGAAAGCTCTCGTAGTCGTGACAATTTGTGTAAGTTTGCTGGAACTGCAAATGTAAAGGTTCTCTCATGAGCTTTCGTAATTTCAACAGAAAAGATTCTGAATGAGAGAATATGTCAAGTAAATAACTCGATGGAAATAGATATTATTTACTTTGAATAGTTTCACACCTTCGACGTGTGCCGCACAAATTAGGTTGCAAGCTTTTTTAACTTTCAGACTGCGCGAATTATTAATTATGAGTTTTGCGTGATCTTTTAGTCGATATCAGTTCGTTCCGTTTTTTTTTTAACCGTTGATTTAATCGTGAGGTCTAAATGTGAATTTCTGGGTAGATTCACATGGAAATTCCTTTGCACCCGTGGTTAGTTTTTAATTTTGACGTCGAAAAAAAAAACACTTTCTCACACGTAAATTTTTCCTAAAAATAAAAGAGAAAATTTAACGAGTGTGGTATATTCCTCGATTGGCACAATGGTGGAGATATATAGATCTAACACGAGGAAGTCACTATTTCCACAAGTTAAGGGCTTTATAGAGTGTCAGAATTGACAAACTATTCGCGTTAAACGATACTTTTTGCATTGGCACAAAATCAGAGCTAAATCCAAAAGCTCGCACGATGAAATTGCAATGTCCACAAGTTCAGCTGTTCGTAAACTGGTGAAACCGACAAAAAATTCGCGGGACACAATTCCGAAAATCCAATAATTGGCACTAATATCCAGAGCTACAAGAGGAAGTCACCGTGTCCTCGGGTGAATCAGGTTGACACTTGGGCGATCCCGACAAAAAGTTCGCGGAACACAATTGCGAAAATCCAAGAAGTGGCACCAATATCCAGAGCTGCGGGGAAGAAGTCACCGTGTTCTTGGGTGATGACACTTGGGCGACCCGACAGTAAATTCGCGAAAAACAATAAGGGTTTTGGCATGACACGCCACGCGGCCTTTTTCCAAAGGGCGTTCGCCGGGAGGTTCACTTGCTCCGCGATTCGCGCATGACTTCCGCGGGTCGGCGAAAAACTAGGGGGAAGACGGAACGGTCGAGACGACGCTCGGCGAGATGAGAACGCGACTGGACTTGGAGCGTCCGCGGACGGTAGGCCTGGTAGGAGGGCTCCTGGTGAAAAGGAAAACGCGGGGCCGCGGCGAATCGTCCGCGAAAGGAGATGGAAAACTCGAGCGGGCCGCGCGGAAATGACCCGCTGGTGTTGAGTGCTACGAAGAGAGGATCTATTCCATGGAAGAGGGCTCATGATTTCTGTAAAATTTTCTGTGAAAAGTGTTTTAAAATTCTAGTCTTCCATAACTGCACTGGGAAAAAAAAACACATTGGATCTAGAGTCCAGACTCTTGGAAACATTTACAAGAAATAATACTCTTGATTCAATCGGATTTTTGCTTGAATCAAAACGAAATCCGCTTAAATTAAGAGGCTTGGTTCTTGATTTAAGCTAGATTCTGATTGAATCAAGAGTACTTTTTCTTGTCGATGTTTTTATGAGTCTGGACTCTAGATCCAATGTCTTTTTTTCCAGTGTATTGCCGAATACTGGGCAATTTAATTTTTTACAAGAGATTGTTTGCTCGGATTCTTTTGAAAATGTAAAGGAATTTTCTCCTCACTATGCAGAACATTCACTGAAATTTGCACAAAATTCTGGACAACCGTTTTCATGTAAAAAATAAAATTGCCCTGTTAAACTTGGCAATAGTTTATGTAGCTTGGTTCCTTTCTGCTTAACGCGGTCCATGTACCCTGAGAGTCAAGCGAAGGCCATTGTTGCCAAAATGAATGTACTACCGTGATAGCAAAGAGAGTAGTATAAGAGCGAAAATGAAGTTTTGAGAAACCGGGCTCAGAAACGTTTGAGCCGAAAATTTTGTTGAAAGAAGCCTCTTCTTCGTTCTTTGTCAAATTGCCACTAGGCGGCCGAAAGATTCTTCGAAGTCGTGTTTGGATGATTAAATGTAGACCGATTTTATTTCAATCACATTAAAAGGGTATTTTTTATTTTCATGTTAGGCTAGTTTAGTTTTAGTAACCAAAATTTTTTGTTAGTATGGTAAGAAGAACACAAAGCAACCTGAACGCGTGGTTTACTTTTCTAACCTTTCGTTTAAGTCTCCGAGCCATGTATTCTATCACTTAGTGACGATCAGTGTATTTTAGAGTGTTTTAGTCAGTATGACTAACTTGTCTTTAATATTGAAGGCTAAGAAACAACACCGCCTATCTGACAATTTTGGATAAAATAAGTTAGCGACTTTGCCGCGTTCTACAGTATTGAGTTTCATAAGTTGGAAATCAGATAATCTATGAAAGCTTGAAATTCGTTGATCACTTAAATCAGCTCCTTTTTTTCGTTATTATAAATGATTGAGATGCAATCAAAATAAAGTTCCTCCATGGGCACTACGTTAATCGAACGATTCAGCAAACGACAACATCTACATGCATTTCTGAAGAGGTGTGAAAAGCGAAAAAGCCCTTAATTGTGAATATGCAACACGCACATCTATGGTACACGAATAGTAGCATCAAGTTGAGACAACCAACTTACAATAAGCGTAGTATTTGTAGGTTGCTCCTTGGGGGCAAAACTTTCGGTAGATTGAATTTTGTCGAGTTAGGTTGTGGAACTGGGTTTCAAGATTTTGCCTGGAAACACTCTGATGTCGTAGAGAAAAACAAATTGCGGACTTTTTAGTCCATTTCCGTGCCGCAATTTATTACACTGATTGGAAAAAATTCATCAAACTACACTCACATCTACATCAAGAGTTTAAAAGAAAGACTTGTGTGCAATAGTGAGGGATTGAAAAAGTATTATGTTATGTCGTGAGGGGGGGAGGGTGTGGATTCTTTAGATTTGATTAGTTAGATTTGATAGTTGTGAGTCCTTTTTACGATTTTATATTTGAAATCTTTCCGTTTTAAAGCATACTGGCTAAAATCCGCTAAACATAGGTACTCATTATCAATGTGTAACAAAATACATGGTTCGGAGACTTAAACGCAAGGTTAGCAAAGTAAACTACATGCATGTTTACGCAGACAAAATCTTCTCGGCACAATGACCGGTTAAAAAAGACACAATGTCGTCTTCTTCTAATTTTCCTTCTTCTCTAATTGTTTCCTTCTTCCTCCTCTTCTCCACCTTTTTCATATTTCCTCTTCTTCCTCTTCCTTTTCTCGCAGGATAACTGTAAAATGCTGACTTCAAACATGCTACAACTTCCGTTCTATAACCATTCAGTCTTTAAAATGGGCATTACCTTTAATTGGATCGTATAAAGTCAGAGTCTTTTTTCCATTCATCATCGACATAAGAGCATATTATTAAGTTTAAGGAAATTGTCGACATCGATATGAGCGGAAATAACTATCCCGGGAAAAATATGAAATCAAAAATTGAATTTCATCAGTTTCGTTTTCTACGAAGGCATTATCACTGGCTGCCGAGAGTGGCGTAGCCAGGTACGGCCACGAAGTGTCGGTCACAGAGGTAGTGGACAATGACTTTCAAATCTAGATACGCTGATTCATCTGCGATCCCTCACCGGCGAAACACGCATTGCGGTGCCTCGGACTTCTGTTACGTCAGAATGAAGATTATGGGGGAATCTTTGCCACGTTTGACGAAAATACCCGCGACCACAGGACGATAAATAATCTTAAAATTTAAAAAAAATACTTTGCCAATAAATTGGAGAATTTTGATTATATGTTGACGTAATATTGCTCAGCTCTACTTTAACCAAGTCAGGTCACTTGGACTGGAAATTGGAAGACGTGAAGAATGAATAGGAGGAATTAAAGAGGAGAAGAGGAGCTTAAAATAAAATGGAGAATGAAAGAGAAGAAGAAAAAGAAAGGGCAGAGGATGGAAGAGAAGAAGAGTGGAAGAGTAATTAAGGAACATTGGTGGAAAAAAAGAAGAAAAAAGGGGATGACAAAGAAAAAGGCGAAAAAATTAAAATTTGCTGACTAGTGTTCTTCTTTGTATTTTTATCCTTTTCTTCTCCTTGTTCTTTCTCTTCTGCTTATCCATCTTACTATTTCTTTTCTGATTCTAACTTTTCCTCCTATTTTCTTTTTTAAGCTTTTTTCTACTTATTTTTCTTCCTCTCTCTTTTCTTCCTTATATTCTTCTCCTCTTCCTTTTCTTCTTTTTACAATTCTCTTTCATCTCTTTTTTTTCTCTTCCTAGTTTTCTTCTTCTTTTTTGTCTTACCCCTAATCATTTTCATTTTTTTCTTTCTCTTTAATCTTCCTCTCTTTTTTACATTTTCCTTCCTCTCTTATGATTCCTTAGAAGTCCCCTTACCTGCCGTGCTAAGGTAGAACGCCGTACGAGCCTTCTGGCGTTGCTAAGTTTCCTCCGATAAAAACCTACTTTACTGGGTATATTGCATATATATTATTTTCCAAAATTTTCAGACAATTTTGAACGCAATTTAATCTAAAAAATCTGAAAATTTCAAGGAACAATGGACCGAGTTTATCAGAAAGGAACCAACCCACATTTTCAAAAAAAATCGAGTTAAGAATGTTTTTGAGTTCCACTAGCCGTATATTTTATCCTGCTAAAAACTGGAAGTCGAAAAACATAAATCAGTTTGTGAAAAGAGGGGTTAAAGTTTATTTTCTACGGCGAGCCTTATGCAGGAATGAAACTTCAAACCTCTTTTTCTCCGTTTCAAGTTAATGTGGGTTGGTTCTTTTCTGATGAACTCGGTCCAAATATGCATGAATGTTGTCAAAAATGCATGTTTTATCAAGGGAAATCCGGAAACTCTCGAATGTTCATACGGCGTTCTTCCTTAGCACGGTAGCATCCCCCTCCCCAATTTCCTTTCTTCGCCTCGCCCCCTTTCTTCGCGACGGAGATCCGTGATTTCATCATCCGATACGACAACGCCGTCAGCGGTGCCGGTACGGCCCGGACCACTAGCGAGGCGATGGAGCGAGGAAACGGACACACGGTGATCGACAGTTGTCCACTCTTGTGTCTTGTCTTGTCTTGTCTTGTCTTGTCTTGTCTCGTCCTCTTCCACCGCCCCCCCCCCCTCATCCGGTGATCTGGACCCCCGAGGGGAAATCGATTCTGGATCGATGTCGTCTCTTGATTAATCCAATTTCGGGCCGAGATTAAAACGCCGGTGTTTCCTGAAAGAACGCCGTGTGGGATATCGCTTTTCGAGGTTATTGAAATCTCTCTTTCTCTCCGCAGTCGGCGCACGGAACCGCCATTCGTCCTCTTATTTTCCCGCCGCGTTATGTCGGGAGCAATACTGCCGTGCTAAGGAAAAACGCCGTATGAACATTCGAGAGTTGCCAAATTTCCCTTGATAAAACATGTATTTTTGACGACATTCGTGCACGTTTTTCTTTGAAATTTTCAGATGTTTCAGATGAAATTGCGTATAAAATTGTCTGAAAATTTTGGAAAAAAATATTCAACATTTTCCCAGTAAATTCAGTATCCATCGAATGAAACTTGGCAACGTTTGAAGGCTCATACGGCGTTCTTCCTTAGCACGGCAGTATAAAGATGCGATTCGGAAGACATGGTGCAATATTAATCTTGTTTATTTCTTACGTTAATTGGACAGCATTACGCAAACTGGTCTCATTTACAATGAGAGTTTTAAAAAGAGACCTTTATGCAATAATGCTTTGCGTAGGGAGAACGACGTATGTGCCTTCAGGTGTTGCCAAATTTCCACTTATTAAATACGAATTTCCTCGAAGAATATGAATATTTTTCTTACAATTTTACAGAGTATGTTGTTTGCATTTTCGCCTGAAGCTCCTAAAAATTTAAAAGAAAAATATTCATAACTTTCCTTAAAAATAAGCATTTTATCGAAGGAAATTTGGCAACTTTCGAATGTTCATACGGCGTTCTTCCTTAGCACGGCAGTATAGAGATGCGATTCGGGAGACATGGTGCAATATTAATCTTGTTTATTTCTTACGTTAATTGGATAGCGTTATGCAAACTGGTCGATCTCAATTACAATGAGAGTTTTAAAAAGAGACCTTTATGGAATAATGTCTTGCTAAGGAAGAACGCCGTATGAGCCACCAGACGTTGCCAAATTTCCTTCAGTGGTTTGATGTCAAACATCGCCGAATTTTATTGATTGAATAGGCTAATCCAAAGCGCTGTAATATTGAATATCTTCATTAAAAGGGTGTTTTTTTTTTTTTTAAAAAGACTTTAAGCTATTGAGAAATTCAATATTACATAGCTTTGGTTCAATTGATTCAATCAATACGTTTCCTCTGTCAAGATACAAATGTTCAGGGAAACCTGTGAATATTTTTCCTCCAATTTTTTGAAGAATTTTACTCGCATTTAGATCTGCATTATCACATTACAATATTACAATCTACATAATAAGATACAAATTTTCAGGGAATCATGAGAATATTTTTCCTCCAATTTTTTGAAGCATTTTACTCGCATTTAGATCTACATTATCTGGAAATTTCGAAAGGAAGACTTCAAAACTGTCCTGAAAAAAATTATTTGAGGAAATTTGGCAACTCTCGAATGTGCATACGGCGTTCTTCCTTAGCACTGCAGAATAGTGTAGGATTATGAGCAACCTGTTTGGCAAACTAAGTTGATCCAATTTGACGAACGGAGTTCGCAAGTTGATATGTTGAGATATTCATCAGTCATACTAACTAAATGGACGGTTTCAATCGAAATCATTAATGGGTCGTATTTGATACATCAAACAGGTGAGATTGTACCGATATCGATTGGTTCAACATGTAAACGTAGCCTCAAAAGTCAATCGAGTATGATCTGAGGGAAAGGGTCTCGTGTAATAGATTTTTTATATATGAGTGTAAAATGGCAATGAAAAGTGAAAACGGTCGAATCCTGCAAAAATTGCGTAAAACTTCTCAGAAATCCGCGAGAGCGAAGATTTCGATCATTCTGCTTTGCAAAATATCATTTGACTGCTGGAATGCTGACAGCTCGCGCAGTCGCGACACACGTAGACACGCGACGTGTCAATCAGGCTAATCAATCGATTTATAGATTTGAATTCCTGAAACGTGCGCATAAAACTCATTGTTAAAGATATCACAAGTTGACAGACATATTGCGAACAGTTCTAGTGGCGGGGCGTGAATGATCGATTATCGATATTTTCCCATCTGAAGTCATTGTAAAGAATCGATTATTAAGGTGTCCGTTGCGAACACCCCGTTTATCGATTCTTCACCATAGGTTTAAATGACAGATCAATGGCAAAGTATGCCAAGCCACTGAATAGTTCCTGTAATAGCGGAAATAAGGATTTTCGAGTTATGAATGGAGCGAATGATGGAAGTAGGAGATGATGAACACAATGAGCAGTAGAAGAGAAAATAGAGGATCAAGTATTGTGGCAAAAGTAGTAAGTAAGTATTCAAGTTTCTCGACTCAAACAGTAGACTCTTTCAGGGCCGGATTTACCTACTTGCCGCGCGTCCATGGGTCGCCTGTATTTTGCCGCCCCCTTCTCATTCGTTTTGAAAGACTAATAAGAATCATCAAGTGAACGTGCCAGCGGCGGAGGGGTGTATAAGACTCGTTTACTCGTGTTGGACGTATTTTTTGGGAAAGCCCTGTTAACACTACTAGCAAAAGTTTACGGAACTTTGAGCGAAAGTTAAGTTCCGTAAACCTACATATCTCAGTGTGGACAAGGCCTTCCATTCATAAGAAATGAACGAACAAATTATGAAAGAACAAACATAAATGTAGTTTAATGATTTTAACTTCCGCCGCCGCGCCGCGCCCCGCGCAGACTGCACTGTGTTTGGCACAATGCGTGAAGTATTCCGACAGTCTTGTAGGCGCTATGCGTTTCACGCCGACCGCTCCTGCACGCACTGTGTTTGACGCAATGCGTGAAGTATTCACGCAGTCTTGTAGGCGCTAAGCGTTTCACGCTGACCGCACTGTCTTTTGCGCAATGCGTGAAGTATTCATGCATTTTTGTAGGCGCTATCCGTTTTACGCTGACCGCAGTGACCGCACTGCGTTTGATGCAATGCGTGAAGTATTCGTGCAGTCTTGTAGGCGTTAATATGTGTTACATGCCGACCGCCGCCACGCCGAGGGCTTCTCCTTTTCATCTAAAGTCCTCGTCATCATTTCTCTCTAAGTCGCGCCGTTCCAGGCCGATTTGCGCGTTTGGTTTCTCTCTTAACTCGATTAATGAAAGGCGCTGTCTCTTGTATCACTAAAATACGACAAAATTAGAAATTACTATACTCTCAGGAAATGAGAGATTTTGTCGCCTTTTCTCGTTTGTAATTTTTTTTTTTCAAAATTCGATGTTTTCTTTTAAAAAATTGCAAAATTTGCCGCCCCCTTGATCCGGCCCTGGACTCTTTTAAATTTAAAGACCTACAAAAATAGCTCCTTTGAGTCAAGATAGTAGGATTCGTAAATCTGACCTGTGTTCTTTGCTATATTAATGGACCACTAGACAAGCCACGAATTCAAGCATTCTGATGCATTTTCTTAACCAGAATTTCACGTAAAACACGATTCGCGCTACGAAAATTACTGAAACCAACTCCTAACGAAGATATTAATCTTTTTATTTCACATTGGTCACGCGGGTTTTGAACTGCCTGCTCACAAGAAACTCAAAGCTCTCTACAACGGTTTCAGCAAGCTCCTCAATCAAGCAATGTTCATTTCCCACCATGTATTGTTCAAACTACAAGCAATTTGCTATAGCTGAGCTAAAGCGTCAAGATTGAGGTTGTCAGATTATTATATCGCAGAGACTGTCATAATAACGTTTAGCGCGCAATGTGAATCACGCAGAGTATTGAGTTTTCATGAATTCTCACATCAAGAATCATTAAATTTTTTTCGTGAGGAGTTGATATCGGTAATTTTTGTTGGGCGCATCATGTTTTACATAAAATTTTGGTCAAGGTGATTCGATGGACGCTATATTTTGTGTCAGAACGGCATGCGATATATCGCATCAATTGGTTCCATTCTTTCAGCTACTCGTCATTTTCCTCCAATTTTGAGATCGCAATTTTATTGGCAGGAGACTAAAGCATTCACTAACCAATTTTAACAAAGAAATTCAACGTAGTAAAGGCGTGGTTTTTTTAGAGAGAAAATATCGCATTCGAGTGCAGTTTCGATATCAGTATCAAATGCGATATTTTCTCTCTAAAAAAACCTCGCCTTTATTACGTTGAATTTCTTTGTTAAAATTGGTAAGTGAGTGCTTTAGTCTCCTGACAACAGAATTGCGATCTCAAAATTGGAGAAAAATGACGAGTAGTTGAAAGAATGGAACCAATTGATGCGATTTATCGGATGCCGTCCTAACACAAAATATGGCGTCCATCGAATCACCTTAAGAAATAAGTATCAGAATGCTGAAATTCGAACCTTGTCTAGCGGTCCATTAGAGCGGAGACGGAACTCGTGGTTTGGGAAGCCCTGGCGCGGTGCGTTTCCGGGGCGGGCAGAGCTACAATTTAATGCATTAGAGCGCGTGCGCAGATCGGGTCGGGTGCGACGCGACGCGACGTGCGCACTGCGCATGCGCAGCTCTGGAAATGAGGATCCGTGCCGACAGCCGACAGCAACGACGCGACGCGACGATGTCATTGCAGCCCGGCGAATTAATATCACGTTTATGTAATTGATAAGCGTGTAATTAGACGGTAATTATCGCGACAGTGCGTCCGCGCACTCAGGCCGCGTGCCTGTGGTCGGTGGTTAACGCGGTCTTGGTTTTCGAGGATCTTTGAGGAGTCGTTGAATTTCTCGGAAAGGGGTTTTGTTTATTTGTGCATGCTTTTTTGGGTCTTGTAATCGACTTAAATGTGTTGCAGGCAATAAGTGGGTTGCATTTTGCAAAAAGGAACCAAAAGCATTCCAATGTCGCTAAGATTTTGCAACTTGGTTCACCTTGCAAATATAAACTGATCTTTTAAACAAAATTCATCTTTACTGTCAGTAAACTATACAGTCATGACGAAAATGACCTTGGTAAATTCAATTTTTTGCGTGATTTCAGTGATTGTATTGCAAAGAATGTCAATTGTACAATACTAGCAACGTTGGAATGGTATTGGTTTCTTTTTGCAAAATACAATTCAAGTAATCATCGACAATTGGATTGCATTTTGCAAAAAGGAACCACATGCATTCCGATGTCGCTAAGATTGTGCAACCTTTTTTACCTTGCAAATATGAACGGATCATCTAAACAAAAACTTTATCTTCACTCCCAATAAACTATATATTCGATGCAAAAATTAACTCAGCAAATTCAATTTTTCGCAAGGTTTCAGTAATTTCATTGCAAGGGATGAAAGTTGCACAATCTGAGCCCTCTTGGTTCCTTTTTGCAAAATGCAATCCAATTTATAAGCGGCTCGTGAATTGCCTCGATAAATTACAGTAATTCACATGGGAACAGTGAAGGTTTCGCTGGTACATTACTTCAAAACTATGAAGCCAGTTTGAGGCGCCTTCAATGTCCATTGATACTCCACGCTTTGTCACGTAGTTTCTTTAGTTGCCTATCCAACCTTAATCCAGCTGAGGACACTGATTTCATCATATGCACACGCAAATGTAGCACTAGCAGCTGGTGCTGAAGGAGGAAAAAACCTCGTTACAGTTTAATACAATACTATCCGCTTTTTCCCCATGAATTTTATCTTAATTTATTTATCACCAGTAGATTGCAAAGCGCAGGCGATTTCTAAAATAATGATGTTGAGTATTTCCCAACTAAAACATTAGGTACGCCAGGAAGTCTACAACATTACAGAATACTTTTTGTCCGCTTAAGATTCTTGTTGCGACAATCAGCATCGCATTGAGGCGATGCACTTTTAAAAAACTTAGAGATTATTTCGATAAAATGACCCATTATTAAAATCACTCGGAGCTCAATGAACTATGCTAAACTGCACTGAAAAAAAGTTACGGGCTATGTAGACATACCATCCGTTCCGGACTTAGAGGCCGAAAGTTCCGGGTGCTGCAGCCGTAGCGTCGATTTCTCTGGGTGCCACGCCCGGAACTTTCGGCCTCTGAGCCCGGAACGCGGACGGTATGTCTATGTAGCCCGTAAGTACAATTTCCAGGGCCGGATTTTTTTTTCATTGTGTAGTTGATTTCAGTCCTTTCACGCGTTCATGGTTCTTTTGAGTGTAGTGTATTTCACTAATATTTGGAGTCCCACAACGCCGGTCCTGAGTCGTGAGAACTGCTCCTTTTTAAGTACCGAATTCCACTTCAAGTAAACGGCGCACAGTGAATCGAGTCAATAGGAAAGGTCGGACAAAATTTGGAAACTTTTAACGCTTACAACTCCGTTTATACAAAACTTTCAGGTTCTAAAAGTGGTTCCATTGCTTTTCTCGTGAAATTTTCTACTACTAGCACCCCTTCAAATGTAAAATGTGACGGAATAAACACCAAAATTTGCAGTTCTAGTCAAAAATTTCATGTCCGGCCTCTCTGATTGACTCGAACCACTGTGCGGCGGTCCGTTAAAAATACAGGAATTGCGGTTATCTGGTAAAAAAATTAAGGAAATCATAAACAGATCGTTCCTACGGGCGAGGAAATTCTCATCTGTGCAGTGGTGTATAATAGAAAAGCTGTCGGAATCGAGCCAAGAGAAGCTGAAAATATTCTCCCCCGAGTATTTCCTGACCCAGTTTTCACCCCGCACGGATGGCTCCTGATGAGACATTCACAGGAGACGCCCCGAACAGCTCCCTGCAAATGACTCCTCAATCAAGAGAGTTCATGGAGCCATTGAGTCCAAGAATGCAGCTTAATGCTCCGGAAGCCAAATTTCAGAGTGAAGACTATCAACGCCTCTCTGCCGTGCTAAGGAAGAACGCCGTATGAGCCTTCAGGCGTTGCCAAGTTTCATTCGATAAAAACCGGATTTACTGAGAAAATTTTGAATATTTTTTTCCAACATTTTCAGACAATTTTGTACGCAATTTACTCTAAAATATCTGAAAATTTCAAAGAAAAATGTGCATAAATTTCGTTAAAAATACATTTTTTATCGGAGGAAATTTGGCAACTCTCGAATGTTCATACGGCGTTCTTCCTTAGCACGGCAGCTCTGACATTCGATTTAAGATCTCCTGAAATCTTGCCCCGGTTTGATAGTAAATGACTCTTTGAGACTGAGAGCAGATTATTGGAGGTATAATTTTATTGTTAGTGCTGTACTTCCGAAACGGTTGAATCGTGTCTTAAAATCATTTTCGGAAAGCACTGGAAAAGTGAGGTGGCTCGGATTCCGCAATGTTATTTCCTGTCGTTGTAAGGCAAATGACAGGTAAGCAAACAAGGCTGGAGGTATTTTAAATCGAGTCCAGTGACAAGGCTGCCACTTTATTTGGGGACTCCACGACTGAAAACACGGCATCACTGCTAATGTATTTGCTCCCTATTTTTGCATGGAGAGTTTGTCTTGATGTAGAGGTGGACTCTCAGGATAGCGTGGGATATCCCCTCCATTTTGGCCTCAAGTTGAGAGCTTTTTTTGAGCTTAGGAGTTGATTTCAGAGAAAACCAGTGGCACCATCGTGTTTCTCGCGAACTTTTACATAAGAATCAACAGTCAAATCGCAAATTCCTCACACATGCAACATCTCCATTCTGCCAGAGGAAAGGTAAACGTTACTACATACTGGTACAGGTAACCATTCCTCTGGCAGAATCGACTTGAAGATTGGTAGAATTTACCATTCCTTCACGCTGTGTGATACAGCGTGAAGGAATGGTAAATTCTACCATTCTTTTTTTTCAGTGTAGATAACGGCATCACGAATATAAGTTGGCATCGTCGGATGAGTAGTGCCCGCTGCATCCGCGGCCATTTGCAGGACGTTCGTGAGCTCTCACTTTAATCGAAACCGCCAAAAAAACGAGGCAAAACAGAAGCAATATTGTATTTTTCACAGCTCCCGAAATCTGATACGGTCCGTCCTGAGTCACGTCGGATTAGCCATCGGGGTTTTGAGATTTCGATCTCGAGCGCAGTAGTAATGATTTGAGAACCTGTACGAGTGTACGGGAGAGTATTGCCATCTCTGTGCCGCTCTCCGATTGGTTCATCACCTTTAGGTTATCATGGAGCTTCAAAGTTGGACCCATGAAAACAAACCTGACCCAGGAGAACACGTATTATCGGCTGAAAAATGAATGATGATCACACTTAAACGTTTATTTCCGACAAAACTATCCATCAAAATTCGATCCGAACGAAATTCAGAGGTTGATCATAAAAAAATTCTATCACATCCAAAATCACGTCTAGAACTTTGGAGAACCTTGTCACCATCTTGTTTGTTTACTTTGGGCCAAACTAGGAGCGGAGAGGCTGGGGTTTGTTTACATTAGTCCAACTTTGAAGCTCCATAATAGCCGACCAATTAGAGAGCGGCACACTTTTTGTATTGTAAAAGGATTGAGATAGCAATACTTATCCCATATACAAGTACTCTTAGTAATGATTTGAGTGCGATTCTTACCTTGGAAAAGTTGGTAGACTCCTGCAAGGATGATGACGAACAAGGCAAGCAGTTTGGCGTACGTGAAGTAGTCCTGGACCCTGGTCGCCCACTTCACAGAGTAGCAATTGATGAACGTCAGCACCACTGCAACAAAGAGCACGATAAAGTCTTAGAAAGAAGTCAATTAAGTCGTCAAAGTCTATAAATTGGTCATTGGATGTGCTTTTCGAGCACGGAAAAAGATTAAATTGCTGCACCGAAAAAAAAGTGAAGTTGATTAAACATTCTGAATGTAAAAAAGTGTGCGAGAACTTATATAAAATGCTGAATCACCCGCTACGATAGTTACTTCAGCAATTCCGAAATGTAAAGCTAACTGCTGTGGCGGGTAATTCAGTAGTTTATATATAACTTTCGCACATTTTTTTACATCCAGAATGTTAAGTCAACTTTAATTTTCTTTTCGGTATGATTTAACAATTTTGTAGTGAAAAATGCCTGACGTGTATCAATGTAGATTTTACAATTAAAAAATTGTAAAAATGGTAATGGTAATATGATGGTATAAAAAATGGCAATTTAACCACCCTAGTCGTTAAATTAGCTCTCCACTATTCAATGACCAACAAAAAACCCTTAAACTTTTTTTTTGTTGTTTAGTACTCGTATTGCTACAGAAAATTTCTGTGAATCAAGTGCACTTCCTCCTTGTCGAAAATTCAGTACTTAATTTGTTTTTCTTTCTTTCTTTTTTTTAATGTAAACAAATTTGATTTTAAATATTGTAACTTCTGCAAGAACTACATGCCTCGTATCTTTCGAGTCATTGTCGGTTATATAGTTTGTATCAAAATAAACGCTTCTCCTCTACCCCTGGTTGTATTCCATCACACAGTGTCCACTTTAAAAATACCCTGGTAAAAATTGGCGATACGAGCTGCGTTTCAAAATACCATAGGAGTTCTTATAGCCGACTAACGAAGGCTATTGAAAATCATATAGCTGGCTGTAGAAAGCGGAGCAAATCATTTGGCCGGGCTATACGAAGCTATAAAAAAGTATACAGCCGGGCTATATTTCCTATCGCCGGGCTTTACACTTTATCGCCATTGGCTATAAAAGGCTATAAGAAATTGTGTAGAAATTCGTATGCTTTGGAAATCATTAAGTTTGATACGGAACCACCTTAATATTTACAAAACACACATTATATTTTCCTTTAAAACATTTTGTTTTTTCATCAATTAAAATGAGATGGTCCATACAGAGTGTGCAAACATTTCAAAATCATGAGTTGAAAAACGCTAACTCCGCGAGATTAAATATTAGAGCCTAACACAAAGCGGAGCGGCGACGCATTGGCGCCTACAAACCTAACAGGGATACTTCACGCATTGCGCGGCGACGCACTGGCGCCTACAAACCTAATAGGGATACTTCACGCATTGCGCAATGCGTGGAGTATCCCTGTTAGGTTTGTAGGGGGCAATGTGCGTTTCGCGCTCTCTGCCCGCCCGCCGCGCCGCAGCGTGCCACGGTGTCTGAAGCAACTATTTCACACCAGATGTATTGCACAGTATCATAAGAAATTGAAGGCGCTCCAACATATTAAGAATTACAGGCATCTTTCAAAAGTACGGAGCTTTCCTCGCAAAATAAATCAAGACACTACGGCACAAAAAGAGAGCGGTAGTCCAAAAACTAACTAAGTCCTAGTATCCGTATTTAGTAACGTTTAGCATAAACTTTATCGTCTGGCTGTTGCTTAATCGCCATCGGCTATGAAAGGCTGTAAGAAATTGTAAAACCGGCTACAGAAGCTATTGGAAATCTTACAGCCGGCTATAGGTCTATAGTATTTTGGAACACACATTCTATTGCCAATTTTTACCAGGGTACTTTGGACAAGGGTGAAATCTGCATATACCCAGCGGCAGTCAGAAGAAAAATCTCATTGAATTTTCCTGGCAGTAATTTCAACTAAGATCGATAAAACTCATTTAAAATGAGTTTCTGAAAGGCTGAAACTAATCTTGAGGATTTTCTTCATTAAAAATGGATCTAACAACTCTCATTCCTTTACAGCTCTGGGGCTCAGATGCGTCAGAGAGACGATAGGTCCCCACGGGCACTAGTATGGATTACAAGGCATCTAATACGACCAGCATCGCTGCCAAACACAATGGAAAATCATTCGGAGCTCCAAAAACACTCACAGTCGATTTCAGACTGAATCTAATTTGGATTGCATTTTGCAAAAAGGAGCCAGGAGCATTGCAATGTTGCTAAGATTGTGCAACTTCTTTTAAATTGTCTTGGATGAAGAACCTGATTATCCATTAACAGGTTCTATTTTACTCGCTAAAAACTGTAAATTTAAGACAAAATTATAGCGTAAATATCATATTTTTTCATAGTTTCAGTAATTTTATTGCAAAGGATGAAACTGCACAATCTTCGTCAACAAAGTTCAAAAGTATAGGTATACTTATCATGATAATTTTATTTCCTCCGATTATACTCTGGTTAATTGAGGGGCTCGGAGGACAAGTCGCTTGAGTGCACTTTTCGCTATTTCGGGAAATGCGTTTTTGAAGATTCGAAATTACATGGATCCTTATGGTGGAAAAAAAGTTTAAACTGACTTTTTGATGCTTAAAGATTGGAATTTGGGAGCGAATCGTTTACAGAATATGCATTAAGTCCACGTTCAAAATTATTTTCATATATTTACGTTTATAATGCACGGTTGACCGCAAGATCCACGCTCCTTTGTAAAAATTGCAAGGCATTCGGCAACATTTAGTATAATTTTCTCTTTCAGTTTCTTGGAAAATACTTTCAGTCTTAGCTCTCCACTTAACTACCGCTTCGCAAGAAGCTTTTACACAATGAAAGAGCGAGACTGCTGATATAAATAACATTAATTGGTTCTCGGAATGATTGTTGCATCCAGTACAACTTACCTAGATTAGGTCAAAGTTCTGTTCTTGCTGAGCTTTTCCTGGATAGATTAACTTCCAAGCTCATTAGGTCTCTATGGTCTATATTTTTCTAAGTTTTTCTCTTCAATATTTCTTCGTCATCTCGCTTGATGCGGTTTTGATTATATTACGCTAAGAACCACTTTTTAAATGTGCATTATATACATATAGGTACAGATATAATTAATTTTTTTAGATAAAATTAGAAATTTAATTTTTTACCTGACAACGGCTAAGTGGATTTTTTTGCAAATTTAAGTGAACATTTAGCGAAGTCTTATGCAAATTCCACAAAAATTTCACAAAAATCCGCTCAAACACTCCCTTGTAAGAAATGAATTTTCTCAGTTTAATATAGCAATACCTGATGTGGCTTGGTTTCTTTCTGCTAAACGTGGTCCATTTCATGTTTGTGCCACCAGAAGACTTGAGCATTTATTCGGCGATTTCGTGCCCTGACATGGTGCATTAAAATACTTAATGGTTTCGTTTTCTCGAAATTACGTTCTTTGAGCTACAACATTTAAACTACAAAAACTCTGGTTCGGTTTAAACATTCTAGATGTTTTATCCCTAAATGTTGGCATGGTATTTTCCTATTTTATCTTGTCAATTACTCATTTCTGATAGTTTGTGGACTGGAAGCTTTTTTTCTCATGGAGTCGCTCACGTAAAGCTCTACGAAACCTCACAGCCAAAAATTAAAAACATGTGTGGATTTTTTTGTGGGTCAACATTCTTTAGAAACTGTAAGCAAAGACTGCACGAATCACCAACACTCAAAAATGAGACTCAAGGCAATGAGATGACATCGAGTTCTTTACGTGTCGTATATCTTGCGTGAAGTATATCTCGTTAGTTGAAGGCGTTTTAAGAGTCCCATGCACAGTGAATCTATATTACTTGAATCATGTCCATGCGTGCGCGTATATTTTTATCAGTAATAACGCTGCTTTTTATAACCTGGATGTGTTTTTTAACTATAGCTTATAGTGATGAGATGATCTCTTCGTCCTTAATCAATTGAAGTATATAAACGGCTGATATCTTGATTAATTTTAGTGATGTCCTCAGAATAAAATTGGAACGTATGAGTGTCAACGCGCCATTCTGAGACTTCTTATGAAAAATGTAGTTGTGAAGCCTTTCAATGGTGCATGTATCGATCTCTCGTTTCCCATTTCTAGAGCTCCCATGAATAGTTTTCCGCACGTTTATGGTTAAGCGAGGGCACTTTTTACAGGGAAACTCAGCAAAACGTTCAGTTTCATTTGACGTTCTAATTTTCAAAAAATAAGCAAAATAAATACCGATTTTGGAAATGTATACATTGATAATCAATAAATTGGTGCTTCCTCTACGTCTAGATAATTGAATATTCTACACTAATATTACTAGTGCACTGGAAAAAAACCCATTGGATCTAGAGTCCAGACTCTTAAAAACATCGACAAGAAAAAATACTCTTGATTCAATCAAATTGAAGCTTAAATCAAGAACCACACCTCTTAATTTGAGCGGATTTCCTTTAGATTTAAGCTTAAATCTGATTGAATCAAGAGTCTTTTTTCTTGTCAATGTTTTCAAGAGTCTGGACTCTAGATCTAATGTGTTTTTTTATTTCCAGGGTGTCGAGGCGTGAATGACCGATTATATCGATATTTCCCCATTTGAACCTGTGGTAAAGAATCCATTAATAAGGATGCGAACACCCTGTTTGTCGATCCTTTTTCATAGGTTCAAATGGCATAGCAATCGATGTATCACAAATCACGCCACACCACTGAATATCACCACAAGTCCTCCGATAAAATGCTCTATTATAATGCTCATAACTTAAAAAGTTACAAATTGGCAATCAAGATTATCAATTACCATTATAAGCATTGAAAATTGAGGGTCAGCTAAAGCAGCAGAGGTCATTATGGTCCCAGGATGAAACAATCGCAAAATGTGGTCATTTTTAGATGAATAGCTTCTCGGCAGAGGTGCTGAATTATTTGCGTCATTAATTTTATCTAGTCATTAAAAGGCGCAAAGGCCGAGCTGATAAGACCATGTAAACATTATTACAATGCACCTCTCTTTTTTCAATGTTTTCTTGATATTGACCCTGCATCGACGGCGTGTCTTCCCGCAATTTTTCAGTTAGTTTTCGCGTGAGTGGCTGTTGTTAAAAATGTCTATCGAAGAGATTGGTGGAATTGTCCAGGTTGCTCTGCACGTCGTAGGTGATATTGACTTCTGGAGAAAAAATGCCCTTAAGCTTTAACATTTTCTAAACGTGTCAAGTCTTCTCCGCACCAAAGTTTTTTAGATCTTCACCGAACATGGACAACATTGAAAAAGTTGGCTCATCGTATAAATAATTTGTCGTTTAATTTTTCTGAAGGGGAATAAATCAATATTATTCCTTGAGATTTTCACAGAGTTTTCTGTGCAGGAAGAAGAAAAATCAATAGTTTTCAAGAATTGACGTTGAGTAGTTTTCCGTTGAAAAAATGAAGTACAATAGAAAATCTGCAACGTCGCAAACCCAGATCCGTGGTTTGGTAGTTTCACCGTCATAATTAGCACAGTTAAAAAGAGAAAAAACAGCTTCTCAACTTAAAAGAATCGCCGTTTATGTTGCTTTAAATGCGGCAACAAAGCGAGTAGCCGGAAATCCCATGAGTGAATCTTAATCGAGGAACTTGACCATTAACTAAACTAGCTCGAGTCCGAACTCTGAACTTAAACGTCTGGAGAAAGAGGTTTCGTCTGGGTATGAGCTTCTGAATCCGTTCACCAGTAAGTTTATCTTCTTATTTTCATTGTATTTTGACTTCAGGATAAGTCTAGATCTGAAAGTCTCACTCAGGGTTGCGGCAGACTTTGGAAAATTAAATTCCCTTATATATCCCTTTCCCCGACACGTTTTGGTAAAATTCCCTGACAATTCTGCAGTGCTAAGGAAGAACGCCGTATAAGCCTTCACGCGTTGCCATCCCCCTGGCAAATCACTAATTTTCAGGAACATTTTTTAATATTTACCTGCCAATTTCTCAGATAATTTTGTTTGTAATTTGATCTAAAACGTCTGAAAATTTCACGGAAAAATATTCATAATTTTCCTCAGAAATAGACATTTTATCGAAGGAAATTTGTCAACTCTCGAGTGTTCATACGGCGTTCTTCCTTAGCAGGGCAGAATTGAACGAATGGCAGATGAATCAGCTATTACAGAAAGGGCACAATCGACATTTTTTTCGAAATTGAGTTTTTTGCGGTTTTCGCATTAGTGCATGTAGACACATCCTGTAGTGCAGACAGGGCACTATATTCGCATTTTTTATGTGTTTTTGACAGGGGTTAAGTTCCTCACGTAGAGCAGAAAGGGCACTGTTGCAGCAATATAGTGCCGTTTCTGCAGTACATGCCCACTGGGTGTGCGCGCATCGGCAGCGGCAACTCGTCGTTTGTTTTGTTTTGATCAGGTTTTGATACGATTGAGAGGTTAGTATTGCGTTTCGAAACGACAGTGATCACGCTACACGCTTCACTCACGCTGAAAATGAAAGGAGTAATAATAATTGAACCTTGAGTGTAGGAAGTGAGAGGAGCTCTTAACAGGTTGGATGAGGGAGTAGGTAGAGGATTACTACGCTATTAAACTTCAAAGGATACATTTTTTTTTATTTTTTCTATTTTTATTTTTTTAAAATTCTTGACTTGAAATAAGCCAGAAATATTTTTAAAATTTACATAGCTGTGGGCAAACTACATGGTGAAAGTTCGAAATCGCATACCATCAATTGCGACATTGCCAATTTTATTTCGTCTTCTTTTTTTGTTCTTTAGTATTCTCTGTTAAAATTTTGTGTAAATTTTCTTCACACCATCAAGATTGTTTTCTGAAAATTTCATGGGAAAATCTCTATTAGTTCTCTTTAAAAAAATAGTATAAAAAGAGAGCAGAAATTTTGAAACGTTGCAATGGAGATATACAATTTCCAACTTTCGCTATAGTCATGCATCATTGCCATACATTTGAAATGAAAAACAAGGGCTAAAATAATTTTCTGGCTTCATTTTATCACTCTTAATGGCTCCTTCCCCCATGTATTACAGAAAGGGCACTAATGCTCTTCCTTCAAGTGTCATTATTTGCAACCCAGAAAGAGTATCATGTAAAATTTTTTTATGGAAATTGTAAGTCTACTTGGGGGACAAAAGAAAACCTCGAAAATTTTTTTTCCAAAAGCTTATAGTTTACTTAAATCAGTTTTTTGCATTTTCTGAACAGTTAACATTTCTGCAATAGTGCCCTTTCTGCAATATGTGATTCAGATGTTTAAAAAGACATAGTTAGAAATATTTTTCAGGCAAAATTTGTTGTTCAAAACGTCAAACACACTCGAGGTTTTTTGAACACAATTGAAGGTAATTTGACGATTTTGCCCTGACATTTTCGTCATTTTCCTTGACATTTCCAGGTTTTTCCGGTATTCCCTGACTGTGGCAACCCTGCAGTCATCCTCCGGTCCCTTTTCAAGAATTTGCACGATTTAACAGTAAATATTGCACATGTTCTCTTTCTTCTTTTCCGCAAAATGTAGTCCAAATAAGTAACTGTTTGTCGATCAAATTCAACTTTTTTTTCACTGGATTAGAGACAAATAACCTATGCATCACTCTAATTAAAACGTTGACGTCAACAAATTTCTGGCGAATAACGTTCATCTTGGAATCCTGCCAATCACTTCCAACAAGCAAATCTCTTCCTTCCTCTCAAGGAAGTCGGTTACCTTTCACCAAACGCTGCCCAGTATGTCGAAAATGAGACTTCAAAAACGTGTATTTTGGTTTACGACGCTGCAGATTTCCTGTAATATTTCATTATTTAATTTTAAAAATATTCATCGTATTTTTTTAAAAACTTTCCTGATTTTTCCTCTATGCGTGAAGAATTTCGCAAGAAAATTGTTACCTATTATGTTGGTCCGCTCTTTTATAGTGAACGAAAATGAGAGCGGTGATTATGATGCTCCGCCAAAGACATACGCGTTTTTTTTGATTTCACCGTCGACATGTCGCACAGAGGATCGAGTCAATAGGAGAGGCCGGACAAAGTTTGGAAACTTTAAACGCTTATATCTCCGTTTATACGAAACTTTGAGGTTCTGAAAGTGGTTCCATTGGTTTTATCTTGAATTTTTCTTTCAGAAACACTCCTACAAATTCAAAATGTGACGAAACAAACATCGAAATTTGCAGTTTCAGTCAAAAATGTTACGTCCGACCTCTCTGATTGACTCGACCCAATGTGTGTCGTCACCATCCGGCCACAGTGTCACAAGCGCCATGAGACGTTTCAAAATTTCAGCCGCTATTTTATATTTAAAGAAAAATTGTTGGTTGAATCTGTTTGAAAATTTCACTTCATTTTGTCGGCAGCATAAAGAAAATTAAGCGAAATTTTTAAACAGCTCCGTTGAACGAATTCTCTGCAAAAATATAAAATGGCGGCGGAAATTTTGAAACCTTGGCGCTTGTGATACTTCGGCCGGATGGTGACGATGTATCCTTTCTCGCATTAACAGTGAAAATTATTATCTCATTCGGATTAATTTCTTTTTTACTCTCATTTTATGAAGCTAATCCCCCCCACAGAAGCGGCTAAACGGTAATAACTCAATCCCAACCGGCCGATAACTCATTTTGACGCCGAATCCAACACTCGTCGAACAGGTCTGATACAGTGGCGTTAGCGTGCTTTGCGATGAATCGATTGATCTACCATTTAAACCAATGGAAAATGATCGATAGATAGAGTGTTCGCAACGAACACCCCAATAATCGATTCTTTACCATAGCTTCAAATGGAGAGAGCGATTATTCACGCCACGCCACTGGTTTGATAACACATTCGCGTGGCTCTTCGGCGCTTTTTCGTTGATAAAACCGGCCGAACACGACATTTTATCGCCAAATTCGGCGAGTTGTCCTACTGGGCGGGCGGAGCGAGAAAGGGGGCATGTCCAAAATTGCAACACTCGAAAGTAACGAAGAATGTTCCGACCATGATAAATGATTAAATTGCAATTATTCAGGATTAAGCCTCTGACGTCAGCTTTTATTGCCAAAATGAGCACGAGCGTTCACCTCAGAGGTTCGCCCAACACTTTCAGAGAGCCAAATGAAGGTCATTGTTGCCAAAATGAACGGATCAAACGGAATGTTTCTCTGAAAGAAAGAGGGATTTGTGATTTCAACATTTGGACCGCGTTTTACAGAAAGGAGCCAAGCCACATTAGATATTGCTAAAATTGGGCAATTTAATTTTTACCTGAAAACGGTTGCGCGGGTTTTTTATAAATTTCAGTAAATTTTCTACATAGTACGAAGCGAATTCCTTAATATTTGCAAAGGAATCAGCACACACGTTCTCTTGAAAAAATTAAATTGTCCTGTTAAATTTGGCAATAGCTAATGTGGCTTGGTTCCTTCCCGCTAAACACGGCCCAATTTATGCTTAAACGTCCGTGTGATAGTCCTTTGGTTGTTAACATCAAACTTTATCACCCTCGCATTATTTATCAATATTGTTTTCGATATTCTGCTTTACCAGGACCATACCATCCTCATTTACATACCTACTGATTGTGAGTGATGTGTCATCTACTTACATACTTCAGTGACTCGGATTTTAAATTATCAGATTTGCATCGAGAGAAACTTTCTAGATCACGCCGGAAACTTCCCACATGCTGTTCAGTAATTTGTTCGACTTCTAAACATATGACACTATCTCAAAGATGCAACACACCTGCTTCTAAATGTTGTTAAATCAGTTTCTTTTGTCTCGAAAGTTTCGGTCCATAAACCGCTTTGAATTGATTGAATGAAGACGTCTTGCGTCTATAGGGCATTAAACCTTCATTTTAATTGTATTGTCAGTGCATCTTTATTCAAACATGGCGACTCATGAATAAACTTTTCCTCCCACGTTGAAGATGTGAATGTTGTATCCCATCCTTATGTTCATTAACATACCTGATTTGATCGGGCATGATTCCTGCGCCATCTCAAATTTAATTTTTTCTACAGTTTGATACGATCTCTTTTGAGCTAATGTAAATTTTAATTTTGGCGGACACATCAAAGCTTCTTTGTAAAAAAAAAAAAAAAAATTCAGACTCAGTGTTAATATAGAACATTTTTTCGAGTTACTCAGATTTCTGAGAGTCGCCGTGAGTTTTTTTCAGCAACGGAGAAAATGCCTTGCTCCAATGTTAACGAATAAAGGAATTGGATTCGTAAAGGAATAAGTAAGCGTGTTAGTAAAGTTACAATTTTGGAATCTTCCTGGTCCCAACGTTACTATGTTAAATCGAATTCAGTTTCAATATCCATGTACAACTCAAAATTCACTCGAGCCAAATTTTTTTTTAACGGTGTTGAAATGGTTGGAATTTGACATTTACCTTTCAAAAAGATACCGCCTTGTTGATGAGAGAAGGAGTCTTCCAATCACAAGAGAACGGAAGGTATTGCATTTATCTTACGTGAATTCTTATTAGAAAATTGCCAGTTATCAAATAGATAAAAATGAGGTTGATTCGTTAAGGAATCCTAAGAATTGAATATATTTAGAAGACTTAAAGAGCTTTTCAGTATTTTTAAACTTTCAGTAATTTTAATATCAAGTTACGTTATAGACTCACGGCATATATAAGCTGTGAAACCTGGATTTTAATTTTTATATCTACCTAATGAATTTTTTTTAAAATAAGAAAATTGTTAGATGTGTACATTGCATATAGCCAAATTTACCCATCATAAAAAATTAAAATTCATACATTACATTCACTTTTTCGCTCCCCTTACGGGTACATCAGGAAGTATTGTCATTTTAAAAGAAAAAAAAGAAGAGAAAAAGTTGAAATTAGGCGTCTGAAGGTGCCTGGAGTAAAAAAAAAACAAATTTGAAAAAATGTGTGTCCGTCCGTCAGACGTCCCCCAGATCTGTGTACAGCCATATCTTAAATTCTAATTGTTCAATTTCATTCAGAATTTGCATGGAGGACCACATCTATGGTCTCCTTATGCACGTTAAACGATTTGAGGGTGCGCTACAATTTGGAAGGGGGGGGGGGCAAGGGCCAAACATGATTCTTAGCAAAATCACACGGAAAGCTCATTTTGAAGGACTGTAATTTTCGAACAAATGCCTTTAATTCTTTAAAAATGTGCTTTTTTTTTTTTTTTTTTTTTTTTTTTTTTACATTTTTTTGCGATGTAAAACTTGGCTTGATTGAAATATACGTGTCCTCGGAGTAATTTTTTCCCACAACGTCAGGATACCAGAGGGTAAGAGGTACGTATCTCGCCGGTATTTCTCATCTAATCCAAGGACAATTACAGTGTAATCGGGTGATATGAGCGGGTCTCGACTGTGAAAGACACCACGTGGGTAATTATGTTAAACATCGTCGCCTCTCTGGCGTAACGGCGCACCTCAATATCCACATGAGCCCTGGTTCACGTATAAGTCTATGCTTTCTGGGGTTCATGAGGAGCTCGAAATACGCCCATACGCCGGAGGAGCGACGACATTTCTCCCGTTGCAGCCACCGCAAGTCCTTTTTTGTTGCCTACTCTGCAATCCCGATGTAATCAGAGTTCTAGGTGTAATAACAACGAATACCCGGTGCATTTTAAATGGGACAATGGTCCTTTCGAGCTGCAAGACTTCATTTACAGAGTAAGTTCTTTGGCGGGCAAACGAGGAAGTCCGAGGCGTTGGGTGTGCGGCTCTTCATCCATCAACGCTGACCCGTCAACACTCAACGCTCAACACTCGCACATGCATTATGCACCATCAGCGAGGAGACTCTATAAATTGCGGATCATCATTCCGCTATTGTTCATTGTGTGATTTATGTCCTTGCGCGGAGGAAAGTGGTTGTGGGTGCACGGTGCACGCCCGCGCAAGATGGGAAATATTTCACAGAATGTGGCGACTTTTCATAAGTCACTGAGTCGGGAGAAAGGGGGCCTCAGGTAAATGATAAATATAGGTAAGGTTATAATGGAGAATTTCACGGAAAAAATTAAATTGCTGATTTAAAAATTCAATTGCTAAAAAAAAGTGACTGCAATGTTTCAACGTAGATTTTACATTACTGTTCGTTTTGATCTTATACGAATCATTTATCAAGCCCTTCCAAATTCGCCGAATGTACTATATTCATCAAGATTCTACAAATCCAATGACCTCTAAAAAGTTTTACGACGGGATCTCGAAGCGCGTGACTAGCTGAGTTAAAAATGCCCGAATCGCTAAATTTCCACGAAACAACCTCATCACGAGCTCCACGTCGCACAGTGGATCGAGTTAATAGGATAGGTCGGACGAAATTTGAAAACTTCAAACGCCTATAACTCCGTGTATACAAAACTTTAAGGTTCTAAAAGTGGTGCCATTGGTTTTCTCGTGAAATTTTCTTCAAGAAGCACCCCTTATAGTGTGAAATGTGACGAAATAAACATGAAAATTCGCAGTTTTTGTCCAAGATTTAATGTCCGACCCTTCTAATTGACTCGATCCACTGTGCGTCGGTTCGTTAAAAGGATACATTACAACCGTCATAGTAATAACGTTACGCAATGACTCATTGAGAGTTAGATAATAATTAAGTCTGCCCAATTACAGTGCATCGACTCTGTTATCAGCACATGCTCCGACACTCTGTATTTTTACACGCAGCGTCAAATTATACATCCGCGAGGTGAATAAAAAATAAAGCGAGAAAAAACTGATACAAGTTTATTCTCGGTAAAGGTCACATAAATGAGGTTCGTCCACGAAACTGCATGTTTCCAGTTATGGCCCTCTACGGTCCACGCAGTATGTGCTTCGATGGTGAAAATCCCCTCGAAGTACGAAACACAGCAGAATTAAAATTTCACCGAGTGAATCGAAAGAAAATTGTTTGTGTTTTCATTTTTGGAAAGGATTTGATATTGTTTACGATTTTTACTTTCAGGCAATTCTTATCTTCCTGGGGTGAAACAGCACAAATCAGATGAGCACGTTTTTACTCGAACTGTTGAAAAATTCCTGAGATCCAATATTCTATGTTTAAAGTGATGAAAATACAAGTCATCCCGAGAGGACACCACCGAGTTTCCGTTCCTCAATTTCATTTCACTGATTATACTGTAATTAGATCAATCAATTCATACCGTAAATGGTCTGATAAAATTCAATTTTGGAAGTTCCTTCCGCAGAAATCTCCAGCCAGTCGAATAAAGTGATTTCAGAGCCGTGGGAAGATGAGAAGGGGTCGCATTAATGTAAAGTAATGACATTTTTTATTTATTCCTCTGTGTAGCCGGTTCAAATTGAAATGGAGCTTTGCATGTGTCAGGATTTAGCAATGCTTACGTAAAATTTTGCGAGAAACACGATGGTGCCACTGGTTTTCTCTGAAACAACTCCGAATCTCAAAAAAAGGTCTCAAAGTTGAGGCTGTAATGGAGGGGACATCCCACGCTACCCTAAGAGTCCACTCTGTATCAAGACAAACTCTCTATGCGAAAACGAAGATAGGGAGCAAATACACAAGTAATAAAGTCCCTCAACAAAGTGGCAGCCCTGATAATGGATTTGCTCCCTATTGTTTGCGAGAGTTTGTCTTGGTGTAAATGTGGACTCTCGGGGTTGTATGGGATATTCCCTCCATTACAACCTCAACTTGGAGAGTTTTTTTTTTAAGTTTTGGCGTTGATTTCAGCGAAAACCAGTGGCGCCATCATGTATCTTGCGAAATTTTACACAGGAATCAGTACTTAAATCGCAAGTTCCTAATACATGCAAGAGCTCCATGCTACCGTGAAGGAAAAACGTCGTATGAATCATCTGGCGTTGCCAAATTTCCCCGAGAAATCACAAATTGACAGGAGAATGTGTGATTATTTTTCTTTAAATTTTTCAAAGGATTACATTCGTAATTGGGTCTAAACATTTTGATCGTTTCAAGAAGAAATATGCATAGCTATCTTCATAAATAAGTATTTTCCAAGAATGAACTTGGCAACATTCGAATGCTCTTACGGCGATTTTCCTTAGCATGGCAGCATTGATCGTGGCTTTCTGACAGCCCTCACTATTTTCACCCAAAAATGGCAACGCCGCACAACACCCCCATCAAACCTGGAACGCGGCGCCATGCCACGCCGTGCAATGGAATGCGTCTCATGGCAGCTGCGTGCCGGCTGGCGAGGGATGTCACGACTCACGTATACGCAACATTTTTCGAAAATGGAGCGAGCGGGGATCGCGAAGGGATAACCCGGTTTTCAAGCGACCCTTATTGTCAAATTTAAGACGTTAAGGGGGCAATCGATTCCTGATATGATCAAGGAGCAGGGCCGGATTTACCTACATGCCGCCCATGGGCCGCCTGTATTTTGCCGCCCCCTTTTCGTTCGTATTGAAACATCAGTAAAAACCATCAAGTGAACATGCCAGCGGGGGAGGGATGCATTACACGCGTGTACTCGTGTTGGACACATTTTTTGGGAAAGCCCTGTCAACACTACTAGCAAAAGTTCACGGAACTTTGTGCGAAAGTTAAGTTTCGTAAACCTATTTCTGTGTGGACAAGGCCTTCCATTCATAAGAAATGAACGAAAAAATTATGAAAGAACAGACATAAA
Organism: Bemisia tabaci; assembly: GCF_918797505.1. Classification (NCBI taxonomy): domain Eukaryota; kingdom Metazoa; phylum Arthropoda; class Insecta; order Hemiptera; family Aleyrodidae; genus Bemisia; species Bemisia tabaci. The sequence continues at coordinate 26,219,853 of NC_092801.1, read as the reverse complement.
TTTGGTTTAATGATTTTAACTTCCGCCGCCGCACCGTGTTTGGCGCAATGCGTGAAGTATACTGACAGCCTTGTAGGCGCTGTGAGTTTCACGCCGACCGCTGCTGAACGCACTGTGTTTGACGCAATGCGTGAAGTATTCACGCAGTCTTGTAGGCGCTAATATGTGTTAGATGCCGATCGCCGCGCCGAGGGCTTCTCCTTTTCATCTCAAGTCCTCGTCATCATTTCTCTCTAAGTCGCGCCGTTCCGGGCCAAATTGCGTGTTTTAACTATTTGGTTTCTCTCTTAACTTGAATAATTAAAGGTGCTGTCTCGTGTGTCTCTGAAAGACGACAAAATTAGAAATTATTAGACTCTCAGGAAATGAGATTTTTTGTCGCCTTCTCTCGCGTTTGTAATTTTTTTTTTCTAAATCCGATTTTGTTTTATACCTACATTTAAAAAAATTGCAAAATTTGCCGCCCCCTATAGATTTGCCGCCATGGGCCGCGGCCCATGTGGCCACCCCCTTAATCCGGTCCTGTCAAGGAGAATATTGGCGAGACAAGATTACTGGTGTGCTAAGAAAGAACGCCGTAAGAACATCCGAGAGTTGCCAATTTTCCCCGAACGTAACATGTATTTTTGAAGAAGGTTATGCATATTTTTCTTGAGAAATTAAGATGTATTAGATTAAATTTCGAACGAAATTGTCTGAAAAATTGGAGGAAAAATTTTCAGAATTCTTCCAGTATATTCTTCTTTTATTGAAGGAAATATGGCAACAGCTGAATGCTCATATGTCGTTCTTCCTTAGCACGGCAGAGTAATACACAAATATAGCCCGAATAATTCAATTAAAAAACACAAGAAAATGGGTAACTAAAAGTATAAAATATAGAAACAAAAAGGCTGGGAAGCTTGTAATCTTTACAAATTTATATATTTTTTTTGTGTCCTGGTCAAGGAGGGGGTTGAAATCATCGCAGAACGTCCGAGGCTCTGTGTATATATTTTTTTAGTCTTTTATACACCAGATTTTTTATTCTTTTGATTACCAAATGGAAATGAAAAGTGAAATTGTAAGGAATTGTTTCATTTTCAGCTTTTCCAACTTAAATCCTACAATTTTTGGTGGAGCGTATGTTCTGTTGTTTAGAACCAAACGATACATCGAACCACAATCGAATACGATCCGTGAGACGAGAAAACTGCATGCACTGGATTATCACACCCATACTTCCACGTGCAAACCCGCGCTCTTCACCCCGATCTCCCCTCGAACATCGTGGCAACACCGGGGCGTAGTAGGAGTCAGGCGGGCGGGGTGGGGGTGCCTTCATTGATTTTTCCCCCTTCGCACGCAGCCCGCCACGCTCGCCAGCGCCCCTCCCACCCCACCAACCACCCCCCTCTTTTCGCCAACCCCCCTCCTCTTCACGACGCAGCATCCGCCGCTGGAGTGATCTTGACTGTAGTGTTAGACTCCCCTGGCACGGCAGGCGACCCGCAATGCATGCTGAATTGGGGTAGGGGCTCCCGATGGTCAAATAGGTGAACCTATGAAGAACGGAATTTCATTCGATCGTTTGTACATTTGTCTTAGAGCCAATGGGTTACTTCTGCCGTCCTTAGCAAAACTCCGTTCTAGATTTTTTCAGCTTTTGACTGACCAAATTTTAAATACTGAAAAATTAACGACCATCTCTGCCGTTCACTGGAAAAACGCCGTGAATCCTTTCAAGACTCTATATTTTTCTTGCACACATATACTGTTCTATTACGAGAAAACCTGATCACCATGATGCTTCATTTTGTAAATGTAAATTCTCAATGGTATGCCGCTGTCTGCAAATTTGAAGTATTTATTGAACACTCTTGTATTTTACCGGATCTCATTTTCACATTTTTTTATCCGTCGACTAATGAGAAACATTCAGAATTTTTCATGAAGTTCCTATTGTGAAACTGCGATGCGGCGAGAATCTGCGCGCATGCTGATAAATTCTTGGCATTTAATTCCTGCAATCACGCACCTTCATGAGGAAAGAAATAAAATGTTCTCAAGTAAATCAATTGCGTCCGATTCCTAATGATTGAAAAAAAGCAAAAGTAAATAATTTACGAGACCCTATTTGGATCTAAATTATGAAACGCACTATTTAAAATTCAAGAATCTGGAAATGGAATCATGCTCTAGATCTTGTCGCTTAGTCACCCACATTCTCCCCCCTCCCCTCAAAAAAAAGAAAAAAAGAGAAAGAAACCTTGACAATCCTTCTCTGAAAAAGCTTAACATATAATTTATAGTTGTTCAGGATAGGAGTACTAATTAGGTTTGTAAAAATCTTCAGCGTGACCATTGAGTTTCCTTAGCTCGATTATGATAAAGATTTTAAATTCATTTACATGAAAATTAAGTGAAAGTTACCATCCGTATCTAGCGTGAATATGTCACTTGATGCACCATAAAAATGTATACTAAAACTCAACAAAAATGGTTCATTCTTCGCTGTTTCAGAGAAATTTCCGAGTGGCGCATTCTCTAAAAAAAAAAAAAAAAAAAAAAGTTTTATTTTCCCTCTTTCTCTTTTCATTTTTCTTAAGGGGGATTTATAGCACTTAGAACTTATCGATTGGTCGATCGATAAATTCTAAATGTTAGCATTTTTTCAATAAAAAAATCCCGAGAGTTACGAGTCACTCGTATATCACTTCGTAGCACGTCTGGTACGCTTATTCTTGAAAGTTTACATTGAAAAACTCCGGAGTAACTGAAAAAAAATCCCAGATTTTGTGCGAAAAATGCATACTGCCCATATAGATCGATTTCGATACATCAAATAGGTGAGATTGTATCGATATCGATTGGTTCAATATGTAAACATAGCCTCAAAATTCAATCGAGTAATCTGAGGAAACGAGGGTTTTCTGATAGATTTTTTATTCTTATGATTACTAAATAGCATCGCAAGGTAAAATAGTTAGGAATTTTCTCATTTTCAGCTTTTCCGACTGAAATCCTGAAAGTTTTGTTTGAGGTTATGTTCTATTGTTTTGAACCAAACGAAACATTGAACCACTATCGAATACGATCTATTTATATGTTGAACCAATCGATACCGATGCAATATCACCTGTTTGATGTATGGAATACGATAATTCAGCAGCGGTGATTAGTATCGCGGGGGAGGCGGTACGTCATTATCGTGCGGCATCACCATTCGCCATCTCCGCGCCGATGACGGGATCACGATCTCCGAGTGCAAGTGCAACAGTCGACACTTAATCATGGTGCATTTGCATTTTTAATCCGGATCCACCGTAGAACCGTCTCACCGGCGACAGACGTGTTTACAAATCATTTGAGTCACGTATCCAGTCGCGTGAGCAGCGCCGCGGCTGCGAGATCGCCTCCGAAACTCGAAAAATCCAGTTTCCGGGATTTTTAGTGTATTTTCCGAAAAAATACGCCGTTGCATTTTTTTTTGTTACAATTTCCTTTTGAGATCTGCCGTGCAAAGGAAGAAATTTTCAGAGTATTGAAAGCAAACTGATCCATCGATAGGTCAATTTTTTTGTCGAATATCGACGGTGAAACTACCAAACCACGTATCTCGGTTTGCGACGTCGCAGACTTCCTGTCATACTTTATTTTTTAAATGAAAAACTACTTAACGTCTAGTCTTGAAAATTTCTGTGCTTTTTCCTCTTCGTGCGAAGAAAATTCTGTGAAAATTTCAAGGAATGATATTGATTTGGTCTACTTCAAAAAAATAAAATGCGAGCTGAGATTTTTAAACACCGCAAACGAGATACGTGGTTTGATAGTTTCACCGTCGAAATGCACCGACACACAGTGAATCGACTCAAGGGAGAGGTCGGATAAAATTTGGAGACTTTAAACGCATATAACTCCGTTTAAACCAAACTTTGAGGTTTTAAAAGTGGTTTTATTGGGTTCCTCGTGAAATTTCCTTCCAGAAACACCCCTTAAAATTTAAAATCTGACGGAATGAACATCGAAAGCAGTTTTAATCAAATATTTCATGTCCGACCTCTCTGATTGACTAGATCCACCGTGTGCCGTAGGTAGATTAATGAAATGCACCATTCGTTGTAAAGTACAGTATTTGGCAACGTCGCATAGCGGATCGAGTCAATGGGAGAGGTCGGACAAAATTTGAAAACTTTCAAAGCTTGTAACTCCGTTATTATACAACACTTTGAGGTCTTAATAGGGGTTCCACTGGTTTCGTCGTAAAATTTCCTTTTAGAAACACCCCTAAAAATTGAAAATGTGACGAAATGAAATTAAAATTTGCAGTTGGAGTCAAAAATCTCATGGCCGACCTCTCTGATGTACTCGATCCACTGTGTCCCGTATGAGAATTCGAGAGTCGCCAAATTTTCTTCGGTAAAATGTTTATTTTTGAGGAGAGTTATCAATATTTTTCCTTGAAATTTTTAGGAGCTTCGGGTGAAATCGCGAAAAAAAATATTTGAAAAATTAGAAGGAAAATATTCATAAATTTACTAGGAAATTCGCATTTTATCAAAGGAACTTTGGCAACGCCTGAGGGTTCAAAAGACGTTCTTCCCTTGCACGGCAGCGATGGATCCCCAGCTTTTAGCTGTGAGTTCTCCTACCATTTTGGTTTATATATCAGAAGCAAATAATCAAATCAGGCATTTTGTCATCTGCCTGGCAAATAATCAAATTTTTCTTACCTACTTGGATTGAAATTCTGATTTTTTTGCTAACTTTTTAGACAAAATAATTATTCACTCAAGCAGAGAATGAGTTTTTGTAAAAATTGGCATCATTTAGATATAAAAAAATGAAATCTAGGTCTTAAACGAGCTTTTTAAAGGGATCACCAACGTGCCATAAGTTCAATACATTTTTTTGACTTTGTTAGTTTTTGACAGAGACAATATATGCTACTAGTTAAATTGGAATCTACTTCAAAGCTGATATTAATACTCATTTCACACGTGATTAGTTGGTTTAATTAGGCAGGAAGCTCCATCATTTCGTTGAATGTACAATACTACCCTTTGGAAGTTAATGACCTTGCTTGAAAGAAATCACACTTGCTCTCAAGGCGCATGATGTGGTTCCTTAAATAAGATAGCTAAGCTAGGTTGCGAGTCCCCCCATTCAAACCTCCTTCATTTCATCGGATAGGCAATTTCATCTCCGGAGAGTTAAAATAGTTGCTCAAGAAATCACGCTCGCATTAACGGCGCAACGGCGAGCGCCGGCGTGGTTTCGGGTCCCCGGATTCGAAGTTCCTTCATTTCATCGGATATGCAATTTCATCTCCGGAGAGTTAGAATAGTTGCTCTAGAGGAATTACGCTCGCAATAACGGCGCAATAGAGTCGCTTTATACTGAAGGTAAAGACAGAGCGGGGCCATTTCTGATTGGTTCCCGTATTTTAGGCCCTCACAGTGTCACAAACGGGTATAAAGATTACAGTTTCACCAATTGCAAAGATTATAAACTGGAATGGACCGGGGAATAGGTGGTAAGGCAAGGAACAAATGATATGAGAGTGGGACGGAGACAAGAATGGAGATGTTGCACGTGTGAGGGATTTGCGATTTGACTATTGATTCTTATGTACAAGTTCGCGAGAAACACGATGGTGCCACTGGTTTTTTCTGAAACCATCTCCCAAGCTCAAAAAAAGCTCTCAAAGTGAGGCCAAAATGGAGGGATATCCCACCCTACCCTGAGAGTCCACCTCTACATCAAGGCAAACTCTCCATGCAAAGATGTGGAGCAAATACATTGACAGGGCTGCCACTTCATTTGGGGACTACAAAACTGAAAACACGGCAACCCTGCTAATGGATTTGCTCCCTATCTTTGCATGGAGAGTTGGTCTTGATGTAGACGTGGGCTCTCAAGATAGCGTGGGATTTCTCCTCCATTTTGGCTTCAACTTGAGAGCTTTTTTTGAGCTTGGGAGTTGATTCCAGATGAAACCAGTGGCACCATCGCGTTTCTCGCCAACTTTTACGTAAGAATCGATAGTCAAATCGCAAATTCCTCACACATGCAACATTTCCATTTCGAAGATCACCGTGCGCCACCCGCGCTGTAAATAATTTCGCGATCCTCTTATCTCGTCGCTCCTCTGACGTAAGGGCATAATTCGATTTTCGCATGAGCCCCAGAGAGCATGGATTTATATGTAAAAAAGGGCTCTCTTAGAAATTGAGATAAGTCCTTACGTCAGAGGAGCGACGACGGTCTGTCCAAGCTGAACGCATTATGCAAGCTTCCAAAGCTCTCCCGAATAAAAGTTCGCCTCCACTGGACTCCGGCTGCGCCTGTTAGCGAAAGAAAATTGAATTGCCAGACACCCGCAGGCATGCCCTCTCGTCTTGTCGTTCTTTTGATCCGAGTTGTCCCTCCATTAGACGTCTGTTTCTAGACCATTTCCGGTATAAGCGAGAAAGCAATTGGTATTTTAAGCCAATATTGACTTTTCCTAAAGGAAAGAATGTAAGTGCATCTCAACATTGCAAAATCTCCACTCAAAGCGGGTATATTGCAAGCAAGAGACACAGCTGGTTGTCTAGTTGTTGTTTATGGGAGTTTGTCTTATCTTATTTATGGGTTGTTGTGCATCAAGCAAGGGATATAGAGTTAGAGAAATAATAATAAGGTATTATCTTGTTCAAGTGAGTTTCTCCTTAGCCATACTTGTTTTTATTTTATTTTGTATGTTTAATTTAGGTTATTTCTATAGGTTTACTCTAATTCTGGGATTAATAATTAAGGTAGGAATATTTCCCTTTCATTTCTGGTTTATTTTAAATTGTGGAAAACTCGACTAGACTCGTTTCTGGATAGACTTTCCAATAAAAAATTTGCTTAAAATCACGTTAGGCAAACTGAGAAAGTCTACATTTACTCCTTAGTGCGTAATCTGCGTAGTATGTAACACGCTTTTTCAAATTTACTGCGTATGCGGGCAGTTTGTCATGGGAAATCGAAAGGTTGTTTTTTTCGAATTCAGTTGCTTTTTAAAGCAAAGATAGGTTCACGGTTCATAGGTTGACATTTCGTGGTTCTGGTGTTTCGATTGATGTGTAACGCTTTCTCCAAAAATCATCAAAGATCTTGATTTTCGAAATTTTAATTTTCTTCCACTTGAGCCAGCGGGACAGTCGAAAACATCGACCCAAGTGAAGGAACATTGAAATTTCAAAAATCAAGATCTTTGGTGTCTCTTGGGAAAAAGTGGAATGTATTGCGGGTTCATCAATTAAAACGCTAATTCCTCGAGAAGCCAGTCGTTAACCTATGCTTGCCTTAAAATCGACTGAATTTGGGAAAAAACACATTGTTTCGATTTTCTATGAGGAGTTCAAAAGCGATCGTCGGGTGTCTGATTAGCTGAAAATTTAGCGCAGGACGATCAGGCCAGGTCAGGCGGCCACGATTTTTTCCTTTTTCATGTTGGTTTTTATTTGAATCAGTGAGTTCGAAAACACACCAACTCGGGGTTTTTTCGATTTTCACTGTTTACGGTTTAGTAACACTTATGGATAGAATCATCTGCGCGCAAAAGGAAATTTCGAAATTGCAATCGGAAAAGAGAAGAATCGAAGTATTCCATTGGAAATACCAATTTTTGGTCATTTCAAGGGAAACGTGTGACCATCCGATTTTGCTGTTTTCTTTTTTCGGTTCAGTATATACCTTGTTCCAACAAATTATATAAATATTCAAGCGTTATGCAGGTCGAAAAATATAAATTTTTCAGGGCAGACTATGAAAAATCAGTTTCTGAAAATCGGTGAGAACGAAAACACACCAACTCGGAAATTTTTAAACGCTTAATTCTCTGTTATCGAACATGGTGTATCGATTTCAACTTGGTGCTTTACAAAGTCTCTAAGTACTTGTCCTTTGGCACCAAAAAGGTTTCTCTTGAACTAACTTCTTAGCCCACTGCGCAGTTTTAGGTGTTTTCTGAACAATTTTTTTTCCGAGTTGGTGTGTTTTCGTTCTCACCGACTTTCAGATACTAATTTTTCATAGTCTGCCCTGAAAAATTTATATTTTTCGATCTGAATAACGCTTGAATATTTATATAACTTGGTGGTACAAGGTTTACTGAACCGAAAAAAGAAAACCGCAAAATCGGATGGTCACCCGTTTCCTTTGAAATGGCCAAAAATTGGTATTTCCAATGGAATACTTCGATTCTTCCCTTTTCCCGTCGCCGTTTCGAGCACTTCCGATTGCAATTTCGAAATTTCCTTTTGCGTGCAGATGCTTCTATCCATAAGTGCTACTGAACCGTAAAAAAGTGAAAATCGAAAAAAACCCGAGTTGCACTGAAAAAAAATTCTCGGCGTTTTTACCAAGGTCCGTTGGTACCTTCATCATATCACTTTTTTACTAATTATTGGTAGTTTTACCAAGAGAGACTGGTAAGCTTACCTAAAAACCGGTATTTTTACTGTTTTTTGCAGGTAAGAATACCACTTTTATTGGTAATCAATTCCCGGTATTTTTGCCATTTTGTCTCGGTAATTCTACCACAGTCGATAAAAAATATTGGCGTTTTTACCAAGGTCCAGTAAAATTACCGAGAAAGTTCAATAATTTTACTGAGATTTCTCGGTAAAATTACCAATTCCATAAATGGTAATTTTATTAAGAAAAAATTGGGATCAAATAGAACCCTGAATTCTTGGTAATTTAACCCCTTTCTTAGTAAATACACCGAGATTTTTTTTCAGTATGGTGTGTTTTCGAACTCACTGATTCGTTTCCTCTTTGGTGTTTATCCTTGGACGACCCTGTACATGTAATAATATGTTGATTTGTACTCACTTATGCAGCAGACGGCGAGGAGCCTGACGGATAGATCGGGCGGGTCGCAGTCGACGAAGAAGGGCTTGAGGACGTAGATGCTGAAGGTGAGGGCGACGATGGCCTGGGAGCAGGGGCGGACGATCATGCACTCGATCCAGAGACGGATGAACGCCAGGAAAGGCCCGAACGTCTCCATGATGTACGCGTAGTCGGCCCCCGACTTGGAGATCATGCATCCCAGCTCCGCGTAGCAGTAGGCGCCAACCTGCAGTCAAAAATGTCATCGCAATGTCAAAAATTTGTAGAAATAGACGGCAGGAAACGCATCTGTCGCAGGCAAACAGTCAAATCAGGCAGCTAGTCAAACGCCTAGGTAGATACAGTGAAAGCTCGCTAAGTCAAATTGTGTAGGAACCAAGAAAAAAATTCGACTTAAGCGGCAATTCGTTTTAATCTGCAGTCAAAAATTTCATCGCAATGTCAAGAATTTGTAGAAATAGACGGCAGGAAACGCATCTGTCGCAGGCAAATGAGGGCCGGATTAATGGGGTGGCCACATGGGCCGCGGCCCATGGCGGCAAAATGTAGGGGGCGGCATTTACATATAGCAATCTCTTTGAATGTAGGTATCAAAACAAGCGGGAAAGTTCTAATACTGTCGTATTAGAAAAGCGCTCAGGTGTTAGTCAATGTATTTAGTGAAGAAAGGAAGTATAAACTCCGGCGACTTGGCTGGGAAATGGAAATAAAACATCAGATGATAGCTATCAAAGGTTACCAAGGAAACTGTAAACGCGTTTTTTCGTTTCCCGAAAATGATAGTCACCGTTGAGCTCATCAGGCGCGTTTTTTTTAGGCTTCATTTAAGTTCAACGATCAATTTCGATAAGAATTACTCTACCGCTAAGAAATTTTCTTATAGACAAACGATCGAAACTACCTGCGCATTACGTTAAAAGCATAAAATACAGTTTTCACAGCTTTATTTATTTTAAAAATGGACCCCCCCCCCAAAAGCCTGCACATCGATGAGCTGGTGCGCCATTTAAACGAATTAGCACTAGTATACTAGTACTCTAGAGGCAAGTCGAAATCAAAAAGCGCTGCCTATCGGCTGAGCGCTTAAAAAAGAGAGATAAAAATCGGATTCATGAGAAAATAACTTACAAATGAGAAAAGGCGACAAAATCTCTCATTTCCTGAGAGTAAAAGTAGAGTAATTTTTAATTTTGTCGTCTTTCGGTGATACAAGAGACAACACCTTTAATTAGTCGAGTTTAAGAGAGAAACCAAACACGCAATTTGACCCTGGAACGGAGCGGCTCGGCGATCGGCATGAAACGCATAGCGCCTACAAGACTGCATGATACTTCACGCATTGCGTCAAACACACTGCGGTCAGCAGCAGTCGGCCTGAAACGCATAGCGCCTACGAGACTGCATGAATACTTCACGCATTGCGCCAACACATTGCGGTCGAAGCGGCGGCGCTGGAAGTTGAAATATTTAACCACATTAATGTTTGTTCTTTCATAATTTTTTCGTTCGTTTTTTATGAATGGAAGGCCTTGTCCAAACAGGGATGGGTTTGCGGAACTGAACGTTGGTCATTGTTGCCAGGGCTTTCACAAAAAATGTGCTTAACACGAGTAAACGCATCTCATACACCCAGTCCCCACCGGCACGTTCACTTGATGGCTTTTATAGATCGCATTCGACAGATCACACAAGTGAGATTATATTGATATCGATAGGTTCAACATGTAACCACAGCCTCAAAAGTCAATTTAGAAATCTGAGATAACGGGTCATATGTGATCGAATTTTAATTCTCTCGAGTACCAAATGGCAATGAAAAGTGAAATCGTTAGGGATTTTCTCAATTTCAGCTTTTCCAAATTAAATCCTAAAATTTTTGTTTGTGGTTATGTTCTATTGTTTTGAACCAAACGATAAATCGAACCACTGTCGAATACGTTCTATTGATGTTTCAAAACAAGTGAGAAATGAGAGGAAAAATACAGGCGCCCCATGGGCGGCAAGTAGGTAAATTCGGCCCTCAGGCAAATAGTGAAATCAGACAGCTGGTCAAATGACTAGGTAGATACAGTGAAAGCTCGCTAAGTCGAATTGTGCGGGGACCAAAAAAAATTCGACTTAAGCGGCAATTCGTCTTAATCTGCAGTCAAAAATGTCATCGGAATGTTTGGAATTTGTGGAAATAGACCACAGGAAAAATATCTGTCGCAGGCACATGGTCAAATGAGGCATCTAAGTGTCAGGCGCCTAGGCAGATACAGTGAAAGCTCGCAAAGTTGCGAATTGTGTGGGGACCGAAGCAAATTTCGACTTAAGCGGCAATTTGTCTTTACCGATTCTCCATTTAACACTAGCAATTTCGATACCATGCTTAAATTTACGAATACGAGTAATTTTTAGGGGTCTGGAGGTGAGTGACACGTATGTGACAAAGGGAGAGGGAGAGAGAATAGAGGCTCACATCATGCCTCTATCAACATCTAAATAATAATTTAGCTGTATAGGATCGCCTTCTCTTCCGAATCTTCGCGCTGTTTTACGGAAGGGACAAGGAAACAGAAGATATTTGGTGTCTTGAAGTCCCTGGGACAAGTGATTTTCTTTAATAGCTTTGTTTACGACCAGGTGTTTGTGTTTAAACGCCCTACAGTGGATCGAGTCAATGGGAGAGATCGGACAAAACTTAGAAACTTTAAAAGCTCATAGGTTCATTTATACAAAAATTTAAGATTTTAAAATTGGTTCTATCGGTCTTTTGAAATTTGCCTCTAGATGCACCCCTTAAAATTTAAAATGTGACAAATTTAACGTCAAAATTTGCAGTTTTAGTCAAAAATTCCATGTCCGACTTCTCCTATTGACTCAATCCACTGTGCGACGTAATAAATCTCACCCTCTCTGAACCGCGCTCGATCAAGAGACCTGTAAAGTTAATCACGACAGAGTGACGTTTTCAGACTACTGTTTGATGCTTGATGAAACTACCCACATTTTTTTTTTGCCCCTTACTACCGAATGCTCCTGCATCGAAGTGATTCATCCTCCCGGAAAAAAAAAAAAAAAAAAAAAAAAAAAAATGGATGTCATACTCGATTTATCCGAATAGCGCAGATTGCAGTAAATTGCGGTTACATGATCAAATTTTTGCCACTGGGTCGCAAAGTGGAACGACCTAATAAAAGAGGTCGGGCATGAAATTTTCGCTAAAAGTTTAATTTTTGATGTTCATAACGGCACAAATTCAATTTTAAGAGGTGTATTTGAAAGAAAATTTCAGGAAAAAACTAATGAAACCACTCTTGAACTTTTTTGTTCCATATTTTCGAAAACATTAGCTTTCAAAGCTTCTACGAATATTCTTTATGAGGAGAAAAAAATCACTGAAATTTTCAAAAATTGACGTAGAGTAGTTTTCCGAGTAGAAAATGAAGTACGACAGAAAGTCTGAAACGCCGAAAACCGAGATAAAAATGTCTGCAGTTTCACCATCGAAAGGACGCATTATCACTGAAACGAGACTCTTCTGGTCCTCCTAACAAGACAGTCTGGTGTGCATGAAAAGGACGTTTTGTGGACCAAATACGGCTAAGACCTTTATCTTAGTACCTAACAAGGTAGTTTTTTTCCGCGTGAGGCATTTTTGAAGTTAATTTTCAAATTGGATTCAGGGGGGAAAGGCGGGAAAAGCTGAGACGTCTTCGAGAAGAAAGTGAGAGAGATTTACCGCCAAAACTTGACAATTTAAACTTTCCTTGTTTTAAAATGCGTTGCCTGGATAATGTACTATCCCTAAACTTAGTCCTCTTTTTTTTAATGCGAAGATCCAGAATTCATGTATTTTAGAAATCCCCCATCGACGGTGTAACTCGGTTTGCGACGTCGCGGACTTTCAGTCATAAGTACTTTGTTTTTTAACGGAAAACTACTAGACGGCAATTCTGTAAAACTGCCGTGACTTTTCCTCTCTGTGCAAAAAAATTCTGCAAAAACTTATAGGAATGATGTCAATTTGTTCTCCCCCTGGTAAAAATTGGCGATAGGAGCTGCGTTTCAATATACCACAGGAGTTCTTATAGCCGATAAAAGATGCCAATTGAAAATCATGTAGCTGACTGTAGAAAGCGGAGCAAATCATGTAGCCGGGTTATTCGAAGCTATAAAAAAGTATACAATCGGGCTATAGTTCCTATCGCCGGGCTTTACACTTTATCGCCATTGGCTATAAGAGGCTATAAGAAATTGTGTAGAAATTCGTGTGCTTTGGAAATCATTAAGTTTGATACGGAACTACCTTAATATTTACAAAACACACATTATATTTTCCTTTAAAACATATTTTTTTTTTTCATCAATTAAAATGAGAATAGTCCATACAGAGTGAGCAAACATTTCAAAATCAGAAGCTGAAAAACGCTGACTCCGCGAGATTAAATATTAGAGCCTAACACAAAGCGGAGCGGCGACGCACTGGTGCCTACAAACCTAACAGGGATACTACACGCATTGCGCAATGCGTGAAGTATCCCTGTTAGGTTTGTAGGCGCCAATGCGCGTTTCGCACTCTCTGCCCTCCTACCGCGCCACAGCGTGCCACGGCGTCTGAAGCAACTATTTCACACCAGAGGAGTATCATAAGAAATTGAAGGCGCTCCAACATATTAAGAATGACAAGCATCCTTCAAAAGTACGGAACTTTCCTCGCAAAATAAATCAAGATACTACGGCACAAAAAGAGAGCGGTAGTCCAAAAACTAAGTCCTAGTATCCGTAATAAGTAACGTTTAGCATAAACATTATCGTCTGGCTGTTGCTTAATCGCTATCGGCTATAAAAGGCTATAAGCAATTGTACAGCCGGCTACAGAAGCTATTGGAAATCTTACAGCCGGCTTTAGGTCTATAGTATTTTGGAACACCCATTCTACTGCCAATTTTTACCAGGGCCTTTAAGAAAATAACACGGAGGCGGAGATTTTCAGATATCGCAAACGAGCTCTGTGATTGCGGACTTATACGCCGTCGATATGCACTCTGCTGTGGTTTCTAAATCAGTGGAACAGTTTTTTGAAATATTTCCTCTCTAAAAATGCCCACGTGGGTGGGGATAGTTATGCCACTTCATGATATCCGATTATCCAAATCGGTTATGACAAGGATGAAATCGTATCTTTTTTTGAAGATCCACGCCAACGTGGCAGCGTCAGTTGACTTACTGCCGAAATAATCTGGATAGACGTTAGCGAAAACTGAAGCTCCCCTGGCTGACCGTAATTACTAATTAGATTACACAGGCTATAGTAGTATGATTATGGGAAGTAGCCCTCACCCAGCTGCCAGACTGTGCAGAAAAATCCGAATTATTTCGCGATGGTGGATATGTGATATGTGTGTTATAGTATACAATCTGGCAACAATGTTTTATGTTGTGACGTCACCAATGTTGTCAAATTGTGCAGAAAAATCGGAATTAGGGATATGCCAACACCTGCCATATATGGGGCCACCTACGTCACCAGACGTCACTAGCGTGTGGTTAATTGTTGCGGGTTGCCTACCTATCGTTACCAGTGTTGTAAAATTGTGCAGAAAAATGTTGATTATTTTAGGATGATTTTGTAACCATGGTGTGACGTCACTAGCGACTGGTAAATTGTTGCGGGTTGCCTACCTATCACCCACGTTGTCAGACTGTGCAGAAAAATCCGAATTATTTCGCGATGAAGGATGGGTGATGAATGTTTTAGTGGATGATCTGTCATCAATGTTTTATGTTACGAGGTGTTGTAAAATTGTGCGGAAAAATCTGAATTTTTTTTAGGATGAGGGCTGGGGTATGGTGCATGATTTTCCAACCACGGTGTGACGTCACTAGCGACTGGTTAATTGTTGCGGGTTGCCTACCTATCGTTACCAGTGTTGTAAAATTGTGCAGAAAAATCGGAATTAATTTACGGCGAGGGCTGGGGTATAGTATATGCTTTTGCAACCATGGTGTGACGACACTAGCGTAGACTGTATCGTTACCAGTGTTGTAAAATCGTGCAGAAAAATCTGATTTAACCGGGGAGGGGCGTGGGTCACTTGAGAGTTGACTGGTTAATTGATCCGGCTTGCCTGACAGGGGCGACGGGTAAGTTTATTCGTTACCAGTGTTGTGTATAAAATGTCAGCCGTCTTTTCATGCTGTGACGACACCAACCAACGTTGAGAAATTGAGCGGGAAAATTTGAATTAATGACGGGCATTGCTACGGAACATGGTAACAATGTTGTAAAATTGAGCGGGAAAATATGATTTAACCAGGAGTCGGGTATTGATTAGTGTACGGTGTATGGCATCCGTGTTTACTGTTGCGGGTTGCCTAAACGTGAAGGGGCTACCATTAGCTTTTTTAAACCACAACCGTTTAATCCTTATGGGCTACCTACCTACCCACCCGAGCGAAGCATGATATGTTAGAGTCAACAATTTGCCTGTGAATTAGGCGGGAAATTTGAAGGAGCAGACGTTGCAAAAAATCTGCAAAAACCTATCTTCACAGGGTTTTTCATGTGCCATGAGTCCTTTACCGTGACGATATCTGCTCTATTAGCAAACATACACAGTACAACCATTCGGGTAAATACGTTTGACCAATGACCTGCATCATTTTACGCGACGTCATGCGAAGCATCCATTATGTGTCGTCACCCCACCCAGCTAGCGACCTTACCCGCTCTACTAGGAATCATACACAGGATGAGGTCCGAGGTTCTCCCATAAATTCGTAGCGGGTTGCCTATCCATCCGGGGGAATACGATTGAGTGTCATCACTCTAAGCATCCATTCTATGACGTCACCCTGTTGTATACCACAGTATCAACGTTGTATGATCGGAAAAAAGTTATACCATGCTATACGTGAGATGATAGAAAATTCGGGTGTAAGTATCGACAGCGGTGACTAGAGGGGCTAATGAGTCGAACTCTAGATGCGACAAGTACAATGCTCTCATCGCGGAGATGTGCGTATGTCTGCGGTTCGATTGTTGATTCGTTATCGAAAGACCTTGTTCGATAAAAAGCATTGCCGAGATAGGGATTCATCGATCGAGTTCTGTCGATAACGATTCAACAATCGACCCGGTCGCGCGACTGCGCGAGCCCATATTCAAGGTCGGCCAGTTCTCGCTACTCGTTTTCCTGTTAGAGTGTCATTCGGAAACCACACATGTTCCACACAAACTACTCATTCACTTAGCTCCTTTCACCATACATATAACTGATGAAAAATCACGAATGACTCTGGAAAGTATCACTACTTATACGGGGTTTTCGCGGTAACTCTCATTCGATAATCTCCAAATATCCGTTCCCAGTGATGCCATCCTTCGACAAGTTTCAACTTGTCTCGATCAACTTCCCTATAATATATTTCTGATTCCCACGGTTTGGCAATAGCCGAGGACCTGCGGTCCCGCTCATTTAAACGCGTGGTGCTGGTGCGGGTGTGAAAGCCATCAATAATTTTCGATTATTTAAACGGTGATGTTTCTAGTCAGTTGTCGACCATCATCCTCATCTAAATCGATATGATCCGTTTTGAATTTGGAAAATGAGTCATTTTTCCTTTCTTTTTGAGACAAGTGAAACACTGATGGGGTATGAACCACGACGGGATGTGCAAATTCTCGTTCCCTGATTGCTCCCGCCCGGGGAACACCGGTAGACAAATGATGTTTCAGTATCATGAGCCTTGGCTGCATTGGCTAGAGGAATCGATGGAGCTCGGATGAGGGGGAGAAAAAAAAACAAGAAGAGATTCGTTTATCACATACAGCAGCAGATTTATTGATATAAAAAGGAACATGAGTATTGTATATTTGCCACACACACTTTCATACTGTGCTATGAACCGTCGAGATCATGATGGGTCAAATTGAAACCGTGCTTTATACTCATCACTTTCCTAACGATTAAATGACGACACTGGTTTTTCAATTCGCAAAGAGCATAGGGGAAAACCATCATCGGAAAAGTCTTAACATCAAACGAGCCAGGGTCTAAAGCGCTCACAAAATTTGAAATTGAAGCGTTGTCCAAATACTGACATTTTCTTAATACTAAATCACAAGTTTCGGAAAAAAGTTTTTGAAATTTTTGCTGATTGTCAACAGCTTTGATCACTACTGCGCTAATCGATGGAGCGAGTTTCTTCAATTCTTTCCACGCCTTCTCTTGAAGCGCTATTTCTCTCGGACACTTACGATGAGATGAATTTTTCTGACCGAGTACAAGACTTTTCCGTCCCAGAATCCTGCCAAACTTCAAAAATCTTGATACGGTCCCGAGATAGCGCGTCTCCCCAAAGTCGCTGTCCCCCTCAAAATACGCATCGATGTCCTTGTCCCAGCGTGTAAGCTCTCTCCACTCGCTCGGCTTAAGGGCGACCATGTTTTGAACTGTAGCGTAATTGTAAAATTTGATGATCGGAGTAAACTGTTCATTACAACTATAACCGATCACTATCTGCTGTTCACCGTTCGGGGTCAGGAAAAAAGATGAGTTTCCCATCGTTTTCGATACGATAGGGCCTCTGCACACACCACGACCGGGTTTTATCGGAGACATGCTCGAAATTTGATAACAAATCACTTCGACCGAGCCGAGCTGACAGCAAAAGCGGACCACACCGACGAAAAAACGAACAGAAAATGGTCGCTGGTGTGTAAAAATCCACGGTAAGAAGACATCGTGATCCAGGAGGAGGAGGAAGAGAAGGAGGAGGAGGAGGAGGAGAGGGGTCTGCAACACGCATTTAAAACGTATCAGGTCGAGTATCCACTCAAATGAAGGCGCCCTCGTCCCGAGTCGCTGACATTCAAAGCCTCAGTGTCAAGGTATGATAATGGAGTATCCCATTTGAACCTATGATAAAGAATCGATTATGCACATGGTGCTCGTTACGATCGATATTTTTCAAAGGTTTAAACGGCATAGCAATCGATACATCGCAAAGCATGCCACGACACTGGAAACCGTATGTATGTATAACCCGCTTTCACGGTGCACTAAGGCGCTCTGCGACGCCCACTCTCCACAGCAATCTGTCATGGAAGAGATCCTCCGGGAGCTGGCATCTCTCCATCTCATGCCCTCTACCCAGCGTTTGGCTGGTCGCCTACCTGTCAATCGATACATCGCAAAGCCCACCACACACACACACACACACACACACACACACACACACACACACTACTGCAAAGTCCATAGCCGTCTTCATCCCGCAAACAGTACCATGCAGCAACACCAGATTACCGATTCGTTCAAATCAAGGCGGTATCATCCCGAGGATAGCCCCGGGCAAGGCTTTCACGTTATAAAACCACCATTTTCAGTCCGGGAGAGGGTACCCAACGAGCTAACTATCACCTCTATTTCGTCCATTCCATACCCTCAAATATGGCGTCACTAGTGAGGTGAGGTGTAATAATCGACTATCGATTATTGCGGTGTTCGATCTCGTGTCATATCAATCGATACATCGCAAAGGGAACCATGGCAAACGGTATCAGATTGCCTATGAAGCTGTGATAAAGAATCGATTATTGCGGTGTTCGATCTCGTGTCATATCAGTCGATACATCGCAAAGGGAACCAGTCTCATAACGCAAACGGCAACAGATTGCCTATGAAGCTGTGATAAAGAATCGATTATTACGGTGTTCGATCTCGTGTCATTTCCATCGATACATCGCAAAGGGAGCCAACGCAAACGGTATCAGATTGCCTATGAAGCTGTGATAAAGAATCGATTATTCCGGTGTTCGATCTCGTATCATATCAATCGATACATCGCAAAGGGAACCAACGCAAACGATATCAGATTGCCTATGAAGCTGTGATAAAGAATCGATTATTGCGGTGTTCGATCTCGTGTCATATCAATCGATACATCGCAAAGGGAACCAGTCTCATAACGCAATCGCATCAGATTGCCTATGAAGCTGAGATAAAGAATCGATCATTGCAGTGTTCGATCTCGTGACATAGGTTTGAATATCATATCAATCGATATATCGCAAAGGGAACCAGACTTTTAACACAATCGGTATCAGATTGCCTATCCACTCAAATGAAGGCTGTCTCGTCTCGAGGATACGCCGTAACAGTTTGGTCCAATCTCCCGTACCACGGGGATTCCCCCTCTTCCTATCCTCTCGGTGGAAGGGTTCGCACATGGTCCACGAAATCATTGGAAATCGAAGCAAAATCGATCGACTTCGAGCGGGTGAGATGTCATATTCTGCGCATTCAAATCGAAGAAACGTGATGGAAATCGTTACTGATCGAACAACCGATTCGTGATGAGACAACACAAACAACGAGAAAAGAGCAGGCGCTCAAGCATATGATGGTGAAAATTGGTCATAGTCGATGCCAATCGAAGCTATATCGATAGGAATCGGTGAAAAATCTATGAGCCTCTCCACTAATCGGAGGCAAGAGAGCGAAGTTCTTCGCTTAAAATACACAATCAAGGTTGGTTCCCAGCATTCACCATCATCTCATCATCTACCTTCGCGTCGTCAGAACTCAATAAACATTAGTGAAAATCGATACCGCCCACACAAGAAATCGATACCACCCACACAAGCAATCGATTGAATTCGATCCTGGTAAGCTGCTACCAAGAATCGATTCCCATCTTTCTCACCTCTCGCTGCGAGATCCGAGCATGGCGCCCGATCACCCGTCTTTCCCCTTCGTTTGAGCTTCGCTCAAGGCGAAGGGGAAAGACTGATCGGGCGTCATGCTCGGATCTCGCAGCGAGAGGTGAGAAAGATGGGAATCGATTCTTGGTAGCAGCTTACCAGGATCGAATTCAATCGATTGCTTGTGTGGGTGGTATCGATTTCTTGTGTGGGCGGTATCGATTTTCACTAATGTTTATTGAGTTCTGACGACGCGAAGGTAGATGATGAGATGATGGTGAATGCTGGGAACCAACCTTGATTGTGTATTTTAAGCGAAGAACTTCGCTCTCTTGCCTCCGATTAGTGGAGAGGCTCATAGATTTTTCACCGATTCCTATCGATATAGCTTCGATTGGCATCGACTATGACCAATTTTCACCATCATATGCTTGAGCGCCTGCTCTTTTCTCGTTGTTTGTGTTGTCTCATCACGAATCGGTTGTTCGATCAGTAACGATTTCCATCACGTTTCTTCGATTTGAATGCGCAGAATATGACATCTCACCCGCTCGAAGTCGATCGATTTTGCTTCGATTTCCAATGATTTCGTGGACCATGTGCGAACCCTTCCACCGAGAGGATAGGAAGAGGGGGAATCCCCGTGGTACGGGAGATTGGACCAAACTGTTACGGCGTATCCTCGAGACGAGACAGCCTTCATTTGAGTGGATAGGCAATCTGATACCGATTGTGTTAAAAGTCTGGTTCCCTTTGCGATATATCGATTGATATGATATTCAAACCTATGTCACGAGATCGAACACTGCAATGATCGATTCTTTATCTCAGCTTCATAGGCAATCTGATGCGATTGCGTTATGAGACTGGTTCCCTTTGCGATGTATCGATTGATATGACACGAGATCGAACACCGCAATAATCGATTCTTTATCACAGCTTCATAGGCAATCTGATATCGTTTGCGTTGGTTCCCTTTGCGATGTATCGATTGATATGATACGAGATCGAACACCGGAATAATCGATTCTTTATCACAGCTTCATAGGCAATCTGATACCGTTTGCGTTGGCTCCCTTTGCGATGTATCGATGGAAATGACACGAGATCGAACACCGTAATAATCGATTCTTTATCACAGCTTCATAGGCAATCTGTTGCCGTTTGCGTTATGAGACTGGTTCCCTTTGCGATGTATCGACTGATATGACACGAGATCGAACACCGCAATAATCGATTCTTTATCACAGCTTCATAGGCAATCTGATACCGTTTGCCATGGTTCCCTTTGCGATGTATCGATTGATATGACACGAGATCGAACACCGCAATAATCGATAGTCGATTATTACACCTCACCTCACTAGTGACGCCATATTTGAGGGTATGGAATGGACGAAATAGAGGTGATAGTTAGCTCGTTGGGTACCCTCTCCCGGACTGAAAATGGTGGTTTTATAACGTGAAAGCCTTGCCCGGGGCTATCCTCGGGATGATACCGCCTTGATTTGAACGAATCGGTAATCTGGTGTTGCTGCATGGTACTGTTTGCGGGATGAAGACGGCTATGGACTTTGCAGTAGTGTGTGTGTGTGTGTGTGTGTGTGTGTGTGTGTGTGTGTGGTGGGCTTTGCGATGTATCGATTGACAGGTAGGCGACCAGCCAAACGCTGGGTAGAGGGCATGAGATGGAGAGATGCCAGCTCCCGGAGGATCTCTTCCATGACAGATTGCTGTGGAGAGTGGGCGTCGCAGAGCGCCTTAGTGCACCGTGAAAGCGGGTTATACATACATACGGTTTCCAGTGTCGTGGCATGCTTTGCGATGTATCGATTGCTATGCCGTTTAAACCTTTGAAAAATATCGATCGTAACGAGCACCATGTGCATAATCGATTCTTTATCATAGGTTCAAATGGGATACTCCATTATCATACCTTGACACTGAGGCTTTGAATGTCAGCGACTCGGGACGAGGGCGCCTTCATTTGAGTGGATACTCGACCTGATACGTTTTAAATGCGTGTTGCAGACCCCTCTCCTCCTCCTCCTCCTCCTTCTCTTCCTCCTCCTCCTGGATCACGATGTCTTCTTACCGTGGATTTTTACACACCAGCGACCATTTTCTGTTCGTTTTTTCGTCGGTGTGGTCCGCTTTTGCTGTCAGCTCGGCTCGGTCGAAGTGATTTGTTATCAAATTTCGAGCATGTCTCCGATAAAACCCGGTCGTGGTGTGTGCAGAGGCCCTATCGTATCGAAAACGATGGGAAACTCATCTTTTTTCCTGACCCCGAACGGTGAACAGCAGATAGTGATCGGTTATAGTTGTAATGAACAGTTTACTCCGATCATCAAATTTTACAATTACGCTACAGTTCAAAACATGGTCGCCCTTAAGCCGAGCGAGTGGAGAGAGCTTACACGCTGGGACAAGGACATCGATGCGTATTTTGAGGGGGACAGCGACTTTGGGGAGACGCGCTATCTCGGGACCGTATCAAGATTTTTGAAGTTTGGCAGGATTCTGGGACGGAAAAGTCTTGTACTCGGTCAGAAAAATTCATCTCATCGTAAGTGTCCGAGAGAAATAGCGCTTCAAGAGAAGGCGTGGAAAGAATTGAAGAAACTCGCTCCATCGATTAGCGCAGTAGTGATCAAAGCTGTTGACAATCAGCAAAAATTTCAAAAACTTTTTTCCGAAACTTGTGATTTAGTATTAAGAAAATGTCAGTATTTGGACAACGCTTCAATTTCAAATTTTGTGAGCGCTTTAGACCCTGGCTCGTTTGATGTTAAGACTTTTCCGATGATGGTTTTCCCCTATGCTCTTTGCGAATTGAAAAACCAGTGTCGTCATTTAATCGTTAGGAAAGTGATGAGTATAAAGCACGGTTTCAATTTGACCCATCATGATCTCGACGGTTCATAGCACAGTATGAAAGTGTGTGTGGCAAATATACAATACTCATGTTCCTTTTTATATCAATAAATCTGCTGCTGTATGTGATAAACGAATCTCTTCTTGTTTTTTTTCTCCCCCTCATCCGAGCTCCATCGATTCCTCTAGCCAATGCAGCCAAGGCTCATGATACTGAAACATCATTTGTCTACCGGTGTTCCCCGGGCGGGAGCAATCAGGGAACGAGAATTTGCACATCCCGTCGTGGTTCATACCCCATCAGTGTTTCACTTGTCTCAAAAAGAAAGGAAAAATGACTCATTTTCCAAATTCAAAACGGATCATATCGATTTAGATGAGGATGATGGTCGACAACTGACTAGAAACATCACCGTTTAAATAATCGAAAATTATTGATGGCTTTCACACCCGCACCAGCACCACGCGTTTAAATGAGCGGGACCGCAGGTCCTCGGCTATTGCCAAACCGTGGGAATCAGAAATATATTATAGGGAAGTTGATCGAGACAAGTTGAAACTTGTCGAAGGATGGCATCACTGGGAACGGATATTTGGAGATTATCGAATGAGAGTTACCGCGAAAACCCCGTATAAGTAGTGATACTTTCCAGAGTCATTCGTGATTTTTCATCAGTTATATGTATGGTGAAAGGAGCTAAGTGAATGAGTAGTTTGTGTGGAACATGTGTGGTTTCCGAATGACACTCTAACAGGAAAACGAGTAGCGAGAACTGGCCGACCTTGAATATGGGCTCGCGCAGTCGCGCGACCGGGTCGATTGTTGAATCGTTATCGACAGAACTCGATCGATGAATCCCTATCTCGGCAATGCTTTTTATCGAACAAGGTCTTTCGATAACGAATCAACAATCGAACCGCAGACATACGCACATCTCCGCGATGAGAGCATTGTACTTGTCGCATCTAGAGTTCGACTCATTAGCCCCTCTAGTCACCGCTGTCGATACTTACACCCGAATTTTCTATCATCTCACGTATAGCATGGTATAACTTTTTTCCGATCATACAACGTTGATACTGTGGTATACAACAGGGTGACGTCATAGAATGGATGCTTAGAGTGATGACACTCAATCGTATTCCCCCGGATGGATAGGCAACCCGCTACGAATTTATGGGAGAACCTCGGACCTCATCCTGTGTATGATTCCTAGTAGAGCGGGTAAGGTCGCTAGCTGGGTGGGGTGACGACACATAATGGATGCTTCGCATGACGTCGCGTAAAATGATGCAGGTCATTGGTCAAACGTATTTACCCGAATGGTTGTACTGTGTATGTTTGCTAATAGAGCAGATATCGTCACGGTAAAGGACTCATGGCACATGAAAAACCCTGTGAAGATAGGTTTTTGCAGATTTTTTGCAACGTCTGCTCCTTCAAATTTCCCGCCTAATTCACAGGCAAATTGTTGACTCTAACATATCATGCTTCGCTCGGGTGGGAAGGTAGGTAGCCCATAAGGATTAAACGGTTGTGGTTTAAAAAAGCTAATGGTAGCCCCTTCACGTTTAGGCAACCCGCAACAGTAAACACGGATGCCATACACCGTACACTAATCAATACCCGACTCCTGGTTAAATCATATTTTCCCGCTCAATTTTACAACATTGTTACCATGTTCCGTAGCAATGCCCGTCATTAATTCAAATTTTCCCGCTCAATTTCTCAACGTTGGTTGGTGTCGTCACAGCATGAAAAGACGGCTGACATTTTATACACAACACTGGTAACGAATAAACTTACCCGTCGCCCCTGTCAGGCAAGCCGGATCAATTAACCAGTCAACTCTCAAGTGACCCACGCCCCTCCCCGGTTAAATCAGATTTTTCTGCACGATTTTACAACACTGGTAACGATACAGTCTACGCTAGTGTCGTCACACCATGGTTGCAAAAGCATATACTATACCCCAGCCCTCGCCGTAAATTAATTCCGATTTTTCTGCACAATTTTACAACACTGGTAACGATAGGTAGGCAACCCGCAACAATTAACCAGTCGCTAGTGACGTCACACCGTGGTTGGAAAATCATGCACCATACCCCAGCCCTCATCCTAAAAAAAAATTCAGATTTTTCCGCACAATTTTACAACACCTCGTAACATAAAACATTGATGACAGATCATCCACTAAAACATTCATCACCCATCCTTCATCGCGAAATAATTCGGATTTTTCTGCACAGTCTGACAACGTGGGTGATAGGTAGGCAACCCGCAACAATTTACCAGTCGCTAGTGACGTCACACCATGGTTACAAAATCATCCTAAAATAATCAACATTTTTCTGCACAATTTTACAACACTGGTAACGATAGGTAGGCAACCCGCAACAATTAACCACACGCTAGTGACGTCTGGTGACGTAGGTGGCCCCCATATATGGCAGGTGTTGGCATATCCCTAATTCCGATTTTTCTGCACAATTTGACAACATTGGTGACGTCACAACATAAAACATTGTTGCCAGATTGTATACTATAACACACATATCACATATCCACCATCGCGAAATAATTCGGATTTTTCTGCACAGTCTGGCAGCTGGGTGAGGGCTACTTCCCATAATCATACTACTGGCTATAACTCTAAATTATTCGGTAATTCAGTCAACAGCTGGTTATTGAATAGATAAAGCTCAATTAAAGGCAAGTCAAACACTCTTGGTATTTTAGTCAAGTGTGAATAATATGTATTCCTGATTGACTCTCGTTTGTTTGTTTCCGTCAAGTGAAAAAATTAGTGCCTCCGCAACCAATTGACCGATTACATGTTAGTGATTTCATATCTACACTGAAAAAAAATTCTCGGCGTTTTTACCAACTATCGGTAATTTTACTAAGACAGACTGGTAAGCTTACCTAAAAACCGGTAATTTTACTGTTTTGTCAGGTAAGAATACCACTTTTATTGGTAATCAATTCCCGGTAACTTTGCCATTTAATCTCGGTAATTCTACCAAAGTCGATAAAAAATATTGGTGTTTTTACCTAGGTCCAGTAAAATTACCGAGAAAGTTCAATTATTTTACCGAGATTTCTCGGTAAAATTACCAATTCCATAAATGGTAATTTTACCAAGAAAAAACTGGGATCAAATAAAACCCTGAATTCTTGGTAATTTTACCCTTTTCTTTGTAAAAACACCGAAATTTTTTTTTCAGTGTACGTCTAAAATGTCCCTGTCTGATGAAATGCCTCTCCAAAGAACCCATTAAGCGATCATTCACGAGGAAAGGCTCGCCAATGCCCGGAAGAAAATGTTAAAAGGAAACAATTTTTGTCGATTCAGGTTGGAAATTGCAATTAGAATTTTCGGCAAAATATGCCTTAATATATGAATGTAAAAAAAAATTTAGTGTTTCTAAATAGCCGCACGTCGTAATTTTCTTTTTCATTTATGATCATGAATATTCTCAGAGAGCTTCACCCTGGGAATTTCGCATTACGTCCACTAAAGTGCTAACAAAGAAAAATTGCAAACATGTGTTCAAAATTTCAAAATTTTCAAACGAAAGCAATTTTTCGGTTGCTCGAATTTACGTCTTAAGTTTACGGCGATGCAGTCGTTGCATGGTCAAGGGGTCAAACTGCCGAGTTAAAATTGCATTCGCAAACAATTTTTTCGGAAAATTCTTCGCTTTTTATTTTTACGTTTTACAAATTATTTTCGCGTTGTTGATACGCAAAAGCAAAGCATTGCTCGTGAATTTGTTTTCAATTTTGATTGCGTAATGTGTTTATCTGGGAATTCTTTCATTTTCCAAGCTGATGTGAAAATCTCGATTTGAACGACAGCTGAGTCCAAAACTCGAGGACCGTCCGCTTGTGATGAGATCGGCATTTTTTTGGTTCTTTACAATGCAAAAATTACATTTTTTAAAAAAATCAGAACATTCATTTCAGGACGAATGTGAATACGTTCTCTGCTATTTTCTTTCACAATATTAACCACGATTATCTTATGTTTTAATTTGTCCTCTAGGCTCTTGAGATGTGAAGATTCGAAAAGAAGCTTTAAAAATATTTAATGAATTCTGCTCTTTCATAAATTTTCTCGCAAAAATAAACATTCTGTTGGAAGAACTGTGGCAACATATGAAGGTCCATGCGGCGTTTTTGCACGGCGTATGATAATAATTTGTTTTATTTATTAAAACAGGAGACATCTCCGTTGAAATCGAATGTTGAAATTTTCGGCATTTGGATTGGTTGCTTTTAAGACCCTCCAGACTTGAGGATCAGAGCCCGATTTTATTCATAAAACAACCGACCTATCCACCGTCATTTTAACAAAGAAAGGATTTTAAGAAATTTGCATAGTATTTGCTTGATAGACACTAATCTGATTTGAACATTAGAAACCAATTTTCAACTTTGAAGCACGATTCGTCCCCACGCAAGAGAAAGGTACTTCATTTTAAGGTTGCAAAATTGGCTCAAAAACTTCAGTTTTTTTCAAGAGTGTACCCAAAAAATTTTCGTTGACAAAAACTCAATTTTTGCACGAAATTAGGGGGAAAATCGACGAAAATTTCAGTTAGAAATTCTCAAGATTCTTCTAGTAATAATACTACTTTTGAAGAAAAATTTGGCAACATTAAAATTTAGTTACGTTCTTTCGTGAGGGGAACGCCGGACTTTAAGTCTAATATACATAGTGCCACGGGGTGGGTACCGAATTGTTAAAACTTCAGACGCGTTTAGCTCAGGATGTCAGTAGCGGAATGTCAATCAACCTCCTCAACCGTGAAACTTTTTAATTGAATTCGCGAGAAATTGACACAAAAATAAAACGTTTCAAAAAGTACACCTTTACAAGGTTACATGATTCGCTTATGGGCGCATTATTCATCGATAACGTATTTATTTTTAAACTCGAGTCTAAAACCTACGGCTCACAGTGGATCAAGTCACTTAGAGTGGTCGGACATACATTTTTTTCTAAAACTGCAAATTTTGATGATTATTTCGTCACATTTTAAATTTCAATGGGTGCTTTAAGAAGAATATTTCACGAGAAAACCAAGGAAACCACTTTTAGAATCTCAAAATTTCGTATAAACGACGTAATAAGCTTTTAGAGTTTCCAAATTTTTTCCGATCTCTCCTACTGACTCGATCCATTGTGCGACTTGTGGACAGTCCGGACAGAGGAAGAGTTAACTTGATATTGATTGATTATGGCTTAAATTTGTGTTCTTCCATCTATCGGAACTGTCTGCGGACGGGAAAAAAAGGCAAGGCGAGGAAAAAAGCACGGATACGCCCTTTGTGCCCACGTTTACGGAGATGCTTTGTCAAAGGCTCGGGGAGTACATAAATAAATTACAAAAATGCATTTTATTTTATCAAAGCTTGGAATTGAGGCTTAGCGCTGAATTTATGCGTACAGTATTAAAGCGTATAATCCTGTGACTCACGCACGTGACAAACTATGGATCGTATTCGATACATCGAAGAGGCGAGATTGTATCGATGTCGACTGGTTAAAGATGTAAACATAGCCTACAAAGTCAATGGAGTAGTCTGAGGGAACGGGTTTCTTGTGATGGATTTTTTATTTTTATGAGTATAAAATGGCAATGAAAAGTGATTCAGCTTTTCTTACTTGAATCCTAAAATTTTTGTTTGAGGTAATTTTCTATTGTTTTGAACCGAACGATACATCGAACCACTATCAAATACGATCTATAAAAGGTTTGAGAATGATACTGGATGAAGAAAGTCTGCCCACTGGGCTCTCAATAGGGCACTACCTTTCAATGCAATCCATGAAAATTTACATGGCGATGCCACCAGTCTACTACAGATATGGCCATTCATGTCTAAGGAGCTCAAAACTGTCGACTAGCCTCAGTAGCGCCTTCAATGCTGATGCATACCTCCAGTTTTGCAGACATTAGAACTTCGCAGTTTGCATTATTTTAAAGGCATTGAGCGGTGGTTAGTGCCTAACTATCCTCGGCAACTTCTCTGCGTTTTTAATTTATATTCAAGTCAAAATAAATAATGTTCCATTAATCGCATAAGATCTCTCCCCTGAATTTCTTCGAGAGCGCAGTGATTTTGGCTTAAAATTTGTGCATATATTAAAATCAGCCGTTGTTAAAAGCGACACGTTCAAAAAATCTGGAAACGAGTTTTTTGTGAAAAAAATATCTTTTTAGTCAAATGTCCCATCGTCTGTGTGGGAATCACGCAAAAGCTCGAAACATTACCTGCATTTTTAAAACAAAAATAATCTTTTGAGGACATTTCGAGCAAAAACGTATGGGTCTTGGTTCTTTTGAGGAAAGAACTTTGTCAAATCTTGGGTTCCCTGTATTTTAAGCTTTATATATGTCTGAGGCCATTTTTTCAAATTTGGTGTTTTTCACTCCAGGTACCTTCAGACGAAGTTCAGTTTGACAAACCAAATATTTGGGATGATTTTGAACGCCGGACGTTCGGTAAAGTGAAAACTGACAAACTTGAAAAACTGAGAGATCGGTTTGACAAACTGAAAGTTCGGTTTCAGAAATCGAAAGTTCAGTTTGACAAACCAAATATTCGGGATGATTTTGAACACCGGACGTTCGGTTCACATGACCGAATTTTTTTCCCCCCAGTGTGAACAGTTATAAGTTGTAAGTTGTAAACGCAACTCACCATGGAGAAGACACCGGATATAGTCCAAACGATGAGCGCCATGTTGACGGAGCCCGTGGTCCTGAGCACCCCGGACGGCGAGACGAAGATCCCGGAGCCGATGATGCTCCCGACGATGACGGTGATCCCGTTGAGGAGGGACATCTTGGCCTCGAGCTTGACCTCCGAGTCGTCCTTCTTGTCGGTCTCCGTGTCCGAGCCCAAGTCGATGTCCTCCATCGTCGCCCGCAGCGGCACCTTCTCCGGCGGAGGCTCCGGCGTTTGGGACATCGTCGGGCGGATGTGCGGCGCGGAGGGAACGAGAGGTTAGGTTTTCGAGGGCTTCGAGGGTCCTACTTGTGTTTCATGGTCGAGTGCGAGGGTTTGGCTGGGTCGCTGAAACAGAAAGAAAGAAGCGATGGTCAAATATAGTGACTTACCAGGCTTATTATTGAAATCGATGGACAATGAAAAAAAATCTCGATGTCTTTACTAAGAAAAGGATAAATTACCAAGAATCCAGGGTTCTACTTGATCCCGATTTTTTCTGGGTAAAATTACCATTTATGGAATTATTAATTTTACCAAGAAATCTCGGTAAAATTATTGAACTTTCTCGGTAATTTTACAGGACCTTGGTAAAAACGCCAATATTTTTTATCGACTGTGGTAGAATTACCGAGAAAAAATGGCAAAGTTACCGGGAATTGATTACCAATAAAAGTGGTATTCTTACCTGAAAAAAACGGTAAAAATACCGGTTATTAGGTAAGCTTACCAGTCTGTCTTGGTAAAATTACCAAAAATTGGTAAAAAAAGTGAGATGGTAAAGGTACCAACGGACCTTGATAATAACGCCGAGAATTTTTTTTCAGTGGACAAAGCTGGAGTACCTATACAGGGTGATCCAGGGTTAAACGGCCAGACTGCAGGAGTGTGCTGCCGTGCTAAGAAAGAACGCCGTATGAACATTCGAGAGTTGCCCAACTTCCCTCGGGGAGACATGATTGTATTTTTGACCACATTTATGCGCATTTTTATTTGAAATTTTCAGATGTATTAGAGTAAGTTGCGTACAAAATGGTCTGAAAATTTTGGAAAATAATATTCACAATTTTCCCTGTGAATTGGGTTTTTATCGAAGAAAATTTGGCAACGTCTGAAGGCTCATACGGCGTTTTTCCTTAGCACGGCAGCTATACAGGGTGATCCAGGGTTAAACGGCCAGACTGCAGGAGTGTGCTGCCGTGCTAAGAAAGAACGCCGTATGAACATTCGAGAGTTGCCCAACTTCCCTCGGGGAGACATGATTGTATTTTTGACCACATTTATGCGCATTTTTATTTGAAATTTTCAGATGTATTAGAGTAAGTTGCGTACAAAATGGTCTGAAAATTTTGGAAAATAATATTCACAATCTTCCCTGTGAATTGGGTTTTTATCGAAGAAAATTTGGCAACGTCTGAAGGCTCATACGGCGTTTTTCCTTAGCACGGCAGCTATACAGGGTGATCCAGGGTTAAACGGCCAGACTGCAGGAGTGTGCTGCCGTGCTAAGAAAGAACGCCGTATGAACATTCGAGAGTTGCCCAACTTCCCTCGGGGAGACATGATTGTATTTTTGACCACATTTATGCGCATTTTTATTTGAAATTTTCAGATGTATTAGAGTAAGTTGCGTACAAAATGGTCTGAAAATTTTGGAAAATAATATTCACAATTTTCCCTGTGAATTGGGTTTTTATCGAAGAAAATTTGGCAACGTCTGAAGGCTCATACGGCGTTTTTCCTTAGCACGGCAGCTATACAGGGTGATCCAGGGTTAAACGGCCAGACTGCAGGAGTGTGCTGCCGTGCTAAGAAAGAACGCCGTATGAACATTCGAGAGTTGCCCAACTTCCCTCGGGGAGACATGATTGTATTTTTGACCACATTTATGCGCATTTTTATTTGAAATTTTCAGATGTATTAGAGTAAGTTGCGTACAAAATGGTCTGAAAATTTTGGAAAATAATATTCACAATCTTCCCTGTGAATTGGGTTTTTATCGAAGAAAATTTGGCAACGTCTGAAGGCTCATACGGCGTTTTTCCTTAGCACGGCAGCTATACAGGGTGATCCAGGGTTAAACGGCCAGACTGCAGGAGTGTGCTGCCGTGCTAAGAAAGAACGCCGTATGAACATTCGAGAGTTGCCCAACTTCCCTCGGGGAGACATGATTGTATTTTTGACCACATTTATGCGCATTTTTATTTGAAATTTTCAGATGTATTAGAGTAAGTTGCGTACAAAATGGTCTGAAAATTTTGGAAAATAATATTCACAATCTTCCCTGTGAATTGGGTTTTTATCGAAGAAAATTTGGCAACGTCTGAAGGCTCATACGGCGTGCTTCCTTAGCGCGGCAGTAAGGAAAAACGCCGTATGAACCTTCAGGCTTTGCAAAATTTCCTTTGATAAAACATGAATTTCCTGGTTTTATGAATATTTTCCTTTCGGTTTTTTAGATTATTTTGTACGCAATTTCACCTGAAGCACCTGAAAATTTCAAGGAAAATTATTCATAGATTTTCTCAAAAATAAGCACTGTATCGAAGGAAATGTGGCAACTCTCGAATGTTCATACGGCGCTTTTCCTTAGCACGGCAGTGTGTTCTATGGGTCAAAATAATAGAGTACATGGTGTCGTAATGTAAACAGGAAAGCTGGCGCCTTGTTCTGGTCGACGAGTTCCAAGCCCGGTGTGCGCCGAGCATACGTCACTTTTTTATACATTTTCAATCCGAATTGGCGACGTAGTAAACGTAATAATTCCTATCCTCTTTGTTTACATCGGATTTCCGGGTCCCCGTGTACCGAAAGTATTCGATTATGTATATCGAAAAAGTGACCCGACGTGACACAGGAGTCTCAGAATTTGAGACCTGGGAAATGCTTAAAATTGGCGCCAGCTCTCACAATTACATCACGACTCTATGGACAGTATGGCCCAAAAGGGCAGCCAATCAATGAATTCAAATGATCCAGAGTGATTTATTGTTACAATTCTTACGAGCCGTCGTTGGTAAAGCACGAGTAAGCCTACTCATCATTTTCAGCAGGGAAGGCAAACCAATTATGTGTACCTACATAGCGAATGTTGAAAAAAGACTTAAGTGCAGTAGTATAAAAGTGGAGCTATACGTTAGATAGAGACGCATAAAAAATTAGGGAGCGCCCCGACTTTTCTGGAGACGGGTAGTATACTCTTAAAACCATCAAAAGCTCCAATAAACTCCATTGCTACTTAAGTTTTTTTTACACCCTTTTTGATGAGGCCCACCCACTGAGTGAATTTTCCGATTGAACACATAGTTTAGTAGCATCACATCTAGAACAATGAGTAAGGACAAACATCCAATCTATTCGAAGCCACCCGAAAGACTTTTGTAATTTTTATCTTCCATTCTTCTTGCAAGGCCTCTTGTATAGAATTGCCTCACAACCAGCTTCAAAATGATTAATTTTAACTCGAAAATTCATTCGCTCGATGGCTCTATCGAATAAGTTTCAGTGTGGATGTGACTGCTCTGCAGCTTGACAGTTGAAGTCAGAATTCCCGGTCACTACATCAAGATTTTATCAAAACTCTTTTACTTGACCAAGCATATACTCTCTGATGATATACCTCAACGGTGCTACAGGGTTTTTAGGAAGTCCGCCTCCCCCAAATAACCTTCGAACAATTATTCGCCAAGAGCCAAATGATGATTTAAGAGGGTTTTAGTCTGAAGTACCGACCTTTGGGTATACTCAAAATTTTGAGGTGACCCCCTCACTAAAAAAAAAAAAAAAAAAAAAAAAAAAAAAAAAAAAAAATAATTGGTTACCCGTACAGTTTATTCCATATGGGACACGGAAAGCTTTGGTTTATATAACCGAAAATTCGGTTTGCTGAACCGAGATTCGGTAATGCAAATCGAAGTGTTCGGTGAGTAATTACTGAACTATTCGGTATGTGCTTACTGCTTACCGAATAGTTTGGTTATTTACCGAATAATAATAGATTCGCTTAACCGAATTTTTGGGTTTGCAAACCAAACGGACACTACGGTAGGTGTAACCAAACTTTTTTCCAGTGTGCTCTGCTGAGCAAACCCTAACTTAATAATTTAAACGGGAGCCTTCATTAATTATTGCATCGCAAGAAGAAAGATGAGTAAAATAATAATAATCAAATAAGCGAAAATAATAATTGAAATTAAATGTTCCAAAATAATTGACAATTTTTGAAGAAAAAACGTAACGCAATTAAAAATGGGCTCAAAAGCAAGCACTACTGAGCAAGGCATACTCTCAAAACTTCATTTGACTCATAGTGAAACCGTTTATAAGTTACTTCTGGGAGGCGCCGGACTTTCTGAAGACCCTGTATGTGGACGTTACGTCGCAAATTGTATCGGCCTATGGTGTCATCACGAGCACACTTGCTGATTTGTATTCATAAAAACTGCCCTGCGGGCACTACTCATTCCTGGGAATTATTGCTCATGTCCAGCGAGGTGATAATCTCGCGTTCAACCGAAGACGCAGTTTTAAGAAAATTCCGCGAACCCCCACGACCACGGTAAGGAAAAACGCCGTATGAACATGTGGAAGTTGCCGTATTATGGCGGTAAAATGCACATTTTCTGTGAGTTTCGATGAATTTCTCCTTTGAAATTTCTGAAGAATTTTCTTCTCAATTTGATATTTAAATGAAAATTTCGAGGGAAAATATCGATAATTTTTCTCTCAAATAGATATTTTATCCGGTGAAATTGTCAACGTCCGAATGTTCATAAGATGTTTCTCCTTAAGCCGGCAGCGTGCCTCCCGATCAACCTGAGACAGGCTAGTTATCGTTCGAGTTACGATAGCTGACCTCATATTGTGACAGGAGTTAGTCATAATGTTACGAATCGCTCGAATTATTTGTAAGAGCGAAAGGAAATATGTGCAAAAAAGTGGACGGGGAAAAAGGAACCGTTGTCGGGGTTCAATGGAATTTATGAAATAAATAATTATTCTACGGCGTTGTCAGATTTGACATTTTTTAAATGAGATTTTAGACGCCAGATTGAAATTGTTAGCATCGGATCTCAGACACTGTTTGCGACCCCGCTCAAGGAAAAAGAAGAATTCGAGTTAAATTGTTTCTTAAAAAAATGAGGTTCACTGCAGAGATTGATCAGAGCTAATACATTTTTTGGTAAAACTCTGGGTGTTCCTTAGAAATGTAAACATGACAAAGCAAGGAATATGCGGAGTTTAAATTGAAATGTTACATTTTCCCCTATTTATTCAATTTCTGAGGGCAATCGATTTTGTTGTATTGTTTTTTTTCCAGAGAAATTGATTATTTATAGTTGCTCTATCGATGTTAGCTGCGAATAACCATTAAAACATATCCAAAATTTTCAAAAATCTACTCTCGACAAACATTTAAGAGCTTGAAAACGAGACAACGGAATTTTAAAAAAATGGAGTTACAGTTTTGGGTCAGTTTTACCAGGAAAAGTATACTTCAGTGTTACTGAAAACGAACTTCTGCTCTTTTATAGTAGCAAAATACATTCTATTGAATTTTGCAGGTGCTGTCAATAATAGTCGTAATATCCAGGTGCCAAATCACCATCGCTGGTAGGCCAAAAAGTTATGAAGGCGATAGCGCCTTCATTTTCACATTGTTCAACACGCACATACGCACATCTTTTGAGCACGAACATTTGCATTCTGTCAGCTG
Source organism: Bemisia tabaci (assembly GCF_918797505.1). Lineage (NCBI taxonomy): Eukaryota > Metazoa > Arthropoda > Insecta > Hemiptera > Aleyrodidae > Bemisia > Bemisia tabaci. Next base: position 26,184,957 of record NC_092801.1, on the reverse strand, counting down.
TCAGTATTACCATCGTACCAACGCATCTATTCATAGAAGAAGAATAGCGCGCCTTCAATGTTTACATATGCAACACGTACTTCCATGGAACACGAATAGTTGCATCAAGGATCAAGGCGCTGTCATGAAGGTCACATTTTTGTTTTCATCTGAGGGATGTTGGCTATCAAAGAAATGTACTTTTTCAATGCCTGTAAAGTATTCTTTAATCGAATGATTGCCATAATAAATCATCGTAAATTAACCTTTGCTTTCACGAAAACACAATAAACGTTTACACATCAGTTGAGCCGTGATACCGCCGACCCTGATTCAGCAACGATATTATTTTATATTTTTGCTTGCCGCATACAGGTCGGGGTATCTAAAATTGTATCGATGCGTTTGGCTCCTTTACTTAAACTTGCACCATTTATATTCATTATGGATTGACATTTCTATCTGACGCCCATGAGTGTACCGGAGAACGATTTGTATCGAAAACAAAATCGATGAAGTCTGGCTTGAGTCTTGACTCTTCGTTCAGCTAAAATATTCAAGCTTCAACTTCAGTCTTTGCCACTCTAACATTGTTACAAAATACCGTTGGTTTTGAAAATTGTCCTTTTTTGAAAAGAGAGAGTGAATGGGGGGGGGGGATTTAGAAAACAGAAAGAAATCTTAAATTCGGTTGAAATTTTTTGGCGAATGGAAAACATTTTTGGTGCATGCTATTATGCTCTTATAATACCTCGCAGCCAAAAAATTAAACTTTCGCCTCCTTTAATGGTGAAAAATGAAAGCTCTTAAGTATTCAAGTTTGGCACTTTTTAAACTAACGAAATTCTTGCCTATCTTCTCAAAAAGAAAATTAAAATATAAAAATCGGAAAACTAAAACAAAAGATGTACTCGACCCTATAAACCATTTCTCCGCAAAAATGTGTATTCTAACTAACATGTCATGCTCACAGCGCTTCTGTGCGCTCTGCGACCCCCAACCGCCACTGATTGCGATTCTGCCATAGCTCTTCCAGCCAATCACAACTCCTCATTTCCTGCCTTATTTTATCAATCCACAATTTGGTAAGGCGTCCTCTACGTTTTCTGCCATGAAAAATCCAAGCTAGAACCTGCCTAGGCAACCGATCATCTGGCATCCTTGGCATCCTTGGCACATACTCATAAAAAAATTATAAAAATAAATGATAAATTATAAAAAATTGTATTCTTCCAAGTGAAAAAGTTTTTAAAACTAAATAGATCATGTTCCTTATTTTTGCCGAGGAACTTTCTCAAATTACAACTAATCTCCGGACGTTTACAGAAATGTCTCCATTATTGAATTTTTAAATTTTATTTTATTTCAGTGGCAACACTGCTATGGTGGCGCTTCACGGTGATAAAACCTGCAGTTTTCCCGCTTTCGCAAGTGACGCGACTGCGTAGTACACAAAGGAGGAGCGATGGAGTAACCGCATTTTTGCGGAATGCAAAATGCCAATCGACGCGACTAAACAGTGTTGCAAACCTCCGGAAAATTATCTTACTTTTTTATCTATGTATAAATTCGCGTATAAATTTTTCAGTGCCTTACTAATTAAGCATATCCTCTTGTAGAGTCAATACCAAATAATTTCACGCACTTATAGAGTGCGACAGACGATCTGACATCTTGATTCTTGTATTCGCTGTGTCAATGCGAAACTGAAGACAGGTGATCTTCGGCGACACTAAAAATTGAGTGAATTTATCTGACGTGGACTCTAGGTATCAAAATTATCTCCCTCAGTGGCTACTCGCCCATTTACCCACGAGAATTCAGATAAGAGATTGAAATTCTTCCGAATTTTAAATTTTATTTCACGCAAAATTTTATATTAGCTTCGATCGATTCTTTGATCTTTATTTTGTTGCCCGTCCTGCTCGCATAACTGTGACTACTTCTGAGAGTTGACGACAATTTTTCCCTTTATTTGAATACATTGTAAGTAATCGGTATCGTATCAAGTAGGACATCTTGCAGTCTGAATAGGCGTCAAAGCAGTTTAGCATTCAAGTGAACGAATGAAACCGCGCAGTATCAATTTGCTGGTATTGCCGCACCTCCAGTGCAGTACTTTCTCAAAAAGAAGAGTTAGAATATAAGTCAGAATTAAATGCTTACCAAGCGAAAGTGCTTTTGAAATTTAGGACTAAAAAGTCGCAATTAAACTTTGCTTGAACTGTGCTTGTCAAAGCAGCTGATGATGTCACGAGAGAATGGTTAAACGCTGATGGTGTGTGATGAGATTAGTCCAGATTAGTCGTGGCTCATCAAAATCAAGACATCTAAGAGGCGAGACAGGAGGGGTCAGTGGGTTAATTTGAAATTTATAACAGGGAGAGTGGGGGAGTGTCCCACCGTCAGGGACAAAATGCCAAACTCGAGTTAATGATGTTGTCTGATGTAGATTAAATGCCGAGATAAATTACGCATAATATGCTCCTCTCTCAAGGGCAGCAACGTTCAGATCAATTTCCGATGCTCAAAAATCTCTCCAGTCATGCTCTAAGTCTTGTCTCGTGTCTCCTTATGAATTCGATGTATATATTTCGCCTTCAATTGACAAAGTATCCTACATGCGTTCCCGAGTGTCGTAAAAGTGGTATCAAAATAATGGTATCGTTGTCACTGCTGTTCTGCCGTGCTAAGGATGAACGTTGTATGAACTCTCAGACAATGCTAAGTTTCCTCCGATTAAAACCTAATTTACAGGGACAATTTTGAATATTAATTTCCAATATTCTCAGACCATTTTGCACGCAACTTAATCGTGAATATCTGAAAATGTCAAGGAAAAATACACATGGACGTTGTCAAAAATACATGTTCATCACGAGAAATTCGGCAACTCTCGAATGATTATACGGCGTTCCTCCTTAAGACGGCAGTGTTCATCAAAAGAAGTATCCCGGTGACATTTTGCTTGAAAGTTCGCTGTGAGTGCTGTGTTCAATCGCGTTCGAAACTAATTTTCGGTAAGTACAGAGTTTAGATAGAAAAACTATGACTCATAGTTTTCTAACCCTTACTTAATTTGATTGAACTCTCTATCGTCAAATATATCAAATACGCTTGGAGTAAATTATTACCTCATTTTTCGTTAAAATGCAAGACGAAAATGTATTTTTTGATCTGAGGATCTTATCGGGTAAAAGTGTGTGATAAACTCAGCGCGAAGAGAACTATAGAATGACGTCATAACAGATGCTTCCCTCCAAACTATGTGTTCAAACACACAACGCTCAAAATGATGTGTTTTATAGCGCCGTATGATAAAGAAGGCTTGAAGCATGCATAAGTGATGGTAGACTTTTATTTTTATATTTATTTTTTATGCGAGAAAATGTCTTACGTCTTGGACTTGCACTGAAACTGGTTGCCAGGTTTCGTTTCACTACTTTGTATATTTGTAACGCTCCTGAGAATCGGGGTCTTGTTGCTCGGAAAAAAATATTTTAGAAATGCAAGCTCGATCGAAAAGTATGAATTAAATTTTCCAATGGAAAAAGTTCCCTGGTAAAAATTGACGATAAGAGCTGCGTTTCAAAATACCATAGGAATTCTTATAGCCGGCTGAAGAAGGCTACAGAAAATCATATAGCTGGCTGTAGAATGCGGAGAAAATCATACGGCCGGGCTCCGGGCTATACAAAGCGATAAAAAATTAAGCAGCCGGGCTTCAGTTCCATAGCCGGGCTTTACACTTTATCGCCTGGCTGTTGCTTTTTCGCCATCGATTACAAAAGGCTATAAGAAATTGTGTAGAAATTGATGTGCTTTGGAAATCATTAAGTTTGATACGGAACCACCTTAATATTTACAAAACACACGTTATATTTTCCTTCAATATATATTTTTTGTTCATCAATTAAAACGAGAATAATCCATACAGGGTGTGCAAACATTTCAAAATCATGAGTTGAATCACGCTGACTCCGCCAGATTAAATATTAGAGCCTAACACAAAGCGGAGCGGCGACGCACTGGCGCCTACAAACCTAACAGGGATACTTCACGCATTGCGCAATGCGTGAAGTATCCCTGTTAGGTTTGTAGGCGCCAATGCGCGTTTCGCGCTCTCTGCCCGCCCGCCGCGCCGCAGCGTGCCACGGCGTCTGAAGCAACTATTTCACACCAGAGGTATTGCACAGTATCATACGAAATTGAAGGCGCTCCAACATATTAGAATGACAGGCATCCTTCAAAAGTACGGAGCTTTCCTCGCAAAATAAATCAAGATACTACGGCATAAAAAGAGAGCGGTTATCCGTAATTAGTAACGTTTAGCATAAACTTTATCGTCTGGCTGTTGCTTAGTCGACATCGGCTATAAAAGGCTATAAGAAATTGTACAGCCGGCTACAGAAGCTATTGGAAATCTTACAGCCGGCTTTAGGTCTATAATATTTTGGAACACACATTCTACTGCCAATTTTTACCAGGGAGGCGCTTCCCTCCAAACTATGTGTTCAAACACACAACGCTCAAAATGATGTGTTTTATAGCGCCGTATGATAAAAGAAGGCTTGAAGCATACATAAGTGATGGTAGAATTTTATTTTTATATTTATTTTTTATGCGAGAAAATGTCTTACGTCTTGCACTTGCACTGAAACTGGTTGCCAGGTTTCGTTTTACTACTTTGTATATTTTGTAACGCTCACGAGAACCGGGTGTTATTGCTCGGAAGAACATATTTTAGAAATGCAAGCTCGGTCAAAAAGTATGAATTAAATTTTCCAATGGAAAAAGTTATTCTGACAAATCCTGAAGAATATCCCACCAGCAGTTACCAACGAACCAACTTAACCAACGAAAAGATTCCTATATTAACCCATTAAATTTTAATCCTTCATTTAAAAGAAGGATTTTCAGAGTATCAATGGGCCTGTCGCAAACTACGTGGATTTGCGAATTGATGAAATTAAAAGCTACAGACGAGATGAGCGCGGCAGCCACAGGCCATTGGTCCACTTAAAGAAGTTAGAGGTGACATGTTGTAGGTGCTTGTCAGATGCCAGCAAGTAACAAATAATGCGGGCAAGAGATGTCATTGATGTTGCATACGCTTGTATTAGAAGGCGACTCGTCCACCGGGATTAGGAAATTTACCTTTTGCATTAGAAATATTAGGGTAATCTTTTAAGGAGGTAACGTATTACCTATACTTTTTACAGTGCGGTTTACCTAATCTTTCATGACGTTTAAAAGTATTGTAATTAATAAAAATACGATGACTGGTCCAGCTGCTGTAGGATCAACAAAAGCTTCCAGTGGATTAATTTAAGCACACTGTTCAATATCACTATTCAGTCTTCACTAACAATGAGCCTTAAATTAATCAAAATCTTTATTTAACAGGCTCAAAACCTTATTCCAAAATTCACACATCTCGAGGTAATAGTGTTGGTTCCTAATTCGCAAAACACGTAACTCTGTTTTTCCTCTGTATTTCCTAACTGTTAGGACTATTTTCAAAAATGCTCAAGGCGTGGTGAAAATCATCTCATCATTTCTATCTCCACGAAATATTACCTTTTCACCATAAAAAATACGGAATGAAACCCGTTTTTTGCTCTCCTGAAAACTCGGGATTTTCGAGTTAAGTGGTGTGGTACTTTCACCATCGACATGCGCTATTGTACGCGCCAGATTAACAGTGGCGTGGCGTGCTTTGTGATACACCGATTAATCTGCCATTTAAACCTACGGAAAATAATCGATTAACAGGGTGTCAACAACGAACACCTTAATAATCGATTCCTCACCATAGCTTCAAATGGGAAAATATCGATAATCGAGCATTCACGCCTCGTCACACAGTGGATCGAGTCAATTAGAGACGTCGGACATGACATTTTTGAGTAAAACTGCAATTTTTTATTTCTATTTCGTCACATTTTAAACTGAAAGGGGTGTTAATTGAAGAAAATTTCACGAGAAAAACAATTGAACCGCTTTTAGAACTTCAAAGTCTTGTATAAACGCAGTTATAAGCGTTTAAAGTTTCCAAATTTTGTCCGACTTCTGCTATTGACTCGATCTATTGTGCGTCACTGCAAACTAAACCCCTGGAGAGTTTTACCCCATCGCGGTATAAGAGACACTCGGCCACTTATTTTGAAACCTAATATTAAATAGGCCGTATCTATGGCAACTTTGTTTACGCAGAGGCAAGTTAGCTTATAATTTCTATTGTTGGAACACAGTCCACTGTTAAAGTATTCAGGTATCAAACGCCCCTTAAAAAGATTGTAATTTATTGCCGATTCGACTTTGACCCGGCGCCTGGAAATAATAGGTTTATTGATTTTAATGGAACGTATTTTATCCTATGTTTAAAGGTTGCGGTAGTTTTCCGGATAACAGGTGAATATTCAGGTGAATGCGGGGCTATCACCGTAAAAGTTAAATTTGAAGCACTGAGGATCAAATCGTTGTATCGTTGTTGAAAGAACGTAACTGCATTTCAATTTTACCAAAATTGCCCTCGCAAATTTTTTTTACCAAGAGAAGCTTGCAAATTTCTGGCTAAAAATTTCACTGAATTTTCTACTGATCTCGAGCAAGAATTGAAAAAATTTTGGACAAAAAGTGCACGGGTAAATTCCAGCAAAATATTGAACTTTGTAAGTCAATTTTGCAACCTTTAAATGGAGTTACGTTCCTTCATCCGGGAACGATGAAATGGGTACGAAGTCCTTTTCCACACTTTAAGAGAACCGCGCAAAAATTGCTTTGCACTGAAAAAAAATTTCTGTGTATTTACCTAGAAAAAGGTAAAATTACCAAGAATTCAGGGTTCTATTTGATCCCAGTTTTTTCTTGGTAAAATTACCATTTATGGAATTGGTAATTTTACCGAGAAATCTCGGTAAAATTATTGAACTTTCTCGGTAAGTTTATTGGACCTTGGTAAAAACGCCAATATTTTTTATCGACTGTGGTAGAATTACCGAGATAAAATGGCATAAGTTACAGGGAATTAATTACCAATAAAAGTGGTATTCTTACCTGAAAAAACAGTAAAAATACCGGTTTTTAGGTAAGCTTAGCAGTCTGTCTTGGTAAAATCACCAATAACTGGTAAATAAAGTGAGATGGTAAGGGCACCAACGGACCTTCGTAAAAACGCCGAGAAATTTTTTTCAGTGGGTGAATATGTCCACTGAATAAAAACCCGATGTAATGATATCGACAGGGTTTAACTATTTTATGTTGCTTGGTGGAAAATGAACATTTCACCATCGTTTACGTGAGCGTGTAAGTACTTTGAAAACCACCGATTCGTACTATTGTACGCAACACGTGCCCGTCTTTTCTCTCTGTCGTCCCGCCCCCTCCTTCTCTCTCTTTTTTAGAGGCGACTGCCTCTTGTTTGTTACGCGACTGAGATGGATTATGGGTGATATTAATTTCGCCGTCAGGTATGACAGATTATTATCGCGTTTGGAATTTTGCTGCCGTTCACGAGGGGCCGCAAAAAGTGGCATAAGAGCATTCGAATGTTTCTAACATTCATCCCATAAAACGTACACTTTGAGAAACATTGGACAAGACTGCACGTAAAATGCTCCGTAAAGGTCAAAGAAAGAAATTTACAAGTTTTTCAGAAATGTCATATTTTCTGAGGAACAATTGAGGGGCTTGGAGGACAAAGTGCATTAGTACAACTGTTGCTATTTCAAGAAATACGTGTTTAAAGTTTCAAAATTACATGGAGCCTTATGGTGAAAAGGAAGTTTAAACTCACTTTTTGATACTTTAAAATTGGATTTTGTGAATTGTTCACAGAATATACGTTCAAACTAGTTTTACTTGAGGTCATGAATAAAACTCGTCTTTCACACCAGAGTTTAAACATCTCAATTTTTAATTTTTAGCACGGCCAAGTCTTTTCCCCCGCAAACGGCCATCGTTGAATAATGAAAGAGAAAAAAGAAGAAGAAGGAAATTGGATGAAACATGAGCCAGCAAAAGCTACCGACAAATATGTTAAGACCTCTGAAGAGGGCTTTATTCAAGAATACAAAGACACTTGGCGAGAAGTCCAAAAGGGTTAGGGGCGTTTTCAGGGGCAACGCGCATTTGAATACGGCTCGCTCCGACTTTTTGCGCAACAGATTTTACCCCTCAAATAAAAGAGAGGTGAGCGAAAAAAAAACGAGATTCTTGATGCGGGCTACCCCTTATTGCCCTGTACTCTAATTAGTAAAGTCCTCTCATGGTACATAATTCCCAAGGTATTAATTCAATTCCGAAAGATTTCTCACGAGAGATTCAGCAGCGGAACCTGAAAATCTTCATTTTTCTGTCCGAAAAGAAAAAGGTTATATCGTCATCTCACGGCCAAAATGTTAAATTCCTTCGAAAAAGTGAATGTGACGAGAAATAATATGCAATTTAGGCCTTTTATAAAAGCTTTATTTCTCCAATCGCGAGACGTTCCCACACTGACAGGAAAAGTTCGGTTGTATGAACCAAAGTTCGCGGTGTTCCATCATCCCAACTACATCGGTTTGTCAAACCAAATTTATGGTTCGACAAACCGAACTTCCGGTTCGTGTGACCGAACTTCAACGGTAAAGTGAACTGACTAACGAACAAAGTTTAGCATATGAACCGCATGCATGGTTAAATGAACCGAAAGTTCGGTTTAACAAATCGAATAGGTGGGATGATACACTGGAAAAAAAAGAATCTTAAATTTGCCGCCAAGAAGTATTTCTTCTTAAATCAAGAATTTTGTTGGTTAATATAAGGTACTTTTTTGCTTCTTGAATCGAGAAAAAGTCAGCTTCAAGCAAGATAAAGAAAATTCTTGGCGGCAAATTCAAGAATTATCATGCTTGACCCAAGCTACTTTTTTTTTTTCAGTGTATAGAACACTGAACGTTCGGTTCATATTACTGAACTTATTTTTCAGTGCATGAACACTTTTTCAATCAAAAATTATTAATTGCATTACACAAATTTATAATATACCTATAACGCATTGACGCATTTAATACGTTATTATTAAACATCGAACTAATCATGAAGCAAGAGGACAGGTGAAAGAAGATCGCATATTTTTTAATATTTTTTTTCTGGTTTTTTAGGTTACCGGCAAATTACCCGGCAAATTAAAACGGTAAAACTTCGACTTTAATCGTCGGAAAAGGATCGCGTGCCTGCCACACTCACTGATCTCGGACATTCTAAAGCACATTTTGTCTGAGTCGATGAAAGCACAGACCCGTGAAAACCGCAAGCCGCTTTCGTTATCCAACGCCTACTTATGGCAAAAGTTTCGGAAAGTGAAAAGATTTCCCTCATTGCCTATTTTGGTGAAGAATAGTGTTAAAAATGAGATCTCACTTTGAAACACTATTTCGCCAAATTCGAGGATTCTGGTGCAGAGATCTGAGTGACCCTAACCACGCAATGGTTTCATTTGTATAAGATTAAACTAGACGGATGCAAAAAAACTTGATATTTATGACCGCGGTGGCATTTTCCGGCGCCTGCGATTTACTCTGCGATTTTCGTGAGACATGGGCAGCTAAAGAGATAAATGTAGACGACAGTGGCGTGGCGTGCTTTGCGATGTATCGATATTTCCTCATTTGAAGCTGTGGTTAATAATCGAGTATTAAGGTGTTCGCTGCGAAGACCCTGTTTATCGATAGTTTTCCATTGGTTTAAATGGCCGATCAATCGATTTATCGCAAAGCACGCCACGCCACTTGTAGACGACTCTCCGAGTCTCAACAATGGTGAAAACTTTTGATTTTGGACGTCGAAACTTTTTTCCTTAAAATTTTCAAATGTCTAAGATTACATTCCGAACAAAATTCTTCGAAAAATCAAGTGGGAAATATATATAAATTTCCTGAAAATTCGTGATTTGTCAAAGGAAATTCGGCGACATCTGAATAAAGGCGCACACGACGTTTTTCCATAACACGATAGAGAACCAGCCCAGCTAGAGCTTTTCTCTAGAGTAATCCGTATCCGTGATAGGGAGAACGACGTATGAACATTCGGACGTTGTCAAATTTACTCCAATAAAAATGTATTCATAAGTAAGGGTATAAGTGTTTTACCTTTAAATTTCCAGATTACATTGCGAATAAAATTTACTGGTGCGAGGGGAGGGGGGTTTGTATCATAAAGTATTTCCACTGACCTTGCTTTTAGGCCCATGGAACACCAAAAATTTTTATTGCCTGCCCTGCTAAAAATGGTGAGTACAAATGAGCAGAAAATCAAAGTCATATGAATAGAATTTCAACTTATGTGTATAGAATTTAATTCATATGAGCAGAATTTCTCTATTCACTTTTCGCCGACTCATATGACCAGAGATTTCAACTCACATGAGCTCAGCGTGAAATCATCTACCTGTTTCCGATATCTCAGAAACTAGTCACCGCATCAAAAAAATTATAAGAACAAAATGTTCTTATTGTTCACATACTATATCGGTGTCTCCTGGTCAAAAACACCACTTTTGAAAAATGAAAAAAATTGGATTCATATGAGTTGAATTTTTCTATTCTTATAAGTAGAATATTCTAGTGATATGAGTAGGATTTCTACTCATATGAGTAGGAAATTCTATTCATGTGAGTCGGCGAATTTTGAATAGCTTACTTATCATTTTTAGCAGGAATTATATTGATGCTCTCCTCCACGACGACGTCACAGTTTCGACGTAAATGATGAACAGTTTGAGTTTAAAGCGAGGTTTCGGGGGATCAGACGAGTCCGTAACGCGACCGCATGCGTCGCGTTACACGCACATTACTCGCACTAACGCACGACTCGACACGAACGTTACAGATACACGCATCTCGTCAACGAGACCTCTACACATCTGCGTGAATTCAAAGTTACAATGTTCACATTCCAGCACCGTTTCCGGGGTCTGTAGGTAACCTCTCCCACATCAAAGGAGGAAAATTTAATTCCTGAAATTACTGGCATGGCAAACCACTGAGCGAGGTCATCCACCGCGGTAATGTATAGATTAGTCCCTCCCATATATGATCTGGCAATCAATTTTGATGAATTTCAATTTTTAGCGTTGACATTCGTCTATAGCCTTAAAATTATCAAAATAACAACACTGGAAGAAAAAACACATTGGATCTAGAGTCCAGACTCTTAAAAACATCGACAAGAAAAAATACTCTTGACTCAATCAGATTTAAGCTTAAATCAAGAACCAAGCCTCTTAATTTGAGCGGATTTCCTTTTGATTTAAGCTGAAATCTAATCGAATCAAGAGTCCTTTTTCTTGTCAATATTTTCAAGAGTCTGGACTTTAGATTCAATGTGTTTTTTCTCCAGTGAAGTTTAAGGAGGATTTCAGGAGGTTTCGGAGTATTAACTTGAACTTTGGCTGGTAAAGGTACTGTTTTCGGGAAACTATCAGAGTGAAAAATATTTTCGAAAAATGTTGATATAATTTTCAAAAACCGAGAAAAATGCCAGCAAATATCCATGGACATTTTAGGAGATGTCAAGATGCCTTGGATCTTTAAGGGTAACCAACATGTATTTCGGCTGATAAAGGTGCTATTTTAGAGCAAAATTGCGTCGAGTGTAATGTTGAGAAATGAGGGGCTTTGAGGACAAGGCGCATAAGTGCAGTTTTTGCTATTTCGAGAAATACGTGTTTGAAGTTTCAAAATTACACGGAGCCTCATGGCGAAGAGAAAGTTTAAACTCACTTCTCGATGCCTTTAAGTCGGATTTCAGTCGTGAATTTTTCACAGAATATACTTTCAAACTAGTTTTAGTTGAGTTCATGAATATCTGATTTCTTTTTAAAAAATTACTTATGCACCTTGTCCTCCAAGCCCCTCAAACGGTGATTTAATTCTTGAGTGAAATGAAAGGAATGGCCCCAAAAAAACAAATTTATAACCTAAAGACCCAAAAACTCCTGAAACCCTCTTCTATTTAACTTAATATTTTGGTGTTTTTGAGGCCATTGAGGTATCCAACGCTATGAAGAGTGGTCATCTTCCATGAAATTAAATTCACAACTGTCGCTTTTCACATACTGGTAGTGAAATAGTTGTCTCGGGGTCTGCATGGCAATGTTGATCCGGACGCATAATATAATACTGCCGTGCTAAGGAAAAACGCCGCCCGAGCCTTCAGACGTTGCCAAGTTTCCTCCGTTTGAAACTGCAATTACTGGGAAAATTGTCAACATTATTTCCTCAAATTTTCAGACAATTTTGTAAACAATTGTATATAAAATATCTGAAAATTTCAAGGAAAAATATACATGAATTTTGTCAAAAATACAGGTTTTTTCCAGGGAAACTTGGCAACTCCCGAATGTTCATACGGCGTTCTTCCTTAGCACGGCAGAATAGACCGCAGACTGAACCAAGTAGGTATTCAGTGCGCTTAAATTGATTGATGGGTTTTGTTGTTGGTTTTTTCTGTTTTTCAAATCACGTGTCTCGCTCTTTGAAAGAACGGTGCGTTGTCCAAGGACACATCGGTGTGCAATGTCCTGACAGGATGACCGTCTCAGCCATGGTTTCGGAGGGAATCGTGGGTGCTAATACGGAGCAAAAACCTCGTATGTCGGCGGGGTTTCTCAATGGAGTTGAGTGGTTTTTTCTTAGCGCGATATTATACCACGCGCGTGCAAGTTGCGTCATTTTGACTGCGGACGCGTGCGTAAAACTACGGCTATTAACAGAGAGCGGCTTGCATGGAATTTCACATCTTCTATACATTATCGGGAATTGACGCATTTTTGCCACAAGGGGCTTTTTACGAATGAATAAAACGGAAAAGTATAATTTGAAGTATTCACTGGAAAAAACACACATTGGATCCAGAGTCCAGACTCTTAAAAACATCGACAAGAAAAAGCACTCTTGATTCAATCAGAATCTAGCTTAAATCAAGAACCAAGCCTCTTAATTCAAGCGGATTTCGTTTTGATTCAAGCAAAAATCCGATTGAATCAAGAGTATTTTTCTTGTCAATGTTTTTAAGAGTCTGGACTCTAGATCGAATATGTTTTTTTTCCCCAGTGTATTCTATTTTACGGAAATTCTATGTATATATTTTTTTCTGGATTTTTGGCTGTCAAGTTTTGACTTTTTAGTGAAATCCAAACCACAAGATTACAAACCGGCCATACTTTTCTCTCATTTTCTAACTTTAAAATCTCCAGTTCCCTTATGCTCTCCATGTCAACATTCTCCCCTCAAAATCGACCATATTTTCTATGTTGCTGAAAAGCCTATGTTGCACGCATCAAAATTCAAAATTACCTACTCCCCTCCAAACACCCATCCTTCAAGCTCTGATGATCCAAAGTAACTACCGAAATTTTAAAGCTCTTTAAAATAGTGAATTTTAAAATCCAAGGCAAATTCCTGGTCCTCGACGTAAATAGCTCAGTTGCTAATCGTCGTAATTAATTGACTAACCAACTGTTGAATATTTAAAGCGCTACCACAATGAAGAGATATCGAGCCATGACATTTCTATTTTTTACGTGAAACACTTCAGGACTCACTCAACGAGATATATGATCGACACAGTATTTCTAAAAACTTCACAAAGCAAACTCGCGCGCCAAGCAATCTATTTTTGCTGTTGCAAAATTACGGGCGATTTACAGCAAACTAAAGCTGATGAAAAAATGTATGAAAAACTATTATGACAGAAACCAGCGATACACGAAAAAAATTAATGTACGTCTTCCTATGCATTTTTCATTTTTTTCCACATAAAACTCAAAAAAAAAAAAAAAAAAAATGTGTAAGTAGAAAAACCCGATATCTGGCTCATAAAATCTAGTGCAAAAACTGTACAAAACCAGGGAGAATAAGGTAGTTTTTTTATTGGTTTGCGAACATGCATTAAAACCTGGTAAAAAAAATTACAAGTTTTCACGATTTTTTACGGAAATCAAAGTTAGAAAAAACGAAAAACATCTATATGATTTACATTTTCCCTGGACAGCAAGAGAAGTTTTAAGAAGTTGCACATCAGATTACTCGTAAAACTAAAGTATTGAGTATATAATTCACTAGGTAATATAAACTAGGTTCAAAGTGTGTATTCTTGGCTTTTGACGGCGCTAAAAAAGTGAAAAAGCCGACTTATATCTTTCCCCAAAAAGTCACATGAAAATTGTTGATACCTAAATCTCTTACACCTTATTCTTTTAGACGGTATACAAATTATTCAATTTACCATGATCAGTGACCCTAAATAGCAATCTAATTCAATATCAAGAATCCTGAAACACATAAAATACAATCGTTTGTTCACAAAAATGTTCAACCTATGCTGTAACTCTCGCGAGAGAGTTAGTTACCTACTTAGTTACCAGATAAGTAGTTACAAGTTACTATTCCACTAAACTACTACTCAAAGACGCACACAATTGTTTAGTCAAAATCGCTAGAAATGTGATTTAGTTTTGCTTAAAAGAGGAACATGGGCTTGAAAAAATCCGTCGGAAGATCACAACTAAATTACTGAAAACAAGGGTTACTAAACCAAATTCCTATTCGCCATTGGTAAATTCAACATATTTGGGAAATCAAAAAGTCACTATTATCATACGAAAATAGCAAAGGAATCCAAAACATTGGACACCTGGCCCTTTTCCCGTAAGTACAAAACTTTGTCTTCTTCCTCTCCTTCTTCTACGAACGACCAGGGCATGACGACCAAGCACACTGAATTATAAATATCACAAAAACATAAAATTGGCAAAGAAATAGGATTCATTGAATCAATAAAACAAAAACAGCGATGAAATATTCAATCATCTTCAGGAGAGGAAAGCCAGCTTAAAACTGTTTACTTACCACAATTATTAGTTATCCTTTAGAGCGATCAAATCGAATACCAACAATCCTTACTGAACACTGAAAAAATAACCGGTAGTTTATGCACAACGAATTTCAACTTGAATCACCAAATCCGAATTATCCGTCGTATAGATCACAACTTAATTATTCAAAATAGGCATTAAAAACATTCTCAACACACATAAACTAAAAATTTCCGGCGAGACCGAATATTCACAATAATTTTACAAAAATATCCAATTTAAAAAAACGCGCGGTCTGGGGCCAAGAACAGTCGGAACAAAGAAAAAATTATGGAAAATAAGTAGATTCCTATCCAAAAAATGCAGAAACTATGCAAAAAACTAAATCAATAATTAATTGATTAATAAGTATCCAAATTCTGCAGAAATGGAAAACATTCAACTTTAAAAACACATGGACCGGGGCTAAAAACAGTCAGAGGGGGAAAAATTGTGAAAAATACGTAGATTTTTATCCAGAAAATGCAGAAACTATCCAAAAAATTATATTAATAATTAATTAATCAAAAATTGCCAAAATTCTGGAGAAATGAAAAATATCCAACTTGAAAACACGCGGTCTGGGGCCAAAAACAGTCAGAGGTGGAAAAATTTGTGAAAAACAAATAGATTTCTATCCGGAAAATTCAGAAATTCGGTGTTGCGAAAATAACTCGAAAATCGGTGTAGGGCTGGGGGACCGCACAAAAAAGGGAAAACACGCCGGTGTGAGTCACGTGGACCGGAAACGGGCCGGGAAAGCGGAAATGGCGCGCGGAGGAGCGGAAGTTGAGAGCGGAGTGCCCGGTGAGCGCGTCGCGACTAGCCGTGCGGCCGGCGCAGCGCGCTGGGCGCGAGGGGGCTCAGCCTCTCAAAGGACCATTGAGTGCGCGCGCAGCCGTAGGTTGGGCGGCATTTGCGCCTCCTGAAGCCGTGTTGTCGGTTCGTGTGATTTTAAGGAGCCACATTTTTAACGATTCACAAAAAATATATCGGGGATTGTGTTCAAAATTGTCATAACCTACTGGATAGAACCAATAATATTTATAAAATGATTAAATTTTTTTTTTTTTTTTGAAAAATCGAGGTTTTTGAAAATTTGTTCGAAAATATTTTGAGGTTAGTTTGAGCTAAATTTGACGACATTTTTAGCGATTTAAATCAATTTATATCAAGGGTAGGTAGAACCAAAAATATTCCTGAAATGATTTAAAAGTGTTTTTGAAAATTTATCGAGAATTTTGAAAAAATTGTTTGAAATTATTTTGAGGTTAGCTTGAGCTATATTTGACGATAATTTTAACTATTTAAATCAATTCATATCAAAGATAAGTAGATGTAGGTTTTTTTGAAAATTTATCTAGGATTTTAAATAATTTGTTTGAAAATATTTTGAGGTTATAGTTTGAGCTAAATTTGACGATATTTTCAACAATGCAAAAAGATTTGTCTTGAGGATTGTATTCATAATCGTCGCTGAAATAACCTCCCGGTGAAACCAAAAATATCTCTGAAATGATTTAAAAGTAATTTCGAAAATTTATCGAGAATTTTGAAAAATTTGTTTGGAAATATTTTGAGGTTAGCTTGAGCTGAATTTGACGATATTTTTTCACGGAAAAAATGGATTACTGATCAAAAATTAAATTGTTAAAAAATATTGCCCGACATGTTTCAAACGTACATTTTGCAATACTGGAAAGCTAATTTAACCACAGGGGTAGCTAAATTACCATTTCTTTTTTTGTAAAATCCACTTTGAAACATGTCAGACACTTTTTTTTTTTTGAAATTGACCAGCGCTTTGAAAGTCGAAGATCGAGAATGGAGATGTTGCATGTATGAGGGATTTGCGATTTGAGTGTTAATTCTTATGTTAAAGTTCGCGAGAAACACGATGGTGCCACTGGTTTTCTCTGAAATCATCTCCCAAGCTCAGAAAAAGCTCTCAAAGTGAAGCCAAAATGGAGGGGATATCCCATCCTACCCTGAGAGTTCACCCCTACATCAAAACAAACTCTCCATGCAAAGATAGGGAGCAAATACATTAGCAGGATTGCCGTTTTTTCAGTTCTGGAGTCCCCAAATAAAGTGGCAGCCCTGTCAATGTATTTGATCCCTATCTTTGCATGAAGAGTTTGTCTTGATGTAGACGTGGACTCTCAGGATAGCGTGGGATATCCCCTCCCTTTTGACTTCAACTTGAGAGCTTTTTTTGAGTTTGGGAGTTAATTTCAGAGAAAACCAGTGTTCCAGTGTTTCGTGTTTCTCGCAAACTTTTACATTAGAATCAACCGTCAAATCGCAAATTCCTCACACATGCAACATCTCCATTGCTGATAGCTCGTCACATTATATCCAATGTCACTAGACAGGCGCAATCCGTCAGTGGCGTGGCGTGCTTTGCGATATATCGATTAATCTACCATTTAAACCTACGGAAAATGATCGATAAACAGGTGTTCACAACGAACATCTTAACAATCGATTCTTCACCAAATTTTCAAATGGGGAAATATAGATAATCGATCATTCACGCCCCGCCACGATCCACGATGAAGAAGACTAACGAGGCCAACCAATCAAATAACTCCATTTTACCTTAGTCTCTCCCGTTCAATCGACCAACACACAATTTCACCGCACTGAAAAAAAAAATTCTCGGCGTTGTTACCGAGAAAACGGCAACCACTACCGAGAATTCCCGGTCGTATTTGATCCCGGTTTTTTTTCCGGTGAAGTTACCATTTTGGGATATAGTATTTTAACCAAGAATTCTCGGTAAAATTATTGAACTTTCCCGGTAATTTTACCGAATTATGTTAATTATACCGGACTAAAATCGGTGAACCACCAAGATTTTTTTTCCACTTTGGTAGAATTACCGTGATAAAATGGCACAGTTACCGGAACTTGATTACCAATAAAAGTGGCATTCTTACCTGAAATAACGAGTAAAAATACCTTCTTTTGGGTAAGCCTACCAACATGTCCTGGTAACATTACGAGTAATTGGTAACAAAAGAGAGATGGTAAAGTTACCAACAGACTTTGGTAAAAACGCCGAGAATTTTTTTCAGTGCGATAGACCCATTTTTTACGCCACATTAATTGGCCTCAGCTCCATCAAAATCACGCGAACATCAAACTGATTTCGAGATCTTACTTTTCTGAATAATTTGACAACGTGTCAGACGCAGACGCGAGATGACGTAACACGTACTCAAGGTTACTCAGCTTTTGCAAAGGCGCAGTCGACCTTTCCCGCGCTCACCCTTCCGTCAAACCACCCTCCCCCCCCCCCCCTCTGGCCCGCGGAGGGACGAATTAGGGGCGCGAATGATTCAGAGACATCTTTCGCTCCACCTTTTTTCGCCTCAATGGTCGGCGATTTAAAATTGGAAGAGAAAAAGTCCGTTGGAGCTGCGTTCTCGGTTTTCCCTTTTGAGGTAGCTTTTCTACCGAAGAAATATATTCACAGTGGTCTTGAAGCAAAAAAAGCCTTCGTAAATTTAATTTTTTGCATGATTTCGGTAAGTTTTTGCAATCAATGTAAGTTACACAATCCTAGCAACATTTGTATGCTCTTGGCTCCTTTTTGCAAAATGTAATCCAGTTTTTACCATGATTTTTGGGAGGCAAAGCAGGACCAATAAACTCTACACGCAAAATTGCGTTACGGTAATCTCCCCGATTGAGTAATGCGCAGTGGTCTTGAAGCAAAAAAAAGTGACAAAAATGTTCCCAGAATCGGTTTTCAGAGGGTGAGTCTATGGAACGTTTGGACTTAAAATCGCGGAAAATTAAAATCTCGGCTGATCCTAATTTCGAGATACCACGATTTGAAATTTTTATAGCGAATGTAAGTTTTCTACTGATTTTGATAAGTTTTTTTTTTTATTTGTCCTTGGAATCTGTGTTGATCGGTTCACGTTCGTCCTCTTCGTTCGATTCATTTCGATCGAATACATACCCTTTCGTTACATGCAGACTTCCTATCATCCTCTTTTTTTAACCTTAACAATTCGCCTTCTGCTGCGTCCGCAGCAATTGTTGTTTCGAACATGTTGTGCGTGCTGATTTATAGTCCATTACATACTCGACTCTCTGAAGGCGTTTTTTGTGCACAAGTAGCGCCGTCTGTCGGAGAACGAACGAAGTAGGAATTGAGGACACCGCACCAAGAACAGCCTATAACTTGGAACCGCGTTTTGAGAAAAACGCATTTAAAGTTTTGTTTTTGATGTACTGCGCAGACTTTTCTATGCAGGTACCCTGTTTTGGTGTTTTTGGGTGACCTAACCCTTCTATTGAAGGATGCCAGGTACATTTTGCGATAAATTTTGGGTTTACACTCTATATTCAATTTAAAAAAACGGTTTATAGGCCATTATTACACCCAACAGTCATTTTGGTGGCAATATGAAGTATAAATCATTTTCATCACGCACGATTGACGCAAAATGAAAGAATATCGATAGTAAGTAAAGAAAGGGGTAACTAGCACCTTATACAGGTGATCCAAAAGTCCCTTCCACCCCCTCTAACTTTTTACCTAATTGAGGTAAAGATTTGAAACTTGGGGGATATTCCTAGGTCAAAGGGAGCTACTTTTTGGCCCCCCTAAAATTTTCAGGGGGGCCCCCTTGGGGGGGCAACGGCCCCCAACTTTTAATTTTCAAATGGGAAGACCCCCTTTGTGATAGCTCGTTCGAAAGAGCATAAAAAAAGAAAACTTTTCGCGCAAACCCGAAGTCAATATCTCAAACCGTTTCAAAATGGCGGCCGGTTAAAGTTCAAAATGGCCGAAAATTCACACCGGTGATTTGTCGATGGATTTGCGCGAAAATCGGTATGTAGGGGTATTTTGACAAGAGAAAAACGAATTTGACGTTAGATTTTCAAAAAAACCGAAATTTCCAAAATGGCCGCCGGTTACAGTTCAAAAAGACAAAAAATTGATTTTTTTAGAAATCTAAGTTCAAATTTGTTTATCTTATGCCAAAATACTCTCAAATTCCAAGTTTTAGGCAAATCCATCAGCAAAAAACCGAGGTGACAATTTTCGGCCATTTTAAACTTTAACCGGCGGGCATTTTGGAAATTTTGGTTTTTTTGAAAATCTAACGTCAAATTCGTTTTTCTCGTGTCAAAATACCCCTACATACCGATTTTCGCGCAAATCCATCGACAAATCACCGGTGTGAATTTTCGGCCATTTTGAACTTTAACCGGCCGCCATTTTGAAACGGTTTGAGATATTGACTTCGGGTTTGCGCGAAAAGTTTTCTTTTTTTATGCTCTTTCGAACGAGCTATCACAAAAGGGGTCTTCCCATTTGAAAATTAAAAGTTGGGGGCCGTTGCCCCCCCAAGGGGGGCCCCCTGAAAATTTTAGGGGGGCCAAAAAGTAGCTCCCTTTGACCTAGGAATATCCCCCAAGTTTCAAATCTTTACCTCAATTAGGTAAAAAGTTAGAGGGGGTGGAAGGGACTTTTGGATCACCCTGTATTATGGAACGCCGTTAGTGTCAAAACCCTTTTCTTGCGCGCGCGGAATTTTTTCTGGCGCGCGGAAAGAAAAAACCCGTTTTTCGATGAAAATCTCTGAATTTCCGGATTCCGCGCCTGTTTTCGATATATTTGCGCCGTTTGTGTCAAGACTATTTTTTCCGGCGCGCCGCTTCAAATCTGTTCCGCGCGCGGAATTTTCGATATATCGATTCCTGCTCGCCGTTTGTGTCAAAACTATTTTTTTCCGGCGCAGCGCTCCAAATCTGTTCCGCGCGCAGAATTTTCGATATATCGATTCCTGCTCGCCGATCGTGTCAAAACTGTTTTTTTTCCGGCGCTGCACCAGAAAATAATTCCGCGCGCCACTTTTTCGATATATCGATTTTTCTGCGCGCGGAGAATATTATCTCTCTTTTGAACGATTTCCATTAAACCGTTGGAGGGGAAAAAGTGCAGTGTTGCCGATAATTTAAATTTCAGTTAATTGATCAGACAGGGAAATTAGAGTCCCTTTATACCCAGAGTTAAGACAACTCGATTGTCAGCTTATGAGTAAGAGGATAGATGATGTTTATAGCTGGATTTTGTTGTGAGAGAGAAAGATGGCTATTTTTTTGTATACTATGGGTTCAGGGTTTTAAAGAATTTGTATGAGGGTTGTTGGGAATTTGATGTGTTTAGAGAGTTGGTATTTGAGGTTTGTTTTGTTATTTCGGCATTCGAGGAGGATATGTTCGATGGTTCCGATTTGTTTACATTGACAGAGGTTGGTAGCGGCAGTTTTAATTTTAACATTATGGGCAGGAAAGTTCCCATGTCCGATTCTGATAGCGGAAATTTTTTGTACGTTCATTTCACACCAAAAGACAACTTTATGGGGGTGGGGGGTGTAACGAAGAATTTCATTCTCCGTTTTAAGTTTTTCCCCTTCTTTTGTAGACCAAAATAGCGACAAATGTGTCACGGCTTGGCGACACCGCGCCACGACGCCCGGTGACGGTACATCAGCTGTTTGAATAATGAAAAGAAATGGAATACAGTTTCTCTTTTTTTCTCCCTCGAAGATAACTACGAAATCAGGGTTTTCCGTAGATTTACCCATAACGAAAAATTGTAAAAAATTCTAAACTACTATAAACGTCTGTAGGAAATTTTCCTACATCCATTTCTGTAAATTTTATATTTTAATTAATTTTTCTTGTAACGAAAATATTGCAATGAATGTCGAGATCGTCTTCCAATAGCTTCAAATCAATCTGATGGCCCTCTAAGCCAAACATTGCTCATCACCCTCTCCTTCCGGAGGGTCACCTTCTCTCATCTTTTTTAACTCTTTCTCGACTCGAGGTGCACGTATGTGAGTAGCATCTCGTCGAGCCCTCTGTCCAGTTCACTTTCCTCTTTTCTCTTCCTCTGTGCTGAGGTGCACGTTAGTGAGTAGCATCTCGCCCAGCTTCACTCCTCCTCTCCTCTTACATGTACACTGCAATTTCAAGCCTTGAGGTGCACGTTAGTGAGTGGCACTTCGGCTAAATTATTATTATCTAAATTTTGAGTGTACTTCGAGTAAGATCCTCACAAATTTAGCTAATAAAAGGACATTCTTTTTGTAAATTTGAGACATAAGATTTTGGATCATTCTTCCCCTTTTCCAAACTCATCATTTTTAAATTGGCGCCCGAATCCAGGATCCCGGCGAGCTCATTCCGGCAACTACAGTAACGTTGGCTTATCTTATACCGAAGGACGTATGTGCCTCTGAAGAAACGGGATTTGCCTCGTTACATGGGGGTGGGGGGGGGGGGGGGGGGTCAGACATTTGATTTTCGAAAATTCGAAAAATAAGAGCGTTTTTTGCTAAAAAGTGTGATTAACCAAGGAAGAAGCTGAATATCCACGATTTTTATTTTTTAATCCGTTAGAGCATACTCTGAAATTGATTTACAAAAAAAAGTTGGCAACATCTCGTTAGCTTCGGCTGCTACGCCCACTTTAAGAAAACTAGTTTTTAGCGTTAAAAATCAGGGCTGAAACGTCGTATCTTCAGCTCGGTTGGCCCTTCGAGTGAGTTGGGTTCGATTGGGGATTTTGCCCTTAAAAAACATACCAACACGAACTAGTGTGTCTAAACTTAAACTTAAAATCTTTAAAACTCCAAAACTTATGAGGCTTTTTCAAACACGAGACATCCCCGTTTTCCGAGTTTGGAGAGTGCATTTTTAGAAGAGGCCATAAAACTTCAAGAATTTTTTTCTCAAGAAGTATTGAAGATATGAAGCTGAAAGTTTGGGTTTTTTCTTATAATGATCGATAGATTAAGTAAAAAAAATCATGGAAATCCGAGTCGGGGTGGTTACAAGTCCGTTCGAATTAACATGGAGTGACCCATCAGGTATTCGGATAGGCACTGCATTGTATCGAAACGTGACTTTTCCGAATTAGTATTTTTTTATGCGATCAAACTTCTTTTCAAAAACTCCTTGAAACTTTGAAATGTCCTTGCATAATTTTTGAGAAGTCCTTCTAAAGTTTTCAAAAGTCCTTGATTTTAAGTTCCATCAGTCTTGGAAAACTCCTTGGAAGTCCTAGATTTTGATTTTACATTTTTGCCACTAACCCTGTTCACTAGGGTGTCCCTTGAAAAAATCGACTTTCGAATTTTCAGCCGGTCCAACCGGAATTAAGTTCTAGTATATAAAAAACCCCTAAATCCCAAATTTCAGCGAAATCGAACAACTTTTAGGGGTCGCAAACCCCCCCCCCCCCTCCCTTATTTCCCTTATTTTTCCACAGCGAACGAAAAATAAGGGGGCAGGGAGGTAAATGTGCTTCTTTTGACCTGAAAATTCGGCGATGTAATGTAATTGATATTCTAAAATAGATACCAAGGAGAAATTGCAAAGTTCTGCAGCATTTTCAAAATGGCAGTGCCACTTTCCCATTAAACTCACGATTTTCAAGGTATTCGGGGCGAAAACTGTGGGGGACCGGGAATTGTTTTGATCCAACCGACTTAAAACTTGGTATACACTTGGTCCAAAGGCTCGTCAAAGGGGGTGAAGAATAGAAAGACATGAGTCATATTTTTTTTTTCAAAATGGCGGCGGTTATCTATATATTTAATATCCTAAGGCCTTTTTTGGCCTCCAACAGTTTGTGCTAATTCGATCTCGGAAACTACTCGACCGATTTTCCTCGGATTTGTTTTAAATGAAAGCTCTTACGCTGTAGACGTGCCAACATCCCTTGGTTTTTCGATTTGCGCGACCGAACGTTGCAAAATTTACCTTGATTTGATAACGACATATTTGCATTTTTGACGCTGGACAGTTTGTGCTAATTCGATCTCGGAAACTACTGGACCGATTTTCCTCGGATTTGTTTTAAATGAAAGCTCTTACGCTGTAGACGTGCCAACATCCCTTGGTTTTTCGATTTGCGCGACCGACGTTGCAAAATTTACCTCGATTTGATAACGACATATTTGCATTTTTGACGCTGGACAGTTTGTGCTAATTCGATCTCGGAAACTACTGGACCGATTTTCCTCGGATTTGTTTTAAATGAAAGCTCTTACGCTGTAGACGTGCCAACATCCCTTGGTTTTTCGATTTGCGCGACCGACGTTGCAAAATTTACCTTGATTTGATAACGACATATTTGCATTTTTGACGCTGGACAGTTTGTGCTAATTCGATCTCGGAAACTACTGGACCGATTTTCCTCGGATTTGTTTTAAATGAAAGCTCATAGGGTCTAGACGTGCCAACATCCCTTGGTTTTTCGATTTGCGCGACCGAAGTTGCAAAATTTACCTCGATTTGATAACGACATATTTGCGTTTTTGACGCTGGACGAGTCATATGGTTGGGGGACCTCCCACCCTCTGATTTTCCGTTTCCCTCTCCACGTAAACCCATCCCTACCTGCTCTACACGTGTCACCCTTCTACCCTAGCATGGGTCCTACGGCAGTTTCACTCATGTCGGGGGTCGGCTCATGTCTTCTTCCAAGAGAATTGGTGATTTATCTTCACCCTTTCGCACCGTTACATTTTCAAAAAGTGTTCTGATTTTCTTTTCCAGGAGTGTTATTTATTTTTCAAGGTTGTTTCTTTTTCTAAAAGTAGGTAATTTTTAGTTTCCTATTCTTTGTTTTTGAATTTATCATTTTGCCTCCAGGAAGTCCTCTAAGCACTGGTAGTAGCAAAATTTGGCTCGCTTCGCGAGCCAACAGTTACTCGCGGAGCGAGTAACTGGGGGTCCAGGGGGCTTGCCCCCGGCTAGCGGCGCAAGCGAGCGTAGCGAGCTGAAGCAGCTAGTTCTGATAAATTTTCTAATTTTTTCCGCAGAAAAAAGGGGGCGGGGGTACAATAATGGTCGGATTGACCTGAAGTTTGATCGGCGCGTGTGATTTAACTCGTTCAAACAATGAGATGAAAAACATTGGTAATTGAGCCGACCAAAAAATTGTACACCTTGAAAACTAAAAGAAATCAGTGGTTTTACGCTGCAGAAAGAAGGGGGCTGTGGCTGCGGGGGCCCTGAGTGACGGTGGGTCAATTGAAGAAATCATGTCAAAAAAATACCTGAGAAGAATGTTTAGGCCGAGTCTCATGCTCCTATCGCATCAGCACTTTTTTTTACCAGAGGAAAATGTCTAATCCCTAAATATGAGACAAAAAGACATAGAGAGGGGGGGGGTAGCGACCCCTAAAACCCCCTCCTTCTATTCTTCACCCCCTTTGACGAGCCTTTGGACCAAGTGTATACCAAGTTTTAAGTCGGTTGGATCAAAACAATTCCCGGTCCCCCACAGTTTTCGCCCCGAATACCTTGAAAATCGTGAGTTTAATGGGAAAGTGGCACTGCCATTTTGAAAATGCTGCAGAACTTTGCAATTTCTCCTTGGTATCTATTTTAGAATATCAATTACATTACATCGCCGAATTTTCAGGTCAAAAGAAGCACATTTACCTCCCTGCCCCCTTATTTTTCGTTCGCTGTGGAAAAATAAGGGAAATAAGGGAGGGGGGGGGGGGTTTGCGACCCCTAAAAGTTGTTCGATTTCGCTGAAATTTGGGATTTAGGGGTTTTTTATATACTAGAACTTAATTCCGGTTGGACCGGCTGAAAATTCGAAAGTCGATTTTTTCAAGGGACACCCTAGTGAACAGGGTTAGTGGCAAAAATGTAAAATCAAAATCTAGGACTTCCAAGGAGTTTTCCAAGACTGATGGAACTTTAAATCAATGACTTTTGAAAACTTTAAAAGGACTTCTCAAAAATTATGCAAGGACATTTCAAAGTTTCAAGGAGTTTTTGAAAAGAAGTTTGATCGCATAAAAAAATACTAATTCGGAAAAGTCACGTTTCGATACAATGCAGTGCCTATCCGAATACCTGATGGGTCATTCCATGTTAATTCGAACGGACTTGTAACCACCCCGACTCGGATTTTCATGATTTTTTTTTTTTTTAAGGGACACCCTACTGTTCACTGTGCCTAAGAATTTGTCAGCAACTGCAAATGAGAAAAGACTACAAGTACCTATATAGTCTGTTCAATTGTTTTTAAAAGCAACAGGTAAATTCCCAGGAAAGAGAATGCGATGAATTTATGTGTTTTTAATCTAGATTGGATTGAAACACATTCACAGAATAGGTGTTCTTATGTAACCATCTTCTTTTTTCAATTCAAGGTGCAGTTTATGCGAGGGGAGCTCTACTACCGTAATATGATCCGAAGACGGCTACACCGAAGGAGGAAGAAGAAAGTTCCAGGCTGCGAATGCTATTGGTTAGTATTTACATAACCTACGAAGTTCAACCATAGCTGCAATGCTTATGTCTTTGAGAAGAACCCCAGAAAACACGTTTTCATCGCTTTTAGATGATGTTGTGTTGACAGAAGAACTGAAAATAATATAAAAACAAAAGTAGAATTAAAAACATGCATTAATACTTCATTAGATTTTCAACATTCTGCACTCAACATAATTGGTTTCACGCAGAAATGCTGCATAGAGTCGGATTTGTATTGAAGGAGAAAGGTTGCAACTCTTATTGTCCTAAGATCCTAAAAGCCATTCTGCATGCATGGATCTTAACGTTTCATTTTCACAGACACGCATTCAGCCTGTTGTGTCAAATCGTTTTTCTCAACAAATTATAATTTTCAGAGGTTTTCAGAGGCTTACACACACAGAGTAATTTATTAATTTTTATTACTTTCTCGCTCCCCTGGGGTAGAGGAAGTATTGTCATCCTCCAAGAAAGGTATCAACTGTTAAAGTGGGATTAATCACTATCAAAACCACGCTAGAATTTTTACTTTTTCGCTCCCCTAGGGTAGAGAGGAAGTATTGTCATCCTCCAAGAAACAGAAAAGAAAGTTGAAATTTCATCATTTCTAGACGTTTTAACGTCCCTGGAGTCAAAATAACCATACTTGAAAAAATGTGTGTCCGTCCGTCCGGCGTCCCTCAAATCTGTCTACAGCGATATCTCAGAATCTATCCGTTCGATTTCATTCAAAATTTGCACAGAACACCATATCTATGGTCTTCTTATGCACGTCAAATGACTTTGGGGTACGCTAAAATTTGGGGGGGGGGGGGCTAGGGGCCAAACCTAATTTTTAGCAAAATCACACGGAAAGCTCACTTTGACGGACTGTAGATTTTGAAAAAATGCCTTTAATTCTTTGAAAGTTGACACAAAACACTACCTGAGTCATTAATTTAAGTTACTAAAAGATCTTTGGACTAAATTTAAAAAATTGAAGGGATACGGGTCCCCTACCGAGGGCACTTTGTTCGCGAGATCACTTGAAGAGCTCACTTTGAGAGATTGTAGATTTTGAAAAAATGCCTTTAATTCTTTGAAAACTGGCACAAAACACCATCTGGGTCATTAATTTAAGCTCCTAAAAGATTTCTGGACTAAACTCAAGTGGGATCACTGACGGAGGGCACTGTATTCTAAGAGATCACACAGAGGGCTGGCTCACTTAGACGGACTATAGATTTTGAAGAAATGCCTTAAATTCTTTGAAAGTTGGCATCAAGCATCACTAAGGTTTCATTTCTTTCAGCTTCTAAGATATCTTTGGACTAGACTCTAAATTGGAGAAGAGCCGACACCGCCTACGCGCATGCAACTTCAACTTTTGGGCGTGTGAGCATTTATCGGCGAGTAATCGCTCAAATTGACAGCGCTGGCCATGATTTAAGTGTTCTAATGCCCTTCAAGTATCTCTGAGGAACCTTAATATTTTTTTGAGGGGGAGGGCTGTAGGGCAAAAACCAGAAATTTACAATTGACGGTTCACCGCTGAAAAAGACCGAAGAATAAACTATACAAACTCAGATAGTGCTTTAAGTCAGGTAAAACCTAGGACTTCAAATGCGTTACCTCCAAAATCACTCCGTACAAGTACATGAAACAAAATTACATGACTAATTGGGTACTTACATAGTATGAATTATGCAAGCTGACACTAGAACTAATACTTACAATTGGATCTTTATTGAAAGCTACTTCGGTGTTCGTGAACTTAAGTAAGCATCCCAGCAGATTCCGTCTTCCGCGGTTCCTTTCTGAGGATAGGCGAGTGACTTGTCAGACCGCGCCGCGCTGCTGTCTCGCTGGGAACCCTCTATCTAGATGTATAAGAGCCAACGTTCTGTACGCCTGCGCGCCGTCAATATTTTCTTTTTCCCTCTCTCTTGTATTAATCCCCGTTTTCTTCACTAATTTGCATCAAAATTCTCTACATCGATTAAGTTATTGAACTTTCAGTTCATCCGAAATTCATAACCGTCATCGTTCGATCAAAATTCCAATCAAACTTTATGATTTTGTGGAATCACAGTATTCATATTCCAGTAGAATTATCTATACCGGCTTGAGTGAGAAAGTCTTGTGCGATCCTTGCACCACGATGGAGGGGTGAATCCCCCCCCCCCATACGCCGGCGCGTAGCGCCGCTACGCGACGCTTGCACGCATAGGTTGGCCGATTTCTTGTTGCGTTTTCTGCATGTTGTGATTATTGGGGATTGCTATATCCATCAGGTAGGCTGTTCTTTTGCTTTTTTTCACCAGAATTATGTAGGGCCTGTTATGTGGGGTGGTCTTATCCGTGATTACTCTCCGATCGTAATAGAGCTTACACTTATCGTTTTCTAGCACAATGTCTGGAGGATATTTATAATACGGCGTTTCCTTATTGATAAGCTCGTATTTCATGGCTAGGTTATGGTGTAGAATGTTGCAGACTTGGTTGTGCCTTTGGAGGTAGTTCGATTGTGCCATGGCTGAACAGGCTCCGGTAACATGTTGTATTGTTTCAGGTGACTTACGGCATTTTCTGCAGGTGTCATCGGTTACATTCGGGTCTTTGGTTATATATTTGGCATACCTAATTTCTCGCGCAGATAACTTGATCTTGTATCGCGGTAATGAATCCTTCGGTTTCTCCGAACAGGTCCCCTAGGGTGCATCAAAAAAATGAAATTCTGAAATGTTCCGCTATCTAGGCGGCAATCGATATGACATTTGGTAAAAATAAAACATGTTTGCCAAAATTTGGGCCAATTTCAACCATTTTAAATGGTGCAAAAGGTCAATTTTGTGATGAAATTATGATATTTTGGTTCAGACCTGATCGATTTCGTACAAAAAACTCGATTTTACGCTGAAATCGTGCGATTACGAGGAAAATGCCAAACAGCTCAAGTTGTAGAGGATGTAATTTTACTCTAGGAAGACGCCTGTACGTGTAAACGATGAAAATCAAATTGAACTAGAAAAACTCAACTCGGTATTTATTTTTTTGGTCCTCAGAATTTCCGGGGTGTTACAAAGTAGCGGTTTAAAAGACTCGTTTCTCACGAAAATAAGTCGAAAAAGGGTATAAATGAACTATAGGCAAGTGTTGAGGATGCAAATGTCATCAGTACTTCCTTAGGTTTCAAAAAAGTTCCAACTATTTGGCACAAGCCTCCAAAAAGTGTACGGCTCGATAAGTAGGATCGTGCTATAATAGTAAGGGAGAAGTGCGGTTTGACCGGAAAAAATTGCGTAGCAAACTTTCTCTATGTATATCGTCATCTGTAGGTCCCCCTGAACAACTTCCTAAATGTTAAAAATGGCCCGACCCTGGAACACCCCTCAAAGTAGTTAAAATTGGAAATGGCGGCCGTAATAAGGGGGTCCGGGAAATCGGTATTTTAAAATGCTCATTCCGTCTCATGTGAGGTATCATTTCCTATGTAGAAAGCGTCCAGCCCACCTACAAACTAGGGACCTCAAAGAGGCTCATCGATGGAACTGTTGACTGTTGGCTTTCAAAGATCGTCGGGCCGACGATCTTTGAGGGTAACCGATGTGTTCGGGATACATCACAGATCAGATCTTGAAATTTTCAAGGCATTCCGTGCAGAAATGGCTGAGAAATAGAAGAATTAGTGCCAGTTTGAGAGCCCCAGTTTGTACGTGGGCTGGACGCTATATTGGTCGTAGATTTCATAAATGAACTCCACAAGGCCCTCCGGTCAAAGGGGGCGCTCCAAATCAAAGATGGCGGCCAAATGTGAAAGGCAGGAGGTTGCATTTTTTGAGCTTTCGTTTCTCTCCTTAGTCGTATGTTTCTTTTAATTTCCATTATTATATACATTTATAACATTAAATTTAGGTTTCTTGGCCATAAATACATGAAAATAGAGACACTTCACTTTCCTTGTGCCTTCGGTGAATATTTAAAAAATGCAACCTCCTGCCTTTCACATTTGGCCACCATCTTTGATTTGGAGCGCCCCCTTTGACCGGGGGGCCTTGTGGAGTTCATTTATGAAATCTACGACCAATATTACATAGGAAATGATACCTCACATGAGACGGAATGAGCATTTTAAAATACCGATTTCCCGGACCCCCTTATTACGGCCGCCATTTCCAATTTTAACTACTTTGAGGGGTGTTCCAGGGTCGGGCCATTTTTAACATTTAGGAAGTTGTTCAGGGGGACCTACAGATGACGATATACATAGAGAAAGTTTGCTACGCAATTTTTTCCGGTCAAACCGCACTTCTCCCTTACTATTATAGCACGATCCTACTTATCGAGCCGTACACTTTTTGGAGGCTTGTGCCAAATAGTTGGAACTTTTTTGAAACCTGAGGAAGTACTGATGACATTTGCATCCTCAACACTTGCCTATAGTTCATTTATACCCTTTTTCGACTTATTTTCGTGAGAAACGAGTCTTTTAAACCGCTACTTTGTAAGACCTCGGAAATTCTGAGGACCAAAAAAATAAATACCGAGTTGAGTTTTTCTAGTTCAATTTGATTTTCATCGTTTACACGTACAGGCGTCTTCCTAGAGTAAAATTACATCCTCTACAACTTGAGCTGTTTGGCATTTTCCTCGTAATCGCACGATTTCAGCGTAAAATCGAGTTTTTTGTACGAAATCGATCAGGTCTGAACCAAAATATCATAATTTCATCACAAAATTGACCTTTTGCACCATTTAAAATGGTTGAAATTGGCCCAAATTTTGGCAAACATGTTTTATTTTTACCAAACGTCATATCGATTGCCGCCTGGGGAGTGTTGTGTTCCTGCCCTATCTCTATACCATTATTCATTTTTCCGAACTAATTATTAACCAAGGAAAAAAGCCTTACAATCCGACGAAAATTCATTGGAGCCGCTACTGCGCATGCGCAGCTGTGCGCAACTGGGACACACGAACTCATCGATGTGGGTTGGTGCCACCACTCTTCGCATGAGAATTTTTCAAAGTTGTCTCGCCTTCCGTAACACAGGATGCACGGTCTACGTATATGTATATCTATTGAGTACTCTTGGACTATGTCGAGTAGACGTTTTAGCTGTTTAGCGGTTGCAGCGTATACCTTCATATCGTCAACATGCATCAGATGCGTCAGATTTGCCTGAATGTTACATATCTTTTTTTGGTCCTCAGAATTTCCGAGGTCTTACAAAGTAGCGGTTTAAAAGACTCGTTTCTCACGAAAATAAGTCGAAAAAGGGTATAAATGAACTATAGGCAAGTGTTGAGGATGCAAATGTCATCAGTACTTCCTCAGGTTTTCAAAAAGTTCCAACTATTTGGCACAAGCCTCCAAAAAGTGTACGGCTCGATAAGTAGGATCGTGCTATAATAGTAAGGGAGAAGTGCGGTTTGACCGGAAAAAATTGCGTAGCAAACTTTCTCTATGTATATCGTCATCTGGAGGTCCCCCTGAACAACTTCCTAAATGTTAAAAATGGCCCGACCCTGGAACACCCCTCAAAGTAGTTAAAATTGGAAATGGCGGCCGTAATAAGGGGGTCCGGGAAATCGGTATTTTAAAATGCTCATTCCGTCTCATGTGAGGTATCATTTCCTATGTAGAAAGCGTCCAGCCCACCTACGAACTAGGGGCCTCAAAGAGGCTCATCGATGGAACTGTTGACTGTTGGCTTTCAAAGATCGTCGGGCCGACGATCTTTGAAGGTAACCGATGTGTTCGGGATACATCACAGATCAGATCTTGAAATTTTCAAGGCATTCCGTGCAGAAATGGCTGAGAAATAGAAGAATTAGTGCCAGTTTGAGAGCCCAGTTTGTACGTGGGCTGGACGCTATATTGGTCGTAGATTTCATAAATGAACTCCACAAGGCCCTCCGGTCAAAGGGGGCGCTCCAAATCAAAGATGGCGGCCAAATGTGAAAGGCAGGAGGTTGCATTTTTTGAGCTTTCGTTTTTCTCCTTAGTCGTATGTTTCTTTTAATTTCCATTATTATATACATTTATAACATTAAATTTAGGTTTCTTGGCCATAAATACATGAAAATAGAGACACTTCACTTTCCTTGTGCCTTCGGTGAATATTTAAAAAATGCAACCTCCTGCCTTTCACATTTGGCCGCCATCTTTGATTTGGAGCGCCCCCTTTGACCGGAGGGCCTTGTGGAGTTCATTTATGAAATCTACGACCAATATAGCGTCCAGCCCACGTACAAACTGGGGCTCTCAAACTGGCACTAATTCTTCTATTTCTCAGCCATTTCTGCACGGAATGCCTTGAAAATTTCAAGATCTGATCTGTGATGTATCCGAACACATCGGTTACCTTCAAAGATCGTCGGCCGACGATCTTTGAAAGCCAACAGTCAACAGTTCCATCGATGAGCCTCTTTGAGGCCCCTAGTTCGTAGGTGGGCTGGACGCTTTCTACATAAGAAATGATACCTCACATGAGACGGAATGAGCATTTTAAAATACCGATTTCCCGGACCCCCTTATTACGGCCGCCATTTCCAATTTTAACTACTTTGAGGGGTGTTTCCAGGGTCGGGGCCATTTTTAACATTTAGGAAGTTGTTCAGGGGGACCTCAGATGACGATATACATAGAGAAAGTTTGCTACGCAATTTTTTCCGGTCAAACCGCACTTCTCCCTTACTATTATAGCACGATCCTACTTATCGAGCCGTACACTTTTTGGAGGCTTGTGCCAAATAGTTGGAACTTTTTTGAAACCTGAGGAAGTACTGATGACATTTGCATCCTCAACACTTGCCTATAGTTCATTTATACCCTTTTTCGACTTATTTTCGTGAGAAACGAGTCTTTTAAACCGCTACTTTGTAAGACCTCGGAAATTCTGAGGACCAAAAAAATAAATACCGAGTTGAGTTTTTCTAGTTCAATTTGATTTTCATCGTTTACACGTACAGGCGTCTTCCTAGAGTAAAATTACATCCTCTACAACTTGAGCTGTTTGGCATTTTCCTCGTAATCGCACGATTTTAGCGTAAAATCGAGTTTTTTGTACGAAATCGATCAGGTCTGAACCAAAATATCATAATTTCATCACAAAATTGACCTTTTTCACCATTTAAAATGGTTGAAATGGCCCAAATTTTGGCAAACATGTTTTTTTTTTACCAAACGTCATATCGATTGCCGCCTGGGGAGTGTTGTGTTCCTGCCCTATCTCTATACCATTATTCATTTTTCCGAACTAATTATTGACCAAGGAAAAAAGCCTTACAATCCGACGAAAATTCATTGGAGCCGCTACTGCGCATGCGCAGCTGTGCGCAACTGGGACACACGAACTCATCGATGTGGGTTGGTGCCACCACTCTTCGCATGAGAATTTTTCAAAGTTGTCTCGCCTTCCGTAACACAGGATGCACGGTCTACGTATATGTATATCTATTGAGTACTCTTGGACTATGTCGAGTAGACGTTTTAGCTGTTTGAGCGGTTGCAGCGTATACCTTCATATCGTCAACATGCATCAGATGCGTCAGATTTGCCTGAATGTTACATATCTTTTTTTGGTCCTCAGAATTTCCGAGGTCTTACAAAGTAGCGGTTTAAAAGACTCGTTTCTCACGAAAATAAGTCGAAAAAGGGTATAATGAACTATAGGCAAGTGTTGAGGATGCAAATGTCATCAGTACTTCCTCAGGTTTCAAAAAAGTTCCAACTATTTGGCACAAGCCTCCAAAAAGTGTACGGCTCGATAAGTAGGATCGTGCTATAATAGTAAGGGAGAAGTGCGGTTTGACCGGAAAAAATTGCGTAGCAAACTTTCTCTATGTATATCGTCATCTGGAGGTCCCCCTGAACAACTTCCTAAATGTTAAAAATGGCCCGACCCTGGAACACCCCTCAAAGTAGTTAAAATTGGAAATGGCGGCCGTAATAAGGGGGTCCGGGAAATCGGTATTTTAAAATGCTCATTCCGTCTCATGTGAGGTATCATTTCCTATGTAGAAAGCGTCCAGCCCACCTACAAACTAGGGCCTCAAAGAGGCTCATCGATGGAACTGTTGACTGTTGGCTTTCAAAGATCGTCGGGCCGACGATCTTTGAGGGTAACCGATGTGTTCGGGATACATCACAGATCAGATCTTGAAATTTTCAAGGCATTCCGTGCAGAAATGGCTGAGAAATAGAAGAATTAGTGCCAGTTTGAGAGCCCCAGTTTGTACGTGGGCTGGACGCTATATTGGTCGTAGATTTCATAAATGAACTCCACAAGGCCCTCCGGTCAAAGGGGGCGCTCCAAATCAAAGATGGCGGCCAAATGTGAAAGGCAGGAGGTTGCATTTTTTTGAGCTTTCGTTTCTCTCCTTAGTCGTATGTTTCTTTTAATTTCCATTATTATATACATTTATAACATTAAATTTAGGTTTCTTGGCCATAAATACATGAAAATAGAGACACTTCACTTTCCTTGTGCCTTCGGTGAATATTTAAAAAATGCAACCTCCTGCCTTTCACATTTGGCCGCCATCTTTGATTTGGAGCGCCCCCTTTGACCGGGGGGCCTTGTGGAGTTCATTTATGAAATCTACGACCAATATAGCGTCCAGCCCACGTACAACTGGGGCTCTCAAACTGGCACTAATTCTTCTATTTCTCAGCCATTTCTGCACGGAATGCCTTGAAATTTCAAGATCTGATCTGTGATGTATCCCGAACACATCGGTTACCTTCAAAGATCGTCGGCCCGACGATCTTTGAAAGCCAACAGTCAACATTCCATCGATGAGCCTCTTTGAGGCCCCTAGTTTCGTAGGTGGGCTGACGCTTTCTACATAGAAATGATACCTCACATGAGACGGAATGAGCATTTTAAAATACCGATTTCCCGGACCCCCTTATTACGGCCGCCATTTCCAATTTTAACTACTTTGAGGGGTGTTCCAGGGTCGGGCCATTTTTAACATTTAGGAAGTTGTTCAGGGGGACCTACAGATGACGATATACATAGAGAAAGTTTGCTACGCAATTTTTTCCGGTCAAACCGCACTTCTCCCTTACTATTATAGCACGATCCTACTTATCGAGCCGTACACTTTTTGGAGGCTTGTGCCAAATAGTTGGAACTTTTTTGAAACCTGAGGAAGTACTGATGACATTTGCATCCTCAACACTTGCCTATAGTTCATTTATACCCTTTTTCGACTTATTTTCGTGAGAAACGAGTCTTTTAAACCGCTACTTTGTAAGACCTCGGAAATTCTGAGGACCAAAAAAATAAATACCGAGTTGAGTTTTTCTAGTTCAATTTGATTTTCATCGTTTACACGTACAGGCGTCTTCCTAGAGTAAAATTACATCCTCTACAACTTGAGCTGTTTGGCATTTTCCTCGTAATCGCACGATTTCAGCGTAAAATCGAGTTTTTTGTACGAAATCGATCAGGTCTGAACCAAAATATCATAATTTCATCACAAAATTGACCTTTTGCACCATTTAAAATGGTTGAAATTGGCCCAAATTTTGGCAAACATGTTTTATTTTTACCAAACGTCATATCGATTGCCGCCTGGGGAGTGTTGTGTTCCTGCCCTATCTCTATACCTAACTGCATTCTTTCTCTTCATACGTCACATTACCGGACCTTGCACATTCCACCCTCTATCTAATCACCCTGCGCGGAGTCCGGCTTTGCCACCCGAAACCAGTAATTTAAAAGAGATCGTTAGATCATTAGGGGCACTCTTGGAAGGCCCGCGACCAGGAGTCCACGCCACAATTTGTTGTTCTTCGTTTGTTGTTCTTCGTTTCCGAGTTTTGTACAATAAATGTTTTAGCAGTTATTTCATTGTGTTGGAGTTTTTCTCTCTCGTTGGAGGGAATAGTCAATCCAAGATCCCAACAGGAGCGGAACATTCAGAATTTCATTTTTTTGACTCACACTAATAAGGTCCCCTTTTCTTAGGCATAAGTTCGATGCATCTTTATCGACATGACTTTGCTGAAGATGGTTGGGATATCTGCCGTAGAGCTCCTTCTGGATACATTCCACGTTGCTTTTCTTGCGTGCTATAAGCCTTATTTGGTGGTCTATTTTCGTTGTTCTGTAGGTTGAGAGTGGTGAGTTCTTGATCCATAGACACAACTGCTTCGTGCAGTGGCGAATCTTGCCGTCTTCTGTAGAAAAAATCCTGGAGGTTTTCAACTTTGTTTTACTAGTGGTACGCTGAGATCTATAAGGCCTCTCCCACCCTCTGCTCTGGGTAGTGTGAGCCGTATCGATGATGCCTTGGGATGGTGGATGCTGGTGCACGTTATGTTTGGTTAGGAGAGTTCTCGTTTTGCGTTCGATCTGTCGATGTCAGTTGGGGTTTACTGGATAACACCGAATGAGTACGTGAGTAGGGTATAGCATAGGCGTTAATTGCTTTGAAATGGTTTTTCCTGTTCAGTTTCGTTCGAATTAAGTACAGAGCTGATTCGCTTGAAGTATTGGTCCTTGAGGTTCTCTTTGATCTGTTGGTGTTCGATGAGTTTTGCTAGTTGGAATCTGAGATGTAAACATCTCCCTCCTGCATAGCCTCTCGTGATACCGTTCATAGCTTGGTATGCTTCTACTCGAAGCTGGCCTTTTCCAATTGTCAAGGTTTGCATTTATCCATTCCGAAGCTCATGCGGATACAGGGCAAAGACATTGAACCACGTAGACCGTGCGTCCGGCTCGGTTTAGTACAGGCGGAGCGAAGCAAGTCCCTCGGAGCCTCATGATGGGCGGGCGGGGAAGGGGAGAGAGCGTGTGTCCCAAGCACTCGAAGAGACTGCAGAGAGGCAATGGAGAATTCATGCCCGCGCTCGGTTTTTCACAAATATCTCGTTTAGAGTCCATTTTCAGACAAAATTCCTATGGAAAAAAGTTTTAGAACACGTAATTTTACACCGAATTGCATTGTTTCATTTTTCCGAACTAATTATTAACCAAGGAAAAAAGCCTTACAATCCGACGAAAATTCATTGGAGCCGCTACTGCGCATGCGCAGCTGTGCGCAACTGGGACACACGAACTCATCGATGTGGGTTGGTGCCACCACTCTTCGCATGAGAATTTTTCAAAGTTGTCTCGCCTTCCGTAACACAGGATGCACGGTCTACGTATATGTATATCTATTGAGTACTCTTGGACTATGTCGAGTAGACGTTTTAGCTGTTTAGCGGTTGCAGCGTATACCTTCATATCGTCAACATGCATCAGATGCGTCAGATTTGCCTGAATGTTACATATCTTCCTTTGATTCTGAATCCGTAGCCTGTGGCGTTTAGCATCGTTGATAGAGGGTTTAGAGCAAGACAGAACCGTAAGGGGCTCAGAGCGTTACCTTGGAAGATTCCGCAGTTTATTTTTCCAATATTACAGTACCTAGTATTAGTTGCATCCATTATCACAATTTATATGTATTCGTCGTGTTTTATCATCGAAATGAGCGAAGAAAAAACATTTACTTTTATTTTCACCGAATTAATGAGATAGTTTTACTGCCAACTAAGCTAGCAAATGTTAACGTCGAAGCTACTTTATTTGTTTCACGACTCCAAATTGTAGGAATTCTAAGACAAAGCTGATAACGTATACATCATTCCTTATTTAATGCAAGGTTGAAGTACTTAATGATGGTGGCGGAAGAGACAATTTTGGTAAAAGTGGGAGAAGAATCTGGAAGAAAAGTTCATAAAGATATCTCAAAAACTCCACCAGATGATGAGCACTTCACCCTCAAAGCATTTTTCACAATATTAAGTTATGGACTAAATACTTATAGGCATAATCTGATGGATCGGAGCGGTTTCTTACTTACCTAACTTAAATTAGTAAAGTTGTTAGGTACGTAGGATTCACGGACTCTGACCTAACCAATATTTTCTTCGGGTTCTCGAGATATGTTCAGATGTTTAGAATTCTGGACATTCAGCTATTTTCCACACACAAAAGAATTTGTATTGCTTAAGGGCTTATCCAACCGTTTCATTTACACGGCTCCTCAACAACACATATCGACACTTTACAGCCATAATGCTCCGCTTTCAATGCAGTACTTACATCAGGCTCAAGGATAGGATGTTGGAGAAATCAAACATTTGATCCACGCTTATCAATTAAATCTTATCATAATGAGCAGCTTATGACATAGACAGTAAATGTTTTTCATCAAATTTCATTACAGTGTATCTGTAAGGCCTTGTCTCCACGGGACGTTTTCATGGGATTTTTCCCAAGTTCGAATCGCAGGAATGAAACTTCTGAGATTTTTCCCAGTTACCGTCTCCACGGGACGGGGCTCATACAGTCCTGCGACTAGTTTGCGCGGGAAGATAAATTAGTTAAAGTCGGGTATTAAACTGGGATTAAGGTAATAATTGCACACAATTGACAATTAGACACATTATTTTAACTAAACAAACATGAACAATGTAGTAATGAATAAAATATCGCACAATTCGTTTTCAATTCTTCTTCTTCTCTCAGTGGGTCCTAGAGGGGTACAAGTACCATACTTGGTACTGGGAAAAATATTGATTAACTCAATACTTTTCCCAACTTCGTAAGTGGGATTTTTCCCCGGGACAAATCTCGTGAAACGGCTCGTGGAGACAACACTGAAAAAAATGTTTCCTAAATACAAGGCGGAGCCGTCTTAGACCAAGTAAACCGGATACTTAAAAAGTATCGGCAAGAAACGGAAGTTTGAACTAAGACATCGGAGTTACCTTGCACCGCAATCACAAGCTGAATGTGGCTTTAATGTGGAAGTCGTCGGCCCGATGCCTGAATTTTGCGCGTCGACGCGCAAAATTCAGCAACGATTCTCAGCAACCATCGGACCAATTTTGAATTTGTCTGAACTATTCGAGTAGATTTAATACACATCTGGATGAAAATAACTCGAATTTTCTAAATTTCAGCCGTTGGGCGATGACTGTTGACTTCCACATTCAGCTGCTAAATTCAGCGTCTGATTGCGGCATTGGATCAAGAAATAGCGTTTTCTCAAACCAACGCTCCACGTTCTCTTGAAAAAAGAAAGCGTTTACTTGAAAAAAGGAAACATTCCATGCCGTGAAAATATTTCCTAAATTTAAGAAATTATCGTTGGCTTGAAGTGAGTATCTGTCGTATTGATCTAGGTAAACTGTTTACTTAGAAATAGGAAACGGATGCGTAACTCCCACGTGTATTTACTGGCTTCAAATTAATGGTTGGTTTAAAATTAGTAAACGGCGTGTTGGACGGGAATGCGCGTTTATTTTATTGAAACCAACTTAGAATTAGTAAACGGGGACGCCGCCCGGCCAGAATGGATGTTGCATAACTCCCAGACGCGTTTACTTTTTTCTAGCCAATTGTTGTTTTAAATTTAGTTAATAGTCACTGCAGGTATGCACACTGCACCCATACCATATGTATTATTATTAATCAATAATTGCAAAAAATGGATCAATTTATCGAATTTTTAATGAAAAAAATTATTCAATTGTATATCTGCAAGTATCGAAGACTCGACATGGCAAGTACCGACTTGCAAATTTTGGCCTACCTATCGGGATTTGAACCTGGGACCTACAGTTTACGAACCTAACACCCTACCTACCTACTCAGCCATCGGGGCTTATGTCTCAGTCGGCCGAATTTACAGTATATAAGTCATTGACTTAGGCTCTTACCATTATTGTGATAGTGAATATGGAATGCGCGCGTGAGACCTGATGGGTTAAGATTTTTTGAACCCGAAAAGATGAATTTGGAGCAAAAAAGAAATACGCGTGTTACTGTCGTCACTTTTTTTTACGTTTTTATTTTTTTCTTTCCCATCTTATAGTAATTTTTAATATTTTTAAAAAGAATTTAATACAATTCACCTTTTTTAAGATTTTCTCTCTTCATTTTTTCTTGAAGAATCGCTGACTTTAAAAAAATACAAATAAAGAATGAAACTCTTCGAAAATTTTTGTAACATAATAATTTTTATTTTTGATGACTGAGATTGTTACATTTTTTTAAATATCAAAAGTCCTATTCAATTCGACTATAATATTCAAAACTATATTCTGGGGCATCTATTAGACTTTTCTATTTCAATCAGAATATTAATAGTTCTATTCAATAGTTCTAATTAATTCACATCGGGCGGAAAAGGAAGAATGTGAGCACTATAAAAAGAAACATTAATAGTTCTAATTCCTTACTTTAAAAAATGATATTTGAAAATTAAGGTTTGAGATTTTTTGGATTAAGGCATCTTTTTCCGTGGACAGTCACAATTTATTCATAAAAAAGTTCAATCTTCGATTACTCTTATATTTTACTCAGTTTACATAATCACACGCGTGACGTTCTAATATTTCATCCTATAGCTGCACTTCCTTTTCGTTACACTAGAGTCCCTTTATACCCAGAGTTAAGACAACTCACTTTTGGTTGGGCCAGGGTTGGGTTGAAAGTGGCCTAAAAAAGAATCCAATTCTGATTGGTTCTCGCTCATGGAGGCCGAAACGAGTGCACCAAGATGGCGGTACCTCGAATGTGAACAAAAATAATGAAAATATCACCTAATTGTGGTTTATCAAGAGTAAATTGTTATTACCTTCGGTCCAAAATGAAAATAGATTAAGAAATTATTCACAAACCAATCTCATTTTCTTTTTAATTGATCAATTTGTTGATGTTGTTGTTTTTGTGTGACAGACATCGCAGGATTCCTGATCCTTATCCCTCAATATCGTTCGTTTGGGTGCAACCGTTTCGGCCTCCATGGCCAGCCAAGGCCGGCTGCCAGTCAGCTGATAATCGAGTTGTCTTAACTCTGGGTATAATGGGACTCTACGTTACACTCTCTAAAGTTGATAGGAAGGTGGTAAAGAAGTGCTGGATCCACCCTATTTTGCAGGGAAACAAGGTAACAAGGTTCAAATACTTCAATTACTGATGTTGAGCTCTTATGAGAATCCGTAGAGGACTGAGGAAGGGGGGGGGGGATCGGTCCCAACAGGCCCTTCGACCCAAAATTTCCCTGGACACCAATGAATCAAAGTTTTAAATATCAACAATTTTGCACTCGCAAATTCCATTCGAAAATACAGAAAAAACTTGATTTTTTTTCGATCCACTCCATCACCGCGTCCATAAATCAAAGGGACCCGGAAAATC
Organism: Bemisia tabaci; assembly: GCF_918797505.1. Classification (NCBI taxonomy): domain Eukaryota; kingdom Metazoa; phylum Arthropoda; class Insecta; order Hemiptera; family Aleyrodidae; genus Bemisia; species Bemisia tabaci. The sequence continues at coordinate 26,143,569 of NC_092801.1, read as the reverse complement.
GATATTGAACAATGTATACACTACGTAGCAGCAGAGTTCTTCGATTATCTTCATCTGTCAATTGGTGGGTGATATGCTGAAAAGTATGATTCTCTCCACATTTTTTAATTTCTTTCTCGGCCCTTGGCATAAGCATGCCTTTTATTTGACACTTTTTAATTCTATCTGCGAGGGATCTTTCATTCATCAGGACGGGAAAAGTAAGGAAGAAAATAAAAAAAATGCGATTGTTTAGTGTGAAGAAATACATTGTCCGATGAAACTGAACTGATGCAATGCAAAAAACTCCCGGCTTCAATCTACTTAAGTATTTAAGTCCTCTTTATGAGGCCCCCTTCCTTTAAAAGTAAAAAATAAAACTTCAAATGCAGAATGCCGATCTATTTAAAACAACGCAAATATTTTCCTCTTCTTCTCCTTCTTTACTTCTTTATTTATTGTCATGAGAACGGAATTCCCCATGATATTACAATCGTTCCGTTGCTATCGCTATGGGATTCCCTATGCCTCTGCGACCTTGAGCGTTTCGCCCAGTCTTCGATTTTTGGTTGATTTTCCGATGTACCAAAAACCGTTGTATTTTTTAGCCAATCATGTCTCTACGTCAAGTTGTGTTGATTTCTAAAATTCGCTTTCAGCGAGTTTTTTCCACCTTGAGATGTCGTGTCTGACTGGTAAATCTGCGCAGAACCACGAAGTTCCGATTTTAGGCAATTTTTTTTTTTGGGAGGTTCCGATTGGTTATTTTTCGCCATCAGTTTTCTGTTCGTTGGTGCAAAAGATCGCCTACCTCGTTGCTCTTGAGAAGCCGCCATTATCCCACCTCAAATTTTAAACATAGATATAAAGAAATAATAACCATCTTACAAGGTGGAAAATTGCTCTGGAGGACCCGTTACGGATATATGAGCCAAAATCAGAACTCGATTGATGGATTTAATCCATGAATACAGAAATATTGCCTCAGCTTACTGCCGCGATCGCAAATGCATGCCGAGATGAACCTTGTGACATATGACAGCATAGGTAAACAATGTCTCACAGAGTAATGCGCTTAATCCGTCGTCTCTTATGACGCCAGTGGCCGAACTGCCGAAATCTCAAGGTCGTCTTTTGTGAAGCCCCCCTCAGCGTCCGAGATCACTTAACTGTTTTCTTTTCTCCCATCGCTCACGAACGGCGATATGGCTCAGTCAGCAGAGACACCATTCTTAGTACGGTGGGTACGATCAAAATCGACGATTTTTTGATTGGAAATTGCCACTTCGGGAGGTCATACTAGATGAAAAAATAAAAGTTTTTGTCCGTAGAACCACTTTCAAATCCGTGCAGGATCCAAGATGGCGGCCGTTAAAGATGGCGGCCAAGCGCTTTTTTGAAGTGCTATATCTCTGTTGCTAATTGTCCGATTTTGATTTTCTTTTTTTTAAGTGAGAGCTAAAAGGGCCTAAAATATGAATAAATTATAACAAATTCAATTTGGCCAACAATTTGTCCAAAATTTTACAAAAATTTTTTCCTTGAAAATTCCTAAAATTTCAAAGCAAAATAACTTTTAACTGAGCGGGAAAATTGATATTTTCTTTCCAGTAAAAGAGATGGGTCTTGATCTCGCGTTTAATTTGATACCAAAACCATTTTTGTGCTACGAGTAGTTAGCCCGCGAGAGCCATTTAAGTATCGCGCGATCGGCCGCGGCGCGCGATTTCCACCCCGCGTTCATGGCCACGGGCGCGCTTCACACGTGTAAAAGGCGCTGTATCTCTCCAACCGTTCGTTCGATTTTCAAACTTTTGGTCTCGTTTGAAAGCTACTATAAGAACCTTTTCAAATAATGTGCATTTTTACATTTACCTTTAAATAATTTGCCATATTATGAAAAAATACGTGAATTTTTCAATTTCGATCATCTTAACAGCCGTTGATTTTTTGTTTCTGGACGCAATTAGAGCCCTTTATTTTCTTGAGGTGGATAGAAGATTTTCTGACCTTCAAAACGATACCAAAACCTTTTTTTTGTGACGAATAGAAAACGCGTGAGGACGGTTTTGGTCGCGCGCTCGGGTAGAGGTTCGCCACTTATGCGCCGTGCAACCTCGCGTCGGCCCGCGTTCATGCGCTACAGAACTGGAATATTCGCTGTTTTTTGATCATTCATCGCAAAATTTTCATGAAAATTGTTAATTTTGGAAAATCCTTTCATACCCTCTTGAGACGAAGTGAATACCTATAATAAAAAAATAAATACTCTGGTTAACATGATAAATATGAAAAAATGTATAACGAACTAATTACTATTCCTCAAGTTTTTATGAGATGCGGAGATGGATGAAACCGCAACAAATTTGATTCTTTATTTGATTCATTACACTTTTAAACGACGATATATTGCCGATAATCAGCATTCTCATGGAATTTTAGGAACGATTTCTACAATTTTCTCCCTTAGAGGTGAACTCTACTATTTAATTAAAATTGATCGCAAAATGATCAGCGGGCTTAGAATCCTTCCCTACAACCAAGTGCATAGTGCACGTGGAAAACTTTTCCGATGCAACAGCGGCGTTTTTCCCTCTTTCGTCCTCAAAGGCACTTCCAGATGCCTGTTTTCAAGCCCTGGAAAAATATACCTACCTGCATGGCGCCTCTATTTTTGGCGGTAAATAAAGGTTTTCTTAGCAGGCGCAGGGGCGGATATCGGTTTTCTTAAATTACGCTGGTAGATATGATATGAATGATAAACCGCAACAAACTTGATTCATCATGTAATGTATCTCGATTTTAAGTGGGGATAAAACGGCGATTATCGGCATTCTCGTGGGATATTAGCTATGGTTTAGGTATACAAATTTCTTGCTTAGATCAGTCGAGCTGGTCACAGAAACGTGTTCTGATGCTTGAATCTTGTAAAGCAGCTAAAAATAGTAGGATCTGTTCCAACAGCAACTCTGAAAGTTCAATGTTAACCGAGATATCGTGCTTTGAAAAATTCGATTCATGCCGTTACCCACCGAGGAAGTGAAACCCTTGGTTTCCTCCAATTTGCTTTCATCCGAGTTTCACGCATGTTTCAATTTTGTTTCACGTTGAGTAAACAGTGAAATTGTGTGTCAGCCTGAAAAATGAAAGCAAGGCGGAAGAAAGCAAGGGTGTCACTATAGTAGTGACACCCAAGCGGTATCCAAAGCGGTCCCGCTTTGGATCACGTCATCAACCGGATTTTTCAAAGTTGGATATCTTGGTTAGGTAATATTGAACGAAGAAAGCTTTTGTTCGTACAAATCGTTTTGTATTTAGCTGATCCACAAGAATCAAATGTCAAAACACGATTCTGTAACCAGCGCAACTGACTCATTGAAATTGATCGCTAAAAGGTCAATGTGTTTAGAATCCTTCCCAACAACGAATCTGGGAACTCCAAAAAGTTCACGTAGTAGAGTTTCTTCGGACTTTCAATTTTTAGGATCCGGAATCAATTTTTTAGTTTTTCAAATCCGGTTGATGACGTGATCCAAAGCGGGACCGCTTTGGATACCGCTTGGGTGTCACTACTATAGTGACACCCTTGCTTTCTTCCGCCTTGCTTTCATTTTTCAGGCTGACACACAATTTCACTGTTTACTCAACGTGAAACAAAATTGAAACATGCGTGAAACTCGGATGAAAGCAAATTGGAGGAAACCAAGGGTTTCACTTCCTCGGTGGGTAACGGCATGAATCGAATTTTTCAAAGCACGATATCTCGGTTAACATTGAACTTTCAGAGTTGCTGTTGGAACAGATCCTACTATTTTTAGCTGCTTTACAAGATTCAAGCATCAGAACACGTTTCTGTGACCAGCTCGACTGATCTAAGCAAGAAATTTGTATACCTAAACCATAGCTAATATCCCACGAGAATGCCGATAATCGCCGTTTTATCCCCACTTAAAATCGAGATACATTACATGATGAATCAAGTTTGTTGCGGTTTATCATTCATATCATATCTACCAGCGTAATTTAAGAAAACCGATATCCGCCCCTGCGCCTGCTAAGAAAACCTTTATTTACCGCCAAAAATAGAGGCGCCATGCAGGTAGGTATATTTTTCCAGGGCTTGAAAACAGGCATCTGGAAGTGCCTTTGAGGACGAAAGAGGGAAAAACGCCGCTGTTGCATCGGAAAAGTTTTCCACGTGCACTATGCACTTGGTTGTAGGGAAGGATTCTAAGCCCGCTGATCATTTTGCGATCAATTTTAATTAAATAGTAGAGTTCACCTCTAAGGGAGAAAATTGTAGAAATCGTTCCTAAAATTCCATGAGAATGCTGATTATCGGCAATATATCGTCGTTTAAAAGTGTAATGAATCAAATAAAGAATCAAATTTGTTGCGGTTTCATCCATCTCCGCATCTCATAAAAACTTGAGGAATAGTAATTAGTTCGTTATACATTTTTTCATATTTATCATGTTAACCAGAGTATTTATTTTTTTATTATAGGTATTCACTTCGTCTCAAGAGGGTATGAAAGGATTTTCCAAAATTAACAATTTTCATGAAAATTTTGCGATGAATGATCAAAAAACAGCGAATATTCCAGTTCTGTAGCGCATGAACGCGGGCCGACGCGAGGTTGCACGGCGCATAAGTGGCGAACCTCTACCCGAGCGCGCGACCAAAACCGTCCTCACGCGTTTTCTATTCGTCACAAAAAAAAGGTTTTGGTATCGTTTTGAAGGTCAGAAAATCTTCTATCCACCTCAAGAAAATAAAGGGCTCTAATTGCGTCCAGAAACAAAAAATCAACGGCTGTTAAGATGATCGAAATTGAAAAATTCACGTATTTTTTCATAATATGGCAAATTATTTAAAGGTAAATGTAAAAATGCACATTATTTGAAAAGGTTCTTATAGTAGCTTTCAAACGAGACCAAAAGTTTGAAAATCGAACGAACGGTTGGAGAGATACAGCGCCTTTTACACGTGTGAAGCGCGCCCGTGGCCATGAACGCGGGGTGGAAATCGCGCGCCGCGGCCGATCGCGCGATACTTAAATGGCTCTCGCGGGCTAACTACTCGTAGCACAAAAATGGTTTTGGTATCAAATTAAACGCGAGATCAAGACCCATCTCTTTTACTGGAAAGAAAATATCAATTTTCCCGCTCAGTTAAAAGTTATTTTGCTTTGAAATTTTAGGAATTTTCAAGGAAAAAATTTTTTGTAAAATTTTGGACAAATTGTTGGCCAAATTGAATTTGTTATAATTTATTCATATTTTAGGCCCTTTTAGCTCTCACTTAAAAAAAAGAAAATCAAAATCGGACAATTAGCAACAGAGATATAGCACTTCAAAAAAGCGCTTGGCCGCCATCTTTAACGGCCGCCATCTTGGATCCTGCACGGATTTGAAAGTGGTTCTACGGACAAAAACTTTTATTTTTTCATCTAGTATGACCTCCCGAAGTGGCAATTTCCAATCAAAAAATCGTCGATTTTGATCGTACCCACCGTACTATCTGACTGTAGGAATATGTCACATTTTGTGCGACCGGGGGTTCGAATCTCGCAGGGCAAGGCGGATAAAGAATGGTGGTCGCATTTCGATTTTGGCTGCCATCTTGAAGCGTTGTGACGTCAGGAGGGTACGGGTTTTGCCGTGCAATCCGAGGTTGAGTCGGCCCCCCCGGCCTCGGCCAGCCCATGTACCCGAATGTACCCGATACCGTGTGACGTCCAGAGGGTACGAAATGCGACCACCATTCTTTATCCGCCTTGCTCGCAGGGGACAGTTAATTTTTACTGGTTGTATTGAATGTTTTAGACCAATCATCAAACAATAATTAATACTTGGCAACTTAGGAAGCACATAGGTCCCCTATGATGCGTATTCAGGCATATGTGTAGAGTAAAAATATCATACGTAGGGTGTCCCAAAAGTACCGGGACTGGTTCTGTAACTTCAAAAGTAAGATAGATACAGACATGATTTTGGTCTCATTTTAAAGATCAACTCAATACCTATCGATTAAAACCAAGATCAGCTCAATCGGATAAAAATTGACCGAGTTATGACAATTTGAATTAGTGAGGAAAGTTTACCCCTACGGTTTTTAGGAAGATTGTTCGCTTACCAGGATTCAAAAAGTTAACATTCGTATCCACTTTCCTTCGAATCTTCCATAACTTCCTTTTGCTTTTCAAAGTACCGTCCATAAAACCGGATGCACTTTTTCATGCGCTCTTGCCCCTTATCCAACATTGTTTTCCTGAATTCTTCCTCTGGGATGGCGTTGAAAAAGTTTTGAATTGCATTCTGGATTTCGGTCTTCGATTCGAATCTTCGTCCGCGAAGCTCCTTTTTAAGCGTAGGAAACATCCAAAAATCACATGGAGCCAAGTCAGGGCTGTAAGGGGGATGAGGGATTGTTTCAACTCCATTTTTACTCATAAATTCACGTGTTAAGCTCGATGTGTGAGGCCGCGCTTGTCTTGATGGAGTATCCACGAAGCTTTTAAGTCCGACCGTTTCCGGGAAATGTGCATTCTCGACTCCTTTAGCACTTTGCAATAATACGCACTGTCAACTGTTATGTTTGGTGGTACAAAATGTTGATAAATGACACCTCGAAAATGAAAAAAACACAATAAGCATCACTTTATAGGCCGACTTTTCGATTTACGGCGATGAAGAATCTTCCTTAAAAACCGTAGGCGTAAACTTTCCTCGCTGATTTCAAATTGCCATAACTTGGTCAATTTTTATTTGATTGAGCTGATCTTGGTTTTAATCGATAGGTATTGAGTTGATCTTTAAAATGAAATCAAAATCATGTCTGTATCTATCTTACTTTCGAAGTTACAGAACAAGTCCCGGTGCTTTTGGGACACCTTATGTATACTTTACGCCGAATAAGCGAACCTGAAACTTAAATGCGTTAACTTCGCAGAGTTGCTTGAAGATTGGCTCGATCTTTTTCAAAAACATATGAGATTGGATGAAACAAATCAATCCAATATTTCAGAGGAAGATGGTAGGAAAACTGGTTGGAGGAATAAGGGCTTGTAAAATTCCTCCCCTCCCTGACTTTCTCTTCAATTACGGTCTCTGCATAAACGTATGAATAGCAAAAGAAAAGAAAAGAAAGATAGAAAAAAGAAAGAAAAAAAGAAAGAAAAAAAGAAAGATAGAAAAAACATGCTATGAAAAAAGTAATTTTAGGGTGAATTATTATTCTAGTATTATCTACTATGAATCGTAGGTAGGTACTCGAATGGAAAAACGAAGCCAGCATCAAAATTGTCGAACGGGCTTTTGAAATAATTCACTGCGAAACAATATTTGCTGGCACATCAGACACAAATCCTTGAATAGATAACTATTTAACCACAGAGGATGTTTTCTGGCCTATCTCGAAAATTGAAGGCAAAAAAGCAATGTCTGCAACGCGTCATACTCTATTGAGGATTCCGCCCTTTGGCCGATAATGAAAAAAAAAAAAAAAAAAAAAAAAAAACAGTAAGAGCCCGCAAAATATTGATCTTGACTTTTAATAACGACGTTATAAAATCCTCGCTGTTATGAATTTTTTGGTTTGAAAAAAGTATAAAATAAATAGGAATAAAAAAACGGACAGAGATTGTATTCCCCAAACTTGCGAAAAATTACGATAAAGATGGTTTGAAAATTTCGCTATCGAAAGGAATGAAAAGGTTCCCACTTTACGCGATCGATTAAAGGCTCAATAATAGGGCTTGCGCGAACTCATCAGTTCCATATATGAAACAGAATTTTCTTCAATATACTATCGCATCCTCTTTTAAACGTGGAGTATAGGACTTTTGTCGATGAAAACTTGCTTTAAAAATCAAAAGAAATTGCTTTAAAGGTTAAAATAGTTTGCGCTAAAAGCCCGTCAAATTGAATTTGGCGGGGATATTTTAAATTACCGCCATAATTTTCCCGCGCATTTTTCGCGCCATGATTTTAACCAATAACCGCCCCGTTTCCGGCAGATGGCGTTTCCGGTCAGGTTATCACGCCCACCGTCAATAAAAACATTTGACATTAGTTAGTGATAAGATAACATAACCTCAAAAGTTTACTCACCTCGTTTGCCTCTCAGTTTGGGGCCCCAAAACTGTGAAAGACTCTTTATCATTGGGAACCCTCGTAAGATGTGAACGTTCGAGCATAATCATTAAAAGTTTCTCGCTTTGTGTCATACATCAAAATAGCTCTCAACAGAATGGCCGGTTTTGTTCCCTTGCCCGTCAAAACATCTGCACGAAAGCAATGGACCCTGCATGGTGAGATTTAACCTAAATTCTTCCTTCTACTTTCTGCTCCGATGTAACAGGTATCAGCAACAACCTTTCAAAATCTCTGCTCTTTAAAGTTTCTGGATTTTGAAATTCCGGAATCCGGAGGAGCAACTTTGCATCATGGGGACATTTATGTTCACTGCATGTTCTTCGTCTTTTTATCGAATTGTTGTCATTTTGATTGCGAGTGAAAAATGTAGGTCTGTACTAGCCTAGGGCATTAAAACGGATTTGAATTTTTGAATGCCAATCAGTATTATGTTCCTAATGAACAGGTAAGCAAGGCAGATTGATTAAATACATTGATTTAAGTTAAACCTGAGCGTTGAATGTCACTATCGAATCCTCATTGTGTACATCTGAGTCTTGATACCTTTAAGCACTTTGCTCCAATATCATGAATTGTCATGTTGCACCTGAAGCTCTCTTCTGTAGTTACATCTTTCAGACTGTCAGACGCAATGATTGTAATTGTGAGAAGAGTGCTCTAGCAGGCTGGGTTTTGGAAACTATGTCGGCAAAGCAAAACAAGACCTAGCACTATACTAACCATGCAATGTATCGCAATTCAATGTCTTATGGGGCTGCTTTGAACTTACAATAAACTTTTTCTCTCTAATTTCCTCTTTTCAGATAACCGTCCCGGTGGGAGATTCAAACGTCTTGGAAGTTATTTATCTGAGAATGGATGTCCAGACTCGCAAGTGGACCTCGGGAAACAACTTTTGAAGGAAAATGGTGGTGAGTCAAAAAGAACTGTAATTCTTTTAAGTACCCAAGAGCCGCTTTCACAGTACTCTCTAGCGCTCTGTAACAGCTAGCCGCCAAAGTCCCCCATCCACTCTCAGCCTATCAGGGAGTTGGCATTCCTCATTTCTTGCAAAACCCCCCGTCGATATCTTTGTAATATCCCCTTTGTCTCTTCCATGGAGGAACCCAATTAAGCATCTTCATCGGCGGTCTTTTTTTTGTTATCCTGTTGACATGCTTATACCAGACTAGCTGTTTTGCGATGATGTAGGATACAATGTCACTTTCGACTGCCATGATCTGCCACACTATCATTCCGCACCTGATCTCCTCCAGAAATTGTCCTGTCAACCTCCTCTCTTCCATCTCCATTGCTCCTAGCATATCCTGTGTCGGTTTCTTTGGTTGCCAAACTTCACATCCACACATTAATATATTTTTAACAACCGACAGCATCTGAATTCTTCAAAATTCAGTTTCTGCTTGATGCATTTGTTAACCAACAGTCCCAAATCTAAACAAGAACTTGATGCAACTTGACACTACCGATATAATTCAAAAGTGTCCACGCAAACTGAACCTCAGCTGTTTGTTTGTCACCTTACTCTTTCAGTTTGGAGTTTGGATTGTAGCCGAGTGCGAGAAATAATGTAAAATTTCTTTAAAAAACTTACATTTTATTAACAAATTTAGACCGAAGCTTTTCGAAGCGAACGCTTCATTGTCAGGGTCACAAAATCAATATCACAAAGGCCATAATTTAAATTTCAAACAAGGTAACAGATTTCATTGATGGTAACAATTGATAACAAGCTATTAGATCAAATCACTCTTAATAATCGGTCTTAAGCTTTGGTCTAAATTTGTTAATAAAATGTAAGTTTTTTAAAGAAATTTTACATTATTTCTAGCACTCGGCTACAATCCAAACTCCAATATATTCAGTGCTACTACCTTCAGACATTGCATTACAATGTTCGCTGATTTTTTTTTTTTTCTTTCAGTTTATTCTAATTTTTATCAGTTACCGTTGTATCTGTCATGGTTAATCTTGTTTTATGTTTGCTCCTTTATAAACTTAATGTCTAAGATTTTTTAGTATGCATCAGAGGTTATCATATTAACGTCATTTCATCTACTTCAGATACAGACGGAGATCCTGATGAGAAAGCTCGACTTGGAGTGTACTGGTTGATCAAAGCATCTGAGCAAGGGCATGTTGAAGCCACCGAGCTATTGAAACAATGTTTACAGACAGGAAAAGGTAACCCAGTACTTTTACCTGAATTTTGCTGCTATAAATCTTTCCTCTGTACAGAATGAAGATACTTTATACAAATAACTCAAAAGTCTTCTTCTTTTAATTTACTGGCTTATATTCCAGTTGTGGAACCTACAGCCATCTATAGACAAAATTTCAAACTTGGTACTAATGAAAATGTATGGGTAAGGAAATGATTAGAAGGTAAGGTATTTTGTTTATTCTAGCCATCACCATTTTCACGCTTAGAGACCCTTCTAAGCGACTTCTTATACTGGGGAATATTGGGTCATGGATAACATTCAAAGTGAACATACAGTGGATTTAGGATTTATAATATTTTTTTTTTGGTGTTTTAAGATTTAGGATGATAAGGATATTAACTACGAGTCTAAGGAAGAGGATATCGGATAGTTCATTAAAGCATATAGCCAAGAAATAAGGTTGTTATAGTCTTCCTGTAAATAGTTAAAAACATTCCTAAGCAACCACTATCCGCAGAACTCAAAAGTCTTTATTTCACTTATCAAAGAAAATGAGGAGGCAGGGATGCCGAAAGATCTTAGCCTCTCTATCTCTTAAAGTGGCCTCCCTATTTCAAAAACTCTTTTTACTTCCAGAAGTTGTGAATGATGACCTTTTTCCCTCTTCATTACGTGTTTTGCGAAACATACATGATTCTCACCAGGGTTTTGCAAAGCAGGCAATTCTCACCATGATTTCACAGAAAGTATAGAAGTTTCGGGTTGGTCCTCCTATTTTTAATGCCCGTTGTCCATTTCCATTTTTGCTCACAAGCGATTCGCTATTTGCCGATCGCATGGTTGAGAAGTTTTTACTCCTTGTGAGGGAGGCTCAGCTATTGGTTGAAGAGGCAATTTGTACAGATACCCAATTTCAATTGAATATTGAACAAGAAAAGATTGAAACTGTTTGGTGAGTTTAAAAATGCAGATACATTTTTTGAAGATGGTCTTAATATAGTATTCACAATGAAATTTGAAAAATGTACATCTTGACAAGAGAAGCAGAAGGTTTCTCCCCAAATTTTTTCAAGTAACATCTAGTTTTAGGAGAGCCATAATTTCCATTTTTGCTTCTCTTTAATCAGTTCTTTGACCTAACTTTGTTTTCTGCCATAACCTACAATAATAATTTTCATTTCAGGAATTACGGAACAGAATTATTTAGATGTCAAAGCTTGTCTTGAAATGACCACAGAAGAAAAGGTTGCTCGCACAGCAGCGCGAACCATGTTTGCCTGGTAAGTTCTACGTCTTTAAGTCATTCAAGCCCATCTCTGACATGTGACAGTCTGAAAGAAAAGTCGTCTCATATCCTTTCAAATTAATAACTGAGGTATTGGTTCTTACCACCACTTACAAGATTGTTTTGTAGACACTTTAATGCAAAATACGACAGAAACTGTTGTGAGTAATACACCAGACCTGTGATCCTTTGCAGTTTGCAGTATATATAAATTGTGGTTTTGAAAGAAGGCTACATGGGTTTCTAAGCTAAAATTATCAGATTTTACTTGAAAGTTTTGGATTCACTCTTTCTTGGCTTCAAAAACACGAAACCGCAATGCTATTCATTCTCTTAGGCACCGCAGAGTATTTACTGCCAAAAATTCAAATCATAATATTTCACCCTTACTTCGATAAAAATCGATCTCCTGGAAAAATTACGTTCATGCATCCAGATCCATGTTCTCGTGTGTTGTTATACATGTTCAACAAGTTAGAAGATACTAATATCCGGCCATTTTGCAAAAAGTAGATTACTCGATCAATATCTCGAAATTTTAAGTTGAATTTCCTTCAAAAACATGTCATTTAGTCAACCAAAGATATTCAATGTGTGTATGAGTAGGTATCTAGAAAATATAGAAAATTCTTCCACGGTTCATTTCCTCGTGTATTTTAAAGTATTTGAAAACACTGCAAGAAACTTAAAATTATTAGAAGTAGCAGTTTTTGTCTTCTCACTTAGAATTATTTCACCAAATCTTTTTACATATTCCTTTGCAATCATGTAGTTTTCAATATTTTCGTATTTCTTATAACTTACACTGTAACGTACTGTTGTCACTAGTCTGTCTGCTGGCAAGGATTTTATTACCTCAGAACAACTATCTCAACAAATGGGAAGGCTTGAACTGCCTTCTACCTCCGCATCAAATGGTGGACCAGTTCCCAATGAAGATTCAGAAGAACCTGCACCAGGTAAATGATGCTATTTTCTTATTTTGTCAAAAAGTTTGATCTTATCAGAATCTTTTAAACGTTTATGTGCTTCTTAGATAGACATTTGAAGAAATGCCATATCTTCAGTTAAGTTCCCCAAGCCTCAGAAAGCTCTCCCAAGTACCTGTTCTTGAATATGAGACAATGAACAATGAAACAATAATTTTTAATTCAATGTGATTAAACTAGTCATGTAGAACACTTCATTTTCTTTTAACAGAAGACAAGAGTTCCAGAATTTCTGGCCTCCATATCCTCGTAAATTTAATTCATGTAGATAGATACAAGGCACACAGTTCTTTTAGTAGTTACGATATTTTAAATTTTGTTTACATTAAAAAAAAGAGAGAAAATATCAATTAGGTATTGAATTTTTGACAAGAAGAACGTGCACTTGGTTCACAGAAATTTTCCTGGATTATTTTAGCAACAAGTACTATCCAACAAAAAACAACTTGAAGGTTTCTTGTTGGTCATTGGCGTCCTGAAAAATCCAGGAAAATTCCTGTGGACAAAATCCTCTACTTTTTTTAATGCGCAAGAATTAAAAATCACTCAACAAGCTCATTGCCTCAAGGCATCTATGTGGGAGCCTTTGAATATGGCAACATCTTATGTTTTGGGTTTGTGTCTTTTTCAGAAGACCAACTCTTTTTTTCTTTTCTTCTCTCCCTTCTTTTTTTTTTTTAAAAAAAATGTCATCATTAGTCAAGCAGCAAATACAAGTGTGAAAAATGCAACTTCTATTTTCAAAGCATTCTCTAAGACCTCAAAAATGTGTTGCAAGTCCTAGAAAAATAATTCATTCATCAAGAAATCGTCAGGTGCCCTTGATTTTGATTTCAGAAAGCTGTCATGAATCACTCTGCTGTGCTAGGAAAAAACGTTGTACGAACATTCGAGAGTTGCTAATTTTCTTCCAATAATATGTTTACTTTTGCGGAATTTTATGAATATTCTCTCTTGAAATTTCCATGTAATTTTGATCTGATTGCACCTAAAATTTTCTGAGGAATCTGAAGAGAAATATTCACAAATTTCCGTGAAAATTAATATTTTATTGAAGGAAATTCGGAAGTGTCGGAGGCATTCTTCCTTAGCATGGCAGCACTGCAGTATTTCTTCATCTTAGTCACTGTAAAAACTACGATTCTGAAACGAACTTTTATTTTTCAGACTGGCGGTCACGTCTCGTGAGTGGAGGCGAAAAACTATCTGAAGACATGCTCGTTCTAGCTGCTAGTCACTACGCCCAAGGCGAACTACCTATTGTCCAGCGAGTCCTAACTCTGAAACAGAGTCAAGAAGAAAGTCATCGGCGATGGAATGTTCGTTATCTCAAGCACAGTCTGACGCACCCTCTAGAAGCCCTCGAATCAGCATGTTTCTCGTTCATAGAATACTTCGGCAGATACCAATTTTTCCGAAAACTTTTAAACTTCTCTCTTCTACACGTACAAATCGTCGCAATCCTAGCACTCTACTCCATCATCGGCTACGATGATGTCGTTGCAAAGTTACCGTTAACTCTTTATGCAGTGTCATTTGCTATTTTGATTGTTTCTACCTGTAAAATATTGTTCAGCAAAAGAGACTTCCACCAGTTTCGGCGGTGGTCAAACTTGTTTATTGCGTATTCAAACGAAAACTTATCGCCTCAAGAGGCTGAGTTATTGTACTTAAAGAACAATCTTCGGCCATATATTATATTTTTCCTAGTGTTACTCGTGAATCTAAGCTTATACCCGTTTGTGGCAGATGAACTAAAATTTTACTCGGAACTAACTGTGATATCTTTTTGTGCTACTTTTTTTTCCCTTCAATCATTTTCGGTAAGTATTCTTCAATCTATCCGGATCACCCTAATAAATTAGTTCAGTTAACCCTGATATTGCTTCCAAGGCCAGTACCTACCTGATCAGTAATATGATTGTTTAAGATTTCGTATCATCGTAAAATTCACTCAGAGTTTTTAAAATAAAAAATCTGTATTAAAAAACCTCTTGTACAGTCATTTTAGAAGATCGAGGTCTCTAATATTGTTTCTTTATTTATTGATAAATGTATGGGCTGCAAATCCAATATTATAGCAAAAAAACTATGTAACAATCGATCAGGAATGCCGAATCACAACAGCTCAATCAACTTGACAGGAAAAAAATAAAAATCAGAGACTAACTTAATTTAAACAAATGAATTAAATAAATAAGAGAGAATGATATCTAAGAGATCAGGAGAAAAACAATTCAAGGGTGAAAATATTGACGAATAGCCAGATCTCTCGCAACCCGATCAAACATTAAGAAAAGTTCATTGCCAAATGACATTTAGAACGATTGCTTGGTTTTTTGTAATCAAGACGAAAGGTTAACACAATTTTCAAGAGGGCAAAACTTTTTTTCAAGAACATCATCTCTTCTCTTGGTGCCTGTTTTGCCTCAAATTATGTGTTATTCAAGTAATAAATTGCGCTACCTACCATTAAATGAGAAAATAAATACAAATTTATATTATGGAATAATTGTTTATATAATGGAATTTTCGATCCATCTTTAATCATTATGCTTTTTTGTTCTTCTCAGTTTCGGTCTCAAAGCATCAGCAGTCCAAAATCATTTGACTGGCTAGCTTTGTTCTCGTTTGGTGTGCATGTCTTGGCAAAATACCCGTATGAAACGGACACGGTGGTGAGTCAAGGATGGCGTTATCTGGATGTTCAAGTCCCCACTTTTGCTTCCTATGTTGTCGGTGAGTTTGTGGATTGTCAAATAGTTAGAAGCTATATTTTGGAAGATTTGATCCGTTATGTTAAATTATCATAGCAAATTCTTTACTTATCTCTCTTTAGTGTTTTTGATTTAGCCCAACAGATTCGATCATTATCTCTTGTGGACGAAACCCTTTTATTTGAACCGCATTTTGAACTGTTCTCAAGAAAATCCTTCCAAATGTTTTAATTAGGTCTTGATCAGAATTTTTTAATCTTCAAAATACTGAATTCTTCAACATTTCTCTGAAAATGTTCTTTATGTATACACCCCTTACATGACCACCCTCTCTCCTATTCTGATTTCAAGTTATTCACATTTTTATCTTTGAATACCGCTGTGGAACATCCTACTACTCCATCTTTCACAGGGTGTCTACCATCAGTAAAAACCGAAAATATCTGGAAATTTGATGTCATCAAGAAAAATCTGGAAAATATCAGGAACTAAAGCAGTCATGTAACAGAAAATCTCGAGTGCGTCGAACATTTTTCAACAACGTGAAGTTTAGTATATACAAAAGTGCAACATTTGATTTAATTCATTAAATCCGTTGGTTTGTAAAATCTAACAAGGTTCAATGTATATGTACAAAAAATCAGAAAATCTCACGTAAAATATCAGGAATCATCAGAAGAATATCAGGAATATCCGAAATCAAATTTTGCTAGACTTCCTGTTTCAGATGTAGTATTCACTACTCTAGTGTTGGTCGTTTTCAGTCCATTATGCAGCATGTTTCCCATGGTGCTTAGAATGAAATGCCACATCCCACTCAATTTTCGATTTTTTGGCTCTTCGCCTATGGATGACTAGCCTAGGCCTCATGATGAGACTTCAAATGTTATTCTTGCTGATTTTGTAATTTTTCTTCGTATTTTTCAGGTAATGGTATAGAATTCTGTCTCAATTTCCGTGCCCTTTTTTACTTGCTGATTCCGGCTGTTTTTGTGAGAATGGCTTCCCGTGACAAGTGGAGGGGGATCTATAAATCTTTTATCCCACATTGCGTATCTCTTGCCTGGTGGCAGTTAACCCTTATCCTAGCACAAGGTGAGATTTTTTCTCCTGTTCAATTCTTTTTGCAAAAGTGTCAACTTTTTTCACTGTAGGAATTGATTGAAAACTCTCCTATTAATACTGTCAAATAATAAGTACTAAATTCGTAGGTTTTGATAGCGTGTCTAATAATAAAAGTCTGATGAAAGAAAAGATATGTGTTGTACATCATGTCAATATTTAAATTCAGAACAAAAGGGTAAATTGTACTTTGTCAAACTTGAGATAACACTATTAAGAGGAGATTTCAAGTCGAAATGTAAGAATTTTATGGGGTTTTATTTCTGTCATTTGAATGATTCAAAAGAATATTCTTGCGTTGACTTTAAATGTATTTAACCATTGGCCTTCGCCATGAAAGGCTTTTCATCATTTTTGGGTGTGTCGAAAAATGGACCTTTAACTTTACCTTTATCAGATTTTTTATCATTTTCAGGAGCTACATGGTATGGACTTCTACGATGTACCCTAGCACTGGTTGGTTTCGTTCTCTTCTTGCCATTGGCAACATTTGCCTCAATTCTGCTACCTGTTGTTGCAGCTGGTAAACTTCTGGCAGATTACGATACCTTCATAAGAGTAATCACCACTATAATCGTTGCGTCATCTCCGATCATCCTTTCCATTATTTTCTCCAGGTGGAATGCTGCGCGGTATTTTGTATGGATTCAGGTTGGTACCATGTTACTTTTGTAAGGTACATATTGATGATGAAAGTCCAAAGTTGACACTACAGAATTAGTGTTTTATTTTATTAATGATGTTTCCGGCGCAGCATTTAGGGATGGTAAAAAGGAAAGCAGATTGTGAAGTAAGGAAGTGTCTGCAGTCTTTTCCAGTACTCTCATCCAAATTATTATGCTATTTCTTTCTAGTAATAATTGTTGCTCTCGCTTTCACCAAAATTTGCAACAGACCCAATACACAAGTAGGTTCAAACTTAATTGCATATTACTCTAGTATTATGATGTAAACTCTATGAGTTTCTTTGAGTCCATGAGTTAAAGTCAGACAAAAACATTAGCAACATTGCCTCTAACGCATAATTTTATAAAGGTGTACTTGGTTAAATCACGAGTACTCCATTCTTGCACGAACTCCTTATCAAAACCGTATTAAGGGCTCTATTCATCTATTGAGATTAATTTTTATTTTTTGCCTGACAGTTCATAATGTCCTTGATGGCTGCAATGATCCTCTTTGCAACCTGGGACCAACCACCTGCTACGTCTGTTTCTGCTAAATTGACCACAAAACAGTCACTGTCCTTGGCCGAGTTTCAAGACTACTGCCAACAGGATGGGTCAAGTATTGATGCTAAAGCAAAGTGCTTACAGCTCATCGGCCAATCTGTCACTTGGGACGGGACTGTGCAGTCCGTCAGAATCACTAATGTTGATAATCCTGCATTAAGCATCATCAATAAGTTACCTTTTGTAAGTTTTTTTAGATTCATTTGTATCGAAGAATTAATTTTTTCTTAAATTTTTCATTCATCAACTCAGGGTTGCCACAGTCAGGGAATACCGGGAAAACCTGGGAATGTCAGGCAAAATGACAAAAGTCTTAGGGAAAAAGTGTCAAGTCATCTGCTTTCTAGAATGAGTTTGGCGTTTCAAACAACACATTTTGCATGAAAACCATATCAAATAATGTCTCTTTAACCATCTAGGCATACCCTTAATTGGTCACCAAACCTGGTGTTTTTTATTTAATATTCTGAAAGTACCAGGAGAGTAGAATGTGTCTTGATTTATTGCGTGATTTTGGAACCAAAATACCTACCAAGCCTGCGTTTAAAAAGTCCAAAGACTCCAATGGTCTCACCTCATCAACTGTCAGCTTTTGATTTTTCAGATTTTGATTAGCCTTTTCTTTTCTCAGAAATGATTTTCGAAATTCTTGGTTTTTTAAGACTAGGTATACCACAACCTTGAAAAAAATGTTTGCTGCCGCTCTATTGGAAAAATGCTTGAAATTTAAATATATAAGACCAAGACTGCACAAATGTGAGAAGCAATCAGGGAACCAGCAATTTTTTTTCAAGTTATCTGGCGCTTTATTCATTTAACATTTTTAAAAGAATATGCAGTTCTAGATATTTTTCTATTTTCGTCAAGTATAAGTTGCTGTGCACGAAGTGTATCCGTTCTGATTTCAAAACCAGGTACCTTCCCTTGATATGTATGAGCTCTTTTTTAAATTCTCTTTTTATTTTACAGAGGTTGAGATCATCTGCTGCGTGTCTGTTTGGTGAGAAATTTCCTATGGATGCTTTGAAAAACAATGAACTCGAGGAGAAACTTTCTAATGAATGCCATGTTTCAAACTGGAATAGGTAAGTCATTAGTCATGCAACATTTATTAGTAATAATTGTGAAGCTATTCATTTCTTCAAAGTTTTAACATCGCACTTTATTTCACGGAAAATCATCTATCTGCGAAATAATCTTGCAGTGGCAATAATGCAACTTTGATCTGCGTATTACTTCTGCATAATCTAGTTTTCTTTGAAATTTCGACTAGGTATTTCTGTTATTTTCAAGATTTTCATAGGTGTAGAAATTAGAAATAAGTCTTTTATTGTGCAATTTTTGCTATTTTCTATATCTAACATTTCTGTAATGAAAGCTAATTATTTCAATCTGTAGAATTACTGCATGAGTCTCAGGTGTCTTAAAATATTTGAAGTTACTGGTTTGTACCAAGGTAATGAGGCTGTCGCAAGAAAAAATAATTTAAAAAAGCTCAAAACAGCTTTTTTGATGGAAAAAAAGAGGCTGTTTCCGTACTGCCCTTGATGGAGTCTATTATTTTGAACACAATGAGTCAGTTGCGGTAGCCACAGAATCATGTTATGATTGTTCAAGCTTGCAGATTCCAAATTTCTACATCCAATATTAATGGAGATACCGCTTATTATTACAAAACACGTCGTATGATGTACTCAATCACGGTTGTGTACATCATGGTTTCTCCTACCTTGGTTTCATTAATCAGTACCACACATATTTGCACTGATCGCTTAATGTAAAAAATGGATGCAACCAAGGTGGAAGAAACCATGGCATGCTCTACTGCATTGGATGGCAACTCTCTCCATGTTTTTTCAATGAGTGGTATCTCCATTAACATTGGACGTAGAAACTTGGCGTTTGATCAGATTTTATTATTTCTTGCCAGTCTATAAGCTCAAACTATCAAAACAAAATTCTTTAAGCAGCACAACTGACCCATTGTACTTTTGAGTTAATAGGAATTCTCATTTCCAACCCAAAAGAAACAGGGCAGTACGTCTGATGTACGATCCCATTTTGGTAGCTTATTGGCCATTGCCCGATCAAGTTTTTGCTCGATTTACTTTGAGTAACGGCGCGAGGCAAGCTTTTCCTGGGCCGGACTTTTGGGCTGGAGATTCAGTCTTGGCCATGGAACGCTTCATCTGATGCCTTAAAACTGTGGAGCAATCGAACGGCCGAGGTCTGATGTGTAGCTGGAGGCCTGCAGTCCTACACATGAGTAGTTAAGAGTTGAAGCTCAGTAAAAGTGAAGTTTTAGTGTAGAAGTATAGTGACGAATGTAGCGTGAAGCTGCATTGTAAGCAAGAACTGAGGGTTTCCAGTCTCAATATTTTGTCGCTCCATACTAGTTGTTGTCTCGTTCCTCAGCTCAACCACCCTTACCATCTGAGTAACCCCCCCCCCCACTTAGTACACATGGCCAGATATTAATTTTCTCTGTTTACAGGTACACTCTAAATATCAGCGCTCAAATTTCGATGAACGCTTGGCAACCTCCCACACGCGTGTCTCTCCTCGCCGGCAACGCTTTCTACAACTTCACACGCCTGCTGAAAGAGGGTGATACGATATTGTTCACTGGCATCCTTACTCCGGAGGAGTCCGGTCTCCTGTCGCCAAGTGAACCCAGTCTCCTTCTCCAGGCAATTGGATGCATAACGTGCCATGACACTTCCCTCGATAACCAAACAATTGTCTCGTCAACATCAGTGATCAACTTGAGTAGCCTCTACATGTGCTTGAAGTTCATTTTGAACTTTGTTTTCAATCCGATCGTGATTTTTCGGTAGAGGAATCTTTGCTGATCACACCTCGACCAGTCTAATTTGACAATACTGAACAGATCCTATCCTGTAACTTAATTTTTAAGAAAAACTCGTATTTTTTATTTTGATGGCAGTTCTACATATTTTTTTGTCCCTTTCTTTTTTTTCCTTTGACAGAATGAAGTACTTGAAGATGAGCTTAGACTGTAAATTATGTTACAGAGCAGATGTAATCTGTTTCATCTAGGGAGCTCATCATCTACAGCTGTCGTGTTACCAGAAAAAAGGAAGTTACTCTTCCTGAGGGCAAAATCATGGTCTCGTTTTTAAGCATCATACAACAGTATTTCCTCCTCCCTTTCTCCCTTAATTTAATTATCTTCTACATTATTAAGCCATTAAGTTTATTTTAGTAGTTGATAGTTTTTGAATTTGGTTTTCAGTAATCTATCGAAGATCCAAGAGGACGATTTTTCAAAATCGCAGCAGTTACAAAGAACCTAGGAATTTTAAGTCTGCACTTGTAAATTTATTATTATTTTTGCGTCTTCTTGATGACAGGAGTATGAAATTCATGTTATCATAATTTCTTCAGATACGTTTGAGACTGCGACAAAGAGGCGTTGTTCAAAATATCTCACCATTTTGCTAGGAGTATTTTTTTGTGTACTCTCAATTTTATAGGGGTAATTTTTACTGTAAGCAAATGCAGTCCATCATGTATGAAGTAAAATAGCAGTGGTTTAAAGAAATGCATTTGAATCTTATTTTGCAATAAGGAACTACTGTTCTTGACTGTAAATACGACATATGTGCTATTAGTTCCCCTATGCGGTTATGTGCTTTTACACATAAGTCAAAAGTGGTAGTTCTTAATTGCAATATGTAGTCTATTCGATTATCTAATAATCCAGTGATAATTTGGTATTTGTTAAGCCTACCATCATCTGTCCTACCTTTCATGGTGTGTTTTTTTTATCATTAAAAATTAAATCTACTATCAAAAATACTATTTAAGCCTATGAACCCAATATTTGGTATGTACCAATATTTCTATTACCAGTTTATGCGTGAAATTATCTTAGTTTTTACAAGAATAAAAAGTTGCCTGTCATTCTTCCGAATGATTCTTTATCTTTTACACTTCAGCAGGATTGCTTGACTGTACTATATTGTAAATACAAGTAGACTTTTCGTATGATTAATGTTAATTTATTACTAGAGTTTATGTCCATTAAGGTGGCGGACTTTAGAATGCAGCTGGAGGTGTGTTGGTTTCATTTCCCATTGTAAAGCTCGATGTTAGAATCAATATGACAGAATTTCCACCTCTTTCTGAAAGTCGGCTATCTTATTGGTATGAACGCATTTCAGCTACTTGATAGTTTTTTAACAAATAACTTAAACTTACCATTCTTTTTTTTTTGCCAAGGAATTGTACATACATAGTCAGATAAGTAATTAAAATGAAACTCGAGGTCTTGTCGTAAGATGTTCCTTATTTTTACCATTTATCGTAACTATAGGTGCCCGAATCTCCAGCTGAAGTCTCATGTGAACGAGTGTATGTAGTTTTAAGAAAAAGAATGCTTCCAACTCGAAATCTCAAATGTTTACCTGGTTCTAATATTTTCTCTTTTTTGTGCGGAAAATAATTTATTGCTCATCTTACCTGCTCATAATGATTTCTGTTAACTTTAATTATTATATCGAAATCTTGCACGGTTGAGTTAATATTTTTAGTTCCGACATCAATTTTTCTATTTTTTTTCACTTAATGATTTATGTGCATCTCTGAACTGTAGTCTGCCAAATCGTCTCATTTTTCTCATGAAATGCTGAAAGAGAGAAAGTCACCAAAACTTTTATCAACAATAAAATCACCTTTTTTCCCCCTTTTTTTTTTGTTTTTTTGTTGTAACAAAAATCATAATGGATATCGTCTAGTCTTTTTCAGTGTCAGGAGCCTGTAACTTTTGTTGGCTTGAATCAGTAGATATTGCATTTAAGTATTATCAAAATGTATCGAACTTCATAATAACTAGAAACTAGATTTGATCGATGTTTGCGCAGCTATCGTATTTTCAATCGCTTTTTGTTTTCTGTTTAGGCTGGATATTTTCGTACTACATAGTTCTTTTTATTAATCATTTGCATAATACCAGACAAATCACTTCTATACCTTCAATTTCTGCACCTTGCTTTAAAAATTCAACGTTTTCATGTGTAGCAATAGTGTTTTTAAGACACCAGTCTACTTAGTATTCAGTTTGTAAAAAGTATTTCATGAAAATATGAAGGCGAAAATATTCAACCTTGCTGTGGAATGAAATTTTTTCTGATAGATTTTTTGTTTCCTCTCCTTTTCTCAATTTTTTTAAAGTAATAATTATTTTTAAATCTCTGCAGTTTTTCTGCGTTTAACGAAATAAGTAAACATTTATCTTAAGTTATTTTTGAAATTGTAACAATTTTAGGTGAATGATTCAAGCATCATACTCTAATCTTCCGGTTTAACACAATAATCACTCTTTGTAAATTGTAGACTAATTATTACTTAATGGACTCTAACCAATTTTAGAGATAGAACTGATTAGTTAAGTATCTAAAGGTAAATTTTTCCTAAATTATTTTGCGACAAGCAAGATTTTTTAATCGCTTTGAGAAAAATAAAACCACATGAATCAGGCAAAATTATGACAATTGCCTCATCCAGAAATAGTCTTATCTGACCAGTATTCAAAGTAATAGTGAGGCAATTAAGGGAAGGATTTATTATGAAGAAGTAAATGTCTTTCTGTAATTTTTCCCATAATTAGCACCTACAGCATGTAAGCAGTCTTTTCAAATTTTTGCGTCTTACGTAAAAGAATATTTCTTTTCATCCATATGAACTTGATCACAACCACATTTAAGCTTGTAATTCTTCAATAGTATTTAGGGAATCTGTAATTTTTTCATTTCCTCTACCATTTAATTTCAATTCTTGTGTTGTTATATTCGTTCAGTTCCAAGATTATGTTTTGTGCCAGTTTATTTTTGAACAGTAAACGGTGTTCTATTTTGTAATCCTTAAAGTTCTTTTTTTCATCTCTCCTCTCCTTGTGAAAGTATGTCATTGCTTCACTGACCCTAAAATTTCATCAGACCACTGATGTCCTAAAATCATACTTTAATAATTAGATCTTGCAGATTATCAAAAAGTGATGGGATATGAAAGCATTTTCAGCCAAAATATTTTACGGATGTGCTTATATCTGCTTAGAGAAAGAAGACTGTGCACCCTTAAGCTGAAGAAGTGAGGAGTTATCATCCAAACCCTTCTTGCACAGCAGTTGAGTCCAAGACCCAGCACGACACAAGAACTTATTTTCGTCCTTTTCATTTATTCCTTCAAAAAAAAACCATGTTGAAGGACCCATAAGTAGTGTGCTCCGTAAGGGATTTCAAGATTGCTATCATGTTATTGATCTGAATCAATCGGAGAACCTTACGAGGGAAAATCCCTCTTCCCAGATTCCAAATAAAAAATTTTGTGTCCAATAATTGGCAGCGTTCTTAACTAAGTATTTTAGAAAATTAAAATTAAACTCACTTCATGCAAATTACGAGTAAAAGGGAGCAATGCTTTGAAATCGCTTAACATGATAACACTTTCCGGCAGAGACTAGGAGCAACAGATAGGCTTCACTATTCTTGAGGGAAGTTTCTCTAAGGGCTCAAACGCAGAGCTAGCATCACTTTACAAAGGCAGTCAGGCCAGCTGGAACATCAGGAAGGATTGCAGTGGACCATTTGGATCGCATTTAGCAAAAAAGAACCAGCGCAATTACAGTATTGTAAAAATGTTGCTTCTTCATAATTATCTAAAAAGTCTCCTTGAGTAGCAAATAGTTTTAGCTTCCCACCGAAAAATTGTTACTTTTAAAGGAAAATAACTGAATAAATTTTAATACTGTACATATGTTGATATTTTTTCAAAAAAAGAACAAGTTGCACGATTTTGAAAATACTTTAATTGCTCTGGTTCCTTTCCTAAATGCAATCAATTTTGGCCCTATTAAGGAAAAACTCTAGTGTGTGCATTCAGTTATTGTAAAATTTTTTCTGATAAAATAGGACTTTCCCAGAGGACATGCGAATATTCTCCTTAGAATTTTTCAGTAAATTCAAAATGCAGTTTAATGTAAAAGATCTTAACATTAGAATGTTCATGCAGCGTTTTTCCTTAGCACGGTAGGATTGAAATTTGGGGCAATTTATTGGAACCAATCTGTCTCCTTCAGACAGCTAAAAACGACTGAAAAGGTCAAAGCACTGATGAGCTGGTATTTTGGGTCATTACTTCCGTCCCAGTCAACCTCTGTTACTTTGGATGCGCGGCTTTATGGGAAAAATTTCAATTCCGGTCAAGAAAACCTGGCTGTGGTTCCTGGTCTCTGCTTCCCAGGACATTAAAATGAATTGCTAGTATAGTATTGCTGTGAAAGTTATTTTCAAATTGTAAATTACAAAGGAATGTATACAGCATTGCTCAAAAATTGAGCCATGGAAAACAAAATTATTTTTTCCAAAAGGAATTAATCATTAATTTAACTCTTTTAAGTAGTACATCATTTTTAGCTTGCTGCTATTGAATTCTAAATCCAATTTAAAATCCTCATTTAAAGAGAGAAAGTAAACCTTTAAGAGACTGTAACAATAGAAACAACTCAATGCAGCAAAACAAGTTTCTAGGCAAGACGTTTTTCAAATGAAAGATCAACAGATTCTTTTCAGAATTTCAAATTATTTTTCCTAAAATAAACATGAATCGTGTTTCATAACAATGCTGAAAAATGTAAGAAATAGGAATCTTCTTAAATATCATATTACACAACAATTTTTAATGATTCAAAACTTTTCATGGAAAAACATGATTCCTCTTACAAAATGAAGGTACGCTCATCCACATTTTATAATGAACAAAGAGTTCCATTTTTTGTAACAGTCTTGTTGGAAATTAAAATTTTTTGTTCTCAGCTGGTTTTCGAAACAAAATATTTACGAATGAAATTAGTACGCAAAAAAAAAAGAAAAATCACCAAGTGCCGGTCTTCAATTTTATATGTTTTGTCTACGTTTGGCAAGCTTAGATCTAGACTATAAAAAGAAAAAAACAACTTTCAGTATAATACCAAACTCAACAGCTTTATAGAGCGTACTCTATAATTATGTAACAACTAATGTACAAATATACATTACAACGTAGATGGCAAAGTAAATATTGCTAATTCACCGTTCAAACAAAAACAAGCAAAGCGTAGTATGTATTGAGAATTTGAGAGAATCCTTTGAGAAGTCGAACAAACTCCTTTGAGGGTTTACGACCGCGTTTATAACACTGAGTATAGAACGAAGCATACAATGCTTAGTTAAAGGGAGGAAAAAACAAGAAATATAATTTTCAACTTGCATTATATCATTGTTTCCTGCAGGAAGAAATTTATCTTGCCTGCACTGTTTCACTATTCATACAAACATGCTATTTTTTTGGGCACAAAATTTTCATGTTTTTTCTCGCAAGTGTGAAGAAAAATTGCTGAAGATTTCAAGCAAACTCACGTGACAATTCTCCTATAAAAATAAAATGTCAGTAAAGAATGATAAAAAAGTGCAATCAAGATACGATCCTTTGTGCCGGAGGCAACAATATGAAAAAGTTCCTCCAAATTGAACTATAATGCAGAAACTTTTGGGAGAATCCCAATATACATAAAGAAACATTCTGCGAAAGGTTCTGAATTTGTGCACTTTTTTTGTCCCTACATTCTGAACTCATATTTACTGTTCTTACACCTGCGATGGCACAAAATTATCAATTTTCATGAATTTTTGGATGAAGCATAATTTAGCTTATAGAATCGGACATTCAGACGCAACTACTAACAACAAAAGACAGAACATCAACAGTAAAAGGAACGTCAGCAACTCTAGTTTGAGGATTATTATAGAAGAATTTTGAGCGCTTCTTAAAATTTTGGAAAAAAAGTGTAAAAAAAAAAACAGACAAAACAGAGCATCATATGCCTTACACAAACATTGAATGGTAAATATAAGCAAACCCACTGCGGGATGCATTCAGTTAACACATGTAAACTAAAATTACACCTGAGACTAGGTTGAATAAATTAAGAAACAATAAATTGAATGGGCGAAGTTACGACAAAAATAAAATTTGTGACAATAGTGGTTATAGAAAGCCCTACTTCCAAAATCCATGCTTTGTTGCGAACGGCTCCTACGATCAAAGCTTGTTTCCTTTAATTAGAGATCTAAATATTTTCCACTTTTTTATTGTCGAAAAACAATGAACTGCTTCTTTTAAAGAGCATGATAGGTTGGCATTGGAGGCCTTGCTTGAAGTAAATTTTTTGAAAAATTGCTATCCAATGAAAGCTATCGTCCGAAAGTTACAAAATCGAAAAGCTTATTATCCAGATCCCTACAGTGTGTGCTGCTACGCTTACATAATTTTGAACACTTTTCTATTCTCTTTAAAAGAATACACGAAGGAAAACTCCAATCAATGAATCAGCTGTGTAAGGCATGTATAATGTCTTTATCATTTTGTGTCTAACACAGCTGACCTATTGTTCATTACACAACTGTGACCAGGTTGTGGAAAGGGATGACATATTCCCAGAGAACTTTTTCCTTAACTTTTTGCTAGTACATGGAGGAGGAAAATCTGGAAATTTTTGCCTGAATATGACCCTATAATCTCAAAAATTGAAAGAGATACTGAAGTCTAGTGACAAAAATTCTTAGGTTGTAGAAAAGTAAGGTTTAAGTTTACGAACGTTAAGGAAAATTTTCTCCCAGAAGATACAGCCCCTCTCAGCAGATCCGGTTCAGATATATTAGGCAGTACTAAGTCTTTAATAAGGACTTTGAACTCATTCAAAGAGAAATGAAGCTGCAATATGGTGGAAATCAGTCATCATAAAAAGACATTTGAAGCCTGCCATGAATGAAGAAGATGAGTAAATTTTTTGTGGTTGCAAAAAAAAATTAGTAGGAGATAAGGAGCACTGAGACTTAAAGACCCAGTTAAAATCTATTTTATGGAACTGAAAATTTCGTTTCTGAGGTCCATTTTGTGCGAAGTTTACTTTGAAACAGGTTTTGCGTTAGACCACTGATATCTCAATTTTTCCGGAGACATTACTTACCTCCTCCATTCATTAGAGACTCCAACATTAGGTATTCAGTTATTGCTCTTCCACTTGGTTATTAATTGATAGCAATTTAAAAAGGAGCACGATGCCATTTCATTAACTTAAACTTATTTATGTAAGGTTCCGCGTTCAAGCTCATCATTTCACACTCAAGACCTTTTGGACAACAGTTACAACATCATCTGCTTGCGGAAGGGCAGCAATTTCTAGGCTCTTTGTGTAGGGCATAGGAATATCGGCACCGGTGACTCGGATTAACGGTGAATCTAAATGATAGAAAGCCTCACCTGCAAAGTAAGTAAATGCGTTAATAAAGAGAGGTGGTACAGTCTTGATCTGAGTTGCTTATTGGGCAGTTTAGAAATCTCAAGAATTTAACAGAGGAGAAGATGGGTTCTGATGTTGATCGAAAGATTGAATGGTGCTGGTAGTAAAAATTGCGTATGATGATGTAAAGTAAGCGGTCGTTCATAAAATATGTATCACTCTCAGGGAAGGGGGGATGAAGTGTCGACTGTTATCATTTTGCTTTTACATGTCAGAGAATAGGAACTTATCCTGTGCCGGGATCTAGGATGGGACCTACATAAAAAAATAAAGGATATGAAATTGAGATGTTATGAGACCTTTTTCTTACCGATTTTTGGAAAAATCGGTAAGAAAAGGGTTTCACAACATCTTGATAGATATGATCGATAAAGTTAATAAAATAAGAGATATGAAATTAAACTTCACATATTATAAACGGCCCATGGGCACCGTTGATCATGTAAAATAACTCAAATTGTTAATTAACTTTGACTGTTCAAGATTTTTTACTTTTTTTAAAGGGGGAAAGGATTACTTTTGAGCATATTTGATGAAATTTTGAACAAAAATTTTCTGTCAGTTATGTTTTCTTGAGTGATAAGACTCAACAACCTAGAGCAAAACTTTTGGATCACAGTCACGGTGATAGTCAATGCCATTGAGATCATAGTTTTTGTACTTCATGAGATTTTCTAAAAGTGAGGACAGGAAACACAAACCTGCTAAGCGCATAACTTTTTGTGAAGGAAACTGTGTGACATGCTCTCTTATGCAAAAGAACTAGTGAAAACGCAAATCTCATAGGGACAGCATCGTGAGGGTAACCTCAAAAAATGTGTAGGAGAAAAACTTTCTGCACCCCTGCCATTTAAAAAAAAAAAAAAAAAAAAAAAAACACCATTCAAAATGCCTTTGTGAAGTTACACTTACTTTCCATTATCCTAGCTGAAATTTCTGCTCCGATACCACACTGAGGCCACCCTTGTTCAACGCTAATGATGTGATTCGTTTTCACCACAGATTTCAAAATGGTCTCTTCATCTAGGGGTCGCAGAGATCGTAGATTTATGACTTCAGCTTCAATTCCTTTTCCTGCTAGTGTCTGAGCAGCTTCAAGAGAAGTTTCGACAGCCTTTGAGTGAGCAACAATTGTGATATGTTGACCTTGAAAAGAAGATACAAAGATATTCATCAAGTTATAGTAAATAAGGTTACTGTGTATGTATTGCTTACCATTAGATGTTCCTCTCTCAGACAAAAGAACGTAACTAGGTTTCAACTTTGCAAAATTTTGACTTGCAAATAAGGCTTTTCTTAAAAGACTGTTAGGCATTTCTATTGAAAGATACACACATTTTTTCTTGATCATGCACAGGAATTTAAATAATTTTGAAAAATGGACCGTCTTTCATAAAAAAGTTGAATTGTATGAGTCAAGTTTCAACCTGGGAATGAAGTTACACTCCTTTGCTCAGAAAACGATGAATTATGATATTAAAAGACAAAGTACATTTTTAAATAAGGTCACATGACAAAATATAAACAGAAAAAAATTAAATATAGATAAAAACTGATTCAGATCAATTTTTGGTCTTCGTAGAACATCATATTTTGTTGTCTTTATCAACGTTGAGGTGTCCCAATGCCAAGACAGGGAATTAAAAACAAAGCCAAATGCTAGAAGATTTCTACAAGATGAATGCACAATTATCTGACCACAGGGTATGAGTTATTTTTATGCAAAGATCAGACACATTGAAATGGAATTAAGAAAATTATTCATTAAAAATTGGCTTCAAAATGAATCTAATGGAGAATATTATCTAATACATATTGACAGCCTTCTTGCTTAGAAATCTAATGTCGAAATACTGCTATTCTTCTGCAATTTTTAAGGCTGTGGTTTTATATACCTGGTCTCTCAATTTTAGCTTTGCCGATGGGTAGAACGAAGTCTTTCGATAGAGCTTCGTCAGAAATAGGATATTGTGAACCGTACAAAAGTTCATTTTCTAGGAACACAACAGGATCAGGGTCCCTGATGGCAGCTTTCAATAGGCCTTTACAATCTTCAGAGTTGTAAGGAGAGATGACCTGCAAAGAGAAGAAAATGGTTTAAAAAAACAGAGAGAAAATGAATCTTAAAAAGAGAGTAGTGGAAGAGAGAGTCACAAGGCAAGTATTCTGAAGAAAACAAGCAGAACTTAAAACCCTAAAAAAATGTTTCCTCCTTTCCGCATTTTTTTGGTCATTCCACATTTTGACACTGCTGGCGATGCTCGCAGGCTTGTGATTAGGAATTCACTGCACCTTTGATGAATTGTGGTTTTTTGAAAATGATAAAAGAAAAATATTGGAAAAATGTCTTTGGTTAAACAATATTTGGACGTATTTCTGTCAAACGGAACTAAGCGCCAATTAGAGTTCCTTTCGAGGAATTTAGAATGCCGGATAGCGCGTTCTGTCAAACGGAACTAAGCGCCATGAAAAAGCATTGCGAGTATAGGACGGAATGAGCCCGACGTCCGATTCTGCCACCAATCCAAGCCCCCCTCTACCTTCCTCCTCCGATGGCGCTTAGTTCCGTTTGACAGAAATACGTCCATTTGATGGATATATATAAAAAATACCTTGATTCTCCTTAGGTTTGGGGCAATGGGTCAGTTGCGCTGGTAACAGAATCGTTTTTGGATGCTATATTCTTTTTAGATTGGCTAAAAACAATAAGATCGGGCAAAAAAGCAACTTTAAACGTACAATATTAACGGAGACATCCTTCAGAAAAGTCGAGTTTTTGACGTCATCCACCGCGGTAGTGACACCCTTTGTTTCTTCCACATTACTTTCATCAGTCAGTGTGACATACATTTGCATTGATTACTCAACGTGAAACTCGGATGAAAGCAAGGTGGAAGAAACCAATGGTGTCACTACCGCTGTGGATCTCGTCAAAAACGTGATTTTTCAAAGGGCAATATCTCGGTCAATATTGAACAAAAGGAGTTGCTGTTTGGACAGATGTTATTAGTTTTAGCTAATCTACAAGAATCAAACATCAAAACACAATTCTGCAACCAGCACAACTGATCTATTATACTTAAAGGTAGGTTTATGAGCTGTAGGGTTTTTTACCTTGAGTCCTGGACAATGGCTGTACCATGCACCAAAACACTGGGAATGTTGTGCTGCTACACCAGCTGCTGCACCATTTGGACCACGGAACACAATTGGTACATTAATCTGGAAGCAGAAAGAATAACTTCAATCAAAAAAGAAAAAAAAACCTCTACCTCTCCTCCCTAAATCACTAGTTTTAGGACCTGTTTTCGAGGGACATGCAAGGCACAGCAACTTTGTGAAAATAATTAGATGGTGCACTCTCCTGAATGCGTCAAGGTGGCTAAGCTAGTTGCTATGCTTGCAGTGGCATTTGAACAGCTGATTTTTCAGAAATTTTAACAAACCCTTCATTTTCTGATTTTAGGGTCTTACTGTTGGGCATTTATCGAAAATGCTGAATAAGATGGAGGCTAATGGGTCATTAGCAAGAATTTTCTTTCCAATTCATTTTAAAAGAGAGGAGCCCTTCATTTGTTCTAACATGATGTTTTGACATTTTTTTGACAGATGGAGCATTAAAAAAAGTGGATTAAAAAGGTTTAAAAATCGTCATGACACTCTATGTTTAAGGGTATGCTGCTACTGAATCAATCACAGGTTGTCATCTACCAGCCGTTGACAGACTATGTAATAATAGCTTCTTACTTTTAAAACAAGGTTCAGTCCATAAACGGCAAAAATCCTGTGCTTTTAGATAGGAAATTGCTGCTTACCAGATTCATTTTGATGGTTATGAGAAGCTCTTTTGGAAAGAGAACCACCCTAGGGTTTATGCACAAGACTCAGGCTCATCAAAAATCCAATTTCGATTTTTATAAGATGGCTGTTGAAAATAGCTGCCGAGCGTTTTCCCAACATACAAGAACTCTGAGACAATTTTTCGAATTTGGTTTTTTTTTAACTCGTATTTTAACAGTATAATAATCTCAAGAAGGAATAGCTTTCAAGTTTTTTCAGTTTAAAATTTTTGTGTTGGTCGCCCAAATCGAAATGCCACCATAAATAGATACAAATACACAACAAACAGCTGTGGAAAATGCTGAAGAACTCTTTCCTGGGTTATTTATGCAAAGGTTTTTTCACTGCAATACTAAAAATTAAATTGTTAAATTCATACCAATCCTGCGGACATGTAAAAAGTTTTGGCTGCAGAATTGATGACATGGTCGATAGCTTGCATCGAGAAATTGAAGGTCATGAACTCGCAAATGGGTCTTAGTCCAGCCTAAAATGAGAAATAAAATAACTTGGGTTATTGAATTGAAGAAACACACAAAATAAAAAACAAAAATAAAGATAATAAACATTTAGAAAAAAAGAACAGAAATGTTTGATTTGACTTATTTCTAGACAAGACATATTTTTACTTCTTTCCTCAAAACATCCAACTTCAACTCAAATCCATTTACTTAAAGGGTTGGAAACTGATCAAGAAATGGTTGAAACATGACTGCACTTTACTCCTGGAAAAAGTATGGTGGAACAGTGTTGACTTCACACTATTCCAAGGGGAAAACAAGTTGGATTTTGCAATCGCTAGCGATAGCAATATTCGTCATGGGAACGTTAGCTTCTGGGATATGAAAATGTTAAGGTACAGTTCGTTTGTAGTATCTTCTGAATTGAAGGGGCTATGTAATTTTGTGTTGACATCTCTTTTTTAACATTTTTAATTATTTTCTTTGCATACAAGAAAGCTGTTATGTACCAATTATTTATTTTCGTTGGATTATTTATGGTTTTCGGAAGTTAACGCATTTAAGTTTCAGGTTCGCTTTTTCGGCGTAAAGTGTACATAAGGTGTCCCAAAAGCACCGGGACTTGTTCTGTAACTTCGAAAGTAAGATAGATACAGACATGATCTTGATTTCATTTTAAAGATCAACTCAATACCTATCGATTAAAACCAAGATCAGCTCAATCGGATAAAAATTGACCGAGTTATGGCAATTTGAAATCAGCGAGGAAAGTTTACGCCTACGGTTTTTAAGGAAGATTCTTCATCGCCGTAAATCGAAAAGTCGGCCGATAAAGTGATGCTTATTGTGTTTTTTTTATTTTCGAGGTGTCATTTATCAACATTTTGTACCATCAAACACAACAGTTGACAGTGCGTATTATTGCAAAGTACTAAAGGAGTTGAGAATGCACATTTCCCGGAAACGGTCGGACTTGAAAGCTTCGTGGATACTCCATCAAGACAATGCGCGGCCTCACACATCGAGCTTAACACGTGAATTTATGAGTAAAAATGGAGTTGAAACAATCCCTCATCCCCCTTATAGCCCTGACTTGGCTCCATGTGATTTTTGGATGTTTCCTGCGCTTAAAAAGGAGCTTCGCGGACGAAGATTCGTATCGAAGACAAAAATCCAGAATGCAATTCAAAACTTCTTCAACTCCATCCCAGAGGAAGAATTCAGGAAAACAATGTTGGATAAGTGGCAAGAGCGCATGAAAAAGTGCATCCGGTTTGATGGACGGTACTTTGAAAAGCAAAAGGAAGTTATGGAAGATTCGGAGGAAAGTGGATACGAATATTAACTTTTTGAATCCTGGTAAGCGAAAAATCTTCCTAAAAACCGTAGGGGTAAACTTTCCTCACTAATTTCAAATTGTCATAACTCGGTCAATTTTTATTCGATTGAGCTGATCTTGGTTTTAATCGATAGGTATTGAGTTGATCTTTAAAATGAGACCAAAATCATGTCTGCATCTATCTTACTTTTGAAGTTACAGAACCAGTCCCGGTACTTTTGGGACACCCTACGTATGATATTTTTACTCTACACATATGCCCAAATACGCATCATAAGGGACCTATGTGCTTCCTAAGTTGCCAAGTATTAATTATTGTTAGATTATTGGTCTAAAACATTCAATACAACCAGTAAAAATTAACTGTCCTCTACGAGATTCGAACCCCCGCTCCCACAAAAAGTGACACTCTCCCAGAAGCAGAACGGTGTTGTAGTTAACTGAGCTATCTCACCGCTCGGAAATGGAGGAGAAAAAGAGAACAGTTAAGTGATCTCGGACGCTGAGCGGGGCTTCACAAAAGACGTCCTTGAGATTTCAACGGTTCGGCCACTGGCGTGATAAGAGACAAATGGATCAAGCGCATTACTCTGTGAGACATTGTTTACCTATGCGGTCATGTGTCACAAGGTTCATCTCAGTATGCATTTGCGATCGCGGCAGTAAGCTGAGGCAATATTTCTGTATTCATGGATTAAATCCATCAATCGAGTTCTGATTTTGGCTCATATATCCGTAACGGGTCCTCCAGAGCAATTTTCCACCTTGTACGATGGTTATTATTTCTTTACATCTATGTTTAAAATTTGAGGTGGGATAATGGCGGCTTCTCAAGAGCAACGAGGTAGGCGATCTTTTGCACCAACGAACAGAAAACTGATGGCGAAAAATAGCCAATGAAAACCTCCCAAAAAAAAGAATTTGCCTAAAAACGGAACTTCGTGGTTCTGCGCAGATTTACCAGTCAGACACGACATCTCAAGGTGGAAAAAAACTCGCTGAAAGCGAATTTTAGAAATCAACACAACTTGACGTAGAGACATGATTGGCTAAAAAATACAACGGTTTTTGATACATCGGAAAATCAACCAAAAATCGGAGACTGGGCGAAACGCTCAAGGTCGCAGAGGTATAGGGAATCCCATTGCGAAAGCAACGGAACGATTGTAATATCATGGGGAACTCCGTTCCCATGACAATATGCAGAGAAAAACCAAAAATCAAGATTAGGTAACATTACAAAATGAGCTTGGATAAGTCCAGAGACAAGAGTCTCAAGCAAGATTGAAAGGGGGAGGGGGGATAATTTACAGTTAATTTATTAGCCTGTTACTTAATTGTTAAAACTGCTAACTTTACTTCCTATATTCCTGCACTGATTCAGCTGGCAGTTAGAACTTCCTTGGCCACTCTCATTTTGATTGACTCCTCTAGCTTCAATCTTTCATGCTGTTGAAATTGATGCAAGGAACAACACAAAAGACATAAAGTCACATAACTCAAGGCCTAGATTGATTATATTTGCCAAAATCTGAGTTAAGTAAATGTAAATTTTTCAAAGGGCCTTGGCACTTCTGAGCTTCAGTTACCTGTATCCATCATAACTTCCAACTAGTTTTGGCACCTGTCTTGATTCTGATTAGTTCTAGTTGAAGATGCCTCCTCGTCATGAAAGTGATTTTTTTTAATCTGTGTAAGACTTGGTTACTTACCAAACAAAAATCAAAGCATAGTCGAATAGGAGTCTTACAACCTCTACATTATTAATATCAAAGAAGAATTACCATGGCAGCACCAACTGCGATACCAGCGAAACCAATTTCTGTGATAGGGGTGTCAATGACACGCTTGTCTCCGTACTTCTTCCACAAGCCTCGGGATACTTTGTATGCTCCATCATACTGGGCGACTTCTTCTCCGAGTAAGAAAACTCTCTCATCACGCTCCATTTCCTCATCTAAAGCTGAGTTCAGGGCGTCTCGAACAGTCATCTGAAGCATGAGAGACAAGGAAGTATTATTTGAAATTGAATAGGATTTTTTTCAGAACTGTCATCTTGGTGCACTTATTTTACTTCCAACTAAGTGTGTTGGAAATTTTGTTACGTGAAAAATACCAAAATATTCACTTTTCAGACCCTCTTTTCTTAGGATTGAAATAAGAAAAGTTTGACTTTCACGGCTCATTTCGCTCAGGAGGTCATGAGGAACATCATACAAAAAATATTGAAATTTAGCCGGTGCCAAATTTCTTAATCCTCTTGTGTAGGCATAAATCCTATTGATCAATATGAAACCAGTCCAGTCTCTGGTTTTTTAGTTTTTAAGAAAGTATTATATTTATCGTGAAAGGATAAGATTGAAGAGTCAATGCAATTTAAAATTAGTGTAAAGTGATTGGAGCAATCGCAAACAGGGGTGCTGAAAGTACATCACTGTACGCTTTTACCAGCAAAACGCAAATTTTCCCTTCCCACTGTTACGCTGCGCCGTCTAAGTAGATTCGACAAAAGTTTAGCGTGATTGAAGTAATTTTAACAAAATTCAGCGTAATCAAGTAAATCTGATAAAAATCAGCGTGCCTACTGCCAGAGTAAACACTGTGTTTTGGAGTTTACACCATTCACCCGCAAAATACAGATTGCCAGTTAGTGAACATTCTGCACGCCAAATTGCCAACTCTCGAACTTTATTTTTTGAAAATTTCAGAGATAAATTAACCCATTAAAGGTAGGAGTAGGATGATGTAATTTAAGTTAAAACTTGTTCAAAAAACAATTGATTTCTGATAATTATTTAAAGCAGCAACTGTAATGTAATGAGGTTCCATCGAGCAAAGTTTCAAGTTTTGACTTTAAAATGATGAAATGCGCTCTCAGCACTATCCTAACCTTAAAAATTTCATGATCATGTGGGCAAATTCCCGTAAGCTCGCTAAATTTCAATAGTGTGAGGAAAACCAAACTTTCATAAACTGAGATAGATACTTGAAAAAATGGGTCCAACGATTCAAGTCAATTGGATTACAATAAAATGATTTATAATCATATTTGCCCTTGACTTGACATCCCCGGAGGCACATGTGTTTATACTCGAATGTTGACACCTTCTGTCAAAGTAACTTTGACAGGAGACGACTAACCAAGGAGCCTATGACAAACAACCCAAATTCCAATTACGTTTGGACGATTGGGGGTGGAGTTCTTATCAATTCAACTGATAAGACAAGGAGGAAATGCCGTCCAAAACTTACCAACTGTGCAGGGGCTGTCCGAGAGGTGCTGAAAGACCTCCTTCCCACGAGCAATAAAGACTTCTGAAAAGAGAAAAAACCAAGGAATTAGTGAAGAATAATCGACGAATATTGGAGGAAAAAGGACGGAATTTAAGGAAAATTGTGGGCTACTTACAGGAAGAATCATGGTGCTGCCTCACGAGATACAAGACCCTGCAAATCGAAATCTCGATCAAAAAACACGCGAACGGTCAACTGACGGTCACAAATCTCACGAAACCTGTTTGTTGAGCGATTTTTGCTTGTCAAGGTCCTTCTCCTTCACCAATTGTCGACCTCCGAACGTGGCACAACTCTGCTAAAAGCTCGAAGTTTATTTTTATCACTTATCAGTAGTAAGTTAGTGCTGCCGTTCTCGCTCAGCCCAAGATTCCGTGATTCGGAACTATTTTATTCCGATTATTTTCAAATATTCCGGGAAAAAGTTCCGAGATCGGCCCGGAATTAATTCCGATTCCTGACGCGGGCTTTTCAAATGGTTTACCCGTTTTATAAGACAGCCGCCCCTTAAAATCACTGTCAGGGCGTCATGAATATTAAATAAACAGTTCTCAACTGGTTTGGACGTAATTATGACGCCCTGACAGTGATTTTAAGGGGCGGCTGTCCTATAAAACAGTTAAATCGTTTGAAAAGCCCGCATTAAGGAATGGGAATTAATTGTAATTAATAATTAATTAATTGACATAATTGACCATCTCCCCGGAATGAATTCCCAGTTAGCAAGATCGAGCTCCATCGCGGATTCTAGCGGTGGACGGTGCCAAAGCGGAATCGCTTATCCACATAGAGGAGCGGCAGTGTAGCTAGAGATATTCACCCGTTTGAATGTGGATACCCCTCGTCGGACTCGGAGTCCAGGCGCCGCTACTCGCGGCATCCGGAGCGGCTTTGTAGCACTGACGCAAGCGGCCCACGCGCGGCGTCACGCAGCGCGTTCCTAGCGGCAGTTCTGACTGATAATGAAATTTATTCGGGGTTTTTGTTTCTTTTACAAAACATCGGATCTTCAGGAAATAGATCTATATCTCAAGAGAATATAATTAAATTTTGAGGCTAAAAAGCTCAAAAATAAAATGTCAAAAATACCTCTGAAAGAATTTCACAATCCATGAAATTTTTTCTTGTATATTTTTCACTTTATTCCTCAGTTTTTTAGCTTCAAAATTTCAGAAATCAGGCACTCTAGAGATGTAGATGTACTTCCTGTGGATCCGATTTTTTTAAAAGTAATCCCAAAAGAAAACTTAATTTTTTTAAAAGAAAACTTATAGTAAAGACCTATACTTATAATGTACTTATATCAAAGTGTTTTCGATAGGTACACAAAATACCAAGTCAAAGTTATTAACTAAAGTTATTTTCCATATTACCTCGAAAATCTATTTTTCTAGGAGACAAATTGCCTCTTGGATGAATTCGATATGTCGCTAATAAAACTTTTTATATTGAAATACTAATTATATGTGATTGCAGGAACGTTAACAGAAATTCTCATAATTATTTCCCCTATGGCTAACTAGATTTATTCTCAACAATGTAACAAAGGAGAACATTTAAAGTCAAGAAAAAAAGAAGAAAAGAAAAAAACTCAGATGTATACCAACAAAGATATTTTATTACCATTATATCATTCCAAATAGACTCGTTTCTAAATTTAAGATGTACATTGATGATGTACAAGATGATCTTTTCTCTAGGGCAAACTAGAGATTTAAGAGAAAATTTTATTACCTAGTTCAGTTTTTCCATTAATTAAAAAAGTTGATGTATGGAACACATTGCACAAGTAATAAGCATAATTTGTATGAAAATAAGAAATTCTGGAGACTAGCCATATCTTAAAACATTGGTTTTGATAACTTATTATTCTTCTACAACCCTGTTGATAAGAGTCTCCTCTCGGAATCGGCACTATTAAGTAGATGTAAGAATTATTATCGATAAAATTGGAAAGCTGACGAAAGAACAGTATTAATGACTTTAGCCGTATTTGATGGAGCCTCAACATACGTCCAGAATAGGATGCTGCAAATACTTTCTATCAAATCTCATCGAAGCTGACAATGAATCTTCACCACTTTCTCAAGGAAAATATAACTTTTGCCACTTTATCATCAGATGTCGTTCCAAGGGTATATCCTTCATTCCTCACAAAAACATTGAAAGACATTCAACTCCATATATTGTTGAAAATCCTGACATTGAAGGATGCATGTCATTGAAAATCCTAAAACATGTCGTTAGGAATTCTAGGATGATGAATGACATTAAACGGCGCATGTCATTGGTCATCCTACGATTATGGATGACACATGTCATTGAAAATCCTAGGATAATCAATGACACTGAAAGACACATGTAGCTGGTAGCACAAAGGGAGCATGTTTACCATAGAGAACCCTGCAAAGATGAATGAAGTTTGATGTAGAAAATGTATACTAAGGTATTGATTGATGCGCCACATCTAGTCCGAATAACGCTTACTCCAGTAACTCTTCATTAGTCACCGGTGTAAAGTATCGTGAGATTTTGACTGCGAGACCCTCAGTTTTGGGGGGATGGAGTTACACAATGTCTATAATTTAAGCTTAATAAGTTATAATGATAAATCATGACATTCAGATCCACTTAAATGATGCCGACAAATACAGCTAGATCACTAAAAAGTATGACAGAAAATATTCAAGGCTTTGAACTACATAAAATCAAAATTTTCAGGTAATATACAGCACAAATATGTAACTCAAACTTGAGAGGGCATCAAACTTGCTGAGATGATGTTTCATGATGAGCATCAAAAGAAACTGCTTTCTACAGTTTATCAAAGTCCTTCTGTGTTGAAAGAGTATGCGTTAAGAAATTATATAAAAAAAGACTCACCAAATATAAAGTTCTTCTTTAAAACTTAAATTCAGAACACTTTGGTTTGACCTACTGATTCAGATATTTAGGCATTTCCAACACTGAACTTAAGTACACTTTTCTTCTTCGTTTGAAAAAATTAATATCTGGACAAATCAAACTTTGAAAGTCACTTTTTATGATTATTTAAGTTGCCTACACTAAATCTTCCTTGATATCAATGTTGTTTGAAGCACTAAATGATGAATTTTGAGGTGATTTGATTTTGCTGCTAACTCTCTACCAATGATTGCTCAGATACAGGATGGGCAATCAGATCATAGAATATTAGCCGCTTGGAAATTCCAGAATACTTGGAAATAAATCTGAGTGCAGATGCTCGTCTGGAGTGAGGCCACTGAAAAATAGATGAAGAAAATGACATTACACATTAGCTTCACACCTAATAAACCCAACTTATGTTTAGTTCTTATACATTTACTCTGTAAAAAGAATCAGCGATTGTTATCATTTAAATATTGAATACTTCAGAACTAACGCATAAAAGTTCTGTGAAAATCACCATTTCATTTCCGTTGACTTCTGAGAGACTCCGCAACCCCTTGAGGTATGTTATTGTGAACAAATACTCCACACCTAACAAGGAGCACCCAGCAGGTGAAACCAAAATCAATTACTCATTGAGTTCAGCTTATCTCATCCGAGATAGGTTACAATGGACAAGGACAATTCCAACCCTGAGCACAGATGAAAGTACTTAGCGGAGAAGAAGTGAGATGCAGTCTGAAACTCATTGATTAAGTATATACGTCGACAACTCATAAGCAAGCTCACTGCTCGAGTGCTTACACGAGTCTACAAGATATAAGCCAGTGGTACCTTGCATTAGCCAAGTAAGATTCGAATAGACTACAATCACGAGAATTTTGGCTTATTAAGCTGAATTGTGTTCTTGCCGAATTAGTAATTCAACGTCTGGAGGACAACTGAGGATCAGCTGTCCTGCACTTTCGCAAGGAAATATGTTGAATTCAAACAAACAGAGCATGGTACAAAGTGGTAGGGAGGTTAGCTCTGAAAAGGAAAACTAACTTTCGTCCCTCAGCGAAATAACTAACTAAGAGATAAATACTTCGGCTTTGTTTCTTGCACGAGCGGCAGAATTAAACACCGGTAAAGAAAATGAAAACGCAATAAAAACATGGGGAAAATACTTACTTTAACAAGTGGACTTTACAATCAATTCCATAAGCGCTCACGACTCAAATCACAACAACTTGCCTGTTGAAGGACGCGCGGCGCGCGCATCCAGACTCCTGCATTTCTCCGCAACTCCAAACGCACTACACACGCGGCTAGATGCGCTCGCCTGGACTCGTACCCGACTCATTTTCGTTCAACCGCTAGAGACGGTGGATGAACACCGTCAGAAGCGCGCTTATCAACTCAGTCTCCAATCTGCCGCTAGAGACTGTGGACGGAGACTGTAAGGAGCGCGCTTAGCAATGCCATCTTCAATCTACTGCTACATTTTGTGGATAACGCGAGTATTGGAGCGAGCTCCTGTACGGGCTAATGGATCCAAATGACGGAGCTCAATCTTGCTAACTGGGTTAAAACTCTGCAAATTATTTTAATTTTATATAAATTGAAGATTAAACATTAGAGATGTAAAAATGACACATTTAAATGGATCAGTCCATTTACTTGAAGCTTTCCTTTTTTAGGAACATAGGTTTTCCTCGCTTTACAGGTAGGTACTCTAGGTTTTCCCAGCAGCAAAATATTTGCTGCTTAATAAATTTTCAGAGCACTTTTTTTTTTTCATTTATGCTACATCAACTTTTGAAATTTTTAGCTTTGAACTTGTTTTCTTCAGAGTCACTGCAATGGATGTGTAGTGTGTAGTATAGAGGCGCGACTGACACATCCGTTTAGGAAAGGAATTTTTTGGTTTTAATGCATAAATTGGCTTTTATTTTCTGATAATTTATTTTCTTACTTGAAAATAACAAACAAATATAGAAAAAGGACAAGGAGAAAAATAAGTACGGCTTGGACAAAAATAGACACGAAATCACTGATAATTAACTATTTACTAAAAAAAAAACTACTTGGTAACAAGCACCAAAACATGATGTGAACAGTTGTTCAGTTCATTTCATTATTTTCATATTTTGATTTTCTTTCTTGAGGTTATAGGTTTGGTAGGAAACCGCGGGAAGATGGATACGACACTCGAGAAAATTCTGGAAAACAGAATCCCCATTTCCAAAATGATCATTGCGAGAAAATGTCCAGTTTAATCTCAATACCTCCGATGAAAATATAAACAATTCCTTAAAAAAATGGCTTAAATTCCGGGAAAAATCCGAAAAAAGGCAAAAATTCCAGGAAAAATCCGAAAAAAGGCAAAAACTCCGGGAAAAATCCGAAAAAACGCAAAAATTCCGGGATATTCCGGGAATTACAAAGATTCCGGGAAAAATTCCGAGAAACTTCAAAAGT
Source organism: Bemisia tabaci (assembly GCF_918797505.1). Taxonomy (NCBI): domain Eukaryota; kingdom Metazoa; phylum Arthropoda; class Insecta; order Hemiptera; family Aleyrodidae; genus Bemisia; species Bemisia tabaci. The sequence goes on along the minus strand of NC_092801.1, from coordinate 26,101,254 downwards.
TCCGAAATTCGGAATTAGTTCCGGGAAACGGCAGCACTGTAAGTTACAATCACTGACGACTGTCAACAGCCATCGAACACCTGCAACGTTGGCGTATTTTGATTACTGATTAAAAGTCCTCCCCCCCCCCCCCCTGCCACCATTCGTTTTATCCCTTCGGTATTCATTTTAGCAATTCGTAAACAAGGTGGCATTTTTACCTGAGGGTTTGTGACTGTGATAAGATTTTCCTTAATTATTTCTTTTTTGCTCAGAAAGTATGCATCATTAGCTTTGATATTCATCATCTGTAATGTAAGTCAGAAGGGTGAGTCGATTTTACACACCTTATCAGTTCAGTGCAACAGCACTCTACCTGGCTGAAAGAAATTTATCTTATCAGCAATAGGAGGAAATTTATGATCTAGCTTTTAAATTAGTCAGCAGGATACGTTGCTTGCTATCACCAGTAACACCCTCCTGTTGATATACCTTTGTTCACGATGGCAGCTTGAGGGTGCTACGTTAGTGTTTTTTAATAGATAAGGGCTGACCTGCGTATACATCCCCGCAGAAGAATTCAATGAACCAAATTCCCCAAAATTGAGAGACCTCGTTTTCTTAGCGCATTATTAGATTATTTTCATTCGAAGTCTACAACCACAGTTCATACTGAAATCAGGCTGTTGCTTTATTAGCTGTGTTTCTAGAACGTTTTGGTGTGGACTCTAGAAACACAGATTTAGTGGTTGAAGTGGAGTGATTTGCATTGCCCCTTTTACTAATACTTTTAGACACTCCATCTCCATCTCCATCTCTAATGGATGATAAGAAAAACATTGTAAAATATTATCAAAGATTGTGGCGTTTGACTTCATTTTAATTTAAATCAACTGAAGACCCAAGTTAACCCTTGAAAATTGTTTTAATTTTCAGATGTCAGAATTTAGCGACTCCTCTGTGAATCGGACATCCCCTATTCCAGGTGGAGATCTCCAGGTCAAATATCAGAGAGTAGCTGCAGAGTACTCAAAAATTCGTGCTCAAGCAACTGTGCTGAAAAAAGCTGTTGTGGAAGAGCAAGGAAAAAATGCTGAGCTTCAAGAACGTCTACGGGAAAAAGAACAGAGCCTACGAAAGACAGATCAAGAAATAGAATCGCTAACATTCCGCAATCAACAGCTTACAAAAAGGGTAGCATTCCTGCAGGATGAGCTTGACAGTTGTCAAAACAAGAAAGTGACCAAGAAGTCGTCCGTTCAGAAGCCAAATGAACAAAGTAGTAGCAATGTCTTGGACCTGGAGTTCAAGAAAATGGTTGAGGAAAATGCTCAGCTGTTGTCGAAGATGTACGACTCGGAAGAAGAGCATAAACAAGAAATCAGCCTGCTCAATGAACAAATAGATAAGTTTCAAAAAGAGATAGATCAGTACAGCAAAGTGAACTCAGTCGCGGAGGAAAAATTCAAAGCAACAATCCTAAAGCTAGAACGTGAAAAGGGTGAATTATATGAAACAATAAAACTTCATGAGCAGCATTTGAAGTCCTTAACTGAAGAACTAGTCAATCTCAATAAATTTAAGCTTGAAACTGTCCCGCACTTGGAGGCTGCGCTTCTGATCATCGCTACTTACTTGCCATTTATTGACACCTCCTCCCCGAAACTAGAATGTAACATCTCTAAAGAGCTAACAGCCAAGAGAGAAGTAGAAAACCTAACGCTTTATTTTACACTATTTTTCTCAAGCTTGAAAAAAAGACTGCATTTACTGCACCCTTCTGTAATGAAAGATGTGCCTGCAAGTGAATTCAACACATCGTTAGCTTGCGATGTGGTGAGTGACCGGTCCACAAACTTGGCAAATTTCCTCTCGCCATTGTTTTTTAAATTTAGCAAACACTCTAAATCGCTTCTTCCATTATTTCTGCAAAGTCTCAGTGAAGAAGAAAAAGCACCGTGGTGCAATCCAGAGCTGCGAAAGATTAACCAGGATTTGTCAAGAGCTGTACTACAACTCATGCAGTTTTTCATGAAAACTTCATCTTTGCTTGAAAGTTGTGTGGGGCAAACAACTATGCAAGAGACAGGTGGCGTTAATGCAGCGTTGATCAGACTCCTCTTTACGGCAACACGGTCCCTTGAAGGTACTTTTTACGTTTAAGACCTCTATTCTCGTCAGAATTGGATCGCATGTAGTGAAATGAAACTAATGCAATTATAGTGTTTTCTGAATCATACAATTTTTTCTTCAACTCAGAAAATACCAAATATATGCACAGTAGGTAATACAATTTAAAGAATTGTTTTCCTTTAAAATCAGCAATTTCGGTAGTTCAACGAACAAAAACTATCGGCTACTCTAGGAATTTTTCAGATAAAGAGGCTCAATTTTTACACCACTGTAATTGCGCCAGTTTCTTTCTACTAATTGCAATCCAATTAAGGCATTTTTAGGTATAATTTATTTTTTCTCATCAAAATTGCATGCCGAATAAGTTAAAGTTGTTTAATTAGTCCTGAACTAGCTTCTAAGTGAGAAATGTTTTATGACTTACATTAAAATAAGTAGGTATTTTAAACTTCCTCAAGGCAAAAAAAAAAAAAAAAAAAAAAAAAAAAAAATATTACTTACTGAGCAATGAGCAAATTCGTTATTGAAAACAAACTTGCACTGAAAGGTAATAAATAGAATTAATTTCACCCTTTCCTTCCTTTTTGACGAGTGCATGGTAATTTTAAAGTTTCTCATGAAAATTTAGCATTCTGAAAATCATGACATCATAGAGAAGCATTAAAAGTAATTTAGTGCCTGATTGAACCAAAGTAGGCCTTGGTTTTTCTAGTAAACCGGAAATTCAGTGCACTCTTAGTCGTTCATTTTATGTAGTAATTATTCCAAAAACCGCAAAAACAGTTATTTTTTCTGATTACTCGATCAATTACTTACCTTTTCTCTCTCATTTTTACAGAAGTCAGATCAACTTTTTCCACGAAAGAAAAAGTGGAGAAGGATATTCTTTTAGACAACAAAATGAACTTCGAACTTTTAAATGTGCAGTCAGATTTACAAACCACAAATATTAATTGTGTTCATTTGCTCGCCAGTTTATCTGCGTCATTACAGTCGGTAAGTCACATAGTGTAGTTTTAATTTTTTTCTGGTTTGTTTTAGGTAATTGAAGATTCTATTTCAGAGTCTGCTACAAGCATGGCACTTTTATAATCGTTTTTCGTCCATGTTGATGTTGTATTCATCAATTTGATTATTTTGACAAGGTTTAAAATTCATCACAATGTCAGCCTCGCTCTGTTAACATGCCAAATGGTCTCTTTATGTACATAAAGTGGCGTAGCAGAAGTCTGTTAATGATATTTTCAGGTCTGTGGGTAACATTATCGGTGAAGTCGTTGATGATATCTTGAGTGAAGCTATTGGTGATAGGTACATTAACTGAAATTCAATGGAGTTGACAAAGCATATAGCTCAATGAAGTTAAGTGAAGTTGTTTGTTGAGATTGTAACTTCAAAGATTTTTGGTAATGATAGTTTCTTAAAACTATAAGTTTTATGTTCAGGTACTTCTCTGCAAAATATTGCAAACCCTCTTTAAGTCTTAATAAATTATGAATTCTCTAGTACCAGTGGAAAAATGAAAAATTGCTTCTAAAAAAACGGAAAATAGTAATACATAGGTATGACGAAGTAAGTTTCTGGTTGGGAGAGGGAGGTTGTACATATTTCAAATCTACCAGCAACAATCTTTTGTTCCAATCTTTCATTCCTCTTTATTCAACCTCCCCACTTGTTAATTTTATCGTGTCATTGATTTTTTCAGTTACTAAGTCTTCTGTTAGAATTGAATTCCTCCGACATTCCAGAAGATCTAGCAACTCAGCTCAAAAACCAACTCAACAACAAAGAAGCGAAATTGGAACTTGAGGCGAATGTTGCTTCTCTGAGAAATGTAGTCAAGACTGAGGATGATGCTGTGTGGAAAACACAGTTGTTGAAGCAATTGGAAGAAGCACAGGGCACCATAGTTGAGCTTGAAAAAGAACTGATAAAATTCAGAAATGAATTCAACATATTGAAGATGAAAGGAGAGCCAGTACCTAGTCCACCTGAACAAGATCCAAAACATTTCTCCGATCCAAATTTGATGGGAAAGATCGATCCACCAATATGCTTACCAGCCGAGGTCGTGGAACGAGAGGAGCAGTTGAAAAAGTACTTCTCCGAACAGATGAACAGCATGGTCGTTAAAAATCAAGAAGCACTTGCCAAAGCTAATAATTTTTCACTTGAGGTAATGGCTACACTCTTTCATCAAGTTCCAGTTTTTATTTTAAGCTGTAAACCATTTAGTTTTCCCAACGTTTCTGTTCTTAAATATTTTTTTAAACTTTGATGATGAAACTGCGCAAATGTGTAACCCAGTTGTGGTGTTTTAAAATCCACGCTCCTATACTAATTGTTAAAAGGAGACTAACGCAACTCTAAAGCTTGAAATTTTCATACCTAGAATATTCTTTACATAGGGAAGAAAAGTCGCAGAAGTTTTGAGTATGTAACTATTTGCTTGTCGTGTAGGAAATAAAGTATGACTGGAAATCTGTAATGTTACAAACTGAGATGCGCATTTCTGCAATATGACTGTCGATTTGTGATTGCTGATGGGTCTAAGAACCCCAGCTTAAAACTTCAAATTGAGTCACATGAGCATTTGGCTCAAAAAACACCTTTAAATGTCTTTTTAAATTGGAATGATGATATTTTGAAATTTTCAGTTTGCAAAATTTACCTCCAAAAAAATTGTGTCACCAGTTTTATCTGCCAGTTGTTGGCCTCTCAAAATTATTGGTCAGAGTAAAATTCCACTCTACAGTTTATTGAACTACATTTAATAGAAGGGAACCAATGGGATTGCTGTGTTTTTTAAATGGTACAACTTCTTGTTTCCTTAAAAAAATTCGTAAGTACGTACAGTGATAAAATTCATGTCATCGGCCTCCTTTAAAATTAACAATTCTTTGGTGGATAAACATAAACTGTTCGCTGTTTTAGGAAATTTTTCAGTTAAAAATGCACAATTTTTACAACACTGTAATTGAATTGGTTTCCCTTTAATAAATGCTCTGCACTCTATAGACACAAAAAATGAGAAAATAGCCTGCAAATTATTCTGTAGGATACTAGAGTCGTTGATTTTGATGTATAATACTCAATTTTTTACGAAACTCAACAAAAACTGTACCTTTGAAACATTAGCATTTAGGAACTGATGTCCCTTTTTCAAAAGACAATATCATTTACGATTGCTCAATCAGTGTACATGACAAATTTAAAACCAAAAACATGCTAAAGCTCTGAATTTTTTATTTTTTGAAAGTGTTCATCTAGATTATTTTTTACCTTTGAACAGTTTCCCCTCTTCCCACAAACAATTGTCCTTTCTTTTTATATTGTTTTTCAAAGTCATTTCAATTTTAACAAAGTATCGCCAATGGAAGAAAATTATTTGCTTGTTTAAAACAACACTCTATTTGGGCAGGTAACATGTCGCAAAGATATTTAGAAAGACTAATTTTTTTATTCTATTTCAGATGCACGCATTACAGAGGCATTTGGAGATAAGCAGCGAAGCGCGGAGAGAGAGCGAAAAGAAATTGAATGAATGTAATGACAAAGTATTAGAGCTCAATGAAAAGCTACAGCTGACAAAGCAGAGTTATGAAACGCAGCTTTCAACAATGTCAGATCATCTGGCAAACCTCAATGACAAGCTTGCAGGACAGACAGACCAGCTAGAGCAGTTTAAAATACAGTTAAACGTAAGTTTTTTTTTTTTTTTTTTTTTTTTTCTCCTGAATGCATGGCAGATTGAAGCTTTTTTCTCCCAATAAAAGGCAGCATTGAAGTGGGCATGTTCTGTCTGCCAAAAATTTTAAGAAAACAATAAAGTATCTACTAAACGGAATGTAATAAAAAAAACGGAACCCAAGGTAACAAGCTGTGGGCTATTAAATGAAATAAAAAAAAAAAAAAAAAAACCGGAATTAAAAAACTCAAACCTACAAAAAATAAAATTAAACCACCGATGCTTTTAGGCTGCCTAATGGCTCTAGGGGGCCCCGAAATGCATTGGTGATTTAATTTTATATTTTGTGAGTTTGAGTTTTTTAATTCCGGTTTTCTTTATTTCAATCAAGTATCTCTCCGAGGGAGTACTTCTCACTGATTTATTGATTGGATTGTGAAAGTAAATTAATTAGGTTTTTTTCCTATACTTTAATGCACATACAGGGTGTTGATAAGACAAAAAAACTGGGGAAATCTAGGGAGAGAGAAGGAGAAAGGAAAAAAATGAAAAAACGGAAGGGTAAGCAGGGAATTTCATGAAAAGCAATTGAATTTTGTTCAATTTTTGCAAGTAAATTATCGCCGAAGAGGTCTCCATTTAAGGCATATTTTAGCTCTGGGTTGGGCAGAGTAGAACTCCAACATGGCAAATTTTGTCCTCGTGATTTTTTAGGAATATGGATGGTATTCGTAACATTGGGTACAACAAAATTCAAGCAGGCAGTCAAATTTAGTTGTGCTAGATGCTTCAGATATGATCAGCATAAAATTAACTTTTGATTGAACAGATTGCTATCATAGAGTTCAATTCCACCTGCAGGTTGATAATTGAATCGCCTTCAAATCATTGAATTTGATTAAATAAGTGTTAAAATCTGTAGATTTACGTTATTGAAGCAAAATGCGTGGGATCAAAGGCAAATTAAATCACAGTCTCAGTTATTCTAGCATTTATGAGTTTCCAAAGGGCACCATTTTTGGGTGTTGAGAGCTCCAAGAAAACCCAAGATGGAGGAGCAAATATAGAACAGCCGCCTCATGGCGATACTCTCTAAGCGAATTTTATTTAAAGTTCCAAACCTCTTTGGGAAGTTCTGTGCTGGTTTGTCTCATCAATCACCAACACCAGTAGACACCGTTGTTACCAGATTCAACCAATCAGATCCGTTGGTTTTCGATAGGTTGAACCTTTTTTAGAACCACCTTGCGAGATGGTACCAAAATCAGTGCGATTCGTAAGTTACCGAATAAGAAGTTCCGAACTTGAGTAGAATGGCAGCTCGGAGGTTCAGGCACACATTTAGTAGGTACCAAACCTCTAAATAAAATTTGCTTTCTTTCTGTAAAGATACTTTAACTCTACATTCGGAAGCTAATGGAAATGGTCAGTTGAGGATTACAATTCACTCAATATCCTTACCCAGTCTAGAGCTTGTCCACTGTCCAGTGTTGTGAAGTTTGTCCACCAATACTTGACTATGGAACTTTTGCATGTGGTTTTTAATAACATTTCTGTCATTTGTTTTACAATGAGTTTCCTTTTTTTTCAGAATGCCAGAAGAAAAAAGTAGCATTTCGTCCTCAGTCCTCAGGAGTCAGTTTCGCAAGCATTTACCTGTGATAAAGGATATTTCCAAGTATGGATCAACTTCGAATTTTTTAATGTATACTGCTAATCGTGATCCGGTTCTAGCAAGTATTATAATTTTCCCAAGTGGGGAAAAAAAGTAGAACTGTCAGAACTATTGTTTCAATTTTTTTCTCTTGTTTTTTTAAGAATGACGTTAGGAAAGTGCATCATCAGGATTTGTTACTGACAAATCAGTGACTAAAGCTTGAAAATTTAGCCTCAAGCGTTCTTTCAACCACTGTCACTCTTGTTTCATAGCTTTATTTTTTTAGCAAATTTTTGAAGGAAGGTTTTCAGGCCATTTTAGAGATTTCTCTAAGTTCCTCTTTCTTAGAATGATTTCATTCCGTTCGCAAGGCAGAGGTGCCTATACGTTTTAAGTATTGTGAAAATTATTTTTATTTTAGCTTTTGTTTTAAAAGCAATTTAATTTTTTATTTTGGTAATTGATAGCTACTTCTGAAAATTTATCCTTCAATTTTTGATGGGCCAGCAATGTTTGGACTTTGTAAGTGTTGGGAAATTGTAACTATTTGCGTTACCTACTTATTTTCCTCAGGAAGCACTCAATGATCCCCACTACTTTTGATTTTTCTATTTTAAACAGGCGGAGTAACAACAAAACCACTCTGAATTTCCTTAACTTTATGATTTTTGCATCATGATTTGGTCTTTTCTCGGGTCTAATTATTCAAGAAGTAAGTAAGTATATAAAAAAATCCACATTTTTTGCAATAAGCGGCCTTCAGACCCATGTATAGACCAGTGTTAGACTCTTAACAGACAGGAAATTTCCAAATATGTGATGCATTATATAAAATATAGATTTTCAATGAGCAAAAAAGCATTAAATTACTGAAATTCAGCTAGGGTTGGCCAAAACACAGCCCGTCTCGATACTCTCCCAATAATTTTTGTTGTTGAGATAATTGACTGTGTATTTGACCCCCTTAAAATCTTACTTTTTGAGAAAAAGTTGAAAACTTTCGCAAAAGATTGCAATTCAAATGCTCTCCTCATCTCGCTGCCACTCCTCAAGTAAAGTTTTAATTACATATTTTCATGCCAAATACATTCATATGATTTTTTTCAATTCAATTCTTTTCAAAGTGTTTGGTTTAAAATAAATGATTATCATTATTTGATATCCTGTTTCCATAGAATGCAAAAACTAAACCAACACCTAACCGAGAGTTAACATTACTAGAAACCCGTGTATTCATGTATCATTGTATTTTTTAAATCATAACATGTAGTTAATAACTTTTCTGTCTCTACACAAAAAAAGACACGCCTATACAGAAACGATATTGTTATTCTGTAATCTGTTATAAACGAATTTGAAATTAAAGAAAAATTTGTTACACTTCATGTATCACTTCTTTTTGCTTATTTTTCAAAACTTATTAACACGAATCAATCTCTAATCCGCCATAAGAGCTTCTTTTTGCAAGCCCTAGTATCGACGCTAAAATTAGAAAGGCTTGTATTTTAATTGCGTTATTACAAAACCTTCGCTCTATTTTTATTTTTCAAAAGAGAACTTATGAGAACAATTATTGACAAACATCTTTTGGTTGCCTAGAAAAAATCATAAAAAATCTCACACGTAATTCACGGCGGTACTCCTACATTAAAGTTTAATGTGCAACAAAACGCAAAATGAAAAAAAAAGAGAAATGCATTGCTCCAGTCTCCGTTGCACCTTTTTAAGGTTTTTTAAAAAAAAAGAAAAAAAAGAGGCTTCAAAAAAGAACAAACATTTTTGGAAAAAACAAGATGATTCTTAAATAAGTAACAAACGGTAGGTATTTACAACTTTTCAGACAAAAATTAAATATTTACAACTAACTACAAGACAAAGATGAGGCGAAAATTCACTCATACAAAATGACTCAAAAACATATTTTCACACTTTTATTGAAAAAGAGGCACCGCAGGAACAGCCTTGGTCTGCCAGAGGGTTGTTAACGATCCTGAATGCCGAGCGAATCAGCTCTACTTGATAGTCTATCGTCGAACCTTTAACGTAGTTCAAAGAAACTTCGTCAATTACAACTGTGGCACCATCTTTTTGAAATATTCTGAAAATTTAGAGAAACAAGTGATAAATTAGCAGGCTTATATGCTTAGCTCAAGAATCCGTACAAATAGGTGATAAGAAGAACCTCTGTCACATTCGGGGTGATCCACAAGCCTTGCACCAATGGCACCAGGTATCGTTCTTGTAACTTCTGAGCAAATTGAGATATATACTTGAAATTTTATGAGTGCTCCTGGGACATTTGGGATCTCCCGAAATGTTGGAAAATAAAGCAATTCTTCTGTGACATAATTGACACTTTCGTAACGATAGTGGCTCTCAAGGGTGAAAAGTATGAAAAAGAACTTTTTGATTCATTCTTCTGAGGTTAACACATTGAGGAAAAAATTTCCTTCATTTCACCGTATGATAAATGATTGCCCTTGACTTTAATTGGTTTTTTAGTTTGATTCTAAGCAAACTTAAGTTGTTTGACACTAGATGAGTTCTGTTGTGAAATTTTCAAATACAGAAGTGCTAACATACCTATCTTCATTTGTAAAATTTTTCGGGTCCTCGAGGTCAAATTTGTACTGGAAACCTGAGCAACCACCTCCTTCAATGATTACTCTGAGAGCACTGCCATCTTTGGCGATTTCTTGTAATCTTTTCACGCAACTATCGCTTATGAGCAATTCAGACTTGGTTTCAGCTTTTGGAGCAACGCTGCTGAGGAATCTCAACCTGAGAAACAAAAAATTTTGGTTATTGGCTTGGTATTTTAAGTTTAAAACTGCAATATTATTATTTCTTAAGACGTTGACTAGTTTCTTTTCAATCTGAAAAATCTGAGCAATAATATTCATTGGTTTTCCTTTACGACATTAAAACCAAAGCGGAGATATTGAAACATCGCAGTTAAGATATATGTCATGCAACTTTCAAGAGCGTTATGTTGCTGAGGTGCAATGCAATTATAGAAATACCATGATGTCCAGGGCATTATTTTAAAAAAAATATTGAGAATACTTGCCGAGTGAACGGCCCATAGACGAGGCGCGAAGTGGGTAATAATGAAAAAATCATGCTGATGGGCAAATTAATAGAATGATGCAATACACAGAAATGATAGGGTAAATTTGGATGACATTCGCAAAGATCGATCGATGAGGGATGATACTGATCTGATGAATCAATAATAATAATTGGACTGTATCACTCATTCACTCAAGGGTAGGTAAGGGGTAAAAAGAGCATGATAATATCTGCTCACAACATTGGTGATAAGAGATTGGCAGGGCAGGTGCTCGGTTTACAGAGGGAAGATAGACCCATAGCGAAACTGTCACTCGAAAATTAGTGAATCAGACCGTGTGTGGTATGAATTTAAGAGCACCTCATTAAAATAATTAAAGTAAGAGATATATTTACCCTGTAAATAGAGATTTGCGCAGAAACATCGCTCTGATAACAGACATGATGTCTGCCACCTCTGGAATGACGAAACATGTAAACAAACTTGGGAAACTCACTTTGAACAATGCCGACCCGATGTTTTTGATTGATGACGACACAAATAGACTTTTAAAAATTCATTCTAATTTTTCATGTCTGCATTAAAAGAATTTTATCCAATTAAAGAAAGTTCACCTTCTAAAAGCGAATATATTGGCAAAAGTTAAGCCGCCTTATCACAACAATTTTGTTCAACAGTTTACCAATTTGGAAATAAAGCTCGTCAACAATGCATTGTGGGTCTTCGTATTCTTGTGTGTATCATTCTCTGCACTGACAGATACTTATCCGAATAACTAGATCGACCTTATTTCAGTAATTTTAGTGATATCCATTCTTTTAGTGCGAATATTTTAAGTCTAGTGCATTTTTCACGTCATGGCAACCCTAGCGTACAAAGTTTTGGTGCTTTCAAGTAATTTTTGCTAAGTGTTTCGGTTAATTTCGCCAATGTTTACTGGAACGGTACGATTAAAAATATGCGAGGCTTGTGGGTTGAGGCCTACAGATTTTCAAAAGCGTCACTCCATCAGCTTTGGGAAGACCGAGGAACAGTTGATCGACCCGTATGTAGCCATCAACGTAGACGAGACCTATTTGGATCGAACCACGATCAAAACCAAAACGTTCGACCCCGTTTGGAATGAGTTATTCGTGCATGAAGTCCACAAAGCCAAGACCATAGGGTTGACAGTGTTCCATGATGCTGCCATCCCACCAGATGATTTCGTCGCCAATTGCGCTATTTCCTTCGCTAAACTCGGAGATATGGTCAAGGAAACTCCTGATTTTTGGGTAGGTTCACTCTATCACCTCTCTCCATCCACCCCTGATAAGTTCCCTCGATCCGAAGCCCCAAGTCCTGACCAAGTTTTGTCTCCGTTAAATCTTTCTCTACCCGAGGAATCATCCACAAACATAAGTAATGTGGGTCACTTTGACTTAAAAAACATGACGTTCTCAATTTCTGTTCTGGATTCCTTATGATCTCTCGCTTCGTGGAGACTGTCGACTGTGTTCTGAAATGTCATCCAATCAGCTGATCAAAGCAATTTTACTTGAATGCACTCTAATGGATCGTAAAGTATTGATATATCAGACTTGTTTTGAATTAATTGTTTACTCACAATTTCGTCATTAAGTTGAATGTCAGGTAACGTACTCTATTTGGAATGTTTTGAGAGGTCTCCGGTAGTTGACCTATTTCTGCTCCTTACTGGGGCAAGTGCATTAGACTTGCGACAAACCTCTCATGCATCTTTTCCTTTACTGAGTAGAGCTTTTTAAGCTTTGATATTTGTCTATTGACTCTTGAACCTTGCCCTAAGTATTACTTTTCACCTCATAGGAAGGCTGTCTCAGTATCTCATGATTACTTCCGCCTTTTGTATCTATCTAATGAGCGCAATGTTTTACTTGCGATTGTTTACAATTACTTATGCCTACCTCAGGCGAATCCTATTATGTGGCGGCAGTAAAACTTGAAAATCTTAAATCTTGCTTCATGGCAATGCAAAATTTCCTTTTAATTTCAAGGGGAAACAGGCATTTTTATTTCTTAATTTCCCGTGATTTTTCTTCCTCTTACTTATGTAAGTTGTGCGTAAAACTTCCTTTAAAAACAAAGACAAAAAGAAAAAAAGTAATGGAGTTTTCAGATTTTTCAATTCCCACCCTCAGTAATGCTATCGTTACAGCTAAAGATTTTCAATGTTTGGTAATCGTTTTTCAAAACAGAGAACACTCAGGATGAAACTTGTGAAGTCATGCAGCAGAAGAAAGATTCAATTTTCAAAAAACCAAAAAATGCATCGGTACAAATATGTAACATCATGCCACAGAGAGTTAAGTTGTTATTGTAATCATGTTGCCAAATCTGCTCTCATGTAAATGGAAAAGAAAGAAAAATATTAAACTTTCTCTTGTATTTTTAGGTTGATCTTGAACCTCATGGTAGGATACATTTGGTTGTGGATCTGCTTCACGAAACGGAAGGTAAGCATCTTGTAAATTTGCTGATGTTTTGTTCTTTTTTTGGTTGTGGGGAAGGGGGGAGGGAAGAGGGTTCATTGCATGTTTCAAATAAAATATCATTCCACTCCAGGTAAGATTAGAAATTAACAAATCTCCTAATACACATAAGTAAGTAATGTGAAATGTAATTCATTTGGTCTCAAGGTGTCTGTAATCCCTAGTAGCACAAAACATACAATTTAGAAAACAGTACATCGTATATAAAACCTCTTAAAAAAGTTGTTAAACAGACCAAAAAAGAAATGCATACTTAATATGGAAAAGAGAAGTAGCAAAATAGACCAAAAGAAATATATATATACATATGCAGAGAGATGCAGTATCTTTTACAAGAACAATGCATAATAATTATGAATTACCTGTTTTTATATCTATGATCATACTTTGTTTACGTAAAATTCTTGAACTCGGACTATTTACAACTTCTTCACAAGATCTTTTACTTACTACAACTTTCAAACTCGTTTGAAATACCAGCTTTACTTTTTCTTTCAGAGTTATTTTATGAGGTCTGCTACCAGGTATTATGAAAGTTAGAAGAAGATTTTAAAGTAATTTGAAAAGTAAGCACAACACAATATCAGCTGTGTGCTCATTCTGTAATTTTTATTTGAGAGGCACTAATTAGACACGAAAATCGATTTGAAAACTCGTTTTGTTCAAGAGAGCACTTGAGATTTTGTCTCATCATCCTCTCTTATGTAGGCACTTCACTCAAGTTCCTCTTTCTTTTTTTTAGCCAAATTACGTACAATAAAATCCGAATCAATCACATGTTATCCTTCATTCGCAAGAGTTGTTCGTTTTGATTCAATGTGTACAGTTTTCCAGTCTCCTCTCAGCTATTATTCAATCTCTTTTCATCTCTTTTAATAAATAAGTACCTAGATAAGAACATAATTTAATGAAGTATCATGTTTGAAATGGATGTCTACTACTGCTGGAAATAATTTTAAAGAGAGCATCATAGTATCTGATTTTTTTCATTTTTCATTTCATGTAGATTTGAAATAGGTAGTCATACAAATTGTCAAGTTCTGCCAATAAGTGAGAAATTATTTTTTTACTAGTTTGTGAAATACATGATCTCCTCTTGTTAGTCGAATTGCAACTAATTAATATCATTGTTACAAGGGCTGTGTCCCAATAAAAATAAAAGACCTGCCTAGTCCTTGTTTTTGCTCTGCTGAGGGAAGTAGCTCCATCTGATTGACGTTTTTCTTTTTCAGAAAATCGAGACCAGCGCAAGCCTAAGGAGTTCAAAGAACGTAATCAAGGCTTCAGGAGAGGTCGTGGTGCCATGCGTAGAAAGGTGCATCAAGTCAACGGCCACAAGTTCATGGCTTTGTTCCTACCCCAACCAACATTCTGCTCTCACTGTCGTTTCTTTATTTGGTATGTATTCCTTCTTTACTGTTCACCCATTCTAAAGTTACCCTAGAATGAATCCGTTACGCCTATGAGATACAAGAAATTGAAAGGACTTTTTAAAAGCATATTGGGCACATCATAAGTCTAAAATCCATTCTGTGATGTACAACTTGAGTAGTCTGTATTACACATTTTCTAGAACCCTTTGTCCAAGCATACTCTTTCCTCAGTCCCTGGTGACCAAGTTTTCCAGGAGTGAGTTACAAAAATATTTTACCTAATCACTGCTCTGCTGAGAAAGCGCATGTCGCATGGGATGTAAAGTTTCAGCTTCCCCTTTTACAAAACCTGTTAGCACTTCTAATAAAACGAGCTCTTTATCATGTCTGTTTTTAAGTGATTGATACTTTCACTTTATGTTTGGCAGTGAACAAGTTAAAAGCTGGTAACTGCTGTTATTTCAACAATTTTTATCGTAAATATAACCATTTTCTGTCTTTATGTTTCTAATTTTTTGTCTGTTTCATTTTTCACAGGGGTATAGGTAAACAAGGTTACCAGTGCCAAGGTGAGTCCAATTCACATTGTCATTTTGAATTTTTTATGAATATTCAATAAACCATGATCTCAGAATCAATTTCCATGATAATTAGGTATAAATTTTTAAATTCAAAGAAGAAAAAAAAATACTAACTATCAGCAAATAATTTTACTTAGGTACCCAAGAAAATCAAGAAGAATATTTTTCCTCTAGATTTTTGACCACTTCACTTTCCATATCAATAAAACAAAAGTCCCAAAATACAATACTGCAATGATAGAAAGCAAATATCAAATGTGAAGTGGCTTTTTCATTCAACTCGCATTTTTCTGTCAGAAAATTATACTTGGGCTTATCACTTAGTACTTTTTATATCTTCCAGAACTCATCCTGAATTTTTTACTGCTCTTTTTCATCCGATTTTTTGCTCATTGAAGGTAACTCTGAAATTGAATCCTCAGACTCATATTCAAGACAGCAGTATCTGTGTTATTTACCTACCTTGGTACATTCCTGAGACATAAATGAACGATTGCATTTAGTTTTTTGAAGGATGGCTTGAAAAAAAGATTATCGTATGAAACAAATAAAAACAAATTGAATAAGACCTCAGCCAACATCTTGTTTCAAAATGTTCTTCGGATGAATCTTCAGCGATTTGTAGTGAGCGATTTCTCCATGCAAGGGCCAGCACTGCCAAGTTATGATTTTTGTGATTATGTTGATAGAGTTTTTTACAGCGTACCATGAGTTCTCAAGTTGGTGCGAGAATTAAGAAGAGTTCTTCCAAAATTGAAATGTCATAAATTGTAGCTAAAACATTTTTCTTCCCATCAAGATCATAATGAATAAGATGTATAATTTCTAAAGATCTGAAACTTGATCTCAAAATAAAAATAGGGTCAGGTGAAATAACCCTGATAGGACCAACACATAGTAATCACTCTCAGCAGTTGCAGATATCCCTTTTACACAGCAATCCATCTCTCTCGCTTTGATAGGTATTCCAAAAACGGAACTGGGATAAATTTTCAAGATTTTACTATTGATTTTACAAATCTCGTTTTTATTTTTACTTATTTTAGACTTGTGCTACTAGAACTTATGAGTCTTAGAATATCTTGAATCTTATGTGTTTTCAAAATAATCGCTTATTTTGGAGCTAGATTTCAGCAGTGCAACATGGTGATTTTTTTTTATGCTGAAGATTCACCGCACACTACACTTAGATTCAAAATAGGGTGCCAATTCAATGTTTTTCTCTTTTACAGTTTGTACTCTAGTAACTCACAAACGTTGTCATGAGTCTGTCCTAACCAAGTGTCCAGGAATGAAAGATGAGGTATGAAGTAATCTCTGAACTTTTTATTTGTGCGCAATGAGAATTTCTCTGTTCTACTTTTCCATCTTTCCTCTCATTTTTATTATTTCTTTATTTTTTTTTCAGTAATGGCTTTTTGTGTGTCAATATTCCTTTTGAAATATGGTCTATACATTTGAACTCACGTCTTTTGCACAAAGACTCGTCAATAGCATTCATCACAGGTGTTTCAGGCATATTAATGGAAGAGTTTGAAAGAGAATGTAGCAAATCAGGGTTGAAAATAGTTTTCAGTTCGAAAGTTCTGAAATGTTACAATTTTACTCAGAATCTCTCTGTTTAGGGAAGTTGCTTGTGTTGCAGACCCTTAGTCCAATAGATTGAAGGACTATTTTGATCACTCGACTCTGCCTTTTTTCATTACATGGGCCATTGCATGAACTACTTTGAGAATGGTTTGAGAAAAAATCTTATTCAAGCAATAGAGAATTTGCACAACATACTTGTATTGGATGTCCTTACAAGGGGAACTTCCCAAGCTGCCGCCTCCAATAGGGCTGAAAAAATTCTAATTGAAGAAGTTATTGATCATTTATTAATTTGTTTTTGGTGATGGAATTGATGTTTTAAGTTCCAACGTCTTAAATGTGATTTGATGTGAAGTGCTGTTGCTGAAAATGTGTAACAATATAAAATTTGATAGTAAAAAGTAGTCACCTTGTCCGGGGACCGAACCCGGGACCGCCCGCTTATGAGGCAAGCGCTCTACCGCAGAGCCACCGCCCGATGTAGGAAGAGTGCTGCTACGCACGGGTCCAATGGATTCATCCGAAGAGTTAGTACAAATTTTCTCAGCCCGATCGGAGGCGGCAGCTTGGGAAGTTTCCGTTGTTTGTGAGCTACGCTTGCATTATTTTTCATAATTTTTCATGTCATGGAGAATTAAAGAAAAATAGATTTAAAATTGAGAAAATGTACCCCCTTGCAACGTCATTAGACAGCATCTCCCATCTAACACATGTATTTTAGCAGATTAGGTCATTTCATCATATCTTCTCCAAGAATTGTTAGATTTAGAGACCAAGGGAATTCTTGTGTTCAGTCCACGCTGTATTTTCCACTTAATTTCGGTCCCCTGTAAACTCTGTCTTATCTTCTAAGTTGGAAAAAAAAGAAGAAAAGAAAAACATGATAATAGTGGAACGCACTTTAGTTAATCAAGCAATCCTCGAGGCAAGCGCAAACAGATTCCATGTCAAAGCATTCTTCATTTTAATAAAATGCATACTTTTACAACCAAAAATGTGATCTTTTGGATGGAACAGATATTAAGAATAATTCTGTTCATAACCTCCACAGGTCATACCTCATAGTGTCAGTATTTATTTATTTCAACATGACGTCTAAAGTCTAATTACTCCATAGATTTTGTATCTTGTCAATACTCTCAGCTCCTGTTTAAAAAAAACGAACCGAGAGGTTAAAAAATTGCTCCTTTGATTTTAAAGCTTCCTGTTCAGTTGTTTTATTTTTCATTTTTGCCTGTTCACCGTTTCTTTGGTTTGTGCCTCTGTTTGTTTCATTTCATTTTTGTTTTTTTGATTTTTTCCCAAGACCCCGAAGATAATTGGAGGGCGAAAATCACTCCATAGGCAATTACCAGAACCCCCTGTCCTTAAGGTTAGAAGAGTTTTAAAGATAATTAACTTGGGGCTATTATTTTCACTGGTGTCGGAGGTGCTGGATCTCTATTTTCACTTTTTTTATGTAAACTCTTACTTTTTTGTTCTGTTTTTGTGCTTTATTTTCCATGCCTAAGTTTTCTTTTTATTTTTGTCTTCTAATTTCGTGTAATACAATTTCTTGCACTTTTAAGCACAGTTCCTGTCAGTGAAATATTATGATGAAATCATCAGTTTTCATTTTACTTCCTTGAAATACGAAATTTTGGCGTTCAGAGTCTATCATTTATAGAGACGCACATAGAAAGCTTTTTCTCCCCTTAGAAATGCTCTCTTGAACTTTTTAATAGACTTTTTCGTTTTGTAACAAATTTTTTCACCCGATAAACGACACGACAAAACCCTGCAAAAATTCCTTGCTACTGCCCCATTATGGCCATCTCTAGGTTTTTGGATCATTCGATCAAATTTGATTGCTTTTTATCATTTTTACCTTTATTTTATAATTTGGGTAATTTTTCAGTCTTCTCAATCAGCGGCCTCCTCCCAGAGATTTGGCGTTAATGTTCCACACATGTTTGAAAGTCATACCTACAAGCTGCTAACATTTTGTGATCATTGTGGTTCGTTGCTCTACGGATTTTATAAGCAAGGACTTCAGTGTACAGGTAATGCTATCTCTCATGTACCTGTAGGTACCATATGCTAAGTTGAAATGATGAGTTGGTCGTTGATAAAAAATAAACCATAACCATAAATCACCTAGGAGAAAAAATGTAAAATATTTTTGAACCTCCTCATGTTGTATTTTAAGGTTTATTTTCTTCCTAGTAGTAGGAGTCTTGGTTAATGAACTTTTGAAGGTTAGAAGTTTTTTGCTTCTTCAGGTTCAAAATGATCTCAATTTCCAATATCAATGATCTCAATTGCTCAATTTCCCGTGCACTAAAAGTCTTGAGCTTCATGTGTGTCAATATTCATTGTTTTTTCAAGGAAGCTCATCAACATCGCTGTTTTGCAAAGAACAGATTTTCCAGAGAGATATATTTGATTGTAGAATTTTCTTTTAATATTATTAGTATTGCTAACATTGTCGTTTTTTTTATTTTTCAGTTTGTAAATTTAACGTTCACCGACGATGTCAAAAAAACGTAGCAAATAACTGTGGTATAAATTCTAAAGAGCTGGCTGAAGCCTTGTCTAATCTTGGAGTTTTAAAGGTAAAGTGTTTTGTTTTTCCAAGAAAGTACCATAAATCTGATTTTAGAAAATTACTTAATCAGTGCATCCCACTGGGGTGACAAGAGTTCTTAAAAACCAGGAATTGTAAGAGTTATTCATCAGGTCAGAGAAAGAAGAGAAAAGTTAGGGAATTTATGAAAAAGACCGGAAATTAGAAAAATCTTGAAACTTGAACTCTGTTAAAGATCAGCAATATCCTCACAATCAAACTGAGTCTCAGTTAGAAAAATAATTGTATAAAAATAGCATTTTACTTGAAATTTTGATGAGAAAATGTATTTCGATACTTAAATTAGCACCTTTTCCAGAGGTCCATTACTCCTTAAATTCTAAATTTGATGCGCTTCCTGCTGTAAATATTTATTACTTACAATTCATCTCCTTTTTTTCTGCCCCTAGGTCTCCGGTGGTGGCGGAGTGGCGAATACTTCTGCCCTGAACTTCCAGGGAGGGGCAAGTGGACCTGCAGGCGCCGGAGCTGTTCCTGTAGGATCATCAAGCTCAGCTGCTTCGGGCGATGGTGAGGCAGGTAGTGATTCTGAACCATTGAAGCCTTCCGACGATAAGAAGAAAGGTGATTCAGACCGAGGTAAAGAAAACTCACATCGATTTTTATTTCCTAATTTTTTTTTTACAAATCATGTCACTAACCCAAGAAGCAGTGATCGAAAAAATAGAGATTTTATCAGGATTATATCGGTGACAATTTATTGCGATATTATCGAATAAAAAATTGCGATTTATGGCAATTAAATTTATATGTATCGCAATTTTTTGTTCGATAAAATTGTGATCAATTTTTTTCCATAAAATCTAAATTAAATCGCCATATATCGCGATTTATGTTTTGATAATATCGTGATAAATTGCCGGGCGATAATACCGCGATTTTATTGCAACAAGATCGAGGATAATCGCTCAGATGTTGATGATCCTAGCAATCTAAACAGATTTTCTCCTGTTCAAATAGAATCATGCATAAACTGAGTGAAGATGCATCGTGAGCAGACATTTTTAAGGATACAATCTTATAATGATCCCAGTTTTCACATTTTTGAGTTTAATAATGAAGTATTTTAACAGTAAAGATATGTTATTAAAAAATAAAGACGTGCACAATTGGACGTATTTCTATCAAACGGACCTAAACGCCATAGGATGAGAAAGGTAGAGGGGGGCTTGGATTGGTGGCGGAATCTGATGTCCGGCTTATTCCGTCCTACACTCGCAATGCTTTTCCATGGCGCTTAGGTCTGTTTGACAGAACGTGCTATCTGACATTCTAAATTCCTCAAAAGGAACTCAAATTGGCGCTTAGTTCCGTTTGATAGAAATACGTCCAATTATAATGCCAGGAACATAGAAGAAGTGAGAAAAATAGGCAGAAAAGAAAGCAAAAAGAATTCCATTATGGCAGAAGGTCAAAAAAATTTCAAGAAATTACCAAAGGAAATCAAAGAAACAGCCAACTGCAAAGTTTTTTGCAAGTCAGTTCCAAAACATTTGATTGTCCAAGTAATTTATTCACCAGGTGGATTCTGAAATAGGTCTCCATCAACATTTTCAATTTATTGTTATATTCTATTGTTATTTCCTATGATTTATGAGAGATCCTGTACAAGCCCTATCTGGGATGTCTATGTGTACAACGAAATGAATAAATAAATAATGTCAATACTCATTTGCGTGCAAATTGATATTGATATTGTGGATGCATTTTCCTGGCTCGACTCTCCAGCATCCTCAACAGGACTCAAACAGTGGCTCTGAGGATGTCAAAGAGTAGAACCAGCAAAACGCGTCCTCAAACTTGATATCAATTTACGTTCACGTAGGTATTCATGTTGGTTTTGAACTTTTCCTTGTGCAGTTCTCCATAATCTGTTTACTGACTAAACTTTTGTCTCCGTAGACCCAGAGTTTCAAGCTACCTGCGGACTTTTCTATTGGGGGTAAAATTGAAAAAAAAATGAAAAATACCCACCATAACCACAGGCAGTTGTAGCCTTTTTAGGCTGGGTCAATAATTTGACTGGAGTAGAATTTTTTTTACTTTGTTCTTATTACACGACAGCTAAGGAAAAGGCAAAAGTTGGACTTGTGTAGAAATCTTATTTTTAGAGCATTTAAATTAGAAACCTCCACTGAATTCGATGACATCAAATCGACATCATTGCTGTAGAAAGTAGCTTTTATCGTGAAGTGGACGTATTTTTGCCAAACGGAACGAAAGATGAGTGAGAAAGATGGGGTGTGCTCTAGAAAGCTACATAAGAAACAATGTTCAATTGTACATGATTCCCTTTAGAGACTTGGAAAAGTGAGATTGCACATTCTGTCAAATGGAACTGTATGCCAACTGAATGCTGCACTCATGAGCCATGGGCATGGAAAAGAGCGTTTTGAACAGGGCTCATGAGTTAATGCCAACCAAGGGCAACAACAAAGATGTCTTCAGTGCTGCTGACGTCACACAATTCCCATTCATTCTCATGTCCCTGGACTAACGAGCACACCCCTTCTTTCCCTTCTATCTCTTGTTCCGTTTGGCAGAAATACGTCCAAATGTAAAGTTCTCTTCATTATCTGTAGCTGTAAATTGAAACAAGTGTTTTATGTCTTATTTTATCTCTTGTTTTTCCTAATAACTTTCAGGTAAAGGTCCAGACAGAGATAGGGAAAAGAAATTTGGCTTGGAAGACTTCCATTTCCTAAAAGTTCTCGGTAAAGGTAGTTTTGGCAAAGTAATGCTAGCAGAGAAGAAAACTAGTGGAGAAGTATTTGCTGTTAAGGTAAGTTTCAACCAATTGTATTCATGTTAATTGCCTTTATTTTACATCCTCTCACTTAATCAATGTGAGACATCAGCGGCTCTTTCTCTGTGCTGTTTAGTTTTTCTAAACATTTGTGAAAACATACTAAAGTCTGTGAACAATTACTGGAAAATGTGAGAAACACATCAATACATACCTGGGGGTATTTTGACCCGAGAATAACGAATTCAACGTTAGATTTTTAAACAAACCCTAATTTTTCAAAATGGCCGCCGATTAAAGTTCAAAATGGTCAACAATTGGCAACCTCGACTTTTTGCCGATAGATTCGCCTCAAACTCGGTGTTTGAGGGTATCTGGGTGGGAAACAAACGAATTCGACGTTATTTCACCGAGTTTCAGGCGAATATATCGGCAAAAAGTCGAGGTTGCCAATTGTTGACCATTTTGAACTTTAATCGGCGGCCATTTTGAAAAATTAGGGTTTGTTTAAAAATCTAACGTTGAATTCGTTATTCTCGGGTCAAAATACCCCCAGATACCGAATTTCAGGTGAATCCATTGGCAAAAAAATCGAGTTTGTCAAATTTTCGGCCTTTTTGAGCCTAAACGGGTCGCCATTTTGAAAAATTAGGGTTTTTTTTGAAAATCTAACGTTAAATTCGTTTTTCTCGTGCCAAAATACCCCCAGATACCGAGTTTCAAGCAAATCCATGTGCAAATAACAGAGGTGCCAATTTTCGGCCATTTGGAACTTTGACCGGCCGCCATTTTGAAACGGTTTGAGATAATGACTTCCGGTTTGCGCGAAAAATTTTCTTTTTTTATGCTCTTTCGAACGAGGTATCACAAAAGGGGTCTTCTCATTTGAAAATTAAAAGTTAGGGTCCGTAACCCCCCCAAAATGGGGCCCCCAAAATTTTGGGGAGGGGTCAAAAAGTAGCTCCCTTTGATCTAGGAACACCCTCCAAGTTTCAAATCTCTACCTCAATTAGGTCAAAAGTTAGAGGGGGGGGAGGGGACTTTACGAACACCCTGTACATATTCTGGAATTTTTATGTTCACATTTCTGATGTTTTGAAAGTATACCTATTTTGAGTAAGTTCTGTTGTCCAGAATGTTGAATGGCAAATCTTATTGAAATTTTCATCTTATTTTTCTGTTACAGGTGCTAAAGAAAGATGTGATAATTCAAGATGAAGATGTAGATTGTACCATGACTGAAAAACGTATTTTGGCATTAGCTGCCAATCATCCGTTCCTGACTGCCCTCCATTCTTGTTTTCAAACAGAGGTAGGTTTTATTTATTTTAT
The DNA here is from genome assembly GCF_918797505.1 of Bemisia tabaci. NCBI lineage: Eukaryota > Metazoa > Arthropoda > Insecta > Hemiptera > Aleyrodidae > Bemisia > Bemisia tabaci. The sequence continues at coordinate 26,077,966 of NC_092801.1, read as the reverse complement.
AGCTAGCCGCCCACCATCAATTTGCTCCAAGATATCCATTTGAAAAAAGGATCTTTTGAGTCTTGAAAGCTCTTCTAAAGAATTTACTTGTTGAATCCCCTCCCGAGCACATGATTTGCAATTTAAACAAACCTCCATAAAGTTTTGTCAGAAATACAACATAGCGTCTGTGGGCTGATTATTGACATCTGTGGATAATGCTATAGACAAAGTTAAGTCAAAGATAGTCAAAGAAGACACGGGGAGTATGGAACAGTCCTATTTGTTGAAATGGGTGGTTCCCATAGGCTAAGGGAGGAAATTATTGACTAACTAAAGGGTCTTTAGTGGGATGCCATTAGCAAGTCCACTAGATCTACTTTGTCCATTGCCCACCCGCTTCCACCTATAGAATCCCTCCATATCCCTTTTGTCTTCTTTGTCTAAAGCTTTGTCTATTTTTTTCAATAATCGGTCTGCTGCTCTGGCCTAAAATCGAGTTTAAAGCAGACTCAAGGCTTTCAAAACCTTCTAATTACTGGAGGGTCATAATCGCTCTCCTGCAAAATTGTCCTTTTTCTTCTAAGTTTCTATTTCTAGGAATGGTAATCATGGTGATTTTCACAGCTCAAAAATAAGGAACTAAAAATCCCTCATTTCCCCTTTTTTACATGCTCTAATTTTTCTTCTCAGGATCGGCTGTTTTTCGTTATGGAATATGTCAATGGTGGTGATTTAATGTTTCAAATTCAACGGGCCCGCAAGTTTGATGAACCTCGAGCTCGGTTTTACGCAGCAGAAGTTACCTTAGCTTTACAATTTTTACATGGTCATGGCGTAATTTACAGGTAAGAATTCATTCTGTCTAACTTCAAATTAGAAGCGAACCCTTCAAAGAGTCTGTTTCTTGTGAGAGATACAGCCTTGTGAACAATCAGGTACAATGAACCACTAGACAAGGTACGGAATAAAGGATTCTGACACATGTTCCTTAACCAAAATTTCACGCAGAAAACGATTCACGCAATGAAAATGACTGAAACCAATTCCTAACGAAGATATTAACGTTTTTATTTCACATTGGTTACAAGGAATTTGATCTGCCCGCTCACAAGAAACTCAAAGCTCTACTTGAGTCAAATCGCGCACTACAACGATTTCAGCAATCTTCTCAATCAAGCAATGTTCATTTCCCACCATGTGTTTTTCAAACTATAAGCAATTTGCTATAGCTGAGCCAAAGCGTCAAGATTGAGGTTGCCAGATTTTTATATCGCAGAGACTGTTATGATAAACGTTTAGCGTGCGATGTGAATCACGTAGAGCATTGAGTTTTCATGAGTGGGTGGTTTGAATTCACGAATCAAAAATTATTGAATATCTTCGTAAGGAATTGATTTTGGTAATTTTCGTTGTGCGCATTGTGTTCTACTTGAAATTTTGGTTAAGAAGCATTTATCAGAATGCTGAAATTCGTACCTTGTCTAGTGGTTCATTGTGTAAATAGCACAAAGGGCTCATCAAAAAAGTTTGAAATAAACTCCTTTGTGCGTAATCTGTATAGTTTTTAAGATGTTGTTTCGAATTGTCTGTGTTTGCGGGCAGTTTTTTTAGTGGCTGAAAATCAAGTTTTCCCAGAGAGAGACGCAAGCAAAGGTAACCTAAATAAACAATGGTCTTGCAAACTTCTCATCAAGTATGATTTCAATCGTTTTCAAGCATTTGTATCTTTTTCCATTACTTTGTGTCGCAAAAACAGTAGCTTTAATTCAATGAAAAAATTCGAAACAAGGAAAGTTTGTAGCAATTTGCAAGATTATTGGTTTATTTACATTAGATTAAGTCTTCTCACATGTCTCTCTGGGCAAATTTGAATGTTTGCCACTAAGAAAAACTACCTGTAGACGCAGGAAATTTGATAAAGAGTGATACAAGCTATTTAAATTGTTTGCTATGCAGCGGATTTCAGACTTCTCTGATGTGCTCATCACGAGTTTTCAGCAACTTTTTATTTGAAGATAGTCTGTTTACTTGGCTGTGCCCTCTGCCCAAATATAAGTCCAAATCCTCTCGTGCAATTTTTTTTTTCTTTTTTTGTTAGTACATAGCCAAATTTTGAATCACTAGTTCCTAATCTTTGACCAGGCTTTAAAGAGTCTCTCACATGTTGCTTCTATTTTATACCATTCTGTATTTTGATTTTTCACAGGGATCTGAAATTAGACAACATTTTACTGGATAACGAGGGTCATTGTAAGCTAGCTGATTTTGGAATGTGCAAAGAAGGCATCTGTAATGGCGTTTTAACAACCACATTTTGCGGAACGCCCGATTACATAGCTCCTGAAGTGAGTTTAGCTCTTTTCGTTGGCTTCAATGGTTCCTTCTCTCATGATTCTCTGTCATAGATACCTAAATGGGTGACTTTCAACTAATTTGTCTCTAATTTTCAACTGGTTTGCATGATAAATGAACCTGTCAGTGCACATAAACAAAAAAAAGAAAAATTGATTTTATGGGCCAAGGTATGACAAGGTATGAGTTAAAGTACCACATAACATGTTTCTTCATCAAAACTTCATGACGACAACGAATTGTACAATTAGAGCCCGGGGAATCACCTCCTAAACAAGATACAGATGTTCACAATTAATAGTTGTTAAATAGCAAACATGTAAATGACGTCTCATTTGTATGATCCAACTTCCATTTGATCTGTGTTGGAAACACTTGTTAATATTTTGTTCAGGAGTTGGTTTTCGAACTTCCCATGTATGTGAAAAGTTCTCTACTTAAGATTTTGAAGAGGATAAATTTGACAATATCTTCCACTGCAGATCTTGGCTGGTTGCCTATTGTTTTATTAATCCATAGAAAAATCAGCAGAATTCAAAATTCCATCGAAAATGACTGACACAGTGACACCATATCTTACAACAATTTACAATACTGATTTAAATAATTTGGAGTGATTCATATTGACAGTGAAACTACAGAAATGCAAACCACAGTTTGAAGTATTGCAGATTTCCCGTCATAGGTACTGCATTTTACTTTTGAGAAAAGTACTTATAAAGGTGAAAGGAATTTCGTAGCACTGAAACTGAGAAGTATTTTTTTCACACCTAAGTCCTCAATGCAAAGAGTTCTGACTCAGTTAAGAATTTTCAACAACCTTGAAATCTTTATTGACTAAAGATTGTCTTCTAACAATTTTTCATTTATTTTTGTTCAGATATTGCAAGAACTCGAATATGGACCGAGCGTGGACTGGTGGGCGTTGGGTGTCCTCATGTATGAAATGATGGCAGGCCAACCGCCATTTGAAGCTGATAATGAGGATGATTTATTCGATTCAATCCTTCGTGATGATGTTCTGTACCCAGTGTGGTTGTCCAAGGAAGCCATTTCAATTCTTAAAGGGGTATGTAACTCATTTACTACTTATTTGGATCATAACTGAACGGTCTTGATCTCAAAGGGTGTTGCAACAGATAGTATGGAAGGTCAGAGGCCTGACTTAATGCCAAGATATTGAAACAGAGGCCCTTGCTCGCTGGCAACATACGCAACTACTATTTTCTATTGTTTTCCAGTGACTAGTGGCAGGTATGGTGCTGTCGGACCACCTCCTTGCAGGCAATTTTTCATACATCGTCTGTCTGCAACTGTTGCTTAGCTAATGAGTGCAGTAGTATGGGGAATCCCGCTTGCCGCACACTTTCGCACTAACATACGCAACTTTTTGCTTACGGCTTCTTTTCTGTTTCAATTCTTCCTTATCCAGTCGGGCCTCTAACCTTCTACACTCTCTGTGTTGCAATGAAATGTTATCTACTAAATGGCTAAAGATTCTTTCTTATTTTTTGGATCGCCTTTTCTAGATAAAAGATGACCTGATTAGAAATGCAGATACTATAAGAATTTATTCTTTTGGCTCTAATGAAACTTTTATGCCGTACATCATTTTTTCCCTTCTACCATTTTAAGGAGCAGGCCTCTCTAAGTTTAATGAGAAAAATAACAATTTTTAAGTATTCGTAACGCTTATCAATGATCAGATATCAGTTATTAATAATCTAATTCTTTAAAAGCTGTCCTCTGGCAGTAAGATCTCAAATGGCACAGTGGTGGAATAGCAGAAATTCTATCCTGAATTCTAACCGGCCTGAATTTTTAGGTCTTTCAAAATTTTGAAGTCCTCGACTCTTTTTGACTTGTGCTGTCATTAACTTGAATGCCATTTCTGTTTTTTTGTTCAGTTTATGACAAAGAATCCAGCTAAGCGTCTCGGTTGTGTCGCATCTGAAGGAGGTGATGCTGCCATTAGAAATCATCCATTTTTCAAAGATGTTGATTGGGAGGCTCTAGAAAATAGAAACGTTAAACCTCCATTCAAGCCAAAAATTGTAAGTTTAATATTCTTTCACGGTGCACCTTTTTTCTACCTCTGCCGTTTGTAATTTTACAAGGGAATGGTCCCAAATCCACTTCTCAAAAGTGACCATACGTGTTCTTACAGGAGAAGCTAATAGTTAATTTTCTGGTAGCTATTATTCTTTGCTATATCATAGTTGATAACTTTTACCGCAATTTTTCGACGACTCATTGTTGGGACTTAAAGATTTCGCTGGTTTTACTTTTGTTGCAAAGATTGTAAGATGAAAGGAAGCGTTTTATAAAAATTTCGATCATTTTACTAAAAAAAGAAGTGTGTCTTCCTGTATGCACTAAAACATCCAGCTTCTCACCAAGTCAAGGTTTTATTAACTTTATAAGTTTTCTATGTGATAGATCAAGAAATAACGTTTCTTAACTTACAATCATCACAAAGGTATTATATTGTTGAAGGCTCCCGAGAGAGCAATCAAGTTTGCAAGTTTTTTGTTTTTGTTTTTATCCTTGATCAGAGGGCTTTCATGGATGTGCATGATTACCACAATTCAAAGGAAATTTCAGAAGTTGCATTTAGAAAGGACTACTCACAGAATACTAAGAAATTTGGCGCCGGCTAAATTTCGATATTTTTTACATGATGTTGCATATGGCTACTAAGTTTGATTTTAAGAGCTAATCGTGCTCAGAAGGCCATAAGGAATGTCATAATGTCACACAAAAAAAGCCTGTGCCGAATTTCTTTCTATTCCGCACGTAGACTTTTTCACACATGAAACACTATGTACAATTCACATGAAATTACTACGTAGGATAATGCAGCGTGTCTACAGGTCTGAAAAACCAGGTATTGTCGGGGAATTTTATTAAGTTAAGGTAATCAGGGAAAAGTCTAGGAATTTCATGAAAACAACAGGAGAATTAACAAATCTTGGAATTTGAAATCATAAATCATTATACTCTCAAACGTATCCTCAGTCTGATTTGAGGCTCAGTGCTCTGCAATACTGCCTGGAAAATGAGCAGAAAAATAAATTTCTGCAAGGAATTTCAATTTTAATTAACTGAGCACTTACCTACCTGAAGAAGGAAGGTGAAAAGTTCATAATTTTCTATTCGGAGCTTCTATTCTATCCCATTTCTAGCGAAATAAAGTTAATGCCACACCCTGTTTATTTTCAGTTTCATGCGTTAAAATTGACAGTTTAAAAAATCAGTAGACCTGTGCGATTATGGATTTTTCAATTCGATTTTAATCGTGATTACGATTCAAATCCTAATCGGGAAAAAACCGAAAAAGTTAAACAGAGCGCGATAATTTTTTTTTTCTTCTTCTTTTTTGTGACAAAAACGAAGTTATTTTTTGGTTTTCGTGACCATGAACTCGCCAACTATTTAATTTTGTTTTTTATTTGATGCCCTGCCAACCTCTTTAATCAAAAGTATTCGAAGAACCTTTATCATCGACGTGAAATCGCGGCACAAGCCCGATGGGGATATTTTCGCAGGGATTTCACCATTTTTTTTCAGTGCGAGTTTTTACCGCTAGGGGTTAGCAGCGTGCTACCGTAGACGTGAAGCAAATTCAAACAAGTGGCAGAAATTTCAAATTCAAAATGCGGCGCGAAACTGGACATTTCATCAAGTCAAATTAATCGAGTCAATCACAATTAATTTCTCAAACTGATAATGATTACGATGAAAAAAATTAATTGCGATTACGATTAACGTTTGATTAATCGCACAGGTCTAAAGATCAGGGAATTTTCATCATTTTGATCCGCGAAAGCCTGGAAGTCTCAAAATTTTATCTCCTAGGTCTGTAGATACTCTGAAACGTGTATCGTGGTAGCACCCAGTGAGTATTTTACCCTGTCCGGCAGTCCATTTTTAAAATTACGTCACACTCTTGTTTCTTTTGCACTAGAAGTTAATCGTAACAATTTGTTTAACTTTCAGAAAAGTAAGAAAGACGTGCTAAACTTTGATTCTGAATTCACCAAAGAGGAGCCCACATTAACCCCAGTGAAACAAGAAGTGCTCATCTCGATCAACCAAGACGAGTTCCGAGGGTTCTCTTTCGTCAACCCCGACTTCGATCCTGGACGTTTCCATCCTGAATTTTCCAAGTAACTATTTCAACAGACTAGCAGTTGTCATTCTAAAAAAAACAGCTGATCACATCTTACCTCATATTTAGCGCGGCGTAGCAAACATTTTCAAAAGCAGTATTCTAATTTGTCATTCCTCCATTGGTACCTATAGATAGACTGAAAACTTTTGTGTCTCCGATCGCGAACATGGCACCAACTACGTAAGTGCAGTTTAGGTGCAAGTCAGGCAGGAAATTCCATTCAATGCTGACGAAAAAAATTGCGCAACCTAAAAATCGTAGACAATACTGCTGTCATTATCTGCAGTTTTCAGCTGAAGTGTTGTAACTCCATTCTGGCCGTCGAACATTTTTCGTTCATCAAGGTGTTCGGTTTTGATGAGACCTCTACACCTATGTAATTAAAATTTGTATCATTACTTTGCTTCATTAAGGCAAACCTAGAAGTAAAGTTTGTTCGTTTTCGTGCTGTTGAATTTTTAGGTGAGAAAAGATGAAATCTGGAATGCAGTTACGACTCTGCTAAACATGGCACTAATAATCAAATTATCTGTAAGGATTAATTGTCTAGGCGTCATATGCCTAAAATTCAAGCGTCTCTCAGAGACGTAAGTGTAAACATTCAATGATTAAGCAAATGGTCGGTCAGTTGTCTCTTTTTTAGGCTCGTTAGCCGCAATTGAAGAAGTCTCCTCGTGCGGTATGATGGAGAGCATTTTTTAGCAAATCGCTGAAATTACTTTCGTGCCTCAAAGCTTGCTCAAGACGAATCTTCAGAAGAATGGTCATACTATTAAAGTGTTACCTTGAAGTACTGTCTCTGTTCTCTTCAAAGAAAAGCAGGTTTATTCTGCGAAAAGATGCATCAGAGTTGTCTATTTAAAGAAAATAAGAATTGAATGCAAAATACTGCATTCTGCTTTATCAGAATGAATTTATTAAGATGATTGTTGACGTATCTATTCACTGGAGACTAGCCTAATATAACAGGTTTCTAAGCGAGATGAACGGTAGGAACCAGACATAAAACTTTGATTTAGTTTTTAAATTGAGCCAATTTATCAATGCCTCTATGACTTTTAAACTTCTGTGAGGTTTTAGGGTATCTGATAACTTAAATTAAGGCGTTTCCTCACCCAGCGAACATTGTTAAAAAATGCAATCCAACCAGCCGATCAGCAACTCCGTTGCTTTGCTCTTTTCGTCTTGCCAAGTCAGGAGCAACAGCCTTCTACGAAAGGACCTCTGCCTTGTAATTTCTCATTTTTAGGGAATCATTCGCTCCTAGTTGGGGAAGACTTTTCTATAATCCAACCGGAATTATTTGTAAAATAAGCTCGCATATTCTACCTGCTAATGTATCATAAACTTTCTTTCAATACAGCAGTACAAATTATTGTATTATTAGCTGTATAGTTAGCAGCCTAAGCTCTAATGTTCTGTCTCAGCTGTTTTGTACGTTTGTTGTCTTTTCGTAGAACTTGGCGATAGGCTTGAAATAGTTATGTCCAACGGCTTAACTTTGATTAAGCTTTGTTTTCTAGGCTTGATCGTCAGTCGTTGGACCTTCTAAAAGTTGGAACTGTTGATCTAAGTTAAGAAAAATCTACACCGTACTAGAAAAAGTTAAAGCCGTTAAATTTTTCTAGTGCACTCTTGGAATAGCCTCCTTTAATTCAACCAAAAGTAAGTGCTTCGCTGTCTAAGTCTATGCACAATGAAATGTCAGGTTCTGACTCAAACGACCATTTATCTTTACTTAATTTTTATTTGTTTTTCTTTTTTTTTGTTGCTCATCGTTCAAGTTTCATTTAAAGACTTTCTTTGTCCGTAGAAACTTTTAATTACTTAACGCGCACAGTTCAGTTGGGAGCTTAAAGGCAGCTTTACAGTATTAAAGTATGATTTTTATGGGATCAAAGCTTCAAAAGTAGATCCCCCAGAATCCATTGCAATTCGATTTTGGCCAATTTTTGGCTGTATCCGCCGTGTCAGACACTACTTTTTCCTCTGTTTTTTTCGTCTTTACTGCTACAGTATTAAGGTTGTCATCAACAATTTATGCTGAACCAAACATAACATGGTGGATACCTTTGGCATTTAGCAACAATATAAGAAATAAGCCACTGCTATTTATCAGCATCCTATTACAGCCTGGATTTTTGCTGTTGTTTTTACTTATTTATTTTTTTTACTTTGTTTTATATTTTTTCAATCAAGATTTGTCGTTAACGAGCGTGTCAAAGTTAACTTTAATATAAATCAAAACTTTTTAAAAAGATTTGTATCGGCCACAGCAACGCAAGTTGCTTCAATGCTTTCTTCTTTTGTGTTTTTCTTTGCCAAACTCTTTCGATTTTACTTAGGGCATCCACAATTTGATTCTGAAAATGCTGTTATCTTGTCATTGTTTGAAAAGAATATCATTGTTTGAGCAATGATCAAAAGTAAAAGTAACCAAAAATTTAAAGGTTGTAGCCAACTATGCACAAGTTAAGGAACATAAATGGAAAGGGTATTTTGTTACGTGTATATTTCGTTGTTGGTTCATTTTTACGATGTTCATTTGAATGTGAAGGCTTTAGTTCATCCATCAAAAAAATATGTGTTAGGTGAATTTTGTTTTCCATGATACAACTGGCCCAATTTGACAGTAATAGATTCAAAGATTTATTTCATTTATAATCATGGTATCTGTTATTGCATACAAGTTTCTTTTAGCCCAGCTTTTCTCAACATTGGCACAAAAAAAGTGCATACGATTTCAAAGCCCATTTTGCTCAGGAGGTCGGAAGGAACATCATGTAAAATAATATTGAAATATGGCTATCGTCGAATTTCTTGGTATCATGTCTGAATACTTTGACGCTTAAACCAATCTTATCATCACCACTGAATTGCAAACTGCTAAAATCAAAATGTAACTCTATACTGTTCGCAATTAACTCATTTCAAAAGTTGCTGTGGCTCCATTTATTCCTAAAAATTTTCCCTTTCTTTTTCTCTCTTCCCTCATTCTGATAGCATAATAGATCATGGTTAAGATGCATAACAGTCGAACAAATTTGCATTTGAATCTAGTCATTTCAACATTATTAATGTAGGATTTTACTCTTTTACTTTTATGATCTGTGTTTCTGTAATTGTACGATAAATTCAGTAAAGGTTTGATTTTTTATTCGACCATCGGGCATGTCAACAGGGAATTTTTGTATGAAAATCGTGTGCTTTTAAATTCTGTCAGCCCTCTCCCACCGGTTTTTCTGTGGCGTGCACAAACTTAAACTTCTGAAAATCAAAATTTTACTACTCAGGGTATACTCCAACTTTGAAGTATATACTTTCAACAGGTTGCTCTCATGAGAAAACTTATCGAAAATAATTGTATACAGTTTTTAAGCGTGAAAGACGGATACTGCTCGATTAAGCATTTTTGTTAAAAGCCTGAATTATTAAACAGCGGGCTGATTATTGAAATTGATAGATAAAGCGATGAACAAAAAATACAAAGGCAAAATGGAGAGATCTTATTGGTTGAAATGGGTGGCTGTAATAGACCAAAGAGGAACATGATAGACTATTCATAAGATCTCTTGTGGGTTGCCATTCATTAGCCTATTACATACCTCCTTCGTCCACCATTTTGCTTACCCTTTGTCTTCTTTGTCAATTACTTTGTCTATCGCTTCGTCTATCAATTTCAATAATCAGCTTGCAGGTAAAGTAAGCTGTGTTTTGTTATTTTAAGAAACTGAGGTTTTCGATGTGCTCAGTGGTGAATCTAGGTACTTTCTCTTCTGTGCGGAAGGAAATTCTTCAAAATCTTGCACTCTCAGACCACATCAAGTCGAATTAAAGCAAACTTTTACTGAGGTAACCTGTGTGCTGTGCTCAAAAGAACAAAAATTCTCGCATCATTCATGTTTTACCAGAGGAAAAAAAAATCCTGTTTCAATTCCAGTTTTACATCACTATACACAAGTAGGGGTCATTCCTTCATTTGTATTGTCATACATCACTATATAAACCTGTCACACCATACCAAATCTTTCAAACATTTTTACAAAATCTACTCACAATGCAAATCTGGGTGAAAAATCGCGAAAATAAAAAATTTTAAAAATATATATGAATGCCCTAGGTGAAAAAAAGCATATCTGTGATTGCAAAGTTGCAATTTGCTGATCATGTTAAACATTTTTAAAAGAAAATTAACGATTATTCTACTTTGAAATTTTCCCGAATTATCTTCTCTGACTCTGAAATAATCACAAAAAATGTCAAGGGGAAATTTTTGGCTATGATTTATGACACAAAAAGAGACGGCTGAGAGACGGAGCTAGTGACTGGCTTGAAGTACTGTTCGAGGGTTGAAACACAGGTGTATTGGGTTTTTCTAAAGATTTTGGCTTACTGAAGACACTAAAGCTGTAAATAATAGATCAAGCTACTTACCTGACTCTTCCGCTCAGCTGCCACTGTTTGTACCGCAGACTAAAGTTATTTTTGAAAAAAAAAAGGAAACATGATCAGAGATTTTGAAATGTAGCAATCGAGGTACGCATTTTTTACTTTAGCTAGTGACATTCAATATTTTCTGGGCTGACAGCACATGTGCATCAGACAACCGTCTATGACTAAAGAAATCACTCCCATACAAAAAGGTATACTTTTTCGAGCAGAAATGATTTTCTCTCTCAAGTATCTAAAATTTGTGCTAAACATCCACCCATGAATGAGGTCCCCTCAATCATGTGTCCCCTTTACTATCGCTTATTTCGCTCATCACTGAACTTCCTCAGGGTAGTCTCTAGTCAAATCACACTTCTAATGCCCATCCTTTAAGGATTTAGTGCATCCCACTGTAAGCGCACTTATATTTTTCTCTAGTATTTTCTTTTTTATTATCAAAATATTATGTCATTAACGTTGTATTTCAAAGATCAATCCATTCTCAGATCGATAGACAAATTGATTTTCTGCTTGCAAACCCCCTATAGTTTGATAAATGGCCGGGGTGTAATTACTACTTCATTGATATTCCTCCGCAAACCAGTTATATCAACTCGGGTTTTTAAAGATTTTCTTCCGTCAGACAGTATTAGCATAGCTTGTATGTAACATTTTTCATTTCATCTAGGTTTGTCCCGATAAGTTTAACTTAGCTTGCATTTGAAGGAAATCTAAATGTCAGAGTTTAGACTTGATAAGGAGATTCAATTGGCCCATTTTCACAGACACTGAGCCTGTAGCGCACAATAGATACAGCTAACTTTTTGAGTTTTTCTCCTTTACCATCAAAACTCATAATTTTGTTACAATTCATGGCGCATAATCTGTCCAACTCCTTGACAATTACTGCTCCATCAGTAGAGGGTGCATTTCTTTTACTCATCCTTCCTCCCTCTTCTTTTAATGTCATTCTCAAAGAAGCCCTTTAGATAGGTTGTTTTTGTAACCATTCTGTTGCCCCAACAAGTTCCATACATTTTAAACATTTCTTGAGGTGAAGTATCTCTCCAATAGCTGAGGAATTCAGTCTTTCTCCTTACCGTTAGTGTTACTTAATGGGCATTCTAAATGACTGTTCTTGTGATCCATCAATATGAAATTCAAATTTTATTGAGTTTGACTCGTAACTAACCTGATTTTGTTCCTTTCTCAGTATATTACGCCAACTTCATAACATCAGTATTTTATTTTTGGTTGAAGCGGTCATTTGTTTTCCTGACATGAATTCAAAGCTGATCAGACCCTCTCCATCAAAAATTAATATGTTTCTCAATGCCAAGTACTTGTCATGTCTCTGGTATTTTGATGAACAGTAAGCTAGGTTTCAGTATTCTGTCTCTCCTTTTGAAAAATTCTCTCTGTAATCAAATATTTGATGTTCAGTTTCAAAATTTTCGATCTCTCACTTCATTTGGTAGTATTTTTCAAAAAATCCCATGCTCTCCGAGAGAGTGTTCAAGTATTTCATAGTTCTTTCAAAGGGGATAAGTAGACTAAGTTTTTCAAAGTATAACGCGGTGCGTTTCTGTCGAACTAAGCTCGAACTGCAATATTACGCACCATTCAAAAGAGTGTAAATTTTTGGAGGAGCAATTAGTTGTGGACAATATTTTGTTGGAAAGTCCACGAAAAATGAAGAGTCTCTACTCTGCATCACAGCCAATTTATAAAATGGAGCCGTATCAAAAAATAAGGAGCGCTTTCAATCGCCCTCCTCAAGTATCATAGCTGTGTCATCAAATAAATTTTGTACAGAGACCTTAGGGAGGACTGCAGGGTTGCCACAGCCAGGGAATGCCGGGAAATGTTAGGGAATCTTGAAAAGGAAACCTGGAAATGTCAGGGAAGACGACGAAATAGTGAGGGGAAAATTGTCAAGTTTTTACTTGCTTTCTAAAAATGGGTTTGACGTTTCAAGCAACAAATTTTGCCTGAAAACTATTTCTAATCATGTCTTTTTAACCATTTGGCAAATCTTTAATTGTCAGGGAATTTTACCAAAATTTATCAGGGAAATTAAGGAATTGTCAGGGCAATTAATTCTCTAAATTCTGTGGTAACCCTGGAAGTGATGTAATTATCTACAAATTCGTAACTTTAGGTCTTATTGAGACTCGTAATCCTCCGATTTTACTTCTAGACTAATCACCTGCCAATCCCCTCTCGACTTGCTTCCTCGAATTTTCAATGCCTGTCCCAAGTATTTCTTAGACTTGAAATGTCAGATCGTGTCGCTTGCTTGTCTTGTGCAAAACCTTTGAGAGTAAGCTTAAATCATGAAACCATGTTAGTCGTGTCTTTTAATTAATTTATAAACTGATTTATAGTCTTTAGATACTTGTTAAATTTTGAATAAATTTTATAAAATTTAGATATTTTAACCCTTAGAGTAGAACAAGTGTTATCTAATTATGATTCAATGCCAATTTCTAGTCAATGTTTTTTTAGTTTAAAGGAAAAAATTATTTGTTAAGTGTATTTGAATAACTGATTAGTCAGTATTCACCGTCAGTCATTGCTGACTTAGTCACTAATATGTTATTGAAACCTATTGACTTTGCTTCATCTTCCTGTTTTCTGTACCAGGGGGCCATGCCTCCTGACCGCTTTGCGGTCCAACCCCCTGAAACGCTTCGCGCCTCAGGTGTTATGCGTTACTCTTATGATTTTATATTAGAGAGTAAGATTTGACGAGACAGTCGACATTCTAGTATCACCTTTTTTTGATTTGCAAACTTACGACAGTTCGTAAACTGTTGTTGTGATCTGTTCCAATGGAATCAATTTTTACTTCGAAAACATCAAGACCTAAGCTCGATGTAGGCTGAGGAATGAAAAATATTCCTTCACTTCAAAGCTTTTAAACCTAAAGTTAAGCGTTAGATGAGAGTTATGAATTGAATTCTTTTCTTTAACAAATGACAGACTTTTCTCAGCTTCCAAAATCGTTCACAGAAAGAGGGACCTTAGAAGTGAAGAACCTAAAATTTGTTTAATTATATCATTGTAGAGAGGAGTGTTACATGAACACAATTGCTTAAAATATTTTAAACGAAACTAGGGTTCAATGCTTCGAATTTATTCGCAAAAAATCTTAAATTTGTGAAAAAGCGATTTAACATTTTAGTCTGTTATGTCGAGGGCTCCAAGTTGTTCGCCCATAATGCACCTCTAAGCTTTTTTTTGGTACACAAATGAATTCAACTGAGGACTACTTATTATTGCTGGTTAAAAACTCAAATATTACGGCCCGTTAAAAGTTGCTCTCGCAGTAAATCTTCCTCTGTGTGTTCCCAGAGGTCCCTTTTTCCCCGAATAGTCATACATTTTATATTGTCAGACATGATGAGTGGAAAGTTTTTGTAAGGCTGAGGCGCTCCTCAAGTGAACTGGAATTCAACTGGAAATTATGTAATGAACCAAGGAAGTCTCTCATCAAAAAGCATACTACAGACTGTTTTTCAGGGCCCAAATTCTGCTTCTTGATTTTTGTGAGATGCTACCTGTTTGTTAATTTGTAGTAAGCTCTCATGTCAGTTGATTCCGCTAATGTTTAGATTATTCTGCATGATTTGCAAGCAGCTACAATCAGCAAGATTTTGGCTGAGGAGTGTATCTAATTGAATTTAACATGTTGACTGCCATGGCATTTTTTGCCTTCAATTTCGCCACGGCTAGAAAGGAATCTTATCTTGTGTGCTGTGAAGATGGCTAGCCCTTCAGATTTTTCTCTTTTTCTACAAAAAAAAGAGAGATAAATTGAAACGTTAAGTCAGCATTGGTAGTTTCTATTGTGGTAGTCAGTGTGTTAACTGTAGTTGTAAGCGGAAAATTCTTATTTCTGTCTGGATGCTCTAAGCACTGGACTGCAGTCTATTTTGAATCTATAAAACTGTTGGAAGACTGATTTCAATCTGCTAGGCATAGTCCCTGGAATCTTTAAGGTTACTTTATAAAGTAGTACAAGAGCCTCCATTCAATTTAAAAGGGGTGGACAAAAAAATTGAACTTTTTTGAAACCTGTGAACACTAATCGTCCTCTCTCATTAGTTGGATTTGTTAACTGTACCGCTACGTGTACTTTAAAATCTGTTCAATTGTAATCTGAATGAACAGGATTACTAATTCTGCGTAATTGTTCTCATAAGGTTTTCATCACCCTTTGTAATTTTCTCTTCTCTTTACAAATGAATGTCACCTATGTTTTTTATTTTCTTTAATTTTTCAAATGGCCAATGAACTCTTCCGTAAGACTTTCAGTAAGTGTGCCCATTTATACGTGGAGCTTAAAATTATAGAACGCACAGAAAATCCTGCTGGCGGTACTTGTTTATTAAGAAATTGTAAAAACTCCTCATAGAATTAAAAAAAAAGAGGAGTAAATATAGGAGGAGTTTAGTTTTACATTTTAAAAAAAAAAAAAACTGTAAGTTTTTACAAATTGAGAAACTCTTTTTTCAAAAACGGAAGACTTTTATTGGTTTGTATAAGTGAATTTTTCCAAATATTCAAATGAAGAAGATATGTAGTATCCTTCTCAGTATACGTATCATAAAATTTATCAGAGAATTACATAAATTTGCATGTGAAGTTAAATGATTTTGTACTTGAATATCCACTAAATTTCAATGCAAATTATAGTTTATGTTATGTGAAAAATAATATGTAATAATTGTAAACAAATTACGGAAAATTCAATTATTTTTACTCGTAAAAATGAATTGAAAAAGAGTTCTTTTTAAATTTGTAAACATTGACAGTTCCTTTTTAAAGCTAATTCCTCCTCAACTTTATCCTTTTTTCCGCCTTTTATGAAAAGGTGGAAGTCACTACTATTAGGGAAGTTTCTATTTCTATTTGGATTTTTCACAGTTTTGGAAGTTTGTCAAATATAAAACCCATTTCTCTTTTGTTGCGTTGATAGGATCATTGTGAAAAGCTTAAGACTTGGTTAGGGATTAAATACAATAGATCATTTGAATAAATAGTGAACATATAAAACTCGTCATTTCACTCGAAGGCCTCGGCTGATAAAATGCTACAGTGACGGCCTAGCTGCCGATGACTGACCTTCCTCAAGTTTTCATTTTCTTGTGTACTTCTTTTTTGTGTGTGTCCGTGTGTATGTGTTTTGATTGTACGCGTGTGTCAAGATATCTCAGTGAGCTCTCCTGATATTGAATTGTCTTTAAGACTTTTCTTAACAGTTCCTTATTACTGCTTCATCAGTAACCAATATTTTAATCACAACTTCCTCGTCGATTTAAGGACTAGACCTTGCAGTTTTCTGATATTTAGACATTGATAATTATATTTAATTTTTATCTTCATGTTTTCTCCTATTTCTGTTCTGCAACATACCTTCTGATTCAGGTGCATTTGTTTCTCGTCCTTCAGAGCATTATTTAAAGCTGTGATTTGATGTTTCAGACATTAAATCGGACGTTTCGCACTTCGTTGGACTCCTGTGTAATCATTCGTTTTTAACCAAGCAATTTATTTGAATCTACAAATTTAGGCCCCCAAAATAAATTTCAAGTTTGTTTATTTATAATATGTTTTTAGTTGAGGGCACATGGAATTTTATTTTTGACAGGGCGCCATATTAGTAGCTCTCTCATAACTCATTTTTGAAGATCCAGCCTCATTTCACAGTTAACTGTAAATTAATTATCTAAAAATAAGAAGATGGAAGAGATTTCTTTGTCTTTCTTTAATTTTGTGTCTGCTAGTGAGGTGGAATTGGATAAAATTTTGTGAGTTTTTGTTAATTCATCTGTCAGTGTTATATTGTGCCTACCTGTATTAATTTCAAGTTTGGCCTAATAACTCCTAATTAAAATATTCACCGTAAAAAAGTGATTCTCCTGGAGGCAACTCCTGGATGCCTCCAAATTTTTGTTGTTATTATTTTTATTTTGTCTTCTTCGTTTTTGTAATGAGCCTCTAAAAAAGTATGTATACTCTGACTCTAGAATAATTGTTTTTTGAAGATCTCTATTTTCTTTTTCTCCCTTCGTGTATTGTAACTGTCTGTTTGAATCATTGTTCTATTTGCCTACCGATTCTATTCAAGAAGTGATTACGGAGATAGTAGTTACCAGGGAAACCTGGCACAACAATTTCTTGTAAAGCAAAGTTTTACTCCCGAGTATTTTTAGTGACTTTTTGCTGTATTCAGTGAAAAACTAAGTCAATCCACCAATAGCAAATTGTTTTTGCATCATTGATTTCAAATCAAAATCTTGCTCTACAAGTTTTGTTTCGTCCGGTTTTTCCTGATTCTCTGTAATAGTTAAGCTTTTTATTATGATGCATTTATAAGGTACCCGCATTTTGAATGCAAAAAAGGTTTTAACATTGAAAATGTTCTTTTCTAAGTCTTTTAGTTTTTTTAGTACCCTCTAAGTTGATCTTTTCATAATTCAGTGTCCATTTAATATTCAACAAATTTTAGCGTAACTTGTTTTACGGGATTGTAAATAACGCACATATGAACTCTTACATATTATATCAAAAATATGTTAATTATTAAAAAGCGTATTCATTGTTATTTCCATGTTAATTTATTTATATTTTAATAGTCCTCCTTTCAAGGATGTAAATTTTTTAGTGGATTTCAGTGTATGAGTTATTCCAAAAAACAAGGCTCTCAAAATTGACACTGGTGAGCCATGGACCGCAGATAAGCATGCTGATACCTACACCTTTTTTAACATGAATTTCTTGCAGAACATGATTTGCTCATAGAAAATTACTGAAATTAACTCCCACCAAAATATTTAATGTTTCTTGATGTGTGAATCCAAAACTCCCACTCATAAAAACACAATGGTCAACGCGTGTCAAATCGCGCACCAAACCTTTATTTTTATTTTACAAAGCATACGTAAAGCCACCAAAAGGGGCTATGTAATAGTCAGAAGTAATTACACATGGAAAATCACAGACATTTCTAGGGCTAGAAAGATTTAAAAAGTTCAAATATAGTGGAAGAAAAGACAGCAAGTATAGCAAATTAGATGACAGAGACTGAAAGCAGTGAACTATCGACACTTTTAAGAAATGAAAGAACACTAAGCAAATAAGTTAAACAAAGGGGATAAAGTCAGAGAGATCACGAAAGGCTTCAGCCAAAAGAAAGGATTTCCATGTTGCTGCAACAGTCTCTGCGGTTTGAAAATATGGCAACCTCTATTTTAGTACTTTGGCTCAGCTGTTGCTTGCTGTTAACACTTTAAACAACAGATGGAAGAGAGGGAAAATTGCTCGATTGAGAGGCTTGCCAAAACTGTTGTTGGGCGAGTTTTGACTCACGTATGCGTAGAGCATTGCGTCTCTTGTGACCGGGCTATTCCCTGCAACCAACGTAAAACAAAAACGCTAATATCTTAGTTGGACGTATTTCTGTCAAACGAAACTATGCGCATTACCTATGACGTGAGCCCTGTTATGCATATATTCTTATGGGTCTTAGGGCTCATGTCTAAATGTACATGGTTCTGTTTGGCAGAAGTACGTCCAGTTTGGAGTTGATTCTAGTAATTATCAATGCAAGAATCATGTTTTACGTGAAATCCTGGTTAAGAAACATGTATCAGAATGCTTAATTCGTACCTTGTCTACTGGTCCATTCTAAAAAAAGGAAACTCAGTAAATGGATTACTGTCAGCCTCCGAACTGGTTTAACACTTTGAAAACCAAAAAGATTCCGGGATAAAAGAAAATATTACTGAAATAACTCGCATTGTATGGAGATATGACGAAAAATAATATTTTAATGTCTCTTTCAAGTCTATTCCGACGGTGAAACTACCCAGAACACGTATCTCGTTTACCTCTCGTTATTCTACCTCTCCTTCTCTATTGCTAATGATTAATATATATATTATTCTACCTCTCCTTCTCTATTGCTAATGATTAATATATATATTATTCTACCTCTCCTTCTCTATTGCTAATGATTAATATATATATTATTCTACCTCTCCTTCTCTATTGCTAATGATATTGATTGACTTAAGCCCGAGATACGCGAAAAAAGCTCTACGGTTTCAGAGACTTCCCGATTTTTTTCGTTTATAGTCTCTTGCTGGCAGATAGACGACATTTCAAGCAACATGTTCATGAAGCTAACTCAAAACCGTCAAAAATCGAGATACGCACTTCTGCACTCCCTGGTAAAAATTGGCAGTAGCTAGAATGTGTGTTCCAAAATACTATAAACCTAAAGCCGGCTGTAAGATTTCCAATAGCTTCTGTAGCCGGCTGTACAATTTCTTATAACCTTTTATAGCCGATGGCAATTAAGCAACAGCCAGACGATAAAGTTTATGCTGAACGTTACTAAGTACGGATACTAGGACTTCGATAGTTTTTGGACTACCGCTCTCTTTTTGTGCCGTAGTATCTTGATTTATTTTGCGAGGAAAGCTTCGTACTTTTGAAGGATGCCTGTCATTCTTAATATGTTGGAGCGCCTTCAATTTCTTATGATACTGTGCAATACCTCTGGTGTGAAATAGTTGCTTCAGACGCCGTGGCACGCTGCGGCGCGGCTGGCGCCTACAAACCTAACAGGGATACTTCACGCATTGCGCAATGCGTGAAGTATCCCTGTTAGGTTTCTAGGCGCCAGTGCGTCACCGCTCTGCTATATGTTAGGCTGAAATATTTAATCTCGCAGAGTCGGCGGAGTCAGCGTTTTTGAACTCATGATTTTGAAATGTTTGCACACTCTGTATGGACTATTCTCATTTTAATTGATGAAAAAAAAAATATGTTTTAAACGAAAATGTAATGTGTGTTTTGTAAATATTAAGGTAGTTCCATATCAAACTTAATCATTTCCAAAGCACACGAATTTCTACACAATTTCTTGTAGCCTTTATAGCCAATGGCGACAAAGTGTAAAGCCCGGCAATAGGAACGATAGCCCGACTGTATACTTGTTTATAGCTTCGTATAGCATAACTGTATGGTTTGCTCCGCTTTCTACAGCCAGCCATATGATTTTCAATAGCCTTCTTTAGTCGGCTATAAGAACTTCTATGGTATTTTGAAACGCAGCTCCTATCGCCAATTTTTACCAGGGCTTTCACAATTGGTCTATATGGACGAAAAGAACTCAAATTTGTTCATCTTCAAAACTGAAGATAACTAAGGGAAGTTTTCACCCCCGCCCATGGAGAAACTTAGGAGCAATTCTCGATTGCTTCGATTTGAAATTTTCGGTAGGACTTCAAATTCCTGTAGGAAACCTGTTAAAATTTCTATAATCAGCCCGCATATTCGTTAAGTATCTTAATATTCGTAACGACGCCAAAAAACCATGCAGAAAGGGGTGCCATATCGATGGCTGAAGTGCAAAACCGCGTATTTCTATTGCGATGTTTCAAAATGTCCGCTCCTGTTTAATTTTTTTCAAAGAGAGACAGGCCAACGCTTTAACTTGAAATTTGTTCGGAATATTCTGTTAATAGAGAAGAAAATTAAGGAAGTTTTCAAGAAATTAAGTTGACCAGTTTTCTGAAGAGATAATATAGTATGTCAGGAATTCTGCAACGTCTTAAACGGAGATATGCGGTTTCGCACTTTGGCCATTGATTTGAATTTGTGACCACGCAAAAAAAGTCAGCAAGGGGTGTCGGTGTCGTATGCTGCCGTGCTAAGGAAGAACGTCGTATGAACATTCGAGAGTTGCCAAATTTACTTCGATAAAATGTTTATTTTTGAGGGAAAGTTATGAATATTTATCCTTCAAAATTTCAGAATCTTTAGATGAAACTGCGAACAAAGTTATCTGATAAAATTGGGAGGAAAATATTCATAAGTTTAACAGAAAATTCGCGTATGAAAGGAAATTTGGCAACGCCTGAAGGTTTATACGGAGTTTTCTCCAGCACTGCCGTGCTAAAGCAAGAACGCCGTATGAATCTTCAGGCGTTGCCAAATTTCCTTTGATGAAACACGAATTTCCTGGTAAATTTATGAATATTTTTCTTCCATTTTTTCAGATAATTTTGCTCGCAATTTCACCTAGAGTCCCTGACAATATCAAGGAAAAGTATTCATATCTTTTCTCAAAAATAAAAATTTTATTGAAGGAAATTTGGCAACTCTCGAATGTTCATACGGCGTTCTTCCTTAGCACGGCAGTATAGGTGCCTGTGTTGCGTAACACAAAATAAAAAAATCAATAATTTTTATTGTACAAATTACAATATTTAAAATTTCTCAATTCTCAGACTTTCGAGCGACAACTCATCAAAGATTGCCCGATGACTGGTCGAAAATTTTACCAAAAACAGGATTCAATACATCTTTTCGCTCGCGGCCAACCTGGGTCCATTTTCTCAAAAGTTCATCTTTGCATTTTCTACTCCCTTCCGTATAACATGGCAGCGATGTGAAGCAGCCAGTTGGACATCATATAGCCATCAGGGACCACAATTTCCGCCTCAGTTCAGAGATAGTGTATGTAGCATCAGTTTCTCCATGCTCAAAAAAGGGTTTTTATCAAGGAGTCAGAAATTATAGTTCCAAATTGCGAAATGCAGTCCAATTGACTCGTATTGCGTACATCGTCACTTTCCGGCCAAAGTATCAAAAACGCCATGCATCGTTTAATAATTTCAGCCGCCATTTTATTTTTTTATAGAGCAATAAATTGTTGGTTGAATCTGTTTGAAAATCTCACTGAATTTTATCGGCAGCTTAAAGAAAATTCAGTGGAATTTTCGGACAGTTTCGTTGAACAATTTCTCTTTAAAAAAATAAATGGCGGCTGAAATTCTTAAACGCCTTAGTAAAAATGAGTCAGCCTGATGTCAGGCCTGCCGTGCTAAGGAAGAACGCCGTATGAACATTCGAGAGTTGCCAAAATTTCCTTGATGAAACGTGTATTTTTTACGCAATTTAAGTATACTTTTCCTTGAAATTTTCAGTTATTTTAGATTAAATTGCGTACAAAATTGTCTTAAACTTTTGGGGGAAAATATTTACAATTTTCCCAGTAAATGCGGTTTTTTTCGAGGGAAATTCGGCAACGTCTGAAGGCTCATCAGGCGTTTTTCCTAAACGGCAGAGGCTATGTTTCATAAGCTACCCTGGGTCAGACTGATGTCAGACTGCTATCAGACCGATGTCAGACTGATGTCAGCCTGAATCAGTCTGACTCGGGGTAGTTTATGAAACATAGCCTGACGTGAGGCTGACTCACTTTTACAAGAGCGTCGCATGGCGTTCGTGATGCTTTGGCCGGAAGGTGACGACACCCTGTTGCACGGATCAGTAGACGTTATCGGAGCTTTCATTGAGCCTGCTGTAGTGGCGGACGCTGTACTTGGCGGTGTCAACATTGAGCTTGATTCTATTGAGGCGTCGCTTGATCATGTAGACGGCCACCGCTGCGGCGCCGATGAGGATGGTGAGCCACACTCCTGCCAACATCTTGGAGTGCACCGAGTGGAGATGAACTCGGGTCGCCAGGAAATTCGACGATCCCATATTCCGCAGTCCCGGCGGATTCACACAACTGCAACAAAAAATTCCCGCCTATCATTAATCTGCGGACGTATACTTTGTTTACGATGGGCTGTGGGTGACCACTAGATCAACAGGGTTGTCACTGTTAGGGTATACCGGGGAAACCTGGAAATGTCAGGGGAAATGACGGAACTGTCAGTATAAAATTTTAAGTCGCCTTTATTTGATAACTAGCCGTGATTAGCTCGCTCTGCGAGCTGTCACGCCTAGCCGCGGACAGAGGCGGATTGGCCATGGGGGCGGGGAGACGATCGCCTCCTAACAATACGCCCTGAGGGCTCTGGAGGGGCCTCCGTGGAGATTGGTTTTTCGAGTCATCGTTTTTTCCCCGTAATGTTGTAATTTTCGAATCCTTTTCAGTCACCACAAGACCCCAAAATCCTTGAAAATGTGTCACTAAGAAATATAAAAGGCCACCTACAGCTCATGATGCATGATATATAGGGAAATGTAGTGGGCTCCTGGGGTCCCAGACGTGATGAAGGGACCCCCGAAGAATCCTTAGAATGGGTTATTTTGAAGTTCAGATACCTACTCTTGAGTTTGACTCCAAAAAATGCTTAAAATTGCGTTTGAAAAGGGCGAAATATTCACAATTTTCGGGGAGAGGGGCCCCCTGAACAACAGGAGGGGCCCCCAAATGTAGGTCGCCTCCTAATTTTTTTCCTGCGACTCGCTCCGCGAGCCGCCCTTCATAGCTTAAGTTTAATGCAAAGACAACATCTCCGTCTCCATCCTCTTATTCACCGATTTGCACAAAAATCGATGAAGCAGGAGCCGAGAAAGAATTTGAAGCGACGCTCGCCATCTTAGATTTCGAGATTTTGAAATTTTAACAAAAATTTGAGTTTCCCGTCGAAAAATATTCCCTCACTCCGAGCTTTAACGACGCGATTGCTGACGGAGGTAAAAAATCCTTCAAATAAGACGAATACCACTTTAAATACGAAGAAGTATTAAAAATTGTAGCACGTCTAGTTGAAGGCGCTTTACGTCTAGTCGCAGTGCCAGTATGTATGAGGTAGGCAATAGACTAACTAACGGCAACTCACAAGAAATCCTACATATAGTTAGTCCATCATTGTATCTCTTAGTCTATAGGAACCACCCATTTCAACCAAAAGGGTTGCTCCATACTCCCTATGTCTTCTTTGTCCTTGCCTATCAATTTCAATAATCAGCCCACAGAGCTGCACCGAAAAAAAATTACCAAGGTCCGTTGGTACCTTTATCATCTCACTTTTTGTACCAATTATTGGTCATTTCACCAAGACAGACTGGTAAACTTACCTAAAAACCGGTATTTTTACTGTTTTTCTAGGTAAGAATACCACTTTTATTGGTAATCGATTCCCGGTAACTTTGCCATTTTATCTCGGTAATTCTACCATAGTCGATAAAAAATATTGGCGTTTTTACTAAGGTCCAGTAAAATTACCGAGATTGTTCAATAATTTTACCGAGATTTCTCGGTAAAAATACCAATTCCTTAAATGGCAATTTTACCAAGAAAAAACTGGGATTAAATCTGCCGTGCTAATGGAAGAACGCCGTATGAACATTCGAGAGTTGCCAAATTTCCCTTCATAAAACATGAATTTTTGACGACATTTACGCACATTTTTCTTTGAAATCTTCAGATATTTTAGATCAAATTGCGTTCAAAATAGTCTGAAAATTTTGGAAAAAAATATGCACAATTTTCTCAGTAAATTCGGGTTTTATCGAAGGGAACTTGGCAACGCCTGAAGGCTCATACGGCGTTCTTCCTTTGCACGGCAGAAATAGAACCCTGAATTCTTGGTAATTTTACCCTTTTCTCAGTAAATACGCCGGTATTTTTTTTCAGTGTGCCACCGTCAACTCTCAGTCTAAAGAAACCCTACACGTAAATCTCTGTGGGTGAAAAGTGATTGGTGAAAAACGCACCGAAATTCGGGGACGGTGAGGGCGGGTGCCAGATGGAGTCTCCACATCCAGTGGATGCGTCTGTCGCAGCTCCACGGGTTCCCCCGCAAATCCAACCACTGCAATCTCAGTAAGACCGGCTCCAACTTCTTCGGCAAGGTCGTCAGGGCGCAGTGCGAGAGGTCCACCCATCGCAGCTTCCTGTTCCCCCGCGAGAACGTGTCCTCGTCAAGCCTCACCAAATTCCTGCAGCTCCTGCAATCAATTCCAATATATTTACCGAAGTAGCATTGTCATCTACTTTCTAGGTGGTGCTCATCAAGAAAATGTCTACTTTCTAGGTAGAACAATTTTTTGAAAGAAAATAGGTATAAAGTAGATCTAGAAAATAGACACAAGAAAAAAGAAAGAAAATACATTTTTTCCTTGCATTTTCTTAAAAGAATAACATTAAGAAATTGGCTAGAAAATGTACGCTCATAACGCGTTCCGGAGAGTACAAATAGTTATAATTGCGCCTTAGCAATGCGATGGAAGATTGATATTAAATCAGCCTCCACACTGCGGACTGGTCAGTTTCCCTTTACTGCTGTTGCAGTTTTGACCGCAAAGTTTTGGTGTGATCAAGTTATGCTTGTATTTAGTGAAAAGATAATATTTGAGAAGAATTAAAAGTAAACAAGCTCAGGAAGAAATAGAACTAAATAATATGAACTCAATTTAACGATCACCTTAAAAGGCATCGAAAAAGTACTGCATTCTTTCTGCTTTGGAGGTACTGAATTTTTAGTAAATGTCCTGAAGAAGGGCTGCAAAAGTGCTTAAAATTTGCCGGCCAGTGTTTGTTGACGCCCATCTATGTAACGGAAGGTTCCTGATTCGGAAAGTTGTTAGTTTCGAAAACGCCTTCAAATTGGCGTGATACCTTACGCGTTCCGGAGAGTGCGAATAGTTGTATCATTGCGCCTTAGGAATGCGATGAAAGATTGATATTAAATCAGCCTCCACGCTGCGGCCTAGTCAATTTTCCTTTAATGCTGTTGCAGTTTCGACCGCAAAGTTTAAGTGTGATCAAGGTACGCTTGTATTTAGTGAAAAGATAATATTTGAGAAGAATTAAAAGTAAACAAGCTCAGGAAGAAATAGAACTAAATAGTATGAACTCAATTTAACGATCACCTTAAAAGGCATCGAAAAAGTACTGCATTCTTTCTGCTTTGGAGGTACTGAATTTTTAGTAAATGTACCAAAGAAGGGCTGCAAAAGTGCGTAATATTTGCCGGCCAGTGTTTGTTGACGCCTATCTATGCAACGCAATTATCCTGATTCGGAAAGTTGTTAGTTTCGAAAACGCCTTCAAATTGGCGTGATACCTTACGCGTTCCGGAGAGTACAAATAGTTGTATCATTGCGCCTTACCAATGCGATGGAAGATTGATATTAAATCAGACTCCACGCTGCGGCCTGGTCAGTTTTCTTTTACTGCTGTTAGTGCCATGGAAAAGCATTGCGGGTATAGGACGGAACGAGCCCGGCGCCCGTTTCTGCCGCCAATCCAGGCCCCCCTCTACCTTCTTCCCCCTTTGGCACTTATCTTTCCGTTTTATAGAAATACGTCCATTTGAAGAAAGCTACGTGTATTTTTCCTTGAAATGTTCTGATATTTTAGATTATACCGCAAACAAATTCGTCTGCAAAATTTAAAGAAAAATATTCTTAATTTTCCCCGTAAATTCGCTTTTTATCAGAGGAAATTGAGCAACGCCTGACGGTTCATACGACGTTTTTCCTTAGCTAACCACTCGGGCCCATGTTTTCAATTTTTCAGTGCAGTTTGAGATTGACGAGTGGATCACTCTTTTTTACCAGGGATAGTGGCGTGGCGTGCTTCCCGAAATATCGTTTGATTCGTCTTTAAACCTACTGGGAAGGATCGATAAATATGTTCACAACGAACACCTTAATAATCAGTTCTTTACCATAGCTTCAAATGGGAACATATCAATACCTAACCGATCATTAACGCCTCGCTACTGAACAGGACAACATTTTCGGCTCCAGCAAATCGGCAACATCGTCTATTCTCCATTTAAACCTATGGAAATATATCGATTCTTGGAGGGGCCAGGTCCTCCGAAAAGAATGGAGATGTTGCATGCGTGAGGGATTTGCGATTTGACCATCGATTCTTATGTAAAAGTTCGTGAGAAACACGATGGTGCCACTACTGGTTTTCTCTGAAATCATCTCCCAAGCTCAAAAAAGCTCTCAATGTGAGGCCAAAATGGAGGGAATATCCCATATCCCACCCTGCCCTGAGAGTCCACCTCTACATCAAAACAAACTCTCCATGCAAAGATAGGGAGCCAATACAACATTGACAGGGCTGCCACTTCATTTGGGGACTCCAAAACTGAAAACACGGCAACCCTGCTAATGTATTTGCTCCCTATCTTTGCATGGAGAGTTTGTTTTGATGTAGAGGTGGACTTTCAGGGTAGGGTGGGATATCCCCTCCATTTTGGTCTCAACTTGAGAGCTTTCTTTTAGCTTGGGAGTTGATTTTCAGAGAAAACTAGTAGCACCATCGTTTTTCTCGCGAACTTTTACATAAGAATGAATGGTCAAATCGCAAATTCCTCACACATGCAACATCTCCATTGATTATTTGGTATAGGTTTAGATGGAAGAAATCCGGTGTTGCCAAATTGCTGGATCCGCCTCTGGCCCTGGGGAATTATGAAAGTGAACTCACCTGAAGGAGACCTCTTCCAAATTCTCCAGCTCGCCGAAGGTCCGCTTGAGGGTCTCGTTCAAGTTGGGCATGCGATCGAGCTTCAAATAAACCAAGTTGTTGAAAGCGCTGAGCCGCGTCAGTTCCTGGGGCGTCGCCTCCGTGCCCGAGAGGTCCAGATCCCGCACCCCGATCGGGACGTTCTCGATGCAGCGCAGCGGGTTATGAGAGATGAGCAACTTCTCCAGGGCCACCTTCTCCGGGGCTGGTGGAGGTGAGATCGCTCCGATCAGGTTGTTCGAAACGTCCAGGATCTTCAGTCCCGGCACGTTCTGTACGAAATTAAAACTTCCAAGTCACCAACAGAAAAATGGACGGAGTTAAACAGTGGCGTGGCGTGCTTTGCGATATATCGATTGATTTGTCATTTGAACCCATGGAAAAGGATCGATTAACAGGGTGTTCGCAGCGAACACCTTAATAATCGATTATTTACCACGGATTCAAATGGGGAAATATCGATAATCGATCACTCACGCCACGCCACTGGAGTTAAACAGAAAGGAACCAAGCTACATCGGGATCGAACCGAGTAAAAGAGGTTTAAAGTTTGGCTCCTGCATAAGACTCAATGCAAACGATAAACTTCAAGTTCAATTCCTGCAAAATTTGCTCCAACAAAAACTTTGAATTTTTGGCCATAGATAGTAGAGCAGTGGTTGAGTTCAAAACCATTCATAATTCAATTTTTTCCAAAATGTGGGGTGGTTCCTTTCTGCTTAACTCAGTCCACATAAGAAACGAAAAACGGCGGAAACAAGGCTAAAAACATGTGAAAATTATCTCGGGACGTTTCGATGTCTTACGACACCACCACTAACCGCTAAAAAATACAATGAAAATAAAACAGAAATTAAAAAACTGGCTGAATTTCATTCTAACGCCTGGATGCAACTTTTTGAGCTTCGCAGATATCCGTGTTGCATAAGCACAGAGGTTAAGGCGTTTTCACTCTGCAGGCACTCACCGCACTTTACTCGTGGCGTGGCGGGAACGAATTTGCTCCCCATCTTTGCATGGAGAGTTTGTCTGGATGTGGAGGTGGACTCTCAGGATAGTGTGGGATATCCTCTCCATTTTGGCTTCAACTTGAGAGCTAATTTTGAGCTTGGGAGTTAATTTCAGAGAAAACCAGAGGCACCATCGTGTTTCTCGCGAACTTTTATATAAGAATCAACAGTCAAATCGCAAATTCCTCACGCATGCAACATCTCCATTGTCCATAAAGAACTGTTGAATCCCTGAAAGTACACTGGAAAAAAAAAAAAAAAAACACATTGGATCTAGAGTCCAGACTCTTGAAAACATTGACAAGGAAAAGGACTCTTGATTCAATCAGATTTAAAGCTTAAATCAAAAGGAAATTCGCTCAAATTAAGAGGCTTGGTTCTTGGTTTAAGCAAAAATCCGATTGAATCAAGAGTATTTTTTCTCGTCGATGTTTTTAAGAGTCTGGACTCTACATCTAATGGGCCTGTTGCATGCAAGAGATACAGCCGTGCAAATAGACTTTTGAGAGGTTAAATGACACGAAAATTACGATGGTCACATTAAAAAAGTCTGAAATACACTCCTTACTGCGCAATTTGTGTTGTTAGGAACGCGCTTTTTCAAATTTCCCGCGTCTGGGGGCAGTTTTCTAACGGAAATAATTAACGGCAACTCGCGGCTATTTCCGGTCAACTAAAACTGACAACATAACCTAAAAATCGGAGTTCGTGACATCGTGAAATGAAATGTAGAAGGATTGCGTTGGATATTTAAAAGTTGATCGATTTGGTTACCGCATAAAGCGTATATGGACCACTATAAGAGATCACGTTGGGTTTGTAAACAAACTGAAGGAAAAAATAACAACAACAACAATGACTCGGCATCTTCCGGAAATCACCGAGCCCGCCGTTTGCTCGTTTCCGGTGATTAGAAAACTGCCCCCAGACGCGGGAAATTTGAAAAAGCGCGTTCCTAACAACGCAAATTGCGCAGATAAGGAGTGTATTTCAGACTTGTTTAATGTGACCATCGCAAAGACATAAAGACGGAGGGCTAAAAGCAAAAAATGAAGCTTCTTTTCAACCACCTCTACTATTGGCTAGAGGATTGGCGGCGAAATCGGGACAAGTTTGAATTCAAATATAGGGCGGGAACTGAATAAAATAATTGCGGAAACAAAGTATTTTAGGTTGATTTTTGCCCAAATTCAGGTACAAACTCATATTTTTTTAACTCTAGGTTAGTTTCCGTCGGTCGTCGACAGATTAATTTCATTTGGGAGTAACGTTGATCTAGAACTGTAACGGCCTGTTTGAACCTGCAGAACCACCATAAGCAGAAGAAAAACTAACTTTATCTGAGATTACTGCCTGTTACCGAGCAAAAGTAGGTGTATTATGTTAGGACGCAGAACAAACTTTCTTAGTATATTCGTTTTAGGAATTTAAAATACGTTTCGAAGAAGAAATATGCAAAAATCAAGAGGACAAGTTCAAATCAAATTTCCGTTTGCCGCCATGGATTCCCGCGCTCATTTACACACTCACACAAGCGCGCAGCGCCGAACCTAGCTTCACTTTTTCCCCGTGCTTTTAGATACGAGCGCTCCGTCTTTATGTCTTTGGACCATCGTAATTTTCGTGTCATTTAACCTCTTAAAAGTCTATTCGCGCGGCTGTATCTCTTGCATGCAACAGGCCCATTTGTTTTTTTTTTCCAGTGTAATAAAGCTGACGCCAAGAGGCCAGTGGAGGGTCTCTCGTCTCTGCTTCTACCATTGCCAACTTAGCAATGGAGGGTCTCTTGTCTCTGAAATAAAGCGCCCTGGACGGGATCCTACCTGAAGGAAGCCCCAGCTCAGGTGCTCGAGCTTGTTGAAGCTGAGGTCGAGGACTTGGAGGCGGGCGAGGCTGCGGAGGCCGAAGTGGAGGGCCCTCGTGTCGTTGAGCCGGTTCCTGGACAGGATGAGGATGTTGAGGCCCGCGAAGTCCGAGAGGGCCCGCTCGCTCACCACCGAGATCTCGTTGTCGGAGACGTCCAGCATGTAGACGACGCGCTTGAGCCCCGCGTCGTGGCCGCTCACGTTGAGCCTCCGCATGTGCGTGTGCGCGCAGTTCAGGAGCACCTTGTTCTCCTCGTAGGTCTCCGTGAAGCAGCTCGGTGAACCGGTCGCGCTAGTCGTCGACAGGGTGGCCACGCTGAGCCAGGCCAGGAGAATGAGGCGATTCGCGATGGGCATCGTCCTGGAGATCACCATTCATCGCCGGAAATAGGGAAAAATCAGGGAGTTTTCACCAAGGCCAATCATTCCCCTCCTTTCTTTACGCCTCCTCTGAAAATTGAAAATGAAAAAAATATAATAATAAAAAAAAAACTTAGTTTTTCCAGTACGATACTCGATGAGGTCACCCCATGCGTAATACAAATTCCTGAAAAGCTGGAAATAGCTGAAAATTCCGGGGATTCAGGAGATTCCGGGAAAAGTTCCGATTATTTGAAAAGTTCCGAATTCCGGAATTAATTCCGGGAAATGGTAGAACTGAACACAAAAAACACAAACGTTGGCACATGGCATTTGCGCATTGGCATTGGTACATTGGCGGATCTGGCAATTTGGCAACACCGGATTTCCTTCATTCAAACCCATGCTGAATAATCGATTCGTGTGAGAGCACCTGGCCCCTCCAAGAATCGATATATTTCATTATCATTAGGTTTGAATGAAGGAAAGACAATGTCGCCAATTTGCTAGATCCGCCAATGCAATGTGCCAATGCCAATGCGCCAATGCCATGCGCCAATGCCATGCGCCAATGTGTGTGTGTGTTCTGCCATTTCCCGGCCCTGGTAAAAATTGGCGATAGGAGCTGCGTTGCAAAAGACCACAGGAGTTCTTATAGCCGACTGAAGAAGGCGATAGAAAATCAAATAGCTGGCTGTATAGAAAGTGGAAAAAATCATACGGCCGGGCTACACGAAGCGATAAAAAATTATACAGCCGGGCTATAGTTCCTATCGCCGGGCTTTACACTTTTTCGCCTGGCTGTTGCTTTTTCGCCATCGGCTATAAAAGGCTATAAGAAATTGTGTAGAAATTCGTGTGTTTTGTAAATCCTTAAGTTTGTACGGAATCACCTTAATATTTACAAAACGCACATTATATTTTCCTTTACTACATATTTTTTTTCATCAGATAAAATGAGAATAATCCATACAGAGTGTGCAAACATTTCATAGTCATAAGTTGAAAAACGCTGACTCGAGATTAAATAAGAGAGCCTAACTCAAAGCGGAGCGGCGGCGCACTGGCGCCTACAAACCTAACAGGGATACTTCACGCATTGCAAGTATCCCTGTTAGGTTTGTAGGCGCCAATGCGCGTTTCTCGCTGGCTGCCCGCCTGCCGCGCCGCGCCGCGCCGCAGCATACCACGGCGCTTGAAGCAACTATTTCACACCAGAGGTATTGCACAGTATCATAAGAAATTGAAAGCGCTCCAACATATTAGGAATGGCAGGCATCCTTCAAAAGTACGCAGAGCTGCGCGTTCGCGTTGGCTGCCCGCCCGCCGCGCCGCGCCGCAGCGTTCCACGGCGTCTGAAGCAACTATTTCACACCAAAGGTATTGCACAGTATCATAAGAAATTGAAAGCGCTCCAACATATTAGGAATGGCAGGCATCCTTCAAAAGTACAGAGCTTTCCTCGCAAAATAAATCAAGATACTACGGTCCAAAAAGAGAGCGGTAGTCCAAAAACTCACTAAGTTCTAGCATCCGTAATTAGTCCACTTTATCACCAGGCTATTGCTTAATCGCCATCGGCTATAAAAGGCTATAAGAAATTGTGTTGCCGGCTGTAGAAGCTATTGGAAATCGTACAGCCGGCTCTAGGTCCATGGTGTTTTGGAACACAGATTCTACTGCCAATTTTTACCAGGGGGAATTAATTCCGAAATTCCGAACTTTTCAAATAATCGAAACTTTTCCCGCAATCATCTGAATCCCCGGAATTTTCAGCTATTTTCGTAAATTCCTCGGAATTTGCGGTATTTTGCCAATTTGACCATTTATTTGATCAAATTTCGGGACTTTTTGATCAAATTTGACGATCCTTGGAACTAAATCGACCGGGCATATTTCGGAATGTTTCCCCGGAATTTTTCTCGGAACTTTGGCAAATCGGAATATGTTTCCGGAAATCGGAATTAATTCGAAATCTTTTGATATAGTAAAATGGCAGCACTGCGTAGTTCCGTTTGGGAAAATCCGGAAGCCGTACGATTCACATGGCAGAGAAGAAAAAGTTTCAGCACGAAACAGAGGAAGGAATAAGGAAGAAGATAGTACGGTGGGTACGATCACAATGGACGATTTTTTTATTGGAAATTGCCATCGGGAGGTTATACTAGATGTTAAGGTAGTTTTTTTTTTGCCCGTAGAACCACCTTCAAATTCGTGCAGGATCCAAGATGGCGGCCAATCTTTTTTTTTAAGTGCTATATCTTTGTTGCCAATTGTCCGATATTGATGTTCTTTTTTTCAAGTAGAAGCCAAAAGAGTCCATAATAAAAATAAATTATAAAATTTACGACAAAACCAATAGTTTTTCCAAATGGTTTTAAAAAAACCAAAATTTTAAAGTGAAAATTAAAACAATGAGCAAATCACAAACTTGTTATTTTTCGGGAATTGTAGATTATTAGCGAATTTAAATTGATTCTCCTAGGTCTAACGAAGTACGTTAGTAATTTGTCAGTTCATACTACTTACTCCTGAATCTCCGGAAGTAAGGATATAAGCTCAAAAAGCACAAATATACAATTGTTTTTGTAGGTATGGCTCTAATTGGACCCTGCTACATTGAACTCAGCCCACCTTCGATGTAGAATTGTGTAAGGTCACTTATGTTATCTAGAATTCCGTAGGTCATACTGAACACCGCAATGTAATTAATAAATCGTTTTACACTTATCCGTCGAAGGACGCGATTATCATTGGGTTTCGACGCGCACTAAAAAAATCTACCTGGGAGTCTTTTTTTCCACTATGGTTCTACGTGCACATTTCAAAAAAATGCGTTTGACGAGCAAAGCATGTTGGGTCTCTCACACAGCTCTGTTTGTTTGTTTCTTTTTAAAACTAAATTTTTGATCATTACAAGACTGACATTGCAATGAAAAAAAATCACGCGAGTAAGGGAAAAATTACACTGGAATGTTCATTATGAATAAGACGCGAACTGCTCAATATTGTAGGCGTTCGTATGACTGATTCCTCGCCGATTTTTTTTTCGACACCTCAATCAACTACAACAGTTGAGATGGAGACAGAGTACATACTCATGAGTTTCTGCACTCGAGTATACAAAGTTCTGTCGGGATTATTGCCGGGTTTACCCAGACTTATCTTTGTAGTTTCGCCCGTGAAGATAAGTGGGACAAGATAAATACGTTGATCCTCTCAGTGCATGAGAAGAGAACCCACGGCGCGGCGCTTACTGCCGCGCCAGCGGGCCGATTATTGAACTTGATAGACAAAGCTATAGACAAAGAAAACGAAGAAAAAATGGATGGATCCAATTGTGGAAGCGGTTAGAGTACTTATATACGGGAGAGTATTGCCATCTCAATCCTTTTACTGCAGAAAAAGTGTCTCACTCTCTGATTGGTCGGCTATCATGGAGCCCCAAGGTTGGCCCAATGTAAACGAACCCGAGCTCCTCCGCTCCTAGTCTGGCCCAATGTAAACAAACAAGATGGTGACAAAGTTTTACAAAGTTCTAGACGTGATTACGGATGTGATTGAAATTTTTTTTATTATCAACCTCTGAGCTGAGTTCGAATCGAACTTTGATGAGTATTTTTGCCGAAAATTAAACTGTGAGTGAGATTATCATTCATTTCTCAGCCGATAGTACGTGTTCCTCTGGGTTAGGTTTGTTTACATTGGGCCAACTATAGCCTGAAATACTGATGAACCGTAACGTATTAAAGGTGTGGTTCTTTCGATATTTTTCCTCTAAAAAAACCACGCCTTTATTACGTTGAATTTCTTCGTCAAATTTGGTACATAAGGTTTTTAGACTCATGACAACAGAAATGCGACCTCAAAATTCGAAAAAAATGACAAGTAGCTGAAATTATGGAACGAATCAATGCGATATATCGCATGTCGTTTTGACACAAAAAATTGCGTTCGTCAAATCACCTTAACGAGCCTTAAGGGTCTGAAGATGGTGATAATTTAATTCCTTTAATATTTTCCCGAATCCCCATTTTGGGCGCTTCTGGGTACCAGATGCGCCCTTTCCAACCGTTCGACTCCCCCGATGTAACATGTACTATACTACATGCCCTTTTGCCTTATGGGTAATGACGCCATTCTGGTACACCCGGGAAAATTGGATTTTTTTCTGCATCTGGTATTCGTAAAAGTTTTCGTGAAATGTTTTGCTTTTAAGCATAACAATCTCGCACGGACGTATTACCTGGTTAAAGTATTTTAGGGCCTCCTTATGCTTTAAATACTTATATCCGAGGCAGTACTTTCAGATCGATTTGAAAATATTACGAACAGTCACGTGATCTCTTCATTTTAGTGACGTATTACTGTGCTACTTTGTGATTGGTTCATTTTCTTGGCGCAGCATCGACACGTCAGCTGTTTGCGGCATTGAGCGGAAGGTTTAAGGTTATGTCATGGACCAAGAGAATGAATAAGGACCTCCAACTCCAGTTAGCGGAGACATTAGCGCTGCCTGGTCACGCCGTGAATATGGGTCCAGCCCGCGCCGATGTCACCGATGTCACCGCCGGCCGGCCGGTCCCTCTCTTCCCCGCGACCCGCGCTTCCCCTCACCACTGCTGAACTCCTCTTCACGCGGCCCCGCTCCCCCACGACCTGCGCGCCCTACCTCGCGGCGTCGCGACGCCGCTGTCCGCTAGATCGCGTTGACGCACCAGCTTTAGAGGTTCCGCCGCTCTTTCCCGTCGTCTGATTTACAGTGCATCCTTTAGGTTTCTGTCGAATTGTTTGAAAGAATCGATTACGCGAATCGATTCGATTTTTTTCGAAAGATCGATTAATCGATTTAAAATCGTACCTCAAAAATCGATTTTTAAAATCGAATCGAAAAAATCGTTTTTTCCCGCGCACGAGCTAATTTCAGGCTTAGAAATTTTTAAAGTGAAAGAAAGTTCTACTAGTGGCGTTGATTAAATCGGTAGGTAGGATAAAATAAGTAGGTAGTGAAAGTGAAAGTTCAACTAGTTCAAGGAATGTTTGACGTTTGACCGTTTTGACGGTTAAGAAGTTTTGTTTACAGTATTCATTCAAATTTCAAAGAGGTTATGGTCGTTATGGTGCTTGAAGATCTGTTCAGCAATTGCAATTAAACCTAAAAGAATGTATTAGAAAGTTTACCAAACGCTAAATACCTTCCTTCTGGACCCGCGTTTGAACGTAAGTAGGTTTGACGTGACGTTTAAAGAGTAATTTAAACTTTAAACAGAGCGAAAAAGTCTGAACGATTTTTTCGATTTTTTTAAATAGAAAATCGATTGAATCGATAAATCGCCTCTCACAAAATCGATTCAAAAAAATCGATTTTTTCTCGAGAAAAAATCGATTCGTCAGAATCGAATCGAAAAAATCGACATCCCTATCACCACCAGCTCAAATTCATCACAAAGTGCTCACTGCTTGTGGAAAGTTTCAGATCTTCGCGGTCGATCTGATGTTTTGAAGGGTTTAACGGTTAATGAATCCCACTTAAAACTCCATCTTCGTCAGTCTTCGGGTGCATAAGTTGGTAGTAATATGCTTTGCCAAAGAAGCGCCCTCCAACGCTTGGGCGTTGGAACTGCTTGTTTCTATTCTACCCATCTCTCAATCTAAATCATACCACGTCTATCACATAAACCTCCATATCATTTCAATTTGTCTGCTATAGGCCCCACAGAGATATAAGCCATTAACCCAACAGGAAAAAGAAAAAGAGAAAAATAACGGTGGCCGTACCGTGAAGTGAGTGCATGGGATAGATGGGATATGGTATGGAAAATCGATGGCTAAAGTGCGAAACAACGTATCTCCCTTGCGGTATCCCAGAATCTCCGCGTCTTTTTCAAGAGAAGGAGCCTAACTGTTTAGCTTGAAATTCGAAAAGACTGTCCCTCTACCTAGGAGGAAAAATCAGGGACGTTCATAAAAAATTACATCGACTAGTTTTCCAAAGAGAAAATAAAGAATGACAGGAAGTCTGTGACATCGCAAACGGAGGTACATGGTTTCGCATTTTAGTCATCGAAATTTTAAGGCTCATATCTTCGTTGATACGAAACGTAGCCAGTTTAAAAGTCGTTTCATTAATTTTCTCGAAAAAGTTCCTTCAGAAGCACCCCTAAAAGCGAATTGTGCGCTAGCATTTGATACTAGCCTATTACTCTGAGTTTTCAAAACGCCTTCAAATCTTGCTCCTGCAATTTATTCTGCAGGAAATCATAATTTCCAATACGCTCATCAATTCAAGCTCAAGCAGGGGTTCTGAGACTCACTTATGATTGTTAGAGAGTCTGTAAATAAGAATTTTAAAATGTTAGGGTGTAGTATGGAAACTTCGGATATTTTGTGTTAACTACCATCCATTTTCAAAGATGTGTATGGTGGTAATTGGTAAGACTTGGCTTTGTTCCGCCATGAGCAGAGATTCTCTTCCTAGAATCGCCTCAGCTTGTCCTCCAAGAATCGTATGTTTTAACTATGCCTGTAGTTGTCCAGCTTGATAACAACTGCAAAATGTTTTAATTTTTTTTTTTTTTTAATTTTTTTTTTTTTTTTTTTTTTTTTTTTTTGTGCTGTGGAATCGACACAAAAATATCAAAAATTTAAATCCTCCTGTTACTGAATTTACACTTTTTTTGTTGTACCACTCTACATCCAGTAAAAGTATCTCTTCGTAAATCTCAAAATTTTCTTAAAAAGCTAAAATAAAGTGTGAGTGACTGAAATATTTTGGATTTTTTCTTGTGAACTTTTTTGAAAAATAATAGAGCCAACTAGGCAGTGAGATGAGATTTAAGCTTGCACCCATAGAACTGCTGTGAAACTTAGAGGGTGTATTAAAGTTTTTGAAGGTGTTGATGTTTTTCGCCCTCACCAAATTAGCTTCTCAATAGTTAGACATTAACAGCTTAAAATACATATTTTTGTGAAAGAGATGTTAGAGGTTTTAACCAACCATGCTCTCAGTTTCAAATCGTTATTATTATGCAACCTGACGCCCTCTACTGGCTTAAAAATGAAGTAAAAACTCAAAGTTTATCATCACCAATAATATGTAGTGTGTTTCTCATTGGAAATCCGTGTTACAATTTTTTGCTCTGACGTGATAGAATTTGCTTTTTCAACAAGGTAGCATCCGGCTGCAAAAAGGCACTTTATCTCAGGAATAGTCATGTGTTTTTCTTTTTTTTAAAAATACCGATAAATAAAGGCAACTGAAAATAAACGGAAGCAAGTTTTGAAAACTTTATTAAATTTGACGTGCATGGTTTCCACAAAAAAGTCACTGGCGTCGGGTCTTCTCTAACTTTAGAAGAGAACAAATAAACCTGTCATTGTAGGCTGCCTTGCTACAGCTTACAAACAAACTATGTGCTCGGTGTAAATTTTGAGAAAATTGAAGAGAAACTTTGATCATGATTAACGTAGGGGCTAAAATTAGAGTTGCAAGTGCGAAAGGAAAAAGAAAAACGAATACTTCCTTGAAACTAAAATTGAATTCCTCATCATATTACACCTTAATAAGGAAGCGGGACACTGAATGTATTGATGTCCTATCTCAGCTCTGGCTACTGCTGCAGAAACACACTTGTTGTGAAGTAGTTTTGTGAAGTTTTCGATGAATAGAGAATTTGCAGAAGTTTTAAATTTTGTGAATTTCATATTTAAAATGATACAACTAGAAAAACTGAGGACGAGGATATCCTTGGTTTCTAAATTGAGCAATTATTGGAGAAAATATGACAAAATGACCTAATCTGCTGAAATGCATGTGTTTAAATAGAAAATACCACCAGATGACGTCGTAAGGTGGCACATTTTCTCACTTTTAAATCTATTTTTTTCCAATTTCCCATGCCAGAAAAAAAATTATGAAAATTACTGCGAACTCAGCTCATCGAACTACTCTCAGATGAAGCAATAAAATTTTTGTGTGCAAATTCTTTATTACGTTGACTAGTTTTTCAAGGGAACCATGGAGATGACAGGAAGTCGGAAACAGAGATACCTGGTTTCGTACTTCGGTTATCGATGTGTATCAAAGAAACCTTTTATACCTCCATCGAAAACATACAAAGCATCTTACTCCGTCTCTTGTGTGAACAAATCACTACCACTTTGCAAGACACGTATAAACGCAAAGGTCAACTATGCGTTGCACAATCCCTAGATATTTAACGGAAGCAAAAAGCGAATGACAAAACGCTAAGTTTGGAACATTGTCTGTGTCAGCACTGACAGAAAATTTTACCATTGCGGCGGCAATATTGACTTCCTACGTCACTCCGGGGACTGGTGTAGCCAAGTCTTCCTAACTTCGAAATTCAGCGATATTCGCATGGGACAATCGAAAGGAATTATTTCGAATGCCTTGCATGTGGCATTCAGCCGTACTCAGGAAAAGCACAGTATGAACATTCTAGAGTTGCCAAATTTCCTTCAATGACATTTTTATTTTCGAGGAAAGTTACGAATATTTTCCTGAGAAATTGTAAATAACTTCAGGCAAAGTTACGAGCAAGATTATCTGAAAAATTGAAAGACAAATATTTACAAATTCTCCCGAAAATTCGTGTTTTATCGAAGGAAAATTGGCAACGCCGAAGGTTCATACGGCGTTCTTCCCTAGCACGGCAGCATTTTCGATGGATACGGTTAAAAAATGTTTATCTTAACCCTAGCACTTCGAAATTTCCGACTAATTCTTACTTTTCCAAAAGGAAACTAACCTAAATATCTACTAAATATTTTCTGAGGGTATTTTTGAGTGAGTGGAGGAAATTTAAATCT
This sequence comes from Bemisia tabaci, assembly GCF_918797505.1. Lineage (NCBI taxonomy): Eukaryota > Metazoa > Arthropoda > Insecta > Hemiptera > Aleyrodidae > Bemisia > Bemisia tabaci. The sequence continues at coordinate 26,038,651 of NC_092801.1, read as the reverse complement.
GAGGATTTCAAGAAAAAGATTTGACTAGTTTCCTTCTTAAAAAAATAGAATATGAGCAGAAGTTTGCAATATCGCGATCGAAGATACGTCGAAATCGCAACTTTCGAGTTTTTGGCATTAAGACCGAAGGTTCTAGAAGGTAGTCATTAAAATTATCAAAATACTAAAAAGAGATTTTACACAAAAATAATCTGCAATTCGATCAATCATGGTGCAAAATTTACACAATATAGAACTGAGTACCTAATTTCCATACCCATTTAATAATTATCGTGTGAATGTCACGTATGAAATACGTTCCCTCCTCAAAAGATGATAGGTAGTCAGTATTTGGTAATTAAGTTGCCGTCGGAAACAAAAGCACAATGACTCATTTTTAGTCCTCTTGTTCCCCTCCCCACCAGTCATTTTTTATCACACAAAAACTTGAGCTCATTTTCTAGTACTTTTATCAGATTTTTATTACCTACCTATTCGTCTGATATTCCAAAGGAATTGTTCTGAAAATGTACTTCTGAGATTCTTCATGTACTTGCCTCGTTAAAAAAGAAGAAGAAAAACAGTAAAAACGGAAACAGAAAACGGAACAGAAAGTTCAAAAGATGTCTACTGGTCCGGAAAATCAAGAAATAGTACTCATTTTATGGGGACGTCGGGAAGTACTGAAAAGGTATGGAAATTCCTTAATAAGGTCCGGAATTTTTTGTTCCATGCCACGGGGTTTTTTAAAACAACCTGGAAAATATGCCATCCGTTGCGCGATGATTCTTAGTTCAGTATTTTCCTGCTCAATCGAGATTGTAAAGGAATTTGACCATCAGGCCACCACTGAGCTTAGAATTTCATGGCCACGTCGTTTTTTTTCGCAATTTCCGCGTGAATTTCGTCAAATTTCGAATTTCATCACTTGACGTCACCAAGAAAGTACTGAATTTTTCTGCTTGTGTGATACTGAATTTAAAGGAAAGGCACTGAATAAGTACTGTAAAAGTACTTGCAGGCCAATTTTAGTAGGCACCCTACTCATGCGACTCAAGAGTCCCGATTTGGAAAGTTGGCAGTTGCGAAAACGCCTTCAATTGTGGCGTGATACCTCACGCATTCCGGAGAGTACGAATAGTTGTATCATCGCGCCTTTGCGATACGATGGTGGATCAATATTACATCAGCCTTCACGCTGGGGCTGGCCTTGTCGGTTTTCCTTAGCCACTATTGCAGTTTTGACCGCATAGTTCAAGTGTGCTCAAGCTAGGCTTTGTAATCAGTAAATGAATGATTTTCAGGAAATATATAATTAAACCTTAACAAGCTACGTAATACATTGGTAAAAGGAACACTAATCATCAATCAACTTAAAGGTACCAAAAAGTATTCATATCCCTATATCTCGTTATCCCTCGTTGTAATTACCTATAAAAAGCAATTTTCGAAAACTCTAAAAAAACTTTTGAGCGTTTGTTTCAGGTCTTATAGCCTTTTTGGTAATTTTTTAGAGGAAAATTTAACCATTTGTGGTATTTAATCTTGAAAGAAATTACTACTTTTTAAACAGACTTTTCACATTATTTTTGCACATTTTTAGCGTCGTAATAATAAAGTTAATATTTTCAGAGATTTTTTACACTTTTCTTAACTCAAGTTTTACTTATATTGCACTTTTCGTAAATTTTACTCTCAAAAATACCCATGGGGATTTTCTAAAATGAACTTTTTAACAATTTGTACATGTTGTCTTATTAATATAATTTGCAAGTTTTACCAACAGTTTTGGCTAAATATCTTACCCCCTTTGCCAAGCGAGAATTAGACAACATTCGGATGATTGCCTTGCTAAGGCAGACCGCTGTATGAATCTTCAGGCGTTGCCAAGATTCCTTGGAGAAAAAACAACTTTATTGAGCCACTTATAAATATTTTTCTTCCAATTTTTCAGACATTATTCTTCGCAGTTTAATCTAAAATATCTGAAAGTTTCAAGGAAGTACATGCATAACTTCTTTCAAAAATAAACATTTTATCCCGAGAAATTTGGCAACTCTCGAATGTTCATACGGCGTTCTTCCTTAGGACGGCAGAATACTCTGAAGACTTTCCTCCTTGGCGAGGTAGTGCGATCTTTCTCAAGACTGTGAGGGATCGTGATAAAAAACAGAAGCAATTAAGGTTAAAAATTATATTTATTCAGGACACAAAACGGTAATAACAAGATAAGAGAATGTAAATAAACTTCCAACATCGGGGCGGGGGGTGAAAAAAATGAGAGTGAGAGTGGAACGAAAAGAAAGTACGTTAGCCAGCATTGCGATGAGGGGAAAAAGGTAACCACAGATATGTTTCAGGGTGCAGGAGCGGTCGTTTTAAGTCTCCTTCACGACCTCGGAAAGGAAATGCTGATCGAACCCGTCAATCTGTGAACATAATAGGTCAACAAGTTTTAATCAGAGTATGTTCTTCAAAATAGTAGGTAAATTTTCGTGGTCGATTACCATCACCACCATGGCTTGAAATTGATACACAATATTCTTAACATAGCAAAGTGCAAAATCGCCGACATTTTCAAGAGACAACGATTAATAGGCCTCCTTGCAGATAAAATTAGTTCACGGAAAAAATCATATTGCTGATTTAACAACTAATTTTGTATTTTAAAAAAGTGTCTGCCAAGTTTCAATGTAGATTTTACAATAAAAAAAATGCTAATTTAACCACTTTCGTGGTTAAATGTGCTTACCACTATTTTGCCGTGATAACGAAAAACGCCATATGAGTCTTCAGGCGTTGCCAAATTCCCTCCGGCAAATCAATAATTTTCAGAAAAATGTTTGAATCTCTGTCTACCAATTTCGCAGATTATTTTGCTTGTAATTTGATCTGAAACGTCTGAAAATGTGAAGGAAAAATATTCTTAATTTTCCCAAAGAATAATCATTTTACCGAAGGAAATTTGACAACTCTCAAAAGTTCATACGACGTTCTTCTTTAGCACGGCAGTATTGTAAAATGTACATTTGAAACATGTCGGACATATTTTTTTTTATAAATTAATTGTTAAATCAGCAGTCAATCTTTGTCCACGTTCGACAGGAAGTCTGCAACGCCGCATACCGAGGTACGCATTTATGCAGTTTCACCATCAACATCCGGATCTGACTCCCCCGCAGCTATGAGCTTTCCAAGATTTACTGTGTAATAATGCTCAAACATGTTTTGATCGAATATATGACCTGCGTCAAGGGCTCTCTGCTCCAAACTTAAAGTGGCCAGACATTTGATTCATGAGCTCAGGGTAGACCGCAACTTTTCCGAACGGATACTTCAGCCGCGGCCTCGTCCAAAATTATTCAAACAAGAGCCAGGCTCCCGACTAATTCGCGGTTCTATAATTCTGCCAGCAGGCATTTTATACTTTTACCGAGAGATACTCACGCTGTTGTCATGTCGACGGAGAAGCTACCAAACCACGTATCTCGTTTGCAGTGTTTAAAAATCTTCGATCCCATTTCATTGTATTAAAGAAAAAGAAATCAATATCATTCCTTGAAGTTTTCACGGAGATTTCTTCGGACAGGGAAGGAAAATCACGGGAGTTTTCTAGAATGGAGATGTTGCATGTGTGAGGGATTTGCGATTTGACCATAGATTCTTATGTATAAGTGCGCGAGAAACTCGACGGTGCCACTGTTTTTTCTGAAATCAACTTCCAAGCTCAAAAAAAGCGCTCAAAGTTGAGGGCGCAATGAAGGGGATATTCCTGCTATCCTGAGAGTCCACCTCTACATCAAGACAAACTCCCTATGCAAAGATAGGGAGCAAATACATTGACAGGGCTGCCACTTTATTTGGGGACTCCAAAACTGAAAACACGGCATCACTGCTAATGTATTTGCTCCCTATCTTTGCATGGAGGGTTTGTTTTGATGTAGAGGTGGACTCTCAGGGTAGGGTGGGATATCCCCTCCATTTTGGCCTCAATTTGAGAGCTTTTTTTGAGCTCGGGAGTTGATTTCAGAGAAAACCGGTGGCACCATCGTGCTTCTCGTGAACTTTTACATAAGAATCAACAGTCAAATCGCAAATTCCTCACACATGCAACATCTCCATTAAAGTTGAGTGATTTTACATTCCAAAAATAAAGTATGGCAGGACGTCTGCAACGCCGTAAGCCGAGATACGCCATTCTGCAGTTACACCATCGATACGTCAGCCACGTGATTTAAAGCCCATGGTAAAGTCGATCAGCACGGTGTCACAACGTGCCCTTTCGAATAATCGATTCGGATTGTATAACTGCGAGGTTTCTTTCTCAATCCTAGGCAGCTCGGTGCAACGTAAATATTGAAATAATGTACGCAGTAAAATTGGGATCCTATTACTATGATGCTGCCGTATTTTCACATCATTAGGCCGACCTTAAAATAACCAAGAGATTGACAATCATTGTAAGAAAGGTGGGCGATTTGCGATGCGAAACAAATCGCAACTTATTTCAGGTACATCGCAATAAATTTCAATTTGAAATACTGGGCATGTCTGACTGGTATGATTACTTTCTGCTCAAGAAGCATGCTACCGCTCTGTTAGGGGAATATAGATTCTACGGGGGTAACCCGAGAATATGACTGGTCAAATTAAACTCCTCAGAGTTTCCGTGTCAAAAATTGCACTAGTCATCAATATAACCTAAATTTTAATCATTAACATTTCAAATTTTATAGGAGATAAGTACTAAACCAAGATAAATTGAACTCAAGAATTATAACTAAATAAATGTAATGCTTTTTAATCGAAGAAAGTATTTGAAAATACAGGAACTTAACTAAAATTTTGATCTTAATTATATAGCTATTTAATTAAAGGAAAATGTAAAAGCTGAATTCGCTGATAAAATTAATTGTAATCGTCATATATTACCTACTCTAAAATCTATTCTAAATTAAATAGGTCATACTCTCATTCCAATTTTTGAATGACGGAATTTTAATTAATTTTTTAATTTGTTTGATTAGTGTTTTTTTTTAAATGTATATTAATTAAGATAAAGATCTTATTGATTCATAGTAACAGTATGATTCGCGCATTGTCCCCCTGGGATTAAATCGATCCATCCATCGACCTATCTAATTTCAATAAGAGGAGCCCCTTTTATTAATTAATCAAAAAACAACATGCACAGCACTCTAATACAGTAGCAATGAATTTACTAATCTATCTATTTAATTTCAATAAGAGGAGACCCTTCAATTAACGAATAGACAACATGCATAACACTCTTGTACAATAGCAATAAATACTTTGTAATTTCAATTCATTAAATTTTATGCTACTCGGGAAGTAGGTTTTCTCGCCCCTAAAAAGCACAGAGCTTACCGGAAATTTTGAACGCAGTTGAAAATGAACCGCGTTCAACAGAAAGAAACCAAGCTACATCAGCTATTGCCAAATTTAACCGGGAAATTTAATTTTTTACGTGAGAACGTTTGTGCGGATTCCTTTCAAAATTTCAAGGAATTTGCTTCGTACCCTGGAGAAAATTCACTGAAATTCGCACAAAAATCCGCACAACCGATTTCATGTATAAAATTAAACCGCCGAATTAAATTCATAGAGTACATAGAGTCGTAATGTAAATGGGAGAGCTGGCGCCATGTTCTGCTCGACGAGTTCCGAGCCCGGTGTGCGCCGAGTTCGGGTCACTTTTTCGATACATTTTCGATCCAAAATGGCGGTGTGGAATACATGGTGATTCCTATCTCCTTCGTTGTTGTTGTTGTTGTCATCGGATGGCCGGGTACCCGTGTATCGCAAACAATCGATTATGTATCGAAAAAGTGACCCGGCGTCACACAGGAGTCTCGGAATTCGGGACATGGAAAATGCTTAAAAGTGGCGCCAGCTCTCCCAATTACATTACGACTCTATGTACTCTATGATTAAATTCAGCAATAGCTGATGTAGCTTGGTTCCTATCTTTTAAACGCGGTCCAAACCATGGTTTTGAAGTTTATCTACCGTATAGCACCATAATCTTTAATCCGTCAAGTGGTCCGGTACTTCATCCCGAAATTCACTGGTGACAGCATTGTCCACCTTTCGGTCGTGGTATATCAGCGAGAAAAATCGATGCAATTAGTCATCCGAGCTTCTCATCACTTGCAAAGTAACTCTACCACCCCCATTCCCACCCATTCCCACCCATTCCCACCCATTCCCACCCCTCCCAGACTGACCACGCTCGACAGGAAACTTGGAGCTCATAATGAAGCCCCTTCCCCCTAATTAGCAATTCATTAAAGTTGCCGGCTTGGCCGTTGGCCTCTCGTGAAGGACGCGCTTAATCTTCACACCCCTCGAGCCTACCGACCCGAAAAAAAGCAACGGTGGCGAGGCGTGAATGGTCGATTATCGATATTTCTCCATTTGAAGCAATGGTAAAGAATCGATTATTAAGGTGTTCGTCGTAAACACCCTGTTAATCGATACTTTTCCATATGTTTAAATGGCAAATCAATCGATGTATCGCAAAGCACGCTGCGACAATGTTTCTCACCGCCGAGTGGGACCGAGCCGATGCTGAGAGAAACTTTCAGGAGCTCCGTGAGTGTGTGCGTATAATCTCTGTGTGTGTGCGTATGGTCTTTATTTGTGTGTGTATGTTCTCTGTGTGTGCGTGTTTTCAGCGCGGCGGGCTTAGCTTGTCACCGAGTGAGAATTTTATTTTAAAAGACAACATCATTACGGGAGTAATCCCACGTAATGTAGGTAGTGGCGAAGATGGTGTTAGGGTGGGGGAGAGATGTGGATGATGCAAAAAAAAAAAAAAAAAAAAAAAAAAAAAAAAAAAAAAAAAAAAAAAACCCAGCCGCTCATTCTTTGTTGGGTGCTTTCAGATTTTAGTTTTGACGTGATGGTTTACTCAAGGCATTCAGCCTTTGAAGCACATATGAGGGGGCGTATTCACTCCAGTAATTCTATATCAAAACAGTTCTAGTTACTCCCGTTATCACTCTAATTATTCATTTCTTGTACAGAGAAAAAAATGAATGCCCATACTTTATGCTTCATATTTGTGTCCTCTTTGATTCTGAAGTTCCAAGACAGTTGAATCCTTAATTTCATAAATGGGCTGACTTGACTCCCCCTTCCCCCACTCGGCATTGGGTTTCTTCCAGGAAATTCTCTTCGGTGATTCACAACCCAGTTATTTGTGTCTTCTGAATTTAGTTTTTATTTTTAAGTCTGCACTTTTGTAAAATAAACGATTTAATTAGAATTTTCTCCGATTCTTTTTTTAGATGTGGCGTACAATGGATCAAATGAACCAGAGAGGTCGGACTTGAAATTGTTAACTAAAACTGTACATTTCGCTCTGGGGGGTTGCCTCCCCCCCCCCCCCCCGCCTGACCGCGCTTTGACCGCAGAAATCTCCCCCCCCCCCACTATACTTTGAATAATTTGGTTATATTGACCAACATTATTCAAATTGATTTCACTTACTCTGAAAAAAAGATGACCAATTAAAGAAAAGTTTTATACCTGATCCTTGGGGACAGCTTCACTCCTCTTCCCAAATCTTAGTCGCAATGTCGGCGATTGCTGAAAAAGAGCGATAGTAAATCTTAGTTGCAAATATTTTTCTGAACAGTATAGACTAAAGTATACTGTCAAAAACAACGGAAGTAAGACTAAAGAGACGCGCATCGCGGTTTACGATATTGCAGGTTTCCTGTAATTTTTTATTTTCTGAACGGGAGACCATTCAACGCTAACTCTTGAAAACTTCCCTGTGTTTCTCTCTCTATGAGCTTTTGAATGTTTCAAGCAGTAATATTGATTTTCCATCCTGCTCCGGTAAAATAAAATAGGAACGAAGATTTTGAAACACCGCAAACCAGTGGCGTGACGTGTTTTGCGATGTATCGATTGTTATGCCATTTAAACCTATGGAAAAGGATCGATAAACAGGGTGTTCGCAGCGGACACCTTAATAATCGATTCTTTACCATACGTTTAAATGGCAAAACAATCGATACATTGCAATTCACGCCACGCCACTGCCGCAAACGAGGTACACACCCCTTCAATTTCACCGTTAGTAACTCAGTAAGCTGTGAAGGATCATCCGCAAAATGGAGAATTTGCACGCAATTTTTTTATTGCTTCATCTGAAAGTGCCTAATGAGCTGAGTTCGCAATATTTTTCATAATTTTTTTCTGACATGGGAAATTGGAGAAAAATTGATTTAAATGTGAGAAAATGTGCCGCCTTGTGACGTCATCTGGCGGCATTTCCCATTTAAACACATGTCTTTTAGCAGAATCGGTTATTTTGTCATATCTCCTCTAATAATTGCTCAATTTATGAATCAAGGGTATCTTCGTGTTCAGTTCACTCAGAGGATTCCACTTAAACAGGAAATTCATCAAATTTCAGACCCTTGCAAATTCTCCATTCAAGAATAATCTTTGTCAGGTGGATTCAAGCTTCAAATTCATCATCTAGGCTCTTCACGGCACAATTTTATCACAATGTCAATGCTGCCGTGCTGAGGAAAAACGCCGTAAGAACCTTCAGGCGTTGCCAAATTTCTTTGGATAAAACACGAATTTTCGAGAAAACTTTTGATTATTTTTCCTTTAATTTTTCAGATTATTTTGTTCTCAATTTCACCTGAAGCTCCTGAAAATTTCAAGGAAGAGCATTCATAAATCTCCTTAAAAATACAAATTTTATCGGAGGAAATTCGGCAACTCTTGAATGTTCATACGGCGTCGTTTTTGACACGGCAGAACTGTAGAATTAATATCTTGTTTAGGGGTTGATTTCCAGACTCTCCGTTGCGTGATTAGCAGTGGCGAGGCGTGAATGATCGATTATCGACATTTCCTCATTTGAAGCTTTGGTAAAGAATCGATTATTAAGGCGTTCGTTGCGAACACCCTGTTTATCGATCCATTTTCATATGTTGCAATGATTGATCAATCGATATTTCCCCCGCTGAATTGCCAAACGGCAGACCCGGGCTTCCTCAAATTGAGAAGTGCTAATTGTTAATTGTATAACTATGTCATCTTTTTGTGTACCAAATCATTGTAAAATGTAAATGCTTCGCCAAGGAATGAATAAATATAAAAAACCGATGTATCTAAAAGCACGCTACGCCACTGGTGATTAGTTTTCTCGTGTAACTATGAAGAGAAAATATGTTGCGCAGTACTTCAATTCGAGCCAGAGGTGGATCCAGCAATTTGGCAACACTGTATTTTTTTCGATTTAAACCTGTGTTGTATAATCGATTCTTGTCGGAGCACCTGGCCCCTCCTAGATTCGATACTTTTTCATGCGTTTAAATGAGGAAAAGACAACTTTGCCAAATTTCTGGATCAGTGTTCGAAACTCACAGGCACCAACGCGCCAAATGCGCCTAAAAAATGAAGGCTCTGCGCCAACGTGGCCCCTAAAAACTGCCACCATAAAAATCTGAATTTTCATATCAGGTGATTATTCGACATGTTCAGCACTATAAGTGAGAGCTTTTTCTATTCTTCACGATTTCATCCTTTGTGCTTTTGTCTTCCCCAAGTTACAGCTTCTTACTATTTCTGTTACGAAAACATCTTGCATCTAACTTTTCACTAAATGCGCTGTAATATATAGGCAAAAAGTCAATTTGGCCCCTAAAACATCTTCAATGGCGCCTAAAAATCGGGTTTGATGCGTCACTTGGCTCCTAAAACTCAAAAGTGAGTTTCAAACACTGTTCTGGATCCTCCAATGACCTTATCCAGCAGTTTTTTATCGTATGGTAAGTACAACTAAACTACCGATGTCAAAATTTGAAAAAGTTGGCTAACTCACTTGGAATGAAGACATGTTGGGATCACTCCGTCGACCAAATCTGAGCCTAAGCGAGGGTGTTCGGGCACTTTTTCTTGCCATTCTGTGGTTTTCTGCCAGCTCGTTTAGTGCTTCTTTCTGCATTAGCAATTCGTACAGATCTCGAGCTGCTGAAAAACAATCATTCCGTTTTAGTAAACCATTTAGTCAAATAACCGTTCGGAAGGAAATTCTTACTCTAGTAACAATAGATCGTATTCGATAGTGGTTCGATGTATCGCTTGGTTCAAAACAATAGAACACACCCTCAATCAAAGATTTTAGGATTTAAGTCGGGGAAGATGAAAATGGAAAAATTCCTAACAATTTCACTTTTCAACGCCTTTTTGATTTCATGAAAATAAAAATCAATCACCAATAACCTGTTCCTTCAGTTTACTTAATCGGCTTTTGAGGCTATGTTTTCATGTTGAACCAATCGATATCGATATAGTCTCACCTGTTCGATGTATCGAACACGATCTACCGAAATTGCAAAACTACGTAACACGCTTGTTGCAAGGGTGTGGTGTGCTTTGCGATATATCGATTGATCGGCCATTGAAAACTATAGAAAAGTATCGATAAACAGGGTGTTCGCAGCGAACACCTTAATAATCGATTATTTACCACAGCTTCAAATGGGGAAATATCGATAGATCGAAAAGCATGCCACTCCACTGGCTTGTCAACGTGCAGAATCAAATGACTTTTTGTAGAATTAATACAATTTGATTAAAATGATTGAACTCTGATTATATTCAATAATGTTCTATTCGTTCTCATACGCGAAACTTTCAAACACCGAAAAGTCACCAACTTTGCATTTTTTTTTCGTAATGCAGGGAGACGTTTCGTTGTTTTTCGGACAAAGGAACGTAACTCTATTTCAAGGTTGCAAGATTGACCCAAACCCTCAATTTTTTTACAAGAATGTACCTGTATAAGCTTTGCCAAAAAATTTTCTGCTCTCCGCAAGAGATGAGAATAAAGATCAGTGAAAAGTTCAGATGGGAATTCGAGAAATTCTGCAGGTAAAGATGCAATTTGCCAGGAGAAATTTGGCAACATTGCAATATAATTACGTTCTTTCGTGGGGTACGACAATGGATCACTAGACAAGTTGTGCACTGGTTGGATATTGTGTCCACCGCACCGCGGGTAGTAGGTCTGACATCGAGAAATTACAACGAATAAAACGCGCACCGTGCTGTGCGCGCAATGCGTCGCATATTCCTACAGTCTAATATGCGTTTCAAGCCAACTGACCGACTGCACTGCGTTTGCCGCAATGCGAGAAGTATTCATCCAGTCTTGTAGGCGCTGATATGTGCGTCACGCTGATCGCACGGTTTGGCGCAATGCGTGAAGTATTCCCACGGTCTTGCAGGCACTAATATGCGTTTAACGCCGGCCGCATACCGTGTTTGGCGTGATTATTCTAACTCGCGTTGGAATAGTCGCGGAATCAAATAGTGGGGCTTTAAAGGTCCATGATATGTTGTGACGCCGTGTGAGCATGTCATCGTTGCCTCGTTCCTCCCGGCGAAAAAATTATTTTTTCCAAGAAAAGTTAGGAAAGTTCTCTGCGTTCGTTTTTCTTCCATTTTTAGATTGAATGGACTATTAAACAAGGTACGAACTTAATCGCTCTGACACACGATTTCTCACCAAAATTCCACGCAGAATGCGATTCTTGGATCGAAAATCAGTGAAATCAACTCCTAACTAAGATATTAATGTTTTAATTGTAGATTGGTCACGGGAAATTTGAATTGCCCGGTCACGAGAAACGTAATACTCTACGTTAGTCCAATCGCGTACTACAGCGGTTTCGGCAGCCTTCTCAATCGAGCACTGTTCATTTCTCACCCTGTTTTGTTCAAACTATGCATAAATTCGCCATAACTGAGCCAAAGCGTCAAGATGTTGCCACTTTTCAGTTTTAGAGTCCCCAAATAAAGTGGCAGCCCTGTCAATGTATTTGCTCCCTACCTTTGCATGGAGAGTTTGTCTTGATGTAGAGGTGGACTCTCAAGATAGCGTGGGGTATCCCCTCCATTTTGGCCTCAACTTGAGAGCTTTTTCTGATCTAGGGAGTTGATATCAGAGAAAACCGGTGGCACCATCGTGTTGTTCGCAAACTTTTACATAAGAATCAACAGTCAAATTGCAAATACCTCACACATGCAACATCTCCATTTATGGTCGGCCCCTTAGTCCCCTAGTCACGTATTAAAAAGCCTTACTCCGACTCGGAAAATGACCCATAGGTTCTTTGCGCACTCTTTCATTATCCGCCTCTCGGAGAAGAACTAGAAATCACTTTGAAATCACTTTGATCCCCGCCTGGGCGGGGGGGGGGGGGGGGGGGGGCAGGGAAGGGCGAGAAGACGTGGGCGCGGTGAAGCCAAGAGCGTCGCGAGCTCTGTCGTCGGAATGTCTTCCTGCCCCGCGGCGGATCTCTTTACGAATCATTTAAACTTTCCCTCTCGGATTGATGTATCACCCCCGGATGCCTAATCCCATATCCTGTCAATAAAATCGCCCCCGTTCGTCCAGCAGGCGTTGCCACACTCCGGGTTGTGCCTCGTGTTCCTCGCGTGGATTCCCGGAGAGTTTGCGGCGGTTTGGCAACAGGGGTTCGGAGGAAGCCGACTCTTAAACTTCCTAAGAGCAGCAGGTGTTCGGTGCGAGTTCGCCGGCGAAGCCGACCCTGAAAATAAACTCTGATGAGATGATCGGATTTGTGGGGTTGCTATGATTTTTCACTCTCCGCGCTTCTGAGGGTTTGTGTGCACTGGAAAAAAAACACATTGGATCTAGAGTCCAGACTCTTGAAAACATTGACAAGAAAAAATACTCTTGATTAAGGCGATTCGATGGACGCCATATTTTGTGTCAGAACGGCATGCGATATATCGCATCAATTTGTTCCATATTTTCAGCTACTCGTCATTTTTCTCCTGTTTTGAGATCGCACTTCTGTTGTCAGGAGTCTAAAGCACTCCCTTACAAATTTAAATAAAGAAATTCAACTTAATAAAGGCGTGGTTTTTTCAGAGAGAAAACATCGCATTCGATACTGATATCGAAACTGCACTAGAATGCGATATTTTCTCTCTGAAAAAACCACGCCTTTATTACGTTGAATTCCTTTGTTAAAATTGGTAAGTGAGTGCTTTAGACTCCTGACAACAGAAGTGCGATCTCAAAATAGGAGAAAAATGACGAGGAGCTGAAAATATGGAACTAATTGATGCGATATATCGCATGCCGTTCTGACACAAAATATGGCGTCCATCGAATCACCTTAAATCAGATTTTTGCTTCGATCAAAAGGGAATCCGCTCAAATTAAGAGGCTTGGTTCTTGATTTAAGCAAAAATTCGATTGAATCGAGAGTATTTTTTCTTGTCGATGTTTTTAAGAGTCTGGACTCTCGATCCAATGTGTTTTTTTTTTTTGTTTTTTTTTTCCAGTGTGGATCCAAGCACCACTTGCATGTTTTTGCACTAAAAAAATTTGTTCTGTTCACAGGGCTCCTGCACTTTTTTTGTGACAGTCACAGAAGCTTTCTTCATGAGGACAGAGTACTCTGTTCCCACGACCAAAGCTCGGTTCCCGCAACAGAAAAATTCTGTAAGTATGTAACAAAGAAACTGCAGGAGCCCTGTGAACAGAGGGTTCTGTCGTCTGCACCATCTATTTTTTTCTATGTGGCGCATTTAGAAAACTGTAGTTACGGGCCGTTCAAGTATAACGTAACACCCTTAGGGGGGAGGGGGGTCAAGCCCAGCGTTACGCAGCAAATTTGAGCCGAAGAGGGAAAAAAAACTGTGAAAAAAAAACGTACAAACAATTAAAAACCCCGCTTTACTCGAATAGATCTTTTTAAGAAGTGGAGGGGGGGGGGGTTCTCGGTGCAAGGCTACGTTTTGGGTGCGTTACACGGGGGATGGGGGGTCAAAAAGTTGGGAAATGTGCGTTAAGTAAAAGTAAGTTATAGGCTAATTTCAAATAAACGTTTTCAGAATTTTTGCCCTCAGGAGATGACCTACATCCTCGACTTGACCCACCCCTCCCCCATTGTGGAAATAGGAGTGTATTTCAGATTTGCCCGATTCGCTTATCGTAATTTTTGAGACATTTCCTAAGAGAACTAACTCTCCTTTTTGCTCTATATGAAGTTTACAGCAGGCCCATTTCACGGTTGTTATCTGTTCTCCTTCAGCTGCATCTGCAGCAATTATTGTCGTTATGAATATGTTGTGCGTGCTGAATTCAGCTCATTACATACTTGACTCTTGGAAAGCGTTTTATGTGCGCTGATTCGTTCGTTCTCCGACAGAATGCGCTACTTGGCAACATAAAACGCCTTCAGAGAGTCAAGTATGTAATGAGTTGCAATCAGTACGCACAACATATTCGTAACAACAATTGCTGCAGACGCAATTGAAGGCAAATTAAAAACAGCTGAATAATTCACGGCTTTGGTTTTTAATATTTGGTTTCACGTGTGCCGTGGTACATCCTCAATATGCTCATCGTAATTTTTGAGCCATTTCATTATGAGCAGCATAATTGGACGTATTTCTACCTAACAGACCTATATGAAGGTGAGAAATATGGGGTGTGCTCGTTAGTTCTCTGGCCGTAAGAGTGAATGAGAATAATAAAGCGCCAGTGACGTCAGCGGCAATGAAAAAGCGGGGGAGCCTCGGGGGATCGTCCTCGGGGCGCTTTAACTCATGAGCCCTGTCTACAATGCTCTCTTGCCATGCCCGCGGCTCATATACATCCCGCATTTCATTAGCACATAGGTCTGTTTGATAGAATGTAAAATCCCGCTTTTCCAATTCTTCAAAAGGAATCACGCCCACTTTTACATTGCTTCTTATGCAGCTTTCTAGAGCACACCCCATATTTCTCACCTCCACATAGGTCTGTTTGGTAGAAATACGTCCAATTCTTCCTTTCTGCTCTATTAGAAGTTTGTAACAGGTCCATCATTCTTTAAGTTGCACCTTGTCTAGTGGTACATTATTTAGCTCGTCACCTTTCTGCCAAAGTATCACAGACACCAAGCGACGTTTCAAAATTTCCGCTTCCATTCTGTTACTCTACAGGGAAATTGTTCAACAAAGCTGTCTGAAAAATTTACTGCATTTTCCTTGTGCTGCCGATAAAATTCAGTAAAATTTTCAAACAGATTCAACCAACAATAGAGCATTTGCAGATGTCCGAAATTTGATGAATTTCGTGTTTAAGTGGAGACTGCTGAGTCAACTGAACACGGAGATGCCCCTGGTTCATTTGGATTGAACAATTATTGAAGAAGATATGACAAAATAATGTAATCTGCTATAATACATGTATTTAAATGGGAAACGCCGCCAGATGACGTCACTAGGCGGTGTATTTTCTCACTTTTACTTATACCTTTATAATATTTCCCATAACAGAAAAAAATTAAGAAATTACTGTGAAATCAGCTCTTTAAGCACTTTCGGATGAGGAAATAAAACATTTGCATGCAAATTCTCCGTTCCTCGGTAAAAAAGAAAATGGCGGCGGAAAGTTTGAATCATCACACACTTGATACTTCGGCCGGTAGGTGACGAGCGTATAAGACAAATTTCCAGAAAATAATCTTCCTCAAAATCAGCGATTTTCCGGCTAATCTAACCGAGGTGAGAGTGCCGCGGAAGGAGTGCTGCGCTTTTAATCATGAGCCCCCATAAAACTGGGTCGCGGTTAATTTTCGCGAAGTTCCCGGAAATCCCCGCCTAGTTCCTCGTTTTGCTCCCCGGAAACCACTCGAAAAAGTATCATAACACTAAAAACGCAGAGGCGGAAACACGACGGAAACTCCCGTTTCCGGAGGAAGTTGCTGAGTTTCTGGGCGATTAAAAATTCATCGCGTCTTCAGCGCCAACTGTTCCTCATTAATACTCCGACTAATAGCTAAGGATTTCACACTGGTCGTTGTCGCACCATGCATGCAGCGGCGCGCGGCGGGGCTTATTTTACGATATATCGATTGATCTGTCATTTAATCTATGGAAAAGGATCGACAAACAGGATGTCCGCAACGCTTACCGTAATAATCGATTATTTTCCATAGCTTCAAATGGGGATCGATGGTCGATTATACACGGCGCGTCATTGGAGCGGTGTCATTCGGATAGGAATGGAGAAAATGCATCCCTCACGTAAATCGTGCTTTTTTACCCATTTTTCTAATGACAATCTACAGGGCGCTCCATCAGCAAAAGTTTGTAATAGACCCGTTGCGTTGATATTTCTTGCTCACCGAATTACAAATCCAACCGGAGTTGAACTTTTAATTTGAAGACGGGCATGACCACCAAATTTTCTAAAATTGATCAGCTTTTACGCTTAGTAAAACGATCCGTCGCAAGGTGGGATTTGCCCATCACGCAATTGTGGATATTTTCCGTAAGAAGTTTTTTCAGCGTCGGTTCTCTCTCCAACTCAAGGATTCATTTTTTATCCAGCTTTCAGAACATTTTGTTTCTCCCACAAACTCCACCCGGAGAGAAGTTTAGTTATCCCACACGCGTACAGCAAATCTGACATGATTAAAACGTCAAGAGCAGTCGTAAGAACGCACGCGTGCTATTTTACGGAAAGCTGTAAACTCACATTTTTACGTGAGCCTTGGGAAACATTAAATTATACCACCGACCGGGCTCATCTCAAAGTTTACGTACGTACGTTAGGAAGATTGTGTAGTTGAAGAATACTTTCCACAATAATTGCAGTTACCTCCCGAGCAAGACCGTATTGAAAAAGTTGGACATGATTGTCTTCCCTCATGATTCGCGCTGAAGTGCGGTTGCGGTAACTCGTTTGGCCCCGTGGAACTTTCTTTTCAATCTACTTTCGGAGCTCATTGGCTCGGGTTAAAAGAGCTGCGGGTGGATAAATAACGAAAAAAAAGTTGCTGTTACTCGGGAAAGGTGGGACTGAAACCACGAGTTGAAATACATTTTGCATACATTAAATTTGACGGCTGTAACGGGCGGTTGGAAGACGGTATCCTTCCACACGGTTGCCGATTCTCAGAGTTTCTGGTGCATTTTCACTCTTGTCGGATAATTTGTTTGTTCGCGCCAGTAGCGTGGCGTGCTATGCGATGTGGATTGCATTTTGCAAAAAGGAACCACTAGCATTGCAATGATGCTAAGATTGTGCAATTTCATCCTTTGCAATAAAATTGCGGAAATTGTGAAAAACTATGAAATTTAGATGGTAATTTTTGTCTTAAATTTACAGTTTTTAGCGAGTAAAATAGAAACTTTTAAGGGATAATCGGGTTTTTCCTCCAAGACAAAAGAAGTTGCACAATCTTAGCAACATTGCAATGCTAGTGGTTCATTTTTGCAAAATGCAATCCATGTTTCGATTGACCAGCCGTTTAAGATTGTGAAAAAGAATCGATAAACAGGGTGTTCGCAGCGAACACCTTAATAATCGATCTTTTACCATAGCTGCAAATGGAGAAATATCGATATGTCGCAAAAGACGCCACACCACTGGTTCGCGCGGATGCGCATTGCCGTACCAAGGAAAAACGCCCTATGAGCCTCCAGACGTTGCCAAGTTTCCTTCGATAACGACCAAAATTACTCCGAAATTTGTGAATATTTTTCCCCAAAAATTTCAGACGATTTTTTTCGCAATTTAATCTAATATATCTGATAATTTCCAGGCAAAATGTGCATCAAAAATACATACTCTATCTAGGGAAATTTGGCAACTCTCAAATGCTCATACGGTGTCCTTCCGCAGCATGGCAGCGTACTGCCGTGAAAACGAAGAGAGCCGTAAGTGCAAAAATGAAGTTTTGAGAAAACGGGCTCAGAAGCTTCTGACAAGAACATTTAATTGAAAGAAGCCTCCGTTCTTTGTCAAATTGCCACTAAGCGTCCGGAAGACTCCTAGAAATCGTATGGATGATTAAAAATCGACTGATTTTATTTCCATTACATAAAAAGGGTATTTTTCATTTTCATGCTAGGTTATTGTTAGGCAAGACAGCCGTAAGTGCTATCTTCTGCATGCTTTTCGTGGTTGCGTTTTGGACGCACCACAAACACATTTTCAGGTTAGAAATTGGCAGAAAAGGGCGGCAATTTACGGGAAAGCACTGATTTCATTGCCTCTCATGCCCCTACGGCTGTCCTGAAAAAAACTATGTCATTTTTTGTGCACTTACGGCTTTTTCATACGTCTCGTTTTCATTAAATTAGGATGAATTTTGCTGTTTTAGTTGTCTCAGTAATTTCATTTAAAAGAGTTTAGACGAATTTTGAAGAAAACTCGATTTCGAAAATTTTACACTTACGGCTCTCTTCGCTATCACGGCAGCGTAGTATACCTCCTTTGAGATAGTTTCGACCCTCGACTCGATACCAGTGGCGTGGCGTGCTTTGCGATATATCGATCAATCTACCATTTAAACCTATGGAAAAAATCGATTAACAGGGTGTTCGCAACGAACACCTTACTAATCGATTATTTACCACAGCTTTAAATGGGGAAATATCGATAATCGATCATTCACGCCACGCCACTGCTCGATACAACACGGAGAAAAAAACCTCGTGCGTGGGACCCGAAGTTTAGGTCATGTGGATCTCTGAAATTTTCGGATTGAGCATCTGAACACTTTAGGTCCAGCTGCTTAGGTTCGGATCACACATCTGAAACTTCAGTTCTTACATCTGAAGTACTTCGGATGTGAGAACCGAAGTTTTTCGGATGTGAAAACCGAAGTACTTCAGATGTAAGAACTGAAGTTTCAGATGTGTGATCCAAACCTCAGCAGCTGGACCTAGAGTGTTCAGATGCTCAATCCGAAAACTTATCAGAGATCCATATGACCAAAACTTCGGGTCCCACGCACGAAGTTTTTTTCTCCATGAATGTGTCGAGAACTGAGTTCCTCGCCGAAAAGTGACTGGCGGCCGGCTTGTCCTGAAACTGCTCGATTTTTTTCCATCACTTTGTCCTTAAGGTGATTTGATGGACGCCATATTTTGTATCAGAACGACATGCGATATATCGCAACAATTGGCTCCATTTTTTCAGCTACTCGTCATTTTTCTCCAATTTTGAGATCGCAATTCTGTTGTCAGGGGACTAAAGCACTCACTTACCAATTTTAACAAAACAATTCAACGTAATAAAGGCGTGTTTTTTTTAGAGAGGAAATATCGCATTCGAGTGCAGTTTCGATATCAGTGTCGAATGCGATGTTTTCTCTCTGAAAAAACTGCGCCTTTATTACGTTGAATTTCTTTGTTAAAATTGGTAAGTGAGTGCTTTAGTCTCCTGACAGCAGAATTGCAATCTCAAAATTGGAGAAAAATGACGAGTAGCTGAAAAAATGGAACCAATTGATCCGATATATCGCATGCTGTTCTGACACAAAATATGGCGTCCATCGAATCACCTTAGTAATATTGCCAGTCAAACTTGGCATCCCAATGCATTTAAAATTTCCAGTGGTAAACTTCCGAGTTCAGGTCCCTTACGCTCCATTTCCTCGAAAATGTATCCGTGTAGATCCATTTTAATGGGAGCGTTGTCGCCCATGGCAATACAAACTGAACATATTTATGCTAAAAGCAACTATGTGCATGAGGATTGCGAGTAACATAGCTCCTTTTAGCATAAATACATCCAACCCATAGCCCGCTCCGGTCGAATATGATCACCATCCAAGCTGATCTGATTCCCCGTGGCTTTAAAGTTATTTTATTCGTATGTTCTCAAAGTCACGAGGAAGTTTCGAGCCACAGTTAGGTTATAGCCTCGCGGACTTCAATGTAGCAACTCTGGGCGAAGTTTCGTGAAACAAACAAGTTTTTGACGGGAGATAGGCGGGAAACGAGGGAGCGATCAAAACAAGGAAACAATTGACGGCTGCGAAAGAAAAAATGAAGTGGGAGAGGAATAATAGAGTGCGTTTTTCAGCCTCTTCGATTACTCTCGCTCATTTTAGTTGCGCAACGGAGTTCTTCCGCGTGCATCTTATTTCAGCGTTGGAAAAATCCACCCATTGTTGAACCTGGCTCGTTACTTGAATGAAGAAGGGAAGAGATGGAAAATGAGCGACCAGCTTCGCGAGAGGTGTATGCAAATTAAAATTGAACGTACTTCTGTCAAACAGAACTATAAGCATTCAGACGTGAGCCCTGAGACCCATAGGAATATATGAACTACAAGGTTCTTGTCATGATGCACATAGTTCTGTTTGACAGTAGCGCGTCCAATTGAGGAGCCACAAAGGCGCTCTGATTCTTGAAATGGTATTTAACAGTGAGAATAATTTCGTTGTTTCTTTTACGATGCACGTTACTGCTACACTGATGAAAATATTTGTGTTCCTGTGTTACTTTTGGTTAATGTAGGAAGTGAAACACAAACACGGAAAAAATTGATTGCTGAACCATTCAATTGTTGAAAAAATGCAATGTTTCAAATGTACATTTTACAATGGTGGAAAGCTAATAAAACCACAGGGGTGAGCAAATTAGCATTTTTTTATTGTAAAATCTACATTAAAAAATTGCAGTCATTTTTTTTAACTACAAAATTGTTAAACCAGCAATTTAATTTTTTCCGCGAACCGACACAAACATTGGGTTCGTCAATTTCGCTAAATGTCAAATCAACGGTCCATTTTTGGAACTTGTGATGCTCTGGTCTAGTTCTCATGGCGCTTGTGATAGACTGTTTTCTATTCTTTTAGCAAATTTTTATAAAATAATGGACGACTTATGTTTTTCGAAAAGCTTTTGAGACCTAAATTGTAATTTTTAAACCCGAAAATTGCGGAACCCCTAAAATTAATTCTAGATTACAAATTGTTAACAAAGGCGCCTGTGATACTTTCCGAGGGGTGACGATATTGTCCTCTTCCAGCATTAATCACGCGCAAACGGCAACTCTGCCTTGTTAAGTAAAAACGTCGCATAAGCATTCAAATGTTGCCAAATTTCTTTTTTGAAAACATTAATTTTTGAAGAAAATTATAAATATTTTCCCCTGAGATTTTCAGACTTTTTAGACTAAATTACGAACAAAATCCTCTGAAAAATCGGAGGAAAAATATACACGTAAATGCGTTATTTTTGAAGGAAATTTGGCAACTACTAATGGCACATACGGCGTTTTTACCTAGCACGGCAGAACTGAGGCTACTTCAACAGTAATAATTCTTACACTTTCCCGGTGTTGGTGCCGTTACGAACTAACGCTGAGCGACGGGAAGCAACCCTAATGGGTTTGCTTCAAGGGTCTAGGTTGGATGAAGAGTCTCATAAAATAACGACTTTAATTCAACTGTGAAGGAGTATAGAATTGAATATTCACGTAAAAGAAAACTTCCGCCGACTATTCTGCCTTGATAAGGAAAAACGCAGTATGAACATTCAAGGGTTGCCACATGTTTTCGACCAACATTTTTATTTTTGAGGAGAGTTATGAATATTCTCCCTTGATATTGTCATATAATTTAGATCTGATTACGAACAAAATTCCCTGAAAAATTTGGGGAAAATTATTCACAGATTCCCTTGAAAATGTGTACTGTATCAACGGAAATTTGGCAACATCTGGAAGCTGATACGGCGTTTCTTTACCGCGGCAGTTTTTGACTCAATTCGATTCGCGCGGGAAAACGAGAGCTTTAAGTTGCACTTTTGCCGGGAGCAATCGAGTGATGAAATCATCACCGGGACGAGCTGACTCGCCACGCCTTCAGTTCAAGTCAAAGTTCTAAGAAATTTCCTCGTTAAAATTTATCAGCCTACGCCTTTTTTGCGCAGTGCCAGAAATTAGGGGCAAAAGAAGGAAAGGAAATGAAAATATTTTAAAGCTGCCTTTAATCCAAATGTAATTTTACTCTCTAGGTAAAAATTGATGATGAGGTTACGAACCCACGCATCCTCATTGGAGGCGGATCCAGCAATTTGGAAAGACCGGATTTTCTCCATTTAATTCCATGCTGAATGGTCGATTCTTGTGGGAGCATCTGGTTCCTCCAAGAATCGATATATTTTGGTTTAAATGGAGGAAAGACAATGCTGCCAATTTGCTGGATCCGCCAATGATCCTAATTTTTGACGATAGAGATTTTCTGTTACATTCTACTTTTTTGATAGATACGACCGGTTAACGTGAACGCATAGAACAAAAAAGAATAATATTTGTCCCCTTTGCGAGTATCCTCTGTAAATAATGCACAAAAATATCTCCTTAGATTGCGTTAAAAAATTATGTAACGGCGGAAATATGCATATTTTTATTTTCTCCTCACACGGTTTTTTTGGTTTAATTTATCCTGAATTATTTAAAATAAAATACACCAACAGAATGTACATCCTATCTGTATAGGTGAGAAGAAAATAAAAGAAACAAAATGAAAAGGTGCTGTGTATTCTGAAGAAGGAATAGTAATTATTCATTGGCGGATCCAGTAAATTGGCAACATTGTCTTTCCTCCATTTAAACCTAAGGAAATATATCGATTTTTGGAGGGACCAGGTGTTCCCACAAGAATCGATTATTCAGCATGGGTTTAAATGGAGGAAATCCGGTGTCGCCAAATTGCTGGAGCCGCCTCTGAATTTATTCCTCTCCTCTTCCCCATGCATGTGCTTCTCATTTAGACATCATGCCAATATTGATGGGGGAAAAATTCAGTTAGGATTCATTTTAAGTTTAATTAGTTGTTTACTAGCTCTCGTAAAAAACTTAAGTCAAGAAAACATTTTTCGGTCTGTGAATTTACAGTATAAAAATTCTTTTTTATATTGAGTCACATGGGAAAAACTTTTAAACTTATTTTTCTCAGTTCCAATTTGTGGGCAGCTTTTTTTGCATTCCATTAAATCCGAACTTTCTTTCAAGTTTATCCAGAAAAAAGAAAAATAAGAAAAAATTAATTTGAAATTTCATTGCTTTGTCATAATCCTTAAAAGAAATTTTTGATACTCGTAAAACAATCTTACCATCGTAGTCAGAATAGTAAGGCGTTGCATTGACAAGGTCTTCTAATAAAAGGACTATACAAAAGACTACGCTCCATAGCTTCGCTATTTGCGAATACTTCATGACTACCAATTTCAAACTGAAACAGAAAAATGATCATCAAATGAACATCCACTCTCAAAAGTTTGGTCAAAATAGTGAACTTATAATATAGATCAAAAGTTGGGCTAAAGTCCAACTCACATTTTTGGAAGGTCTTTTGATTTGAATCAGGTAGGCTCCGTATTGAACACGTTGAAAATTTAAAATAGACTAGAGGTACTGCGCAGACTATGCTCCCTCAACGCTTCACGGTCCACCAATGGGTTAGTTACGCTGGTCACAGAATCGTATTTTGATGCATAATTCTTGTAGATTAGCTAAAAATAATAAGGTCTGTTCAAATAGCAACTTGCTACGCTCAATATTAACCGAGATATCGCCCTTTGAAAAGAGGGGTTTTGGACGTCATCCACTGCGGTGGTGACACCTTTGGTTTCTTCCACCTTTCTTTCATCTAAGTTTCACGTGACAAACCAGCGCAAATGTGCGTCTCAAGCCCTGGATACACGATCAAATTCCGAACCAATTCCGATCAAACTAGACATGCTGATGACTGATGTTCACCATCTACCATCAAACTTTGACAGGCCGCACTAATTTGCTCATAGTAAGATTAGAATGGAGTGCCGCCATTCATCATTTCCTGCCACAGGAAACATTTCTGCCAAGGTTTCATTTCAAAATTAAGAAAATTAATGAGTTTAAAACTGATGACTCCCGACACTTTGATGGTAATTGGTTCGGGAATTTTATCGTCTATCGAGACCTACACTGACTGATGAAAGCAAGATGGAAGAAACCAAGGGTGTCACAAACGCGGTGGATGACGTCAAAACCCAGCATTTCAGAGGGCGATATCTCGGTTGTCGAACGTAGAAAGTTGCTGTTTAGACGAATCTTATTATTTTTAGCTGATCTCCAAGAATCAAGCATCGAAACACGATTCTATGACTAGCACAATGGATTCATTCCCCGAAGCGTTTCGCTCCACTGGAATTGTACGTTTCGTGTAACTAATTTGATTTTATAGTATAGAGTAAGATTAGAACCCCATTGAATTAAAGCAAAGCTTTGAGTAATCTCTGAGGTCGCGCACATGAAAAGAAGATTTAGACTATTTTCTCTCGATGGTTGGCAAGCGGGGAGAAAAATCATAGCCTAATACTGAGCGGTTTCATACGAAATCAATCTGAACTCTAAAATTGAATCAACGAATGCAAATTTATGCGAATTTGTGGACATCCCCGCTTCATCCAATTTCCAAGACCAGATTCGCAAGCGAGTCGCGAACAGAATCGCTTTTACCCAAGAAACCAGAACCTCTTAAAACTTCGTTGCCAAACCGCCCCAAAACATAAATTGTGGATGAGGCAAGAATATTTTTTAAGTTCAAAATAAATCAGCTTATCCGAGAAAAAAGATCCCGACTCTTTTCAAGGTTGCAAAATTTACTCGAACAATTCAATTCTTTACAAGAACATAACTGTAAGATTTTTGCACAAAATGTTGCTTATTCATCCGAGTTTCACGCGGAGTAACCTGCATGTGCAAACGTATGTCTTTCTGACAAATGTATGCAAGTTGAAAGAAACCAATAAGGGTGTCACTACCACGGCGGATGACGTCATAAAGCGAATTTTCCAAGCGCGATATCTCGGTCAATATTGAACGTAGAGAGATGCCGCCTGGACAGATGACATTATTTTCAGCTAATCGACAAGAATCAAGAATTAAAACACGAGTCCGTGACCAGTGCAACTGACCCATCGCAAAATGTATGTCATTCACGACTTTGCGTGCAAATCACTCTACATATATGAATTTGACACGCCATTAAAATTTTGATATTTTCAAAATACTATCATTAAAGTTGATGATGGGCCTGTTGCAAACTTTTGCTAGAGCCAAAATAAAAACTGTTACTTATAGATAATGTCTCAAAACTTACAATGAGGGCAAAGTCTGAAATGCACTCCTAACTTGACAATCTGCGTAAGAAATTTGCGTATTTTTGAGCTTCCCGCTTCAAAAAGGTTACTACGGCACATGTGAACATTTCGTTAGAGGAATTGTCCCATTCAATCCCTGCTCAACATGGCCGACGCTTCCCCACGCAAGTTGATGAGAGCACGAGGTCAATCAAGGCGGATATCTATCAATGCGAGAAAAATGTGAATGTAAACACGCCGATTGTTATCAGGTGGTTAGAATCATCGTCCCGTCACATGCGTTTTGGTAGATTGGCGTCGGCTATGTTGAATATTGCGTGGTATCCTTTGTGAGCAGGGTTTGGATGGAATAACTCCTCCAACGAAATGTTCACCTGTGCCGCGGTATCGTTTTTGAAGCGGGAAGCTCAAAAAAACGCAAATTTCTTACGCAAATTGTGAAGTGAGGTGTGCATTTCAGACTTCGCGATTCAGATCAAGGTAGATTTACACAGGTATGGACAAGTTGAAAATTTACCATGAGCCTCAGTACGTGTCACATGACTACGTGACGTATAGGTTAAGGGGCCCGTTTTTTTAATTAAATTACAATCAAATTAACATTCGAACGTTTGTGCGTTTAAACGTTAAAATTAATATCGCATTATCAAAATTGTGCAAAAAATCCCACAAAATTTTGACAAACGATAAACCGAACATAATAAATCAAAATAATCAAAACATACAAAATGGCGGAAATTAAGGGTCCGCTGGAGAGTCAGCATCAGAGGCCAGTTGTTTAGTTCTGTCTAGAGTACCTGTATAGCGAGAGTATGGACAGATGTGAAACTCCGAAAATCCATCAGGCCTTCACCGATGCTTCTGCGAATAAAGTTAGGGCCCAGAAATGCAGCCAACCTATGAATTTCAATTATCCAGAACGATTTACTAATACTATTATTCCGAACCGTCGTTTATTAAGCACGTGTTTGACTCAGTTTTTGCATAAATTTACTCAATTTCGCGGAAGAACGCTCATTTCTGTACATTCTTTGCCATCATGTTTAGAATTGGAATCTGCAGACTGGCAGTGAAATTTTGTGCGTTAGAAGTTGGTTAGAAGGGTGGCTGCACTTTTGGGCCCTCCTCCATGAAGCGATCTGTCCATACTCTCGCTATACAGGTACTCTAGTTCTGTCCATACCTGTGTAAATCTACCTTGATTCAGATCGTCGACGAAAGGATTGTGGAGAAGAATTCAGCGCGGGGAAAAGAGGCGTGACTTAAGCAACGTCCAATGAGCAACTTGCAAGTTTCCGCGAGATTTCGCAAGTATGCAGCGAGTGAGCGTTGAGCGGAGCAGGCGCGGTTTCGTCTGATTTGATCGGAGGATGGGAGTGGGGGAACGGCCGAGCAGTAGGATGGTAGGGGATAGTCAAGAGCGGGGAAAGAGGCGTGGCTTTAGCAACGTCCAATGGGCAGCGTGCAAGCTTCCGCGAGATTGCACAGCTGCGCAGCGAGTGAGCGTTGCGCGGAGCAAGCGCGGTTTCGTCTGATTTGATCGGAGGATGGGAGTGGGGGAACGGCTGAGCAGTAAAATGGTGGACATGAGTTTAGAGTGGGGGAAAGAGGCGTGACTTCAGCAAGGTCCAATGAGCAGCTTGTAGATTTCACAGCTGTGCGTTGAGTGGAGCAAGCGTAGTTTGGCAGAGAGTATGGAAGGTTAGAGCCCCGACGTAGAGATTGAAACAGAAGCGCTCGCTGGCAACGCACGCAACTACCTACTATTTTCTATTGTTTTCCAGGGACTGGCGGCGCACAGTGGATCGAGTCAATTAGAGAGGTCGGACATGAAATTTTTGACTAAAACTGCAAATTTTGCTGTTAATTCCGTCACATTTTAAACTTTAAGGGGTGCTTCTTGGAGAAAATTTCACGAGAAAACCATTGGAGCCACTTTTAGAACGTCAAAGTCTTGTATAAGCACAGTTATAAGCGTTTAAAGTTTCCAAATTTTGTCCGACTTCCGCTATTGACTCGATCCATTGTGCGGCGGGTGTGTTGCTGCCAGACCACCTTCACGTAGGCAATTTCGCACATCGTCCGTCCGCAACTCTCGCTTGGCCAATCAGCGCAGTAGTATGGGAATCCCGCTCACCGCGCACTCTCGCGCCAACGCACGCAACTTCTTGCTCACGGCTCAACTTCTGTTTCAACAATTCCCTATCCAGTCGGACCTCTAGCCTATAGTAGTTTGGTCTGATTTGACAGCAGTATGGAATTAGGGGAACGGGGAGCAGTATGGACTTCTTTGACCAATAGGATTGTAGGAGAGAGTTCACAGCGGGGAAATGATGCGTGCTGCTCGTGATTGGCGGGCCTGCGTAAAAGTAATGGGTCACTAAATCTTGTATTTTTCGCGTCGCGTCGTTATCGATTTCAGATGCGCTCATCGTGATTCTGAAGACACTTTCTACGAGTAACAACCCTTATTTTTGCCCCAGCAACTTGGCAACACCGAATTTTGTACCATTTAAACCTATGGAAATGTATCGATTCTTAGAGGGGCCAGGTGTTCCGACAAGAATCGATTACTTAGCACAGGTTTAAATGGACGAAATCCGGTGTTGCCAAATTGCTGGATCCGCCTCTACCCAGCAAAAGTTAGCAACAGGCCCATTGTGAAGCTACGATAAATTCGTGCCATTGAAAATCATACCTACTATTCTGGTGAGGTTTCCACCGAAGCCCACAAGCTACAATAAACAGGTCATCCCTCCTCTTGGGTCGTGTAACATAATGGAGTGTGTACATTATTCGAATCGCATATGAAATCCCAGTAGGACGTGACACACATACCGTCGCTACTCCGGCGAAAAGGCATATCTGATTTTCGAGTTGAGCCCTATTGTTCATGTAGTTGAATGATTTCCGAAGCTCACGTCGAAATGAGTTACACTCTTACGTCAAATAATCTCTGAATGAAAATGTGACCGTTCCAATACTTGGAATCTGTTTACGTCGTACTGATCAAATTGAAGCCTTTTGCGTCTAAGGCACAGTGCATTAACAAAAAAACTCTCTTGGGTCCAGAATCCAGGCTCTTAAAAAAATCGAGAAGAGAAAATATTCTTGACTCAATCGGATTTTTACTTGAATTGAAAAGAAAACCGCTCAAATTAAGAAACTGGACTCTCAGTACGGGAAAAAATCCGCGTGAATCAGAGGTATATGCTTTTTTTGTCGAGTTAACGCGCTGTGCGCCAGCTAGTACTGGACCCAGCGGCCGGTGTCCCGTGGACCCCGCGCGGCCTTCATGGCCGTAAGACCGGTTAGGAGCCGAGCGTAAGTTACGGGTTTCAGGATCGGAGCCAACCGCTTCCACGGCCGTTGGCAGTGAGGTGAGATTCAGTTTTCGGAAAATGGCGTCACCATCAGATTAAAATTGAGACGGCTACGTGTATATTCGCAGAAAATTATAATATTTTACGTCAATGTTATTCAGTGCGTGAATTTAAAGTTGCCGCCAGCCTTGAACATTTTCGGGAGCGATCGCAGCCACCACTCAGCGTTGTTTATTGAGGTTAGAATCTAGTAAATTGCTTGTCATTGTTGGTCATTGCTCATTACGTGTGTTCGTTTTTCGTTTAATTTTGGAGGTTTTCGATATATTTTCTTGATTCTGTGCGGTGCACGATTGATTCTAAAGTTCTGTGTGATAACGCTTGTCAAATACTTTCGGAAATGCGACGAGAGTTAAGTGAAAATTGTCAGTTTTACCTACACACTGAGCTCATATCCTCTCCTCCTGTAAGTTCGTTTGCAATTCACTTATTTTCCCCCTACTAAGGGAAAGAACTTAAATCCAAGAAAAGCAATCAATTACCTGCCACGCATCTTCCCACAGAGTAAATTACCGCCACACTAAAATACTGATAATGTAGACACAAGAATGTCTATTTACCGATTGCAACTTCATTGTGCCACCTTTGCTTGCTCATAAGATTGGGTTGATTTTTTATTCCATTTCAATCTAATCTCTGGCTTATACTTAAATGTTTTCAATTGAGAGTAGGTAGTATTTCACTCTCCGACATCCAACACCTCCCTTCTCTGTTGCCAAAATAGCTGTCCGCCAGCGGAAGCTATAAGCCAATCTTGCCTGCGTTGATTATCCGATAAGAGCCAGTGCAAACATTGTTGCTGTGAATATCTCTCTGATTCCATATCCCAATTCTAGGGAGCTCAGTGTACTGTAATAGTGGTAAAATTTTGTGTGAATCGCGCTTCAGTTTGCTGAAGGGAAGATCTACAATTTTAACAAGTGTGACAATTTTCGGTGGTATATTTCTTCGCTAATATTTTGTGGAAATTGTATCCGGTAGTTATTGCGGAGAGTTATATCTTGAAGTTTTGTCAACTTTTACTACTGAATTTACACTTTGAAATATTCTCAACCTCATTTTCAAGATTCTGAAGCTTTTCTAGTCGTAAGGAGTAAAAATCTGTAAGTACCTAGACCTACGCCTGTGCTTTTCCTTTGTTAATCATTTGGGTGATTTCCTACTTTGCATTCGTATTTTTTATTGAGGGATGAACCAGGTTTTGTTTTTGACAAATGCTGAATTCTCATTGAGTGAAAGTAATTACATTTATTGAGAACGGGCTGCCAAGTGATAAAAATGATTTTTCAATTTACATTTTTCGCTGCAATGAGTTTTAGCAATTTATCATACCTTGGACAGTCTGTTCTACATTTAAAATAGGTAGCATGAATTTTTGATCTATCTACATTTGTTCCTTCCAGTGCTTCCCCAGTGCTTTATTTATTTCTACGAAGGCTTGCAACATTAAAGTTAGGTTTTTGAAAATTTCTCTTGATATCTCTACACGATGAATAAGCTAACATTCATATGCTGATTTTCTTTCTCAATAAGCATCATCTCTTCTCTAAGATTCATCTCTTTTCTCAAATTGACTTGCTGAACTATCAGCCAAGGAGTTCAAATCTCTCTTGATATCTGAAACATGATCAACAAGCTAACGTTCATATGCTCTTTTTCTTTCTTAGACATTGAATTATCCATCACTTTCCTGAAACTAAATTGTTATGAACTATCAACAAAGAAATATATACCTATTTTAAAAAGAAGGAAAGAAAAAAAATCTTGTTCAGAAATTGACACAAGATAATTCACTCAATGTTTAAAACTTTGCTGGAAAGTTTTTCTTTTCTAAGTATGTACTTTAATGGTGAATTTTCAGCTGTAGTTCCGAAAAAATCCACCACGTCGCGGACAGCGGCGGCGCGCAGAGCTCCGGCCGTCCAGCCCGTAAGTAGCGCCTAGAGCGCAAGCTGCCTATGCCGCTCGAGGCCGCGACTTACGGTTTTCATGTCCGTAGGACTCCGCATCGTCCCCGCACGTAGCAATCCGGCCGTCAGGCGCGTAGGCGAACGGTAGTGCCATATAGCCCATCCAGTCCGTGCTCCAGGTCCGCTGCTTATGGCCTCCACGGCCGGACGAATTTTAAGAGTCTGGATTCCGGATCCAAAAGCCTTTTTCCCCCAGTGTGTGCTTTCTTACATAAAAAAAAAAAACTTGGCAAAATCAATCTCTGAAGGACGCAACTTACTATAATACATACTTACTACATATATGTGCTCTACGACGAATCACTGAAAAAAAAAGATTGGTAGAATTTACCATTCCTTCACGCTGTATTTCACACAGCGTCAACTCAGAGTCAATTTTGCCAGAAAAAAGGTAAACGTTACTAAATACTGGTGCAGGTAACCATTCCTCGGGTAGAATCGGCTTTGAATTCACGCTGTGTAAAATACAGCGTGAAGGGATGGTAAATTCTACCAATCTTTTTTTTTTTCAGTGATCGATTGATCTTTCACTTAAATCAATGAGAAAGGGTCGATCATCAGGATGCTTGCAACAAATACCCAAATAATATTCTTCCTAATAGATTAAAATAAGAAAATATCGATGATCGATAGTTCATGCCGCGTCACTGATTGTATCGGCATAATGAGTGGAAAGAAAAGATTGAAACAAAAATGCACATAAATGAATTTATTAAAAAATTATTAAAATTTCCTTGCGCCAAAATGATTAGTTGCCTATAACGGCAAATGCGTTTCAATTTACGATGCGCTCATCTAGTGAGTCTGAGATTCACCCCTATCTTCACAATCTGCGAAAAATATCGCAGTGTTTTTTAACTTCCCGCTTCAAAGAGAATACAATTTGGTACAGACGTGATGCAACAAAAAGAGGTCACCTCGGTTTCACATTCCACGTGAAACTCAACATGGTCTCCGTCATTTTTCGTAGTTTCTTAATTAAAAACAAAGTTAAACCGTAACAAATGACATTCACACGACATACTCACCACCCTGCTTTTCCTTTTCAAGTTAAACTTAACAGGGAGAGGCATTTGTTTAATTTTCTTCTTTTTTGTGATAAGAGATATTTTACATTGCAGCGGCCTTTCTTAGGTTCCTGTGGAGTTCAAAATAACGGAAAAGACAAAATTGTTTACGCAGGAGAATTAAATTTTAAATATTTTTGTACGTAATTCTTCCCATTATGAGCAATGTATGAAACAAGTATCAAAAAGTCGAAGAACCTATTTAATGTCCCTAGGAGTATGTGCAAACGCGAGCCGTAACGTATGTCAGCGCCTTGATGCAACTATTCGTGTCTAGAGACTGTCCGTGTTGCATATACACTCATTTGAAGGCGTTTGGAGAGTTTCCTAAGACAAGAGCGAGGACAGCTATATGTCGCACTTTTACGCGTTTCCTAAACGGAAATCGGAAGATGTTACTTTCCTCTCTGGATATGATCAGATTCGACGTATTTCTGCTGAACGAAACCAGAGACAGTTGGGAAAGAAAAGGTTTGCTCGTTAGTATCTTGTATCTTGCCGGTTGCACCCGCAAATTATGTGCTCATTCTGTAAATGTCACTGAATGTCAAATGGCAGTTCCGGGGTGTCAACACCTGGTTGACAACGAGTAAATGCGCAAATTTATATTAGGAGACAATATATCGACGGTGCAAGTCGGCAAACACATAACTCGTTTGCGGTGTCTGAAAATCTCCGCCTCTATGTTATTTTTTTTAATGAGAACAAATTGACATAATTCCTTGCTGTTTTTGCAGAATTTTCTTTGCACAGAGAAGAATAATCACGGCAGTTTTAAAGAATTGCCGTTGAGTAGTTTTCTGTTTAAAAAATAAAGTATGACAGGAAGTCTACGACGTCGCAAACCGAGTTATGTGATTGCCGATTTGCACCGTCGATATATATGTTTTTCTCTTTCCAGTTGGGGATGAGGAAATGTCTTTACTTGTAATGAATTATCTTATTGTAGACAAATCTGAATGAACTCGTTAAAAGAAATAATAATAATATTACAAAAAAAAAAAAATCCGTGAATATGACCACCTGAGGGGGGAGAAGGGGGGAGGAGGGGGAGGGGGACTAGTGCTATTCAATTGAGCCCGGTCAAGTTGAGCGGGAGGAGGAAAATCGCGCTTTTCGGATACAAACGGAGTTGCCAACTTTCTCACAAATCCCAGTTCGTAATTTTCGTATTAAGATTACTGCCGTGCTGAGAGAAATTGACGTATGAATATTCAAGTGATGCCAGATTTTTTCTGATAAAAACAATTTTTTCGGCAGATTCGACATTTTTTCCCTTCGTATTTTCAAAGAAATTTGCCTATGAAATTAATATATTCTGATTGAAATTTACAGAAACCTATCCATAACGATTGACTGTCCACGGAAAATAGACCATGGATCATATAGAGAGTAAGTTTTCAGCCGAGTAATTTTTATCCAATTAGATTGAAAAATCGGATTTTGAGAATTTCATAGAGAACTCGCTTGAATTTCACGAAAAAATCAATCGCGAGCAGTGGTTTGGTTTATTTTCTACTGGCATTGGATGTACAGGTACATTATATATTCTGGTTGTTTCCTGCCATGGACCTGACGGATCAGAAATTGATATAGTTTTTTCTCGAAACTACGTTTTATTTCAGCAGCGAACTTCAAATCATCGTAGTTACGGTATTTAAATCTTATTCGAATTTTTATTTTTAAAGCGGCAACCGTGCTAATGTATTTGCTCCCTATCTTTGCATGGAGAGTTTGTCTTGATGTAGAGGTGAACTCTCAGGATAGCGTGGGATATCTCCTCCATTTTGGCCTCAACTTGAGAGCTTTTTTGAGCTTGGGAGTTGATTTCAGAAAATACCAGTGGCACCATCGTGTTTCTCGCGAACTTTTACACAAGAATCAATAGTAAAATCGCAAATTCCTCACACTGCAACATCTCCATTGGTCAATTAAATTATGTTATGAAGACGGTTGTGCGGATTTTCGTGCAAATTTCAGTAAACTGTCCGAATGGCACGGAGCAAAATCCTCAAAATTTTCGAAGGAATCCGCACAAACGTTCTGTGGTAAAAAATTAAATTGTCCAATTAAATTTGGCAACGGCTGATGTGCCTTGGTTCCTTTCCACTAAACGCGGTCCACATGCACTCCCACTTGGCAAAGCTGCATCCGAACGGTCGTGACATAAATTCAAAAAGCGTCACAACAAGCTCCTGTTTGCGCGGCATTCTCAAAGCCAACATCGCTGCCAAATTGTCCCGAAAACCCCCCAATTTCCAAACCAACGTCTTAATAAATCTAGATAGAACGGCAACGGTGTTGACAGCGACAAAGGAGTTATAACTTCGTGTCACACTTACGGATGCCAGGGATGGCGACTTTGGACTCGAAAATTAGAAAGGTTAAAACGAACGGGGAGGGGTCGTGACGGGAGAGGGGGTGGGGCGGAAGGGATGGATTCTGATTTATCGGTGAGAGACGGCAGTCGTGGGTCTTAATCCGTTTTGAGGAGTCGTCTCTCGGCGATTCCGGAGATTCGCCGTCTTGGCTGCGTTTTGACTGTCGGTGAATTAGAAGTTCCAGGGAAATGAGTGACTTGTCAAGGCCGGAATCCGAGGGTTTACTCGAAGCAGGGAGGAAGCTCCGAAAGTCAAATTTCGAGAAAACACGAAAAACTTATTTCATATCTCTAAAAATCTTCATACAGCACTGGCAAAAAAAAACACATTGGATCTAGAGTCCAGACTCTTGAGAACATTGACAAGAAAAAGGACTCTTGATTCAAGAAGATTTAAGCATAAATCAATAGGAAATCCGCTCAAATTAAGAAGCTTGGTTCTTGTTTTAGGCTTAAATCTGATTGAATCAAGAGTATTTTTTCTTGTCAATGTTTTTAAGAGGCTGGACTCTACATCCAATGCGTTTTTTTCCAGTGAGGGTTATTCAAAAGTCACGCACCACTGGCCATAACTTTAGTTCTAATTGGACCGCGTTAAACAGAAAGGAACCAAGCCACATCAGCTATTGCCTAATTTGATTGGGCAATTTAATTTTTTACATGAGAACGGTTCTGCGAATTTTCGTGCAAATTGCAGGGAAAATTCTCATTAGTTTGAAGCAAATTCCTTAAAAATGTCAAAGGAATCCGCACAAACTTCTAATTCAGTGAGCGAGAAATTTCAGCGGAACGGGCCTTTTACAAACTTTTGCTGATGGAGCTTTCTGAAGATTTTCATCAGAAAAATGGCTGAAAACACGCTTTACGAGATGGATGTACTTCCTTAATTCCCATCCAATTAACACTTCAGAAGGTGAGCCGTAAATGGACTGCATTTTGCAATTTGGAACTATAAAATCTGGCCCGTTTTAAAAATAATGTATGTGCCATTAGTTCCCTATGCACATAAGTATTTTTTCAGATGAGCCAGAATTTATAGTTCCATACTGCAAAATGCAGTCCAAATGATCGGCCATCGATCCCTATTTGAAGCTGTGGTAAAAAATCGATCATTAAGGGGCTCGATGCGAACACTCTGTTCATCGATCCTTTTCGATAGGTTAAGTGGCAGATCAATCAATTTATCGCAAAGCACGCCACGCCCCTGGCCACCTCCGCTTTGCGGTTTCTGTCGAAATAGTTTTTCGATGTAATTTAGTTTTGTACAAAGTTGTCGTTGCTGTGAAAGAGGGCACAAAACTCTTTCTCCGAAAAAGCTACTTAAATATACGGGGAATTATCAGGTTCAAAGAGACCAGCTTCAAGTCTCTGAAAATCCCACGTCTTGTTTGACAATTGGACGTATCTCTACCAAACGGCACTATGTGCATTGTGCGTGAGCCCTGTTAAACATATATCCTTAAGCATCTCAGGGCTCATGTCTTGATGCACATAGTTCCGTTCGGCAGAAATACGTTCAATTATGCCATTCATTTGGGGTACCCATCAGTGATTCCACCTCCACCGAGTATCCGAGAATTAGAAATAAACGATTTCTTCGTCAGGGTCACTTCAAAGTGTGATTTGCACTGAAGATGCCACGAAGCCATGTAATTTAAAAAGACGGGTCCTCAGTTTTATCTGCACTCGCGCTAGTTCTTAAAAGTTCCTCTTCACTTTGAGCATCCTACTTATCAACTACCCTCGTGTGAGTGCGGTTGAGAAATGGCTCATCGATTTTAGACTATTCGAGTGGGTTACTAGAAAAAATACAGACATTATGCTCTTCGTATCTTTTCCTTTGCCACGTGGTCAGCCTCTCCACCCGGAATTGCAGGCTCTTGAACTGAAGGGAGTAAATAAGCTTGGGGTAACCTGATGAAGGATATAGGTACCGTTCTTTATTCGAACTGGGTTACAGATATTGAAATAAAAAGTTCCTAATTGAATAAGCTAAGCGGTATTGTATGAAGCCATCTTGATGTCATCTCACTAAACAGTTCTATCATTGCAGCTTTATTTCTAGCAGCCTTAGAGAAGTGTAGATTTACCTGAAATTAAATACCTTTAATCTACAGAATTTTTCCGTATACCTCTTTTCGCCTCCACTTTTATCCCGCAAAACTACTTTAAAGAAGTTATTTTACTATACAAGCCTGTCCAAGTCCATTCATCGCCCGATGGAAGCTGCTATTTACAGTCACCATATGCATTATTGGGCAATCGCTGCGCAAATTGTGTGCAGAAGAGGAATGGACCAATAGACAAAGTGAGAAGTTAAGCATTCTTAATCATAATTCCACTTAAAACACAATTTGCGCAACGAAAATCACTGAAATTAACTCTTAACCAAGGTATCAAAATTTTCATACCGTGTGAATTCAAACATCCCGCCCATGAAAGCACAATGGTCTACGCGAGTCAAATTGCGCTCTGAACGGTACCATAACAGTCTCTGTGGTATGAGAGGATTGCAATCTCGGTGCGTCGTTGCTTCGGTTTAGCTTTTGCACGTTTCTAACACGTTCAGCAACACAGGACGGGAAAGGAACACCGCTTGATTAGAAAACCCGCCAATATTCTTGTGCTGCCCGATTTGACTCGCGTGGAGTATTGTGTATTCGAATTTCTCGTGACCAATGTAAAATAAAAACGTTAATTTCCTAGTTAGAGGTTTCAATAGGTCCCGGGTTCGAATCCCGGTGGTGGCGACAAATTTTCATGGAACTGACGAGTGGATCTGTAAGCAGAATTCGCTCGGCCTTAATCCGTGAAAATTTGTAAGCCCGAGCATGGATGTCTACCAAACTCCCTGATGTCTTCGGACAATAAATAGTGCCTATAGATGGCTGTAGATTCCTAAAGGAATAGAAGCCACTAAACTCTCAATAAAAAAAAAAAAAAAAAAAAAAAAAAAAATAGTTAGAGGTTAACCTTAATAAATTTCAATGCAAGAATCGTGTTCTACGTTAAATTTTGATGAAGAATCATGTATCACAGTGCGTAAGTTCGTACCTTGTTTAATGGTCCATTCAACCTAAGTAAGCAAAACTTCATAGCTTTCCTGACTTATCTCAAAATGTATTATCGGTAGAGACGAGGCAACTGTGGAATGACCATACGACGTCAAAACACAATATGAGCCTTTTAAGACCCATTATTCGATGTCTCGATTATTCTAACGTGAGTTCGAATAATCGCGCCAAACACAGTGCAGCAGCCGTTAAAAGGATATTAGCGCCTGCAAGAATGAATGAATACTTCACGCACTGCGCCGAAGAGTGTGGTCGGCTTGACACGCATATTAGCGCCTACGCCTGGATACTTCTCGCACTGCGCTTACAGCACGGTGCATGCTTTGATAGTTGCAATATCTCGTCACCGTATAATATGTCAGACCTACCACTCGCGATGCAGTGGACTTAATATTAATTCAACCAATGCACAAGACAAGAAACATGTATCAGAATGCTTAAATTCGTACCTTGCCCGGTGGTCCATTTCTTATTACACATGGAACGTCAGTTTTGGGAGATTTTACACGGGTCCAAGAAAACTTTTGCACAAGCAAAAAAAAAAAAAAGGCAATAATGCTGTTAAAAAATATGCATTAGAAAGCTTCTATAA
The DNA here is from genome assembly GCF_918797505.1 of Bemisia tabaci. Lineage (NCBI taxonomy): Eukaryota > Metazoa > Arthropoda > Insecta > Hemiptera > Aleyrodidae > Bemisia > Bemisia tabaci. The sequence continues at coordinate 26,001,231 of NC_092801.1, read as the reverse complement.
GACTTTCATATATACAAGAGAAACTGATAGAATGAAAAAGAGGGAGGATGATTGAATTAAATGTTAAAGGGGTTGTCACTCAGATCTTAGAAAAACGATTCTGGCGTGCAAAGGAAAACTGCCGTATGTACATTCGAGAGCTGCCAAATTTCCTCCATTGAAATGTCTATTTCTCAGGAGAGTTAGACATATTTTGTCTTGAAACTTTCAGATATGTCAGATCTAATTACGAAGAAAATTCTCTGGAAAAAAGAACGGAAAATATCCATAAGTTTTCCTGAAATTTGTATTTAATTGGACCAGACTTTAATTGCGACTGACGAAGGTTCCATTGCACAGTAGAATTATAAAAAACTAAGCTTGGAAATTGGCATCATTTAAGGCAGAAATACATGGGACAAAGAAACAATGAATACACTTTGGAAAATAACCTGTCCTTCAAATAGATTTAGAGTGTGGCAGAAACGAAGTTATAAACTTCTCCTAGAATGCAATTCTCGTAATAAGTTGTAGGAGGCAGCATTTCACCTTTTACTGTTATAACTTTCTCAATTTTTCAGCAAATGAAAAAATTAATCTTGGTCTCGATTGACGGCTTGGAATTTGACCTTTAAAACTAAACTTAACTGTGTTAACCAGAAAGGAACCAAGCCACGCAGGTTGTTGCCAAATTTAGCTGGGCATTTTATTTTTCTTACAAAAAAACATCGGTGTTAATTCTTTGGAAAATTTTGAGAAATCTACTTCGTACTATGCAGAAAATTTACAGAAATCTGCAGAAATATCCGCACAACCGTTTTCATGTCAAAAATGAAAGTACCCGATTAGATTTGACAATAGCTGATGTAGCTTAGATCCTTTCTGTTCAACGCGGTCCAACAAAGATCAGGTATTTAGCATTGTCAGTTGCAAAATTTCAGCATGAGTCAACTCAGTATGTAGAGTAGACTGAGTAGATATGTCTTGTTTACTTAGGGGCCGTTCAAGTGTTCTACGTAGACTAATTGAGTTTAACGACGATAGAAATATTACTTCAAACTTTAAAAAATCAGTCAACTCGCTGAAATGTATCCCATTGGCGCGTATACAGCGTTTTGGGCCAAGTTTCCGAATTTTTTTTTTAAAAAAAAAAAAAAAAAACTTCGGCGTCTTGTACGGCAGAATGGTCAATTTATATCTAAAGTAGCGTGTTACACGGAAAAAAAATGCTGATTCAACAATTCAATTGCTAAAAACAGTGAGTGCAATGTTTCAACTCAGATTTTACAACAAAAAAATGCTACTTTAACCACATTGTAAACTAATTTAACCACGGGGGTGGTTAAAGTAGCGTTTTTTTGTTGTAAAATCTGCGTTGAAACATTGCACTCACTGTTTTTAGCAATTGAATTGTTGAATCAGCAATTTTTATTTTCCGTGTAGGAATCTGAGCCTGTCTCATGGGGTCTTACAAAGGGGAGGGGGTGTAAACGCCGTAAGAACATTCGGGAGTTGCCAAAGTTGCTCCGATAAAATGTATACTTTTGAGGAGAGTCATGAATATTTTCCCCCACAATTTTCAGACAATTGAGGTATGATTTTGAATAAAATTCTCCGAAAAATTGTACGGGATAAATGCATAGATTCTCCTGAATATCATATTCTATTGAAAGAAATTTGGCAAATCTTGAATGTTCATACGGCGTGTTTCTTCAGCACGACAGCACTGCCGTGGTAAGGATAAACGGCGTATAAACATTCAAGATTACCCGAATTCCCTCAAAGAAAACATGTGTTTTTAACGGAATTTATGCGTATATTTTTCCTTGAAATTTTCAGATTTTTCAGATTAAATTGCGATGGAAGATTTACAAAACATATTTCCAACTTCTCCAATAAATTCGTATTATATCGGAGGAAAATTGGCAACGCCTTACGGTTCTTACGGCGTTCTTCCTCAGCACGACGGTACTCCAGCGGCGTAAACTCTTAATTGGACGTATTTCTGTCAAACGGAACTATGTGCATTATGACGTGAGCCCTGTTATGCATATATTCTTATGAGTCTCAGGGCTCATGTCTTAATGCACATAGTTCCGTTTGACAGAAATACGTCCAATTACGGGTCATTCTTCTCCGGAGCAACGCAACGGTGACGTCGCCCACTCACTTTTATGACTGTCATAAAGTGCGACAACGGCGAGTAATCACTCCCCGACCGCGGCAACAGGAGCCCGTAAAAACAACGTATTTTCAACGGTAACAATACGTTACTTACGTGCTTTTCGCCGAGCACGGCGGAAGTATCCACCGGTAACATTTACTACCACAAGTATGCACCTGGTTTGTTCCGGTCCTCTATTTTACGCGCCTTCGAGTTGCTTTACCTCCGAATGGGTCGTTCACTGTCGAAATCTGCCGTACTAAGGAGGAACGCCGTATGAATATTCGAGAGTTGTCAAATTTCCCCTGATAAAATGTTTATTTTTGAGAAAAGTAATGAATATTTTTCATTGGGATTTTCAGGAACTTTAGAACAAAATTCGAACAAAATTCTCTGAAAAATTGAAAGAAAAAAAATTATAAGTTTACCAGGGAATTCGTATTTTATCAAAGAAAATTTGGCAGCGCCTGGAGGTTCATTCGGCGTTTCTCCTTAGCACTGCAGAACTTCTGTTTTGGTGCGTCGCATCGTAGACTTAATTAGAGGCCTACACTGCCGTACTAAGGAAAAACGCCGTAAGAGCCTTCAAATGGCGCCAAATTTCCTTCAATAAAATACGAATAATAAAGGAAATTTGTGGATATGTCTCTTCCTATTTTTCAGAAAATTTCATTCGTAATCAGATCTAAATCATCTGAAAGTTTCATGAGAAAATATTCATGAATCTCTTTATAAATGAACGTTCTATTCAAGGAAACTTGGCAACTATTGAATGTTTATGTGGCGTTTTTCCTTAGCACGATAGCATAGGCCCAAAACTTACAATCTCAATTCGTCACCTTTAGATGCAAAGTTTCAAAATTTCCTTCGCCATTTTATTTTTTTACAGAGAATGTGTTGGTTGAATCTCTTTGAAAGAAGTAGTGTGCTTGTTAATTCAAAGACCGTAAGAATGAATAAGAATCATAAAGTGCCATTGACGTCAGCGGCCACAAGGCTACCGCACAGTGGGTCGAGTCAATAGGTGAGGTCAGAGAAAATTTAGAAACTTTAAACGTTTATAACTCCGTTTTAACAAAACTTTGAGGTTCTCAAAGTGGTTTCATTGGTTTCCTCGTGAATTTTTCTTCTAGAAACACTATATAAAATTTAAAATGTGACAAAACAAACACAAAAGTTACAGTTTTACTAAAAAATTTCATGTGTCCGACCTGTCTAAATGACTCGATCCACTGTGCGCCGACGCGCGATGCGGCCGCTCGTCAGCGCCTTGCGATGCAACTATTCGTGTCCAGAGACTGTCCGTGTTGCATATACACTCATTTGAAGGCGTTTGCAGATTCTCCCAGGACACGAGCGAAGAGAGCCACATACCGCACTTTAACGTGTTTCCCAAACGGAAATCAGAAAGTGCTCCAGATTTTTTCCCCCAGATATGATCCAATTGGACGTATTTCTGCTAAACGGCAGTATTTCGCAGTCTAAAAAATTGACAAGCGTTTTAATTGATTATAAAAAGAGCATGTGAGTGTATTCTCGTAAATTCTCAGTAATTCTTTACATGCTAGCAAGAAAATTATGACAGTATTTTACGACCTCAGTCTAATTGATTACTCCTTTTTAAAAATTAAAACATCTGTCAAAATCCTGTTTTCGAGATATTGTCGATGACAAATGAGTCCCGCGTTATTTTCAAAAAAGATTCCAGAACGTAGGTACCAGGCACACTGAAAAAAATTGGTAGAATCTACCATTCCTTCACGCTGTATTTCACACAACGTCAATTCAGAGTAAATTCTGCCAGAAGAAAGGTAAGCGTCACTATATACTGGTACAGGTAACCATTCCTCTGGCAGAATCGACTTGGAGATTTGGTAGAATTCACGTTTCCTTTACGTTGTGTGAAATACAGTGTGAAGGAATGGTAAATTCTACTTTTTTTTCAGTGCACCTGGCGGATCAGTCAACCAGAGACGAATCGTAAAAGAAGGGGGTGGCACTCGGTCTGCGATACAAATTGCAGCTCTTGTTTTCTCTTAGGTGTTATCCTACGCACAAAAAGTTCGAGGGTAAATTTTTTTTCTTTTTTTGGTTAAGGAAATGAAAAACGGGAGAAAATTAGGGAACGCGAAGTGCAGTTAGGCTGATTTTAGGTAAAGCCGCTCAGGCACACCCTGGAAAATGAAGAAGAATACTCGGGATGATTTTCGCGGTGGGGATACAGGGCAAGATTTACGAGTTAATTTTTTTTTATGCCGGGGAGTCGATAAAAGTCATTCCCCTCTCCTTCTTCCCAGAATGAGCCCATAAAATCGTGATGCACTGTGATTCAAGACGGTGATTTTTCGCACCGCACTCACTCACTGTAATCCGTCCCACTCCCTACTTATCTTTGTCACATTCAATTCAACGAGGCAGTGATTTCACTTATGCTGATACAAGGTGTCCTTGTAATATTTTGACTCGTCTCAGAGTAGGTCAGCCTCCCGATGATAATGGATAATTATTGATCTTCTCACCATAGCAAACTGAGGATGAACTTTAGCGACTGCAGTTCCTTCGTTTTTGTTTGGATTGGATAGGCTAAAACCTAAAATTATGAAAAACGGATGTGAGGCTTGGGAGCAAAATGAGGAGGAGAAACGAAAGAAAAGTAAACGATGAGTGCGAAAGAAAAACAAGCAGAAAAATCCAACATGAATATGTTGGAAAAGCGTGCCGAATAACTAAAATGTTGGACGCATACCTACTATTTTCACGTCTTTGTTATTTGCATCAATTGGTACTTTTTGCTAAATTTGGGAGAAAATATTGATTCATGAACGTTGAATGTAAATTGATTTTAAAGATTCCGTCCAATTATCTTGATTTTAAGCTGATATGCGGCATTTCGCACGACCGTGATTTGGGCGAACTGCCGTGCATCGAAATCGCGTTGAGTTATCTCTTTGGATTTCGAACTGTAACTTCTCTCCTATTCGGCCGATTTTTACAAATGAGGTCTCTTTTTATTTGTACTTTAACGGAAAGTAAGGAAAAACTCGCTAAATAGACGGAGAACAATTTTTGTGAAAATTTGGTGGATCCTGGCGTCACGGTGAATGGTTAATCGGGCGTGGAAGATAATAGGTTCGACGAGGCGACCCTCTCCTCGCCGTCTTTTATTGCCTTGCTCGAAACCTGACACCCAAAGCTATATCGGGAGATAACTGCAGTGGTTTGAGTGGATTTCTGCAGGGGCCACGGTTAGTACATGGTATAAAGAGTCACGAGGCTCATCACAGATTGCACTTGCAGTGCAAGACGCTCATTGGCTAAACAGTTTTGGCGGGAAAGAAGGTTCTAGAGTTGAGTCCTCCGAGCGTAAGAAAGCTTCTATGAGGTTTTTGTCAAATGAAATAATACGATTTTGACAGGAAAATGTTCTCAAGGGTTCCCAATTAGCAGTTCATTCGGTTTTTTGGTAAGAGACCATCAGGGCTTGACAGTAGAATGGTTCAAAGACAAGAAAACGGGTCCGAGGAAAAAAATATTTGGACGGCCCGTTGAATAGCATTGGTTGATCGGTGTGCTGTACTATGGTACATCCGAGTGATTTCAAAAAGCGAGCCCTACTGGCACGCTTAAAAATGGAGAATGAAAACGAAGAAGCAACCTTATGCCAAATTGAAATAATTACCAGAAAAAGCAAAAGAAAGATTTAAGAAAGACTAAAAAAGAGGTAAAGCAGGAAGAAAAACAATGATATAGTTGCATTGAAACAGAGTAGAGGAAAAAGAAGAAACAGAAGAAAAAATTAAAAGGAAAGGGCGGGGAAGAGAAGGAGAGAGAAATAGTAAAAAACAGCAGTGGCAGTAAAATGCATTTATTTTTAATAGGTATATACCTACGGTAAATTTGACAATTCATTCCAGTGCTAAAAAAGGGGAAAATAGTACTGATAAACTAAAATGGAACCAGTACAGAAAGAGTCTAAAAAGGCAGATAACTAGAAACAGAGAAAAGAATAAGAGATTAAATAATAAAAAAAAAAAAAAAAAAAAACATACGAGAGGACAGGGAAATATGAAAGGAGGGAGAGTAAGAAATGAAGAGGAAGAAGAAGAGAAGTAGAATAAGAAGAAGAAGAGAAGTAGTAGAAGAAGAAGAAGGAGGAGGAGGAGGAGGAGGAAAAGAGGAAAGCGAATGCAAATGACAAGGAAATATAAAATAAAAATAAGAAAGGGAGAAGAAGAATGAGAATAGATGGAGGAGGCTCTTTGGTGTTTCAAGCTTCTCCTCTCTCACTTTTTGAACCCACGCACCGCTAATGCTCCTTACCGCGTAAACCTTAGAGCACAGAAGAGCGAAATCACAAACGCCGCTCAGCGCGCCTGTTTTTTTACTCAAACCTTATTTTACTCAAAAAAGAAACAACTCTTCGGTCCGTTCCTAATTTCACTTTTATGAGGACTGAAAACTTGCCGTTTGTCATAAGCCACGGTGTGACAGAACTCGGGAAACGCGTCAAAGCCACCCCACTTTGTGTTCCTTTTTTCGAGAGCTTCCTTTTTCTTTATTTTCCCCCGCGCTTGATATTTGTTATCTTGATGCTGATTAAGCCCATTACATTTTTATTTTTGATGTAAGAGAATGCCTTTTTGCAGAGCTTCCTTCTAGACGGGCAATTAGACGTCCCAAAAATGGAGATTACTCCTTGGACTTATCTTTTCGCAGCAGATGTGGGAAAAATCAGGGAACAACCTTGTTTTTTACGAGAAGAAAGCATATGGAGCGTCAAAAATATGACGCACTTGCAACTGCCCGTTAATCCAATGCGCAATGGATATATTTTTACACCATAATTTATAAAAAAAGTTTGGTGTATGGTCATCCGTTGAAAAAATGAGTGTCATGAAACGATAAATTTCGACGTTTGCATTCCTGCATGCTGAGGAAGTTGTATGTCATCATTCTAGCAGCCACTCTCAAAAATGTAGACCAGACGAAAGTATGAATGGTTTTACCTTTGGAGCTCAAAGGAAAACAAGCTGCTGGTTCCAACACTACTGTGTTGGAGAGCTCGCCTTTGGGAAACTATTAACAACTATTAATGCTTTTTTCTAAAATTGTATACGTATTAAATGAATCTTTACCCAATTATCAGAGGTTACATGCCGATGCAAAATGTTATGACGTAATTTCATAAGTCAAATTTTTCACATTTCAATAAATAAAGAGAAATAAAGAGAGAGAAATGGAATTATCTTTTATGAATGTGATTTTGCGGCAAATGTTGCAATGGCTATTTTTGCCATCGCATTTTTGTTTCTGGCTTTCATCGTTGATAAGCTTTTTCTTAACTTGTCAACAATGTAATGAAACCATATGATTTAATTTTAATTTTTTTTTTTTTTTTAAATCAAGTCGCCAACTTGAATTAAGGTTATACTTTGTTAAGCTGGCAGTCTGAAATTCTGAATTTTTATCGGCACAGAGTTCAAAGAAACTATAATTGAGCACGGTTCGGAGGAACGTTTCTGCCATAATTCTTACACAATACTTATGGTATACACTAAGAGCGGAAAAGGAACTCACTTGAATTTTAGCGTGGAGCTCGAAAGACCACTTCAAGTCTTTGTATGCGAGTGGCTCAATGGAGCACATCACGCCTTTGTATGTATGCGGTGGCTCAATGGAGCACCTCGCGCACTATAAATAGCACGGAGCTCGAAAGAGCACTTCATGCATCTGTATTTTAAGGTTAAAACGAACTCTAAAGAAACTCAATGCGAGGCTCTAAACGAACTCTCAAGCATTCTTAATGCGAGGCTCAAACGAACTCCCAAGCATTCTTAATGCGAGGGGCTCAAACGAATCCTAAAGCATTCTTAATATGAGGTTTAAACAAACTCTGAAAGGATCCCAATGCGAGTCTCAACCGAGCTCTCAAGCATGCAATTATTTTGAGGTTAATTAACCTTCTATGGTACCAATAACGGCAATCTTAAGGATTATCCATTAATTATGCGCAAATCTCAATCTTAGTCTTAGTAACTTAAAATTAATTGAACAAATTATTAAATCACGTCGAGGTCACCATGTTTTTTATTTTAAGAAATAATAACAATTGCAAGTACAACTGCACACAAAAACTGCATTGAAAAGATAAGAGGATGATAACATACAATTAGGTAATTTGCTATAAAACCATAGCAACATGCTATGATATACTCGGCCACTGGAAAGTGCTGCTCTCTAGTGTAGCAAACGAGGAACAATTAATCCTCAGTTGAATGAGGGAACGGAAATGTTCGACGGAGGAAAACTGTAACCCGCGAAAATTCAACTTTTAGACCTTGAAATCAATGGGATTTTGGCCGTTCCTCCGACGGCAACGAGAACCATCCATTTGTCGCCACGGACACTACCAATGCTAAAAGAAATCGATCGCAAAGAGCTCTCCCGAGTGGGCGAGCTCAAAAAAATAAAAAGAGGGTTTCAAGAAATCACTATTTCAAGTTATTGGTTTTGTTCACAAAATTTCCGATAAAATTGTCCATTCAATAAATTTCTCCTCAAAATGCCCATAGTCCAATGGGCCTGTTGCAAACTTTTGCTAGAGCAAAACTAAGAGTTGTTTCTTATAGATAATGCCTCAAAAATCACGATGAGCGCATCGGCAAACTCTGAAATGCACTCATAACTTCACAATCTGCGTAAGAAATTTGCGGTTTTTTGAGCTTCCCGCTTCAAAAACGATACTACGGCACAGGTGAACATTTTGTAAGAGGAGTCGTTCCATCGTCGGCAATAATCATCATAGCCGACGCCAATCCGCCAAAACACGTTTGATGGGACGAGATAACACCTGAACTGGATTAGACCAGATAACAATCGGTGTGTTAACGTTCATATTTTCCACGCCCGAATTGATTGACCTTGAACTCTCCTTGAATTACGCGCGGAACTGAGTGCAAGCGTCGGCCATGATGAATATCGCCGACGATGGAGCGACTCTTCTAACAAAATGTTCACCTATGCCGTAGTATCGTTTTTGAAGCGGGAAGCTTAAAAAAACGCAAATTTCTTACGCAGATTGTGAAGTTATGAGTGCATTTCAGACTTTGCCGATGCGCTCATCGTGATTTTTGAGGCATTATCTACAAGAAACAACTCTTATTTTTGCTCTAGCAAAAGTTTGCAACATGCCCATTCGTGTAGTAAAAGTTCCTTCGAGGAGGAACTGCTAATCTTACCTATACAGCGTTCAGACATTTTAAGTCTTCAATGTTTCGAAGGATGTATTCACCAACAAAAATATCAAAGGAGAAGGCAAAAGTAGGAAGTTGTATGAGAGCACTTCAATTTTTGTGACAGTGAGGATATTTCAATTGTTCAGAGCTCTCCCTTAAACTTATCTTTTCAGTATTTTGACTCGTAATTTTTTAAGAATCAGCAGGTGAAAATCTTTGAGAGATAATAACCTGGCTGCTTTCGAGTTGTTGGATGTTCTACTTGCAGAGCGATCCCCTAAGGTTTGGCTACTTATTGTTAGCTCAACCAGAGGAACCACCAAAAAAAAATTGGATTGTATGAACCAAAGTTCGGTGTTCCATACCATTCCGACTAATTCGGCTTGTCAAACCAAATTTTTGGTTTATCAAACCGAACTTTCGGTTCGTGAAACCGAACTTCCACTTTAAAATGAACAGACGAACGAAGTTCGGTCATATGAACCGAATGCTCGGTTACACGAACCGAAAGTCCAGTTTGACAAACCGGATAGTTGGAATGATATGGAACTTCGAACGTTCGACTCATAAGACCGAACATTTTTTTTTAGTGACCCCTCCCACCTCCATTTTCCCTCAACTTTACCCCTTTTCAAACCCCTAAGCACCGAACAGATTACAATAAGACTAGTAAACGAAAAGATGGCAATGCTGCGTTTTTAATCGGAGTTGGCGGTCTCTTCGTTCCGCTGCCCGAATTTTCCTTTTCATCCGCCTCCTCTCAAATCGTCCCTCCTCTCGAATTCAACGTGAGCCTTATCCTCCATTCAAGCACATGCTCTCCGCGGTTCATAAGAAAACGGAGATACGCTCTTACGTCAGAGGAGCGACGAAATATAAGTAATGGAAAATTAATTTCCATGCTCTTGATCCTCCTGCCACCGGTTGCTCTTCAAATGGAGTGGTAATGACACCTGTAATTGATCACTTGGTGCGGGACCTTTGGAAATCGTTAGGAGTAATGACGAATGCGCGAGGGAAGATCGAAACATTCGCCATTTACGACATTGAATATTTTATCTTAGAGCGTCAAGCGCAATTGTAATGAATCCACTGCCCGGCCTCGAAGGGGGGGGGGAGAGGTCACGCTAAAATAAGGAAATAAGATATTCAGAATTGCATTGTCGGGAAAAATAAGGGTTTTTATTTCAAAAGGTGTTTATTTATGTAGCGAAAATGGATCGCTAGATGGGCTAGGAAAGTAAGCGCTTCAGCATATGTCTCCTCGTTAAAATTTAACGCTCACACATCGATAACTTTATAAAATAAACTCATAAGGATGATTTCACTTTAAGGGGGAATAGTAGTGTCGCCAGTTTAGTTTTTAGGGTTCTCAAAGATATACAACAAATGACATAAAGAATATTACTTCTGTTGTTGAAACTCTTTCAAAGTTGTGATCCTGCATTAATTCGTGCACAAATATACGAGAAATTTGCGTTACCAACACTTTTAGACCGCAAAAGACGCCGTCAGTTACGTAACTGGCATCCCATTTTACGGTCCAAAAGTTTGAATGATCACAATTTCTTCTAATATTTTGCATAAATCTTATGCAAGTGCACAAATAAGATGATTCCCAATGGCTACTTTGTTCTTTTTCGATTGATTTGTCTCATTGCCTTTAAAATTCTTATAATGTAACTGGCAAAGTTACTATTCCCATTACCGTGATTTCACTTATAAGTACGAGATAAAAGTTTGTACTTTACATTATGGATAGCATAAATTAAAAATTCCCTCTCACGAAAAAAAAAAAAAAAAAAAAAAAAAAAAAAAAAAAAAATATATATTCGATTTAGGCCGAATGGGCCTGTTGCATGCAAGAGATACAGCCGTGCGAATAGACTTTTTAGAGGTTAAATGACACGAAAATTACGATGGTCACATTAAAAAAGTCTGAAATACACTCTTTGCTGCGTAATTTGCGTTGTTATGAACGCGCTTTTTCAAATTTCCCGCGTCTGGGGGCAGTTTTCTATCACCGGAAACGAGCAAACGGCGGGCCCGGTGATTTCCGGAAGATGCCGAGTCGTTTTTGTTGTTATTTTTCCTTCAGTTTGTTTACAAACCCAACGTGATCTCTTATAGTGGTCCATATACGCTTTATGCGGTAACCAAATCGATCAACTTTTAAATATCCAACGCAATCCTTCTACATTTCATTTCACGATATCACGAGCTCCGATTTTCAGGTTATGTTTCAGTTTTAGTTGACCGGAAATAGCCGGGAGTTGCCGTTAATTGTTTCCGTTAGAAAACTGCCCCCAGACGCGGGAAATTTGAAAAAGCGCGTTTCTAACAACGCAAATTGCGCAGTAAGGAGTGTATTTCAGACTTTTTTAATGTGACCATCGTAATTTTCGTGTCATTTAACCTCTAAAAAGTCTATTCGCGCGGCTATATCTCTTGCATGCAACAGGCCCATTAGGCATTAAAATCCATCTTTTAGTTCAGAAAATATGTAGATATTGCCCAGATAAGACAGGAATATTTAGCCAATATTTAAACAATATTGTTTTGGTATTTATGCAAACATTGGGCCAATATTGGTTAAATATTGAGCCAATGTTAAAATCGTACACCATCTTTCCTTTTGGCATAAATACTGTGCCAATACTTTGGCTGAGAATACTGTGCCAGTACTTCAAAGGGAAAGTATTTGGATATCAATATTGAGACAATACTACACCAATATTGAATCAATTTAGGGGTTCGCAGCTAGGGGATGGTGGAAAAGGGTTAATTGTGGAAATAATTTTAGAAACCATGAAAAATAAAAATAATGAAACCACTGGGATGTTATTGAATCGATTTTGCAGATTAGAAATTTTTCATCCACCTTGGGGATTGAACCCGGGACCTACCTAACACTAACCGACGACCCTACCGATTGAGCTTCACTAGACGATGTATTTTAGTGACTTAAAACCGGTATTTAACGTCGAGTTGGACGGGCAACTAGGATATTTTCCATCTGCCTGGATTTGTCCGTGTATTTATTTTACTTTTTACTTTACTATATTTTTTAAATTTATTTTATCGTTTTACTTTGTTTTATTTCCTTGCTGACTCTATTTTTTTCTTCACTCTATTTTTTTTTTTTTTTCAAGCACTTCATTTTTTTTCTTTAATTATTTACTTCTTATTCCTTTACTTTGTTTTGTTTTACTGTAATTTATTTTAATACTTCATCATAATTTTTTTGACTTCAGTTAATTCTTTAAATTCATTCTATTCTTTAACCTCATTTAGTTTTTTCCCTTATACTTTATTTTTTTCTTCATCTCAGTTTTTTTACTTCATCTCCTTGCTCCCTCTAATGTTTTACTTCAGTTTAGTCTTTGACTTCATTTTATCATTAATTTGATTTACTTCATTTTATTTCTCTTCTTTTGTCTCTGTTATTCTATTATTTCCACCATTCTATTATTTTATTTATTTTTTTCTCTTTAAATTTTTCATCGACATTCTGAGATGCATTTTGCATTTGATTGCAGTTTGATGTCTTCCTCATAAAGACTATGCAGGTGCGATTGCCATAATCTCACAGCTGCACAGCTACTAAGTGCAAGTTCTACAGGAGACCAATAAGCACACGAGATCAAGAATTTCTTCTTCAGTTGAATTTAAATGTTTCATTTGAAATTTGAAAAATAAAAAATAAACAACCAGATGTGAATGAATGATAACATTCTCATTCAATGATAATATTCACAACAGTACATGAACTACAAACGAAACAAAAAAAGAAATAAACTGAGATCACGCGCAAATACATTGAAAATGACCTCAAGGAGGTGGAAATTCAACAATTTCTTGGGAGGCAAAAAAATATATATTATATTATATTATATTAAATTTGACAACAACTGCAATAACCTTTATGAATAATAAGGTTGAAAATAATGGATAATTGTTCAGAAAGAACACATTTGAGCTACGTCTTAAATCTAAGCCTTATTATGTTTAATACTTTTCGTTATGGGCAGGCATTTAGTATGATGACTTATACCGATTAGGATATCGAAAATATTTTAAAAATATTTTGAATAGCAGTATTATTGTTTAAAATATTTTCAAAATATTTTGAAAATACTTACCAATGCATTACTGTCTTTTAAAATGTTTTTAAAATATATAATAAATATTTTGAATATAAATATTATATGTACTGATATTTTAAAAATACTCTCACGATATAAATTTTTACAGTATTGAAATACAAATATTTTGAAAATATTTTTATGATGTTTTGGGTAAACATATTATTTTTAAAAATACTAAATGATGATTCTTTAAATATTTTCTAAAAAAATAATTTTGATTATAATATTATCAAAATATTGTCAGTATTGTGTAAATATTGCGACAGTACTGACAATATTTGCCCAATATTGTAAAAATATTATTTTTTTGTTTTTTTTTTTTTGTTTATTAGAGAAAATAGACAACTACATACAAAACGCAATTAAGCCTAATTATACGAGGTTAAATTATAAAGCACACTGATATATGGGGTGGATTTGGGGAGGGCCTTTCCTATCTATGTACAAAGAATATAGGTGCTATATACTAAGATTTGGTTAATGACAAACATATGTTATCGATATTTAAATAATATAATATATACACTTGAGTAAATGGATATTTGTTAGTTATTATTTGTCCCCCCTTCCCCGTAAACAATGAGTGCAAATGAGTAAAAAATTAATGACAAGTCGTTCAGTCACACTTGATTAGACGCATGAATTGCTTGATTGAAAGCATGAAAAAAGAATGCCAAATGGTGTTGAGAATTGGCTAATTACTAACGTCTTTTACTAAAAAATTTTACAAATGTGACTAGATGGAAAAAAAGATAATAAATATAAAACGACTGTCTTTAGGGGCTTATTATTTAGAGAGTACAAAGTATAAAAATTAAATTTGGTTATGATGTCTTTACCTCTTAAAAATTAACATAAATTTTAGAAATTTGGCACCAGTTCAAGAAAGACACTGAAAAGACATTAAATAGATGTTAATTACCTCTGATGTTCGGGCGGAATGCGGAAGTTGGTGCGAGAAGTGGCTGAAAATAGTGATTTGTTGTCACCTGGATACGTAGTAAACCCGGCACTACGAGGGACAGATTCACCCGCAATCACAAAGGGTCACGGGTTCATCAACCCCGCCCACCGCGTCGTCCACGCACCACATGACATACATAAAATAGTCCCTTGGTGTAAAATAAGTAAAAAGTAAAGAAAGAAAAGGGGCAAATACACTTCAAAATGATTTAAAAATGTCTTTTAAAAGAGGAAAAGAGATGTATATGTCTCACTGGAAGATCCGGGAGGCGAGGTTATTACACATTGACGTCGATAACTTGATCTAGTTGGTCCGCCACGCAATCAAACGGTTTTCGCCGCTTGAGACGCCTTAGACCAACTTTGTATTTGTAGACAAGATCAGCCACTTCGCTATTAGGGTGGTTGGAGAGTCTTTGGGCGTACCGCAAGGACAATTTTTGGATAGTTTCAACCACCGAGGGAATGCCGAGGATTCAGTGAATTACGCCATTCTTGACGGAGTCGTCCCAATGAATCCCGGTAAATCCTCGGAGGATGTTGCTTTGTCTATTCGCGCGGCTATATCTCTTGCATGCAACAGGCCCATTAGGCATTAAAATCCATCTTTTAGTTCAGAAAATATGTAGATATTGGTCGAAGACAAATTTTCGTCCTTATGATCGCATGAACTTGCAGTTAGAGTCAATTTTGTCGTGAATGATTGCCAAATATGGACGTATTTATACTAAATGTAACTATGTTTATAAGGGTTTGCGTGCAACATAGTTCCTTTTAGCATAAATAAGTCCATATGGACGTATTTCTGCCAAACGGAACTATGTGCATTATGACGTGAGCCCCGTTATGCATGTATTCTTATGGGTCTCGGGGCTCATGTCTTAATACACATAGTTCCGTTTGGCAGAAATACATCCATATAAGCGTTAGTCTCTCTTCGTTCCTCCATTCCTTCCCTCTTTCGTTGTTCTCTCTTTCCTTCTTTAAATCTTATAGTATTTCAAAAATTAATTATGTGCTTTCTTGGAGCAAATATATAAGATTTGGTTTCAACACCTTGTCTAAGTATCTGACATAAAGATATTCTCAGAAAATAACATCTGCATGATGTAAACTCAACAAGCAATACAACATAATCCTTCGAAAACTTGACTTTTTTGTTCGAGTATTTCGGAGTATTTCACTGTAACTAATAAGAGTCAACAAAGTCTAATCATGTGGAAAATCAGGCGATCGAATCCAGCAAACTTTTTTTCAATGTTTGCTCTTTGAGCCTATTATTTAAACACGAGGAAACTCAAAATTAGGTGTTTGAAATTGTGTCCCACGTAATCCGCAAACACCAAACATAATCATCAATTTAGGCGATTGGGCATTAATTGACAGGAAGGTTATTGATGCATATCAGCCTTAGAGTCCGATGGTACTATACGCTACACTGTTACAACTCGATGATAAAAAAAAACCCTGCTTTATTAAGTCGCATGATTCTGTTGATTAATCCCTTTTTATTAACCGCGTGGCAACGTTTGTTTTCACCCTGGGGACTGTTTTTCGGCTGAATGTAAACGCTAAAATCGTTTTATTTGCACCTCACTGATCAAACACATTCACTCACTTTCGAGGGTGCGGTAATTAAACGTGCATACTTGCTTATCTTTCTGCAACATGAACTAATTGCAACACAAATGACAAATGGTAGCCAGGGAATTCACTCCGACTAACTTTTAACAAATTCACCGCGGATATTTATTCCGCGAACGAGTGAAAGGAACTTTTACGCATAAAATCCATCGAGCCTGTCATTTCATATGAAGTTATATGGGTATATTTAGCCAGAGTCAACCTTTCTAAAGTTCACGTTGCCTCCAGACCTGTTCTAGTGGCCCATTGATAGAACAACTTCTGAAAATCTGCGAGTTTTTGATTATATATAAAGAGAACCGAAAATTGGACGTATTTCTATCAAGCGGAACTAAGCGCCAATTTGAGTTCCTTTTGAGGAATTTAGAATCCCGGATAGCGCGTTCTGTCAAACGGACCTAAGCGCCATGGAAAAGCATTGCGAGTATAGGACGGAATAAGCCAATCCAAGCCCTCCTCTACCTTCCTCACACTATGGCGCTTAGGTCCGTTTGATAGAAATACGTCCAATTATCTTCTTAATAAAAAAAGAAGAAGAAAAATTCAGCTCGTAAGATGGAGTATGATACTTTTTGGTAATAGCAACCAAAATTCACTTCAGGTAGCCAAAGTTTTTTTTAGCCGTAAATAAACTCAGTTTCTTCATTAAGGGTCTCAGATACTTAATCCAGATTCCTCGATATGCTTCGAAGTTTATTTCTTTGTGCACAAGCAAATCCTCCCTTTGATTCTTTTTTGAGCTCGCCCACTCGGGAGAGCTCTTTGCGATCGATTTCTTTTAGCATTGGTAGTGTCCGTGGCGACAAATGGACGGTTCTTGTTGCCGTCGGAGGAACGGCCAAAATCCCATTGATTTCAAGGTCTAAAAGTTGAATTTTCGCGGGTTACAGTTTTCCTCCGTCGAACATTTCCGTTCCCTCATTCAACTGAGGATTAATTGTTCCTCGTTTGCTACACTAGAGAGCAGCACTTTCCAGTGGCCGAGCATATCATAGCATGTTTCTATGGTTTTATAGCAAATAACCTAATTGTATGTTATCATCCTCTTGGCCGTCAGTTATGACTTACCGCTAGCGTACTCTGCTGGAGATCTCAGAATGCTGAGTTTCTCCCCACTCGTTCTTTTTAGCCAATGATCGTTCCCGTGAGGCTTTTTATCCAACTTCAACCAAATACTGTGTCTGCAGACTGTTGTTATTTCACTCAATAAAAAAAAAAAAAATCTTTTCAATGCAGTTTTTGTGTGCAGTTGTACTTGCAATTGTTATTATTTCTTAAAATAAAAAACATGGTGACCTCGACGTGATTTAATAATTTGTTCAATTAATTTTAAGGTACTAAGACTAAGATTGAGATTTGCGCATAATTAATGGATAATCCTTATTGGTACCATAGAAGGTTTGCTTGAGAGCTCGGTTGAGACTCGCATTGGGATCCTTTCAGAGTTTGTTTAAACCTCATATTAAGAATGCTTTAGGATTCGTTTGAGCCCCTCGCATTAAGAATGCTTGGGAGTTCGTTTGAGCCTCGCATTAAGAATGCTTAAGAGTTCGTTTGAGCCTCGCATTGAGTTTCTTTAGAGTTCGTTTTAACCTTAAAATACAGATGCATGAAGTGCTCTTTTGAGCTCCGTGCTATTTATAGTGCGCGAGGTGCTCCATTGAGCCACCGCATACCTACAAAGGCGAGATGTGCTCCATTGAGCCACTCGCATACAAAGGCTTGAAGTGGTCTTTCGAGCTCCACGCTAAAATTCAAGTGAATTCCTTTTCAACTCTTAGTGTATACCATAAGTATTGTGTAAGAATTATGGTAGAAACGTTCCTCCGAACCGTGCTCAATTATAGTTTCTTTGAACTCTGTGCCGATAAAAATTGAGAATTTCAGACTGCCAGCTTAACAAAGTATAACCTTTATTCAAGTTGGCGACTTGATTTAAAAAAAAAATTAAAATTAAATCATATGGTTTCATTGTAATGTGAAAAATTTGTCATATGAAATTACGTCATAACATTTTGCATCGGCATGTAACCTCTGATAATTGGGTAAAGATTCATTTAATACATATACAATTTCAGAAAAAATCATTAATAGTTGTTAATAGTTTCCCAAAGGCGAGCTCTCCAACACAGTAGTGTTGGAACCAGCAGCTTGTTTAACCCCTGAAATACCCTAACTAAAGCAAAAGTCCAGACAATGTCTTTTACAACTTTTTTCTTAGCTCGTAAAAGTGCATCAAGAAGCTTTCCTCACTCGTGTCGAGGAAAAATTTGAAAACGCCTTCAAATGAGTGTATATGCAACCACGGACAGCCTTGGAACACGAATAGTTGCATCAAGGCGCTGACGTACACGTCGCGTCAAGTTCACAGTATATTTTGATAGAAAATACCACACTTCTCGCCCAAATACACAGTATAGCTTCCAACTGTGCATTTATAAATTGTCTCCTCTAAATTTTTCTTCTTTTTTTTAAGGTAAATTTTTATGGACATTTGAAATACTCAGGGAAAAATAACGAAACATGGACCTTTTTTGCGATAAGGATCCATTTATCACGATCCAAATCATTTAGATATAATATTTTTAACATACACGTTGAAAGTTGTAGCGTGCAAGATGTTGTCAAGTGGACCAGTGTGAAAAGAGAGATGTGGTCACAGCGATGGTTGACCGAATGCCTGCAGGGAGATAAGCGAAAATTTGTATGACCGGACAACCCTTGGGATCACCTGGACGACCGCCTAAGAGATGGGCCCGAAACTGGCTCTCCTCTCTTGAGGACGATTGAATATTTTATTGTCGCTTTTATTGATTTGACAAGCCCTTTATATTAACCGTATTGTTTTTATAATATTTATGATTTAATGTGTTCGGTACTTGATGGTCTGATTTACACGGTTACGCCCTATTTGTTTGTAGAAGAAGAAGAGAACAAAAGATAAGAGGAAGAAGAATACGAAGAAAATGCGACAGTGCTTTTTCATTTTTCTAGGGGACAACATCATAACCATTTTTGAGGACACTCCTTATGATTTGAATGTGAACAGAAATTCCGGGATTTTGCTGAGATGATGCAGTAGGACTTCGTCGACGGAAAACGAAACTTTTACGTAAAAAGGCACTTAAATGAGTTCCTGAAAAAACATATTTGTGGACAAATTTTGTTATTTATGTATAATTGGACGTATTTCTATCAAACGAAACTATGTGTTAAGACATGAGCCCTGAGACCCATGAGAATACATGCGTGACAAGGCTCACGTCATAATGCACATAGTTCCGTTTGATAGAAATACGTCCAATTAAAACAAACAAAGTTTTTTTAACATAAATTTCAACATTTAAAATATGTACTTTTCAGGAACCCTATTGAATAGTACATTTAAAAAATACATATTAAATAGTTAAACAATTTTATATTAGAAAATACATATTTTTGGAAAGTGTTTGAAATTTATGTTTCCTTAAAACAAACATAAAGTTTTTTCAACATTTTCAAAATTCTTCCATAAATAAGTATTTTGCCATTTTTTTTTAAGTTTGAACCGTTGTTATTATCGGGACATCATTAATCCTAGCAACGATCGAAATCAAAAAAAAAATCGCTCTTTTTGAAGCAATTGATACATCACGGACAAATGAATTTTCCCTACCCGGCGAGAGTTCTGCTCCAGAAGATTCTCGATGATGTTTTCCGCCCTTCACATGAGACTCACTCTCGCAGTTTTCCAGGAAAAGCGGCGATGATGTGACGAGTTCTGCCGTGCTAAGGAAGAACGCCGCATGAACATTCGAGAGTTGCCAAATTTCCTTCGATAAAATGTTTATTTTTGAGGAGAGTTACGAATATTTTTCCTTGAAATTTTCAGAAACTTTCGATGAAATTGCAAACAACATTATCTGTAAAATTGGAAGAAAAATATTCATAAATTCACCAGGAAATTCGTTTTTAATAAATGGAAATTTGGCAACGCCTGAAGGTTCATTCGGCGTTTTTTCTTATCACGGCGGAGTTACCCGCGCGCGTCACCTGGAGTAGGAGGCGAGTAACGAGCTTCAAAAAGCAATCATACGTGTGTTGTCCGATTTGTTCGCAGAGGTGCTCATTAAAGACTCTGAAAATGATCCAACTATTTTTTACCCTCTCACCTCGATTATTTTGAGACACTTTGAGGCAATAAGTATTTTCAGCACACGAGAGATACAGGCATTCGTGTGAACCTCATCCTAGTGTATGGAGTCCCTTTGTAAAGAGAATACGGAAATTTTAAGGTTCATTCTAAGGTTGACCTTTTTATATTATATCGACGGTGTAAGTCTGCAATCACATATCTCGTTTGTGGTGTCTGAATATCTCCGTATCAATGTCCTTGTTTTAAAGGAGAACAAATTGACATCATTCCTTGAAGTTTTTGCAGAATTTTCTTCGCTCAGAGAAGAAAAATCACGGCAGTTTTAGCGAATTGCTGCTGAGTAGTTTTTCGTTTGAAAAATGAAGTATGATAGGAAAGTCTGCAATGACACATTCAATTGGACGTATTTCTGCTGAACGGAACTATAAACGATTGGAATAGACGGGGTGTGCTCTAGAAAGCTGCATACGGAACAACGTAAGAGTGAGTGTGCTTCCCTTTGAGTAAATATAAAAGCGGGATCTCACATTCTACCAAACGGAACGAAGCGCCAACTATATGCGGCATACATGAGTCGTGGGAATGGCAAAAAAGCGTTGTGAACAGGGCTCATGAGTTTAGGACGCCATTGCCGAGTGTCGTTGTTCCCATCGTCGCCACTGACGTCACTGGCGCTTTATAATTCCCATTCATTTTTACGGTCATCGACTAACAACGAGCACATCCCTTCGTCCTCATCTGTCACTTGTTCCGTTTAGCAGAAATATGTCGAATAGTATCATATCTAGGGAGGAAATCTGGAGCACCTTCCGATTTTCGTTTCGGAAACACGTAATAGTGCGGCAGTACGGCTCTCCTCGCTCGTGTCCCAGGAAAATCTGCAAACGCCTTCAAATGAGCGCATATGCAAAACGGACAGTCTCTGAACACGAACAGTTGGATCAAGGCGCTGACATACGTGACAGTCATTTCGCACTGCCGTGCTAAGGAAAAATGCCGCACGAACATTTGAGAGTTGCCAAATTTCCTCCGATAAAACTTTATTCTTCGGGAAAGCTATGCATATTTTTCCTTGAAATTTTCGGGAACTGAAGTCAAATTGCGAACATAATTACCTGAAAAATTGGAAAAGAGATATCCACAATTTTTTCCGAAAATTCGCGATTTATCAAAAGATATTTGACAATACCTAAAGGCTCATACGGTGTTTTTCTTTGCACAGCAGAGCAAGAGTGCGTCCAATTATTAAGCCATTGCGAAAATGAAGAGTACTGGTAAAAAAGTAGCTTGGATCAAGAGTCCAGACTCTTAAAAACATTCACAAGAAAGAATACTCTTGATTCAAATGGAAATCCGCCTAAATCAAGAGGCTTGGCTCTTCGAGTCAAGGAAAAATCCGATTGAATCAAGAGTATTTTTTCTTGGCGATGTTTTCAAGAGTCTGGACTCTTGATCCAAGCTACTTTTTTTTACCAGTGAGAGGAGGTAAGAGCAACACCTCTCTTAAATTAACTCGACTGTCTACGTTTTCAACATGCAAATAAACAAACTAAAATTCAAGATTCAAGCTTCAAACCGACAACGAAGGATGTAATTACGTGCGCAAAACCGAAGCGAGTAAAATCGGAGAGAAACCCGTGAGATGGTGTCCGGAGCACCACCACCCCACTCACCCTTACCCTAACGTGGGGGGGGGGGGGGGTCGGGTCGGGATAAGGGCTGACGTGCCCTTGCTTCCAATGCAAATAAACGGGTAAGTTAATGAATTTTTTACGTTTCATATTTCCCGACGCACACACATGCTTGTCGGTTGTAAGGGGGTGTGTTTACCTGTGTTACTGTCCGCGCTCTCGCTTGAAAAATTGCGGGGTCCAGGGCGATGTTGCCAAAATATTCGACTCCGGCGTGTATATCTTCCGATGACCAAATCGTCACCTTCCCACCAAAGTATCACAAGCGCCAGGCGAAGTTTCAAAATTTCCGCCGCCATTGTATTTTTGTACAGAAAATTGTGGTCGAATCTGTTTGAAAATTTCACTGAATTTTATAGGCACTACAAAGAAAATTCAGTTAAATTTTCGGACAGCTTCCTTAATCGATTTCTCTGTAAACATGTAAAATAGTGGCGGACATTTTTAAACGTCGCAAAGCGCTTGTAATAGTTTGGCTGGAAGGTGATTATATCTTCGTTAGATCGAAACGTAGGTGTTTAAAAGTCGTTTTGGTTGAGTTTCCTGGTGGTTTCCAGTCGCCGCCATTTTATTTTTTTACAGAGCAATCGCCGGTTGAATTTGTTTGAAAATTTCACCGAATATTATCGGCAGCATAAAGAAAATTCAGTGATATTTTCGTTTCGTTGAACAATGCCTCTGTAAAATAATAAAGTGGCGCTGAAAGTTTTGAAACTTTGTACGATGCTTGTGATACTTTGACCGGAAGGTGACGAAATGTGCTTTGAGGGAATCTCAGTGTCTATTGACAAAATGCACCACTACGTTCCGCTGAAACTCAACAGGTGTCTTTGAGAAGGTGTTTTGGACCACAATACAAGGTAGGAATTAGATCGCTAGGAGATATGTTTTCTTATCAGAATTTCACGTAGGACAAGTTCAAGAAATCGGCTTGTATTTTCTGAGAAAAAGAACTGAGGATTGCCTACATGAAAGAAAGAATGAGGTGGAAATGTTCATTATACATAGTGGAACAAACACTATGCTAATGTCAGAGTCCATATTCAGCACCTTTTATAACCAGAGACCTATTAAAAATTTTTGCCTCTCCATCAAAACCTGCAAGATAGAATGGCTGCACATTTAAATGTATATTTGGACTGAGTTAAGCAGAAAGGAACCAACCCACATTTTGGAAAAAATTGTGTTATGAGTGGTTTTGAACTCAACCACTGCTCTACTATCTACCGCCAAAAATTCAAAGTTTTTGTTGGAGCAAATTTTGCAGAAATTGAACTTTAAGTTTACCTTTTACATTGAGTCTTCTGCAGGAGCCAAACTTTAAACCTCTTTTTCTCGGTTCGATCCCTATGTGGCTTGGTTCCTTTCTATTTAACTCCGTCCATTTAATCGCAAAAAATGTACCTGATTTTGCAACCTCGACGCGCTGAAGGAAAAACGAGAAAGTATCCGTCGCAAGTTAATTTTTCACGAATAACAGCTACAAACTCAACATCACTTCCGCTACAGTGAGCTTAAGTTGGATTAATAAATAGCAAGAATTCTTTGACCTATAGACGTTTTTAAGAATAGGCGCAAATAATGTGTGTAATTGTAAACAATAATTGCTTCGAGTAGTGCTTCCATCTCCCGGAACTGCTACCGAATTTCAGAACTTTTGAGAATCTCCTGAATTTTTCCCGAAACTTTTGAAATTTCCGAATTGTTCCGGATCTTTTGAATTTTCCGGAACTTTCTCGGAGATTTTAAAAAAATCTAAAGAGAATTCCGGAACTTTTGACAGTCATGGAGTGGGAAAAATTAGAAAAAAAAGTTCCTAATCCCAGAACTTTTGATGGACATGAAATGGAAGCACTGGCTTCGAAAGCGTCCTCTCGTGGATAAATAATTTGCAAGGCAATGAAACGATCCAAATTCAATTATTTCCGCTTTCACTCTCTAATCGACTCCTATTCAAATATGTCGTCCTCTTTCTCACATAAGGGCTTATCTTAATTTACACGTTAGCCCTGTTTCACTTATAGAGCCATGCTTTCTGGGGCTCATCAGTGGCGTGGCGTGCTTTGCGATGTATCGATTGTTGTGCCATTTAAACCTACGGAAAAAGATCGATGAACAGGGTGTTCGCGGCGAACACCTTAATAATCGATTCTCTACCATAGGTTCAAATGGCATAACAATCGATATATCGCAATTCACGCCACGCCACTGTGGCTCATGGGGAAATCCAGATACGTCCTGACGTCAGAAGAGCGACGATGTAATGTTACTCTCGAGATTGTTAACAATGCGGAGGGCGCTGTGCCGTGAAATGACGCACAATACCACTTGTATTTTAAAAATACTTCGTGGTAAATAGAGAAACCAAAAAATTGCAGAATGGGTACTGGACGCTGAATTTGCGTCAATTGAAAATAACAGTTCCATTATGCTCATTGTTAAGTTATCAGGACACTCGTAAAGAAAAAGAAAGAAAGTTGTAAGTCATGAAACGCTGTCAAATTTCAGAAGTTCCAGTTGAAGAACCTTGTATTTTAGCCATGACGCATGACGTTTCAATCCATCCGCCAGGGTTTATTTTTTTCGAGAAGAACGATTGATCGAAATTCTTTTGAATTCTTATAACGAAAAAGAAAAAAAAATTCACAAAATCATGGGCCTAAGACTGCAAGTAACTGGATTTTGCAGAAAAATAAAATGGAGGTGGAAATTTTGAAACGTCGCATGGCGCTTGTGATACTTTGGCCGGAAGGTGACCAATTCTGCTTATACGGATAAAAAAAGTCCTAAAACAGTACATATTTCTCAAGGCGACTAAGGTCTCTACCCTGGTCAAAGTTGGCAGTAGAAGCTGTGTTCCAAAATACCATAGACCTACAGCCGGCTGTAAGATTTCTAATAGCTTCTCCAGCCGGCTGTACAATTTCTTATAGCCTTTTATAGCCGATGGCGACTAAGCAACAGCCTGGCGATGTAGTGTATGCTAAACGTTACTAATTACGGATGCTAGGACTTAGTGAGTTTTTGGACTACCGCTCTCTTTTTGGGCTGTAGTATTTTGATTTATTTTGCGGGGAAAGCTCCGTACTTTTGAAGGATGCCTGCCATTCCTAATATGTTGGAGCGCCTTCAATCTCGTATGATACTGTGCAATACCTCTGGTGTGAAATAGTTGCTTCAAGCGCCGTGGTACGCTGCGGCGCGACGCGGCGGGCGGGCAACCAGCGCGAAACGCGCATTGGCGCCTACAAACCTAACGGGGATACTTCACGCATTGCGCAATGCGTGAAGTATCCCTGTTAGGTTTGTAGGCGCCAGTGCGCCGCCGCTCCGCTTTGTGTTAGGCTCTAATATTTAATCTCGTGGAGTCAGCCTTTTTCCACTCATGACTTTGAAATGATTGCACACTCTGTATGGATTATTCTCATTTTAATTGATGAAAAAAAATATGTAGTAAAGGAAAATATAATGTGCGTTTTGTAAATACTAAGGTGATTCCGTACAAACTTAAGGATTTACAAAACACACGAATTTCTACACAATTGCTTATAGCATTTTATAGCCGATGGCGAAAAAGCAACAGCCAGGCGATAGGAACTACAGCCCGACTGTATACTTTTTTATCGCTTTGTGTAGCCCGGCCGTATGATTTTTTCCACTTTCTACAGCCAGCTATATGATTTTCTATCGCCTTTTTCAGTCGGCTATAAGAACTCCTATGGTATTTTGAAACGCAGCTCCTATCGCCAATTTTTACCAGGGTAAGATCTACTGTGCGAACTCATACGAGCGCAGTTCGGACGAATTAGTTCCGCGAACAGGGGGTTCCAGCAACAAGACATAGGTGAGTTATAACAAGTACCTGGAACAAGTTCACCCGAAGTTCCTCGAACCGCTCTTATGTGGACAAGGCCGTTTCCAATGCTCCCGCTGGAGCTGATAATTTTGTACATCTAAAATTTTACGATATGATTTTTTCTAACTTTGATCTCTTGCAGAATGGTTTGAACCTAGCATTATTCTTCCACCTTATTGTCGTTGAATATTATGGGCAGTAAGAGGATAAAACGTAATAAATACAAGACAAATATATTCTTATTAGTTTGAGGGTGTAATGTGGGGGATGTGAGAAACAACAATTTATCGGATCTTCTGTCAGGTTTAAGATGAGCTTATTTTAACCGTTTATAACATCATTTATATTATAAGATATGGCTTGAAACTTTGGCCTAATGTTTTTGAAAGTAATACGCATGAAAAACTGACATTGACATTTTTCACCGTGACCGGGTTTTGTGCCGTGTACGGAAAAATTAAAGTTTCCACCAAGACCGAAGTTTCCATTAAGACCGAGTACATCAGAAAAGAGCCAAATACTTATCGAACTGAAACAAGATCAAGGGGTTCAGGGGTTTAGGATCCGTCCTCCTCCCTTTAGGATGAGAACCTCCCTTCTCTACCGCCCCTCTCCCATTTGGTTCACTCGTAAAAAGTATATCCCATAACTTATATTTTTCCGCAAGAAATATTTTTCCTCCATTCAAAAGTAATGAAAGCAATGAATGTACGATAAGCTCAGTTTAAAACCCAATCCAACTCATTTTCTCCCAAAACAGCAAGATGACGCAATTTCACCTTCGATTTACGTGACGTCATAAAATACTTTTCACTGAGACACGATCCACCCGCATGTGCTATATTCACAGTGTGTAATTATGCTGCCGTGCTAAGGAAAAACTCCGTATGAACATTCGAGAGTTGCCAAATTTCCCTCGATAAAATGTAAATTTTTGAGGGAAGTAATGAATATTTTCCCCTGAAATTTCCGAAAACTTTAGGTAAAATTGCGAACAAAATTATCTGAAAAATTAGAGGAAAATTATTGATAAATTTTTCAAAAAAATTGTGATTTACCAAAGGAAATTTGGCAACGTCTGAAGGTTCATACGGCATTTTTCATAAGCACGGTAGTGTGTGATACACCTAAACATACATTCACTCCTACACTGTATAGGGGCTCCGGTCAAATATAGGAAGTTCCAAGAAAACCAATCCACTTAAGGAACACTTCTCAGTTTGAAGCCTATTTGCCACTAAGACAGCCGCTCAGGAGCCAATACGTAAAACGCTGTAAGCTTTAACGCCTAAAGGTCACAGTCCTGATACTAGCACACGCACAGTCAATCTGGAGGAGTGACTTTAAAAGCCGAAGAGGATAAAATGTGCCTTTCGAAAATAAATCATACTTCACCTTACACCATGCTGAATCCTCTAAGTTTTAAATCACAATTTGTGAAAAATATTCAAGATATTGAACGGATTTACGGTGTTTTTGCTGTAGATGACAGCAGTGGCGTGGCGTGAATTGCGATATATCGATTGTTATGCCATTTAAACCTATGGTAAATAATCGATTATTAAGGTGTTTGCTGTAAAAATTCTGCTTATTGATCCAATAAACATTATTTTATTTAGTAAAACATTAATTTTTGAGGAAAATTATGAGCATTTTCCCTTAAAGTTTCTCCCTACTTCAGATCAATTTTCAAAATTTCTCGCAAATTCGTATTTTATCGAGGGAAATTTGACAAAGACTGAAGGCTCATACGGCGTTCTGCCACACCACGGCAGTATTCCTGTTGCGGTGAAATCACCCACGTTCTGAAAAAGCTCAAAAACTATCAATAAGTTCCAAAATCTACCGGGCCAAATTTTCGCACATCGCAATATTAGCCAACCTTCGAGTAGCCGCTACTGCTTGGGGCGGCACTCATATTCATGTCAAATAGTGAGGCATTCACAGTCCCCACGTATTCAACGTGAATGGAAGCGTCGCAGAGAAGGACTATTAATCATCCGGAATTTTCCCGCCGTTTAACGCGTTGAAACTTTTTCTTCTTCTTTTTTCCAACCCGTGCCATTGCAAACTTCGACGTAATATATAAACGTGAAGCGACTTCAGATGATATTTTCACTCCACCAGGAAAGAGATCACATCCCACGTATTGTTCCCGTTCACTGGTGACGTCACAGAGTGGTCATTGTCAGAGTCAACTGTGAGGGGGTTGCAGCGTTCCATAGGGTGTTACGTCAGAGATGGAATAGAAAAGTGACTTTATAGAAGTGCCGTTGGCTGTTGGCTGTTGGGAAGATACCACTATTCGTCCTCCTGGGAGCTCGGTGTGCCTATTCGAATTATTGAAGGCGTTTTCATGCTGTCAACTCACGCTCAATTCCTATGAACTATCTTGGTAATAAGTAGATTCTCGTTTGAATCAGCGAGAACGAAAACACACCAAGTCGGTAACTCATAAATGCTCAATTTTCATCAAAGAGAGTAGTTTTCATAAAGGCCATTGAAGTCAACGCATCTGTTTCAACTTGGACCTTAAAATTGTCCTTAAGTACCTGTCTATCGGCACCTAAAATCTTTTTCTTGTGCTAACTTCTTCAACTACTGTGCAGTTTTGCGTGTGTCTTGATTATTTTCATTTTTTCGAGTTGGTGTGTTTTCGTTCTCACTGCTTCATTTGAAACTGCGTTTCTCCTTCAATGACTTTTTCGCGCAAAATGTCTAAACTACCATACTTTGGGAAAGCACCGTATGAGCATTCGAACGTTGCTAAGTTCCTCTTAAAAATATTTACTTTCGAAGAAAGTTTTAAATATTTTTCCTTGGAATATTCAGCGTCAACTTTCTAATTACAGACGCTTCCAGCTGTACGCTAGGTTAACCTTGACCTTCCTCATATTTTCGTCGTCAGGAACCCGGTAACCTCTCCTCCTCCCCGTGTTATCGCCTCAGGGCGTCTGACTTACTTATTCATGGACCATCCCTAATACCTTTTGGCTCTCATTTATAGGTATTAATATCGCTAATATACAAGGGACAGATTGCGCCTTTATTGCGATCAGTATTTCGCCTGCAGTTTACAAGATAGGCAATAGTGGGCACACTAAAGCCATTGTGATATCTTCTGAAATCACTGAGAAATTGGCGTTTTGCCAGTAATTGATCAATAGATAGTTTCTAAGATGCTACATGCATATCAACGGTGAGATTACAACCGTTATTGTTTTTTTTTCTTAAATAAAAAAAAAAAAAAAATTGTTTGCTAGATTTCGCTTAATAATGCATTCGTAAACTCCAAAACAAAGTTATTCGTATGAGGACGCGTAATGTTGCATTTGATTAGCCAAATCGATTAGTTTATTTTCGTTATCGACTATTTTCAGCTATAATTCAGATTCTCTTCAATGATGAACGACTGACATGAGCTTTGAGGTGTAATGAGCGCTCTTTTGCTAAAAACTGAAAGTTAGAAACACAATTTAAGTAGAATCTGTCTGATATCTCGATGTTTGCTTACTCATATTATAAATGCTCCCGTGGCGATTTGCAACGGTGCAATGAGAGGTACGCTTTTTTTGAATTTAGCCATTGGTATATAGATCGTATTCCATAGTGGTTCGATGCATCGTTTGGTTCAAGACAATAGGACATAGTATTAGACGAAAATTGTAGAATTTAAGTTGGAAAAGCTAAAAATCTGAAAATTCCATAAAATTTCACTTTTCATTGCCATTTCTTACTGAAAGGAATAAAAAATCTATCACAAAAGACCCGTTCCGTCAGATTTCTAAATTAACTTTTGAGGCTATGTTTACATGTTGAACCAATCGATATCGATACAATCCCACTTGTTTGATGTATCAAACACGATCCATTGTCTCTGTATGTACGTAATCCAAGCATTTTTCATTGTTCCTGTTTCAAATTCATCCTCCGCACATAGCAGTGACGTCACCCTGGCAAACTTTGCGCTGTTGGAATGCAATTACACCGAGAAGCTGAGGGAATTTTCAATGTTCCATGTTGCAAAAGCATGTAGCGTGGCTATGAAAAGCGTATCGCCGGAATCGCCGGACAATGGTTAAAGCCGGCGGCGGTTTTAATAACACCAGACGCAGGGCTGGGATTCGGCCAGGGCGGACGGTACAGATACGGCTGTTTGCTCTCCTTGCGGTCACGCTGGACGAATTTGAACCGAAACCTTGCGGGAAAGATCCCTTGTGACAAGGATGCCCCATCCTCGTCGTCGCCAGGTTAGGTGGCCGATGCTAGTTCTCTGCCGTGATGGCGAAAAGAACAGTAAGTGTCAAATTTCCGAAATCGAGTTCCCTTCAAAATTCGTTTAAACTCTGTTAGATGAAATCACGGAAACAGCTAAAACAGCAACATTCGTCTTAATTGTATGAAAACGAGACACTTGAGATAGCCGGAAGTGCGCAAAAAATAACATAGTTTAAGGCAAGACAGCAGTAAGTGACAATATTCCTCCAGAGAGCCAATAAAAACAGTGTTTTCAAGTAAAGTGCTGCCTTCTTCTACCAATTTCTAACCTGAAAATGCGTTTGTTGTGTGTTCAAAACGCAACCACGAAAGCATGCAGAAGATAGCACTTACGGCTGTCTTGCCTAACATTAACCTAGCACGAAAATGAAAAATATCCTTTTTATGTGATTGAAATAAAATCAGTCGCTACTTCATCATCCAAACGATTTCTAGGAGTCTTTCGGACGATTTGTGGCAATTCGGTAAAGAACGGAGGCTTCTTTCAATAAAATTTACCGGTCAGAAGCTTCTGAGCCCGTTTTCTCAAAACTGCATTTTTGCACTGACGGCTCTTTTCGCTATCGCGGCAGTTTTGCTCACTTGTTGCGCAAATTATATTTTCAGTGTGCGTATTTCCTGAGTTCACCTTCAGTTTCAGGATACGGTGCTCTCTGCCGTGATGGCGAAGAGAGCAGTAAGTGCATTTCTGTTTGAGCCATGATGAGCACATGCTTTTATGAGTCTCGAAGCTCATCTCAGCATGCACTTACTGCTCTCTTCGCTAACTCGGCAGCTCTGCACTGCCATGCCTAGGAAAAGCGTCGTATGTACACTGGAAAAAAACACATTGGATCTAGAGTCCAGACTCTTAAAAACATCGACGAGAAAAAATACTCTTGATTTAATCGGATTTTTGCTTAAATCAAGAACCAAGCCTCTTAATTGGAGCGAATTTCCTTTTGATCTAAGCAAAAATCTGATTGAATCAAGAGTATTTTTTCTTGTCAATGTTTTCAAGAGTCTGGACTCTAAATACAATGTCTTTTTTTTTCCTAGCGTACATTCGAAAGTTGCCAAATTTCGGGGGATAAATCATGTATTTTTGAGGATTATAATGCATGTTTTCTCTTGAATTTTTCAGATGTTGACTTTATACTGCAAACAAATTTGTCTGAAGAATTTGAAGAAGAATATTTTGAAGATTAATTTTTTTTTTTTTGAGGAATTAGTTTCTTCTTTTTTAGGATTAATTTTTCTTCTAAGAAATAAGTTTTGAGGATTTTCATGCATATTTTTTCTTGAAATTTTCAGATGTTTACATTATACTGCAAACAAAATTGTCTAAAAATTTGAAGAAAAATATTTTAAGGATTATTATTTTTCTTTTTCTGAGGAATTCATTTTTTCTAATTGGGGATTATTCTTCTTTTTTAGGAATAAGTGTAGAGGATTTTCATGCATATTTTTTCTTGACATTTTCAGATGTTTGCATTATACCGCAAACAAAGTTGTCTGAAAAATGTGAGGCGATACCTTCATCGTTGGTTTTAAGCCTCTCTTTTTTCCATCAGCAAATATTTCAGCAGAATCATTCAAGAATCTCGTATTTGCGTAACACGAGCCCACGCAACACTACGTTTTTTTTCAGAGAGGCCTTCGTTCATTTTTGTCGGGGTCCCTGAGAGAGCCAAGGAGGAGTTGAAGAGGGGGGAAGGGGGCGTCATGACGTTAAATATTCACTCACGCTCAAATGACTCGCGTGTAATTTTAAAATGAGTTACGTCTGGAGCCGTCGACGCGGCGCGGCGTGGCCGTGGCGAGGCCCACGAGGCTGCGACACCGAGCAAGTGTTTCTTGACAGCCTCGGAAATTAGGAACATTACCCGAGATTCATCGTCTGATCCCAGATCCGAGATACCGCCGTGCGAAGGAAGAACGCCGTATGAGCCTTCAGACGTTGCCAAGTCTCCTCGAGTCAGTTTTTCATTTTTTAAGAAAATTATGAATATGCTGGGAGTGAGGTCTGGCAATTAAAGAAAAGATCCGAGGATATCTTACGGGCAACCGAAATGGACTTTGGCGAAGGTCTGCAGGGATCTCGCGGAGAGAGCGCGTTCATAATGAACGAGTGCGTGAAATAATGGGAGTTGAGGAAGATATTGTGCACGATATCAAAACCAGGCAGCTGGTTTGGTATGGACATGTGCGGAGAATGGCAGATAGTAGGTTGCCCAGAAAGGTATTTGATTGGGTTCCTCCCGGAAGAAGGCGGCGTGGACGTCCAGTAAAAGGTTGGCGAGAGGGAGTGGAGGGGGAGATCAGACGGTGTAATCTGCCCGATGATTTGTGGGAGGATCGATTCCGATGGCGATTTGGAGTCGCAGAACGCTCTAGTGCGCTGAGGTAGCGGCTTGATATGTATGTATGAATATGCTTCCACGACATTTTCAGACACTTAAGATCAGATTACAAACAAAACTACTAGAGAAATTGGCTGAAAAATATTCAAAAACTTTCCTGAAAATCAGTGATTTTCTAGAGGAATTTTGGCAACGCTTGAAGGCTCATACGGCGTTTTTCCTTAGTACGGCAGGATACCGGTCGGCAGGCTCAATCTCCCCGCCCTGCTCTCGAGAGGGCAGTTTTTCCATGCTAAGTAAGAACGTCGTATCAGCAAATAGGCGTTGCCAAATTTCCCTCGACAATTCACGAATCCCCAAGTAAATTCTTTAAAATTTCTCCTTTGGTTTTTTACAGGATTTTGTTCATAATTGGATCTAAAAAGTCTGAAATTTGTCGAGGAAAAATATGCATACATTTTTTCAAAAATAAATATTTTCAAAGGAGAATTTCGGCAACATTCAAATGCTTATATGGTGTTTTTACTTGGCACAGCAGAGTTATGGCCAGGCATGGAGGAAGGACCAGATTCGGTTAAATACAGAAAATGTTTCATTTCTGCGGAGAAAAAAATGAGCTCGGTGGGTGCCCTTCGGTTCAGAGGGCTAAGGGCCGCATTCAAAGTCGTTCCTTTGGCCTTGTCTCGACAGCGCAGGAAAATCTCACGGAAAAAATGGATTGCTGATATAACAATTAAATTGTTATAAAATATACCCGTCATGATTCAAATCGACGGTGAAAGTCGGCAATCACATAACTCGGTTTGCAACGTCGCAGACTTCCTGTCATACTTCATTTTTTTATCGGAAAACAAATCAACGGCATTTCTTTAAAACTGCCGCAATTTTTTCTCTCTGTGCGAAGAAAATTCTGCAAATCCTTCAAGGAATCATGTCCATTTGTTCTCCTTTTAAAAAAAAACATAGTTGCGGAGATTTTCAGACACCGCAAACGAGTTATGTGATTGCCGACTTGCACCGTCGAAATGTACATTTTACAATGATGGGAAATTAATTTAACCACTTAGATGGTTAAATTAGCATTTGTTATTGGAAAATCTACTTTGAAACATGTACAGCTTTTCTTAACTACGAAATTGTTAATCAGCAATTTCATTTTTTCCGTACTGATAGAAGAAAGTTTGTACACAAATTTCGGGGTACATACGCGTAAAAATGGATCCGTTTGAGCCAATCCCTGGTAAAAATTGGCGATAGGAGCTGCGTTTCAAAATACCATAGGAGTTCTTATAGCCGACTGAAGAAGGCGATAGAAAATCATATAGCTGGCTGTAGAATGTGGAAAAAATCATACGGCCGGGCTACACGAAGCGATAAAAAATTATACAGCCGGGCTTTACACTTTATCGCCTGCCTGTTGCTTTTTCGCCATCGGCTATAAAAGGCTATAAGAAATTGTGTAGAAATTCGTGTATTTTGTAAATCCTTAAGTTTGTATGGAATCACCTTAATATTTACAAAACGCACATTATATTTTTCTTTACTACATATTTTTTTCTTCAATTAAAATGAGAATAATTTATACAGAGTGTGCAAACATTTCAAAGTTATGAGTTGAAAAACGCTGACTCCACAAGATAAAATTTTAGAGCCTAACACAAAGCGGAGCGGCGGCACACTGGCGCCTACAAACCTAACAGGGATACTTCACGCATAGCGCAATGCGTGAAGTATCCCTGTTAGGTTTGTAGGCGCCAATGCGGGTTTCGCGCTGGCTGCCCGCCCGCCGCGCTGCGCCGCAGCGTACCACGGCGCTTGAAGCAACTATTTCACACCAGAGGTATTGCACAGTATCATACGAGATTGAAGGCGCTCCAACATATTAGGAGTGGCAGGCATCTTCAAAAGTACGGAGCTTTCCTCGCAAAATAAATCAAGATACTACTGCCCAGAAAGAGAGCGGTAGTCCAAAAACTCACTAAGTCCTAGCATCCGTAATTAGTAACGTTTAGCATACACTTTATCGCCAGGCTGTTGCTTAGTCGCCATCGGCTATAAAAGGCTATAAGAAATTGTGTTGCCGGCAATAGAAGCTATTGGAAATCTTACAGCCGGCTGGTAGGTCTATGGTATTTTGGAACACAGATTCTACTGCCAATTTTTACCAGGGATTTTGCACCCTTGGAATAGAGTTACACTCTTTCCTCTGGAAAAATACGCTTTGCCTCACGTTAGTTCTGAATTAGTTCAATGTGTATCATTCTATTGTCTTTACCAATTATAACTATTCTGACCTCAGTTTAATCTCCCTTCTATCAGACTGAGATCAGAAAACCATCAGGGTGCTGTGCTTCACAAAGTAATCTGTTAAGTCGACCCCACGCAAAAGCTATATTTGACTCTAATTTAGCGAATTTCCAAGTGAATATCAATTCAAATCAATGCAAAGCTAGAATATGAGTACTCAAATTACTATTACGCATATCTAATCCGCCGTTGAACATTGAGAATCCGCATTTTGAAACCCCGCAAACGCACAAGCAGGAGTAAGGCACGCGGATGCATAAATCTAAACCTGCCTACTTATCCTGCGCTCATTTCCCTTTTGTCTTCTCCGTTTCTCTCTGATGGGGCTCATTATCTGACGTAATTTTCATCAATTAATCAATTCTTGGGGCTGGAATTGGTGCTTCTCTCGTCTCATCTCGGCGAGGGCTCTTTTGTTGTCAGTGGCGTGGCGTGCTTTGCGATATATCGATTGTTATGCCACTTAAACCTATGGAAAAGGATCGATAAACAGGGTGTTCGCAGCGAACACCTTAATAATCGATTCTTTCCATAGGTTTAAATGGCATAACAATCGATAAATCGTAATTCACGCCACGCCACTGTTTGTTGTCACCGTTCAAGAAAGTTCTGAGGAGATGTAATCGGCTTCGGCACCGATACCAGTATCTATGGATTGTATTCGGTAGTGGTTCGATGTATCGTTTGATTCAAAACAATACAACATAATCTCAAACAAAAATTTTAGAATTTAAGTTGGAAAAGTTGCAAATGAGAGAATTCCTAACAATTTCACTTCTCTTTGCATTTTTGTATTCATAAAAATAAAAAATCCACCACAAAAGACCTGTTCCCGCACACCGGTAAAAAAAACCTCTTAGACCAATGCCGCATTGCATTGACTTAAGAGTGCAGTTTCTTGTCGCCGGATTTAAGAGTCTTGAACTCTTGTTTCAAGCGGATTTTGCATTGATTCAAGCGGATTTTGCATTGAAACAAGAGTCCAGTCTCTTAAATCCGGCGACAAGAAACTGCACTCTTGAACCAAGAGGTTTCTTTTACCGGTGAGATTTCTAAATTGATTTCTGAGGCTACGTTTACATGTTGAACCAATCTATATCGATGAAATCGCAAATGTTTGATGTATCAAATTTGTTCTATTCTTCCGTATGCAGTAAATAGCACATCGATTGATGCAGTAAATAGTACATTGATTGATTTTCGTTCAAATAGATCAGTTCAGAAGTAAAATACTCTTCTCTTCTTCTTCTTTGGACCACTGCTCAATCCTTGTCTGTCTAGCGATTATTGTATAAGGCACTATGCAAAGAATAATATAGATAAAAATTGAAAAACGGGGATTATGTTTTAGAATACCCATCTTTAGAAAATGTTTCCTCTTTCATGCGCCTGTGCAAATACCGATACTTGTGGAGACTGATAAAAAGGGTAAAATTATTTGAAGCGCGGTTGTGCCACGGTCTTGTGCAAGCATATGAAATGAGTAAACTTATTATTCTGCCAGCGTTTGCACTATCTCCGTATTTTAACATCACAGAACGCAATGAAATATCTTAAAATATTCCCCAATGCTTCCAAACTAATTAGAGCTCATGTTACTCATCCACGGAAAAAGGGAGCATGGGGTTGTTGGATGAAATAGGCATTCTCAATTATTTGTGGTAGTACCCCAAATGATTGTGGCGGTACTTCAATAAATAAGGTTACGAACACAAATGTTGTGGTACCAGCACAACTAATTGGAAATGTCCATATCATCCAACAAATTGAAGTAGTGCCACAATTTTAGGGGATAACTTATCTAGTACTCCTCTCCGTGTCCTCTTTCATGTTATACTATATTCAATTATTAATTAATTTTTTTAAATTTTAATTTAATCTTTTTAAATTTTACAATTGTTATTTTTTTATTTTTTTTTTAAAAAAAAAACCCAAACATGTTCGCTTGTGTGTAATTATTTTAGGAATCCGGAATCCATAAAAACCTATCTTCGATTACAAGTACGCTTGAGATAAGAGCCGCCGAGAGGGTAAATTGATTGTTAGGTTAGGTTAAGTTAGGTAAGGTTAGGTTAGGTTAAATATTTAAGCATAGTAAAATGGTTTAACTCAAATTAAATTATCCAGGTATGAAATAAAAGAAGTTACCTAAGGGATAACATCGCAAAATTTTAGGGATTCTATCCATACAAATAGAAAATTTTGATGTCCGGTATATTTCCCTCTTCTTGCCTCTATGTGACGGGTCTGCTGTGAGTTCTCTTCTCCAAAAGCTATTCATTGGTGGATCTAGCAGGATGGTTTCATTGTTTTCTCTATATTAAATCCATGGAAATAAATCGATCATCAAGGGGGCTTGAAGTTCCTACAATTATCGATTATTATTCAGTACAGATTCAAATGGAATAGTGCCTTTGTTCCCAACCTCCGTGATCTGCCTCTTCGACAAATCCGAGGATCCCAATGTGTTAAAAGTTCACCAATCGCACACATTTCGTCTTTTGGCTTACAAAGGGTAGATCTACATTTTGAGATGAGCCCTAGAAAGCATTGACCTATATGGACGGCAGGGTTCAACACGAAGTGTAGTTACGTCTTAATGTCGTATGTCAGGAGGACGACGATTCTATTGGTGAATGGCCGCGCCGCACTGTGGAACGAGCTATTTGGAGAGTCAACAAATTTTGTCATATTTTAAATTGAAAGGAGTGCTTCTTACAGGAAATTTTTCGAGAAAGGCAATTGAATCACTTTGAACTTGTCTTTGGAAGACGCACTTAACACACTAACACACTTTAACTTTCTCGGAAATTTTGAAAAAATCTAAAGAGAATTCCGGAAATTTTGACGGACATGGAGTGGGAGAAATCAGAACAAAATAGTTCCGAATCCCCCCCCCCCCATTGCAAATGCTCCCATTTCCCGGAACTAGTGCCGAATTTCAGAACTTTTGAGATTTTCCTGAATTTTTCTGAAACTTTTGAAATTCCAGAATTGTTCCGGATCTTTTGCATTTCCCGGAACACTCTCGGAAATTTTGAAAAAATCTAAGAGAATTCCGGAACTTTTGATGGACATGGAGTGGGAGAATTGGATTGCATTTTGCAAAAAGGAACCACTAACATTGCAATGTTGCTAAGAGTGTGCAACTTCTTTTGTCTTGGAGGAAAAACCCGATTAACCTTAACTAGGGGCCTATGGGGCTGCTTCGCAGCCCCTTATTTTTCCTGTACACTTTTCACTTTCACATGTTTTTTTTTTTTTTATTTATTTATTTTCATTTAATTTTCTGTTTTGTCTTTGAATCGGGTCTAATTATTTTTTTGAGAGAATAAATATAACAAATGTTTTCAAAAATTGTAATTTTATTTAGTAAACTTTAAACTAAAATTTTGTTTTAATCTTCATACAAAATTATTTTTTAGGTTTTACATTTGTTTTCAAACTAATTTTAAAGAAGATCTTTTTTTATTTTTTAAATACTTTGCTTTTTTTTCGATTAAATTGTTGATTCTTCTTTTGCCATTTCTGTCCTGCTTTTCTTCCTATATTTCCTACAACTTTGCTCTTCTTCTTTCCTCCTTTTGTCTTTTCTTTTTTTGCTTCTTCTTTTTCTTCTTCAGTAGCTGTTCCTTCTGGTTCTTCTTCTTTTTCTGCTCCTGTTTTAACTTCATCTAATTTTTCCGCTTTTTCTTCTTCGTTTTTTCCATGTTCAGTTTGCTTTCTGGTTCCGGTAATAAACTTACCTATATATGGATCCTTGAACTTTAAAGCAATAAGGTCCATCACCCGGAATATCAATTCGATTTGCAGAGAAAGAGGCAAAAGCAACAGCACTATTATAATTTCTGATATGCTTTATGAAATTTGGAGAATATAAAAATAATGATTTCAAATCGGCATTTGTCCGAATACTCGGTAAAGAAATTAAGCCATTTTGGAATCAGTTATTAAAATGACCATTGGACATTTCACCCTGAAAATGGCGAGCATCACAATGATGACAAATTATATTCATTGAACCGACTGAAAATTTGGTAACAAAATTTTCATCAAAGTTCTGATCATCAATTTTATACTTCCGAAATGAAGAAATGCAACTTTGATTTTCTATACTAATAACAGAGTTAAGTTCTTGCTTCACTAAACGAACATGCAAAGAATTCTGGAAAACGCGACCACGTTTTGAAGGACGACCGCCTCGGTCATTGAAAATTTCACTCATAACAACTGTTAAATTTAAAATTAAAATTAGTAAAAATTATTATTATTTTAACAAAATCTTAACTGAAAAGTTCAATTTTTAAATTAAAAAAAATGAATCAGAAGAAAAAGGATGAAATGAAAATGGAAATTAATAATAAACATATTTATACACATTGAAAAGAAACAGCGTGAAAAGTTCTGATCGGAAATGAGAAAAAAAACGTGGAGGTTATTGACTTAAGGAGGAAAAATTGGCAATAGGAAAAAGATGGAACCAATCATGAAAAACCGTAAAAAAAAAAAAAAAAAACGCGGGAAAAGAAAAATGTAAGTTGATGGCAGTTGAGTGTTGGAAGTAACCTCACTTAATGATGATTGTTGAATGAAAACAGCTGATAAAAAGGCAGCAAACGGTAAAGTAAGATGCGTAGCAACAAAACTTTTCCGAAAAACAAAAAAAAAAAAACCCCACTTCCCCTCATCCAATTTATGAGTTTTTAGGGATTTAAAAATCGGGGACGAACCCCAGAAAATAATTTATAGTTTTCCCGAAGCATTGAGAACAACACCTTTCAAATGAACCAACGCCCCTCGCAATTAGTACAGTGGTTGATTCACAATTTCATTCTATTTTTCAAATTAAATATTAAGATAGTTTCTATTTTACTCGCTAAAAACTGTAAATTTGAGACAAAAATTGTCATCTAAATTTCATAGTTTTTCACGATTTCCGCAATTTTATTGCAAAGGATGACGTTGCACAATCTAGCATCATTGCAATGCTAGTGGTTCCTTTTTGCAGAATGCAATCCAACTGCACTATCGAATACGGTATAGTTTCCACTTTCTGCTCGAGCTCTCCCATTGCTCCGTCCCACTGTGCGCCGGCGCCGGTGGACAAGGGTGAAAAACGGGGAATAAATCGGGCGCGAGTTAATTAGCTGCAACTGGACTTGAAGCAAATTAATCGCCCCCGAAGCCGAGGTAATGGACGCGGCTGCACCCACAAACCTCCGCTCGCAGCCCACAACTCACCCCCTTGTTAGCATCCGCTTCTTCATCGATACCGCCCGCACCACCAGTTTTCCGGCATTCCGCGTTCCCCCGTCGTCGCCGAGCTCTTCCTTTGATGCCGCATCGGGTGTCCCAATCAATCGATGTTGAAAGGAATCAATGGGTCTCTTGCACGAAAGAGTGCGGAACAATTTTTATAATGGGTCCCTTGCACGCGAGAGATGCAGCGAGGTGATTAGACTGACTTACGGCGTAATCACTTCGGACAGGCTAAAAAAGTCTTTTTGACTTTAATTTGGATCCCATTTCGCAAAAAGGAACCGGCGCGTTCACAGTATTTTCAAAATGGTGCAACTTCGCCTTTTCTTTTGAATATACGTAATATAATGTACAGTATTAAAATTTACACAATTTTTTTAATTTTTATAATGGGTCTCTTTCACGCGAGAGATGCAGCGAGGTGATTAGACTGACTTACGGTGAAATCACTTCGGACAGGCTAAAAAAAGTCTTTTTGACTTTAATTTGGATCACATTTCGCAAAGAGGAACCAGCGCGATAGAGAATTTGCACGTGGTGAAATTTTGTTAATTTCATCTTTAAAATGACACTACCAGGAAAACTAAGAGCGAGGGTATCCTTGTTTCTAAAATGAACAATTATTGGAAAAAATATGACAAAATAACCTGACCTGCTGAAGTACATATGGATTATGCATTTTGCAAAATGACCAGAAGAATTGCGATAATGCTAAGATTGTACATTTTCATCCTTTGTAATAGAATTACTGAA
Organism: Bemisia tabaci; assembly: GCF_918797505.1. Taxonomy (NCBI): domain Eukaryota; kingdom Metazoa; phylum Arthropoda; class Insecta; order Hemiptera; family Aleyrodidae; genus Bemisia; species Bemisia tabaci. The sequence continues at coordinate 25,960,477 of NC_092801.1, read as the reverse complement.
ACCATGACAAAATATGAAATTTAAATTGTAATTTTGTCTTTAAGTTTACAGTTTTTAGCAAGTAAAATTGAAACCGTTAGTGGATAATCAGGTTTTTCTTCCGAGACAAAAGAAGTTGCACAATCTTAGCAACATTGCAATGATCCTGGTTCCTTTTTGCAAAATGCAATCCAAATGTTTAAATGGAAAATACCGCCAGATGGCGTCATACGGCGGCTTATTTTCTACACTCTCATTAGGCAAATCTATTTTTCTCCAATTTCCCATGCCGGAAAAAAATAATGAAAAATACTGCGAACTCAGCTCATTCGACTCTCTCAGATGAAGCAATACAATTTTTGTGTGCAAATTCTACATTACAGTGTTTTCAAAATGGACCGAGTTTATCAGAAAGGAACCAACCCGCATTTTCGAAAAAATTGAGTTAAGAATGTTTTTGAGATCCACTAGTCATTCATTTTTTCCTCCCAAAATCTGGAAATTGAAGAAATAAATTAGTTTGTAAAAAGAGAGGTTAGAGTTTATGTTCTGCATTGAGCCTTGCAGGGATAAAACTTTAAACCTCTTTTCTCATTTTCAACTTAATGTGGGTTGGTTCCTTTCTGATAAACTTGGTCCGGTGCAACTTCGCATTTTCTTTTAAAAATACAGAATATGCGTGCAATACTAAAATTCACACAATTATTTTCCTTTCAAATAAATTAACCATTTTTTGGTGGGAGGCCAAAACTATTTGCTATTCTGGAAAAATTTCTGTATTATTATGAAGAAGCAACATTTTTACTGTTTCTAAATCCTTAGAAGGGTATGTTTTCTTTTTACGTGGATGAAAGCGACGAAGCTATATTCACATTAACACGACCGAAATCATACGCGAGAAATACTGACGAAAATTTGCGAGAATGTTTGCATATTTAAGTTAGTTCCTTTTACAACTCCCTCTCCCTAAGCTAAAACCGAAGATAAAATATGTTTGGTAGACGCTTGAAATGTGAAAACGTTTGATATGGACTTTGCAAATTTTGTATGAAGGAGTAGCAGATTTATTCATTAAGTTGTCATCGCGATTTTCCTCCAATTTTTCCTCCAATAATCTCTATTTATTTTTCTTTTTTTATGTATGTAACTGACCCATACAAAAAATTTGAATTTTCAAAGAAGAGAAAAACGACTCTCAAATGTATTTTGCATTTAAGATTGTGGCAAAAGCTATTTGACATTTCTGAAAATATGGGACAACACGGTCCGACATACACGTCAGCGCCTTGATGCAACTATTCGTGTCTAGAGACTGTCTGTGTTGCATATACACTCATTTGAAGGCGTTTTCAGATTTTCCCACGACAAGAGCGTAGATCAGTGATACAGAATGTTCAATACAACCTAAATCAACTGCTTGAATGCGTGTCTTGTTTACTATGTTTGAGTATGCTTGATCTCATTATATTTTATCAAAAGAAAACAAACTCACGCCAATGTTTAAAATTTTTACTAGATATTCTTCACAGAGAGAAGAACTATTAGAGAAGTTTAAAAAAACGACGTTACGTATTTTGCAGTTTAGCAACTGAAGTATGCAGACAATTTTGCAAACCAAAATACGATTTCCTGCTCTTTCACTGTCATAATGCTATCTCGAGACTGTTCTGAGCGAAAACACCGCGAAAAGTGGTCGTGCTTGATGTAAAATTCAGATTTATGGAAATTTTTTTAAATTAATGGTCCGTAAAGAGGATCGATCGTCATTTTCCAGTTTGTGAATAATTAACAAATCCTGGAAAAAGTGGATGGTTCCTTTTTAGAGAAATGGAAGTTCAACTGGACAGCCAAGAGTAGTTCTTTTGCGTAGGATTAACGGTATGGCTAACTATACGCCCCTTCAATTCATGATATAGGCTATAACGGGCAAAGCAGATGCTTTTCCAGACATTTCACAAGAATTAGCCTACAACTACATCAGAGGATGCCAAATTTGTAACGTGTAATTTTTTTTTCTAACCGAGCATCTTTCTGCCTCGAAACTTTGCGAGTTTTATTTTATAATCTGGATAAATTCACACAAATTTTCAAAGCGTTATGATGTTCGGTTCTCTATGAGAAAAGAAAAACCGAGAGAAAAGTATGCAGGGCGTAAGCATAAAGAAAGTCTGCAACGTCACAAACCAAGATAAGTGGTCTGCGGGCTGACTATTGAAATCGATAGACAAAGCTATAGACAAAGAAGACATATAGGGAGTATAAAGCGATCGTATTGGTTTAAATGCATGGTTCCTTTCGACAAAGGGAGAAAATGATGGACTAACTATATGGTCTCTCGTGGGTTGCTGTTAGGTAGTCTATTACCCACCGCCTTTGTCTTCTACACGGAAAAAATGATATTGCTGATGTAACAATTTTGTAGTTAAAAAAAAGTGTCCAACATATCTCAACGTATATTTTACAATTAAAAAACAAGCAGGAAGCTCCAACGCATTGGCGTCGGAGAGCGGCTCTGGGGGCAGTAGTTGTAGTCAAGAATGAGGGCCTAGACACATTTTGTCATTGATGTACAATCCGACAACTGTCGATTCATGTTTTGTAACTTAGCAGATTTACGTAGCCGGTGTATAAATGTGTATTGGGCTTTGATATGGCGAATACATGGCATTATCACTTGTTGTATACTTTTAATTTTGAAAGCTCTTTGGAGGTCCGCTTCCTAAAAAATCTCTGGTTGATAAGTCGTTTAGCGAGGCTGCAAAAAATTTGCATTTTTATATCTGAAAGTGTAGGTATTGGTTTTTTGTATAATTGTTTTTTTGGATTGCTGGAAAAGTAACGCATACTTCTATAATTTAGGACTGAGTCAGGGAAATATAAGGTTCGTTAAATAGTAAATATTCCTAGTACCGTGTGACACTATTGTTAACGAAAAGTTTTTGCAACTTGTCAAAGAGGTTGTTGAATGATCTTCGAATAACTTTTGATGAGCTAGAGGTAATGGTTCTATCTGCAGCTCGTGGACTTCTGTACGATATTGTCCAGAATCATCTAAATTTTCAAAAAGTGTCCGCTTGTTCGATACCCAATTTGCTCATTCATGCATACAAGGAGAAGCGCATGAAAGCTTTAGCAGACATTTTGGAGATGAATCAAGAATTAGATGAAGAATTTATGACTTAAATCACGGCACCTTAATCACGGGATGACCTTAATTACGGCAACTATTTATTGTCCATGAGATGCAGATGGTTCCATTTCCCTAGCTCATCAAAAGGTATTCGAAGATCAATTTCATCAGCCACCCGTACGAACCACGTTTCTAGTGACCCGTACTTGCTTCGCACGTATGAAACATACAATCAGAGAAAACAGAATTCATCTTACAATAATCAATAATCAGTAGGACATGAATCGTTGCGATGTATAATACGACATTATAATGCGGCATTACTATTGTAATTCATTTTAATGTTTAGGGGCATTATAAATCATTATTGCCACGTCGGAATGAAATGTTGTAGACTGAATTGAAAAGCATGTTGGCAAAATTTATTATAAAAATAGTATAACATGTAGGTACATAACATAAAGGTAATACAAATTAAATGATTAGAGCGTGTATATTTCATTACATTATAGGTATATTACAATCATTTTTGTCATTGTTGGAAATTTTGATAGTTTGAATTTTGATAGTTGATAGTTGATAGTTTGAGAGTTGAAAATTTGGTTATTTTATTTAGTTAAGGTGATTCGATAGACGCCATATTTTGTGTCAGAATGGCATGCGACTTTTCCATCAATTGGTTCCATTTTTTCATTTACTCATCATTTTTCTCCAATTTTAAGTTTCGCAATTCTGTTTTCAGGAGACTAAAGCACTCACTTATCAATTTGTATATTTATATTGAGTTAAGGGTAGAGACGTATTCCTCACCGGAATTGAGGAATGGAGGTGTTACAGTATGTCCGGCATTAGGTTCCATTTCGACATCAGCGACGATCAACGCTGCGATACTGGAAGCCAGTCTTCCGATATTAAATCCCTAGCGGGGAAGAAAAAAAATGCCTAGATTTCGCTAAAAATCCCTAAATCCCCAGATTTGCTCAAATATACTTAAAAAATCCCTAGATTTTGCAAAAAGCGCCATTTTTTTATGAAGAATCATGATGTCATTCGATGTAGCGATTTGCAATATTTAAATCTGATTGGCTCGTTTGAATTTTGGCGCTCTCTGAAAGCAGTGCTAATCCAGACCAATAAAATGAAAGAATATTAGTTGATTTCTTATTATTAACAGGTTGAATGCAGTTGAATGTCAAGTACATCGAAGGACACAATCGTTTTAATTTCCGGCTTATTTGCGGGGAAAATAGTGTTGCCAAAAAGGCCTACAAAATATAGATGAAAAAATGTTTTCGATTGTCGAAGCTATAATTGAGGTTAAAAAGTTGATTTTTGGTAACTTTACCTCATCAAAAAAAAATCCCTAGATTTCCTGAAAAATCCCTAAATCCCTGGAAATTCCGGAAAATCCCTAAATCTAGGAATAAACCCTTAGACATCGGATGGCTGTTGGAAGCATTAGAGTCAACATTTGAAACGCTGCTGCAGAATTTGCCGGGAGTATAATCGAGTGTTGAAAGTCAGTAGAATTGAACAATGTAATAATTGCTTTCCGAAATAAGCGTTATAATAAAAAAACAACGAATCTGAACTGTTAATACTGGAACACACCTTCTGTAAATGTACCTTGCGAGAGATAAGTAAAAAAATAGATGTACTGGAGGAGAAGTGCTTCTCCACAGAGTTTGAAGAAGGAAAAAAAATGCCCAAATTTACTTACTTCAGCATTTTCGGCAAAATCACTGCAATTTCCGAACCTTTTTCTGGCCAGGGGCCAAAATTAAATGATTATGAAGGGCCACTTAGATGTTGTAGATAAAAATAGGACTGTTGAAAAAGTCGCCGTTTTCAATAAATATGTTCCCGGAATGGAAGAGTTAGGTTAAAAAATTTAGAGTTAAAAAATTCCCATGAGCCGAGTGCCGTAGGTTAAGGGCCCGTTCGCCAAAACTAATCGGAACTGTATGAATGAATTGCTCCTTTTAAAAATCAAAACAATATCGAATTGCGATATATTACACAGTTAAGATAGGGCTATGTCCTGTCGTAAGCGGCGACATACAGTCGATATCATTTCAATAATCGCCCCAATGGCCACGATAGTTGTTAGACGTTTACGGTTTCCCTGGTAACCTTTGTTTGCTATCAGCTGATATCGAGTAAATGACTAGGAAGCTCCAACCCAGTGGTTAAAGCTTCCTTAACCGCGAAAACTTTAAAATTCAAATTTTCAAATTTTGAACGTAAAGTACATTTTTTCCATCACGAGATAAAAGCACAAACAAGTTTTGAATTGTTGACTGTATCACCATGATTCCAAAAATACAATACACAACATAGCATTGACTAACAATAAAACAGTATGCAATAAAATAAAGTCATGACAAGGAACATAGCCGAAAATGGCGCCGATTCCCATCAACCAACGCGCGGTCTCTACAATGTAACATGCTGCATTGATACTCCCCAGCTGGGACCGTCCGGAATAGCAGCTCTAGTGCAAGCACCAGAGCCGCTAATAATTTCACAAGCTATGTGGTTAACTTAGATTCCATTTTTGTAGAATGTACATTTGAAACATGTCGGACATAATTTTTAACAATTTAAATGTTAAATCAGCGATCCGTTCTCCGTGTATTGCAGCCACTCACTTCCACCAATAGGATCCCTCCGTATTTCTTCTGTCTTCTTTGTCTATAGCCTCGCCTATCAATTTCAATAATCGGCCCTCTGGCAGCTTCACTGTCGTCGGTTTAAGGTGATTCGATGGACGCCATGTTTTGTGTCAGAACGGCATGCGATATATCGCATCAATTGGTTCCATTTTTTCAGCTACTCGTCATTTTTCTTCAATTTTGAGATCGCAATTCTGTTGTCAGGAGACTAAAGCACTCATTTACCAATTTTAACAAAGAAAACATCGCATTCGATGCTAATATCGAAACTGCACTCTAATGCGATATTTTCTCTCTCTAAAAAAACCTCGCCCTTATCACGTTGAATTTCTTTGTTAAAATTGGTGAGTGAGTGCTTTAGTCTCCTGACAACAGGATTGCGATCTCAAAATTGGAGAAAAATGACGAGTAGCTGAGAAAATGGAACCAATTGATGCGATATATCGCATGCCGTTCTGGCACAAAATATGGCGTCCATCGAATCACCTTAAGTTCCAATATCTGGCAAAAATGATAATGCACCGGCCCACGCACAGCGGAGCCTTGGCCACGCTGATGAAAAACCACACATATCCTCGGCTTCCCCGGTGCCGGTTACGCGGTTTCCACGCAACACGGCGAGCCCGAAGAGGATGTCTTGAGGGTTTCCTGTACTCCTGACCACCACACCTTCCGGTTGCTTTGCGCTGTTGCCGCACGGTCCCGGTTTTCCGGGGGACTCCGGGTGATTCGGCCGGGTTCCGGGGCCGAGCTGGCTCGGCGCCGCGTTTCAATAATTTAATTAGCCGAATGGGCTTGCCAATAAAATATGACACGCAACGTGGACGGTGGCGTCCGGAAACCGGGGCCGGATCCCACCTTAGGTCCCAGCCACCTTCGTCCGGCGGGGCTTGGAGTATTGACGCCGCGAAAATGGATCACGGAATGAATTATGATGTCTCGGCGCTATTTTTTGGGAGCTCCGGTTTTTGAGAGCTTCGGGAAATGCCTTCAGGACAGCCTTTGCTCTTCTTCTCAAAATTCATTCCGTGATTTCTTTTTAGGGTGTCTAATGTAGAAAATAGACGGCTCTCTTGTACCAAGTTCATCATATGACAAGGGTGGTTTCACGATAATTGGAACAGTTTTGTCGCCGTAACAGATAACACATTTTTCGGCCATAATTTTAGTAGAAATGATAATCACTCTAATTTTTGCGCATTAATCTTAATTGTTACGTATTATAACGCTTTTTTATGATTTATTGCTCTACTTTTCAATTATATTAAGTGAATTCCGAAATTGTGCAGTCTTTTACGCGGTAAAAAGTCAGCGTAACAGACAGCACATTTTCGGCCATTTATATTTTAAAATTGAAAATTAGAACGATAAATCTTTGAAAAGCGTTATAGCTCGTAGGTATAACCCTGTGTAGATTAATGCAACAAAATGCGACTGATTATCATTACTACTAAAAATATGACCGGAAAATGTGTTGTCTGTTACGACGACAAAACTATTCCAGTTATCATGAAACCACCCACAAGTTCTTAATGAAAGTACTCGACATCCCCTTCCTCGGTGTTTCCAAAAATCACGTGACACTGCACTGAAAAAATAATCTCGGTGTATTTATTGAAAAAAGGGTAAAATTACCAAGAATTCAGGGTTCTATTTGATCCCAATTTTTTCTTGGTAAAATTATCATTTATGGAATTGGTAATTTTAGCGAGAAATCTCGGTAAAGAAATTATTGAACTTTCTCGGTAATTTTACTGGACCTTGGTAAAAACGCCAATATTTTTTATCGACTGTGGTAGAATTACCGAGATAAAATGGCAAAGTTACCGGGAATTGATTACCAATAAAAGTAGTATTATTACCTGAAAAAAACAGTAAAAATACCGGTTTTTAGGTAAGCTTACCACTGTCTTTGTAAAATTACCAATAATTGGTAAAATAAATTGAGATGGTAAATTGGTAAAGGTACCAACGGACCTTGGTAAAAACGCCGAGAATTTTTTTTCAGTGTGGAAAGAAAATCGACGGTGAAACTTCCGAACCACGTATCTCGGTTTGCGACGTTTTAGACTTCCTGTCAAATATTATTTTCTAATTGAAAAACTATTCAGCGTCATTTCTTTAAAATTTCCGTGAATTTCCTCCTCTGCGCGAGGAAAATTCTATGGAAAGTTCAAGGAATGACGTTGATTTATTCTCTTTAACAAATTAAAACGAGAGCAGAAATTTTTACGCTCCGAGAACGAGGTACGTGGTCTAGTAGTTTCACCGTCGAAATGCTCTTCGATCCAGAGTTCGGACTCATGAAAAAACGCTCTTAATTAAATCGCATTTTTGCTTGAATCAAAAGGAAATCTCCTTAAATTAAGCGGCTAGGCTAGAATTCAAGCAAAAATGTGCGTGAATTAAGACTATGTCTTTCTTGTTTAATTTGTAAAACCCTGGACTCTGGATCCAAGATATTTCTTTTTTTAGTGTGATGCTTATGTTCATACCGTCAGGACTACAGACGAAACGTCTAATAAAAAAAAAAATATATTTAAATACCTGTATTTTTTTAGTAAATGCCCAAAATTTGCTAATCATGTCCAACTCTTTCAAAATTTAACAAAAGAACAACAGATTATTTCCACAATACAAATGGTATGCTTTTTTGTCGTTATTCGGTCGTAGCAGTAATGTTACGGTTGCTGGGCTCTCAATTCAAACAAAAATCCGCGTGAATCAGGAGTATTTTTTTCTCGTCGATTTTTTCGAGAGTCTGCATGGATTCCGGATCCAAGACACTTATTTTCTAGTGGACTCTTCAATCCGCGAAACATTTCAATTAAAATAACCTGTACCAGATATTTTTCCTGTAGAAGTGACACCACCGGCGCCACAAACCGGGCACATGAAATTATGAATGCACACCGATCAGTCACAGGCAGGGATTTCACAATCCGGAACAAAAGAGTTGATCGCAGCGTCGCGGATCAAACTTTTTGTGCGCCTGGCCTGCATGTCATCCGGATAAAACTTGTTAACGCCTGAATTAAACTGCACTAGGGTTGCCTTTGCGCTCATAGTATCAGTTAGTTGCCTCTCAGGTTTTGTTCAAGTTTGATCCGTGGAGAATATTTCGTTTGGGAGTTACGGTTGACAGTGGATCGAGTCGAAAGGAAAGGTTGGACAAAATTTCGAAATTTTAAAAGCTTATAACTCCGTTTATACGAAATTTGAGGCTCCAAAAGAGGCTTCATTGGTTCCCGCGTAAAATTTACTTTATAGAAGCACCCCTTAAAATTTAAAATGTGACGAAATAAACATCAAAATTTGCAGTTATACTGAACAATTTCATGTCCGACCTTTCTAATTGTCTCGATCCACTGTGCGGCTGAACGAATGGTAACACTTCAAAGTCAACTTAAAATACGCGGGACTGTCTTTATGTTGGCTTGATTTTATTAATTGTTGGGGGCAGTTTGTGCTGGTCGCAGAATCGTATTTTGATGGTTTAAGCTCAGAGTTTAGCAAGAAAGATAAGATCGGTACAAATTCCAAGTCTTACGTCCAAAATTAATGGCGACATCGCTTATCGAAAAACACACCCAATTATGTCATTCTATCACGCTGGTTTCTTTTACCTAAAAATTAGGAAAAAAATACGCAGACTCAGTATCAATGTAGAACGTTTCCTCAAGTCTCAAGTCACTCAGATTTCTGAGAGAGTCGCCTTGAGTACTTTTTAGCGGCGCAGGATTCCCTTGTTCACGAATGAACGACATGGATTCGTAAAGGAATAATTGGACTGCGCTTTGCAATTTGGAACTATAAATTCTGTTCCGGTTTGAAAACAACGTATGTGCCATTAGTTTCCCTATGCACATGAGTGTTTTTCCAGATGAGCCAGAATTTATAGTTCCAAATTGCAAAATGTAGTCCAATTCAGCATTCGAGTAAATTTCTTATTTCACTTATAATTTAGTGGATTCCGAAAGGAATAAGTCAGCATGTGAGTGAATTTACCATTTTTCACGGCAGACCTTCCCGGTCCTAAAGTTATGTTGAATGATTTTGATCGAATTTAACAGAATCACACCTAGTCGCATCAAGCTAGAACCGAGCAAATAATGTTTGAAATCTTATACTCTTCTATACTACCGCGCTATTGGAAAACGTCGTATGAGCCTTCTGACGTTGCCAAATTACCTTGGAAAAATTAAGAAATTTCCGAGATTGTTATATTTTTTCCCTCTGATTATTCCGAGAAATGTCGTCATAATTCGATCGTAAGTGTTCGACAATTTCATGGAAAATAATTAGAAGCTTTCTTCTAAAGGTAGTATTTTTGGCAACATTGGTCTTTGGCAACATTCAAATGATCGTACGGTGCTTTTCCTGAGTACGGTAGTTTAGACATCTTGCGCGAAACTGTCATCGAAGAAGTAACAGTTTCAAATGAGATTCTGCTTTATCACGATAGTTCATAACTTCATACAGGTATTTAACGTGAGGTGACTGTGACAAAAACGCCTTCAATAAATTGAATAGGCACACCGAGCTCCTAGGAGGCCGAATAGTGGTATCACGCGCCCAACAGCAGATTTCTTTACGAATCGTAGTTTGTAAACCGTGCGTATACCAATAGCCTTGGGCATCTAAGGGTTAAGTTTCAATGCAAATAAGTGTTATTGAGAGGAAGCTATCCAAGTTAAAATTTATCGCAATTAGATCTAAATTATCTGAAAATTTCAAGGGAAAATATTCATAACTTTCCTTAAAAAATTAAAATTTTGTCGGAGGAAATTGACAACTCTCCAATGCGCATACGGCGTTTTTCCTTAGCAAGAAGTTCAAGACCACTCAAATTCTAAATTATTCCCAACTCATCCCCCCCCCCCAAATATGACTCGCATTCCTGTTCAGTGTTCTCATTTACCGAAACTACTTCCGATTTCGGAATTTTTGAGATTTTCCTGAATTTTTCCCGAATTTCTAAAATTCCCAAATGCTCCGGATCTTTTGCATTTTCAGGAACTTTCTCAGAACTTTTGAAAAAATCTGAAAGAAATCCCGGAACTTTTGACGGTCATGAAATTGAAGAAGTTGGAACAAAAAAGTTCCGGAGCCCGGAAATTTTGACGGACATGGAATTTTTCCCGGAATTTTTAAAATTCCCAAAGTGTTCCGGATCTTTGCATTTTCAGGAACTTTCTCAGAACTTTTCAAAAAACCTGAAATAAATCCCGGAACTTTCGACGGCCATGGAATTGAAGAAGTTGGAACAAAAAAGTTCCGGAGCCCGGAAATTTTGACGGTCATGGAATTAGAGCACTTTTCCCGTTGTGAGATCGTTCGGCTCCAAGAACTCTAGGGAAGCGAGGGAGGTTGCAGGGTGATGGCGCGAGCGAGGAGTGGGGTCGGGTGGGTTCCGGGAAGGGGTGGGCGATAGATTAGCAGTATTTGGGGGAGAAGTGATAATAGATGAATTTAATATCGGGTGCAGCCCTCCCTGGTTCCTCGGACCGTGAAATCGGTCATCCCACGGCACGCACCGATGGGCGCCACACCTTGACCCCGGTCAGCGCACGGTGGTGAAAACACGGGGATTAGCGCCCCTCCACACGAAATTCCAAAAGTGGTAATGTTTCGTGTCGAAATTGACTTTGGGCTAAACTGAATTAATTTGGAATTGAATTGCTTGGAAAAAGACTCATCTGCCGTTCAAACTAAAGACGCCGTGTCACCATTTAATATCTTCTCAATTTTTTGCCAAAAAATTGCTGTTATACAAAAAAAAACTAACAAATAAGCAACCTTAATTTTGAGTAAATACCATTGGGAGCTCAACCAGAAAGAATAGAACATTTTGCAAATTGGGTTTTTTTTTGTAATATAGAGCAGTGCGTGTTGAAGAAAAATACAAAATTTGGAATGAAGTTACGATGTTTTTGCTGTGAAAGGCAGTCAGGTCTTCAAGATTTCAGAAAAAATCGCCCGGGTTTTTTCCAGTTTGAACGGTCCTTCATTAATTGGGCGTCTTAAAATGGACTTTATTCTGTAATTAGGAACTAAAATTTCTGGCTCAGCCGTAAGAACACCCTTGTGCACAGGGAAATTAATTATACATACGTTGTGTCTTAACTGAGCCAGAAACATCACTTCATCATTGCAAAAGGGTGTCCAAATGATATCAGAGTCCTTAGAAGGATGAGAAAATTAAAGCGGTTCCTAACGTGTACTAGACAAACCGGGGGGGGGGGGGGGAGGGGGGAGGTTGTATCAAGCCAAACCTGAAGTACAGTTCCCAGAAACAATGGAGATGTTGCATGTGTGAGGGATTTGCGATTTGACCATTGATTCGTATGTAAAAGTTCACATAATTTAGTTCACAATTTTACCTAAAGATTCTGAAAATTCAAAGGAAAAACATCCATAACTTTCCTCAAAAATGAACATTTTATTGAGGGAAATTTGGCAACTCTCGAATGTTCATACGGCGGTTTTCCTTAGCACGGTAGTATAGGCCACCCCCTCAACATTACCAAATGCGCCTTCTTCAACAAACTCTCCGCGTATCCGTCATTGAGTTCTTCGTACACTCGATCACCGAAAAATCGTGCTTGTGTCATTTTCAAATAACCTGACGTGCAATTTTTTGGTCTGAAAATTTTACGATTCGAACCACTGTTCTCTATACGCGTTTCTCGCCACGACTTCCGGCCGCATGACGCAGCGACTTCCTGATAGTGATAGTGGCGACTCTCCGCCTGATTAATTGGGTCTACATGCACTTGCCCTAAAACCTGTTACACGGAGGACCAGAGATGCACGCACCCTTTAACTTCAGAGCTGGGCAGATTTACGAATTCCATTCGGATATTGAGATAGAAAAACACTGGAATAGCACTCTGCCGTGCTAAGGAAGAACGCCGTATGAACATTCGAGAGTTGCCAAATTTCCCTTGATGAAAGATGTATTTCTGAGAACACTCATGCATACTTTTCCTTGAAATTTTCAGATATTTTGAATTAAATTGCGTACGAAATTGTCTGAAAATTTCGAAAAAAAAATATTCACAGTTTTCCCAGTAAATCCGGTTTTTATCGAGGGAAATTTGGCAACGTTTGAGGCTCATACGACGTTCTTCCTTAGCACGGCAGTACAAATAGGTCAAAGGAAATCAACACAACACGGAAACAGAGCAAAACGAAAGGTAGCGCGTCGATGACGGCGCAGAAATACAACTATTCGTACTCGATGGATGACCGTGTTGCGTCTGCAAAATTGAAGGCGGATGGCGAGATGCGTGAACCCGCAATATGCTTCGCTCTATGCTGCTAATGAGGTATTGCTCGGATTCGGGAGCAAAGTAAACAAGCGGGAAAGGTCTAATACGTCCGTATTATAGAAACGCTCAATTTTTATCAAACGCTGTATTTTTGACGACATTATTCTTGCACATTTTTCTACGACATTTTCAGATATTTTAGTTTAATTTGCTTACAAAATTGTCTGAAAATTTTGGAAAAAAATATTCACGATTTTTCCAGTAACATAAGTTTTCATCGAAGGAAACTTGGGAACGTCTGAAGGCTCATACGGCGCTCTTCCTTAGCACGGCAGAACAGTACTGCCGTGTTAAGTGTAGAGCTGTAAGTGGCAGTGGCGTGCGCGTGAATTGCGATATATCGATTGTTATGTCATTTAAACCTATGGTAAAGAATCGATTATTAAAGTGTTCGCTGCGAACACCCTGTTTCTCGATCCTTTTCCATAGGTTTAAATGGCATAACAATCGATATATCGCAATTCACGCCACGCCACTGGTAAGTGGAGCCTGAGATGAGCTTTGAGACACATAAGAGCATGCGCTAACCGTGGCTCATACACAAATGTACTTTCTGTTCTCTTTCGTATCTGCGGTAACTCGGTTTTTTCACGCTTCAACTATGCAAATAATTTTGAAGTTAAGAGTAAATTCAAGACCTTGTCGTTGCAATCATCATGTCTTTTGACTCATTATCGGCAAGGAACGAGTCTTATTTTTGCTCTAAAAATTTTCATTTCATTATACTCATTTTATTCCGGATCTTTTCCCTTTTGACTTGAATACTCGGGGTAATAAGAACGGAAGGCCCCCTTTACCAAGAGTCCCTTTATACTGAGAGTTAAGAGAACACCCCCTCACGGAGTCACAAACAGGAATAAAGATTACACAAATTGAACGTTTTTCGTAACCTTTGATCGGCTCATTCTCAAATTCCTTTCTCTGTTCCGTCTCTCATTCCGTTTGTTCCTTGTCGAACCCGTAATTCCTCGGTCCATTCCAGATTATAATCGTTGCAATTGGTGAAAGTGTAATCTTTATTCCCGTTTGTGACACTGCGGAGGCCTAAAATACGGTAACCAATCAGAAATAGATTCACATTGTCTTAACTTTCAGAGTGAAGGGACTCTACCTTTACCTCTCTCTTACGCTAGTGCTTAGACGATGGATGGGTATAAAATAACAAGATTCTGTTCGGTTTAAACCTTCGAATGGAAAATGCCCGAAGTAACCCTATTACCTTACGGCCTGGACCCTCCCTCTCCAGAGAGTGACGGGGGGACAGGGAGAGGGAGAGAGCACGATCGACCGAGACAAGTCTCTCTATTTTTACAGTGAAAATTGGGTTTTTCAACTACCCTGCTTGGCTGAAACGAAAACAAATAGCGACAGGCAGTAATCCAATTTCCCGCCAATCAGCAGTTGAGAGCACAAAAATAGGCGGGTCTATGGTTAGCCTTCAATACACTGAGCTATTTTGGGCACGCTGGTGTATGGCATGTGTGTTAAAAAAAGAGTCGAGCTTTTTATAACAGTAATTATCGATTTTTTTACGCTCCTGCAAGATTTTGCTGTTCGCAATGATACTGATAGACAAATTCTCATTTAAGAAATTAATTATACCGGGACAATTTCAAACTGGAGGACCGATGTGCATGAGGGACCAGGAAACCAATTACGTAGAAATGCATATCGAAGTGAAACTATCAGACCACGCATCTCGTTTGTGGTGTTTAAAAATCTCCGCTTTCATCTTTTTTTTTTTTTTTTTTTTTTTTTTTTTTTTTTTTTTGAATGAGAACAAATCAATATCATTCCTAGAAGTTTTTACAGAGCTTTCTTTGCGAAGAAAAGGGAAATAACGGAGGTTTTCAAAAACTGACGTTGAGAAGTTTTCCATTTAAAAAATAAAGTGCGACAGGAAGTCATTCACGTCGCAAACCAAGATACGTGGTCTAGCAGTTTTACCGTCGATATACGGCATGCGTAGAAAGTCTTCGAATATTACTTTTATACCAAGTTTTCTTCAATCAAACGTCAGATTTCGTCTATTTACCCATTGAATTTTTAAATTCTTTGCATTGTTCTCCGTGTATAAGGAAGGATACAAATTGTTCTTTGGATTGTACTGGAGCCATACTTGCGTATTTAATTGCTGTTGATTTGTAAGGGTGTCAGGTGGTCAAAAAACTCAGGAAAATTATTGTGACATCAGGATCTTTCGCTCTTTTGACACAAGCAATAAAAAAAACAGTGAGCAACAGATCCATTGCTAATATTGCTATGACTAAAGAAAGGGAGCCCTTGCACCACTGCCTGCACCAGAACAGAAAAAAAAATTGAAGTTGCTGTAACATTCTGAATGTGAGAAAAGTATACGAGAACTTACGAAACGCTGAATTAATCGCTACAGCAGTTATATTAGCAACGTCAAGATGTATATATCTAACTGCTGTGGTGGGTAATTCAGAATTTGGTGAGTTCTCGCACACTTTTCCCACATCCAGAATGTTATTATATAAATCATCATCACTTTATTTTCGTGTCAGTTTTTATACGAGAGCTGCAAAATTTGCACCCAATATATTCTTCAAACCAATAAACAGTATTACCCACAGTTACAGTTTTCGTTTTTTGCACTTTTTCCTTTCCGACTTGGATCGTTTTCAAACAAAACGATTCAATTCTCTCCGAGTAAATATTTATGGAATCATCATTAAGAGTCCGTCGGATTGAACAAATGTTGACATGACTCCAAGCGACATCCCGCGGTCCTTCACTGAGAATAAATACTGGTGGCATGGCGTGCTTTACGATACATCGATTGATCTGGCATTTAAACGTATGGAAAAGTATCGATACACAGAGTGTTCGCAATGAACACCTGAATAAATCGATTCTTTACCATGGCTTCAAATGGAGAAATATCGATAATCGATCATTCACGCTTCTCCTTGTATTTAGGGGGTATGGGAGGGTACGAGCGGTAGCAAGTTGACCCCAGTGGCGGGGCGTGAATGATCGATTATATCGATAGTTCCCTGATTGAAGCAATGATAAAGAATCGATTGTTAATGTGTTCGTTGCGAACACTGTTTATCGATCCTTTCCCATAGGTTTAAATGACAGATCAATCGATACATCGTAAAGCATGTCACACCACTAGTTGACGTTAACGGCAACGGAAGTTGACTTACGAACTTGATCGATCTCGATTTTGTCCCGCGTTCTGAAGTATCGTCATTCCCTTTGCTTTAATTTGTCACGCTTTACGAATTTCTTTCAGTGCGGTTTACGAAACCGACTAAATTAATGAATCGTTTATCGAGTGCTCTTAGAAACTTGTTTAAAAAAGGAACAGAAAAGATGAAAAAGATTGAAAGACGCTTCTTTGAGTAGGTCTTCGTCCTCCCAAGGATGTTACACGACAAGTCTAGGGGACGTTCAAGTATTACGTAAGCCGCCAGGGGGGAGGGCAGGGGGTTTTACGAGTGGGATCAGTAGGTCAAATCAGAACTTGGCTTACGGAAGCCTCCCACTTTAAAAAGAGGGAGAAAAATTGATTTTTTCCCAGCAATTTTAGCGGCTCTGGTGCTTGCACTAGAGCTGCTATTCCGGACGGTCCCAGCTGGGGAGTATCAATGCAGCATGTTACATTGTAGAGACCGCGCGTTGGTTGATGGGAATCGGCGCCATTTTCGGCTATGTTCCTTGTCATGACTTTATTTTATTGCATACTGTTTTATTGTTAGTCAATGCTATGTTGTGTATTGTATTTTTGGAATCATGGTGATACAGTCAACAATTCAAAACTTGTTTGTGCTTTTATCTCGTGATGGAAAAAATGTACTTTACGTTCAAAATTTGAAAATTTGAATTTTAAAGTTTTCGCGGTTAAGGAAGCTTTAACCACTGGGTTGGAGCTTCCTATTCATATTACTTGATATCAGCTGATAGCAAACAAAGGTTACCAGGGAAACCGTAAACGTCTAACAACTATCGTGGCCATTGGGGCGATTCGACAGTTTGAATCGTTTTCGTTGATTGAATCGACAGTTGTCGGATTGTACATCAATGACAAAATGTGTCTAGGCCCTCATTCTTGACTACAACTACTGCCCCCAGAGCCGCTCTCCGACGCCAATGCGTTGGAGCTTCCTGCTTGTTTCAGGTTATATGCGTTATTTTTTAAAAAAAAAAATCGGGGGAAGGGGTCAAGCCAGGCTAACGGGCTGACCAAATTCAAAAGGGAGGGGGGTCGAGAGATAGGCTTATAGTGGGGAAGGGAGGGGGTCAAAATGTCGGTCGAAATTTCTCAAATAGTATTTGAACGGTCCCCCATGAAAGCTCTTGCAAACTTAAAAAAAAAAAAAAAAAAAAAAAAAAAAAAACCCGGTAGATAATGAAAACTTTCTTCAGAAAAACTGTTAAAATACGGTATTTATAAGTCTTCAATACGTCCAAAAATTAAGCATAAGTGATTACTTCAATGTAGGTTATTTATTTGCCACACCTTGTAAATGCAGTCTCTCATAGTCATGCTATTGCTTTGTTACCTTTCTTGATTCACATTTTGGACTGAAGGAAAGCTAAAGTTTGTCAGTAATCCACTCAGTGAATATTTTTCCCCAAAGAAAACTACAGGTAATATGTTCTTGTCTCAATCATACTACAGTAAATAATAACGAGGAGCTAAGAAGATGCATTAGGAAGTGAAATGTGTCTTTCACCAAAGTCTTTGGCTCACTGAAACGTCAAAATGTATCCACTTTTTATTAATGAAAATAGTTCCCTTCCAGAGCAACCTCAATGATGTCTCCCGTAGTAAAAATGCCCGAATACTCATATAGAGATCCTCTGTTATTGCGTAGGTTTCTTTCCCCCGGTAAAAATTGGCGATAGGAGCTGCATTTCAAAATACCATAGGAGTTCTTATAGCCGACTGAAGATGGCGATAGAAAACCATATAGCTGGCTGTAGAAAGTGGAAAAAATCATACGGCCGGGCTACACGAAGCGATAAAAAATTATACAGCCGGGCTATAGTTCCTATCGCCGGGCTTTACACTTTATCGCCTGGCTGATGCTTTTTCGCCATCGGCTATCAGGCTATAAGAAATTGTGTAGAAATTCGTGTGCTTTGTAAATCCTTAAGTTTGTACGGAATCACCTTAGTATTTACAAAACGCACATTGTATTTTCCTTTACTATATATTTTTTTTCATCAATTAAAATGAGAATAATCCACACAGAGTGTGCAAACATTTCAAAGTCATGAGTTGAAAAACGCTGACTCCACGAGATAAAATATTAGAGCCTAACACAAAGCGGAGCGGCGACGCACTGGCGCTTACAAACCTAACAGGGATACTTCATGCATTGCGCAACGCGTGAAGTATCCCTGTTAGGTATGTAGGCGCCAATGCGTGTTCCGCGCTCCGCGCTGGCTGCCCGCCTGCCACGGCGCTTGAAGCAACTATTTCACACCAGCGGGGCGATTATTGAAATGATATCGACTCTTTGTCGCCGCTTTGTCGTGTTGCGCCATCGACTAGGGAGCCACTTAGTCGATGGCGCGACACGACAAAGCGGCGACATACAGTCGATATCATTTCAATAATCGCCCCGCAGAGGTTATTGCACAGTATCATACGCAAACGCCTTCAAACCTAACAGGGATACTTCACGCATTGCGCAATGCGTGAAGTATCCCTGTTAGGTTTGAAGGCGCCAATGCGCGTTTCGCGCTGCCCGCCCGCCGCGCCGCGCCGCGGCGTACCACGGCGCTTAAAGCAACTATTTCACACCAGAGGTATTGCACAGTATCATACGAGATTGAAGGCGCTCCAACATATTAGGAATGACAGGCATCCTTCAAAAGTACGGAGCTTTCCTCGCAAAATAAATCAAGATACTACGGCCCAAAAAGAGAGCGGTAGTCCAAAAACTCACTAAGTCCTAGCATCCGTAATTAGTAACGTTTAGCATACACTTTATCGCCAGGCTGTTGCTTAGTCGCCATCGGCTATAAAAGGCTATAAGAAATTGTGTTGCCGGCTGGAGAAGCTATTGGAAATCTTACAGCCGGCAGTAGGTCTATGGTATTTTGGAACACAGATTCTACTGCCAATTTTTACCGGGGTCTTGGTTCTTCTTACGAAGGAATGTACTCAGACAAAGGGTGTCACACGAGGCCGGATAAAAGTTCTGATAGAGACCTAAGGCATTCTCCGGCTTAGAGAATACACTTTTCGTATGGATTGATTTTCTCGTCAGAGTATATCGAAAAGTTCAGACCGAAGTTTCAAGAGTACGAGGTGAGCGAGATAATATCAATGAC
This sequence comes from Bemisia tabaci, assembly GCF_918797505.1. Lineage (NCBI taxonomy): Eukaryota > Metazoa > Arthropoda > Insecta > Hemiptera > Aleyrodidae > Bemisia > Bemisia tabaci. The sequence continues at coordinate 25,941,041 of NC_092801.1, read as the reverse complement.
TCCGTGGAATTTTTTCCTGAAACTTCGCGAGGATATACGTCACGACTTGATTATTCACTCTCTCGGAGACATCGCATCTTGTCGTCGCTTATAGACTCCTAAAAATATCATTTTTCAGGCGGCCTTTATTCATCTCTCGCGGTCTCAAAAATATGTTCCTAATACTGCCGTTCTGAGGAAGAACGCCGTATGAACCTTAAGGCGTTGCTAGATTTCCTCTGATAAAATACGGATTTATTGAGGAAGTTGTAATTTTTTTTTTTTCTAATTTTTCACACTATTTTGTTCGCAATTTTATCTAAAATATCTGAAAATTTAAAGGAAAAATGTGGATAAATTTCGTCAAAAACGCAGGTTTTCTTCGAGGAAATTTGGCAACTCTCAAATGTTCACACGACGTTCTACCTTAGCACGGCAGAATAGAGCACTTGCAATACCTCCGACATCAAAGTAGTTTGCTACGCGAAGTTTTTCTTATAGTTTAAAAGGAGAGTGAGCACAAATAGACCTTCTCTTTAAAAGTATACAAATTATGGTTTTGTCTTATTTCTAACACAACACTTTTACACCAATAAATAGAAGGAGAGAGGAATGATAGAAGATATTCCTTTTTATACTGTTTTCATAACAGATGCTGAACCTCACACGTTTCATTTCCACGGGTGTTGACCTTTAATGATGCTTTCAAGTAATTTTGTTGAATTCATACCGACAGGCAGTGGTGAATTTTCGAAAAACTTGCAGCCATGGGCGAAGAAATTGGACCGCGATTAGCAGAAAAGACCCAAGTCACATCAGGTAATGCCAAATTTAACTGGGCACTATAATGTTTTACAAGAGAGCATTTGTCCCGATTTCTTTGAAAATTTCAAAGAATTTGCCTCGTGCCCGTCAAAAAATTATCTGAAAGCACAAAAATCCGCATAAGCGTTTTAATGTAAAAAATTATATTGCCTTGTTAAATTTTGCGGCAGCTGATTTGGCTTGGTTTCTTTTTGTTTTACGCTGTCCAATGATTCAAGCTAAACGAATAGACATTGAAGTTGGTTTAGGCGAGTCAATCTAAAAGTCCAACATCTTATTTGAGATATTTTTGCTCGTTAGCAAACGAGGGCACGAGCTACAGTCATCATCTGAAACCGTGATGATTGTTGAATTTCTTGTCTTAAAAATTATCCCCACAGTGCGACGAGGATAGAGTATCATTTTGGGTGGCTTATAGGGGTCCAAGGTGTAGAAATACGGTGACACAAATAAAGGCGATGCTCCCACCTTTATGATCTCACACCTCACTAGGCGATTATTTGCATGTTATGGTCGCCGGAGAGAGCATTGTGCCAAATTTCTGAGAAAACTATTGAGATCAGTTTTAAAGAAGTGTATTTTAGGAGCAGTAGGCGCTATATGACTTTTACGATGCATAGGACAACTTCCCTGTAAGTATTTTTCTTTTTCTCACAAAAATTTTATCAAAACCCCACGAGCAAAATCGAGAACAAGTAAGTCTTCCGTTTTTCGGAAAATTTTCTACAGTCATCTGAAAGCCTTTATTCTTATAAGTAATAAATAACTGAACAATTTTACTCTTGGCAGTGAAAAAGGTACTTATTTATTTCACGTTTGACAAAAAAATCATGTGCCATTGTCTGCAGGCTTGCTTGATTAAATTTTTAAAATAAACTCAAAGTTAGAGATTCATTGAAGTTTCATAGTTTTATAGTTAGAGCTTTTTCGACTTAAACCGTAAAAAACACAGCTATTTTTCTGGAAAATGGAAATTTACCGCTCTTTACTTGGGAGCGACTTAAATTTTTGTGCATTCCCTGCTCATATACAACCCTTGCATTTTGCAAGTCAGGTGAATTCTGCAGCCGTTTCGGTCGCATCTTATTTACTCGTAAATTAGATTTTTGAATTCTGGAAGAAACTTAATTTCGAAAGCTTGATCATTACAGCTCTCCTTAATATCACGGGCAGAAGAGTAATTTTTTCTCAATGAATGAAATCGACTTAATCCCGGTGATACCGAGACCTGTCCGTTCGTTCAATCGGGTCCGTTACGTCACATCGGAATCTATCCTCCACGATACATCGGAACTCGTCCGCTCCTTTACATCGTAACCATTACGTTACATCGGAACGGAATCTGTCCGCCACGTTACATCGGAACCGTTACGTTACATCGGAACCTGCCCGTTATGTTACATCGGAATCTGCCAGCTGCGTTACATCGGAACCTGTCCGCTACGTTAAATCGGAACCGATACGTCCACAGCGGAACCTATCCGTTACGTTACATCGGAGCCTGCCCGTTACGTTACATCGGAATCTGCCGCCACGTTACATCGGAACCTGTCCGCTACGTTAAATCGGAATCTGCCCGCCACGTTACATCAGAACCTGTCCATTACGTTACATCGGACCCGTTACGTTACAACCTAACCTAACCTAACCTAACCTATCCGTTACGTTGTATCGGAGCCCGCCCGTTACGTTACATCGGAACCCGCCCGTCACGGTACATCGGAACCGTGACGTCGCAACGCTGCCGAGGACAATAGCGGGCCAAAACGACGACGTTGACGCGGCGAACAGGAGCACAGAAGAGGGGGGTAGAGGGGATCGCGGGGAGGGGGGGGGGTGCGAACCCCGGATTGAGATCGGGATCGAGGCTTGGCCATCATAAAGACAAAGTGTTCATTTATTCCCCCGGAACAACAGCCGGCTAATCCCCCCCCCCTCCGCCGCCCCGCCCACCCGGGAAGCAACAAATGAGCTTTCTCAGTTTCGAGCACCCGCGCCCCCTCGCAACTTTTGAACTTTTGATCCGAAAAAAGCTCCGGTGACAGACGTGACGGACGGGCGTCCTTCCCGCCCAACACGGAATATTTTAAAAATATTGCTGAAATATTGTCAAAAACATTTTAACAATATTTTAACAATATCGAAATAATATTGCTGCAATAGTTTGTTGTCCGCCCCCCTGACAATATTGCAGCAATATTGTCAAGGTAATATTGATAATATATTTTAAAAATATTTACTTGCGATGAGGTTATCATATTCCATATCCGTGTGCGCGCACTCTAGGAGACGTCTTTGGTACTAATTTTCTTTCTAATGTACACATGCGTCCAGGTTGTGGATCGTAGAGTTGTTACTGACCTTAAAATCCGCGCCGTCCTAGTCGGGATTAGAACCCACGCCTCGGGGTGGAGTTGATATCCGAAGTCCAGTACTTTACCACCAGACCAGCCAGGCTTGATGTAGATGGGCCCGTAAATTCAATCTCTTAACTATCGCAGGCCTCTGAGTCCGTAATATGTTTGTTTATTGACGGATTCTTATAATATTTTACCAGAATTTATTATTTATTATTTATTTATTCTTTTTTATTTCATCCTGTAATTTGTGTTTCAAATTCTTTATTAATTGTACTCAACATATTCCTATTCATGTATTACAAATTTTCGTTTTTTTTAACTCTCTCTCATTTTTTTCTTTACCAAATTACTGTTTTTTATAATTGCGTCTTTTTCCAGTTTTAATTATTTGAGCTTTTTCCTAGTTTGAATTTATGTCGATGTATTTATGTTATGTTATTTATTTTTTTCCCTTCTTTTTGTCTTTTCTTCCCCCCCCCCCCTTTCTTTTTTCTAGCGATTGATTTTAGTAAGTTCCGCAAAATAATTGGTAAACAGAGCAAAACCATACGCTAATTTGGCAAACATTTTGAAAATCTAGCAAAAATTTTAGCCATAATAGCATAAACTAGTAATGTTAATTTCGCAAAAGTATAGTTTGCCATTTTCGCACAATAAAATTACCACTTTTGCAAATTGTTTTGTCGTTCTCGCCACGAGGGTGGGCATTTTAGCAAAAAAAGCAAATTGCAGAAATCGCAAACCATTTTTTGCCATTTTAGCAATTAATTTTTAAATATTACAAAAATATTTATAAAATATTTTTAACATAATATTAAACAAATATTTTTAAACTAATATTTCTAAAATAATTTTAAAATATTTTGTAAATATATTTTACAAACTGTTTTAAAAGTAATTACATAAATATATTTTGTAAATATATTTAAAACATTTTTATAAATATATTGTTACAATATTGTCATGAAATATTTTAGCAATATTGTCAACATATTTCTGCAGTGTATTTAAGGAAATATTTACATGACAATATTGTTTCAATATTGACAATATTGCTGCAATATTGCTGCAATATTTCGTGATGGGCGGGTTAGCGCCCGCGCCCCGTCGCACGGTGGAACGAGCTGATAGGAGACGTCGGACGTGAGATTTTTTGCTGAAATTTCAAAGTTTTATGTTTATTTTGTCACAAATCCAATTTTGAAGAGTGTTTCTGAAAGGAAAATTCACGAAAAAACCAATGGAAACACTCTTAATCTTTTTTGTCTCATATTTTCGAAAATAAATGCTTTCAAAGTTTCTAGACTTTGTCCGACTTTTCCTATTGATTCGATCCAGTGTGCGTAGCGCAGGACGAGGACGGATGCGAAAAGGCTGACGTTCGTGTTCCGATTGGACGGTTGTTACTCTTTACAAGCCTCCAAGTGGACTACATTTTGCAGTAAAGACACTATTATCGAATGGAATTGTTGAAAACTTCAGCTAGAGCAAACAGAGTGGTTATTTCTTACAAAAATTGGCTCGTAAATCACGATGAGCGCATTGGGTAGGTCTGAAATTTACTCCTAATTCCAGAACCTCCGCGTTACCTCCGTGCGTCATATATGTTTATAATATTCATGTGTAAAGTGATTTTGTACACTCTATTTCTATATAATTCTGTACATTGCTATACATATCGTGTAAGTCGGCAATCACATAACTCGATTTGCGACGTCGCAGACTTCCTGCTGTCATACTTTATTTTGTCTTCATTTTTTAAACGGAAAACTACTCAACGAAAACCCTTTAAAAGTGCTGTGATTTTTCTTCTCTGTGCAAAGTAAATTCTGCAAATACTTCATGGAATGATGTCAAATTGTTCTCTTTTAAAAAAATAACACAGAGGCTGAGATTTTCAGACACAGCAAACGAGATATGTGATTCCGGACTTGCGCCGTCGATATTTTTATGACGTCAATAGCTGAGGGTCGATTCACTGAAACTAACATAACATTTATACGAATTTGTGACGTGTTGCGTTTGGATTGTACATCGATGGCCTAAAAGCGAATTCGCGCTATCTCCATTGCGGTGTCTCAAAATTTCCGCTCTTATTTCATTTTTTTTGAAGAGGAAAAGGTCAACTTCCAAACTTGATTCTGACGTACAATATTCTCCTAACAGAGAAAACAATTCAAGGAAGTTTTAAGAAAATTACGTCGACTTCTTATTCAAAAACGAAAGAAAGCATGAAGGAAGTCTGCAACGTCGTGAATGGAGCTACGTGGTTTGGCACTTCCTCCATCGCACTGAAAAAAAATTCTTGGCGTTTTTACCAAGGTCCGTTGGTACCTTTACCATCTCACTTTTTTTACCAATTATTGGTAATTTTACCAAGACAGACTGGCAAGCTTACCTAAAAACCGGCATTTTTACTGTTTTTTTCAGGTAAGAATACCACTTTTATTGGTAATCAATTCCCGATAATTTTGCCATTTTATCTCGGTAATTCTACCACAGTCGATATAAATATTGGCGTTTTTACCGGGGTCCAGTAAAATTACCGAGAAAGTCAATAATTTTACCGAGATTTCTCGGTAAAATTACCAATTCCATAAGTGGTAATTTTACCAAAAAAAAAAACTGGGATCACATAGAACCCTGAATTCTTGGTAATTTTACCCTTTCCTTAGTAAATGCACCGAGATGTTTTATTTCAGTGCGATATGCATGAAGTTTTCAGTGTGCGTTCCTTAAAATGCCATGCAAAGATGGCAGTGTATAGCACCTCCGTGAGGATACTTTCTTTAACAAATACTTGCAGAAATTTTGAGGCACTGCCACCAAAATACGTACGAAATACGATCAGACACGCATCATCGAAGCGTGAATTTGTGACACCGCTAATGAGACACTCGGGAGCGCATTTTACCTGATGCGTCAAATCGTCACTCCTCTCACATAAGAACCTATCTCCATTTCCACGTAAGCCATGTTTTACTTCAAGATCCATGCTCTCTGAGGCTCATGCGGGGATCGAGATACGTCCTTTTGTCGGAAGAACGATGGAATGAAGGTGAATGCTGTTCCTGTCACTACCGTGCTAAGTTTGATTACAACTTTTGCGCTGTTCTTTCGAGTGAAGGTCCTCACTTCAAGGCTGAAACAGGAGAAGCGAGAAAGCAAGTTTGCTTTCCTCGAACGAAAATTTTTTAAACCTTCCCCTCACTTTAATTGGAGGGAAATTCCTCAGACATGCACTGAAAAAAAAATCTCAGTGTACTTACTAAGAAAAGGGTAAAATTACCAAGAATTCAGGGTTCTATTTGATCCCAGTTTTTTCTCGGTAAAATTACCATTTATGGAATTGGTCATTTTACCGAGAAATCTCGGTAAAATTATTGAACTTTCTCGGTAATATTACTAAACCTTGGTAAAAACGCCAATATTTTTGATCGACTGCGGTAGAATTACCGAGATAAAATGGCAAAGTTACCGGGAATTGATTACCAATAAAAGTGGTATTCTTACCTAGAAAAAACAGTAAAAATACCGGATTTTAGGTAAGCTTACCAGTCTTTCTTGGTAAAATTACCGATAATTGGTAAAAGAAAGTGAGATGGTAAAGGTACCAACGGACCTTTGTAAAATTGCCGAGAATTTTTTTTTAGTGTGACATCCATTTCTCTCTACTATAAAATCAATTTCGAATTTACAGTTTTATTGGAATTTCTATACGCCTTTTGAAGAAATTTCGTCTTTGAACCTTGAAAACTAATAATTTGCTCTGAAAATTATGTTCAATTGAGTAAAGAGTATCTACACTATTAAAGAAAATAACGGGCTAATATATTGATATGCTGTTCAGTCCGGGCTCAGAGAGCGAAACTTCCGGGTGCTGGGTGCTGGAGCTGTAACTTTGAATTCTCCGGGTGCTTTACCCGGAACTTTCAGCCTCTTAGCCTACAGCGCGGACGGTTTGTCAATATAGCCCGCAAGTACGGCCTCCACGATTGGAGTTTTTTTTTCAGTGTATTTTTAAATCACTTTTCAAGATCAGTACTTACGATAAATTCTACTTGTGTAGAGAATAAAATGACAATATCTTCTTTCGGTAAAATTATTGCATTGTCTCAATAAGGCACTGACCTTCTTTAATAAATTCGGTAATTTCTCTACTTGCGTATGCGTACCAGATTATGATAAATATTCGTATAATGTAGTTTCCATACCTGAAACAGGAAGAACAAAAACAAAAACTTTTTGTTATTAAAGAGTGAGTAAAATGAGTGCATTTGAATGCGCTGTAAATGATAACTATCATCGGACAGCGTTAAATAAATAGAGATAAGTACAAAAGAAGACTTTGCAACACAACAATCAAGATACATAATTTCTTAGTTCAGCGATCTATATGATGTCAAGACGAATACGTTGCGGTTTGAGGTTTGAAAAATGTAGCTTAACAACTATCCAAACTCACACAGATCAAATCTTTTATTCCGAAAGTGATGGAAGTATGTGACCGAAATCTGTCATCAACCCCCACTTAGCAACTTTCTCACAACTTTTTAAGTAGTTTTTATCATCAATTTGACCTTTGGTCGGCCCTGAAGAGCTTTTTTCAAGCAACCAGTGGTAGCTTGCCTTTAAGAAAGTCTCTCTTCTCTTAAATCGACCACATTCCTTTCAAACTTGGTCAGAGCTCTATTTCATATTTATCAGTTTGACGATGTCTAAAACAAATCCTTCCTCACTGAAAAAAAAAAAAAAATCTCGGTGTATTTACTAAGAAAAGGATAAAATTACTGAACGGGAACCGTCAAAACCAAAACCAAAAAGAAATAAATAAATAATAAAAAATAAAGTATGGCTTTCCCTTGGGGGGGGGGGGGGGGGGTTCGACGTCCCTCAACTGAATAAATAAAAAAATAAAAAATTTAGAGAAAAGTGTCAATCAGCGCGAACTAGTTAAGCGCGTCAGCGACGTGCCCAGTCCGTGCCGTGAGCCAAGTTGAGAGTCAGCGCGAACTTTTCAGCGCACCTAAAAGATGTGCCAAGTTCGTGCCGGTAGCTGCTCAATTGACTCAGTGGAGTCAGGAGTCAGGGTAAGTGATGTAACACGGGGTAATGTTTCACACTTTAGATTTATTTGGCGAAGTGACGTACATCAGGTGTACCCACTCTGCGGCAAATAAATAGGATTACTAGACAGGCCAGGAGCCTCGAATTCAAGTGAAGCGCAGGGGGCTCTGAAAACGGGACTAAATCGCAGCGGCAAGAGCGGCCGCTGGGAAGACGGGGTCCTCCACTCGGCGGAGGATGCGCGCGCATCTGGGGCACTGGAGTGGGGATGATGCATCGATGGGTGGCTCTGGCCAAGGAGCCGTCAGGAGACGGAGGGCGAGGGGGGTCTACATAGGAATAAGTCAAATATAGCACCGCAGAAGGGTGAACATACAAAAATGAAACTGAATGGATATCTTATGATTAATGAATAAAATTGTAAATGGCTGAAAGTAGATAAAAACTTAAAATAACATAAGTAGGTCGATTGAAACCCAACAATTACCAAGAATTCAGGGTTCTATTTGATCCCAGTTTTTTCTTGGTAAAATTACCATTCATGCAGGAATTGGTAATTTTACCAAGAATCTCGGTACAATTAATGAACTTTCTCGGGAATTTTACTGGACCTTGGTAAAAACGCCAATATTTTTTATCGACTATAGTAAAATTACCGAGATAAAATGGCAAAGTTACCGAAAATTGATTACCAATAAAAGTGGTATTCTTACCTGAAAAAAACAGTTAAAATACCGGTTTTTAGGCAAGCTAACCAGTCTGTCTTGGTAAAATTACCAACAAGTTGGTTTTTGCAATCGCTAGCGATAGCAATATTCGTCATGGGAACTTTTGTTTCTGGGATATGAAAATGTTAAGGTACAGTTCATTTGTAGTATCTTCAGAATTGAAGGGGCTATGTAATTTTGTGTCGACATCTCTTTTTTAACATTTTTAATTTTTTTTTCTTTGCATACAAGAAAGCTGTTATTTACCAATTATTTATTTTCGTTGGATTATGTATGGTTTTCGGAATTTAACGCATTTAACTTTCAGTTTCGTTTTTTCGGCGTAAAGTATGATATTTTTACTCTACGCATATGCCCGAATACGCATCATAAGTGACCTATGTGCTTCCTAAGTTGCCATTTTTTTCATTCAAATAGATGTAACTGAAATGTTAGATGTGTATTACCTATACTACTTTCATGTCATTGCTTTATTTATTTATTTATTTATTTATCTATTTACTTTTTGCGTAGGTATAAATTGTTATTTTTTTCTGAATTTTGGAGAAAATATTGCTTTAAGAACGTGGAATGTAAATTAATTTTATTGAAAAAAGAAAATACCATCATTAATTTGGGCGAACAGAGAAAATATACATCAATATTTGGGTCAACATCTCCCTGATGATATAAAATTTCTGTATCAAAAAACTTAGCTTTTGTCTTCAGAAATACAATGATTCTAGTCCCAGTCAATTTGTTTTATTGAAAAAACAAAAAAACAAAAAATAAATAAAAAAAACAACTGAAATGTTAGACATACTATTTTCATGTCTTTCTATTTGTATCAATAGGTACTTTTTGCTTAACTTACGAACGTTGAATGCAAATTAACTTTATTGAAAAAAGAAAATAACGTCATTAATTTGGGGGAACATGTGGCTGATTATATGAAGGAGGTATATTCCAGTATTTTTGTTTAACATATTAACTCACGAGAAAATGTTCGTACATTTATCATCTAGTATTAATTATTTTTTGATGATTAGTCTAAAACATTCAATACAACCATTAAAAAGTAACACCCATCATTGGGTATCGAACTCCCGATCGCCTATTGCCCGCACGTACTCAAAAATCTAAGGCGGATTAGTCAAGTAGGCTATAACCGATATGCGTGACATGGAGTAAAAATAGCATACAAAAGACTCGGGCAATGGGCGGGACTTATCACAAGAGACCTTGACGCAGTTGACGCTTTTGGGATATGAGAGAAATCATTAAGCGCATTTCTCTGTGAGACATTCTTTGCCTATGCTTTCATGTGTCACAAGGTTCATCTCACCATGCATTTGCTATCGCGGCAGTAAACTGAGGCAATATTTCTGTATTCATGGATTAAATCCATCAATCGAGTTCTGATTTTGGCTCATATATCCGTAACGGGTCCTCCAGAGCAATTTTCCACCTTGTACGATGGTTATTATTTCTTTATTTCTATTTGTAAAATTTGAGGTGGGATAATGGCGGCTTCTCAAGAGCACCGAGGTAGGCGATCTTTTGCACCAACGAACAGAAAACTGATGGCGAAAAATAACCAATCATAACCTCCCCAAAAAAAAGAATTTGCCTAAAAACGGAACTTCGTGGTTCTGCGCAGATTTACCAGTCAGACACGACATCTCAAGGTGGAAAAAAACTCGCTGAAAGCGAATTTTAGCAATCAACACAACTTGACGTAGAGACATGATTGGCTAAAAAATACAACGGTTTTTGATACATCGGAAAATCCACCAAAAATCGGAGACTGGGCGAAACGCTCAAGGTCGCAGAGGTATAGGGAATCCCATAGCGAAAGCAACGGAACGATTCTAATATCATGGGGAACTCCGTTCCCATGACAATAACTGGTAAAAAAATGAGATGGCAAAGGTACCATCGGACCTTGGTAAAAACGCCGAGAATTTTGGCGCGTATACGTAGTATACCGCCTTTGCGATCGTTTCGAACCCTGCTCGATACAATAACCGAGTCCCTTAGTTCCTTACCGAAAAGTGACTACCGCGAACTTCTGAGATTTTCCGAAGCGTGTAAAAAGTTTATTTATCCATCAATAATTATGATTTAAAGTTGTTTCTCATTCGGGGGCCCTCTAGTTTATGTGCATTGAATACCAAGAGTCTACGTTACTTGTTTTTTTTAAAAAAAGCCTAAGAATGCGACGCGCTGATTTAAAATATGCATATATAAGCAGAAGCAAGCGAACTGATTCGAGGATGGCTAAGCAGACCGGCATTCCTTGAATGAGAATTTCACTCACTCCGTTTTGTTCAAAACATTGCTTTGACAGAGCTCTACACCCCTGTTATGCTTTTCAAAATTTGGTACCCCTGCTCTGATAGTGCAATTTGTGTAAGTGCAATCTGTGATGAGCCTCGAGACTCATTAGACCATTAGCTAAACGTGGCTCATACAGGAATCCACTTACCCCTCTCTTCCCCATGCTCCTGATCACTGCATCGGCGTCAGAGACAAGAGACCCTCCACTAGTAACTTGGCCATGGTGGAAGCTTTTACTTTCGGGACTTCAGCATTCTACTGTTGACTTACCTACATGGTTGATGTTCAACAACGTGTTGGCAGTTTCGTTTTGCAAACAAGCCGAAAATGGCCGACGTTTGGGAAAGTTGTTTGGCTTATGACGTCATCCGAAGCTCACCATCGACCATGTAGGTAAGTCAACAGCCGAAAATAGGGTGATGACTGTTGCTCGCTCATAATTGGACTGCATTTTGCAATTTGGACCTATAAATTCTGCCCCGGTTTAAAAACAACGAATGTGCCATTAGTTTCCCTCTGCACATAGGTGTTTTTTCAGATGAGCCAGAATTTATAGTTCCAAATTGCAAAATGCAGTCCAATTGTCCATAAGGAATTGTTGAAACCCCGAAAGTAAAAGCTTCCACCTGTCGCTAGGAGGCCAGTGGAGGGTCTCTTGTCTCTGATCGGCGTCTCGACGAACAATAGCTAATGACGGTCGCCAAGCGAGGCCGGGATCCTCAGCCCCTTGCCCAATTACTTACGCTTCATTAATCATTTCACCGTCACGCTAGGATTCGTCCAATTTTTAAAAAAAATTGTTTCGCGAGTTTTTAGCAATATTTTCCTTACTCTCCGTTAAAACACGAATTAAAAGAGGTCTCATTCATAAAAATCGGCCAAATAGAATAGAAGTTACAGTATTCAAAATCCGAAGAAATCAACAAAACTTCTCCAAACAAAAAATAAAATGAAGGGGGAAAAAAAGAAATGTATAAATTACAATTTAATATGATTGACCTCAGAATGTGACAAGCAATTCAATTATAAAAAGGAGAAAAAATTGAGTGAAATTACAAAAAATTAGCCTCTTGCAAGGGGCTTCCTTGTATGAGTTTTGACCTGAAGACAAGTAAATCCCGTTATATTATTAAAACGAAATTGACTCCATAGTTTAATGCCTTAGTTTCTTGAATACGATTATTTTAAGCACTCGAAAATTTATACCAGCAATTTTACCCATGGGGTGATATCCTGAGAGCTGATAATATCACGAATTTCTCATAGAGCCCTTCAAAAATGGCTTGCTTTTTGGGCAGCCGATTCGGCCATCAAACCGGGGTTTAAATGGAAGCTGATAATAACACAAAGCTATGAGAAAAATTTTGAGATGAGTATAGGAACGGTTTGTAAATTACGAGGAGAGGCGGGCGTTTTGTTCAGCATATCGATACATAAGTATTTTCACACGTAGAATTTAATTTTCACGTCAGGGAGTCGACATATTTTGATTTTTTCGATTTTATACGGAAAATTTACGGTTTTTCGGGATTGAAATTACTTACAATTGTTTCATGAAAAATGAATGCACTCAAAATGACTATAGCATTTTGACTTTCACATACGTGCACTCACTAAATTGATTGGTAAATTCAAAGAGAGGGTACATCGACCTGGTATATCAAGTTTCTGCGATTTTTTACGGCAAATCGGTAGATTTTCTGGATGTAGATTGCTTACTTTCAATTCATGAATGAATAAAGCATGAACATGGTTGAACTTCTTTGCATGGAAAGACGTTTAAAATAACAAAATCAAGACATATTTAATGTAATTGCATTTATAACAAGTCAATTTCTTTTCAATAATATAACGGGATTTATACTACCGGCGATTTGGGTATTTTAGCCCCAAAATACCCTTAAATCGACTTTCTCTTTCAGGAGTTCGACAGAATTTTTCTTTTCTTTGATTACATTATTCCTTAGTACTTTTCTTCAAGAATCTGATAAGATTTTGGCCGAGGCAGATCAAAAAACTTAAACTCGTTCGAATGGCTAGGCTTTTACATTCACGATACATGGTCTCGTCAAGGTGCGTCGTTGACCTCGCAGTGTTGGATCGTGAATTCTCTTGTTGTCCTGCTTGCCTATTTTGCAATCTCTGTAAATGAAAACTAAAGGGGTTGATATGTGCGAGTTAATGACGCGCCTTATCAACACATCGTGTTGGAATTCACTGCTTTCACAGAAAATCCGGCAACTTAACGCAAAACTTATCACAACTTTTTCACCCTCATGCATGGTATGTGTCGTCGAAGATTCGCAGTCAACACAGACTTTAACAAGAGAAGTTACTGAGAAAGTATAAGCCTCTACCGAACTGAGTCTCATCCTTGCGTATGAAAGCGTTAAACTTCGCGCCCTCACAGTCGAAGTTGCAATAGTATGCTACCGTATAAGGGGACAATGTTGTATGAGCACACGGATGTGTTGTCAATTTTTTTCGAATAAAACGCAAATTTTATAAAAAAAACGTGGGAACTTGTTTTGACTTGTCTTACTTGAGCAGACGAATTATGTGTTTTTTTTTTTTCCTTTTTTCTTTCTCTCTTTTCATTGACTCACATATTCTGGCCTTCTTTGGTGGTCTATACTTCGTATACCACAATTTTTTTCGCAACAGAGCAATAATCTTGATTGGAGAGAAATTTTGAAATTCAAATCAATTTAGAAAATATAGTGATGACTATAAATTCGAAAAATGCATATCTCCTTCGTAATGCTTGAAAACTCCTGATTTATCAAGAAATGAATAAAGAAAAAAATATACACAGTAAACCTCGGAGTACCCGAACTCATTTTCCGAGAAAATTCCTCACTTTCACTCATAATTAGAGAAGAACAGCAGCTAAAATCTTGCAGCTGGCCGTGCTCTAGATTATTCAGGAAGATTATGGAAGATTATTCGGAATATTTCAAAAGGGTAAATACCAAACAAACTTTTTATAAGTATACTAAATGTTTGTATTCTAATTTTGTATACTAATGTATGAAATTAAAGTAGTTTGCATAAATTTCATTGACTTTCTATTCATTTTACGAAAAAAGTAATTGGCCCCAGCCCACCCGAGCTTTCTATTATCTGAACTGGCCGACCGCCACACTAGTTCAGATAATCCGAGGTTTACCTACTGTATAAAAAATATCTTCTCCAATTTTTTTTCGATCTTAATGAATTAATGAATGAAAAAAAATTACTGAAGAATTTGAAAAATAACTTTTGATTTCTTGTTCAGTAAAAATAGATACATAAAATACGAGTGGAGATTTGTCAAATGCAGTCAGAGTTGCGCATTTGTTCCCTCCCACCATCAATTTATATTTCTGCAATGAGCGCATGTCAAGACCTTTCGCACGTTGAGGACGAGGCCATGTTTTTTAGTCTGAAAAGTTCTTGCCCCCCCCCCCCCCCGAACAATTTCCCCGAGATTCTACGCATCTCTCACTCTCCCTTTCCCATCCCTTATTTCTCACACCAGGTCTCCTCCTACCCATTGATCCTCTAATTTGAAATTTCCTCAGGCCTGATGCCAAAACAACGGAAGAAAACGAGAGAAAAAGTGCAAAAGCACGCATCTTACACTCGAGATCGGAACTTAGGAACAAGTATTCTCTCCGAGGAAACCGGGCGAAAAAGAATCGTTCTTGGAACTGGATCCTGGCGCACAAAGAAGCGCGTATTAAGAGTTAAAACGTCGAGATGGGTGATCCGAATTTCCTTTCTAGTCACGTTTTTCATAATTTTCTTACCTACCTTGTTCGAGGCCTCCAAAGGAGAAACTCTTTATTAGCTCGTGATGCAGCTAATGTGTTTTTTTTTTCGAGAAGAGAGGAAGAGCAACGCCGTGATGTTAAACGGATTTAATGGGTTCAGTGCGATGCTCAGAGATTCAATTGCATCGAAAACAGCGCTTCCCGATTTTTGGAGGAAAGATTACTAGCGTTTACTGCGTTGGAATAAAAAAAAATCATACAGATTTAATTTCATTTATTAAGAAATGCCTTTTTTGGGGGGTGTGAGCCGCACTACGCGGTTTTAAAATTACCAAGGAAACACCCAAATCCGTAGAAACATTTTGCCTATAATAATAAAACTTCACAACAAAAATTTGGAAGAAATTTGGAAGAGCTTAGTGAAACTTTTGAAACTCTTATGGCTGTGATGCATTGATGCAAGCTATTTGGAGGGGTTAATAAATATTGGTCTCGTCTAAAAATGGATCTAATGCCTTTTAATTCTCGATCCTATATGAGGCCTTATATGTAACAATGGCGGATGTGAAAAATTACCGTTTAGAAACACGCTTAAAAAACTGTTTTGTTCAAACAAAAAATCAATATGTTTGGCTCTGGCATAATGTAGAGGTCTCGAAGATCACATCTTAAGTACTTTCTCAAAATTTTCTCGAAGCCAAACCAGTTTTTTGAATGTGTCTCGAAAAGGTAATGTTTTACATCCGCTATTGTTACAGATAAGTCCTCATATGCATCGGTTCAAAATTCCATAATCCCCAATTACCGTACTCCACTGAAATTTTAGCTTGAATATGGAGACTGCGCAGCTAAAATATTTACATTGACTGAATCACAAAGACATTTATCATGAATAAGGCTTCTCCCCGAGGAAACCACGCGAAAAAAAGTCGTCTCGGAACTGGACCGTGAAGAACAAACAAGTGCGGATTGAGAATTAGAACGTCGAGAATCGATATTTTTTCGAGAGAGATTTTTATGAGTAGCAACAGATACTTTGTAGGCGTACTGAGAGCCTGTTTCAGCAATGACATCACACCCTTAAAATAGCCAATCGAACGTTGATCCCACGATCAGACTCTATTAATACCTACACATGTAAATGTGGTTTTGGTTCGCTCAGTGTTGCCACATAGTTAATGTTGATGTTGTTAACTCCACTCTTTCACCAGGAACACGTGATTATAGACTGCTCTGCCCTTAGGGATCTCCGATCATAGATTTACTCACCAACAGTCAAAAGGAATACAAACCCACTAACATGCGATGAAGCCAATGTCACAACCAAGCTTCTGAAACTCTCAGCCTCCCTTAATTGAAAAATCTACATTTTTGTATATACACCCATTTTCCAAATTCTTTGTAAAGACGTTAATAGCCTAGGATGCTGAATGTCTATGAATGAAATAACTAACTAAAAAAAAACCTTCACCAGAATTCGGTCACAATGAATGACATGAATCAATAAATTCAGGGTCCCTGAATTGATCATTTTTCCTAAGGAAAACGAGAAATTCCTTCATTTAAAATAAAATTATTTACCTCGAAAATTGTGTTTACAACAAAAAATTGTTCTTACATTCCATAAACGTTATTTATCAATTTTTTCATGGAATGCAATCATTTGAAAAAATTACAAATGCTATCCATGTTCCTTGGAGAAATTTCTTCATTTAAAAAGAAATATTTACCTCGAAAATTTTCTTTAAAGCAAAGAATTATTCTTACATTCCATGAAAGTTTTTTAGCAATTTTTTTCATGGAATGCAATCATTTGAAAAAATTCCAAATGCCATCCATGCTACTTGAAGTGCACACGAGTTCCGCAGTTGTGGACACGCTTCTATCCGAATGTCAAGACTGTCCCACCGCGCACACATCGCGGAAATGACTTCGAAACTCCGACCGCAGACTTTTTTCCCCTCGAAACCGGGACCGAATCCACGCTTTGCGGGCTCCAAAAATCTACCCATCTGACAGTTCCGAGCGTCAGTGCAAATTGAGTTGCCGCTAATTCGGTTACCCTCCGCTCCCTCCCGATGTCGTGTTGACCAGGGGCTCCAACCAGGAATTTTCACGCGTAGGAATTAATTCAATGACCCTGCCCCCCACCGATCTGACCCTGTCCTGAGCTGCCCGCTTGCAGGTCAGTATCTCCTGTCTGTTTCGTCCGAGAAGACTCCCTTCGCTAAACCGTCCGGCGTCCTGCGGTTCCCGTCTCAGATTAAGATCTGACAAATGCAGGCGTTTCGGGGTTTGATGCGTCGTCGCCACTTGATAGTTCAGCGGTGACACGGTCGGCTTTCGATACATCGATTGATCTGCCATTTAAACCTACGAAAAAGTATCGATAAACAGGATGTTCGCGAAAAATCGATTCTTTACCGTAGCCGCAAATGGGGCCTCAAATCGATCGTTCACGCCTTGCCACTGAAGTCCGGTCCGACAATTTGGTCGTTGCGAACTTTAAGAATTGTTCCTGGAATAAAATACACGGTCTCACCGGGGAGTCTATATAAAACGTCTCCTGTCGTTTGAATTGGAAGTTGACCGTTGTCTATCAGGGAAAGAAAATGAACGCGGAAGCCAACTTTTTAGCAGAACTTTTTTTTCAAGTTCGGTTAAACGATTTAGCTATTGCGAACTTTAGGGATTCTTCCGAAAGTAAAATCGCCGAATCTCCCTTGGGAGTCTCAAAAAAATGTCTCCCGCAGTGGCGAGGCGTGAATGAATGATTTTATCGATAAATCCCCGTTTGAAGCTCTGGCAAAGAATCGATTATGAAGGTGTTCGTTGCGAACACCCTGTTTATCGATACTTTTCCATAGGTTTGAATGGCAGACCAGTCGATATATCGCAAAGCAGGTCTTTGGAATAGAAATTCGACCGTCGCCTTAAGAAAAACAACCATAATCTAACAACATGTAAATCGAAACGAAGCTATCAGGTGCGTATTTTGTCGAGTTGGGTGAAAAAATCTAATATTGAGATCTCAACGAAAAACAATTCCTCGTTCCCCAGTCGAAAGAGAGTAACGACAATTCAACTTAGCTGAATTCCCTTCCGCAGATTGTATGTTTATTGGAGAAACTTTGAAAATTTCCAATTCCACTGATTTTGTTTTTTTCCTGCGCGCAAAAATGATTCAATTTTCTGACAATAATTGATGAGTGGAATTCTTGCAGATAATTCTGTTCTTTAAGGCATGTTTTCATAGAGTTAAATTTTAACGTCTAGGATACGACGCAGTGTCTTATTTAAAAAGTTTCGAGTACTATCCCTGGTAAAAATTGGCGATAAGAGCTGCGTTTCAAAATAGCATAGGAGTTCTTATAGCCGACGAAAGAAGGAATATTGAAAATCGTATAGCTGGCTGTAGAAAGCGGAGCAAATCATATAGCAGGGCTATACGGAGCTATAAAAAAGTAAGACGTTGTGTAGAAATTCGTGTGCTTTGGAAATAATTAAGTTTGAAAAATTACCTTACTGAACTACCTTAATATCTACAAAGCACACATTATATTTTCCTTTAAAACATATTTTTTTTTTTTTTTTTCATCAAGTAAAATGAGAATAATCCATACAGAGTGTGAAAGAATTTCAAAATCATGAGTTGAAAAACGCTGACTTAGCGAGATTAAATATTAGATCTTAACACAAAGCGGAGCGGTGACGCACTGGCGCCTACAAACCTAGCAGGGATACTTCACGCATTGCGCAATGCGTGAAGTATCCCTGTTAGGTTTGTAGGCGCCAATGCGCGCTCTCGCGCTCTCTGCTTGCCCGCCGCGCCGCGCCGCAGCGTGCCACGGCGTCTGAAGCAACTATTTCACACCAGATGTATTGCACAGTATCAAAGAAATTGAAGGCGCTCCAACATATTAAGAATGACAGGCATCCTTCAAAATTACGGAGCTTTCTTCGCAAAATAAATCAAGATACTGTGGCACAAAGAGAGAGCGGTAGTCCAAAAACTAACTAAGTCCTAGTATCCGTATTTAATAACGTTTAGGATAAACTTCATCGTCTGGCTGTTGCTTAATCGCCATCGGCTATAAAAGGCTGTAAGAAATTATACAGCCGGCTACAGAAGCTATTGGAAATCTTACAGCCGGCTGTAGGTCTATGGTATTTTGGAACACAGATTCTACTTCCAATTTTTATCAGGGATAGTTTGGTTTTTTTTTTCGCATGTAAGGTGACAAGTTGCGCTACAGACCGTCAATTCGCCGCCTGGCTGACAAAAGGGCGTAACTACATATGGATATGAGCCCGGAGAGGCATTGACTTTTATAGACGGCAGGGTTCATTGCAGATCGTATTTACGCCATTATGTCAGGAAGGGGACGAATTTTACGAAATGGTCGAGACAAATTGAACTGCATTTTGAAATTAGGAAGTATACAATTTCTGGCTCAGTTTAGATACAACGCGTGTGCCGTCAGTTCTCCTATCAACATACGTGTTTTTTAAACATGAGCTAGGAATTGCAGTTCCTCGTCGCAAAATGCAATGCGTGAAGTTTACTTCGCAAAAATCCGCGTCGTGCGTCAGAATGCTCGCTTACGCTGCAGTTCATCTCTGCCGTGCTGAAGAAAATTGTCGTATAAGCATTTGAACGTTGCCAAATTGCCTCTCGGAAAATATTTATTTCTGAGGACCGTTATGCATGTTTTTCCTTGAAATGGAGATGTTCCATGTGTGAGGAATTGGCGATTTGACTGTTGATTCTTATGTAAAAGTTCGTGAGAAACACGATGGTGCCACTGGTTTTCTCTGAAATCAACTCCCAAGCTCAAAAAAGCTCTCAAGTTGAGGCCAAAATGGAGGGGATATCCCACGCTATCCTGAGAGTCCACCTCTACATCAAGACAAACTCTCCATGCAAAGATAGGGAGCAAATACATTGACAGGGCTGCCACTTTATTTAGGGACTCCAAAACTGAAAACACGGCATCACTGCTAATGTATTTGCTCCCTATCTTCGCATGGAGAGTTTGTCTTGATGTAGATGTGGACTCTCAGGATAGCGTGGGATATCCCCTCCATTTTGGCCTCGACTTGAGAGCATTTTTTCAGCTTGGAAGTTGATTTCAGAGCAAACCAGTGGCACCATCTTGTTTTTCGCGAACTTTTACATAAAAATAATCAGTCAAATCGCAAATTCCTCACACGTGCAACATTAGCAACATCTCCATTATCAGAAACTTTACATCAAATCACGAGCAAAATTATTAAAAAAATTCGATGAAAAAAGTTTACAAATATTCTAGAAAATTTTAGATTTTTGAAGGAGATTTTGCAACGCTTGAAGACTCATACGGTGTTTTTTTTAGCACGGCACATCGCAACAAGTCTCGTTGGCGCGCAACGCGCGACGTTTTGCACGACGTGCAATTGCTGCCGATAACAGGAGCCGGGGGGTGGAATCAGGGAGTGGGGTGGATGGGAGGGGAGGGTTAATGAATAGCGGACGGGTGGGGGAGGAGGCGTCAGCACGTGGAATGGGGAGAAGTATGTGAGCCGTGCGAAACGTCATCAAGTCGTCGCATCGCGCCGCACAGTGGATCGAGTCAATCGGAGAGGTCGACTTAACATTTTTGAAATAAACCACGAATTTTGATGTTTATTTCGTCACATTTTCCATTTCAAGGGGTGCTTTTGGAAGAAAATTTTTCGAGAAAACCGATGGAGCCACATTGAGAACTTCAAAGGTTCGTTTACTGCCGTGCCAAGGAAAAACACCGTATGAACATTCGAGAGTTGCCAAATTTTATTCAGTTAAATGTTTATTATTGAGGAAAGTTATGAAGGTTTTTCCTTGAAATTTTCAAGGATTTTAGGTGAAAGTTCGAGCAAAATTTTCTAAAAAATTGGAAGGAAGATATTCATGAGTTCACCAGGAAATTCGTGTTTTATCGAGGCAAAGAGCTTGATGCAAAAACGGCTTTTTTCGCCCCCCTCTGGAATTTCTTCAGACTTTGTCTATTGATTACTCATACTTGAGCGCTTCTTTTCCCAAATTTTCAGACCCCCAAAAAATTTTTGGGGGGGGGGGAGCTAGGACGGGTGGAAGTCAAAACCTGTGAACCTCGATATCTCTCGAAGGAAGAAAGATATCGAGGTCCGGTTTGGACGAAAAATCGTCTAAAATTGCATACTTTAGGATTCTAAAGGTCAAAATCCCGAAATCACATTTTTAAGTCAACATATGTGCTTTTTTCCAGTTTTTAGGTCTAGAAAATTTCTTTTAAACGAAAAATTTGCAAAGATCTCAATTTTTTATTTGAACCAAAACCAGTTTTTTAAATTGTTCGTCTTTTTCCGCATCCAACGAGTGGTCCAATAAGCTGGGGAACCAAACGGTTCCGGAGTTATGATCGATTGAAGTTTCCGCTCAACGCGCGCAGACCGATTTTCGCGCGCAAAAAAGTCGGATTTGACTGTTATTAGATCAGTTTGAATGTTCAAACTAATCAAAATGCATTATTAGGGACTCTTGAGGGTCGCTGAGTTCAGAAATTACAGATACTTCCAAATAATTCACGTTTTTAAAATTACAGCTCCGTAGCGCTATTTTAGAGGCCCACTGAGCGCCGACCGGCCGCTCAGTGGTCCTGTGCGGAGCTGTAATTTTAAAAACGTGAATTATTTGGAAGTATCTGTAATTTCTGAACTCAGCGACCCTCAAGAGTCCCTAATAATGCATTTTGATTAGTTTGAACATTCAAACTGATCTAATAACAGTCAAATCCGACTTTTTTGCGCGCGAAAATCGGTCTGCGCGCGTTGAGCGGAAACTTCAATCGATCATAACTCCGGAACCGTTTGGTTCCCCAGCTTATTGGACCACTCGTTGGATGCGGAAAAAGACGAACAATTTAAAAAACTGGTTTTGGTTCAAATAAAAAATTGAGATCTTTGCAAATTTTTCGTTTAAAAGAAATTTTCTAGACCTAAAAACTGGAAAAAAAGCACTTATGTTGACTTAAAAATGTGATTTCGGGATTTTGACCTTTAGAATCCTAAAGTATGCAATTTTAGACGATTTTTCGTCCAAACCGGACCTCGATATCTTTCTTCGTTCGAGAGATATCGAGGTTCACAGGTTTTGACTTCCACCCGTCCTAGCTCCCCCCCCCCCCCAAAAATTTTTTGGGGGTCTGAAAATTTGGGAAAAGAAGCGCTCAAGTATGAGTAATCAATAGACAAAGTCTGAAGAAATTCCAGAGGGGGGCGAAAAAAGCCGTTTTTGCATCAAGCTCTTTGGCAACGCCTGAAGGTTCATACGGCGTTTTTCCTTAGTACGGCAGAATAAGCGTTTAAAGTTTCCAAATTTTGTCCGACCTCTCGTATTGACTCGATCTACTGTGCGCCGATGCGAATGGGTCACTAAACCATAAATGAATTTTGACTTGCGGATATAGTTTTCTGAAGGAAAAGGATGCGTATAACACGATGCGAACATTAAAAACGCGAACAAGTGACTCAATTACCGAGAAATGCGCAGTTCAAATCGCTCAACCTGTACGCAAATTTAAAACGCCCCGGTTTCGCGCCGCACCGAATGATGTCATCCGGCACCAATCAGAGGCGGGCACGGGTTTCACGACGTCCGTCAAATGTCTATTTACTCTTCGTGTATGAGAACAAAACTGAAGTCGAAATTGTATCTTTTGAATTCAAGACTAGAATCTCATTCATATGTTAGCTGTAATATACAAGCACCAACTCCACATTGAAATACGTTTTATTTTAACAAACATCAGAGGAAAATGAGAGAAGATTGGGATATGACTACCGCAGTACATCAACCGTGTCAGTTTTCCGCCAGTCGGGTGCGTTTGAAATGTCTTGCAGTTTTTAGATTTTTCAAAAGCGGTTTTCTCCGCGACTTTCGCTCCATGAAAATGCGGAAAAAACACCACGTTATCTTTCTCACATAGTACTTTCAGAATATTCAATAAAATAAACAAGGTTTAGTGACCCATTGTGGTACGCTTCAAACGCAGCATTTACTGGGGTGATATACAATTGGATTGAGTTAAACCCCACTAGATCAAACCCTTGAGTTAAATCCATAGTCAGGTGGACTTGGGTCCTTTAGATCCGATTTAACGTAATGAGGCAGAATTTAACGCATACTTCCCAAGAGGAAGATCTCGGGTCCAAAGCATCGAAGCGAGGAAGGGAACAGAGTTGCCAAAGAATTTAGAGAATGAAATACCCTGACATTTTGCTGATTTCTCCGACGCATTTTGGTGAAATTCCCTGATAGTTTAAGATTTGCCAGATGGTGAAAAAGGCATTCTTAGAAATAGTTTTCAGGTAAATTTGTTGTTCGAAACGTCAAACCTCTTCTAGAAAGCAAATAAAGGTGACCTAAGGATTTATCCCTGACATTTTCGTCATTTTCCCTGACATTTTTCGGTATTTCCCGACTGTGGCAACCCTGAGAGAAGGAGAGAAGGGGAAAAAGAAGATGAGAAAAAAGACGAGGAAAAATAAAAGCTTGTTCTGATCCTACCTTTTTTCTGTTTTATATGCGTCTTATTCTTTCCTTTCTTCTGTTTCCTCTGATTTTTCTGTTTCTCTATTTGTTTCTCTATCTTCTATTTTACCTCTCTTTGCTCTTCTGTCCCTTCTTCTTTCCATTTTGACCGTGAATTATTAAAAAGAGTTTCGCGACCCGCAATTTAAAGTGCGATTAAATTATACATGAATATTTAAATAGTTCAAAGATATAGTCTCTTAAGGTTGCCACAATGATTTCGATCAGTGCTGCCATTACCCGGAATTCGCATTCCAAAATTCGGAACTTTTCAAATAATCGGATCTTTTCCCGGAATCTTCTAAGTCCCCAGAATGTTCAGCTTTTTTCGAAAGTTCCTCAATATATGCGGTTTTTCGCCAGTTTGACCATTTAATTGATCAAATTTACAGACTTTTTTTTATCAAATTTGACGATCTTTGGAACTAAATCCGGGCGTGTTTCTGAATTTTTCTCCGGAATTTTTGAAAACATCGAAATTTTCCTCGGAAATTAGGCCAATCGGAATGTTTCCGGAATTCAGAATTTTTTCGGAATCTTTTGATGAAATAGAATGGCAGCACTGATTTCGATAGTCTGTGCCGCAGTTTTTCTAGTTTGAAATTATAGTGCAGATTTGTTGGTCGCTACGTTCGACCATGTTTTTGAAGAGAACAGAACGCGATAGTGACACTTGACGGGCACATTAATTAGTTCTCTCGATCGAGTCACCACAGATTTAAAAATATTTTTTCGTGGTTGTATTGCGAAGGATATCGATGGTCATGTGTCAGTGGAATTACTTATCTCCGTCTGCGACGTTGCAGACTTATTGTCATACTTTTTAGTTTCCTTGAAAAACTAGTCAATGTATGATAATTCAACGAAAACTTCCTTGATTTTAAGCGTGCCAGTAGGGCTCGCTTTTTGAAATCACTCGGATGTACCATAGTACAGCACACCGATCAACCAATGCTATTCAACGGGCCGTCCAAATATTGTTTTCCTCGGACCCGTTTTCTTGTCTTTGAACCATTATACTGTCAAGCCCTGATGGTCTCTTACCAAAAAACCGAATGAACTGCTAATTGGGAACCCTTGAGAACATTTTCCTGTCAAAACCGTATTATTTCATTTGACAAAAACCTCATAGAAGCTTTCTTACGCTCGGAGGACTCAACTCTAGAACCTTCTTTCCCGCCAAAACTGTTTAGCCAATGAGCGTCTTGCACTGCAAGTGCAATCTGTGATGAGCCTCGTGGCTCTTTATACCATGTACTAACCGTGGCCCCTGCAGAAATCCACTCAAACCACTGCAGTTATCTCCCGATATAGCTTTGGGTGTCAGGTTTCGAGTAAGGCAATAAAAGACGGCGAGGAGAGGGTCGCCTCGTCGAACCTATTATCTTCCACGCCCGATTAACCATTCACCGTGACGCCAGGATCCACCAAATTTTCACAAAAATTGTTTTCCGTCTATTTAGCGAGTTTTTCCTTACTTTCCGTTAAAGTACAAATAAAAAGAGACCTCATTTGTAAAAATCGGCCGAATAGGAGAGAAGTTACAGTTCGAAATCCAAAGAGATTAACTCAACGCGATTTCGATGCACGGCAGTTCGCCCAAATCACGGTCGTGCGAAATGCCGCATATCAGCTTAAAATCAAGATAATTGGACGGAATCTTTAAAATCAATTTACATTCAACGTTCATGAATCAATATTTTCTCCCAAATTTAGCAAAAAGTACCAATTGATGCAAATAACAAAGACGTGAAAATAGTAGGTATGTGTCCAACATTTTAGTTATTCGGCACGCTTTTCCATCATATTCATGTTGGATTTTTCTGTTTGTTCTTCTTCTATCAGATGAATATTCTGTAAACGTTTCAAGCTATACAGTTGGCTCGTTTCTACTCGAAAAAATCTAAAAATTTTAAAGAATTGCCGTTGAGTGGTTTGCCGTTTAAAAAATAAAGTATGACAAGAAGTCTGCGACGTCGCAAACCGAGTTATATGATTGCCGACTTACACCGTCGAAATGCGATTTGGAAAATAATCGGTTCAATGTTCGACTTGACTTATCGATACCAGTTGTGCTTGCCTTTAAATATGTTTGAATACTGTTCTTTTTTTAAAATTAGTCCAACGTATGTATCTGAACGCCGACTTTTCCCCATTAACAGAGGCACCGTTTTTGCGTGGGAGGTAACATCCTCGAATTCACCGAAGTTAATATTTCACGAAGTTCCTGCTGCATTAACTACCTCAGAGCTTCATCGAGGGCACAACACAGGAGACCGAGTCTACCAGTCTGGAATTCGCTGCACTTGCAAAGGACTTCTCTTCAATTGAACTGTATTATTCAGGATTAGCCACTTCAACTCCCACATAAAGTAATTCGGGAAGCTCCCATCAAAAATTTCATGCGAATATAATTGGGTTTAATGTTAAGCTGCTCCCGGCTCATAGCAATCTCAATTGCAAGGAGGTGAAGTCTGATTGCCTGTTGCTTGCATTTCTCCTTGCGAGCTTAGAAGTTTACTTTTCCCATAAAGTCAGACACACATACACGCAACTAGATTATAAAGCTTCGAGACTAAGGTTAAAGTAAAGGGAACTTATCGCAAAGTGGCAGATAAACGGCATAAAACACACATTTTAGTGTTTGATGAAAGTTCTGATGTGAACAAAAATTGATTTCCACGTGGACGTATTTCTATGAAACGAAACCATGTGCATTAAAACATGAGCCCTGATACCTATAAGAATATGTGCATAACAAGGCTCACGTCATAATGCACGTAGTTCCATTTGACAGAAATACGTCCAATTTTAACTTTAGCACCCATGAAACTCCTCCTTCATGCCTTCATAAGAGTTGAAATTTAATTATTTACCTTTTTGGGAGGAGGAGATTTCCTTGGTGGCAGAAGAAGGCACGTGTGATAATCTATCCGATTACG
Organism: Bemisia tabaci; assembly: GCF_918797505.1. NCBI lineage: Eukaryota > Metazoa > Arthropoda > Insecta > Hemiptera > Aleyrodidae > Bemisia > Bemisia tabaci. Next base: position 25,914,476 of record NC_092801.1, on the reverse strand, counting down.
TGACCTTGCTTCTCCAATTTTAACTGGCACTTCAAATCATCGGAGTTGTTTTTGAGCGTTTGAATACGACTTGAATACGAGCATTGATATACCCTTATTTGATTGGCTCCAGCCATACTGCTTGAATCAAATGGATTGATGTATAATCATAATCAGTCTGACTTTTATTAATAATGTTCCTCACTTCTCTCTTGGTTCTAATTTACACGCAGGAAATCAGAAATCACTTACAATCAGAAAAAATCACGTTTAACAGAAATACGTCCATATGACAACTTTTGAAGGCTCATTTGGACATATTTCTATCAAACGAAACTATGTATACATTATAAGACATGAGCCCTGATACCCATAAGAATATATGCATAACAGGGCTCACAGTTCCGTTTAACAGAAATACGTCCATATGGCAACTTCCGAAGGCTCATATGGAAGTATTTCCATCGAACGAAACTATGTGCATTATAAGACATGAGCCCTGATACCCCTAAGAATACATACATAACAGGTCTCACGTCATAATGCACATAGTTCCGTTTGATAGAAATGCGTCCATATGCCATTCTTCCTTAACACGGCAGTTTCATACTGAAAAAAAATTCTCGGCGTTTTTACCAAAGTCCGTTGGTACCTTTACCATCTCACTTTTTTTTACCAATTATTGGTAATTTTACCAAGACAGACTGGTAAGCTTACCTAAAAACCGGTATTTTTACTGTTTTTTCAGGTACGAATACCACTTTTATTGGTAATCAATTCCCGGTAACTTTGCCGTTTTATCTCGGTAATTCTACCACAGTCGATAAAAAATATTGGCGTTTTTACCAAGGTCCAGAAAATTTACCGAGAAAGTTCAATAATTTTACCGAGATTTCCCGGTAAAATTACCAATTCCATAAATGGTAATTTTACCAAGACAAAACTGGGATCAAATAGAACCCTGAATTCTTGGTAATTTCACCCTTTTCTTAGTAAATACACCGAGATTTTTCTTTTCAGTGTTGACTCGCCCGCATTGACGTAACATTTCCTCAAGTACCTGACTCCCGCCACGCGGAGATCACGAAGCCAAGAGGGCAGGAGGCTAACGGGAAAAGTCGGGAATAGAACGACGACGGAGGGATCTGTCAATTGACGCAACAGGCATCCCGGAATGTCTGCAAGGGACAGGGGGATAACGGTCCGATCGGACTACGAATCAGAGGAAATTATCCCAATGAAAATCTACGGGAAAACTCCCGCGGCGGGCGGCGAGGTGGGAGGCGGTAGGTGGCCCATAACTTCCTACATTCGATTCAATTCGTTTCGGGGATCAGGGCTTTTGATTTTAATCTCTTAACATCAGTGGCGCGGCGCGACTTGCGATATATCGATTGTTATGCCATTTAAACGTATGGAAAAGGATCGATTATTAAGGTGTTCGCTGCGAACACCCTGTTTATCGATCCTTTTCTATAGATTTAAATGGCATAACAATCGATATATCGCAATTCACGCCACGCCACTGCTTAACATCCTCGACCGCCCTCCCAGGGACAACCCTTAAACTCGCTTGATGTCACGTTGTAAACATGCCTAGCATGTGACTGTAATCGTGTCCCCGGATTTGGATTGCCGTTTTTAATTGTCCGCTCTGCGTTGCGTGGAAGACTGAAATAACATCTTCGTTTATTGTGTTCGTAAATACACCGAAAAAAAGTGAAGTTGATTCGACATTCTGAGTGTTTCCGGATTTGGATTGCCGTTTATAATTGTCTGGTCTATGTTGCGTAGAAGACTAAAATAACCTCTTACTTGGACCGCGTTAAACAGAAAGGAACCAAGCCACATCAGTTAAGTCCAAATTTAATCGGCTTATTAAATTTTTTACATGAAAACAGTTGTGCGGATTTTCGTGCAAATTTCAGTGAATTTTTTCCATAGTACGAAGCAAATTCCTTAACATTTTCAAGGGGATCCGCACAAACGTTTTCTCGTAAACAATTAAATTGCCCAGTTTTAATTGGCAATAGCTGATGTGGCTCGGTTCCTACTGTTAAACGCGGTCCAGTTATTTATTTATTTTTGTAATCGTAAATACACCGAAAACAAGGGAAGTTGATTCTGAGTTTAAAAAAGTTTGCGAGAACTTATAAAATGCTGAATCGGTAAGTTGCGCTTGTCACATTATCGTGTTTTGATGCATTATTCTTGCAGATCAACTGAAAATAATAAGATCCGTTTAAACAGCAACTTTCTACGCTGAATATTAACTGAGATATCGCACCTTGAAAAACTCGATTAATGACGTCATCCCCGCGCTAGTATACATACCGTGTTATGCAATACCGCTGTGGATGTCATCAAAAACCCGACTTTTCAAAGGAGGATACCCCAGTTAAAAGTCTACATGGAAAGTTGCTGTTTGGACAGATATTCTTATTTTTGGACAATGTACAATAATCAAGTATCAAAACACGATTTTGTCACCAGCGCAACTGGCCCATTACTCGCCACAGCATTTAATTTTACATCTCCTTGAAACGAACTGCCTTTTTTTGCTGTCCCTTGAATAATACTGCGAGACTTCTTAAATGTATCAAGAAATCCTGAAGAAAAATGGGCAAATAGAAGGCAATCACCCCTAAAAAGGCCAAGAAGGTTAACTCGTCACGGTATGTTACCCAACAAGAATGATTTTTTTTTCAGGGATGTGTATGCAGGAATATTGCATCACCTCCTAAGATCATCATTCCATCGATCTTGTGTTCTGAACTAGATGCGGCAAGACAGTCTCGATATCTCAACTTGGCAGATTTGAAAACGCCTTCAATTGAGGCGTGATACCTCCCGCATTCCGGAGAGTTCGAATAGTTGTATCATTGCGCCTTACCAACGCGACGGAAGATCAACATTGAAGAAGCCTCCACACTGGTCGTGTTGGTTGTTCCTTGTGTTCACTAGTGTAAACTAGTGGCAAGAAGTAAAACGAAATGATGGGAACTCCAATCAACAATTTAAGGCTTTGTCTACTCGAGCTGCGAGTTCGAGGAACTTCGGGCGAACTTATTCCTGGAACCTCCAGTTCGTGGAAATAGTTCTTCCGAATTTCGCGTGGATGGACAAAGCCTAATGCAAGAAAGAAAAGTGAAAAATGGATATAAAAAGCTTAAAAAGAAGAAAAACATATCCAGGACGTTTCTCACAAATTACACGCTCATTCTAGACGGGAACAAAAGCTACAAACAAAAATCTGAAACAAAGATGTGCGTGCAGAAATGTTGCATTAACTCTCGTCTTTCCGTCGATCTTTTGCTCGGAACTAGATGTGGCAAGACAGTCCCAAAATTGAAACTTGGCAATTTGAAAACGCCTTCAATTGTGGCGTGATACCTCCCGCATTCCGGAGAGTACGAATAGTTGTATCATTGCGCCTTTCCATCGCGACTGAAGAATATCATCGAATAAGCCTCCACGCTGGTCGTGTTGGTTTCTCTTTGTCATTGTTGCAGTCGTAACCCCATAGTTAAAGTGTGATCAAGTTAGGATTGTAATAAGCGTTGCAATTATCATTCAGAGGATTAAAAATGAACAAATGGCAAGAAATAAAACGAAATAATGGGAACTCCAATCAACAATATAATGCTCTGTCCACACGAGCAGGGTTCAAGGAACTTCGGAACTTCTTTCTTTCTTCTTTTTTTCAGGCGAATGGGGGGAGGCGCATGCTCCCTTTTCGCCCCCTCCCCTCCCCCCATTGGATCCGTTAATGGAAGGAAAGCAAAATATGGCGATAGGCGATTCGCAGCATTTATGCGGAAAAAAAACTAGGTATAAAAGTAGTTAATCAAAAGGAACATTTTCAGATGCAAATACTTTGCACATAGGGTAGTTTCTTTTACTTTAACTATTTTTCACATAGTTGCATTTATGATGCGTATACATGTCCAATTATAAAGTAATAAAAATAACACGCATGCTATATTAAAATTGTTAGGCTCTCCTTAAAATTGCCGTATGGCAATTTTAGATGTACGTCAGTTTCGGGCGCGTGATTTTAACAATTTTGCAATCTGGATTGAGTATATTATTACAGAGCTATCAAAGAGGCAGAATAATGTCCCACTACTGTTAGACGTTGAAGAACGGTCCACTAGCTGGCCCGCCTCGTTGGAATCGTACATTTTACAATCGCACGTGCCTTTGCGTCGATCTTGCGTCAAGTTAAGCTGAGCTTTTAATCACCTTGCGTTGTGTATGCTTCCTACTCCTGTGTATGTGGCACAGTTTTCTGCCGTGCCGAGGGAAAATGCAGTATGAGCAACGGATGTTGCCAAATTTTCCCCGATAATGTTTTTTTTTCGACAGAAAAGATAAATATTGTCATGGGAACGGAGTTCCCCATGATATTACAATCGTTCCGTTGCTTTCGCTATGGGATTCCCTATACCTCTGCGACCTTGAGCGTTTCGCCCAGTCTCCGATTTTTGGTGGATTTTCCGATGTATCAAAAACCGTTGTATTTTTTAGCCAATCATGTCTCTACGTCAAGTTGTGTTGATTGTTAAAATTCGCTTTCAGCGAGTTTTTTTCCACCTTGAGATGTCGTGTCTGACTGGTAAATCTGCGCAGAACCACGAAGTTCCGTTTTTAGGCAAATTCTTTTTTTGGGGAGGTTCTGATTGGTTATTTTTCGCCATCAGTTTTCTGTTCGTTGGTGCAAAAGATCGCCTACCTCGGTGCTCTTGAGAAGCCGCCATTATCCCACCTCAAATTTTACAAATAGAAATAAAGAAATAATAACCATCGTACAAGGTGGAAAATTGCTCTGGAGGACCCGTTACGGATATATGAGCCAAAATCGGAACTCGATTGATGGATTTAATCCATGAATACAGAAATATTGCCTCAGCTTACTGCCGCGATCGCAAATGCATGGTGTGATGAACCTTGTGACATATGACAGCATAGGTAAACAATGTCTCACAGAGTAATACGGTTAATCCGTTGTCTCTCATGACGCCAGTGGCCGAACTGCCGAAATCTCAAGGTCGTCTTTTGTGAAGCCCCGCTCAGCGTCCGAGATCACTTAACTGTTCTCTTTTTCTCCAGCATCATCCGTGCGGTGAGATAGCTCAGTTAGCTACGCCACTGTTCTGATTTTGGGAGAGCGTCACTTTTTGTGCGAGCGGGGGTTCGAATCTCGTAGGGGACAGCTAATTTTTACTGGTTGTATTGAATGTTTTAGACCAATCATCTGACAATAATTAATACTTGGCAACTTAGGAAGCACATAGGTCCCTTACGATGCGTATTCGGGCATATGTGTAGAGTAAAAATATCATACGTAGGGTGTCTCAAAAGTACCGGGACTGGTTCTGTAACTTCAAAAGTAAGATAGATACAGACATCATTTTGGTTTCATTTTAAAGATCAACTCAATACCTATCGATTAAAACCAAGATCAGCTCAATCGAATAAAAATTGACCGAGTTATGACAATTTAAAATTAGTGAGGAAAGTTTACCCCTACGGTTTTTAGGAAGATTTTTCGCTTACCAGGATTCAAAAAGTAAATATTCGTATCCACTTTCCTCCGAATCTTCCATAACTTCCTTTTGCTTTTCAAAGTACCGTCCATCAAACCGGATGCACTTTTTCATGCGCTCTTGCCACTTATCCAACATTGTTTTCCTGAATTCTTCCTCTGGGATGGAGTTGAAAAAGTTTTGAATTGCATTCTGGATTTCGGTCTTCGATACGAATCTTCGTCCGCGAAGCTCCTTTTTAAGCGTAGGAAACATCCAAAAATCACATGGAGCCAAGTCAGGGCTATAAGGGGGATGAGGGATTGTTTCAACTCCATTTTTACTCATAAATTCACGTGTTAAGCTCGATGTGTGAGGCCGCGCATTGTCTTGATGGAGTATCCACGAAGCTTTCAAGTCCGACCGTTTCCGGGAAATGTGCATTCTCAACTCCTTTAGTACTTTGCAATAATACGCACTGTCAACTGTTGTGTTTGATGGTACAAAATGTTGATAAATGACACCTCGAAAATAAAAAAACACAATAAGCATCACTTTATCGGCCGACTTTTCGATTTACGGCGATGAAGAATCTTCCTTAAAAACCGTAGGCGTAAACTTTCCTCGCTGATTTCAAATTGCCATAACTCAGTCAATTTTTATCCGATTGAGCTGATCTTGGTTTTAATCGATGGGTATTGAGTTGATCTTTAAAATGAGATCAAGATCATGTTTGTATCTATCTTACTTTCGAAGTTACAGAACAAGTTTTTTGGGATACCTTATGTATACTTTACGCCGAAAAAGCGAACCTGAAACTTAAATGCGTTAACTTCCTAAAACCATATATAATCCAACGAAAATAAATAATTGGTACATAACAGCTTTCTTGTATGCAAAGAAAATAATTAAAAATGTTAAAAAAGAGATGTCAACACAAAATTACATAGCCCCTTCAATTCAGAAGATACTACAAACGAACTGTACCTTAACATTTTCATATCCCAGAAGCTAACGTTCCCATGACGAATATTGCCATCGCTAGCGATTGCAAAATCCAATTTGTTTTCCCTTTAAATCTGATACTTTGCATGAATCCAGGTTTGAGAGACTCGGGTAGGAAACGGGGAAAAGGAGAAACGAAGACTGAAGAGAAAGAAGTAGAAGAGAGAGAGAGAAGCAGAACAGCAGAAATGAGAAAAGGAGATAGAACGAGTTAAGTACTAGAGAGAGAAGATGGGGAGGAAGAAGGAGAGGCGAGTGAAAAGAGGAAAAGGAGGAAGAATAAGGAGATGAAGAAAAAGAAAAAAGAAACAATAGGAAGGAGATATGGCGAAGAGAAAGAAGGAAAAAGGAAGAATAGAAGTAATAGAGAGAAGAGAAAGAAGAGAAAGAAAGAGAAAGAAGAGAAAGGAGTGAAAGAAGAGAAAGAAAACAAGAAGAAGAAGACGAGAAAAAAGATGTAGAAAAGGAAGAAAATGACGAGCAAAAAGAAGAAGAGGCAGTAGAAAGCTTCAAGAGGAGTAAAAATGACTGATTATGGAAAGAAGATGAAAAGAAGAAGAGAAGGAGGAAGATAATTTTTTGTCTTTTCTCTCTCTCTTTACTTCCTTTCTTTCCACTTCTTATTTCTTCCCTCCTCTTTCTTTCTTCTTCTTCTTCTTCTTCTTCTTCCTCTGCATCGTCTTACAATTAGTTTTAGTCTCCTAAATTGGAGGACGAAGACTTGGGTCGAGAAAATCTAAGGTCGTCGGACTAGGGCTGATTTGAAAACAAAATTATCTGAAAAATTCAAGAATCGTAATAAATTCTCATGTTTCCCTAAAAACTCACATTTCAACAAATGAGATTTCGCAACACCGGAGGGTTCATACACCGTTTTTCCCGAGCATTGTGGGGGTGGAGAATTGGTGGCGCGTGCGTTCGAACTCACTATAGCTTCATCCGTTGACAAAGCGGTCCCGGTTTCTCCGTGAAGAGTTAATTTTTGTTTGTGTAATTTTCGGGGATTAAAGTGATTATCGATTTACTGAGGGATCTGTGAGGATTCTGGGAACATTCGTACTGTAGTCGTGACGCAGTATTGGGAACCCTGGCATCAAACGAGATTAACGTTACAAACGTATAATGTGTCACACGGGGACTTGGTTTCAAGAGGCCTTCGATCCCGGAGAAAATCTGTTCAGAAGGACATTTTTGTGAAAAAGTGGGTCAAAATTTTCGGGATTCGAAAATTAGATACAGGTAAAAATACGGCACGGTGTTAAGAAATGAGTTTTGGCGCGCTTATTGCGATTGCCGAGAGCTAGGTGACTCGATTTGTATTCGAGTCTTATTATAAATTCTGGGTTATTCAAGGCCGTCTTTGTCACGGGAACGGTTTTTAATTTTATTGTCCGTAGACATCAAGAGATGGGCACATTCATGCTTGAGACTTTTCAAATTTTCAGGGATTAAAATCTTGCTTTGCAGATCCACCCGTCATCTCTTTGAGAATTTGACACCATTACCGGAATTCGAACCCGGAACCTATTGACCTAGAGTCAGATGCGGTGACCGATGGGCCGATCTGGCCGTCTAATTATTGTTTAGATTTTCTATGTGTAAATTAGAACCAAGAGAGAAGTGAGGAACATGAATAATAAAAGTCAGACTGATTATGATTAAATCAATCCGTTTGATTCAAGCAGTTTGACCGCAGCCAATCAGATAAGGGTATCTGTGCTTGTATTCAAATCGTATTCAAGTCGTATTCAAATGCTCAAATACCTACAACTCCGATGATTTGATGTGTCAGTTGAAATTGGAGAAGCAAGGTCGCGTAATCGGATAGAGATTATCCTTTGTGCCTTCTTCTACCACCAAGGAAATCTCCTCCTTCCAAAAAGGTAAATAATTAAATTTCTCCTCTTATGAAGGCATAACGGAGGAGCTTCATGGGTGCTAAAGTTAAAATTGGACGTATTTCTGTCAAACGGAACTATATGCATTGTGACATGAGCCCTGTCATGCATATGTTCTTATGGGTCTCAGGGCTCAAGTCTTAACGCACATAGTTCCGTTTGAAAGAAATACGTCCAATTCATCATTGTCTTCGTGAGATTCTCACCTGTCAAGAGGTATCCTGAAAGTAGGCAACCTTGCAAGGACTAATCTTTCATCGACTGACGACCCTTTGCTGATCTGCCGTCACTCAGGGCTTCACTCAATTCCACCCCCGAAAAGAAGGGTGCGAGTGTTACGGTGCATCCCCCTTCGGCCGCTGGTCCCTATCGCACAGGGAGTCAAAAATAAGGAATATTTGAGTTGGTTGAATTGGATCCAATGTAATTTTTACACAATTTTAGTATTTTTTTCTCAGCAACAAGTACGTTACTCAGAGCCTTGAAATATTTCAGGAATTTTGAAATAGTTGTTTATAAGTACCTAATCGGCACCAGAAGTATTATGTTTTGTGAACTTGGATTGGAATTTTCGTAAGATTAAGAATGCTGAATAATCTGACAAAATGTTAAGCTCTTTAGTTGTCAAGTAGGTGCAATAATCAATGATGCAATGCTACAATACTCAGCAATCAATGCTAATATCAGTCGAGGAAGATATTTCTTTATCCTCAATGGGTCCTCAATGGGTGAGTTTAGGGTAATCGCCGTTTCCGACACAAGACATGTGCATTTCATAACGCCTTGATACGACTATTCGAACCTGACGGATGTCCGTGTTGCATATATGAAAAATTGAAGGCGTTTTTGTTGGCCCTCAGCAAAAGAACAGCACAGCATACCTGAATCGGTTTGTGTCTTTATGTACTCTGCGCAAGGCCTCTACAATGATTTAAACTCGATCTTTTTAGACTCGCTTCTGCCCATATTCATCATTTTAGCGTATATTGCGTCTCTCTAATGAGAGGAGTTATTTCAGTAACGGAGAGGAACCCTAAAATGGACATGTTGCATGTGTGAGGGATTTGACCATTGACTCTTATGTAAAAGTTCGCGAGAAACACGATGGTGCATCTGGTTTTCTCTGAAATCATATCCCAAGCTCAAAAAAAGCTCTCTAAGTGAGGCCAAAATGGAGGGGATATCCCACCCTACCCTAAGAGTCCACACATCACAAAACAAACTCTCCATACATAGATAGGGAGCAAATACATTAGCAGGGTTGCCACTTAATTTGGGGACTCCAAAACTGAAAACACGGCAACCCTGCTAATGTATTTGCTCCCTAATATTTGCATGGATTAATTTTGCCGTGTCCGTAATGAGAGAATTCGCCAGGTGATGAAGGTTGAGAAAGATATCGTGCACGACGTCATGTCCAGGCAGTTATGCTGGTATGGACATGTGCAAAGAATGTCGGAGGAGAGGTTGCCCAAACAAGTTTTGGATTGGGTACCACCTGGGAAGAGGCGACGGGGACGTCCCGTAAAGGGTTGGCGGCAGGGCGTTGACAAAGAGATGTTGCGGTGTCAGTTGCCCGATAACCTCTGGGAAGACAGGCATATGTGGCGCTTGGGTGTCGTAGAACGCCAGAGTGCGTTATGAAGCGACTTTATATATATATATATTTGCATGGAGAGTTTGTCTTGATGTAGAGGTGGACTCTCAGGATAGCATGGGGTATCCCCTCCATTTTGGCCTCAACCTTGAGAGCTTTTTTTGAGCTTGGGAGATGATTTCAGAGAAATCCAGTGGCACTATCGTGTTTCTCGCCAACTTTTACGTAAAAATCATCAGTGAAATCGCAAATTCCTCACACATGCAATATCTCCATTGTGTGACAGAAAAATCGCTTCATTTCGGAAGAAGTGAGAGCACTGTGCGGAGCGGTCGTCGGAGTCAAATCTTTTTTCTATTGCCCCTTAACTTCCCATTGCGCGTCATATTTTCTCCGAGTGTCGAGCGCTTTAATTTTATGTCCTCCAGAACGACTACAATCCTTCCGCCCCAGCCCACGCCTCGGGTCGACCAACCTTACGACTTCTCTTTTCGTCCGGTGTTCGGTGAACTGCGCCGCTCGGCGGTGGTGACGCTGAGGATAATTGCCCGGCCACTCCGGGTCCCAGATGTTCCCCCTCGTTATCACCCCGATCCAGAGTTGGAACGCCGCTCTCCGCCCCTCTCCTCCCCGGGTCAGTCGAAATTAAGGGATTTCTTGCATTTCGTGTATGAATTCTCTCTGACTTCGGGAATATTTCATAATCACCGATGTTTGTTTAAGAAAATTAATAAATAAAACAAATGAAAACTATAATTATTCGAATGAAAAAATTCGTCATGGCATTTTAAGACACCCAGAAAGTTTGCAATTCCAATTTTGTTTTGTTTTTGTTTGCTTTTGCTTGTTTTTTTGTTCGCTTCCCTTGGGGGGAAAGGAAGTATTGTCATTCAAAAAACAAAACAAAAAACAAAAAACAAAAAACCAAAAAAAATTGGAATTTCATAATTTCCGGGCGTTTTAAAATGCCATCACGAATTTTTCCATTCGAATACTTACAGTTTTCATTTGTTGTATTTTTTTTAAACAAGCATCGATGATTATGAGGCAACCAAATAATAATACAGCTGCTGGCCGATTGTAAATCACAATTTTGAAAACAAATCGCGCCTCGCTCCATGCTAAGGAAGAATGTTTACAAACATTCAAATGCTACAGAATTCCCTCCCTCCCCCCAAAAAAAAAGAAAATAATAACAAACATATTTAAACATATTTTGCCCTAGTATTTTTCCTTTAAATATAGAAATACTTTCGATCCAATTGCGAATACATTCCTCCAATTGCGGAAATAATATCCACAAATTTTCTAGAGTATCAGTCTTATATCAAGGGAAATTTTGCAACGTCTAGAAGTGCCGTTCTTCCTTAGCACGGCAGCTCTGTCGTGCAAAGGAAGAACGCCGTATGAACATTCGAGAGTTGCCAAATTTCATTCGGTAAAATGTTTATTTTTGAGGAAAGTTATGAATGTTTTTCCTTGGAATTTTTAGGAACTTTATAGGTGAAATTTGGAACGAAATTATCTGAAGAATTGGAGGGAAAATATTTATAAGTTGACCAAGAAATTCGTGTTTTATCAAGGGAAATTTGGCAACGCCTGAAGGCTCATACGGCGTTCTTCCTGAGCACGGCAGAGCTCGTCCGAACACCATTCCGAGGAACAAATAAGAAGAAAAATTTTTCCATTAACACGATAACAAGGGAACGGTTTCGATATGCCATTAGTCGATCGTTTTTCTCGATCGAGTTTAATCTGATTACTTTGAGGAACGGGCAGTGGAGGGAAGTTGCGCCTCCCTGACTGATCCAAGTGAATTTCGTAAACCATGGGGCTTCGCTTGACGCCATGAATAAAAAATCACTCACCCATCAAAGCGCGCGCATTAATTTTTAACGCAAACCGCCGTCTCTCCCCCGATCACCTTAAATTGCTGAACGATATTTTCTCCCGAGACAATACTTTTTTGTCGCATAGGCAAGGCCGCAATCGGAGATAATATTTTAGAATGTTCCCCTGGCCGATACGTGGCTCCTAGCTCTCAAACCCTTTTTACCCTCACCGTTATAGGGAAGAGAGTCGTAAGTGCAAATATGATATTTTGAGAAAGTTTACATTTAAGTATCCTACACTGAAAAAAAAAATATCGGTGTATTTACTAAGAAAAGGGTAAAATTACCAAGAATTCAGGGTTCTATTTGATCCCAGTTTTTTCTTGGTAAAATTACCATTTATGGAATTGGTAATTTAGCCGAGAATTCTCGGTAAAATTATTGAACTTTCTCGGTAATTTTACTGGACCTTGATAAAAACGCCAATATTTTTTATTCACTGTGGTAGAATTACCGAGATAAAATGGCAGAGTTACCGGGATTTGATTACCAATAAAAGTGGTATTCTTACCTGAAAAAACAGTAAAAATACCGGTTTTTAGGTAAGTTTACCAGTCTGTCTTGGTGAAATTACCAATAATTGGTGAAAAAAGTGAGATGGTCAAGGTACCAACGGACCTTGGTAAAAACGCCGAGAATTTTTTTTCAGTGTAGCTCTCAAACCCTTTTTACCCTCGCCGTTATAGGGAAGAGAGCCGCAGGTGCATATATGATATTTTGAGAAAGTTTACATTTAAATATCCTAGCTAGACACGGAGCCATAAAACCAGCGGGAAAAAGAAAAACTTATCGGACGGCAGTGAAGTCAGTGGAAATGGTTAATAATTACGCAAGAAACACGACACAGCCAAGTATCCAAGAAGCCAAGAAGGTTGATACATCACGGTGTGTGACCCAAAGAGAATGATTTTTTTTTTCAGGGATGTGTATGCAGGAATATTGCATTACCTCCTAGGATCATCATTCCATCGATCTTGTATTCTGAACTAGATGCGGCACGACAGTCTCGATATCGCAACTTGGCAGATTTGAAAACGCCTTCAATTGAGGCGTGATACCTCCCGCATTCCGGAGAGTACGAATAGTTGTATTATTGCGCCTTACCGACCTCGCCTCTTAAACTTATCAGACGGCAGTGAAATCAGTGGCAATGATTAATATTTACGCAAGAGACACGACACAGCCAAGTATACAGTATCTCTAAAGATGAAATTGAACGAAAATTGGATTAGGAATCATCCGAAGGATCTGTGGAGCGGAAAGGGTGGATAATGAAGATTGGAGAGCTCGAAACAAGATGGAAATTGACCAAATCATGGAACGTCATGATACTGTCAGATTCATCAGAGCCATTCGAATCAAATGGTTTGGCCATGTCGGAAGAATGGATAAGAGCAATATGTCAAAGCAATTTTTAAAAATTAGAGTTACGGTGCTACGAAAAAGAGGGAGATCACGATTAAGAAGGTCTGAAAGTGAGAAAAAGACTTTAAAAATATGAGTATACGAAGATGAAGGCAGAGACTCATCAAAATTTGGATGCTTCGATTTGAGAAAACTGTCGGTTTATTACAGGAATTTATTTTAGAATTGTAGATTTTTACATTCTCCAGGGTTTAATTTTTATAAAAAAAACATTAGAAGTATTTTAATAAGCTGATACTCATGCCCAATTTAAATCTATTTTCCGTCATCTTGATAATTACCTGTGGCAGCCTTAGCACTATGGTATATCAGTTGCGGGTTGAGAGCATAAATTGCTTCGTTGAAATCAAACGCTTTCTTTCATGATGGTAACATTGGCGACCACATCTAAAATTTTAGACCTACCTCCCCAGGCTCAAGAGTAGAAAATCATAAAACCTCCGAACTAAGTCATCGATGATTTTACCTCATAGCTTCCATTCGATCCTGTCTATCAAGTTTAAATATATTACCAATCTACTCGCATGAATTCTACTTAATTAGACACAAAATCAAGTTCACAATAGATCGTATTCGATACTTCAAACAGGTGAGATTGTATCGATATCAATTGGTTCTATGAGTAAATATGGCCTCAAAAGTGAATTTAGAAACCTAATGTAACGGGTCATTTGTGATCGAATTTTTATCCTTTCGAGTATCAAATAGCAATGAAAAGTGACATTTTTAGGAATTTTATCATTTTCAGCTTTTCCATATTAAATCCAAAAATTTTTGTTCAAGGTTATGTTCTACTTTTTAAACCAAACGAAACACCAAACCACTATCGAATACGATCTATCAGTTTCACAAGTTCAACGTACTTAGGTCTTAGAGCCTTAAATTTTTAAGTAAAATAAAGATAAATTTAGACCAGAGTGAAAAATTAAACAGTGAAGAGTGGAAAGGGCACTTTTATAGTTTTTATGCGTCAAGTTTTAATTTTTTATCACAAGACCTCTGAGCTGTGGGAGATTCCAAGAACAATCGCGCTTTCTCTTGAATTTTTAATCTCAACGTGCGAAAATTTTGCGAGGAGTTGCGGGAAGGGGTATTTTCGCAGGAGGCGAATGTCCGTAATTATTCAAAGCAGAGACTCCTTTTAATGTCAAGATATAGTCAGATGGAAAGCAATTTCGTCCGTTTTTTTTTTTTTTTTTTTATTTTTTTTTTTTTTACGGACGAGAGTCAGATTAGACACTTGTTGAGAACGTTTTTACTCTCAAGTAATCAAGATTGGCTCCTCCAAAGGCAATGATTTGTAAAAATTATAAATAAATTATAGCCCGAATAACAATTCTTATAAAAGTATCTGAGAGAAAGGAATCAGCTAACACTTTTGGAAAATTGAGATCTTAGTCATTTTGGGTGAAATTTATTTCCAGGAATGCGAAAAAAATTAAATACAATAACATAATTGGACTGAGTTAAGCAGAAAGGAACCAACCCACATTTTGGAAAAAATTGAGTTATGAGTGGTTTTGAACTCAACCACTGCTCTACTATCTATCGCCAAAAATTCTAGGTTTTTGTTGGAGAACATTTTGCAGAAATTGAACTTGAAGTTTATCTTTAACATTGAGTCTTATGCAGGAGCCAAACTTTAAACCTCATTTTCTCGCTTCGATCCCGATGTGGCTTGGTTCCTTTCTGTTTAACTCCGTCCAATTGAACTGAACAATTATTTTTTTATTTTGAGCTATCCGTGTACGTGTCGAAGGCAAAAAGTCAAGTCAGGCGTTTTGAAAAAATGCCCAGGAAGATAGTCAAAAATTCTTACTAAGATTGAAATTTTGGTTTTTACCCTAATTTTAGACCAAATAATTCATTGATCCAGTAAGAATTCACTGCAAAAATATGCGGCATACAATAGTATTTTGTACAAATTTATGATCCTGAATGCACATTATTTTATCATGCAATTTTCAGCACGTCATAAAACATAGAATTTTTAAAATTTTAACATTTAAATGTACTAAAGGCGTGTAAAAAGGAGGGAACAAGGAGAATTCGCGGATTTGAAGAGTTATTTTCCCAAAATATTGAAAACCTGTGATTCTATCTAAAATCTATATCTTGTGGATCTGCTTTTTGTAATTTGAACAATATTATTTCAGTAATCGTCGAAGGAAAGTGAAATTCTCGGTGGTGACCGGTGGCGCTATCTCTAATCTTGAATAATCCCTAATCGAACCCTGGACTCACCTTAAGGTATCATGGCTACAGAATTTTCATTCATTCTTTTTCAATATGTAATAGATATATTCACCAACGCCATGTTTAAATCATCCATAAAAGCACCTACTGAGCACGGCGTCTAAATCCGATTGCTTCTCAGAATACGCTGACGCAAATAAATTTGGCAACAGATAAGTGGGTCCTGCTTGTGGCATGAGTATTCCCTTTTTGGTTAGAGATTTGTTTACAGTCTAATAGTTCCAAGAGTATAATTACTTGCAGCTTTTGAAGCACAGTTAAAGTTTCAACATGTGCCGCAGGTTAAATGCACTTTCTACGTTTCGTTTCTCACAGAGCTCGAGGTGGGTGTTTTTAGTGGACTTTCAATAGACAAAGTGCAATTAACGCGGAGCCAGAATACTCTGATTATAGTCTCGATATATTACACCTATTTTTTTTCTTTGGAAACTTCAATTGCCGTGGGAGTAGAAGTTTAGTGAAGGGCTGCGGTAAATACTTGCGTACCACCGGTACGTGTTTTCATGAAAAAACATCGTATAAAATAATTAAATTCTATCTGTATGTTGAAATTGGCATCGAGCCAATTTTGACAATTAATTTAGTTCAAGTTTCACAATATTTCGATTAATTTGATTCTAAAGAACTCTTAATAATAACTCTAAATGACTTTAATTGAATCCAAATTGAATCAGTGAGAACCAAAAAACATTGTCTCGGTACATCGAAAATGCTCACTTTTCATTAAAGAGAGTCAGTTTTCAAAAAGGTCGTTGAAGTTGGAGCATCTGTTACAGCTTGGACATTTAAAGTGACCTTAAGTACTTGTCTTTCGGCGCCAAAATTATTTTTCTCATACTAACTTCTTCAACCACTGTGTAGTTTTGTGTGAGTCTGGATTATTTTCATTTTTTCGAGTTGGCGTGTTTTCGTTCTCACTGATTTTAGTTGCTGTAACTGCCCCTATACCGAGGACTCATTTGATCCGATTTACGAGTCAATCGACTTGAATCTTCGACGCAGAAAAATAATTTTTTTCTATTTATTAATTTTTTTTAGGTGAACAAAGGGACGCACTTTGAACGTTTCAATGCTAGGAAGGAATACGTCTATACACATTAATTTAAAAGTGACTATGGACCACGCCAACCCCTTGAGCATAGTTCTTTATGCTTTAATTAATATTATTTGTCGTAAAAGCAAAAAAATTGAAGTTGGTTTCGACAAAAGAGCCGCTCTTAACAACCGGGTTTTACTTCCTCTTCATAACACTCGAATCATCCGGGGCAAAAATATGCTCCGCAGTGAAATTTATTCCGGATTTCCGGATGTATTTTCAGAAATTTCTTACGGTATAGCCGTTTATGTGACTTATTGTTGGATCTCCGACAATCCCTCCTCACAACAACTCATCCTAACCCAGAGACATATTAAACTTTCCCTCAAAAATAAAACAGAGACAAACTTGTTTGACGGGTAAGCTGGGAATGTCTGCTAAGTCCAGACCCTCGATAATTCGTCGTCTTCCGGACGAAGGGACGTAACTCAATTCGAAGGTTGCCAAATTAACACAGACGATTAATTTTGTTTACAAAATTGTACCTGTAAAATTTTTGTCCATAATGGTTCACTAGACCATGAAATAATTTTGACGCGTGAATACATTTTTGGGAGGTAAATGACGCGTAGAACGGTACATACTTAAAAAACTCGAAAAAGTAACTCAGAAACTGAGAAATACGCAGTTCAAAAAGTGCAATAATTTAGCAAATTCAAAACGCTTTCGTTTTGAGCAAGGCATCTTCAATGTTAATCTTCCGTCGCGTTGGTAAGGCGCAATGATACAACTATTCGTACTCTCCGGAATGCGGGAGGTATCACGCGACAATTGAAGGCGTTTTCAAATCTGCTAAGTTTCTGTATCAGGACTTTAGATTAGCGGTTGTCGTCAGATCGATAGTATGATGGATCTGGTATCGGCATAAATCAGAGGCCAGTTCAGGCCTCTTCGACTTCTGTCAAATGCTTTTCTACGTCTCCCTGTGATAACAATAGGAAAGTCAAAACTATCTCTTCAGAATCAAAGAATCCAACCTCATTATTGTTCTTTATATAGTTAACAAACGACAATTCCATGGTAAAATAAGTTTTATTTTGACGAAAATTAGCGGAAAGCGAGAGGAGAAAGAGATTTGACTGCCGTAGTACTTCACTGCCATCATTTTCTCGCTTTTGAAATCCTTCATAGTTTTTGGACTTTTGTGAAGCGGGTTTCTCCGGTAATTTTGTTTGAAAAAACAGTAGGAAATCGCCTCACCTTGAAATATTAGAATATCGAATAAAAATACAAGCTTTAGTGACCCATCTTGCCAATTTTTGCATGAGATCTGAAGGAAAATCAGTAAAATATTTAACGAGGAATGCCCAAGATTCTTGTGGTTAGTATGCAAGTTGCGAGGGGAAATTTAACAACATTGAAATTGATTTACGCTCTCTCGTGGAGGAAACGACAAATTGTTGCACACGCCGAGCACCGCACAGTGGATCGAGTCAATGAGAGAGGTCGGACAAAATTTGGGATCTTTAAAAGCTTATAACTCCGTTCACGCAAAATTTTGAGGTCTGAAAAGTGGTTTCATTGGTTTCCTCGTGTAATTATCTTTCAGGAACACCCCTTTAAATTTAAAATGTGACGAAATAAACATCAAAATTTGCAGTTTTAGTTAAGAATTTCATGTCTTACCTCGCTGATTAACTCGATCCACTGTACCCCGCGGCTATGCTCAGACTTGCGTCCGCCCGAGCCGTCCTTTTTCAGGGAGTATATCTCAAGCGCCAATAGAGTTTTGACAGTTAGTTGTCGGACTTCTCAAAATTGTTTTGAATTTTTCATGAAACTCTCATCCCAATATGGCGAATGAAGTTCATGCAAAGCAAGAATTTAACCTCTCTGAGAAGTATGAAACCCAAAGAAATCCAACTGAGCAAAGTGTTGAAATTGTTTTTATAGACTCAACTTTATGCAAAGCAAGAATTTAACTTCTCTGAGAAGTATGAAATCGAGAGAGATCTAAAACGGCAAAGTGTTGAAATTGTTTTAAAAGACCACCTCTTTGAAAAAAACAGTTGAGCGTTTCTCTAATACGGTCGTATTAAACCTTTCCCGCTTGTTTTTTTTTTCTTCCGAATCCGAGCAACACCTCATTAGCAGCATAGAGCGAGGCATTGCGGGTTCACGCATCTTGCCATAGCGCCTTCAATCTTGCAGACGCAACACGGACATTCATCAAGTACGATTAGTTGTATCTCTGCGCTGTCATCGTCGCGCTCCCTTTTTTTGCTGTTTCCGTGTCGTATTGATTCGGCAACGTCTGAGCCTTCAGACGTTGCCAAATTTCCTTCGATAAAAACCGAATTTATGGGAAAATTGTGAATATTTGTTTTCGAAAATGTCAGACACTTTTGTACGCAGTTTAATCTAAAATATCTAAAAACTGTAGGGAAAAATATGCATGAATTTCGTCAAAAATACGTATTTTATCAAGGAGGATTCGACAACTCTCGAATTTTTATACGGCGTTCTTCCTTAGCAAGGCAGTGTAGTGGTAGTGCTTTAAGGACTACTTAGGCAACACAGCCAAATATAGAGGTGACGTAATCGGACCTTGTTTTTTAAACTTTTCACCCGAATCTTAACGACACCTCACCGGCAGCACAGAGCGAAATATTGCTAGTTCACGCATCATGCCATCGTGCTTTCAATTTTATGGATTCAACATGGACATTTATTGAGGACGAATATTTTTGAAATTCGAAAAAAATAAGGGAAAGTTTGCTCAAAATATGATTAGGTGTGTCCAAATCGATAATCATTTTGGAAAAAAAGAGGCACAAAAGAGAAGAAACAGTAGAAACATGTACCTCAAACGCCTTACGGGCGCACGTCTGAGAAATACAATTTTGGCATGAGTTGCATTGTGTCAGAGATTATTCTTTAACTTCGCTTGAGCAAAAAGAAGAGTAATTTCATATGCAAAATGGCTCAAAAACACGATGAGCACGTCCAAAAAGGCTGGAATACATCCTTATCTTTACAATCTTCGTAAGAAATAAGTGTCTTTTTAAGCTCTCCTCTTCCAAAACTATACTCGCGCACAGGTGAACATTTTGTAAGAGAGTCGATCCATCCAACTCTTCTACATTAGAATGCTACGCAATATTCAATATGGCCGACGCCAAACCGCCAAAACAAACGTGACGAGACGGGGCCATATCAACCGGCGTGTTCATATTTACATTTTCTTTGCGTTGATAAAGAACATGGTGCTTCTTCACGATTTGCGAGCGGAAACGGCAGCCATTGTGAATATTGTGTAGCATCCTAATGCAAAAGGGTTGAAAGGAACAACTCCTCTTACGAAATGTCCACCTGTGCCATGGTTACATTTTTGAAGAGGGAACCTTTAAAAATTGCCTATTTCGCATGCAGATTGTGAAGGTATGAGTTTCTTTCTGACGTCCGATTCGTTCATCATGATTTTTGAGAAATTTCCTGAGTGAATCAATCTTCTTTTTGCTCTATATGAAGTTCGCAACTGGCTCATCGCACGGCTGTTTTCAATTTGCCTTCAGCTGCGTCTGCAGCAATTGTTGTTACGAGTATGTTGTGCGTGCTGATTTCAGTTCATTACATACTTGACTCTCTGAAGGCGTTTTATTTGCCCAAGTAGCGCACTCTGTTGGAGAACGAATGAATTAGCGCACATAAAATGCCTTCAAAGAGTCGAGTATGTAATGAGCTGAAATCAGCGCGGACAACGCACTCGTAATAACAATTGCTGCAGACGCAATTGAAGGCAAATTGAAAACTACTAAATAATTCACAAACATATGAAAAACATTTTAGCACTCATAGTAATTTTCGAGCCATTTGGCAGTGCCACTATTTCCCGGAACTAATCCCGAATTTTTTGGAACTATTTCAATCTCTCGGAGTCTTATAATCCAGGAATATCCAGCTGTTTTCGGAATTTTCCCGGAATTTCAGGGGTTTTCATAAGTTTGATGGATTCCGGTTTCCGGTTTGAATTCCGGACGTATCCTGGAATTTTTCTCGGAACTTTTGGAAATCGGTATTTTTTCCCGGAGCCCCGGAATTTATGGCAAAATTAAATGGCAGCACTACCATTTGGTGTTAAAAATAACTCCTCTAGCTGAAGTTTGCAACAAGCTTTTTCTTAGAAAAGGAGAGAATTAAAAATTACTAAAGACGTTCATTAAAATGAAAAAAAAAAAAAGAATCGAGAGCGACTCAGGTTTGTGGGGGAGTTCCATTACTTTGCCAAAGTAGCCGGAGGGCCAAATAATTCGGAAAATAAAATCGACCGAATTCAGGCATATTTGACGTTTCCGATGTGATTGCGGGCAGAGATGGAAAATTTCATGAAATTTATTCGAGTGAAATTTCATGCGTGAAATTTATTGAAACTTTTGGGGATGCCTTTAGGAGGCTAAGAAATGCCTAGAAACAGTGATTCTAAATTTTGAAATTTTTCACCCAAGCCTAAAAAATTCGCGCGTTGCAAATGTTTTCGTTTAGTTTAGAGGTTAGGTTTCGGTTCTTCTCTCTAAACTCCCTCCGGCACGAAGTGTCTTCACCAGCCCTTCCTCACACTTCACGTCAATTTGGGGCACGGCAACTCGCCCCGCCCCGCCTCGCGTCCAATTTTTCCTGATCCCGCGGCCGGGAAAGAGCGGGGGAAAAGCAATTTGACAGTAATTGAAGACTGATAGAAATACGGGGAGTCCAGGAATGTCCCGACCGGCGAGGTCTTTGCGGTCGGGCCCGCGTCCCTAGGGAGCCCGTCAGTTGCGGTCGGAGAGCGCCTCCTCTCTCTTTATCCCTTTGAAGACCGCCATCAAGCAGAAACAACGCAACTCCGACGTACAACCCGCGTACATGGGTGGTTTTTGATTAGGACAGCATCACAGAAGGGCCGCGGTACGTGATGACCGCTCGTCTAAACCGCGGTAGAAAAAAACGCGTACATCCAATGGAGAGCCTATGGTGGTATGTGGTTTTTGCTTAGTGGGAGCGTGGGAGAGAGACGTAAGACGCTCGGAACTGGTGTATGTTCGTGGTCGGGAGGTGTGAAATACGGGTACGCCTGGTGGAGCCCTCTTGCGGCCGAGATACGGAACTATGGGTTTGTTATGCATCGCCATGCGTTACGAGCTCGACATTGTTGCCAGATGGATGTGCAGTTGTTACGAAACATTTGTGTTAAATGCTTGGTGCACTGCCATGCTAAGCAAGAACGCCGTAAATCCATCAAGATTTTCCCGCGTTTTTTGGAACTTAACACTTTGTAAAATAAAAACTGTTTTACCCATGCACCTCAGATTTTCAAGGCAAGTTCTTGATATTATTTGCGACAGAATTCTGTAAAAACATCGTCCCAAGATACACAAGTTTTTCTGCTGCGATACATTGTTTCCAAAAAATATAAAATGGCGTTTATGGCGTTTTTCCGTTGCACGGTAGTACAGGGGAAGGAACTTAATGGTTCGTCCCGGTTTCTGGCGTGACAGAACTAGCAGGTGCGAAATATTGCGTCAATTAATGGGAAAAACTTTGCTAGATTTTGAATATTTAGCGCAAAAAAAAGAAGGAAAAAAAAGCACGACAGCCCTTGCGCTTGAGCCTAAAGATTTATTCTTAACCTTGAGATTGGGAAATCTCAGAGTTTTCAAAGCACGATTATTTTTGAAAAATCCCCAAATTCAATAGAGTAATGACTTCCGCACTGATTTTGAGGGTTTTCTTTTTTCAAAACGAGTCCCTGCTTTCATTTTTCTGAATTTTGCCAATTTTATGGTGGAGAGTGATTTTTTAGGTTCACGCAGAGGCTATCGTTCTTCTTTTGACAAAATATCCAAAATCTCTTTGAGCTTATTTTGAGACCTCACTGAAGAAAAAAATATCACAATCCCAACTATATTCCTGCTGAATACTGCTAATTTTGGCGGCAGATGTAGGAGAATAGTTGCATCAGCTAGAGATATGGTTGATCCAACCACACTTTCGGCAGACTCAACTGTACCTCTGACTGGCGCAATAATTACTCTTATATCTGGCGCCATGATGAGCAGGAATATACTGCCGTACTAAGCAAGAACGGCGTAAATCCATCAAGATTTTTCCTCGTTTTTTGGAACTCAACACTTTATTACATTAAAACTGTTTTACCCAAGCGCCTCAATTTTTCAAGCTAAGTTCTTGATAGTATTTGCAAAAGAACGCTATAAAAACATTGTCCCAAGGTATACAAGTTTTTCTGCTATGATACGTTGTTTCCAAAACATGTAAAATGGCGTTTACGGCGTTTTTGCGTTGCACGGCAGTATAGTTGGAATTGTGACACTTTTTTTCAGTGAACGTCTCAAAATAAGCTCAAAGAGGTTTTGGATATTCAGCCAAAAGAGGAACGCAATAATCAGCCAGGAGTATAGTTGGATTTCTGATATTTTTTTCCCGTGTAGAGTGGAATTTCGATCCATTACTGAGAGACAATAATTTGTGTGATTTGGATTGCATTTCGCAAAAAGGAACCAGGAGAATCGCCGTTTTGCTAAGATTGTGCAACTTCACCCTCCCCATAAGACTACTGTAATCGTGCAAGAATATGACATTTACGTGGACATTTTACTGTCTGAAATTTACATGTTTTATCGTGTAAAATAGAAAATTTTTATAGATGATCAGGTTTTTCTACCAAGGCAAAACAAGTTACACAATCTTAGCAACATTGCAATGCTTTTGGTTCCTTTTTGCAAAATGCAATCCATTTGATACCTAGAAAGACACATTTTCACCGACCATCCGACACCCTGTAGGCGATGTGATAACGCAACATGCGCCGCGGAAAAAACAAAATAGCGTATAAAGAAAAAAGCTGACGTGAAGCGAGCACGTATTATCCGGTTTCGGGCACGCTTCGAGACTCACGGTGGGCGTAGAGAGACATATAGTTGGTGAAAAATCAACACGTCTTGCCTCAGGGTCGAGTCCTTGAAGGTGGGCCTAAAAACAGTGGGTTTGCGTCTGACCTCAAGAATGGCAAGTGAGATTTCGCGACAACGGGTCGATTATAAAATCGATGAATCGATCGATAGATCCCTATATTCTAGCAATGCTACATATCGATTAAGTTCATTCGATAACGAGTCAACTGTCGGGGCGCTGGAGGACGGTTGTCTTTGAAGTTTGGGGTGGATATTTGTCGCTGTGTTATCCATTCTTAAGGACCCCTCGTTTACTGTAATAAACGACTCCTTTTAGGAAGGCTAAATCTTCATCTATAGGTTGGTATAGAGTCCCTTTATACTGAGAGTCAAGACAATGTGAATCCATTTCTGATTGGTTCCCGTATTTTAGGCCTCCACAGTGTCACAAACGGGAATAAAGATTACATTTTCACCGATTGCAAAGATTACAATCTGGAATGGACCGGGGAATTACGGGTTCAGCAAGGAACAAACGGAATGAGAGAAGGAACGGAGAAAGGAATTTGAGAATAGGCCAATCAAAGATTACAAAAAACGTTCAATTTGTGTAATCTTTATTCCCATTTGTGACTCCATGCGGGGGTGTTGTCTTGACTCTCAGTATAAAGGGACTCTAGCTTGGTGCACCGCACTATTTACAACGACTTGCCTTATACTTGGGCGGCTTTAAACCCAGAATCAGCCTAATTGTATTCCGTGTCAGGAGACTAAGCGAACCAGTTTGGAAATCTCTAGGATAATACCTTTAAAGTGAGGAAAACCGATGTTACCGCATTACATTAATTGAGAATTTTAGGTGTCTGATATATTTTCAGGCATGTTAAATGATAGAATTTTGAATCGTGAATTGAATCGAAATTGATGGAAATTTGAGCGTGTAACCAGCACATTTTGTATGCAGATGACGACGTAATAAAAGGAAAATCAGCCGACGATTGTTGCGACTTACTCACGCTTTTAACCGATTACGGGGAGAAGAGTCTTGTTACACAACGTTTACGTAAACCGCTCGTCTGCTTGCATTTCCTTCCGCAGTTGCTGTCACTAAAAATAACGAATGCACCTGTTTTTAGAAAGACATGAAAATAGTATGTCTAACATTTCAGTTGTTTTTTTTTTATTTATTTTTTGTTTTTTTTGTTTTTTCAATAAAACAAATTGACTTGGACTAGAATCAGTGTATCTCTGAAGACAAAAGCTAAGTTTTTTGATACAGAAATACTGATATATTCATCCGTTATATAATCAGGGAGATGTTGACCCAAATATTGATGTATATTTTCTCTGTTCGCCCAAATTAATGATGGTATTTTCTTTTTTTCAAAAATAAATAAAGCAATGACATGAAAGTAGTACAGTGCACATCGAACATTTTAGTTACATCTATTTGAATGAAAAAACGGCAACTTAGGAGGCACATAGGTCACTTATGATGCGTATTCGGGCATATGTGTAGAGTAAAAATATCATACTTTACGCCGAAAAAACGAAACTGAAAGTTAAATGCGCCAACTTCCAAAAACCATACATAATCCAACGAAAATAAATAATTGGTAAATAACAGCTTTCTTGTATGCAAAGAAAAAAAATTAAAAATGTTAAAAAAGAGATGTCGACACAAAATTACATAGCCCCTTCAATTCTGAAGATACTACAAACGAACTGTACCTATCTTAAAATTTTCATATCCCAGAAGCAAAAGTTCCCATGACGAATATTGCTATCGCTAGCGATTGCAAAAACCAACTTGTCTTTCTTTTTATTTTTATCTCCAAGTGTCGTTACACTCTTTCGTCGGCCAAACAACGAAATGAGATAACCCGCGTTATTTCCAGTGGCGTGGCGTGAATGATCGATTATATCTCGCCATTTGAAACTATGGTGAAGAATCGATTACTAAGGTGCTCGCTGCGAACACCCTGATAATCGATCTTTTTTCATAGGTTTGAGTGGCGTATCGATCGATATATCGCAAAGCACGCCACGTCACTGTATTCCGTCGTATGCAAGTAATAAAGTTGCCGGAAGAGTCAGTTATTTCCGATGAGACGCACAGTAGGTCGAGACAATGGGAGAAGTCGGACAAAATTTGGAAACTTCAAAAGCTTATAACTCCGTTTAAACGAAACTTTGCGGTCCTGAAAGTAGTTCTATCGGGTTTCTCGTGAAATTCTCTGCCAGAACCACTCCTTAAAATTTAAAATGTGACGAATTAAACATGAAAATTTGCAGTTTTAGTCAAAATTTCATGGCCAACCTTTCCGAAACAGTTAACCGTCGCACAGTGGATTGAATCAACAGGAGAGGTCGGACAAAATTTGGAAACTTTAAACGCTTATAACTCCGTCTATACGAAACTTTGAAGTTCTTAAAGAGGTTTCATTGGTTTTCCCGAGAAATTTTCATCTGGAACCACCTCTAAAAGTTTAAAATGTGACGAAATCAACATCAAAATTTGCAGTTTTAGTCAACATTTCGTGTCCAACCTTTCTAGTTAACTCGATCCACTGTGTGACATACCATTCCTACGTAAAATTTTCCGAGAAACGGGATGGTCTCAGCAGCATTTACCGGAAACAACGATTAAGCCCAAACAAGTTCTTAAAGTCAAGGCCGCCGCCGCAATGAGAAAGAAGGTTGACTCTCTCGTAGAATAAAAGCCCTCCCCCACTTACTTAACAGTAAAACTCGTTATTCAAAGAGAGGGCCGGAGGATTAATAGAAAAATGCATCTATTTGGAGACTTTACTTGAATCCTGCGCGCAGTCGAATGTTGCCAAAGTTTCGTATCTACGATAGAACTCCCAAACCACGTAACTCGTTTCCGGTGTTAATAATCTCCACTTCTTTTTTAATCTTTCAAAGAAGAACAAAGCAACATCATTCCTAGAAACTTTTCCAGATTTCGCTTTGCACGAAGAAGAGATGGATTGCATTTAGCAAAAAGGAACCAGTGCGATTACAGTGTTTTCAAAATTGTGCAACTTCTCCTTTTCTTTCTAAAGTATACCTAACATGTGTACAATGTTAAAATCCACACACATTTTTTTATTTAAAATCACCAAATTTTTGGTGAGCAGCCAAACATATTTGCTATTTTGGGACATATAATTATGAAGAAGCAACATTTTTACAACACTGTAATCACGCTGGTTCCTTTTTGCTAAGTGCAATCCAAATATTGGAATTTATAAGAACCGACGCTGAGGGGTCGTCCATTTAAAAACTGAAATATGCAGGAGGTCTGCAACATTGTAAATCTAGGTACGTGGGACGGGAGTTTTACCGGCGCATGGTGTTTTGTGTTTCTCATTCTGAAAGAACCTATGCTTCCAGGCATTTTTATTTGACAATTTTCCTTTAATGTTAATGTTAATAATAGGGTAAGGAACCCTGGAAGTAATGTCCGGAGAGATGGTGCGGGAGAGAACATCAGTACAGCAGGAAAGATATCAAATCTCACTTAAGCAGTACGACTTGTATGTGTGTTTATAAGGGATGCATCAAGATCAAAAATAAAACTGTAAAACATGTTGTGCATATAACTGTATAATGAGGCTAATTCCACTTAAATCCATCTTTTTGGTAGTTTTGCCATTGAGTTACTGCCGTGAACCTAGGAGAACAGTAAGAGCGAACATCCCATCGCTTTGATACCACTATTCAGGCTCAGTAAATATGCGTGTTGCATACTCACAGAATTTAAGGCGGACTCACCTTTCAGACGTCCTCGCGGGAAGATCAAAGCTCAGAGAGCTATGGTAGCCAATTTCTATGTAAGGTTCAGAGGTTCTTAAGAAGACGAGATGTAACTGCGTAAATGTAATCCAGAAAATTTTGTCTGGTTGATTAATCCGGAGCAATTTTAAATACACATGAAATACTTCAGAGAAAAAATATTCTTAACCTTTTTGCTTCAATTAATTTAGTAAATCAAACTTCAAGTGTAACGTTATTACAAATGTTAACGCATAAACGCAAATCATCAGAACAAAAGAAAATGTGGGGTGATCAAATATAAAGTTTTGAGACTGTAGAACACAGAGGGTCAGAGAGGCAAATTTTATCGAAAAAATCCTCTTTTTAACATAAAATTGAAATAATATTCAAAGAGTCTAACCACCTATCTGCACAGAGAAGTTAAGGACACTTGTGTTTTTATATGTGCACCTAAATAATCAGACATTGATTCCGTGATGGAGTACAAGTTAGTGTTAACGTAGCAACTGTTTGCCCTCCGCAATGGCAACCTTGGAAGGGAATCCAACTTCATCTCCGCAGAGAGTGCCGACTGAATTCAAGCAAGTGGAATTTCATATAACCACGCGTAACATCGGCATTTGTTATTCGAGCACGAGTATTATTGAAAAAATGATTCCTTTGTACGCGCAGCAGGCAATATTCTCTTATATATCCGTTCTTGCTTCTATGAAATCCTATAGATTCAGCAACAGGAAAAGTACCGATGGGTTCATTCCACGAAGGAGATATAGCTAAAGGAATGCACTTTCTACTGAGAAAATCATATGAAAATCTTTCCGGACGCATAAAAAATTCTTAATCTACTCTTCATCGCGCAATTTGAGTATTTTTGGCAGAAGTTAGTCGGTGGCGACCAGGTTTGCCCAAAAAAAGACGCAAGAAAACCTACCGTACATGACCAAACATTCTTGCAAACTTTTTCATGGAAAAAAAAACTGTCAGGGGTTGTCCCCAAAAATTGTTATATTACCCAAATTTATTAGATTATATGGACATTTCCAATTAATTTTGGTAGCACCGCAACTCAAGTTGGGGTAGTATCGCAACATTTGGGTTAGTAACCTAATTTATCGGGGTATTACCACAATTAATTGGGAATGTCCATCGCATCCAACATTTGGGACTTAACCCCTACCTCTTTTTCTCCCGTTTTCTCGCGTCAGGTTCCAGTTGTTTTCAAACATTTTATGCTATATATTTTTTGGTTTTGGAAAAAACGTAAACTTTGAAGCAATTGAACTCGCCCATAAGAAAGTTTGTAATCGCAAGTGAGAGGTTCCTTATTTAAGTTAAAGTTTCTAGCGTCTCTCTTTAATCAAAACCTATTGCCGGCCGCACAAAGGCATGTCGACGGTATAAGTTCGCAATCACGTATCTCGTTTGCGGTGTTTGAAAATCTCCGCTACTATTTTACATTTTTTTAGAGGAGAACAAATCGACATCATTCCATGAAGTTTTCGCAGAATTTTCTTGGCACTCTGAGAAGATAAATCACGGCAGTTTTTAAGAATTGCCGTTGAGTAGTTTTTCAAGTAAAAAATAAAGTATGGCAAGAAGTCTGCGACGTCGCAAACTGAGATACGTGGTTGCAGACCCACACCGTCGATGTGCAGCAAAGTACGGTGCACTGAAAAAAAAAAAAAATCTCGGTGTATTTACTAAGAAAAGAGTAAATTTACCAAGAATTCCGGGTTCTATTTGATCCCAGTTTTTCCTTGGTAAAATTACCATTTATGGAATTGGTAATTTTACTGGACCTTGGTAAAAACGCCAATATTTTTTATCGACTGTGGTAGGATTACCGAGATAAAATGGCAAAGTTACCGGGAATTGATTACCAATAAAAGTGGTATTCTTACCTGAAAAAACAGTAAAAATACCGGTTTTTAGGCAAGCTTACCAGTCTGTCTTGGTAAAGTCACCAATAATTGGTAAAAAAAAGTGAGATGGTAAAGGTACCGACGTACCTTGGTAAAAAGGCCATGAATTTTTTTTCAGTGTAATTGTGCGGCAAGGAGTAAATATCAGACAGTTTTTATGTGCTCATCGTAATTTTTGCGCAAAGAAAACAAGCAGTTCCAACGCCAAAGCGTTGGAGGGCGCTTCTTTAACACTGCGCATGCGAGGAACGTTTTCATACGGCCAAGCGAGAGTATTGCGGACGGACGATGTATAACAAATTGCCTACGTGAAGGTGGTCCGGCAGCAACATACCCGCCGCTAGTCTCTGGAAAACAATAGAAAATAGTAGTTGCGTACGTTGCCAGCGAGCGCGCTGCGAGCGCATCTGTTTCAATTACCTAGCATCGAGTCGGGCCTCTAACTTTCTGGTTCTCTCTGACATAACCTTAAACCTTCAACCCAGAGCCGCAAACAGCTGACGCTTGACGATGCTGCGCCGAGAAAATGAACCAATCACAAAATAGCACAGTAATACGTCACTAAAATGAAGAGATCACGTGACTGTTCGTGATTTTTTCGAATCAATCTGAAACTACAACCTCGAATATGAGGCATTTAAGCATAACGAAGCCCCAAAATAGTTTAACCAGGTAATACGTCCGTGCGAGATTGTTATGCTTAAAAGCAAAACATTTCACGAAAACTTTTACGAATACCAGATGCAGAAAAAAATCAAATTTTCCCGGGTGTACCAGAATGGCGTCATTACCCATAAGGCAAAACGGTATGTAGTATAGTACATGTTACATCGGGGGAGTCGAACGGCTGGAAAGGGCGCATCTGGTACCCAGAAGCGCCCAACAGAAAATCCACTCATTTGACTGTCTCTCTTGTGTGACGCAGACCCATTGTGTCATTGGAAATGAAGCTCTGGAGACATAAATAACAGCTGCGCTATGTTTTTCGAGTGGAATATTTGTCAATTTTGCAATAGAGGTTTGAAATGTCATCAACAATTGAATCGTGTCTGAGTTAATGCTCCCTAAAACGTTCCCCTCGGCGCGGTTCGAAAAACAGAAGAGGAAACTCCTGTAAATGTCGATCAGGCAGGAGTCAGCACATGCAAATTTTACCTCTTCGAATGTGACGGACGAGACGCAATTCGCGTTTCCTGTGTAGTGTCTTCAGTTAGGGCAAAAAATGCTCCTCTCGGTGAACTAGTGGTGCCTTATGTAAACATTCCGAAAAATTTGACCCGCAGAAGGAACACATTTTGTTAAAAGATCTGCTGTATTTCGATGATCGATAGTCTTCGCACGAGAATATTATATTACACCGAAAAAAAAAAAAAAATTGGTAGAATTTACCATTCCTTCACGCTTTATTTCACACAGCGTGAATTCAAAGTCGATCCTGCCAGAGGAATGGTTACCTGTACCAGTATATAGTAACATTTACCTTCTTTCTGGCAGAATTGACCCTGAATTAACGCTAGGTGAAAGCGTTAATGAATGGTAAATTCTACCTGAACCGAATAAACCTGTATATTTGCCTCAGCTAAAGGCTCTTAGATTTTTCCTGTGCACGATAAGTATCTTGATTTATTTTGCGAGGAAAGATCTGTACTTTTAAAGGATGCCTGTCATTCTTCATACTATCAATTTCGTATAATAATGTGCGACACCTCTGTTGTGAAATAGTTGCTTCAAGCGCCGCCGCACGGCGGGCGGGCGGTCAGCGCAAAACGCGCATTGGCTCCTACAAACCTAAGTGGATACTTCAAGCATTGTGCAATGCGTGAAGTATCCACTTAGGTTTGTAGGCGCAAGTGAGCCTCTCACGCTGGCAGCACGCCGCTCCGCTCCGTTAAGCTTTAATATTTATACTCGCATAGTCAGCATTTTTTAACTCATGATTTTGAAATGTTTGCGCACTCTGCATTGATTATTCTGATTAAAATTGATGGGGAAAAAACATGTATCAATTTATCAAAGGAGAATAATAATATAATGTGTGTTTTTTAAGTATTGATGGTTCCGTGTCAAATTCAATGATTTCCAAAGCACTTTAATTTTTTATTGTGCCGCATCGAGGTGTACGTGCAACCAAACGCTCAAAATTTGACATATTTGGCTCTAAAAGATCGTTGTACAAATGGGTTAAAACTAAAGATTGCGAGCTTCTTGGTTCTTTTTTCTCTTATATTCATTTTTGCAGTTTCTGTCGGCACAACTGCGGCTCATTGAGATTAATGTCGCTTGGAAAATGTTTTACAAATATTTGTCACGTTTTAAAAGTATAAATGTTTTCAAAATGAAGTAATAATTTCGTAAAGAAAAAATTTAAAAAAAAAATAAAAAAAGTACCTATACATATATAAGGTATATTGTACATCGAATATTTTAAGGATGGAAATAAAACCAAATATTAACCAATGACAATTTAAAAAGATTATTCAAAAGGAGAAAGTAATCACATTTCATTTAAAAAATGAGCAACCATAACAACACCTCCTTCTCTCTCAATTTGTCATTTCCATATTGTCAATAGAATTTTACATACCGAATAAAATATAACGTTTGGACCAAGTCACTGTTGCTTATTTTACGTGTGGGCGTTAAGTACTGGACAAAAAAGGTGCGCGGACAAAAAATTGTTGATAAAATGTCCTGAAACCCTTCATATATCATGTACATCTCTGGTATATAGAGGTAGGAAGTGTTACGTCATGGTGTTAGTGAAGGAAAGGTTGTAAATCCGGAATTAAATGCAGCACCTACGGAACAGAATGTATTAGTTTAAAAAAACATCTATATTTACAAATGCTTGAAATTTTTCCATGAGACAGTTTTATGACAGTGGAGGAGTACAAACAGTTGCTCTACTTAATAGGGGCGTTCAAGCATGAAAAAACGCCTGCAATATAAAAGGTAGGCATCAAGCACAGTAATACATTACGTATAGTGGATCTTCCTTATTTTGAAAGGAGCGCTCGAGTATGTCGATGGCTATGACCATCGATGATATTGCAATTTCTCACCTGCTGACCTGTGTCCAAGCGCGAATTGCATAAAAAAAATGGCACTGCATAATTGCATAAAATCATATGAACATTTCTCAATATTGGTCCTCGTCTCTTTCTTGTCACTGGAAGTCTCCCTAGCAGCTCTCTCGGTAATTCTCCTTTCAAATTTGGTATTTGAATTTTTAAGTCTCATGACAACAGAAGTGCGATATAAAATTTGAAAAAAATGACAAGTTGCTGAAATTATGGAACGAAACGATGCGATATATCGCACGTCACCCTGACACAAAAAATGTCGTCCGTCGAATCACCTTTAAGAAGGTCATTTTCACCGAGTTCTCATTCTGGAAGCAACAGAAATTTGTAACGGACATGCTCAACTGACAACAGCGCCGCACCAGGGATCATTGTGTTGCATCGTTTTTAATGCTGAGGGCGCCACTCAAATTGATATCTAATCATCACGAAGTTTGATCCCTGGCGTGCATTCAAATATTCCCCTCCCCCCTTTCCAATTGCGTCTCATCACCCTGCCGCGAACTGTGATTCCCAACAGATGGAATGGTGCACATTCGGTAATGCAGTTTTGATCTTTTTTAAATATCTTCGGATCCTCGCGGAATTTCCGCCACGGGCATCAATTTTTGCGCAGGGTTGTCGGTTCGGGGAGGGAGACCGTCATTTTGGCCCTGATTGTTGGCATTTCATGCGATCAAATTAAAAATAAAAGAAAATAAGTAATGGCAACATAGGATGAAAATCCGTCAACCTAAACATTGCACCTTGTAGTTCCACCTCAGATGTCTCCCTATTTTCCTTCTTTGTGTATACGGAATCTTTAAAGACATGCGGAAAACTCCAACCACCTACAGTTGTATATTTTCAGATAGACTGTCCAAACCTTATGCTGAAAGTGAAGTATAGTCGATCAAAATTAATTCAGATTTTTGCAAAATTATTTTGAAAAATTATTTAGATCCTTCTTCAAATGAAGAGGAAGATGAAGAAGAGAACAAAAGAAGAAGAAACCTCCTTAGGAATTGAAAGTTTTCAAATAGTGGGCCAAAATTTAGACGTATGAACAAACTCTCGACAGGCATCGGAAATTGAACGATTGGACTACATTTTGCGATTAGGAACCACAATTTCTGGCTTATCCGTAGAACTACTTCTTTGTGCAGGGAAACTAATGGTACATACGTTGTTTCCAAACTGAGCCAGAAATTGTAGTCCCAAATTGCAAAATGGAGTCCGATTGGATTACATTTTGCAATAAGGAATCACTATCTCTGGCTCTCCCACAAAAGCACATATCTGCATAGGAAAACCAATGGCATGTATGTTGTTTCTAAAATAGGCCAGAAATAATGGTCCCAAATTGCAAAATTCATTCAAACTCATCCCCTCCACATTAGTTACGTCCTCTAAAAAAATCACATTCAGGTATTTCAGCTCTAGTGGCAGATGTGAGAATCATAAGTCCATACGTCCGCAAGGAATTCATAGTGGTGAAATAAGTTTAAGATCATAAAATCTTTAAGTGATTCTCATTTTTTGAGTATCCAAAAACCATCGTATTTTTTTTTATTTGAATTTTTGGGTCCAATTATGCAATAATTTTTTAAATCTCCATTTTAGAAAAGCATATCCATCTTTTCAGGAAAAAATGGTTTTTGAGATAATCCAAAGCTTGAGAAAGGGCACTCTTCCAGTTTTGATGCAGTTTTAATTGATTCTTATTTTTTGAGTATCCGAAAACCATCGTATTTTTTTATTCGAATTTTTGGGTCCAATGGACCACTAGACAAGGTACGAATTAAAGGATTCTGATACATGTTTCTTAACCAAAATTTCACGCAAAACACGATTCGCGCAACGAAAATGACTGAAACCAACTCCTAAGGAAGATATTAACGTTTTTATTTCACATTGGTCACGAAGAATTTGAACTGCCCGCTGACAAGAAACTCAAAGCTCTACGTGAGTCAAATCGCGCAATAGAACGGTTTCAGCAAACTTCTCAATCGAGCAATGTTCATTTCCACCATGTGTTGTTCAAACTATAAGCAATTAACTATAGCTGAGCCAAAGCGTCAAGATTGAGGTTGCCAGATTTTTATATCGCAGAGACTGTCATGATAAACGTTTAGCGCGCGATGTGAATCATGTAGACCATTGAGTTTTTCATGAGCGGGTGGTTTGAATTCACGCATCAAAATTATTGAATATCTTCGTAAGGAGTTGATTTCGGTAATTTTCATTGTGCGCATCGTGTTCTACGTGAAATTTTGGTTAAGAGGCATGTATCAGAATGCTTAAATTCGTACCTTGTCTAGTGGTCCATTCTGCAATAATATTTTAAATCTCCTTCAGATGAACATATTCATCTTTTCAGGAAAAAATGGTTTTTGAGATAAAAGCTTGAAAAAGGGCACTCGTGCAGTTTTGACCCCACCTGGCTCAAATGCGCACGTCCTCATTACGTCCCCCCAAAAAGGTGCATACCAGTTCGCCTTCAATTCATATAAGATAGGCAAAGGTGGGCGCTCTTAAGCGGCAATAGTGGTATCGGCTATCCGCTTTTAATCACGGTATTTATGAAGTTAGCTCTCAAGTGACAAATTGCGAATCTCTAAGGCCCACGACAGAGTGAGTTTCTTCGGAGAAGAGGATTTTTCAGGCGTGTTTTTGCCACGTCGCGTGCGGAGCTTTTGGCAGACGTGGAGCTTTTGGCAG
Organism: Bemisia tabaci; assembly: GCF_918797505.1. Lineage (NCBI taxonomy): Eukaryota > Metazoa > Arthropoda > Insecta > Hemiptera > Aleyrodidae > Bemisia > Bemisia tabaci. The sequence goes on along the minus strand of NC_092801.1, from coordinate 25,879,425 downwards.
ACGTGTCCCCGACGTCTCGCAACCCGGGCTTTCCGAGAAAGGAAGTCTCCCATCGTAAAAGGTCGCGTTCGGCGTTTCCTGAGACGTCAGTCATTCCTCGGGGTGAAGAACCGGTGATTTTACCGTTTACGGCTCCTGTTAGAGATGAGTTAAGATCTAGAGCGTAGTTCCTTTGTATTGTTTACAAAGTTTCTTTATTACAAAGTTACAAAACGAGTGTTTTCCATCTAATTCATACTGCAGTATAACAGTGGCGTGGCGTGCTTTGCGATATATCGATTGTTATGTCATTTAAACCTATGGTAGAGAATCGATTATTAAAGGTGTTCGCTGCGAACACCCTGTCTATCGATCCTTTTTCATAGGTTTAAATGGCATAACAATCGATAATTCGCAAAGCACGCCACGCCGCGCCACTGCAGTATAAATATATGGCTCTCTCGCATGAACTCGTTTTGTCCGGGGATATATGAAAGTATCAAAATATGGACTAGTGCCAATTCGTTTCTGCATCGGGTGTTAGAAATATATCACAATCAAAACGAAGAGTTTAAGCACCAAAATATATCAGTCCGGATACAATTATGTCGAAATACTTGAGGGGCTTACAGGACAAGGCGCATAAGTTCAGTTTTTGAAAAAAAAAAAACGAGATTCTAATGATTTCAAGTAAAAGTAGTCTTACAGCATACTCTGTAAAAAATTCGCCCCCCGCCCCCCCCCAATTCTAATTTTTAAGCATCAAACAGTCAGTTTGAACTTTCTTTCCTCCATAAGGATCCATGTAATTTCAAAGCGTCAAACACGTATTCTTCGATAAAGCAAAAACTGCACTCATACGCCTTGTCCTCTAAACCACTTAATTACAGATTAAGATGATACCAGAGCCAAAATGATCTATTCACACTGCGATGTGGTAAAATTTTTCTCGAAAATGCTCTCAATTACTCTAAGACGATTGTAAATTGTCTCTCAAATGTTTTATAAAAATTCCAAATTTTGCGTGAAATTAAAGTGGACGTAGAGACAGGGGAAAAACAATAAAAGATAGAAAAACTGTTAATAAGGGACCAGAAGAAATTAAGAGGGGAAGAAGAGAGAGGAAAACATTATTCGGACTAAATGTAGAGCTCCCGTCTAACTTACTACGATTTCAATGTCCTCGTCAAAAACAACTTTCCGAACAGCATATGTATTACTTTGATTATTTTAGGACGGAGACACCTCCAAGACTATACTACTGAAATTAGTCAGTACTAGGCATAGTGATTTTAAATCACCTGGAGGCTGAGAAAAGTTTATAACAGATTCTGGAGAATAAAATATTCTACTGTGTTTCACTTAAACTTCACCCTATGCTTAAGGCTCGTATCCGCGAAAAAAAGAAAGGTGCCGAGAGACCTTTTTACACGGCGATATTTTTCAATAAAAGAGAGTGTAAATTCTGGTAGGGTATACTGCCGTGCTAGGAAAGAACGCCGCACAAGCATTTCAACAATGTCAAATTTCCTACTGTAGAAAGTCTCTTTTTGAGAAAAGTTATGATATGTTCCCCTTAAATTTTCAGACACTTTAGATTAAATCGCTTATAAAATTTGCCGAAAAATTTGAAGAAAAATATTGACATATTTCTCCGAAAATTTATATTTTATCTAAGGAAATTTGGCAACGTCTAAAGGCTCTTAAGACGTTTTTCCTAATACGGTAGGGTAGATACAGAACGCGAGGCGCGAGTACATATTTGTCACGTTTTACGTCTAGACGCACACATACTTGAGGTTGAGGGTTGTCCATAAATTACCTAACGTTTGAAGGGGTGTGTGGGTTACGCTGGAATTGAAGGTACTGAGTGGAGGAATACGTAACACATTTTGTAACGGAATCCTCCGTCCTTTCTCGAAAATGAATGAATGAACAAATCCTGAAAGGTCAAGCTATTTTTTGCTCTGACCCTCTCTTCTTCTGCTGCACTGAAACATATTGATTCATCCTTGCGAATAATGTAGACATATTGACCTTGAAGCTATAAGGACATGGATCTCGATTGCAGTTCTTAAAAAATCCCGTCTCTCCATCAGTTTTTAAAATAGAGTCTAGACTAACAGAGCCCCTTGCCTCGTTAAGAAGGTTGAAGAAGAATGAAGAATGTATCGTATGATACTGAAATGAAACATTGGAGAAAGTATGTGATCACTTTAATAGACCTTATCTTCGAAGGTCACCTGTAATAAAATAACCGATTTCAAAAATCGAGTTATTGATTGTTAGTATAATGCTGCCGTGCTAAGGAAGAACGCCATATGAGCCTTCAGACGTAGCCGAGTTTCCTTCGATAGAGACCGAAATTACTGGGAAATATGCGAATATTTTTATCCAAAATTTTCAGTTAATTTAGTTCAATATTTCAGCTAAAGTTCCTGAAAATTTCAAGAAAAATTATTCATAACATTCACTAATAATGAACATTTTATCGAAGGAAATTTGGCGACTCTCGCATGTTCATACGGCGTTTTTCCCCAGCACGGCAGAATGGGCCGCACGGTCTCTACGCGCAATGTACGGATTGAAGCACTGTACAACATATTTCCTCTCTTCCAAATTGCACGAAGAATACAAATTACACAACGGGAACTCGGCCAAATAATTCCTAAACACGATTTGAATGTTCAAAATCAACGTTCATGAATCGCAAAAAGAGGCATGACGTCATTTGTATAGTCTAACTTCCACTTGAGTTGTGTTCGAAATACTTGTTATCAACTCTTCCAGAAGTCGATAACCTAGTTATTTGTTGCATGAATCGTTTTTGACGCAACATTCTGAATAAAAAAGAAATGACGTTTATTTATAGTTCAGACCTTATAAAATGGTTCATTATGATCAATTTATTGTTACAAACCTTCGTTGGTAAAACACGTATTTGACTTAGTTTTTACTGTATAACGCTCGCTCATTCATGAACATTTTTGGCCATCTGAGTTGGACATTGGAATCTGAATTTTTTTTAAAATTCCAAATTATATCTATTTGTTTATATGCTACATGATGAGAATAGAGAGAGCTAAGTCCTTGCACAAGGGTCTGTTTAATTACATTCTAAGTAAGGAAAAAGTCCCTAATTTATTACATGTTGTAGGTCCCCTATGATAGCCCAGAATGAAAGTTTTACTTAAGCTTATTGTTGATCGTGTCATCGGGCCCTTGATCTTATTGCGTAATCTGAAGAATGACAGTGACATTTTTTGTGTAATAAAGTTGGCTGCCCTTTTGGACCCTATAAGCTCCGCATTTCGACATATCCGCACTCTCTTTTTACTGCCGTGCTAAAGAAAAACGCCGTATGAACCTTCAGGCGTTGCCAAATTTTCATTAATTTAACCCGAATTTCCTGGTAAACACATGAATATTTTTCTTCGAATTTTCCAGATAATGTTGTTTGCAATTTCACCTAAAGTTCCTGAAAATTTCTAGGAAAAATGTTCTTAACTTTCCTCAAAAATAAACATTTATTGAAGGAAATTTGGCAACTATCGAATGTTCATACGGCGTTCTTCCTTAGCTCGGCAGTATGGAGGTTCTCTAATTCGCGCGGGAGCCAGTGGCGTGGCATGCTTTGTGATATACCGATTGATCTCCCATTTAAACCTGTGTATAAGGATCGATTATCAGGGTGTTCGCAACGAACACCTTAATAATCGATTCTTTACCATAGCTTCAAATGGCGAAATACCGATATATATGTCGAAGCACGCCACGCCACCGGCGGGAGCATCTTATTCCGTAGTCATAAGTAGGAAAGAGACACATAAAAAACATTCATATTTTATCTCGCAATATTTACGCGTTCCTAATGATAACGTTCTTAAGAATACGTTCAATGCCGTGCGAATGACGTGAAACAGGAGTCGTGTCTGCTTCCCTGTTGAATCAATACTATCGATACTTGTTTGAAGTCACATGGCAAAAAAGTTTGGTTCATCGCTCTTGTTGAAAGTATGTGTTGGGAAAACTCCTAAAGAGGCTCCAAGTTAAGCTGATCAATCTTTTTGTTTACATTAGGGTACGTGATTTCCTCCCACGTGATTACCGGTGTCGTTCAGCGGCGAGGCGTGAATGATCGATTATCGATATTTTCCCATTTGAAGCTATGGTGAAGAATCGATTATTAAGGTGTTCGTTGCGGACACCCTGTTCATCGATCCTTTCCCATAGGTTTATGCGGCAGATCAAGCGATTATATCGCGAAGTACGCCACGCCACAGATGTCGTTTACGTGTGAGTGCGATAGCTCCAGCTTTTAAAGCCAAGTTTCCACCTCTGCGGAATGTCAATGACACCACCCATGATTTCCAGCATTGAAACGGGGTGCACTTTTTCTCGTGGTTAAAATGTAACATGCTTGTCATTGTCATTTTGATCACACAGACTATTTGGACTACATGCAAATCGGTACTACAAATTCTGGCTCAGTTTAGAAACAACACATGCACCATTAGTTCCCCTGTGCACTTCAGTGTTTTTACGGATCCGACAGAAATTGTAGTCCCTAACTGCAAAATGAAAATGCAAAAAACAAACTTAGTAAAACTTCGTTTTTAGCTTCATTTTTGCTACACAAACTAATCGTTTGTGTAACACTACTTTTAACATATTCGAGAACTATTTTGATTTTTCGAACAGTTAATTCCTAAAAATAATTTTGAAATATGTTTAAATAATGCCATAAAATTTAGTCTTAATATTCACAAAAATTGTTTTAAAAATATTGGAAAAATATGTTTACTCCAATTTTACATCGCCAAGATAATATTTTTGGTGGCGACCGACAGCTAAGGTTATCGTGCACTTTGCAATTCAACTGATCTGAATCTGAAATGGAATTAAGGGGTTTCTCCTTTTCACCCGACCTGGAGAGAGATTTTACGCAGGGACTTCTCAAGGCAGTGCTTCTACCTCTAGAAAGTTCAAATCAACAAAAAACCTCATTTCGAAAAAAAAGTGTACTTCACACGGCTTTTCAAACCGCTCACTCATTAATATTTTGACAACTGGTAATATCTGAAAATTTTGTCGAAACAAAAACGTCTGATTCCTGAGATTTTTTCATTCACGGCACAGTGGATTGAGTCAATGGGAGAGGTCGGACAAAATTTGGAAACTTTAAACGCTTAAAACTCCGTTTATACACAACTTTGAGGTACTTCAAGTGGTTCCGTTGGTTTTCTCGTGAAATTTTCTTTTGGTGGCACCCCTTAAAATTTGACAAATTAAACATCTAAATTTGCAGTTTGAGTCAAAAATTGCATGCCCGACCTCTCTGATCGACTCGATCCTCTGTGCCACTGCCAGATGGTCTCTACGCCCCAAATAGTCCAAGAGCCAGACGACTTTGAGTGACAAACTCGGGATACATGTTTTGACCCCCTAAATCGATAGCCTTGCATACACTGAAACGGAAAATTTTTGTCTGCCGCCCTCTAGCCTGTGCCATCACCCTCATCTAGGCCCTCAAAGTGGTCCAAAAAACACCATCTGGTGACAAACTCCTGACGCTCGGCAGACAAGTCTATTATTAAAGATCATACCCAGGGTGACTAGAAAAACTTTGTCTGCCGCCCTCTAGCCTGTGCCATCACCCTCATCTAGGCCCTCAAAGTGGTCCAAAAAACACCATCTGGTGACAAACTCCTGACGCTCGGCAGACAAGTCTATTATTAAAGATCATACCCAGGGTGACTAGAAAAACTTTGTCTGCCACCCTCTAGCCTGTGCCATCACCCTCATCTAGGCCCTCAAAGTGGTCCAAAAAACACCATCTGGTGACAAACTCCTGACGTCTAGTGCGGTTGCGGATGTACTCCTGTGTGCAGCTTGTGTAATAAAGTTTGAATGATACATCATTCTCTTCTTTTTTTCGTGTAGAATCCGATTTTCGATGTTGTCAAGTCCAAAAATGATGCTGGTGCCCCCAATTCAAGATGGCGCCCAAAATGGCCGCCCCGGGGGTCAAAATTCCAAAATTTGAGAATATTGTCGAGTTTGGTATCCATTTATATGTAATTTTGGTCGTAAAATTCATATCTGGTGTCAAAAAATCATTTCAACCCCTTAGGGACCGTCAAATCCAAGATGGCGGCCAAAATTTCAACTTTAATGATAATTACCCAAGATGCACCTTTCACTGTCGAATGACGTGTCTTCATTCATGTTAATTAGGTCAGAAAACCTAAAAGGGAGGTCTACAATGCCACTGCACCCTATGGAGGGCCAGGGTTCACCCCCTCCTACCCCCAATATGGCCGCCGCGGAGGGCATAAATAGTGACATTCTCTCAGAACGTCATAGTAGGTGTCGATTCCTATGTAATTTGAGGCGTAAATTCCAAATTTCAAGTCATAAATCGCAAATGTGAGACTTGCAATGGCTTATACCCTATATGGGGCCAGGGGAACCCCCTCAACCCCCTCTTCTTTCTAATATGGCTGCCATGGGGGGCATAAATAGTGAAATTCTCTCAGGACGTCATGTGAGGTGTCGATTCTTATGTAAGTAGAGGCTTAGATTCCGAATTCCAAGTTGAAAATCGCAAATTAGAGGTCTGGAATGCCATTTCACCCTACGCGGGGCCAGGAGCAGCCCCCTACCCTCTTCAAAACGGCCGCCGGGGGGACATAGTTGCAGTGAAATTCTCTCAAAGCGGCAAGTGAGGTGTCGATTCTCATGTAAGTTGAGGCGTTGATTCCGAATTCTAAGTCGGAAATTGCAAATTGGTGGTCTGGAATGCCATTAGAGATCTGGTGCTCATATGTTCGTTTCCATGGATGGCGGCTTGTGCAGCATTTATGTTGCGAAACTCATGACTTTCACACGCTCATAACCGTCATAAATAGCTGTAGTTTGTACAGGAAAAACTTTATTAAAAAAAATATCCGATGAAATTGGGACCATATACATTTTCAGATCCCAGAAATCGTCCAGAATTAAGAAAACACATAACTTCCAAGGGAAATTATGAACTTGATTTATCGACGTTTTTCACCCTGAAATGTCCGCTATTCCAACATTCGCCCACATAGGAACAGTGAAATTCTCTCAAAGCGGCATAGTAGGTGTCGATTTGTTTTTAATCTGAGGCGTGGATTTCGAATCACAAGTCAAAACATGTAAATACCCCATAGTGACGAAAATACTTAAATATGGCAACCGCTTTGGCCTACATTTTGGACTAAAAATGCTGCTTGGGTTCATTTTTGTCGAAAGAGCTGGAAATGAATTGGTGATTTCAATGGTAATTGACAAATTTCACGCGTATTCTTTTTCTATGTACGCAAAGGACTCAGATGGGCGTCTGTTTTTTTCATTTTTAAAAATTCCCACAAAAATATAATTTTTTTGCCGACGAAGTATGTATCTGCATTCAGAGTTCCTATGTTATTGTTTATGAACGCACTCAGTTTAATTGCAATTAAAACAACTGGACAATTGAGTGCTTTTTGTAGCGCAGGGTTTCGTCTCCTAGTAGAAGCGACACCTACAGTTTCCTGCGTTATCTGCAAAAAAACGCACGCTCCTGCTAGAAGAAAATCGATTAAAAAAAGAACCATCTATTATCCATTTATCTAATAATGAAGAACCAGAAACCAATATGAATCCTCTGTGTACATTTGAAAAAGAACACCGGTGAAATATGTCGATCACCATTAAATTATCCGATTCATTTCCAGCTCTTTCGACATAACTGAACCCAACCCAAGATGCATTCTTTATTCCAAGATGAAGGCTGGAGCGATTGCCATGCTTATGTATTTTTGTCACTTTGAGATATTGACGATTTCTGACTTAAAATTCGGAATCTACGCCTCAACTTACATGAGAATCGACACCTCACATGCCGCTTTGAGAGAATTTCACTGCAACTATGTCCCCCCGGCGGCCGTTTTGAAGAGGGTAGGGGGCTGCTCCTGGCCCCGCGTAGGGTGAAATGGCATTCCAGACCTCTAATTTGCGATTTCCGACTTGGAATTCGGAATCTACGCCTCTATTTACATTAGAATCGACACCTCACATGCCGCTTTGAGAGAATTTCACTGCAACTATGCCCCCCCGGCGACCGTTTTGAAGAGGGTAGGGGGCTGCTCCTGGCCCCGCGTAGGGTGAAATGGCATTCCAGACCTCTAATTTGCGATTTTCAACTTGGAATTCGGAATCTAAGCCTCTACTTACATAAGAATCGACACCTCACATGACGTCCTGAGAGAATTTCACTATTTATGCCCCCCATGGCAGCCATATTAGAAAGAAGAGGGGGTTGAGGGGGTTCCCCTGGCCCCATATAGGGTATAAGCCATTGCAAGTCTCACATTTGCGATTTATGACTTGAAATTTGGAATTTACGCCTCAAATTACATAGGAATCGACACCTACTATGACGTTCTGAGAGAATGTCACTATTTATGCCCTCCGCGGCGGCCATATTGGGGGTAGGAGGGGGTGAACCCTGGCCCTCCATAGGGTGCAGTGGCATTGTAGACCTCCCTTTTAGGTTTTCTGACCTAATTAACATGAATGAAGACACGTCATTCGACAGTGAAAGGTGCATCTTGGGTAATTATCATTAAAGTTGAAATTTTGGCCGCCATCTTGGATTTGACGGTCCCTAAGGGGTTGAAATGATTTTTTGACACCAGATATGAATTTTACGACCAAAATTACATATAAATGGATACCAAACTCGACAATATTCTCAAATTTTGGAATTTTGACCCCCGGGGCGGCCATTTTGGGCGCCATCTTGAATTGGGGGCACCAGCATCATTTTTGGACTTGACAACATCGAAAATCGGATTCTACACGAAAAAAAGAAGAGAATGATGTATCATTCAAACTTTATTACACAAGCTGCACACAGGAGTACATCCGCAACCGCACTAGACGTCAGGAGTTTGTCACCAGATGGTGTTTTTTGGACCACTTTGAGGGCCTAGCTGAGGGTGATGGCACAGGCTAGAGGGTGGCAGACAAAGTTTTTCTAGTCACCCTGGGTATGATCTTTAATAATAGACTTGTCTGCCGAGCGTCAGGAGTTTGTCACCAGATGGTGTTTTTTGGACCACTTTGAGGGCCTAGATGAGGGTGATGGCACAGGCTAGAGGGCGGCAGACAAAGTTTTTCTAGTCACCCTGGGTATGATCTTTAATAATAGACTTGTCTGCCGAGCGTCAGGAGTGTGTCACCAGATGGTGTTTTTTGGACCACTTTGAGGGCCTAGATGAGGGTGATGGCACAGGCTAGAGGGCGGCAGACAAAAATTTTCCGTTTCAGTGTATGCAAGGCTATCGATTTAGGGGGTCAAAACATGTATCCCGAGTTTGTCACTCAAAGTCGTCTGGCTCTTGGACTAAAAGTGGATCGAGTCAGTGGGAGAGGTATCGGACAAAATTTTGAAACTTTAAAAGCTTATAACTCCTTTCATACAAGACTTTGAACTTTCAAAATGGCTCCATTGTTTTCCTCATAAAATATTCTTTCAGGAACACCCCTTAAAATCTAAAATTTGACAAATAAAACATCAAAATTCGCTGTTTTAGTCAAAAATTTCATGTCTGACCACTCTGATTGACTCGATCCACCTTGTGTCCCTTTATACTGAGAGTCAAGACAACATCCCCTCATGGAGTCACAAATGGGAATAAAAATTACAGAAATTGAACGTTTTTCATAATCATCGATCGACCCATTCTCAAATTCCTTTCTCGATTCCTTCTCTCATTCCGTTTGTTTCTTGCCGAACCCGTAATTCCCTGGTCCATTCCAGATTATAAGCTTTGCAATCGGTGAAAATGTAATCTTTATTCCCGTTTGTGACACTGCGAAGGCCTAAAATACGGGAACCAATCAGAAACGGATTCACATTGTCTGACTCTCAGTACAAAGGGACTCTAGATCCACCATGCGTGGCTTCGACTTTCAAAATCACACGCGGCAACCTGTCGCCAGGTCTTGAACCTCATTTTTCTCCGGGAGCCGAACGCCTCATTTCGCGGTAGCATATCCCGCGCCGCATTGAGTTATCCTTAAACGAACCCCATAAGATGTCGAGGGCGCAAGGGGGGGGGGGGGCGCTTGAGAGCGGGAGGGGGTTTACGTGTGGGGGGTGGGGGGAGAGGGTTTAATCAAGGCACTCGGCCGTTCAAAAAGCGGTTTTGGGGCGGATAATCTCGGGTGCCGCGCGGCGCCTCCCGTTACGGTTATCTCGGTATGTATTCATTAAACCTGTTGCCACTCAATGTGATGTTACGGCTGATTGCCCCCAACTCCGCCCCCCCCCCCCCCCCCCGGCCCGAATCTGGGCCGGGGTGATTCTTCGACCCCCCTGACCTGTACCTGTATGCTGCGGCTGGGTGTTAAAGTGAAAATGCTCTGGGGGTGAAGGGAACGCGCTTTCGCGTAGAGTGCAAAATCTGATGCCAAAATCAGATTCGGGCGTATTTGCCCCAAACGGAACTAAAGACGAGTGGAAAAGATGGGGTCTGTTTTAGAAACCCAAGTAGCACTGTGCAACGGAAATATTGAAATTTAATTCCAATTTGATTTCAATAAATTGTAATTTTTTTTTACCATTAAATTGCAATATTTTTACATCATTTAGTCGAATTATGCCGATTTTAAACAATCGACAACATGAGCTCCATATGTCAGAAAGGTAGACGATATGCGATGCACTGAAAAATTGCAACTTATTTCAATTTCATCGCACTAAGTTTAAATAAATGTTGCCCCTTCAAATAGGAGCCAAGCAACAGGCACAGCACTCAATGGAATTGCAATATTTTGACCATGCAATTGCTACTTACTGCAATCTGTGCTACTTGCGGAGCTGAATAAGCAACAATCTAAATCAATCGGTAAATTCAGTTTCTATCGGATGAAATTTGGCAACGTCTCAAGGCTTATAAGACATTCTTCCTTAGCACGCCAGTATTAGTGCCTGAACGTGTTTTACATCCAATTTTGATGAGAGCATGTCCCGTGATGCTTACTTCACCAGCAATGCGAGTCAGGTATTCTCAAAAATCTCTGTACAGTCTGTCGTTAGTCTTTCTACTCATAACATCCATTAATTTTTTCAGACAAAAATGCATTGATTAATCAGCTTTAATAGTTGATTAGGTCTGTCAAAAATTGAAAAAAAAGTCAAGAACTAATTATCGGCCCCCATGTATAGCTACGAACTTGGGTGAAATTTTTTTGTAAATGCTGCTTTTCGCCTATATAAAGGTTGATTAAATTGTAAAACTGGTATGTCTGCAGCTCTGATATTTTTTTTAACTTGTCAGATATTCTCTTTCATCGAAACATAAAGGTGAGCAACTGTTATCAAACCTTAGAAAAGTCTAATAATTGTTAGGTTTTTGTTTTTTTGCCCTTTCATGTGTGCGGGAGTTTTGCGAGGGTTTCCTCATCATGACCAGCATATTATAAAAGAAGTTCAGAGGAAGCGAAATCAATGAAAAAACAATTTTTCAGGTGAGTTAGGATAGCGTGGGATGGCAAGAGGTCATTAATGCAGGCAACAGACCCGATAAATCGACGTTTGATTGTTTACAGTCCGATTCTCTTATGCAATCAATTAGTGTTGAAACAGCAAAAAATGAAAAGGAAAGTAATTGTATTGTTTATAATGGCTGCACTGTGAAGGTTCATGCCATTAGTTGTTCATCCTAATATACCGAATTGCCCCTGCGTTGTTTTACATGCAGTTTTTACTAGTATATTTATTTTTGTGGATACTTAACATTCTGGGTTTTAAATATTTTCACGATAATCCACAAATCTCCAAACCAAAACAGAGATCAGAATTAAATCTATAAGAGTCTTTTTTAATTTTTTTGAAATGTTTTATTTTAGATATCTACCAAGCCTCATTTAAATACAAAGGAAAATTATCTGATATCTTTGTCAAAAATGTTGGAAAATAAACGATTCACACGCCAGAATTTTCGTAACTTTAGGCGCTTCTACAATTTTTGTTTTCAGAAAAGAGTTCTGTTTTTTTTTTTTTTTTTTTAAACAAAACTATTCGCGTTGTCTTTGAGATACTTTTAAAGATTATTAAAAATATACGTTGGACATTCTTTTTCATCCAAATCCAAATTTCTCTCTAATTTTCCCTCTGGTCAATATATTCCTTAACCAATTGAAAATAAAACTAAAAAATAAAGCCTATTATAGTCTAAAAGAATTTTCCGAAGAACCTGTATGGTCAATTTTGTTTAAATTGTTGCATAAATTGTAAATCTGACTTGTGCCAGAGCTTGTTAGTTAATATAGGCTGTGTGCATCAATAAATTCTATCTATCTATCTATCTATCTATCTATCTATCTAATAGAATCTTGCCTTGCTGTTAAGCGGCGGCTCATTTATGTGTTTTTTCCGGCGGTTGAAAAAGGGAATGTGAAACCCGAAACGTCCCGTCAAATTACTTTTATTTACAGCCTGTACCCCGTGTTCCCCTCATTGCATTTTTATCTATCTATCTGTTTATCTATCTATCTATCTATCGATCTATCTATCTATCTATCTATCTATCTATCTATCTATTTATCTATCTATCTATCTATCTATCTATCTATCTATCTATCTATCTATCTATCTATCTATCCATCTATCTATCTATCTATCCATCTATCCATCTATCCATCTATCTATCTATCTATCTATCTATCTATCTATCTATCTATCTATCTATCTATCCATCTATCCATCTATCCATCTATCCATCTATCCATCTATCCATCTATCCATCTATCCATCTATCCATCTATCCATCTATCCATCTATCCATCTATCCATCTATCCATCTATCCATCTATCCATCTATCCATCTATCCATCTATCCATCTATCCATCTATCCATCTATCCATCTATCCATCTATCCATCTATCCATCTATCCATCTATCCATCTATCTATCTATCTATCTATCTATCTATCTATCTATCTATCTATCTATCTATCTATCTATCTTTCTATCTATCTATCTATCTATCTATCTATCTATCTATCTATCTATCTATCTATCTATCTGGGAGGAAGGGATGTAATTTTGGGGGGAGGGAGGGGCTATATTTACACCTCTTGTATCCCCCTACCGGGTTTCACATTTGAGTACTTATTTCACCGTAACCTTCTTTAGGGCATTGAACACTTCGAGAATGCCGCGTTCTCGGAAAAAATCGACGCTGTGACATTTCTCTTCAAGAGCACTCGAGCGTAGAACAAAGCGTGCGTTGGGTACTCTGTGATGGATGGACAAAAGACGAATTTGTCGGGCGCTTCTGCTCGAGCGTAACAATGCACATTCTCAAGTAATATGACTCAATAATCTCGATGAGTTCAGCTGTAAAAAGTCTGAAATTTCCTTCACAATCGGAGTGAAGAATTTGAGAAATTTTGAGTTTTCCGTTTTAAAAAGTATCGCACGGGAATGACATCATATATATAAGCTCCGAGACCTCCTAAATTTGCGTATCTGGTAACGCTTAGTTCCAGGGTTCTACCGGGCCGATTTTCATGATTTTGCGGCTATCGACAGGCAATTGCCTCTAGATGAGCCCGCTTTATCTAGATTTTGAAAATATGGCCCAGGTTTTTGGGCAATTGTCACTGCGCACTAAAGAAATAAACAGGTTCAGTGGGCAAATTTTGAAAATCTCAAATGGACCGCGTTAAACAAAAAGGAACCAAGCCACATCAGCTACTGCCAAATGTAACCGGGCAATTTAATTTTTTACGAGAGAACGTTTTTGTGGATCCTCTTAAACAATTTAAGGAATTTGCTTCGTACAAAGGAGGACTGAAATTTACACGAAAATCCGTACAATTCTCATGTAAAAATTTAAAGTGCCCGCGTTAAATTCGGCAATATCTGATGCTGCTTGGTTCCTGTCTACTGGACGCAGTCCAATTGTTCATTTTAGAAACCGAGGCTATTTTTATGCTCAGAGCACTCAAAGGTTTCATCTTAACAAGATTCAGACACCTGCAAATTCTCCATCGCACATATTTTGCATATAACTTATGAAATTGGACATTGTCACTGAGCATCAAAGAAATGAACAGGTGCAGCAGGAGGCAAAAGGACCGTATTGAGCATGGAAGAACCAAGCCACATCAACTGTTGCCAAATTTAATCGGGCGATTTACTTTTTTACATGACAACGGTTGAGCGGATTTTTGTGCAAATTTCAGTGAATTTTCTTCATAGTACTAAGCAAATTCCTCAAAATTTTCTAAGGAATCCGCACAAAAGTTCTCTTGTTAATAATTAAATTGCACTGTTAAATTTGGCAATAGCTGATGTGGCTTGGTTCCTTTCTGCTTAACGCTGTCCAACTGCTGAAGAAAGAAACACGGCCCCGAGTTGATGATTCTGAGTTCGTGGTTTCTGGGTCGAATCGGTACTTCTGAAATTTTGCAGCGTGCGAATATTGTAACTCGGCAGTGATCTAGATTCACGCCGGGGCATACAGGATGCAGCAAATTCCTCGGTCGGTCTTTCATCCGCGGCCAAGAAGTTACGGCCCCAGGAGTTTCATGCACGCTCATGAAACATCCGATACCCCCGTTCCACGTGTTTCACTTTATTAGCAAGCGCCGCGCCGGCGATACCATAATTCTCGGGAAAAATTAACGTAGCCGCGCACAGTGAAGCTAGTACCTGTAGGGAGAATACGGATAAGTCGGTAATTTTGAGGTTAGGTCACGTAGCTTCTAGGGCCCAAAAGGGCAGCCAACCTATGAGTTCAAATTATCCCGAGTGATTTATTATTACAATTGTTACGACCCGTCCTTCCTCAAAAATTAACATTTTACCGGAGAAAATTTGGCAACTCTCGAGTGTTCATGCGGCGTTTCTCCTTAACACGGCTGAGGGAAGCTGTTTTTGAAAACTTATTTTTTCTTTTTTTTTTTTTTTTTTTTTAAAAAAAAAGAGATAAAAGATTCAAGTCTTGAAAATAGACTACTCAGATAAATATATGGTCTAAGCTAGAAAAAAGTTGCATCATGTTTTCGTTTTAAAATCCTACGTAGAAAACGATCCATGCAACGCGAAAAGTTCGGAAATCGGCTCTTGAAAGAATTAATAAGTGTTTCTAACACAAATAATACAAATGATACCATTTGTATTTTCTTTAACAGTAACTAATGCTTCTTGTAAACACTTGTATCTTATTTAGGAGTTGAGTTTGAACCGTCCTTTCATATGATTCGTTTTCCTCTTAAAATGTTGAAGAGGTAACATGTGTGTATGGTACATTGGGTCTCATTGAATACCATATCTACAGGCTCATTCTGCCGTGCTATGGAAGAACGCCGTATGAACATTCGACAGTTGCCTTTCCTTCGAAAAAAGTTTTTGCCAAAAAATTTGTGACAAAATGTATGCTTATCTTTCCTTGACACTTTCAGACATTTAGATTAAATTACGTAAAACAATGTGTGAAAATTTTGGGAACAAATATTCACAATTTTCTCAGTAAATTCGATTTTTATTGGAAGAAATTTGGCAACGTCTGAAGGTTCATACGGCGTTTTTCCTTAGCACGGCAGTACAAATAGGTCAAAGGGAATCAACACGACACGGAGACAGAGCCAAAAAAAGGAAACGCGTTGATGACGGCGCAGAAATACAACTATTCGTACTTGATGGATGACCGTGTTGCGTCTGCAAAATTGAAGGCACTATGGCGAGATGCATGAACCCGCAATGCTTCGCTGTATCCTGCCAATGAGGTCTTGCTCAGATTCGGGAGAAAAATAATCAAGCGGGGAAGGCCTAATACGTCCGTATTAGAAGTCGGGCCCATTTCTTTAGAAATATTTTTTTTTAAATTTCTGTGCGTATGTCAGCAAACCTCCTGCCAAAATCATCCGCCTAAAGTCTCCCAAAGATCAATGAATAAAGTGAGCAGGTATGCCAAAGTGTTATAATTACTTCAACATAAAATTAGGCCGATCGAAAGCACGGCCTTTTACCTCTTGAGAGTCTCCCCGTAAAATAAATGTAAACTGCCTATTTAATTAAATAAAAAGAAGAGGCAGTCAAGGAGGGGCAGGAGTTTTAATTATCCGTCAAAATTACCCCGTCTTATCGATTTAACTCTCGTTTAGCGGAGGTGTGAGAATTGGGCAAGTTTAATTCACGGTGCAGTGTTGACGTCTTGGAAGATCAGAATGGGGTGTTGAAGTAGGTTTGAGAAGGGTGAATACTACCGTCCTAATGATGAACGCCGTATGAGCCTACAGACGTTGCCAAATTTCCTCAGAAAATCACGAATTTTCGAGAAAATTTAGTTCTATTATTCCTCTGATTTTTCTGAGAATTGTTTTTGTAATTGGATCTAAATTATCTGAAAATTTCAAGAGAAAATATCCAAAACTCTCCTTAAAAATACAAATTTGATTAGAGCAAATTCGGCAACTTTCGAGTGCGTATAAAGCGTTTTTCCATAGCACACTGAAAAAAGATTCTCGGCGTTTTTACCAAGGTCCGTTCGTACCTTTACCATCTCACTTTTTTTTACGAATTATTGGTAATTTTACCAAGACAGACTGGTGAGCTTACCTAAAACCCGGTATTTTTACTGTTTTTTTTTCAGATAAGAATACCACTTTTATTGGTAATCAATTCCCGGTAACTTTGCCATTTTATCTCGGTTATTCTACACTGAAAAAAATAGTTCTGTTCACAGGGCTCCTGCACTTCTTTTGTAACAGTCACAGAGGCTTCTGTCATGAGGGCAGAGTACTCTGTTCCCACAATCGAAGTTCTGTTCTGTAAACAGAAAAATTCTGTAAGTGTGACAAAGAAAAGTTAAAATCCGTATTTTATCAGGTGAAATTTGGCAACGCCTGAAGACTCATACGGCGCTCTTCTTTGGCACTTTAGTATAACGGTACACCACGTAATTTTTACACACAGGTGCTTTTCCTTTGCATTGAAAGGGTGAGAAATAATTTCATTGAGTCAGTGACGGAAATTAAAAAGCGCACATAGCGAAACTTGTTATTTTAACAGGTTTGACCCGAGCACGAAAGGCTTCGTTGCTACTATTTGTAATGGTATTTTGCGTGATTAAAGATATCCAGTTTTTGTGAGGGAAATTTTCCCAAGAGTTTTAAACTTTGTTAAACATGTAAAAATTGACTTTAACGTAATTAAGTGTCCAGTAAATATTTTCTTTGAATCGAGATAAAAGGTATATTCCTAGAAATCCTCACACATTGATCTTCAAAAGGCAATACGCTTTTTTTGCAAGATTGCGGCCACTGTGCAGTCGCTTTTTATCTTCATTAAGAATTGAAGGCATGTCTGGATTCAAACAGTTATAGACAGGTTTGTACGGGTAAAACAGGAAATATGAAATATTGAAAATTTCCGTGAAATATTTCATGAATTTTTACAAAGTTGTGAGAAATATGAAACATATTATCAGGAGCTGGGTCTGCAACACGCAGTAAAACTCTAAAAAGCAAAGACCAGTCGCCTTTCATATAACGTCGCATCTAATTTCGAAGAATATTTTTCATTTTTCATCATATTTTTCTGAAATTTCAAGATTTTATTTTTCATGAAAAATTGCAACCCTCGACATAGATTCATTAGATCCATTTTTAATGGTTCGCTCTAAAGTTCACTTGTGTCAAACAGTTCTTCAGTGAGTTTGCGCCTGTATTTGTCATGATAAATAAATACTAAATTGACCCTCTCGTCTCTCTGTGCCCCCACTGTTTTGTTCGAAAAACTGTTCGAACTCATAAAGTTGCACGTAAGATTGTGCGGTACCGTCTTCGCAGAAGCACGGTTTCATTTCATCAATTACAGTGTCAAAAGTCGAAAATGAAAAGGGAGGGCATTTATGACACGCGGAAGCGTTCGCTTCTTCCGATCCGAGCACCTTAAATTTAACGATCACTTTCCCAAAAGCTCGCTGCAATCCATCATCATTTCCATTTCAACTTTCTGCTGCCCCGCAGGAAAACTCAATTTAACGAGCTATATCAGACGCGCACAGAAATCCCTCACTCATGATACCGCGAATGCGAAACCGCCTCGTTTTGATATCATACGTCGAGAATTTTGGAAGAAACGTTAAAATCTTAGAAACACTCTCATCTCTGTCTATGGCCAGTGTGCAAAAATGATAGCTATCTACATACATTGGTTTTCAAGTTACAGCTTCAGTCTACGTACTTTTTGAACAGCCTTTGTAATAATGAGTCATTTTAAGAACCGAAATATTCGGTAAATGGCAACGTAGAGTTGCTGTGATGGTTTGCCTGTGAAGATTAAGCGTTAAGAAATATGGGAATGTGGGAATAATTACTTTGAGTGAAAGGAATACCAAATTTATGAGTGCGTTGTTGTTAAAGAAATGCATGTTGATTACAGTAAGAAGGACAACAATGAGATTTTGATTTTTAAATGAAAATAATTTTAGATTCATAATGAGAATGCATACAACAGGGCTGGCTGCACAAGCAAGATTGAGAAACAATCAAAAGTCTTTCCATGAGGGGAAAATTTGAACGTGTTACATCCCTGTTTCGAAGGCACGCCAAAAATGTGGCTTTTGTCGAGATTATTTCTGTAGGCTTAAATCGCACAAGCAAGAGAGGGCGGCCAAACGTGAATTTCAAAATTTGTGTGAGTTTTTCTTCATCAAGGAAAGCAATACAATTGAACATTCAACTGAGTACTTTTCATTTTGATTATTAACAAGGAAATACTTTTGGAGGACAAAATAAGAGAAACCACATAAATAACCCAATTCTCGAAGATATTGAAAATTCTTTGAAGCTCATTAAATTGTTTACCCTCATTTAATTTCGTAGGCATTTTATAAATACAATTCCAAAATATTCACGCATATTGCGCAGACGGAATCTGTAAAACTTTCGTTTCAAAGAAAGTGACGAAAAAGAAGGAAGTTATTAAAGTATTTTCCCATTCCTAGCAGTTGTAGTAACCTACAAACTTAATTTTTGAATGAAATATTAAGATTCATTTGGAACAATTTAAGGGGTATCAATAGCCATCTTAAGTTAGAGTGAAATTGCGAACTGGAGGTACTACGAATCATTTAAAATACTACCTCAATATTATTTAACTTGTTATTTGCCTTTCTCCGTTCTTAATGCACCGACCACAGTCTTTCTTTCAACGATGCTTTATTGATTGCTGGTGGGCTTCCTTTTGTTTTTTCCCCTTTTATAACGCACATAGTAAGGCCAACCTTTTTTATAAAAGATCAGTGTGCCGCTGTTCCGATAAAAGTATTAATTAATGCAATTAAAGACAATGCAGCTGATACTTGTTAACGTAGCAAGGGAAGCCATTTTCTCAATTAGAGCGCGAATCCTGGCTCACTTAGATTGGAACCTACATTCCTCCCCAA
Source organism: Bemisia tabaci (assembly GCF_918797505.1). Lineage (NCBI taxonomy): Eukaryota > Metazoa > Arthropoda > Insecta > Hemiptera > Aleyrodidae > Bemisia > Bemisia tabaci. The sequence continues at coordinate 25,859,964 of NC_092801.1, read as the reverse complement.
CGAATAAAATTCCCCCCAAAAATCGGATTTTACTGTATTGAGATCAATCAATCTGCATCACTTATTCACTCTATTACAATTCTTGAGTATACTCGCAACTGACGAAAAATCTGTCTCAGATCGTGCTGGATAAGCAGAGCTCATCTGAATACCTTAATGCAAAATCAGAGATGAGATAATGATTTTATCCTTAATTTTCTGCATCCACATATTAAACTTCTTGAAAACTGGTTCCTTACTCCACCGTGCTGAGTAAGAACGCAGTATGAGTTTTCAGACAACGCCATATTTCCTCCACTAAGAAAGAAACTCTCTGTAAACACTGTCAATATTTTTCCTTAAAATTTTTCGGCCGATTTTTTTTTCGCAATTTAATCTAATATATTTGAAAATTCCTATTAAAGTATGCATAAATTCCCATAAAAATTCGCTGGAAAAAAGTATCTTCACGGAAAAAAAAAATGCTGATTCAACAATTCAATTGCTAATAACAGTGAGTGCAATGTTTCAACGCAGATTTTACAACAAAAAAATGCTACTTCAACCACATTGTAAACTGATTTAACCACGGGGGTGGTTAAAGTAGCATTTTTTGGTTGTAAAATCTGCGTTGAAACATTGGACTCACTGTTTTTAGCAATTGAATTGTTGAATCAGCAATTTTTTTTCCGTGTTGCATCCAGAGCCCAGGCTCTTGAAAAAATTGACAAGATAAAATACCCTTGATTCTATCGTATTTTTGCTTGAATTAAAAGGAAATACGCTTAAATCAAGATGCTTTGCTCTCAATTCAAGCAAAAATCCGATCGGATCAAGATCAATTTTTCTTGTCAAATTCTTAATCGTTTTTGGACTCAGGATTCAAAAAACTATTTTTCCAGTGTATTTTTGAGGAATTCCATGCATATTTTTCATTGAAACTTGCGAATACATTAGATTAAATTGCAAACGAAATTGTCTGAAAAATTACAAAAAAAAAATACCAAGAGTATTTGCAGAGAATTTCTTTCTTACTATTGGAAATATGGAGTAATGGCTCATACGACGCTCTTCCAAAGTGCTTGTTTTATCTGGTAATAAACCAGCAACTCTTAAATGGACTGCATTTTGCAATTTGGAACTATAAATTCTGGCACATCTGAAAAAACACTTATGTGCATAGGGAAACTAATGGCTCATACGTTGTTTTTAAACCGGGCTAAAATTTATAGTTCCTAATTGCAAAATTCAGTCCAAATGTTCATTCAACGTTCTTCCTTAGTCCGGTAGTCGCACAGTAGAACGAGTCTGTGGAAGAGGTCGGACATGACATTGTCAAATATTGTACAATTTTACGTTTATCTTGTTACAGTTTTGATTCTAAGAGGTGTTTTTCACAGAAAATTTTACGAGAAAACTAATGTAACTTTTCAAAACATCAAAATTCCTTATTACTGAAAATTTACACTTTCAAGCTCTTAAATCAAGTTCGACCTCTCCGTTGACTCAATCCACTGTGAGTCGGTGCTTTGGAAAAAAAAACACATTGGATCTAGAGTCCAGACTCTTGAAAACATTGACAAGAAAAAGGACTCTTGATTCAATCAGATTTAAGCTTGAATCAAAAGGAAATTCGCTCGAATTCAGAGGCTTGGTTCTTGATTTAAGCAAAAATCCGATTGAATCAAAAGGAAATTCGCTCAAATTCAGAGGCTTGGTTCTTGATTTAAGCAAAAATCCGATTGAATCAAGAGTATTTTTTTCTTGTCGATGTTTTTAAGAGTCTGGACTCTAGATCCAATGTGTTTTTTTTTCCAGCGAGTCAAAAATTGATAGCCGAAAATCCAGAAAAAAATATATACATAAAATCTCCCTAAAATAGAATACTTCAAATTAATTTTCCATTTTATTCATTCGTAAAAAGCTTATTTTAGCTTAACCCTGATTGAATCAAGAGTCCTTTTTCTTGTCAATGTTTTCAAGAGTCTGAACTCTAGATCCAATGTGTTTTTTTTCCAGTGTGGTAAAACCAATGTGAATCACTCATCCACTCACCTTGATCAGAGCCGAAGAGAGAGGATAAGAGCCCCGGCGTCGAGCAGCAACGAGCAAGGGTCGCGCACGGGTTCGGAGGGGTCCAGAGAGATGCGCCGAGCGTGCGGTGCGGTTCGGTGCGGTGTGGCGTGCGAGCAGCGAGAGCCGAAAAACACGGACACGGATACTCGGGAGTTCGGACGGGGCAGGGCGGATCGTCAGTGACTCATCGGAAATGAAGGGCCGTACGTGCAATAATCCCTTATAACGAGCTGCACCCGCCGGGCGCCGCGCCGCGGCCCGCGAGTTTGCGCGCGAAAAAAAAACAGAGCGGGAAGGAGGAGAGGAGAGGACCTGTTGCTGGATCGGGGGGTGTCACCGCTAATCGGCGCCCGAAGATGACGAGGATGATAGCGTGGGTGCGAGGGTGAGAGGTGCGTCCGGGTGGATTGGCTTAGGGTTGGAATGACTTCGTTGGGCGCATTGGCGAGGGATGATTCTACGCGCGGCGGGCTGATTTTTGGAATTGATAGACGAATGATTGGATTGCATTTCGCAAAAAGGAACCACTAGCATTGCAATGTTGCTAAGATTGTGCAACTTCTTTTGTCTTGGAGGAAAAACCCGATTATCCCTTAATAGTTTCTATTTTACTCGCTAAAAACTGTGAATTTAAGACAAACATTACCATCTAAATTTCATAGAGTTTCTCAATTTCCGCAATTTTATTGCAAAGGATGAAGTTGCACAATCTTAGCATCATTGAAATACTAGTGGTTCCTTTTTGCAAAATGCAATCCGATTCTTCATAGTCGTTCTTCAAATAGCTCCGCCCCGGAGGAGGCACAATATCGTTACCTCTCAGCCAAAGTATGACAAGCGCCATGCGACGTTTCAAAATTTTATCATCTGTATCAACAATTATTTCGACCCGACCTTTTTTATTAAATCTCCCTCATTAGATCATTTTCTCACATAATACGATGATGGTCCGTCAGGGGAAGAGTGCCGGAAATAATCGGACATAGCTACGGCTGCCTGAGGGAGAAAAGGGAAATTAAGGTCAAAAAGAGTAATAAATGGCTTCAAATTAATTACTGTAACTAAACAAATGATCTAATGAGGGATATTATAGTTTAGACGCTGGAAGAGCGTTCATTCGACCATGTCGTGAATGTTATTATTTTGTTTATCTTTGTATAATCACTTCACAAAAAGTACAAAATCCAATTTTTGCAAGTACTGTTATTGCAACGATTAATCTCAATATAATCATTCTGACTGTGTGGTAAATATGAACCTTTTTATTGATTGGCAAGAAGTTGTTATTCTACATTCCATTGCCTTGTTAAAAATTAGTCTTTTTATTCGAAATCTGCATGATGGTATAGTTCCCAAATACGCCTTCCACGAATCAAATAAAACGAACGGACGAATGCTTACCCAAAGTACAGCGTCGAGGGTCCAGGTCATCTCACGTAGGATGAACCCTTCGGAGAGGTCACAAGGCTGATAAAAGGTGACCGAAGCTGAGTAGATCCAACAAAACTGCAGTCACTTACTTTACTAACGTCTTTTTTATCGAAAAAGTCACGGCAGATTCTAAAATTTTCGTATTGGTTTACCCACATGAAGTAAGTAGTAAAAACTTGCAACGTCGCAAATTGAGGTATGAATGTATTTTACCTCGCCGCGCCGTTGGCGATGAAAAAATATTTAATTGGACATATTTCTGCCACACAGAACTATGTGCATCAAGACATTAGCCCTGAGGCCCATGAGAATATGTGCATAACAGGGCTCACGCCATAAAGCACATAGTTTTGTTTGATAGAAATACGTCCAATTCCACACGCGCTATGAGGATAATTTCAACAGCACGGGAAATCCACTGCCATCAAGTCTAACCGACACTGTGGTAGGCGCTCTGAGCAACTATTCCACCTCGGAGGTATTGCACAGTATCAGACGCAAATGAAGGCGCTTAAACGTATGCATCACTCACTAGTGACGAATTGACGATTACCACTGCGGAGAGTCCTGCAGATCTCACGCATTATCTCTATTGATGCAAACTCCCTTTTTTACAGTGCTAAGCTCAACACATCGCAAGGATGCCCATGTTCAACATTTGTGTTGATATAGCAAGTGAGTTCTGTCGACAAAAATACTTGATGATCGTGATTATTGTTATTGTTAGAATTGCAGTGAGGTACATATTGGAGAACAGATTTTGTCAGCATTCTGGCGTTAAAAACTTACATCAATTTGTTTTTTTTTTTTTTTTTTGCTTTTTTTTCTATTTTCTTTTTTTTCATTTTGTAAGAGAACCGAGTGAGACAATCACGCAAACTTTGCAATGGCTTCCTCAGGACAAAAAGAGACAACTGTCGGCAAAGCTATCCAAAAAGTTACTCTTTTGTTTGAAAAATATAGATTTATGAAAGGAAATATCACTAAGTTTGATAGCAACATTCGAACTTTATAGGATCAGGATCATGTAACTATTTACGCTTGATCGAGACTTACTTCTCTCACTAAGTGCACAGTTACGATACAATGCATTATTTTTTAATGAAGTTGTCCTTCTTAAATTTCAGAAGGAATCATTTTCGTACCAGGGCGAGGGAAAAATATTTTTTCTCAGGACCTGAACTGCTAAACAATACTCATTAGTTTGTACACGCAAGTGCGCCTTCATTTTAATCCGATACCGTGCAACACCTCAGTACCGCAAAAGTTGCACGAAGTGCCGTGATCGATTTGCCTCGATGGTTCCATTCTCGTAGAAAAAAGCATACTCTAGGGCATATTCGGTCGTACTTCTGCCAAACGGAGCTATGTGCATGAATAAATGAGCCCTGAGACCCATAAGGATATATCGACGGTGTAAGTCGGGAATCACAAAACTCGATTTGCGACGTCGCAGACTTCCTGTCATACTTTATTTTTTAAACGGAAAACTACTTGACAGCAATTCTTTGAAACTGCCGTGATTTTTCTTCTCTGTGCGAAGAAAATTCTGTAAAACCTTCGAGGTGTTACGTCAATTTGTTTTCCTTTAAAATAATAACTTAGAGGCGGAGATTTTCAGACACCACAAACGAGTTATGTGATTGCGGACTTACACCGTCGATATGCATAACAGGGCTCACGTCATAATGCGTATACTTCCGTCAGAAATTCATCCATTTAAGACCACTTTTCTTCACCAATTATGATTCGAAAGCCTGATTCACCTTAATGAAACGACCTACTTGATAGTTTTTAACAGTTCTTTGTGCAGGAAAACGAAGCAAGGTAACATTAAGTAGTCATCAAGAAGGTAAGTAGGTTGAGTGGTTTCGCTTTCGAGAGGAAAAAAGTTTCCCCCTGTTGTTAAGAAACTTGCGGAAGAAATCTCTTTTTTTCTCAATGTTTGTGTTTATGGTGTGTGCGACGATTCTTTTGATAATATCTGCTGCTTTGTCGAGTCAAAATAAAGAATCTCTACAGTACTTTGAAGAATTAGTTTGGTTGGTTGGTATATACGTTCATTTGGTGCTTATAACATTTGAGCCATTAACACCTTAGAGGAGAGATTAAAATAGTATAGTACAGAATTTAACAATTTAAAAAGTAGGGATCACAAAAGGGCAGAACACAAAATTAAAAGATAGGACAAGGAAGGAATACATTACATTTGGAGATAAATTCGTTTGAAAAATAGAGGGATTTCATGAAAAAACTTTGAAAGGATGGTATGGAGATCAGGAAGTGGAGGGAAAATTTTGGATCTTAATTCTTGATAGGTATGGCAAGTTATTAAAACATGTGTAACTGAGAGGGGCATATAACAAAAGATGCAGGTTTCTTAATAGCATTATTTTGTACGTTATCACGCTGAACTTGCATTCTGGTTCGTAGGAGGCAATTATGACACTGTGATCAGCACGCTGGTCTTTCAATAATTTATTCGTCACCTTCCAGCCAAATTATCACGAACGTCATGCGACGTATAAAAAACTCCGCCGCCGTTTTATATTTTCACAGAGAAATTGTTGGTTAAATCTGGTTTAAAATTTTCACTGAATTTTAGCGGCAGCAAAAAGAAAATTCAGTGAAATAATCGAACAGCTTCGTTGAACAATTTCTCTGTAAAAGAAAAATTGCAACGGAAAAGTTTAAAAGTCGCATGGCGCTTGTCATACTTTGACCGGATGGTGACAATATATTAAATAGTCATAGAATTTCAAAATTACAAGAGATACGATTTCTTCTATTCATAAAAATGAAGGGATTGAGGAAAATTATATTGCAGGATGCAGCCCTTTACGTTGAAAACGGCCCCACATAGCACCCCTTGTTAGTGAACTTGCGAAAAGATAGCATCTCGTTGATATCGAAGATAATCCCAAAGTGTTGTGGGTGTTGTTGTTAGCGTTACAGGAGTTACAAGAAGCACAGAAACTTATGGGACATGAATGCATTTCCGAATTATTCAAGCTGGTTGGGAGGCGCATGAGAGAATTTGGTTCCGGGGGCATAGACGTGGGAATTATTTGATAAAGGAAGGCTTCGAAATTTTCTTTCGATTGAATAGTTGTTTGGCTGTTAGACTTTGTTATCGACTTTGATATGTTAAGAATGTATTCAGTTTTATTTTGGCTCAAACCAGCTAAATTGTCTTTTTTCTCAACCGGAAAAGCTTATTATTGACGTTTCTTGTCTGTATACTGAAAAAGAAGATTGGTAGAATTTACCATTCCTTCACGCTGTATTACACACAGCGTCAATTTAGAGTCAATTCTGCCAGAAGGAAGGTCAACGTTACTATATACTGGTACAGGTAACCATACCTCTGACAGAATTGACTTGGAGATTGGTAGAATTTACCATTCCTTGAGAAATGGTAAATTCTACCAATCTTTTTTTCCAGTGTAGCATGTTTTAACTTGTCGCTCGAGGCACATTAGTGTTACATTTTTCGTCGTTCCTCTGACGACGTAAGGGCGTGTCTCTTTTTCGCATGAGCCCCAAAAAGCATGGAGTCTTATGTACAACAAGGATCATGTGAAAATCGAGATACTCCATTGCGACTGAGGAGCGACGTTTTTAGATCAAATGATGTATGATGATGCTCGATGATATTCGTCACCCTCCGGCCAAATTACCACAAGCGCCATGCGACGTTTGAAAATCTCCGCCGCCATTTTATTTTTTACGGAAAAATTGTTGGTTGAATCTGTTTAACAATTTCACTGAATTTTAGCGGCAGCAAAAAGAGAAAAGCCTGCGCATTGTTGAGTATTGCGTAGCGTAGCATCCCGATGGGTTGGATGGAACGACTCCTTTTACGAAATGTTTACCTGTGTCATAGTATCGTTTTTGAGGAGATGAACGCATATTTCTCACGGAAATTGTGAAGTTAGGAGTGTATTTTAGACTCTCCTGATGCGCTCATCGTGATTATTGAGTAATTTTCTGTAAGAGACAACTCTTGCACTGGAAAAAAAAGTCGCTTGGATCCAGAGTTCAAACTCTTAAAAACATTGACAAGGAAAAATACTCTTGATTCAATCGGATGTTTGCTTTTAGATCGAGAACCAAGCTTCTTAATTTAAGCGGATCTCCTTTTGATTCAAGCAAAAAAGCGATTGAATCAAAATTATTTTTTCTTGTCGTTGATTTTAGGAGTCTGGACTCTAGATCCAAGCGATTTTTTTCTCCAATATGTGCTCTAGATGAAGTTTGCATCAGGTTCATTGAAGTTGTAAGAGATTGCGCATGGTTTGCCTCGTTGAAACAAAATGTTTGTGCATTTATTTTGTGAAGATCCATACTCTTCAGTATAAAGTCTTGTGTCAGCAATTTTTTTTTTAAAATAACTCTCATTCAATTTGTGATTAGTCGTGCATGGGAAATGTGGCGATACAAGGAACTACAAATTTTGGATTTGGATCAGTTTATTCATTTTTTCTGGTTTATATCGAATCATGAAAATCCCGGGACCATTCTCTTCTCCTCCATTTTTCCTCTTTATCGTCTGTGGCGTGGTGTGTTAAGCGATATATCGATTGATCTGTCATTCAAACCTATGGAAAATGATCGATAAACAGGGTGTTTGTAGCGAACACCTTGATAATCGATTCTTTACCATAGCTTCAAATGGAGAAATATCGATAATCGATCATCAGAGTGTCTACAAGTCAGGAATTCCCGAAAAGTCCGGGAGCAGTACTGATTTTTTAAGTTGGGTCCAGAAGTACTGAAAAGGTGCGGAAATTCCGTAAGAGGGTCTGGAATTTTTGTCATTTTTTCGCAATTTGAACGAGAAATTCAAATTTTTGAAATTTTTATAATTTCGTCAAATGGAGGTATTGAAAAAGTACTGAATTTTTCTGTTGAGGAGGTACTGAATTTCTTGGGAACGTACTGTAAAAGTATTGTTAAAGTACTGACTTTTGGCCAGCCTGTTTCAGTAGACACCCTGATCATTCACGCTACGCCACTGCTCATCGTCAGTCGTGACCAAGGTGACGTCAAAATGAAATTGGCATTATTAAAGGGAACAGTAACTAAACATTACCTAGGTAGATATTTCGGCTGGAAATAGCAGCGAAGCATAATGAGGTATAGGATGTATGAATACCTCCTCATTTGTTCAGTGATGGGTCTGAATTCCTGTCATCCTGACGCGCGCTTCCCTGTCATTTGATCTCAGAGAGACGTGTTCCAAGATCTTTTACGTTTTCCCTTTCAATTTACCTAAATGTAATGTGAACCGCCTTGTCTTCATGTGAGTCGCTATCGAATACGTACACAATCCTGCTGTGTGAAGCAAAAATCACATATCTATACGCGATCCTCGCCTGAGTTTAGGTGGTTGTTATTCAAAACGCATTCGTCAAAAAATACGAACACGCAGATTTACGGCCCCAGGGGTTTTAGACTCGGTCAAAGCAACCACCTATTTTGACAAATAATAGAGGGAAAAATAAGTTCGAAAGTAGTTACCATTGATAAAATTGTCTCCGTTGCGTATTTTAAGCTGACATTATTTTGACCAGATTTGTGCCTGATATGTGTAGGTGGCAAAATGGTGAGTGTTGCCAAGTATGTGCGATAATTTGTAAATGTTGAAATGTACTAATTGATGTGTTCTTGACCCTTAATCATGGATATGGCACCAGACATTGCTTCATAGACAATAATATTGTAAAAACTAGGAAGAGTAAATTAACGAAAAATCAAGCGATAACGTTTTTCAACACCTTGAGCAGCGAATTGAAAGTGATGTACAAGGAAAGTACCGTCAACATATTCCTTAACCCTTACCTGCACACATTATGGGTTTTGAAATTTCGAGTTTTCTAAGGCCTCTCGGGTCTAAATAACTCAAAATTAGTGAAAAAAAATTTTTTTGACTTTTTTTTACCCAAAAATTTTGACAAAAAAGGGTGGTCAGTATGACTGACCACTGAGCAGGATAGGAATACGCAAATTCCCTATTCACCTATGTTGATATAATTTTCGTGTTTTTTTTTTATTTTTGTGTAAAAAATGATCCTTGTCTCTACCTATCCGCGCAAGACATTCACTTTCTGCCCTCCAAGCCCCCACCCCCTTCCCCGCAGACCTCCCCTTACCTTCCATACTAACTTTACCAGTGAATTATAAATGTTGACTACGTAGATTTTGTAAGTTTTTCACTTTTTCTTACATGTTTGTAAGTGATAGAGTCTCTGTTTTTGGAAATTGAGTGAAGCTAGTCTTAGAAAAATGTATAATTTATTATAAAAGAGTATAAAAAGAGCAGAAATATATAAAAAAAACTTGAAGTGAGGAACATATGAGCGTAACTGGAATAAGTAAGAAGGCAATCAAAGACTAGTCGCAATGAAATAAATTCATTTTTTCAAAATGTAACGATAATGGTCCTTTCCCACATGAGACTAGCAATTTTAAAATAATAATTTTGGTCAATAATTAAAAGTAATATGAACATAATCATTAAAATTACCGATAAAAAAATAATAGAAAAATAATAAATTAAAAAAAAAAATGAAATAATCAGACTGAAAGTTTGATTACCTCGAGGTCATTTAATTATTTGTTTAATACGTTTGAAACAATTAAATGAAATAAATCGTCAAAATGAGGAGAGGATGAATCCACTCAGCAACAAGTATCCAGTTCCAGCTCCTAGCCGCCTGCTCGGTGGTCAGTTATACTAACCACCATGTTCCAGCATGAATTAAATAATCAAAACTTTTGAATTTTTCACTTGCCAAATGACATTCTCACAGCATTATAGTCTGACTTAATATTTTACTACTAAATCAGAACCATTTGCGTCGCACAAGCAACTGACAACCGCAAAACTGGAGATAACACCGGCGGCACCAAACCTCCAACGAATCGGAGGTAAACAATAGATGATAAAACAATATTGCCACCATAACATCGCCCGGAAATATTTTTTTTCATATTCTGGACCATATCCCAAGTATAACTACATGGTTGGTAAGGGTATGTCGCGCCAAAACGGCCATGAATAATTATTTAAAAAGGTGGTCAGTATAACTGACCACTGAGCAGGTAAGGGTTAACAAATTGAAAATAAAAATAAAAAATAAGGCCTATTAGGGAATTTTTCGAAGAACCTGTATAACTAATTTCGTTTAAATTGTTGTAATTGATGTATAAATTTGAAATTTGACTTGTGCCGGGGCTTTTTACTATAGGCTGTATGCATCAATAAAATTCTATCCATCTATCTATCTTTATTATGCTGTGCGGGAACACAATTCTCAAATGCCTAGTTTTTTAAAAAAATTAATCTACGATTAAAACGGACTTGCAGGTCGTGAAATTAAACACAACAGTATCTGCTCTATTATCGAAGTTTTATTGAAAATATACATGGGGCGCATTAAAAATTTCCCAATTTAGCTCATAAGTTAGAGAAATGAGCTTTCTGTCTACAGACGTTAATTTACACTTTCCGCTTACAGAAAATCGAAATAACTTGAGTCAAATTAATCATTGATATTTTGGTGTATTTTACGATGGGAGAATTTTCTCACGTACTAACTCTTAGTGACAAAATTAAATGTACCTGTATCAAAAGAGGAATAAAAAGTGTGCGGAACTAGGCTCTCGTTATTTGCCCAGCGTAAATATTGATTCCAATGCCTATTTTGGCCTGTGGTAATTATTTTAATTCATTTTAGGTGAGGCAAGCTACCTCACTGAGAATCGATTGTTTTACATACATTTAATTGGGGGAAAACAATGATGCCAACTTGTGAGAGTCGCCACTGATTCTGCGTGTAAACTTGACAAAAAACGTGGACTGTATTTCCGTGCGCTAAGAAAGAACGCCGCATGAGCTTTTAGAAGTTGCCAAATTTCCTTCAATAAAAACTAATTGACTGTTGAAAGTCTAAATATTTTTCTACCAATTTTTTCAAAGTTGTTTCCACTTTAATTTAAAATAGCTGAAAATTTCAAAGAAAAATATGCACAACTTTCCTCAAAAATAAATATTTTAATGAGAAAGACTTGGCAGCGTCTGAAGGCTCATGCGGCGTTTTTGCTTCGAAAGGCAGTGTGGTGCGTGATTGTCACTGCGTCTAGTCGGGTGATCATTTTCTGCGCAAGGCGTATGGAGATGACTATTCTAGCATCATTATAGACGTGTTGCATACGTCGCGATTTAAAGGAAACTCTTGTACTTCCTTCGAATACTCGGCGTAATCGAAGTACTCTTTGTAGAATTGAGTTGAACCTCTCTCACTGAATATGACTATCCACGAGAAAAAGTTCAGTTGTCATCGATTAGTTTTATTTTCGGTGAAGATTAGAGCCACTCTTGTTGAGCGTTAAAACGCCTTCAAATACAGAAGACGCAACTCCATTACCTTCGTTGAAATTGCATATCGTAAAGACTGAACGCCTTTTATATTCAGAGTGATTACGTATTTCTTTTACATAAAACAGTATAAAAAAATCGGATTTAGATACCTTGATGGAAATTGCTCTATAATTTTTTGAAGAACAAGTTTAAACGTAATCTGTATCATTTTTGTGCCCAGTAGGGTCAAACTTTTCGTAAGTAAAAAGTTTTAATCATTAATTATTTAATGAAAACAAAGAACGTTTATTTCTCTTTTATGAGAAGAAGATTCGATGGAGGCTATATTTTTTGTCAGAACGACGTGCAATTTACCACAACAATTATAAATTCCATCGATTAATTTATTTATTTATTTTCAAAGAATCAACAGCCTCGATTGTTTAGAAGTTAGCTTCTATGTTTCACTGCAGAGCGTTAAAGCGCCTTCAAACACTGCAGACGCAACTTTACCTCCTCCGTTGAAATTGCATATCGTAAAGACTGAAGGCGTTTTGTGTTCAGAGTGATTACGTATTTCCTTCACACAGTTTGAGAGATCTTGCTGGTTTTTAAGGATGTAAGATTCCTCCTGGGACTCCTCATGAGTTAAACAATCAAATATTTCATAAAGTACAATTTAAACAATACATACCAAATTATCAATATGAAAAATACATTTTTTTTGCTCTCAAGTAAGTACAATAGTAATTTTTAGAATTCTCAGGTCACCTCATCCATTAAGAGGTTGTTCCATCTGCCATCGAGACTGGGCCCAAAGCTAAATCATCGCAACCGTCACGTTACAGGGTATGGTTTGAGACGCTCAAAAATGGTCGATTCTTTATCTGGTCTTCTCTTAAGGAGGGAAAGGAGAGTCATATGAAAAACAGTTTTTTGACAATAACTTTTGAACTGCTTAAGATTCGAGTTAAATTGCGTTTCGAATTAAATGCACTAGTTAACACAACTGTTTTCATTGTAAATTTTTTTGTATTTGGGTCAATTTTTGACCGATTGGCCTATCTAAAATTTTCCACGAGTAAAAAAGCCAGACTTCCGTAGTTTGCAGCAACGAGGATTGTATGCAGATGAACAAGAATTTGTCCACTGATCTGTGACGTGGCGTGCTTCTGAGTTAGGTTCATTCGAATGCTCGGACGTTGTTTTTCCTTAGCACGACAGTTTAGACACCTTTTTGCAAAAAGCTCATTGAAGGGGAAACAGTTTAAAATAGAATCTTCTTTTCACCACGTAGCATTAATTCATTCATAGGATTATGGTTTGAAGCAACGCTATAGTAAAAAAAAACTCCTTCAAGGAATTAGCACATCAAGCTGTTGGGAGGTCTAATAATAGAGGTATCATGCCCAATACTCCTTTTCTTAACAGTTAGTATCATACACCCGTAGTTTTTTTTGTGATATTTTTGGTAGTTAAATAACGAATTGACTTTGATGAATTAATCTGAATATTTTTCTTTCAGTTATTCAGATAAAATGTTGAGTAAAATTTTCCTTAGATCTGCCAATTGAAAAAAGTAGATAAAAAAATGAAAACATGTATTTTTAAGAAATTTCTTCAAGAAAATTAAGGAACGTGTAGATGCACTTCTACACAAACAGAGTGGCATGGCATTACTTCTATCTAAATAAAAAAAAGTTTGATCGTACAGACGTTACCAAATTTCCTTCAACAATCCACTCATTTTCAGAAGAAATTGGGAACATTTTTCTTCCAATTTTTTCGTTTTTCGATCTTAAGTGTCTGAATCACAAGTGTGATCAAAATCATGGCTTTTTGCGGTTTTTGTCCTCCTGTTCCTAAGGGAATTGGGCCCTCTCCTTTTCCATTGAAAACCTCCCATCAAACTTTCCAGGATGGCCCTTCGCAACAAAGTAGCGAAGTTCAAGTAAAAGGACGTCCTGAAGCTTCATTTTCACTCGTTTCCAGCATGATTTAATCATATCAATATGACTTCATTGTAGTGTTCTCACTCTGATCAGTTTGCCTTCAATTACAAAAGAAGGCAATGTGAATGGCTTAGTGGCGGTAATAAATGCTTGCAGCAGTATGACCACGAAAACAGGAATGTAATAATCACTAACATTCTTTTTCATCCGGGTGGACCTGTATACTGCCGTGCTAAGGAAGAACGCCGTATGAACATTCTGGAGTTGCCAAATTTCCCTCGATAAAACATGTATTTCAGGCAAAATTCATGCATATTTTTCCCTGAAATTTTCAGATATTTTAGGTTAAATTGCCTACAAAAGTGTCTGAAAATTTTGAAAAATAATATTTTCAATTTTCCCAGTAAAGTCGGTTTTAATCGAAGGAAACTTGGCAACATCTGAAGGCTCATACGGCGTTTTTCCTTAGCACGGCAGTATACGAAATTAAAAATTGAGTCAAATATAGTATTTTCTCATGATTTACGGAATAAACTACACACTGGACCTCGCAGATAAATTATTAAATGAAAAAAAAAAAAAAAAAAAAAAAAAAAAAAAAAAAAAAATTGAGTCGAATTATTATCAGCAGTTTACTTTTTAGTGGCAAAACATTTTTAATGCAAGGAAAATAAAAAACCGGAATGAATCATACTATTTACAGGAGGAGTTTGGACAAATAAAAAAAAAAGTGTTTGATACCTCATGAAACATTACACGTGTGCTAGATTTTGCAGACAGAATCAAAGTTTTCGGGTAATATTATGAGCCATAAATCTCAATTTAACAGTGCGGCAGGACAGAACTTGGCAGATTTGAAAACGCCTTCAAATGTGGCGTGATACCTCCCGCATTCCGGAGAGCACGAATAGTTGTATCATTGCGCCTTGCCAACGTCTCGGAAGATTACCATTGAAAAAGCCTCCACGCTGGTCGTGTCGGTTTTTCTTTGTCAATCGCATAGTTAGTGTTCTCAAATTGGGATTGTATTAAGCAAATTTGTAATTTTCATAGGAGGATTCAAAACAAACAAGTGGCTAAATTTAAAACAAAATATTGGGAACTCCAATCAACAATATAAGGCTTTGTCCACACGAGCAGGGTCTGAGGGTCTTCCGGTGACTTTGTTCCATTAATTTGTTATAACTCACCTTCAACTTGTCCCTGGATCATCCAGTTCGTCGAAATAAGTAGTTTTAATTTGCGCCCGGGTGTACAGGGACTTATACAAGAAAGTGCGTAAAAAATGAATATAAAAAACGTAAGGAGGAGGAAAACACATTCAGGACATTTCCTGCAAATTACTCGGCCATTCTCAATGGGAACAATAGCTTTAAAAAAATTTGAAACACGGATATGTGTATGCAGAATTGTTGCACTACTGCAGTCACTTTTACCATCGTAACCGCATAGTCAAAGTTTGTTCAAGTTAGGATCGTAAATTTGTAATTTTCTGGGCGGATTAAAAATGAACAATTGGCTTAATATAGAAATAAGTAATGGAAACTCCAATCAACTATATAAGGAAATAAAGTACTGCGAAACATAAGTATGAATAGCTTAAATAGAGGGAGAACACATTCAAAACGTTTCCAGAGAATTACACGCTCATTTTAAAGGGAACAAAAGCTATAAACAATAATTTGGAACAAGGATGTGTGTGCAGGAATGTTGCATTAACTCCTAAAATCCGTCATTCCATCGATCTTGTGCTCCAAACTAGGTGTGGCGGGACAGTCCCGGTATCGGAACTTGGCGGATTTGAAAACGCCTTCAATCGTGGCGTGATACCTCCCGCATTCCAGAGAGCACGAATAGTTGTATCATTGCGCCTTACCAACGACTCGGAAGATTAACATTGAAAAAGCCTCCACGCTGGTCGTGTTGGATTTTATTTGTCATTTTTGCTGTCTTAACTGCACTGTTAAAGAGTAATTAAGCTAGGATTGTATTTAGCAAATTTTTAATTTGCATAGAAGGATTCACAATGTACAAATGCTAAAAAATAAAACAAAATAATGGCAAATTCAATCGACAATATTATAAAAGAAAGCACATTGAAAAATATGTATATAAGAAGCATAAATAGAACAAAAACACACCCGAGACGTTTCCTGCAATTGCATTTGCATTGCACTTGCATTTTGATCACTTCAATGATTTACATGTAAAAATGAGTACAAACTTGATGGAGAAAAAATTGATTAGTATATTTTGAAAATAAAACTATTTTAAACGTTTGCAGTTGACGCAGTTGCAGTTTGACGTATCAGCGCGTATAGTGTTCCCATGAGAAAAAATATTGAATCAATTGTATAGAAAACTGACTTTGAAACAAATTTTGTGGTTTGATCAACCCTTGGCAAGTTACAGGCCGCAACCTGCAAAATAGGCTAACTTTAAGCCATTTTTCCTAAATTTCGTAACTTCCGGGCAAAAACCTGTTGACGAAAAGTTAAAATTTGAACTCAGCGTCAAAAACCATACAAGTCGCCTCAGTGGTTCATGCTATCTGGTGTTTTTCAAAGATAAGATCTTTTCCTATCTGCCTGGACTCACCAAGCGTCGGCGCTCCAAAAAACCGCATGGAAAAAAAGAATTGCTGATTCAACAATTCATTGCTAAAAACAGTGAGTGCAATGTTTCAACGCAGATTTTACAACAACAAAAATGCTACTTCAACCACCCCCGTGGTTAAATTAGTTTACAATGTGGTTAAAGTAGCATTTTTTGTTGTAAAAGCGTTGAAACATTGCACTCACTGTTTTTCGCAATGAATTTTTGAATCAGCAATTCTTTTTTTTTTCCGTGCGCTTTTAAAAATGGTCATACCTCGTAGACGAAAAATTTGCAATCGGAGAATAATATATTGATGAGAGCGGAATCAAAAAAATTACCAATGACACGATTTTTAATCTGAATCAATTAAAAACTCTTTTGTGATAATTACGGATTTGTGGAGATTGACGAATTTGAACATTGAAAAAATGACAACAATGCACACAAAAACCAAAAAAAAACCTGAAAATATCTTTAAATAGCGCACTTTTTAGAAAATGTTACTTCAAACCGCGACTTCAAAGCTCAATTCTTGTTGCATCTCCATAAAAACGTCAATGAGACATGAAGAAGTTCAATATAACAAAATCACGCTCTCTGTATTCCAGCTGTTTAGCTCATGTAATTAATTGTTTTAAATAATATTCTATCTTCATTTAAAATACAATATCTTGAGTCGAGTCTACAATAAAAAGAAATTATATTTTCAATGAAGATAGAATATTATTTAAAATAATTAATTACATGAGCTAAACAGCCGGAATACAGAGAGGGTAATTCTGTCATATTGAACTTCTTCATGTCTCATTGACGTTGTTATGGAGATGCAACAATTCTAATGTCACACATGGAATTGTCACGTTTCCAAGCTGGCAACGCTGTTGCGAGCGAGGAAAATTCTTTCCGAACTTACCGTTGCCAGAAGGAGGCGTGTCTTGTGATAAGGAACAATATATCCAACTCTGGACCAAATCCATGAGTTTCGCAATCTGCCCGGTCTCATCCTGATCCGAGTGAGAAATTAATTAATGATTTGAATCTTCCCGGGCACATTACTATCGCTTCGGAATCGGGATCGGCCCGTAGTATTAAAAAACAAGCAGTTCCAACGCCAAAGCGTTGGAGGGCGCTTCTTTAACACTGCGCATGCGAGGAACGTTTTCATACGGCCAAGCGAGAGTATTGCGGACGGACGATGTATAACAAATTGCCTACGTGAAGGTGGTCCGGCAGCAACATACCCGCCGCTAGTCTCTGGAAAACAATAGAAAATAGTAGTTGCGTACGTTGCCAGCGAGCGCGCTGCGAGCGCATCTGTTTCAATTACCTAGCATCGAGTCGGGCCTCTAACTTTCTATTCTCTCTGACATAACCTTAAACCTTCAACTCAGAGCCGCCAGAGACAAATAGAGACCGAGCACGTTGGGTTTTCAGTGAGGCACATCTAATTCTCGGGGATCCAACGGAACAACAGTCATGTATTTTCTGATTTCGCCTAAAGTTGACTGATGCTACTCGGCTGTTGGCATTATGGCGGCTTGTTTACATTCTTCCTAATCAATTGCAAAGCGGAAAATTTTCCAATTTTTCATTTGAAACTCTTCCAAATTGTCATAAAATGACCTATTAGAAGGTAAAAAATTAATTCGCCCCTTTTAATCAACATTTGTGATACTTTCGGTGGTTTCACTTTATGTAGTGAGAAGCAGATTCCTCGAGACTCTGAGCCTGGTCCGCAGATTGTTCAACTTCATAATGGATAATTTTAGTTATCGAACTTTCTTTTGACTTTAAATGGTGTATAATTTTTTCTAGACTGTATCAATACCTTGTGATCAAATTCTCAATCTATTAACCTCCATATCATGTCGCAGGATAGAGATATTTTAGCTATTTGAGATCTGTCAAGAACCTGATCACAGCAGCACTGCCAGTCTTACAGATACACTGTATTGAAATTTGACGAAAAAAAATTTACTGTCTATGTCATAAGCTGCTCACTATGATAAGTATTAATCGTGGATCAAATGCTTGATGTCTCCAACATCCTATCTCTAAGCCTGATGTAGTGCGTTGAAAGCGGAGTGTTATGGCTGCGAAGCGTCGATATTTGTTGTTAAGGAGGCGTGTAAATGAAACGTTTGGATAAGCTCGCAAGCTGTACGAATTCTTTTGTGTGTGGAAAATAACTGAATGTCCAGAATTCTAAACATCTGACTGTATCTCAAGTACCTAAAAGAAATGTTGGTCAGGTCAGAGTTTGTGAATCCTTGGCAGCAGTTAATGCAATTCTTCTACATATTTAAGGCCTTCGCTCATCAAAGTTAGGTAAGTAAGAGACCGCTCAGATCCATCATATTATGCTTGTCAGTATTAGTCCATAACTCCATAGTGTAAAAATCCTTGGAGGGTGAAGTGCCCATCATCTGATGGAGTTCCTGAGATTTGTTTAAGAACTTTTCTTCCTGATTATTCTCTCAATTTTACCAGAATTGTCTCTTCCACCACCATCATAAAGTATTTCAACCTTGCATTAAATGAGAAATGATGTATACGCTATCAACTTCGCCTTAGAATTCCTAAAATTGGGAGTCGTGAAACAAATAAAGTAGCTTCACCGTAAACATTTGCTAGCTTAGTTGGCAGTAAAACTCTCATTAATTCGGTGAAAATAAAAGTAAATGTTTTTTCTTCGCTCATTTCGATGAGGAAACACATTGAATACATATAAATTGTGATACTGGATGCAACTAATACTACTTCCTGTAAAATTGGAAAATGTGTAACTCGAAAAAAGGAAAGAGGATCTCACCAGAGTGCTCTCTTACAACTTATAGATCAAAATTCGTGATATTTCGGCCCTTAAAGGTTCTTTCATCATTCAGAAATAAAGAAACTAAATTTAGTTTGAACAGGCATCTTTCAAGAAAGAAATGTGACAGCTTATTTGCAGTTTTTAGCTTTTTCATAATGCGTCAAATCTACCTCTTGACGAGAACAGGCGAAGATTCAAACCGCGCACTACTTATTGTTGGTTTACATTTCTCACTTACCAAACTTTAATGAGCAAAGTTGTTAAGTACGTAGGAGAATTTCAGTAACTGCTGCCAAGGATTCACAAACTCTGACCTGACCAACATTTCCTTCAGGTACTTGAGATACGGTCAGATGTTTAGAATTCTGGACATTCAGTTATTTTTCACACACAAAAGAAATTGTACTGCTTACAGGCTTATCCAACCGTTTCATTTACACAGCTCCTTAAAGACACATATCGACTCTTCAGTCGAAATGCTCCGCATTCAATGCATTACATCAGGCTTCGGGATAGGATTTTGGAAACAGAATTATTTACAGAGAATTATCTTGAAAAAATTATACACCATTTACAGTCAAAGAACATTTCGATTGCTAAAATAATTATCCATATGGAAGTTGAACAATCTGAGGACCAGGCTGTCTCGAGGAATCTGTTTCTCACTGCAAGAAGTGAAACCACCGAAAGTATCACAAATGTTGAGTAGAAGGGGTGAATTAATTATTTACTTGGTAAAAAGTCATTTTATGACAAATTCGGAGAGTTTCAAAGGAAAAATTGGAAAATTTTCCGCTTTGCAAGTGATAAGGAAGAATGTAAACAAATCGCCATATTGCCAAAAGCTCACCAGATGCGACTAGCACCAGTCAACTTTAGGCGAAATCAGAAAAATGATGACCGTTGTTTTGTTGAATCCGCGAGAATTAGATGTGCCTCACTCAAAATACATTGGCGGAATAGGGCGTGCTCGGTCTCTATTTGTCTCTGAGAGCCGCAAACAGCTGACGCTTGACGATGCTGCGCCGAGAAAATGAACCAATCACAAAATAGCACAATAATACGTCACTAAAATGAAGAGATCACGTGACTGTTCGTGATTTTTTCGAATCAATCTGAAACTACAACCTCGAATATGAGGCATTTAAGCATAACGAAGCCTCAAAATAGTTTAACCAGGTAATACGTCCGTGCCAGATTGTTATGCTTAAAAGCAAAACATTTCACGAAAACTTTTACGAATACCAGATGCAGAAAAAAATCAAATTTTCCCGGGTGTACCAGAATGGCGTCATTACCCATAAGGCAAAACGGTATGTAGTATAGTACATGTTACATCGGGGGAGTCGAACGGCTGGAAAGGGCGCATCTGGTACCCAGAAGCGCCCAAAAACCGTAACCGTGTAATTAAGACAGCAAAAATTACAAAGAAAATCCATCACGACCAGCGTGGAGGTTTTCTCAATGATAATCTCCCGTCTAGTTGGTAAGGCGCAATGATACAACTAGTCGTACTCTCCGGAATGCGGGAGGTATCACGCCACAATTGAAGGCGTTTTCAAATCTGCCAAGTTCCGATATCGGAAGTGTCCTGCCGTACTGTTAAATTGAGATTTATGACGCATAAAATAACCCGAAGACTTTGATTCTGTCTGCAAAATCTAGCACACGTGTAATGTTTCGTGAGGCATCAAACACTTTTTTTATTTTTCCAAATTCCTTCTGTAAATACAAAAAAAGCTCGTTAAGACGAAAATTGAAGGGACCGAAATAAAATAAGCGGCTTTTCGTCCTAACGATCTTTTACTGTAGTATGATTCATTCCGTATTTTTGTTTTCCTTGTATTGAAAATGTTTTGCCACTAAAAAGTAAACTACTGATGATTCGACTCAATTTTTTTTTTTTTTTTTTTTTTTTTTTTTTTTTTTTTTCATTTAATAATTTATCTGCGAGGTCCAGTGTGTAGTTTATTCCGTAAATCATTAGAAAATTTGACATTTGACTCAATTTTTAATTTCATATTCTGCCGTGCTAAGGAAATACGCCGTATGAGCCTTCAGGCGTTGCCAAGTTTCCTTCGATTAAAACCGAATTTACTAGGAAATTTGCAAATATTATTTTTCAAAATTTTTAGACACTTTTGTAGGCAATTCAACCTAAAATATCTGAAAATTTCAGGGAAAAATATGCATGAATTTCGCCAGATATACATGTTTTATCAAAGGAAATTTGGCAACTCCCGAATTTTCATACGGCGTTCTTCCTTAGCACGGCAGTATCCTGATCCGCGTGAAAAATTTGTTAATGATTTATTGAATCTTCCCGGGCACATTACTATCGCCCGGAATCGGGACCGGCCCGTAGTAATAAAAAACAAGAAGAAACATCCAACATGAATATGTTGGAAAAGCGTGCCGAAGAACTGAAATCTTGTTTGTGCACTATTTCCATTTCAACGAGATGTGTATAAATTACGTCCGTCCGCAAATCTCGCTTAGCCAATCAGCGCAGTGGTATGGGATTCTGCTTGCCGCGCACTCTCGCGCCAACGTACGCAACTGCTTGCTCACGGCTCCAACTTCTGTTTCAATTACCTAGCATTGATTGTGAGTCGGGCCTCTAACCTTCCATACTCTCTTAGTACGGTGGGTACGATCAAAATCGACGATTTTGTCATGGGAACGTAGTTCCCCATGATATTAGAATCGTTCCGTTGCTTTCGCTATGGGATTCCCTATACCTCTGCGACCTTGAGCGTTTCGCCCAGTCTCCGATTTTTGGTTGATTTTCCGATGTATCAAAAACCGTTGTATTTTTTAGCCAATCATGTCTCTACGTCAAGTTGTGTTGATTGCTAAAATTCGCTTTCAGCGAGTTTTTTTTCCACCTTGAGATGTCGTGTCTGACTGGTAAATCTGCGCAGAACCACGAAGTTCCGTTTTTGGGCAAATTCTTTTTTTTGGGAGGTTCTGATTGGTTATTTTTCGCCATCAGTTTTCTGTTCGTTGGTGCAAAAGATCGCCTACCTCGGTGCTCTTGAGAAGCCGCCATTATCCCACCTCAAATTTGAAAAATAGAAGTAAAGAAATAATAACCATCGTACAAGGTGGAAAATTGTTCTGGAGGACTCGTTACGGATATATGAGCCAAAATCAGAACTCGATTGATTGATTTAATCCATGAATACAGAAATATTGCCTCAGCTTACTGCCGCGATAGTAAATGCATGCTCAGATGAACCTTGAGACACATGATAGCATAGGTAAACAATGTCTCACAGAGAAAGGCGCTTAGCTCATTTCTTTCATATCCCAGGAGGTACAAAGCGTCGAAAACAACTCTTGTGATAAGCCCCGCCCACCGTCAGAGTCTTTTGTATGCTATTTTTACACTCTAGACCGCGGAGCCGTGATAGCCTGGTTGACTAAATCGCCACATTTTTATGAAAAGGAGCGGGCAATAAGCAATCGGGAGTTCGATACCCGACGATGGGTGTTACTTTTTAATGGTTGTATTGAATGTTTTAGACTAATCATCAAAAAATAATTAATATTAGATGATAAATGTACGAACATTTTCTCGTGAGTTAATATGTTAAACATAAATACTGGAATATACCTCCTTCATATAATCAGCCACATGTTCCCCCAAATTAATGACGTTATTTTCTTTTTTCAATAAAGTTAATTTGCATTCAACGTTCGTAAGTTAAGCAAAAAGTACCTATTGATACAAATAGAAAGACATGAAAATAGTATGTCTAACATTTCAGTGGTTTTTTTTATTCTTTTTTTGTTTTTTTTTTTTTCAATAAAACAAATTGACTGGGACTAGAATCATTGTGTCTCTGAAGACAAAAGCTAAGTTTTTTGATACAGAAATACTAATATATTCATCCTTCATATAATCAGGGAGATGTTGACCCAAATATTGATGTATATTTTCTCTGTTCGCCCAAATTAATGATGGTATTTTCTTTTTTCAATAAAATTAATTTACATTCCACGTTCTTGTAGCAATATTTTCTCCAAAACTCAGCAAAAAATGACAATTTATACCTACGCAAAAAATAAATAAATAAATAAATAAATAAAGCAATGACATGAAAGTAGTATAGGTAGTACACATCTAACATTTCAGTTACATCTATTTGAATGAAAAAAATGGCAACTTAGGAAGCACATAGGTCACTTATGATGCGTATTCGGGCATATGCGTAGAGTAAAAATATCATACTTTACGCCGAAAAAACGAAACTGAAAGTTAAATGCGTTAACTTCCGAAAACCATACATAATCCAACGAAAATAAATAATTGGTAAATAACAGCTTTCTTGTATGCAAAGAAAAAAAATTAAAAATGTTAAAAAAGAGATGTCGACACAAAATTACATAGCCCCTTCAATTCTGAAGATACTACAAACGAACTGTACCTTAACATTTTCATATCCCAGAAGCAAAAGTTCCCATGACGAATATTGCTATCGCTAGCGATTGCAAAAACCAACTTGTTTTGATTGGAAATTGCCACTTCGGGAGGTCATACTAGATGAAAAAATAAAAGTTTTTATCCGTAGAACCACTTTCAAATCCGTGCAGGATCCAAGATGGCGGCCGTTAAAGATGGCGGCCAAGCGCTTTTTTGAAGTGCTATATCTCTGTTGCTAAGTGTCCGATTTTGATTTTCTTTTTTTTAAAGGAGAGTTAAAAGGGCCTAAAATATGAATAAATTATAACAAAGTCAATTTGGCCAACAATTTGTCCATAATGTTACAAAAATTTTTTTCCTTGAAAATTCCTGATATTTCAAAGCAAAATAACTTTTAACTGAGCAGGAAAATTGATATTTTCTCTTCAGTAAAAGAGATGGGTCTTGATCTCGCGTTTAATTTGATACCAAAACCATTTTTGTGCTACGAGTAGTTAGCCCGCGAGAGCCATTTAAGTATCGCGCGATCGGCCGCGGCGCGCGATTTCCACCCCGCGTTCATGGCCACGGGCGCGCTTCACACGTGTAAAAGGCGCTGTATCTCTCCAACCGTTCGTTCGATTTTCAAACTTTTGGTCTCGTTTGAAAGCTACTATAAAGACCTTTTCAAATAATGTGCATTTTTACATTTACCTTTAAATAATTTGCCATATTATGAAAAAATACGTGAATTTTTCAATTTCGATCATCTTAACAGCCATTGATTTTTTGTTTCTGGGCGCAATTAGAGCCCTTTATTTTCTTGAGGTGGATAGAAGATTTTCTGACCTTCAAAACGATACCAAAACCTTTTTTGTGTGACGAGTAGAAAACGCGTGAGGACGGTTTTGGTCGCGCGCTCGGGTAGAGGTTCGCCACTTATGCGCCGTGCAACCTCGCGTCGGCCCACGTTCATACGCTACAGAACTGGAATATTCGCTGTTTTTTGATCATTCATCGCAAAATTTTCATGAAAATTGTTAATTTTGGAAAATCCTTTCATACCCTCTTGAGACGAAGTGAATACCTATAATAAAAAAATAAATACTCTGGTTAACATGATAAATATGAAAAAATGTATAACGAACTGATTCCTTAAGTTTTTATGAGATGGAGATGGATGAAACCGCAACAAATTTTGATTCATTACACTTTTAAACGACGATATATTGCCGATAATCAGCATTCTCATGGAATTTTAGGAACGATTTCTACAATTTTCTCGCTTAGAGGTGAACTCTACTATTTAATTAAAATTGATCGCAAAATGATCAGCGGGCTTAGAATCCTTCCCTACAACCAAGCGCATAGTGCACGTGGAAAACTTTTCCGATGCAACAGCGGCGTTTTTCCCTCTTTCGTCCTCAAAGGCACTTCCAGATGCCTGTTTTCAAACCCTGGAAAAATATACCTGCATGTCGCCTCTATTTTTGGCGGTAAATAGAGGTTTTCTTAGCAGGCGCAGGGGCGGATATCGGTTTTCTTTAATTAAGCCGTCCTCAGTACGAAAAATCAGGAAATAAGCCCCTGCATCTGCTGAGCAAATTTCTACTTACACCAAAAATAGGGAACTTCATAATTTGCCCCCCACAAAAGGTGCATTAAAGCAGCACACCCTTTACACTGCTGACCAGGTAAGGTATGTTTGGGAACGCGCTTTGTCTCCAGAACAAGAAATTCCTGGCCGTGAGGAGTACGAGTTGATCGAAAAGAGAAGAAGCTGGTCACTCATCTGGTCAAATCTTCTTTCCATTTGGAACGACTGTCGGGAGATTGTTAAATGCAATTGCAAGTCTGCCTGCATAAAGAGATGCTCCTATGTTAAAGCTCAAGTTCAATGCACTTTTATCTGCACGCAATGTTCTGGAGGTGCTCGTATTAGTCATTGTAATAATAGTTTAACAAAATTTATTATAAATTGATCCAATTTTAAAAAAATCCTACTAACGCGGAAGACATCGTCGATGCCCCCTTAGTGTGCCTTAAATGTCATGCAGGGCGGTTATCTGGCACATTGTCAAAGACGGGGGGGGGGGGGGGGTTTATCGTGGCTGATATGATGCTCGGATATGGAGAGTTTCCTAAAAATTGAAAGTCCGAAGAAACTCTACTACGTGAACTTTTTGGAGTTCCCAGATTCGTTGTTGGGAAGGATTCTAAACACATTGACCTTTTAGCGATCAATTTCAATGATTCAGTTGCGATGGTTACAGAATCATGTTTTGACATTTGATTCTTGTGGATCAGCTGAATACAAAACGATTTGTACGAACAAAAGCTTTCTTCGTTCAATATTAACCAAGAAATCCAACTTTGAAAAATCCGGTTGATGACGTACTATAGTGACACTACTATAGTGACACCCTTGGTTTCTTCCACCTTGCTCTCATTTTTCAGGCTGACACGCAATTTTACTGGTTACTCAACGTGAAACAAAATTGAAACATGCGTGAAACTCGGATAAAAGCAATTTGGAGGGTTTCACTTCCTTGGCGGGTAACTGCATGAATCGAATTTTTCAAAGCACGATATCGACGGTGAAACTACCAAACCACGTATCTCGGTTGCGGTGTTTAAAAATCTATGCTCACATTTTATTTTTTTAAAGTAGACCAAATCAATATCATTCCTTGAAATTTTCACAGAATTTTCTCCGCACGAAGAGGAAAAATCACAGAAATTTTTAAGACTGGACGTTCAGTAGTTTTTCATTTAAAAAATAAAGTATGACAGGAAGTCTGCGACGTCGCAAACCGAGATACGTGGTTTGGTAGTTTCACCGTCGATATCTCAGTTAACATTGAACTTTCAGAGTTGCTGTTGGTACAGATCCTACTATTTTTAGCTGCTTTACAAGATTCAAGCATCAGAACACATTTCTGTGACCAGCTCGACTGATCTAAGCAAGAAATTTGTATACCTAAACCATAGCTAATATTCCACGAGAATGCCGATAATCGCCGTTTTATCCCCATTTAAAATCGAGATAAATTACATAATGAATCAAGTTTGTTGCGGTTTATCATTCATATCATATCTACCAGCGTAATTTAAGAAAACCGATATCCGCCCCTGCGCCTGCTAAGAAAACCTCTATTTACCGCCAAAAATAGAGGCGACATGCAGGTATATTTTTCCAGGGTTTGAAAACAGGCATCTGGAAGTGCCTTTGAGGACGAAAGAGGGAAAAACGCCGCTGTTGCATCGGAAAAGTTTTCCACGTGCACTATGCGCTTGGTTGTAGGGAAGGATTCTAAGCCCGCTGATCATTTTGCGATCAATTTTAATTAAATAGTAGAGTTCACCTCTAAGCGAGAAAATTGTAGAAATCGCTCCTAAAATTCCATGAGAATGCTGATTATCGGCAATATATCGTCGTTTAAAAGTGATGAGAATAAAATTTGTTGCGGTTTCATCCATCTCCATCTCATAAAAACTTAAGGAATCAGTTCGTTATACATTTTTTCATATTTATCATGTTAACCAGAGTATTTATTTTTTTATTATAGGTATTCACTTCGTCTCAAGAGGGTATGAAAGGATTTTCCAAAATTAACAATTTTCATGAAAATTTTGCGATGAATGATCAAAAAACAGCGAATATTCCAGTTCTGTAGCGTATGAACGTGGGCCGACGCGAGGTTGCACGGCGCATAAGTGGCGAACCTCTACCCGAGCGCGCGACCAAAACCGTCCTCACGCGTTTTCTACTCGTCACACAAAAAAGGTTTTGGTATCGTTTTGAAGGTCAGAAAATCTTCTATCCACCTCAAGAAAATAAAGGGCTCTAATTGCGCCCAGAAACAAAACAAGCAGTTCCAACGCCCAAGCGTAGGAGGGCGTTTCTTTGACAAAGCATATTACTACCAACTTATGTACCCGAAGACTGACGAAGATGGAATTTACAGTGGGATTCTTTAACCGCAAAACCCTTCAATACTTCAAATCCAAGGCGGATAAAGAATGGTGGTCGCATCTCGTACCCTCTTGACGTCACGATTGTAAACAAACCCAACTGCTGAGTTAGGGGGTTTGAGGTTTACGCTGCACTGTAATAACGCTACAAGGTATTGTATAGTCACTTATCATTGTAAGTATTTCTGGCGTTGATAGCCCGAATTTAAAGTGAAATTACTGCGGTGTATTTTATTTTGCTATCTTTATCAGTAAATAATTTAAAAACCGTGAGAGGTTTTTTTTTTTTTTTTTTTTAATTTTTTTTTAATATTTCTTATTTTCTCCATGGGTACCTGATTATCAATATAATTTTTCGGGGGATCCCCCGAACCCCCTTGTCTGGGGGGAGTCCTCCCTTTGTTTTTCAGAAATCCCCAACCCCCTCTCCGTTTTTCCAATTTTCACACTTGTCTCCCAAAGAGCCTCCCAAAAAGTGGCCCCTTTTTTGAAACTCGGGGATTTCATTCGTATGTGGCTGAAATGAAACCTTATGGTGAGACAAGCCTCCAGTAAAAATTTTAGCTTGAGTATACGTCTAGTTTCCGAGATACAGCGTTGCAAAGTTTGCATATTTAAGCTTTAAAAATTCGCATATTTTCAAGTATCTTATTTTCGATAACACCTCCATCGGACATTTTATGATATTTTGTGACATTTAACCAACAGTTAGTCTTATTATTGAATGCATACATCTATTGATACAATAATACTGCTAATTCTCTTGATACAACGTTGCAAAGTTGACACCAAAGACCTATAAAAAATGCTCATTTTGGTTAGTTTTTTTTATAAAAAGACGAACTTACTGATCACCAAAATATATGTTTATGGGGTTTAGGTGTAATTTTATAATAAGATACGTCTTCCATATAGGCCTTACCGCGAGCGTAAGCACAGATTCAATGATACAGCGTTGCAAAGTTTATTTATTTGAGCTTTAAAAATGTTTATATTTTGAAGTTCCGCGTTTAAAGAGCGATTTTCGTGGATCTTGTTTTCGAATTTGAGGAGTAAAATCTACCCACGTGTCATTTGTAGATGTATATTCGAATAAACAGGGATACTTTGATTGGTGGTGGTACAGCGTTGCCAAGCTAACAACGTTAAACTCTTGAAATTATTATTTATGGTAGTTAAAGATGACGTCTATGAATGTAATACCTGATATCAAGGCAAAATATCGAGGGTTGATGTCAGTTCCGAGTGACAATTGGTATTGGCAAAAATACTATGATCAAGTTCATTAATACTTCTTTTAAAACGATAAATAAATGAGAAATTAAAATAAGGAATCCTCTAAGAATTGATATTTGATTTTTGTTTTTTATAACTTTGCTTTACTTTTTTAATTTTTATTTTATTTATTTTATTTTTTTACATGTTTAATGTTTTTACATTTTTTAAATATCAATTTTAATTTTTTTTTATTTTTTTCTTCATTTTTTTTTTATTTTTTATATTTATACTTTTTTTTTTTTGCATGAATTTATCACACATCGGTACAAGTTCTGCCTGCAAATCTATGGACAATGTCTTGACACTCTTGACACTGTTGCTAATCTTAAACTTTAACATTAAGAAAAAAAAGAAAAAAGAAATAAATGATTAAATGAACACTAAAGAAACAAGAACGGATGCAGTGGATGAACGCATTATTGTTTCAAGGCGTAATAAATGTATTCTCTAGATCAAGATTAATTTATACTTAAAAAAACTCAAAATATTCCGTATTCTATGTTTATTTTTTAATTTTTCTCAACAAAAGGTCGAATTGGCAACTATGGCGAGGCAGAATTTGTTGGATTTTGAAAGAAACGCTGATGATGAGTATTCCATTAAGCATGACAAAGTCTCTTGAATTTGATTTTGAAATCAGATTATTATTTTTGGAAGTATCCTAATTTTAAAATTATTTTATGTATAAATGTTGAAGGAAAACAAAAAATTAGGCAACAGTGTACTTTTTTATACCAATTGTCATCTAGTTCTAACTAGAGTCCTAACATTTTGCTTTAAAATACCGAGACATGTTTGATCGAAGTTTTTTTTTAATAAAAAAACAATAGAAAAGACATGTTCAGAGGTATAAGGTGTAAACTTCGCAACGCTGTGTTACTTGAAATTATTGTAGCCTTACATCAATGCACTATGCATCCACGAGTACCACTAGGGGTTAATTTCGTGCCACAAAATACAATTGGACATTCACTAAAATTGGTTTTAAATAAGAAACTCAAAAAAATATGAGTATTTTTAAAGCTCAGAAAGGTAAACTTTGCAACGTTGCACTACCTAAACAGGGGTCATACATAAGCTGAAACTTTTACTGGAGACTTGCTTTATCATTATGCTTCATTTACGCTTTGTTTCAGTATTGTTAAGTTCACTCTCATGTTAGTTTTAGGAAGATAATATTTGAAAATATGAAGATTTTTAAAGCTTAAATATGCAAACTTTGCAACGTTGTATCTCCGAAACCAGACGTATACTCAAGCTAAAATTTTTACTGGAGTCTTGGGTCATCATAAGGTTTCGTTTAGGCCACATTTGAATGAAATCCCCGAGTTTCACAAAAGGGGCCAAAAAAGGCCCTTTTTTTGGGAGGCTCTTTCCGAAAGTACAAATTTCTCCTGGAAGCATCAAAAAGAAGAATGATTGGACGTTATTTCCAAATTTCTAAGGAAAAACTACCGCATTATACAGCTCTCAAAAATCCGAAATATACTAAGTCCAAAATGATAGGTCCAGTTTCGTCAGAAAGCCCATCGGGTACATTTCTTTAAACACAAATTTCAGCCAGAAATATTAAACATTAGAATGATTGTAACTTCCTTGCAAATTCTCAGTAAAAATTAACTCAGACTACGATCTGAAAGCGTTTCATTAGGAAGGAAAACTCATAATTCCGTTTGGAAGTTGTATGAGCCTCGCGCCGCGGCATCGCATCGGGTACACTTCGGGTACATTTCAAATCGCGCGGTAAAAGCCGGTACCCTCTGCACGTCACACATCTTCAAGATGGCAGCCAAAATCGAAATGCGACCACCATTCTTTATCCGCCTTGCTTCAAATCGACCGCGTAGATCTGGAACTTTCCATAAGTACTTTGTGATGAATTTAAATTGGTGGGGAATGGAAACATAAAGGATGCACTGTAAATCAGACGACGGGAAAGAGCGGCGGAACCTCTAAAGCTGGTGCGTCAACGCGATCTAGCGGACAGCGGCGTCGCGACGCCGCGAGGTAGGTCGCGGGGGAGCGGGGCCGCGTGAAGAGGAGTTCAGCAGTGGGGAGGGGAAGCGCGGGTCGCGGGGAAGAGAGGGACCGGCTGGCTGGCGGTGACATCGGCCATGGATGAAAATAAAGGCAGCGCTAATGTCTCCGCTAACTGGATTTGGGGGTCCTTATTCATTCTCTTGGTCCATGACATAACCTTAATCCTTCCGCTCAATGCCGCAAACAGCTGACGTGTCGATGCTGCGCCAAGAAAATGAACCAATCACAAAGTAGCACAGTAGTACGTCACTAAAATGAAGAGATCACGTGACTGTTCGTAATATTTTCAAATCGATCTGAAAGTACTGCCTCGGATATAGTATTTAAAGCATAAGGAGGCCCTAAAATACTTTAACCAGGTAATACGTCCATGCGAGATTGTTATGCTTAAAAGCAAAACATTTCACGAAAACTTTTACGAATACCAGATGCAGGAAAAAATCAAATTTTCCCGGGTGTACCAGAATGGCGTCATTACCCATAAGGCAAAAGGGCATGTAGTATAGTACATGTTACATCGGGGGAGTCGAACGGTTGGAAAGGGCGCATCTGGTACCCAGAAGCGCCCAAAATCAATGGCTGTTAAGATGATCGAAATTGAAAAATTCACGTATTTTTTCATAATATGGCAAATTATTTAAAAGTAAATGTAAAAATGCACATTATTTGAAAAGGTCTTTATAGTAGCTTTCAAACGAGACCAAAAGTTTGAAAATCGAACGAACGGTTGGAGAGATACAGCGCCTTTTACACGTGTGAAGCGCGCCCGTGGCCATGAACGCGGGGTGGAAATCGCGCGCCGCGGCCGATCGCGCGATACTTAAATGGCTCTCGCGGGCTAACTACTCGTAGCACAAAAATGGTTTGGTATCAAATTATACGCGAGATCAAGGCCCATCTCTTTTACTGAAGAGAAAATATCAATTTTCCTGCTCAGTTAATAGTTATTTTGCTTTGAAATTTCAGGAATTTTCAAGGAAAAAATTTTTTGTAACATTTTGGACAAATTGTTGGCCAAATTGACTTTGTTATAATTTATTCATATTCTAGGCCCTTTTAACTCTCCTTTAAAAAAAGAAAATCAAAATCGGACACTTAGCAACAGAGATATAGCACTTCAAAAAAGCGCTTGGCCGCCATCTTTAACGGCCGCCATCTTGGATCCTGCACGGATTTGAAAGTGGTTCTACGGACAAAAACTTTTATTTTTTCATCTAGTATGACCTCCCGAAGTGGCAATTTCCAATCAAAAAATCGTCGATTTTGATCGTACCCACCGTACTATCTGGCAGAGAGTAGAGAAGGTTAGAAGCGCCATCTTAGAGAGTAGTGACGGAGAAGGGGTACATTGGTTTGCCTGCTGAGTGATATGAACCCGTCAATGGCCGATGGGTATGACGTCATTGGAAACTCGACATGCAGCCAACTTGGGTTTAACCGCTTTTGAAAAGACGCTGATTCGCTAAATAGTTATGGCGGCATTTAAACTTCTAAAGTAAGTCCTCCGAGCGTTAAAAAGCTTATTTGACGTACCTATGAAAGAAAATAATACGGTTTCCACGGGAAAATGTTCTCAAGGGTTTCCAGTAACAGGATAATTCGGTTTCTCGATGAATGACCTTCAGGGCTTGACACTATAACGGTTCAAAAACTAAAGAACGGATCCGACGGAAAAAAAATTCGGACCGCCCCTTGAAAAGCATTGGTCGATCGGTGTGCTGTACTCCAGTACATCCGACTGATTTCAAAAAGCGAGCCCTATAGGCACGCTTAAAACCCGTAACCGTGCAATTAAGACAGCAAAAATGACAAAGAAAATCCATCAGGACCAGCGCGGAGGTTTCCTCAATGATAATGTTCCGTCTAGTTGGTAAGGCGCAACGATACAACTATTCGTACTCTCCGGAATGCGGGAGGTATCACGCCACAATTGAAGGCGTTTTCAAATCTGTCAAGTTCCGATACCGGGACTGTCCTGCCGCACCTAGTATGGAGCACAAGATCGATGGAATGACGGATTTTAGGAGTTAACACAATATTCTTGCACACACATTCTTGTTTCAAATCTGTGTTTATAGCTTTTGCTCCCTTTGAGAATGAGCGCGTACTTCGCGGGAAACGTTTTGAATGTGTTTTCCATCTATTTAAGCCATTTATACTTATGTTTCGCAGTGCTTATTTTCTTATATTGTTGATTGGAGTTTCCATTACTTATTTCTACATTAAGCCAATTGATCATTTTTAATCCTCCCGGAAAATTACAAATTTACGATCCTAACTTGAACAAACTTTGACTATGTGGTTACGATGGCTAAAGTGGCTGCAGTAATGCAACATTCCTGTACACACATATCCGTGTTTCAAATTTTATTTTATATAGCTTTTTTCCCATTGAGAGTGACCGTGTAATTTGCAGGAAACGTCCTGAATGTGCTTTCTTCTTATTTAAGTGTTTAATATTCATTTTTTATTGTGTCTTCTTGTTATAGATCTTGAACAACCTGGCACAAATTAAAACGACTAATTTCGACGAACTGGATGATCCAGGGACAAGTTGAAGGTGAGTTATAACAAATTAATGGAACAAAGTCACCGGAAGCCCCTCGAACCCTGCTCGTGTGGACAATGCCTCATATTGTTTATTGGAGTTCCCATTATTTCGTTTCATATTTAGCCACTTGTTTATTTTTAATCCTCCTATGAAAATTACAAATTTGCTAAATACAATCCCCTGTGGATATTTCTTGATTTCGGAGGGGGACAAAACGCTCATTCTCAAAGGGAACAAAAGCTGTAAACACAAATTTGAAACAAGAATGTGTGTGCAGGAATATTGAATTACCTCCTAAAATCCGTCATTCCATCGATCTTGTGCTCCAAACTACGGGCGGCAGGACAGTCCCGGTATCGGAATTTGGCAGATTTGAAAACGCCTTCAATTGAGGCGTGATACCTCCCGCATTCCGGAGAGTACGAATAGTTGTATCATTGCGCCTTACCAACTAGACGGGAGATTATCATTGAGAAATCCTCCACGCTGGTCGTGATGGATTTTCTTTATCATTTTTGCTGTCTTAATTGCACGGTTACGGGTTTTTTTTAATACTACGGGCTGATCCCGATTCCGGGCGATAGAAATCTGCCCGGGAAGATTCAAATCATTAATTAATTTCTTGCTCGGATCAGGATGATCAGATTGCGAAACTCACGGATTTGGTCCAGAGTTGGATATATTGTTCCACATCACAAGACACGCCTTCTTCTGCAACTGTAAGTTCGGAAAGAATCCTCCTCGCTCGCGACAGCGTTGCCAGCTTGGAAACATGACAATTCCATAGGTGACATTAGAATTGAGCTTTGAATCGCGGTTTGAACTAACATAGACCAAAAAATTCGACTCAGCGGGTCATTTCCAAGCGGACTAGCTTGGTTTCGGCTCGATCGGAGAACTTTCGATTTTGACCCTAAAAATTTAGTCCATGGTACCCCTGTGGATTTTTCTCGATTTTGGAGGGGGGAAAAAATGTCTAGATTAGTGTCGAATCCTACGTAGTTTGAGGTGTAGAATCGATTGTGCCCGGTCCCGAGACTCGCCGGAGCTCCCTGAGCCGAGGAACGGTCAAAAACGAGTGTTTCTGGCCCTGTTGCAAAAGTGCGCTTTTGGTCGGTACCGCGGACTCGTGGAGCTTTTTCGACCAGAAAGTCGGACTCAGCGGGTCATTTCCAAGCGGAGTAGCTTGGTTTCGGCTCGATCGGAGAATTTGACCCTAAAAATTCAGTCCATGAATCCCAACTTGAGAACACTTTAAGTATGGGTCCACAAAGAAAAACCGCCCCGACCAGCGTGAGGGCATCTTCAATGTTAATCTTCCGTCGCGTCGGTAAGGCGCAATGATACAACTCTTCGTACTCTCCGGAATGCGGGAGGTATCACGCCACAATTGAAGGCGTTTTCAAATCTGCTGACATCTTATCTGTATCACGGCTTTAGATTAGCTGTTGTCACCAGATCGATAGAATGATGGTTCTCGCTTTTTATGTGATCATTGATCATGCTGATTCCCCATTTATGTTTCGATGCATGCACATCTGGTCCATTAAGGGAAAGAAGGTCAAAGAATCGTTGAAAATTTTTTTTAATAATTTGCAAAATAAGTTGTAAGCTTACAGTTGCGCTTAAAACCTATTTCGCAAGCACTTCTTGGCAAGTATATGGCGTGCAGATATTTAATTCCTGTATTCGATGAAAAAAAAGTATAGTCATAATATATCACTCGTTAGTAAGAAAATATTTTACCTGTTACTTTCTTCATGCTAATCATGAAACATAAGCAAGAATGGTGTCTCTCAATAAACTTTTGACTCCCTTTAACAGGATTAAAATGAAATAATTAACAAAGGAACAAGGTGTCGTAACGGGATTTCAACTTTATTTTTGAACTGCCATTGATCTGTTCAGCAGGTTATCAAACAGTATTTACAATGAGAACTCAATTCAAGTAATTTTATAGTACATTTATACAATATTTAATCTACAAGTTTGATGAGGGTTTGGGAGAAATGATAAGTGTGTATTCAAACTGAGTTTTTTCTTTAAGGTCACATAACTTTAATACCAAAGGATATGTTGCCGTAACATCTTACTCTGTGGACTGGGTTTATAGAGAGAGGATTAAAAAGTATTTCAATTAAAACGGACGCATTGCTGAGAGACATTTTTAAAATTATAAAATGAAAAGCTCAAGCTTTTTTGTATGTTTATGGATTTTTTTAACGCAAGTTGGATGCATTTCCAACTTAGTGTGCATACTTTTTCCGTATCCTTGAAATAGATGAAAAGGAAAACACACAGGATGTTCTCACATTTTACTCTTGAAGCTAGATCTCAAACAGACTCTGCTCGCTGTATAATGCATACAGCTGGGGACTATTTTATATGCCAAAATGCTGTAAAGCCAATATCATCCATGCAACATCTCCGTACGTATCTGCGATTGTTTAATTTTCTCTAAATTAACATTAAAATTTCCGGGATATTGAACAGTTTGCTGAAAAACAAATTTGCCCATTCCTCTATAATTTAACAATATATTTATTTGTGAATACATTCAACTAGAGTGTTAATATTTACTTTAAAGCAGAGGTCACTCACACGAGAAGGATTATGGATCGTATTTGATATTGGATCTATGTGTCGTTTGGTTCAAAACAATAGAACATAACCTCAGACCAAAATTTTAGGATAATAATCAGGAAAGCTGAAAATGAGAAATTTAGAAATAAGTTCACTACTCTTGGCCAATTAGAACTCATACGTATCAAAAATCTATCACAAAAAACCTGTTCCGTCAGATTAATCAATTGACTATGTTTATGTTTTGAACCAATCGTCATCGATGCAATCTCACTCGTTCGATGTATCGATACAACCTATTGATATGAAACTATATTTTCACGGGTATAAAGTGTAGCCATAAATCGATAGAGAAAAGTACACAAATGAGAATATGCATGATTCAAGTAAAATTTTCTCAAATGATCAAACTAATGTGCATGTGCCACAACAGCAAGCAATACCTGTTTGATTTCTTCTAAATTTCGAAATGATCAATCTTAAAGTACACTTTTTTAAAGGTACCAAGAAACTGTCTTTGCTTATATGCTCTCCAAGCAAAGTCCAGTGAATATTTCTTTCATAGAATTGAAAGAATTGGCAACGGTTCAAACATTTTGAACAACTAATTTTAGAATCCAATTGTAACTACAGCTTCGTCCACTTTAACGAGCGTCTGTTTTGTCGAACGTTTTCTGAACAAGTCAAATTTTTAGCAGAGTTTGAAATTTCAATTTAGTGACAAAATATCTAAAGAAAACAATGGATCGATTGAGCATTGTAAACTCGTGCTAATTATGACACAGAGTTTTTGTCTTTAAACACATCCATAAATATTTAATATCAAAATATTCAAACAAAACCGTGTCGCAACAGAAGTTTAATATGGAATTTAAGTTGCATGAAAGGCTCCGTTTATTTGTGTCGGGGTATTTACACAGGCTGTTTGAAAAAATATTGAGACATGCTATAACTTCAAAAGTAAGATAGGGGCTTATTTTTTGTTCATTAGCATTCTACTGAGACCAGAGACCAGTATCAACTCATTTGGTAGAAAATTTAAAAGTTATGACGGTTTGAAAAGCGAGTGTCGAGTGACCACCTACGACTATTAACAAGGATTTTTGCTCACCAAAATTGGTCTTCGAAACTGCTGTCCGATGCGATGTCACGCCTGAAACCAGTTAGAGACCCTGAAAACTTCTTGACGACATTTTAACGGGAAAAGGCCTTTACCAAGCGTACTTTTGAAGTCATAGCATTTGTTTCACTACTTTTTGAACGACCTTACCATCATTCTTCCTTTGAATTAGTCATAGCCTCTAAAAAACGTATTTAATGTGTTACCGAGTCCTTCTAACAAATTTGACTTGTTTAGAAATTTTATTCCGTTATAAAAGTAAAAGACCCATAAATTACATTTTTATTTCTGTGAAAAAATAAAATATTCAATTTTATAATATGAATAGTGGTTAATCAGTAGGGTGGGATTCAACAAAGATGCACAATGCTAAAAACGCATTAAGAATCATGAATTATTTCACATACATCACCCATTAAATCATCATGTGATCATACATTTTGCTGCTTTGCATTTGACGACGTTTGCCGCGCAATTTTTCCCTTTATATATCAACAGCACCTTTAATGAAAAAGGCTTATCAATAATTAATCTGAGATCGCTGCATAGTCCAGTTGTAGTCGTAAATAGTTACCAAGAGATTTCTCATTTTCTCTGGTATATAAAAATATTTTCGGTGAAGGACCATCGTCTACATTTTTACTAAATAACCTCTTATCACTATGACTTTTACTTGATTGATGTCACGAATCATTTATAATGGTAATGATTACTGAATTCCGGATCACATATAATCATCAGAAAGTCTAATGGGAAGTGGTGCTTAGTTTTCTGGCGATGTTGACCATTAATGGTGATAGAGACCGTTTCAGATAAGTATTCAGAAACTCTAAAAAAACTGTTAGACACTATATTTCAGGAAAATTCTTCAATATTGATTTCCGTAAAATTTTCAAGAAAAAGGTTTTTTAGCAAACGTGTATTTTTAAAGAGTAAATCAAGATTTTTTCAAATATTACTCTAAAGCTAAAATTAAATTTCTCCTCTTATCCTACTTTACCCACAATTTCTTTAGAATTATTTCCCTGACATTTAATGTGTGTACCTTTCTTCTTTCCTTGACTTCCCAAATGTTTATGCTCCACCTCACTGAAGGTGCTTTATAACCAAAGAATGCTTTTGAGGCAAATAAATTCATGTACTACAACTACCAATTTAAGCTTTGAAAAATGTAGGAGGATCGTTATGAAATCGCAAAACCACTTTTCCCTTTACTTTTACTCATTTCTCTTTAAAGTAAATGCCGCAAAAGGATTTCCTGGAAAACTAATTAAACAGTTTTTTATGAGGTGTTTTTTAAAATTAACGATTCTTACAAAAACAAATTTACAGTCATTGCATCTAGAAATAATTTTGATTGTGTTCACTTACTAGACAATGAATAATACTTTTAGACATCTGTTACTGGCAAAAAAAGTTTTCGTGATGATCATATACAACCCGGAATCAAGAATACTTTAGAATTATTTTATTTGCGTGCGTGAAGACGTCTATGAAGATTTTACAAAGTGGCAAAAATTAATTTACCTTCAGAGGGTGAATGAGGTTTGAGAACCTTCATATAAATAAATCTTTAAAGTCACGACGGAATTACGTTAACTCCTTCCTGAAGATGTAACTTCTGTAACAATTGGAATTTCACACTAAAAATATGTGCCAAAGCTAGAATATACAGTCAAAAAATTTTGATAAGTGTCTTTGTCTTTTGAAGGTATCTTCTCATATTACAGACAGTGGCGAGGCGTGAATGATCATGATCGGTATTTCTCCATTTAAGTAAAGAATTGATTAAGAGGGTGTTTGTTGCAAACGTCCTGTATATCGATCCTTTTTCATAGATTTAAATGCCAGATAAATCAAAATATCGCAAGCACGCCACACTACTGATCACAGTCTCAGATTGACTGGACGAGTTACTTTCACCATTAACAAGCAAAATTTTCCACCTAGATCCTAGCCACATGTGTTTTGTTTTGTTTTTTCGTGTGTTATCTTATGGCTTGAGGGTTCCATTTTAACTTCATTAATAATACGTTCAATTCAGGTACCTAACTCTTCCGTTAACGAATTTATTTGAATTTCATAAGGAGCAGGGGTTGAAATCATGTGTTTTTTCAAAATTAAAAAAGGCTGTTTGTGAATTTGTGACACTGAAGAAATCATCTCTTTCTTTCAAAAAAAATTACAGGGATGTTTTAGGTTTTTCCGCTTCATTCTCACACCATTATCAGTTTACGGAATGGGAAAGTTTATTCCATGAAGTCTAAAAAATTTCAAATTTGTTTGACAGGGTTTTTATTCCAACGCAGTATGTCAAAGAATGTCATCTTCGTTCTTGTAAGTAACTAATGTTGAGTTACATTTTACATGTTCAAGAAAATTCCTTAGTTAAAGTCATGGATTTTAATAACATCCCTTAAGGTACCATGATAATAATTCAGATGTTTCGACTTCCTCGAACGTCACCAAAATTTTTCATTTTTAAAATTTAAGTAGGTTCTAAAAACAATTTTCTCTTTAACCTCTGAATGAAAGCAATGCTTTCTTAGCGTTCACACTTCAGAATATGCCACTGCGATAGAATCAAGTGCGAATTAATAATGCATGCATCTGTACTTAAATCTAAATATAAATCAAAACAGCTGACACCCAAATTTAACGGAGTAACTATAGCAGGTGTTTGTACTACGAATTACTTCCAAAATACCTATGAATAAGATAACTTGAAAAATATAACTGTTGGAGATTCTATTTTGGAATTGGACAAAAGTGATAGGTGATCAAACAGAACTAAATCTTATGGAAAATTGAAAATGTACACTGTTTAAAGATTGGAGTATATGTATCACTTAGCATAACAATTTGAAAAACCTAAAAAAAACCCATTCTTCACTTCCTTTGAGACCATTCACAACTGTGTCTTCCACATAACCAGGCAGCTATTACTTCCACAGTCACTTCCACTATTTTTCATCTCTCTCTATCTTTCGCTAGAGATCTGATCATGTTTTTCTGAAATTGACCAGCACTTTGAAAGTCGTAGATCGAGAACTAAGAGTATCTATAGACCAGCGCTATATTGTCCACTACTTACCTAATACTTTAATATACTTAATCCCTATTTGTATTGATGGTACCTATGTTTTTAAATGAGGTTGAGAACTACCTAATATCTCGTCAATATCATGGAGAAAGAAAAAAAACATTTTTGTTTCAAAAACAGGCAGGGTAGGTAAAATGACGTCACTTAATTTTCTCTACGCTTCACACCCACCGGTGTGAGACAAACCTCCACCCGCTTTGAAAAAAATCCATGCTGGGTTTCAATTCTAGATCGGCATCAGCTGGACGCATTTCTGCCAAACGGAACTTTGTACAATGTGACGTGACTCCTGTTATTCATATATTCTTATGGGTCTCAGGGCTCATATCTTAATGCACATACGATAGTTCCGTTTAACAGAAATAAGTCCAGTTGTGAAACAGTGAAGTTCAGTAATGCCATTTTATCCCCCCTCTTGTGGGTCCAAAAAATCAACCGAATCTTCTCGAAAAAATTAAACTATGAAATACTTCAATGGCATTTTCTGGGCCTTTTTTATTTATTTTGTCGGAACTATTTCCAGAGATCTACTGGGATGATTGCCCTGTGTTTAAAACTTGGGGATTGGTAGAATCATTTCGACGAATTTCTAAAGGAAGAAGCCAACACCTCATCAAGTTTGAATTAGAAAACTTGGTTTGAGGATTCATTATTCCATAAATTTGGATGTAAAACTCAATTTTAATCCCCCCTTTTCTCATACTGATCATTTTACTAGATTTCAATGATTGAAAACAGCATTTTCTTCCTCGAAAATTGAATAAATAACTCTCACCAGCTCAGTTTTGTTCTAAAATCTGGCTTGATTCCTTCTTACTTATTTACTTCCGAATTTTAAATCATGACGATCCACGAGAAGGGAAATTCTATTCCACAAAGGCAACATTTTATGCCAAGTCCTTCGAGTTGAGTTGTATACGTCACACAGTGGATCGAGTTAGTGGGAGAGATCGGACAAAAATTTGAAACTTTAAAAGCTTATAATTCCGTTGAATCAAAACATTTAGATTTTAAAACTGGTTCCACTGCTTTCTTCGTGAACTTTCCTTCTGGAGGCTTCCATCAAAATTTACAATGTGACGCATTAGACGTCGAAATTTGCAGTTTTAGTCAAGAATTTCATGCTTGACCTCTCTGATTGTTTCGATCCACTGTGTGGCAGTTGGATTTTGAGATTTGGACGGAGACCCCGCCTAAAGCCCTACCTTTAGTAAAATTTGTGAGGGGTTGATTACGAGGAGCATATATGCATTTTAATCTGGCAATTTAGTGGCCCGGGTAAGACGGATTACAGGTGAACAGCTCTAATAAGAATTATTCTAACTGCAGTTCACATTGTCAGATTTTCTCTCCAATTTTATTTTTGAGGTTTTTTTATGATTTTATCAGGGTAATTTTGCCTTGACATTTTGAGAAAAACTTCTTAGAATTATAGAAGGTATTTCAAAATCATTTCAATGCATTTACTTGCTTATAAATTTTATGAATAGTCAAAATATGAAAAGAAATGGGCAACGTCAAATGCAGTTTGACAGAGTATGGACCAACCCGCTTAGCTTTAATTAACTCACAACTACATTTCCTGAAGTGTATTCATCGAACCGAAAGTTCGGTTTGAGATTTTTAATCGGCTTTCCAGCGTTTTTCGCACCAACATATTCGTGGAATAAACCCCCATTCTCTGGTATCGTTTCTTCAGTATTTAATTTTTATAGAGTATGATTACTTTCACGTGGTTGGTCACATGTTTTGAAATCTAAAACGCAGCCATGTGCTGGACGGCCTACTGGTGATGTGAATATTATGAGCTGCCCGGTTTAGTTGAAGAATGGGTGCTACCAAGAGAGTGCCAAATGAGCACCATAGAGGTACAGATGGTGGTGACGAACAGATAAATGTACATTTTCGCGTCGTATCGATCGGATGTTTCCAAAGTTGGGTCTTGTTCGGCATGAAGTAGTACGTGCTGCTCCATCTCTAGATCTCAATGTCTAATAGGCCGATGTGGATGATGATGGCAATATGCAAAAAGGAACCAGAGTTTGTTGGTAAATTAGAAGGAGCGTGCCCTGTAAAAAAAAGTAGCTCAGACGATGTATGCCACTCATTTAGATCAGATTTCCCTGAAACTTTAGACATTTTAAATCGCCGCCTGCGAAATTGTTCCAAAATTTGAGGCAAAAAATTAGGGCCTATTCTTCCGAATTTTGCAAGACGTTTATTTTGACAACTCATAGCGTGTACTTAAACGATTTTATTTCTTACAGTGTAACTTCGAATATCATTCGAGACAATACGTTCTATCAGCAGCTGAAAAGGTGACCTCCATTTTCCTTACAAACTCGGTTTCCTTGGCATAATACTATACATATATCGTTGTTCTCAGACAAAGGAACGTAAATCATTCCAATGATGTATATTGACTCAACCAATTTTAATTTTACACATGGATACAGAGACGAGAGACCCTCCATTGTTATATTGGTAATGGTGGAAGCTTTAACTTTTCGGGACTGCAACACCCACCTGTTGACCTAACTACAAGATGGATGTTGAATAATAATTTGGGTATTTAGTTTTGCAAACATACCGTAATTTTGGCAAGCTTGTTTTGCTCAGTACGTCACCATAAGCTAATCATCCACTTAGTAAGTATGATGACTGTTTCTCCCTTATAATTGTCCATTAGGAGGTGCTGAATCTCCGAAAGTAAAAGTTTCCACCTGTCGCGAAAAGAACTGAAAAAAAAATATGGTAACATTTACAATTAGTTTACTTACGTTTCACACAGTGATGCTTCTTGGTGAAAATAACCAGGATAATATTAGTATTCACCAGAACTCAGGTGATTCTTAACATAGTATGGTAAATGTCACCATAGAGTCTTGTGTTTTTTATCCTATTCGTATCACTGTGTCAGAGTATAGTAAAATCTACCTTATTTTTTTCTCTCAGTGAGGCCAGTGAAAGGTCTTTTGTCTCTGCACGGATAAAACATTGCAATTGTCTTCAAAATTTTACTGATTTCTATGTGTAATCAGTAGAGGAACCGGTAACATTTTCAGGTAAATATTCTCTAAGGTCTCCCTGTAAAATTGTAATTTAAGAGTGAAACTTTGGCAACAATGAAATGAAGATACGTTCCTTCATTTAGGAAACGACGAGACGTCTTTGTGAGGACAAAACCCCAAAATGACCGCCTCGCCACCACTCTCTGTATTTTTTCTACGGGTGAGCACTTGGGCCGGAGATCGAG
Organism: Bemisia tabaci; assembly: GCF_918797505.1. Taxonomy (NCBI): domain Eukaryota; kingdom Metazoa; phylum Arthropoda; class Insecta; order Hemiptera; family Aleyrodidae; genus Bemisia; species Bemisia tabaci. The sequence continues at coordinate 25,816,434 of NC_092801.1, read as the reverse complement.
CCTGCACGCTGCCCTGCTTAGGAAAAACGCCGTATGACACATCAGACGTTGCCAAATTTCCTTCAAAAAATCAAGAATTCTCAATAAAATTTGTGAGTATTTCTCTCCTGATTTTTCAGAGGATTCCGTTCGTAATTTGGACTGCATTTTGCAATTTGGAACTATAAATTCTGACTCTTCTGGAAAACCACTCATGTGCGTAGAGAAACTAATGGCACATAAGTTGTTTTTAAACCGGGCCAGAATTTATAGTTCCAACTTGCAAAATGTAGTCCATTCAATCTAAAAAATATGAAAAGATCAAGAAACTCATAACTCTCTTCAAAAATAATTATTTTCCAAGACGTGATTTGGCAATATTCGAACACGCCGATCATACGCCGTTTTCGCTTCTCACGGCAGCACGCAGCGAAGGCATCAACTGCGTCGGCGCATCACGCGGCAAGTTTTCTGGGCTCCTCGGAAGGTCTCCAACCGGTGAATCACAGGACCGTGTCCAGAGTTTCTAAGGATTGCAGCACCCGCTCGTCCCGCGAACACCATTCCACTAGCTCGTCTATCGTCACCACCCCATCTTTGTTTGTGTCTATCAGCTGAAACAGGGAAACATTCTTTTGATACAAGTGAACCCAGAAATGGACTTATCAGTTACGTATAGAGTCCCTGTATACCCAGAGTTAAGACAACTCACTTTTGGTTGGGCTGAAAGTGGCCTAAAAAAACCCCAATTCTGATTGGTTCTCGTTCATGGAGGCCGAAACGAGTGCACCAAGATGGCGGTACCTCGAATGTGAACAAGAATAATGAAAATATTACCTAACTGTGGTTTATTAAGAGTAAATTGTTATTTCCATCGGTCTAAAATGAGAAAATAGATTTTCGTTTTAATTGATCAATTTGTTTATGTTGTTGTTTTTGTGTGACAGACATCGCAGGATTCCTGATCCTTATCCCTCAATATCGTTCGTTTAGGTGCACTCGTTTCGGCCTCCATGGCCAGCCAAGGCCGGCTGCCAGTCAGCTGATAATCGAGTTGTCTTAACTCTGGGTATGAAGGGACTCTAGTAACGTACAGTGACAATATATTTAAGAAACCCGCTTGCATTAACAATCAAAGCAACAAGTGAATTTCCGCGGGATCGAGGGATGTGTTCAACTTTTTCTAGAGTCCCTTTATACTGAGAGTCAAGACAACACCCCCTCATGGAGTCACAAACGGGAATAAAGATTACAGAAATTGAACGTTTCTTGTAATCTTTTATCGGCCCGTTCTCAGATTCCTTTCTCCGTTCCTTCTCTCATTCCGTTCGTTCCTTGCCAAACCCGTAATTCCCCGGTCCATTCTAGATTATAATCTTTGCAATCGGTGAAAATGTAATCTTCATTCCCGTTTGTGACACTGCGAAGGCCTAAAACACGGGAACCAATCAGAAATGGATTCACGTTGTCTTGACTCTCAGTATAAAGGGACTCTAACTTTTTCAACCAAATCGGCAGAGGTTGCAAATCAAAAGAGAAACATGCTATGCTGAGGTCAAGAACTAAACTCTGCAGTTGATGTATGTATTTTTTCCAACGTGTATCCGCATGTATCCGTTTTTTAATGAGGTGGGTCGAGAATTTTATATATGATCGTCATTGTTGCCAATATGAAAAATGAAGTAGGCCGTTCTGCTGAATGGACACGACCACCATCTTTTTCCTGTCTCCTCCTATCCCTCCTCTTCCTTCTGCTCTTTTTCTTCCTCTAATTTTTCTAATAATAAGTCTTCCAGTTCTGAAATAGGAGACCTGAGGCTCCTTATATCGTCCCCTTCCGGCCAAAGTATTACAAGCACCATGCGACGTTTCAAAATTTCCGCCACCACTTTATTTTTTTACTGACAAATCATTGGTTAAATCTGTTTGAAAATCCCACTGAGTCTTAACGGCAGCACAAAGAAAATTCAGCAAAATTTTCGGACTGCCTCGTTGAACAATTTCCCTGTGAAAAAATAAAATCGCGGCGTAAATTGTTAAACGTCGCATGGCGTTTGTGATATTTTGACCGGAAGGTGGAAATATGCAGCGCAAATAGTACTCAAAGTTACCACATCAACTCTTCGTAGGTCACGGTCGGACCATCATAAAACGCCTTCAAATGCGTGTGATACTGTGCAACACATCAGAGTTGATATAGTTGTATTCTTAGGTTGCAACCTAACTCGAGTGAATTGCTCTACCAAATAAGGCATGTTAACCTTTTAACTGCTGTATTTCAAGTTACCTCGAATGATTTTTGCCTTAATTGCCTATGAAAAAAATTTAAGGTTAAATTGATCTTAAAAAAAATAGAATTAACACATACATGTGGCCAAAGAGAAAGGGTCACCATAGGAAAAACCTGTTCTTGAAACTTTTATAGTTTTTAAGCGTGCCCAAAATATACCAGGAGGTATTTTTGGACGGGAAACTCGATTTTGAAACTCGGGAGGTGTCGATATGTAGAAGAGGGTTAAAAAATGGCTGTGAGCAGTGAGCACGGCGCAATAAAGCGCCTTAAATCCCTCGGATAGGCAAAAGCGGACCCTTAGGAGCCGCAATAGTGGTATTCGCGAGTAACGGACCTGGAATACCCTCTCGACGTGCTCTTTGGCGGTATTCTCGTCTATCTGCGGCTCGGTGTTGCGGCCGAGCATGTCGTAAATGGACACGGCCACCATTTCCATCTCCTTCTTCGTAATGAGACCGTCTCCGTTCAGGTCGTAGAGCCCGAAGATCCACTGCAGCTTCTCCTGTACACTCCCACGGGACACCTTTGACAGGATCCCAAGGAAATCCTGAAACATCAACAGCTATAATTAGAGTTTGAAAAAGTTCCTGTACATAATGCAATATGCTATGAGCAAAGATGCGACGAAATTTTGTAAATTCAAGACGAAAAGCTCGGGAGTTTTCGATATTTTAGAAAAAATTACTTATGAAATCTACGGATTCTCTTTGTTCCTTCCTCTTCAGATGTTTCATTATTTAAAATGTTAAAATTATGAACAATTCTGTGGTTTAGAACATGCCGAAAATTTTAAGATGAACTCAGAATAAAAATTCTGTTTAAATGATACTATCTTTTTTTTATCACTTTATTAAATATCTACTTCTTTATACATAATTTTGATATGTACACGTCATTTAAGCAAATATTTTCTCCTATGCTATTTAATCTACATTCCTTATCTACTAGATCTTAATACTAAATCTACCTTCATTCTACCTAAATTCTACTTCAGTGTTTGTCTACCGATTACATTTTATCGAAAGCACAGGAGCGAAAGTGCCGATTCGGGATAGTTGCTTGCAAAAATCGCTGCCACTCAAGCGGTGCGAAACAAGTTACCGCCCTCATGTCGTTCTCCTCGTGCAAGCTTAGGCTGTGATGTCCGTCCATAACATTTGAGCCACTTCCTTCCTGTCAGAGTGCCAATTTTCACTGCATCACGCTTGTCCCACATTTGGGTTTCAATCACAACCATTGCCAGGAACCCACCCCCTCCCCCTGGCCCTTTCACTTCTTTATCTCTTCTGGCTTGACTTGGAAACATGCTGAGCTGATCTGCTGTGCTAAGGAAAAACGCCGCATGTACCTTCAGGCGCTGCCAAATTTCCTTCGATAAAGTACGAATTTCCTGGTGAAGTTGGTGATATTGTTTGCACTTTATTCTCAAATATCTAAAAATTTGAAGGAAAAATGTGCGCAACTTCCTTCCAAAAGGTCTCCTACGTCCTAGGTCTCATTAATTACCAATTTCACCATGTAACGCCGTTTGCTGGTTTTTATTTTTATTTTAATTTCTTTTTTATTTTTAATTTTTTAGCAGTTGATAATGGTGCCGTAAGGTACCAAAACGTCCTGCCTTGTATTTTGTATTTTAGCCTTGTTTCCGCATTTTCCTGTGTTTTCGATTGTCGTTTTCGTTTCGGGCTGCTTTTACATTCTCTTTGTTGTCCACTTCCTTCCAAAATTAACATTTTATCGGAGGAAATTTGGCAACTCTCGAATATTCATACGGCGTTTTTGCTTAGCACGGCAGTGATGTGTACCGCGCTAATCAGAAAGGAACCAAGCCACCTCAGCTATTGACAAATTCAATCGGGCACATTCATTTTTTTACATGAAAACGTCTGTGCGGATTATTGTGCGAATTCCAGTGAATTTTCTACAGAGTGCGAGGCAAGTTCCTTAACATTTTCAAAAGAATCCGCAAATACTTTCTCTTGTAAAACAATAAATTGAGCAATTAAGTTTGGCAATACCTAATGTGGCTTGGTTCATTTTTTCAAACGCGACCCATAAGAAGGTGTAACTCATTTGAGCAATTATCCTCAATCTTGTCGCAATTTTATCTTTAGAAAATCGCGCTCGATAAAATAGGAGTTTTATAAAAATTTATCGCGATAAATCGCCGTCGATAAAATCGCAATACATTCTCCGATCGAATCGCAACTTGTCGCGGTCACTGCGTGGGTATGTGCAAAAAGAGTTTTGAAAAAACGCGTATCCTGTGAAAAAATTCGAAGGAGCAAACGTTCTTTTTCATCAAGATTCTTTTTTTAAATAGAATCTTCCTCGCTCATGGCAGCGCGGCGTCCACTTTTAAATGTTAAAACCTACTTAGAAAAATTGACGGAGGGAAATGGGATTTGCAGGTGAACTCCTTTATTATCGCAAAAAAGTTTCACTTTTTTCAATCCAGAGGGCGCAGCTGTGATGATTTCGATTCACTCGAAGCTTTCATTGTCAGGAGCAGAGTTTTTAAAATAGGTTCTCACAACAAGACTGCAGTTGAATTCGGATGAAAAAAAAGTTGGTAGGTAAACTTAGAAGGAAAATCTCATTATCTGATGACTAGTGTTGCGAAATTTAAATATAAATGTTTCTTCGTGCGGAGGATCGCCAAGGATTAGTCCGGAGAAAAGTTGCGAGTAAGCGATAAATTTTAAAAAGTTAAACATTCGGAAGTCTAGCGGAAGTTCACAATTCGAGCGTGTATTCTCAGGGTTCATGTTTACCCTTAATCAGAAAGTTTATCGTGCCCAAAGTCTGGCGTGAGTAGATACGGGGCATGTAGGACATACTGTACTGAACGTATGGCTTTACGAGTACGGCTAATGTACCGAAAATAAATAAAGAAACGAATTATAAAGCAGCAGGAATAAAATATGAACTCACCTCGAAACTTATCTTGTTACTTTGAGAGTGTTTAATGGTATTGAACACGTAATGCGCATACTGCGTCGCATCTGTGGGAAAAAAATGAAATATTAAAACGAAATTTTGGTCATGAATGATTGAGTTTCAAGTACATACCACTTCTCCGATAAAATATTAAACTCTAAAAGTCGATCTGCCGCAGAGTCTGTCCGTGCAATTATTATTTTCCATGCAAAAGGCACACACAATATGTGTTAGCAGCGCAGAACGCGCACTGGCGCCTACAAACCTAACGGGATACTTCACGCATTGCGCAACGCGTGAAGTATCCCGTTAGGTTTGAAGGCGCCTTATTGACGGTGAAACTGCAAAAAGGCGTATCTCGCTATCGGTGTTTTGAAATCTCCGCTCCAATTTTATTTTTTAGACGGAGACCGAAACAAATGTACGGCTTGAAGTCTTCACAGAATTTTCTTCATGAAGAGAAGAAAAATCACTGAAATGTTTAAAAATTGACGGTCAGTATTTCTCCATGTAAAAGATAAAACGTGACTGGAAGTATGCAACGCCGCAAAGTGAGATATGCATTTCTGCAGTTCCACCATCGATATAGACGCTATTATGTTTTGCATTTCAATGAGAAGATACACGCTGGATTACTAGTTTTTCTTCATACTTATTATTATATACTTACTTATTATTATACTTCATACTTATTAGATTATCTGAACTAATTGTCATGGGAACGTAGTTCCCCATGATATTAGAATCGTTCCGTTGCTTTCGCTATGGGATTCCCTATACCTCTGCGACCTTGAGCGTTTCGCCCAGTCTCCGATTTTTGGTTGATTTTCCGATGTATCAAAAACCGTTGTATTTTTTAGCCAATCATGTCTCTACGTCAAGTTGTGTTGATTTCTAAAATTCGCTTTCAGCGAGTTTTTTTCCACTTTGAGATGTCGTGTCTGACTGGTAAATCTGCGCAGAACCACGAAGTTCCGTTTTTAGGCAAATTCTTTTTTTTGGGAGGTTTTCATTGGCTATTTTCCGCCATCAGTTTTCTGTTCGTTGGTGCAAAAGATCGCCTACCTCGTTGCTCTTGAGAAGCCGCTATTATCCCACCTCAAATTTTAAACATAGATATAAAGAAATAATAACCATCGTACAAGGCGGAAAATTGTTCTAGACGACCCGTTACGGATATATGAGCCAAAATCAGAACTCGATTGATGGATTTAATCCATGAATACAGAAATATTGCCTCAGTTTACTGCCTCGATCGTAAATGCATGCACGGATGAACCTTGTGACACATGAAAGCATAGGCAAACAATGTCTCACAGAGAAATGCGCTTAATCCGTTGTCTGTTAACAGCAGTGGCCGGATGTCAAGGTCGTCTTTTGTGAAGCCCCGCTCAGCGTTCGAGATCACTTAACTGTTATATTTTCTCCTACCGAGAAGGAGTGACGAGATAGCTCAGATGCTTGAGACGCCAAGTTAGCGCCTCCTTCATATCCTTTTTGTTGCGAGCGGGGGTTCGAATCTCGTAGACGACAGTTAATTTTTACTGGTTGTATTGAATGTTTTAGACCAATTATCTAACAATAATTAATACTTGGCAACTTAGGAAGCACAAAGGTCCCTTATGATGCGTATTCGGGCATATGTGTATAGAGTAAAAATATCATACGTAGGGTGTCCCAAAAGTACCGGGACTGGTTCTGTAACTTCAAAAGTAAGATAGATACAGACATGATTTTGGTCTCATTTTGAAGATCAACTCAATACCTATCGATTAAAACCTAGATCAGCTCAATCGAATAAAAATCGACCGAGTTCTGACAATTTGAAATTAGTGAGGAAAGTTTACCCCTACGGTTTTTAGGAAGATTTTTCGCTTACCAGGATTCAAAAAGTTAATATTCGTATCCACTTTCCTCCGAATCTTCCATAACTTCCTTTTGCTTTTCAAAGTACCGTCCATCAAACCGGATGCACTTTTTCATGCGCTCTTGCCACTTATCCAACATTGTTTTCCTGAATTCTTCCTCTGGGATGGAGTTGAAGAAGTTTTGAATTGCATTCTGGATTTTTGTCTTTGATACGAATCTTCGTCCGCGAAGCTCCTTTTTAAGCGTAGGAAACATCCAAAAATCACATGGAGCCAAGTCAGGGCTATAAGGGGGATGAGGGATTGTTTCAACTCCATTTTTACTCTTAAATTCACGTGTTAAGCTCGATGTGTGAGGCCGCGCATTGTCTTGATGGAGTATCCACGAAGCTTTCAAGTCCGACCGTTTCCGGGAAATGTGCATTCTCAACTCCTTTAGTACTTTGCAATAATACGCACTGTCAACTGTTGTGTTTGATGGTACAAAATGTTGATAAATGACACCTCGAAAATAAAAAAACACAATAAGCATCACTTTATCGGCCGACTTTTCGATTTACGGCGATGAAGAATCTTCCTTAAAAACCGTAGGCGTAAACTTTCCTCGCTGATTTCAAATTGCCATAACTCGGTCAATTTTTATTCAATTGCGCTGATCTTGGTTTTAATCGATGGGTATTGAGTTGATCTTTAAAATGAGATCAAGATCATGTCTGTGTCTATCTTACTTTCGAAGTTACAGAACAAGTCCCGGTGCTTTTGGGACACCTTATGTATACTTTACGCCGAAAAAGCGAACCTGAAACTTAAATGCGTTAACTTCCGAAAACCATATATAATCCAACGAAAATAAATAATTAGTACATAACAGCTTTCTTGTATGCAAAGAAAATAATTAAAAATGTTAAAAAAGAGATGTCAACCCAAAATTACATAGCCCCTTCAATTCAGAAGATACTACAAACGAACTGTACCTTAACATTTTCATATCCCAGAAGCTAACGTTCCCATGATGAATATTGCCATCGCTAGCGATTGCAAAATCCAACTTGTTTTATCCTTACTCCTATTAACTATAACTGGATTGCATTTTGCAAAAAGGAACCACTAGCATTGCAATGTTGCTAAGATTGTGCAACTTCTTTTGTCTTGGAGGAAACACCCGATTATTCATTCATAGTTCCTATTTTACTCGCTAAAAACTGTAAATTTAAGACAAAAATTACCATCTAAATTTCATAGTTTTTCACGATTTCCGAAATTTCATTGCAAAAGATGCAGCTGCACAATCTTAGCATCATTGCAATGCTAGTGGTTCCTTTTTGCAAAATGCAATCCAACTTAAAGACGAAAATTACCTTTAAAATTTTTGCGTGATTTCAGTAATTTTATTGAATGAAAATAAGATACACAATCTTAACAACATTCGAATGCTCTTAGTTCCTTTTTGCAAAATTCAATCGATATGTTGTTTCTAAAATGAGCCGGAAATACTGGTTCCTTATTGCAAAATGTGGTCCATTTTCCCTTCGTGCATTAAACCCCCCGGGGTTGGCGAGACGTTATTAAAACCTTTCAAGGCTGTGAGTCTCCGAACTAAAATCGGCAACAATGCGGAAATAATTGAATGTTTCGTTTATTATTCAAGCCGCAGCTTGCGGTCAGTAACGCTGCCAATCTCCGAAGAGTTCCAAGAGGGACTCTCATTTGAGCTAATGAGGTTTCATTCAAAATTTTACAACATTGGTGGCGAGATGCACCCGGAAGCTGCGCTGACCGCAGGAACTTTCGCAAAAGTTCGATACATTTTTAAAAGCTCGCTACGCTGGCTGAAATCCCGGAGACCGCCAGTGGTGATGATCGATTATCGATATTATCCCATTTGAAGCTATAGTAAAGTATCGATTAGTAAGATGACCGTGTTTATCGATCCTTTTACGTAGGTTTAAATGGTAGATCAATCGATATATCGCAAAGCACGCCACGCCACTGGAAACCACTGACGCGATGATCGAAGACGATGAAGAAGGGTAGAGCAATAGGCTATATAAGGAGCGATTATAAATTAAAGAACACTTCGAGGGATGCTGCTAGGGAAAAACATCATATGAACTTCCGGACATTGCCAAATTTAATGCGATAAAATACGATATTTTTGGAGATACTTGTGGCTATGTTTCATTAAAATGTTCAGGTAATTTTAATTAAATAAAAAATAAATTTGGAAAGTTGTTTACTCGCATATTGTATCTATGTATCGCAAAACGCTCTGGAAGTTGAGGCCGTAATGGAGGGGATATCCCACGCTATCCTGAGAGTCCATTAATATCAAGTCAAACCCTCCATGCAAAGATAGGGAGCTAATACATTAAAAGGGTTGCCACTATGCTTGGGGACTTAAAAACTGAAAAAATGGCAACCCAGCTAATTTAAATACTTCCTTTCTTTGCATAGGGAGTTTGATATTGGACTATCAGGAAAGAGTGGGATATCCGCTAGCTTACAGCCTCAATTTTAGAGCTTTTTTTGAGCTTTGGAGTTCGTTTCAGAGAAAACCGGATTCACCCTCCTGAAAATTTTTCTTTGGAATCACATTTAAAATCGCAAATCTCCCAAAAATGCAAGAGCATCATTGAAAATATTTATCTTTTAGTAAAAACTATAGAGTTGAAACAAATTACTTAGTTACGTCCATATAGTGTGGTTCATTCTCCATGATTTTACAGCACGGTTCCAGTTACATCAAAATCAGATCAATTTCCTGTGAGCAGTATTTTTTATGAGATATTGCAACCGTTTTACCCGTATATATGAAACCATTAGAGAGGGAAAATAAACGAGGGAGCACGTAGCGGTATAAAATTAGGAATCACAAGGGAAGTAAAATTAATCGAAGTGTTGCAATAGATGCCCTCTCTTATTCTTTGCTTTCTATTTGTTTCTACGGCCGGCGGGAAAGAGTTAGAGAAACGTACAACAGTAGCGTGGCGTGCTTTGCGATGAATCGATTAATGCGCCATTCAAACCTATGATAAAGGATCGATCACGAGATCGTTCATAACGAACACCATGATTATCGATTCTTTCCTATAGCTGCAAATGGGAATGTATCGATAGTCAATTATTACGCCTCGCCATTGGAAACGTAAGAAGCATTTTTTGATGGGAAGCTTTTATTAGGGTCAGATTGCGTGTTCGTAAAAGGAATACGAGGGAAATGAATTTTGATTGGGGATATGTGATGTAGATCAATATAGAATTTCGGCTCTTTTTGGTTTCGATACGCGCAATAACGTTATGACCACAATACCTTTATCCCTCTTTAGATATCAATATTACATAGTCCTTTTATACGGAATTCTCTCCTGAGACTTTATCGTTTAACGATATTCAATCCTTCTTTAAGCCTGTTATATGTATCTCGCTTTCAAGATAATAAGGACCGCATTAAGCAGAGAGGAGCCAAGACATATCAGCTATTGCCAAATTTAATTGGGCAGTTAAATTCCGTACATGTAACCGGTTGGGCGGATTTTTGTGCAATTCTCCGTGAGTTTCCTGCATAGTATGAAGCAAATTCCTTAAAATTTTCAAAGGAATCCGCACAAACGTTCTCTTGTGAAAAATGAAATTGCCCTGTTAAATTTGGCAATAGCTGATGTGCCTTGGTTCCTTTCTGCTAAACGCGGTACATACATGATAGTATTCTGGCTTGTAACCTTTATGCATAGCCGTAGTTGTATTTGGCTTGAAAAAATGAAACCCGCACGAATCTCCTTCAAAAAACCCGCTATGCAATTCCTACACGCAGAATCTAGATGCATCTTTCAGTTTTTTTCCCCGCTTTCATTAAAACATATTGTCAGTGATCTTAATGAGATTTGAAATTTGCGGCAAAATTTCATAGATTTACATGAACTGCACTTTCCAAAAAGGAACCAAGAGCATTTCAATGTTGCTAGGATTGTGCAACTTACATTTTTTGCAATACAGTTACTGAAATCATGCAAAAAATTAAATTTACCGAGGAAATTTTCGTCGTGAATTTATAGCTGATTGGGAGTAAAGATAAAACTTCTTTAGGTGATCAATTAATATTTGCAAGGTAAACATGGATGCACAATCTTAGCGAGATTGGAATGTTCTTGGTTCCTTTTTGCAAAATGCAATCCATATAATGCTCCTAGCTATCGATGGTCCGCTGATAAAATTTGTTATAAAGAAAAAAACAAAAAACAAAAAAAAAAAAAAAAACAAGAGAAAAATATTTAAGAATTATTCCAAAAACTCCTGATTTGCCAAAGGAAGTTCAGCAACGTCTAGAGGCTCATACGACGTTTTTCCTCAGCACGGAGGCATACAATCTTGTACCAATGTAGTTTCTTCTTTAACTTCCTTATGGAGGTCCTTCAGAGAGAACTAAAACCGTAACAAGATAAAGACGCATAAGGGAGGCAAGTCTACAAGGAAGACACATGGCGAACATACTGACTGTTCCCATCTTTAATAACTCCATTCCTCATATCATAGTAATCCCCCACCCCTCCCGTCACATAGAGCTCAGACTACACTGCCGCGCTAAGAAAAAACGCCGTACAAGCCTTCGGATGTTGCCATATTTCCTTCAATAAAATTCAAATTTACAGACAAATTGTGAATATTTTCATACAAATTTTTCCGAAAATTTTGTTCGCACTCTCCTCAAATTTCTGGAAATTTGAAGGAAAAATATGCATAACTTCCTTCCAAAATGAACATTTCATTGGAGGAAATTTGGCAACCCTCGGATGTTCATACGGCGATCTTCCTAAGCACTGTAGTGCACTCCTGCCTTGCCTTGGGGCATTCCGGAAGATGGAATGTATGTCTCCACGTTGATGCCTTGTAATGAAGCAGCTCGCAAACTGATAGCCAACCAATTTGTCATATTTTCCCCTCCGGCGCTACATGGCGGATGAGATGGCGAGGGGGCGGGGAGGGGGGGAGAATTATCGTCCGTGCCGGGTCAGAGATCGCCGAGGAAATCAAAAGAATGGTTGGACAGGATTCCATCCTCCTGGGACATGTCCGACTTAATTGATCTTGTGTGAGAGTCCTTTAGGGCTATTTGGAGGACGGTTAGATCAATTAAACAGCAGTGCGCTGAAGGACATGAGAAATTCTGGTTGGACGTATTTCAGCTAAACGGAACTTTAGACGAGTGAGAAAGATGGGGTGTGCTCTGAAAAAATGTATATGAAACGATGCAAAAATGGGCGGGACTCCTTTTGTGGAACTGTGAAAGCGAGATTTTACATTCTACCAAACGGAACTATGCTGCCATTCTACGGGAAAACGCCGTATGAACCTTCAAACGTTGCCAAATTTACATTTCCCAAACACGAATTTTCTGGTAAACATATAAACATTTTTCTTTCAATTTTTCAGATAATGGAGATTTTGCATGTGTGAGGATTTTGCGATTTAACTGTTGATTCTTACGTAAAAGTTCGCGAAAAACACGATGGTGCCACTGGTTTTCTCTGAAATCAACTTCCAAGCTCAAAAAAAAGCTTTCAAGTTGAGGCCACAATGGAGGGAATATCCCACTCTTTCCTGAAAGTCCGATATCAAACTCCCTATGCAAAGATAGGGAGCATTTAAATTAGCAGGGTTGCCGTGTTTTCAGTTTTAGAGTCCCCAAATAAAGTGGCAGCCCTGTCAATGTATTTGCTCCCTATCTTTGCATGGAGAGTTTGTCTTGATGTAGAGGTGGACTCTCAGGATAGCGTGGGATATACCCTCAATTTTGGCCTCAACTCGGAAGCTTTTTTTGAGCTTGGGAGTTGATTTCAGTGATAACCATTGGCACCATCGTGTTTCTCGCAAACTTTTACGAAAGAATCAATAGTCAAATTGCAAATTCCTCACACATGCAACATCTCCATTGTGTTTGCAATTTCACTAAAGTTCCTGAAAATTTCAAGGAAAAATATTCATAAATTTCCTTAAAAAGAAACATTTTATTCAGGGAAATTTGGCAACTCTCGAATGTTCATATGGCGTTCTTCCTTATGAATGACCGCAGAATGAGAGGTCTCAGGCAGGAGCGTGGCGCGAATGATCGATTATCGATATTTTGTCATGGGAACGGAGTTCCCCATGATATTACAATCGTTCCGTTGCTTTCGCTATGGGATTCCCTATACCTCTGCGACCTTGAGCGTTTCGCCCAGTCTCCGATTTTTGGTTGATTTTCCGATGTATCAAAAACCGTTGTATTTTTTAGCCAATCATGTCTCTACGTCAAGTTGTGTTGATTGCTAAAATTCGCTTTCAGCGAGTTTTTTTCCACCTTGAGATGTCGTGTCTGACTGGTAAATCTGCGCAGAACCACGAAGTTCCGTTTTTAGGCAAATTCTTTTTTTTGGGAGGTTTCGATTGGTTATTTTTCGCCATCAGTTTTCTGTTCGTTGGTGCAAAAGATCGCCTACCTCGTTGCTCTTGAGAAGCCGCCATTATCCCACCTCAAATTTTACAAATAGAAATAAAGAAATAATAACCATCGTACAAGGTGGAAAATTGCTCTGGAGGACCCGTTACGGATATATGAGCCAAAATCAGAACTCGATTGATGGATTTAATCCATGAATACAGAAATATTGCCTCAGTTTACTGCCGCGATAGCAAATGCATGGTGAGATGAACCTTGTGACACATGAAAGCATAGGCAAACAATGTCTCACAGAGAAATGCGCTTAGCTCATTTCTCTTATAAGCAACAATGCGTGAAGGTCTCTTCTGATAAGTCCCGCCCATTGCTCGAGTCTTTTGTATGCTATTTTTACTCCGTCTCACGTCGATCCGTTATCGCCTAGTTGACTAAACCGCCGCAATTTTTTGTTAAAGTGCGGGCAATAGGCGATCGGGAGTTCGATACCCGACGATAGGTGTTACTTTTTAATGGTTGTGTTGAATGTTTTAGACTAATCATCAAAAAATAATTAATACTAGATGATAAATGTACGAACTTTTTCTCGTGAGTTAATATGTTAAACAAAAATACTGGAATATACCTCCTTCATATAATCAGCCACATGTTCCCCCAAATTAATGACGTTATTTTCTTTTTTCAATAAAGTTAATTTGCATTCAACGTTCGTAAGTTAAGCAAAAATAGTTGATACAAATAGAAAGACATGAAAATAGTATGTCTAACATTTCAGTTGTTTTTTTTTTTTTTTTTTTTTTATTGTTTGTTTTTTTGTTTTTTCAATAAAACAAATTGACTGAGACTAGAATCATTGTATCTCTGAAGACAAAAGCTAAGTTTTTTGATACAGAAATACTAATATATTCATCCTTTATATAATCAGGGAGATGTTGACCCAAATATTGATGTATATTTTCTCTGTTCGCCCAAATTAATGATGGTATTTTCTTTTTTCAATAAAATTAATTTACATTCCACGTTCTTAAAGCAATATTTTTTCCAAAATTCAGCAAAAAATAACAATTTATACCTACGCAAAAAGTAAATAAATAAATTAATAAATAAATAAATAAATAAATAAATAAATAAATAAAGCAATGACATGAAAGTAGTATAGGTAGTCCACATCTAACATTTCAGTTACATCTATTTGAATGAAAAAAATGGGAACTTAGGAAGCACATAGGTCACTTAAGATGCGTATTTGGGCATATGCGTAGAGTAAAAATATCATACTTTACGTCGAAAAAACGAAACTGAAAGTTAAATGCGTTAACTTCCAAAAACCATACATAATCCAACGAAAATAAATAATTGGTTAATAACAGCTTTCTTGTATGCAAAGAAAAAAAAATTGGCCTCCGGCCAATTTATGCGCGGCGCTTCGCGCCGCGTACCGGCGCTACGCGCCGGCATTTGGGGGGCTTCGCCCCCCCCATCCGCTTAGCGGATTGGTGCGGGGACCGCACGGGACTTTCTCGCTCGAGCCGGCGCTTCGCGCCGGCATAGACACTTTTACTGGAATATTTAGAAAAATACTGCCAATTTTACAAAATCATAAAGTTTGATTGGAATTTTGATCACAGGATAATAGTTATGAAATTTTTATTCAAACCACTGAACTTTATTGTAAATGTCTTCGCGATATGTGATGAATTCATATATTCGGCCTCAACTTGTTGATTTTATGAGGCATCTTCAATTAAATATGTAATTGGTTAACAAAGTCTCCTGTCAAAGATGGCGATCCGTAAAAATCTTAGCTTTTCTACGATTCATTAGGATCCATTAGATTCATTGACATCATACTTCAGATACGATTTTATATTATAATCTCTCCTTAAGCACGGTCAAAAGCCATCAAATATCTACTTGAATGGGTAGAATGACTATTCGATGTTCAAATAGTCTTAAATCTAAACGGTTTTCGCTTAGCATCTCCCAAATTTTAAATTTGGCGGGCGAATCTACCTGCTGGAAGGTTCACCACACGCCCGCCAGGAGCGCCATCTCCTTACCGCGTATCCCTGTAATTCAAAGCGAAAACAATAGAGAGCGCTGAGAGCGCCATCTCCTTCAACCAAACCTCGGGTTCTAACAATTTATAACCTCCTTTATTAAGTAACAAGCATTAAATCAGTCATATTTGTGCCGTATTATTATATTATATTTGTGCTTAGTACCTCGTAAAAAGGAACCGCGAAAGATGGAATCTGCCGGGATTCTAAATTCATTAACAACAAACATATTAGTATTTAATAAAGATGTAAGTGTCAGTTCTTGCGTCAGCTTGATGACTAATAGTAACTATATGTATATTGTAAGTACTTACCTACCTAATTAGTTGTCTAATTTTGCTTGGTGTATACCTACGGAGTAATTTTGGAAATAGTATATGATGCATTATATAATGCATTTGAATTCCTAGGTTTCACCTGACTCAAAGCGTTTGCTGCTATTATCTAGAAGCGTTCCGACTCATTTATCAGAGAATTGAGCGTTTCCTATCGGCCCCTCTGCAATTATGAGATTAGTCCAAGAATCCTTTAGGAACTTAAATTAATGACTCAGATGGTGCTTTTGAGCCAACTTTCAAAGAATTAAAGGCATTTTTTCAAAATCTACAGTCCATGAGCTCTCCGTGTGACCGAAGTGCTCTCCTCGCTATATGACGCGTAACCCTTCAATTTTTAGTTTAGTCCAAAGACCTCATAGGAACTTACATTATTGAACCAGGTGGTGCTCTTATGCCAACTTTCGAAGAAATGAAAGGCATTTTTTTTTCAAATTTACAGTCTTTGAAAATGAGTTGTTTGTGTGATGTCGCAGAGCAAAGTGCCCTACTTTTGGGCCTCGTAATCCCTTGAATTTTGAGATTAGTCCAAAGATCTTGTAGGAACTTAAATTAATGACCCAGGTGATGTGCTTGATGCCCACTTTTAAAGAATTAAAGGCATTTTTCAAAATTTACGGTCCCTCAAAATGAGCTTTCCGTGTGATTTTGCTGAAAATGGACCTTTAACCCAATTTGACCCTAGCCCCCCCAAATTTTAGCGTACCCCAAAATCGTTGGACGTGCATAAGGAGACCATAAATATGGTGTTCTGTGAGAATTTTGAATGAAATCGAACAGATAGATTCTGAGATATCGCTGTAGACAGATTTGGGGGACGCCGGACGGACGGACACACATTTTTTCAAGTATGGTTATTTTGACTCCTGGGACCTTAAAACGTCTAGAAATGATGAAATTTCAACTTTTTTTTTTTTTTTTTCTTGGAGGATGACAATACTTCCTCTCTACCCTAGGGGAGCGAGAAAGTAAAAAAATTAAAAATGTTAAAAAAGAGATGTCGACACAAAATTACATAGCCCCTTCAATTCTGAAGATACTACAAACGAACTGTACCTTAAAATTTTCATATCCCAGAAGCAAAAGTTCCCATGACGAATATTGCTATCGCTAGCGATTGCAAAAACCAACTTGTTCCTATTTGAATCCGTGGTAAAGAATCGATCATTAAGATGATCACTGCAAGCACCCTGTTAATCAATCCTCTTCCATATGTTTAAATGACAGATTAATCGATCTATCGCAAAGCACTGCATTTCTCCGGGAGAAAGGCAACGCGGGCTCCTCTCATAATCTGCATTCAATCTGAGCCTTGAGACCTGGCGCAGCACCTGCACATATCCGGGAATCCCGCGGGATCAGGGATGGAACGAGGGTCGGGGGAAGGGGCAGCGGGGGGGGCAGGGGGGCAGGGGGGCAGGGGGCAGGGGGGCAGGTATAGCCGGGGGCTCTCAAGACGCAGCGTGCGCCGCGTCCTTATAATTCGCCAGCGGTAGCGACTCATTGGGTTATTCAAACAAGATGCAAACAAAAGCCGAACACGCTCCACGCTTTATTTATCTCCTATCAAATAAAAGCGGAGCCAATCAAGCCCCGGGCTCCACGAATGCCCGGGCAACGGCTCCTGCTCCTCGATTGTTGAATCGATATCGAATGACCTTGATCGAGATATAGCATTGTTAAGATAGGGATTTATCGATCGGAAGCATTCGATAACGATTCAACGATCGACCCGCAGGTTGGAACTTCGCTTCGAATCGAGAGAGCGGAATATTGACCGGATCGATATCTTGCACTGAAGAAAAATTTCGGTGTATTTACCAAGAAAACGGTAAAATTACCAAGGAATTCAGGATTCTATTTGATCCCAGTTTTTTCTTGGTAAAATTACCATTTGTGGAATTGGTAATTTTACCGAGAAATCTCTGTAAAATTATTGAACTTTCTCGGTAATTTTACTGGACCTTGGTAAAAACGCCAATATTTTTTATCGACTGTGGTAAATTACCGAGATAAAATGGCAAAGTTACCGAGAATTGATTACCAATAAAAGTGGTATTCTTACCTGAAAAAAACAGTAAAAATACCGGTATTTAGGTAAGCTCACCAGTCTGTCTTGGTAAAATTACCAATAATTGGTAAAAAAGTAAGATGGTAAAGGTACCAACGGACCTTGGTAAAAACGCCGATAATTTTTTTCAGTGTGTTATCCTCCATTTAAATGTACGTAAAGTAATCGATTCTCGGTGAGGCAGCTTGCCTGACCTAAATTAATATTTTTAATGGATTTAAACGGAGGAAAACAGCGCGGTCAACTTGCAAAATTGTCACTGCTCACGGCGATGTCAAAAGTACGTCCTGTGTGAATGAAAAACTGAATGACCCCTTATCGGCTTTCACTTCCAAGCATTACACAATAAAAAGGGACATGAGGATATTTTTAGTAGTTATGGCTAAATAAATGGTACCTACCTCCTTGTGGAAAAAATTGAGAGAAAATATGCTTGAATGACTCCTCGTCGACCATTCCTGTCGGGCATTCCTGAAAATATTAAACCGCAAGGTGAAAATTTTGATTCATACTTAGTATTTCTCCCTTACTCGTTTCAGTTTTGAAATTCGATTTTGTTCCCTCTAACTTTTTATTACTATTTCCTCATCTGGGAGGAGCCACTTACATGCTCTTAACACCGAAACATTGAATGTTGAGATAAATTAAAACTTTGTCTCAAAGTTAAATCTGCTGTATTGTCCAGGAGGATTGAAACGCCTTCAATTCGAGTGATACTTCCAGCTTTGCCGGAGAGTTCGTTTAGTTGCGTGACCTAACTGAACCAACCTAATCTGACTTGCAATCAAGATACGTATTTTTGGCGCGTATACGTAGTATACCGCCTTTGCGATCGTTTCGAACCCTGCTCGATACAATAACCGAGTCCCTTAGTTCCTTACCGAAAAGTGACTACCGCGAACTTCTGAGATTTTCCAAAGCGTGTAAAAAGTTTATTTATCCGTCAATAATTATGATTTAAAGTTGTTTCTCATTCTGGGGCTCGCTAGTTTATGTGCAGTGAATACCAAGAGTCTACGTTACTTGGTTTTTTTAAAAAAAGCCTAAGAGTACGACGCGCTGATTTAAAATATGCATATATAAGCGGAAGCAAGCGAACTGATTCGAGGATGGCTGACCAGTTCGGCACTCCTTGAATGAGAATTTCACTCACTCCGTTTTGTTCAAAACGTTGCTTTGACATATCTCCACACCACTGTTATCCTTTTCAAAAGTTGGTACTCCTTGCTCTGATAGCCGGGGCCAGCAGGATAGTGGTAAGTGCAATCTGTGATGAGCCTCGAGACTCATTAGACCATTTGCTAAACCTGGCTCATACAGGAGTCCACTCAGCCCTCTCGTCCCCACGCTCCTGATCACTGCGTCGGCGTCACGAAGAACAATGGGCCTTGGGTCCCAACGCGGCCGATACCCGTACCCCAATTACTCACGCTTCATTAACCATTTCACCGTCACGCTAGGATTCGTCCAATTTTCAAAAAAAATTGTTTCGCGTGTATTTAGCAATTTTTTCCTTACTCTCCGTTAAAACACAAATAAAAAGAGACCTCATTCATAAAAATCGGCCGAATAGAAGAGAAGTTACAGTAATCGAAATCCGAAGAAATCAACAAAACCTCGACTTCTCGATACGAAAAATAAAATGAAGGGGAAAAAAAGAAAGTATAAATTACAATTAAATATAATTGACCTCAGAATTTGACAAGCAATTCATTTATATACCTAACGCTGAAAAAACTGGGAGAAATTACAAAAAATTCGCCTCTTGCAAGGGGCTTCTTTGTAAGAATTTTGACCTGAAGACAACGGTCGAATAACAGCAGTACTCCATACAATACACGGTGTGCCTGAACGAGTTAAACATTTTTTATACGTCCAAATCGAAAAATCGTTATATTTTTAACTACAATGTCTCTTGAATCGTTTAAGCCAAAAAAAAAAAAAAAAAAAATTCCGTCGAGATTCTGGAACGCAAAGCCGCTTTAAAAGTATTCTGGGGCTATAATAGCTAAATCACCGGTAGTAAATCCCGTTATATTATTAAAAAGAAATTGACTCCATAGTTTAATTCCTTAGTTTCTTGAATACGATTATTTTAAGAACTTAAACATTTATACCACCAATTTTAGCCATGGGGTGATTTCCTGAGAGCCGATAATATCACGAATTTCTCATAGAACCCTTCAACAGTGGCTTGCTTTTTTGGCAGCCGATTCGGCCATCGAACCGGAGTTTAAATGGAAGCTGATAATAACCCAAAGCTCTGAGAAAAATTTTGAGATGAGTATAAGAACGGTTTGTTGTAAGTAACGAGGAGAGGCGGGCAAAGCGGCTAAAATCCGATCTAATTTTTACAGTTTTTCTGTTGAATTAATGTTGCCGCGGGCTTCTGACTGTGTCCACACATAGTTTCTGTTCAGCATATCGATACATAAGTATTTACACACGTAGAATCTAATTTTCACGTCGGGGAGTCGACATATTTTGATTTTTTCGATTTTATACGGAAAATTGATGGTTTTTCGGGATTGAAATTATTATTGTTTCATGAAAAATAAATGCACCCAAAATGACTATAGCATATTGATTTTTACACATTTGCACTCACGAAATTGGTTGGTAAATTCAACGAGTGGGTGCATCGACCTGGTATATCAAGTTTCTGCAATTTTTTACGGCAAATCAGTAGATTTTCGGGATGTAGATTGCTTACTTTCAATTCATGAATGAATAAAGCAACGACATGGTTGAACTTCTTTGCATGGAAAGACGTTTAAAATAACAAAATCAAGACGTCTTTAATGCAATTGCATTTATATCGAGTCAATTTCTTTTCAATAATATAACGGGATTTTTACTACCGGTGATTTGGGTATTTTAGCCCCAGAAAACCTTTAAATCGACTTTATCTTCTAGGAGTTCGACAGAATTTTTCCTTTCTTCGCTTAAATTATTCCGTAGCACTTTTCTTCAAGAATCTGATAAGATTTTGCTTGAGGCAGATCAAAAAACTTAAATTCGATCGAATAGCTTTCTACATTCACAATACACGGTCTCGTCAAGGTGCGTCTTTGACCTCGCAGTGTTGGATCGTGAATTCTCTTGTTGTGCTGTTTGCCTGTTTTGAAATCTCTGTAAATGAAAACTAAAGGGGTTGATATGTGCGAGTTAATGACGCGCCTTATCAACACATTGTGTTGGAGTTCACTGCTTGTTTTTTGTTCATTTTCGAAATCAATTTACCTTCAACTAATATAAACCTTGATGAAGACGTGCTTTTTAACACTGATGTGTTGAAACTCCTTGTTTCATGATTTTAGACGGTCTCTTGAGAAAGGAAGAATATTTTTGCTTCTCTACAGATAGGAGGAACCTAATGGATTATATTTCCGATTATATTTACAGAAACTACTCATTCTGGCTTATTTCAAAGGGAAATAAAGGCTGTTAGTTTCCTTAAGCAGCTAGATGCTTTCAAAAATGAGCCAGAAATAGTCGTTCCTTGTTGAGAGGAATATATATTCTATATTTCAAAACTCACTAAAATTCAAAACTTGCACACAAGCATTTTTCAATTCATCCAACAATTTTTGACAAATGCAGGTTTTACATATGGTCTCTTGTTTGGTTCATTTATTGTTAAAGACGGGAGTAGGGAGGAATAAAGAGGGAGTAAAGAGGAATAAATTAACTATGCCCTTAGTTAATAATTCTAATGGACTTGTAAAAAAGTCACTGCATTTCAAAGGAGGAAAGGATATAAAAATATCTGATGCTGATGATTATGCTCCCAAAAATGACTACTTTTGCACACGATGCGTTGCTCTTGATACAAACGGTTTGATAACCGAACAACAGTATCGTGCAGAATAAAGTGACTCAAATATATTTAACAGTGGCGTGGCGTGAATTGCGATGTATCGAACGTTCTAACATTTAAACGTATGGTAAAGACTCGATTATTAAGGTGTTCGCTGCGAACACCCTGTCTACCGATCCTTTTCCATATGTTTAAATGGTATAACAATCGATATATCGCAAAGCACGCCACGCCACTAACTTACGGGATACAATTTTACTGTCAAGAAGAGAATATTCAAGTTATATTGGATTGCCGTTGAACTTGCAGTAAGTATGTGATTGGGGTGTCTAAAAAATATCAAACAAGATTTTTGGTTGTCCCTCCAAAGCTTGAGTAGGAACAAATATTATTTCCATCCCAATAAAAGTTGGCATTTTCACGTATCAAAGTGATACACTACGATGTTGGTGAGATTTGATTAACGCTGTGAGACTCACCTGTTTAAATCCTCTGTAAATAAGCTGGATTTCCTTTTTCGTGAATTTCGTGCTTTTGGTGAGTTTACCAAGTTCCTCGACCCTGTACCTCGACACGTGAATATTGAATTCGTCCAGCTCCTCTTCTGCAACAGAAATTCAATATCAATTTTAATTGATTTGTTTGAGGCAACTTCATTTCGAACTTAACCACTGAGAACCAATCCATGAAAAAACATAGTTTTATAGAAATAAAATATTACAAATTAACATCTGTTAATTTGTTATCAAGTGTTACCACTGAAATCTGTTACCTCATCTGAAATTTAATTATGGCCTTTGTGATTTATACTTTGTGACCCTGAGGATGAAGCGCTTGCTTCGAAAAGCTTCGATCGGTCAAAGTTTTTTAATAAAACGTAAGTTTTCTTAACGGAAAATGTTACATTATTTCTAGCACTTGGCTACACTCTAGATACCAATATATGCAATGCTACTACACTTTAGACATTGTGTAATACAATGTTCGACTGTTCGCTGAACTTGAGAAATAAAATAAGTATACTTATATCTAGAATATTACACATTTGTTCTTTTAAAACTCTATTTGGAGATATGTCCGTTATGCTAAAAAAAAGTGAAAACAAGCGGGAAAGTTCTAATACGTGGGTATTAGAGAAGCGCTCAGCGGTGAGCGCAATTTTAATGAGTTCCAGATTTAATTTACTACCTATTAACTGAGTATGTTAAAATTTGCAATAATTAAAACATCTAAAATTGTGCTTCCTCCCCCCCCCCCCCGAAAAAAATCCAAGATCCATAAGAAAAATAATGATCCATTACTTAAGTACCGAAATATTAATACATAAAAAATCCTCGATTTCTCATAAAAACAGAGAAAACTATTACGGCTCCAAAAAAATAACTTTTTTAGATCATTTGAAGAAAATGTATCAAAGATGAACGTATCACTTAACGAGGCCAAATTAATTGTTTTAATGATGCCCTAATTGGACACGTAAAAAATATTAGGTAAATAAATGAACGAAATATAAATATTAATAGGTAAATGATGAGACAATAAACGAAATCAATTAACTGCAACTGATTGTGAGTATTGAAGGTAACTTTTCGCGAATCGAAGGCACCACGTGTCCGCTAGGTTGCAGCACACTACGCTAAAACCTTCTAATGACTCATGATCAGACACAACCTTTCCTATGTTTATTGTTTATGCTCTATGATACTCTGTCTTCGTGATAACAGGATTTCATACAATACAATAATCTAATACGTAATTACGTAAATAGAGAAAGAGAATTCTTGCAATACCAGAATTACAACCAGGGTAAACGGAAATTACATTCATTTTTTCCTCCTCATATTATGTTGAGCCTTAGTGAAAAATCTTTCCCACTTTCCTTCCGCAGTTTTCCTTCTGACAGCAAATTGTTAATCATGTTCTCCTGAAATCCTTGCTTTCATTTAGTAGATTCGGAATTTCTCATAAATTTTAGGAATTTAAATGCGTTTACAGAAATTTCTGGCCAACCAAAGGCAGAAGTTGCCTCTACGCCTTAATTTATAAAGGTAACTTACGTTCTGTGTAATTAATAAACCATGCTGGCCCAAATATCTGAAACCCTCTACTGTGATAACATTCGAATCAGTCACTGTTACTGGGACAGTAATATCTTCAATGTAATCTATAGGGATATTGTAGGTATAGGTATATCGTAACAAGTCAACAGTGAAACTAGCAGACCATGTATCTCGTTTGCGGTGCTTAAAAATCTCCGCTCCCATTTTATTCTTTTGACAGAGAACAAATCATTTTTCCTCCTTGGTTTTCACAGAGTTTTCTTTGCACAGAGAAGAAAAATTGCAGAAGTTTTTATAAATTGATGTTGGTTGGTTTTCCGTGTAAAGAAGAAAGTATGAAAGGAAGTCTACAACGTCGCAAACCGAGATACGGGGTCTGGTAATTCCACCGTCCAACTGTATTTTACAGAAATTACATTGTGAGTATGGAGCTGATCACTAGAATTACTATGCATAGATATGTACCTAGGATAAGGGTGGTTGCAACAGTATTTGTCATGAATGGTCCATGACACCTGCAGAAAAGATCGGTGGTTCCTGAGTGATGATAAGAGGACTCGTAGGTTTCGTTGAAACGCATGATTCTCATATGTATCTGTAGAGGTATAGAGTTTTGGCCTGCTGAGGAGTTGAGTAAATTAGGAGCCATTGCTCATAAGCTGACAAAGTTAGGAGGAAACACGATGAAACTGTAGAACTTTTGATACTTTGAGAATGTAAACAAAGACTCAACCTCAAAAATCTTTCACAATAATATTGTGTACTCAATTTCCAAAAACTCTATGGTTCATGAATTTTTTAATCAAAGGTAAGTAAAAGTTCTCCAACTGGCTGAGAGATGGCCGTAGTGATCATTCGACGAAATTCTCTCTGGCCATTTTACCTATTCATGGAATCAAGTAAATGTAGGTCCCCGTTTATTAGACGATGCGACGCATGAAAAAATGCCAGGCGAAAGCAGTATCTTTTGTTATTGTAAGTCATAAAATCAGGTTGTAGGTAAGAAAACTTCCTCACACATGGAGGTGATGTAACTTTCAACCTCATCTCCTACATAGTCTGGTGGAACACTTATTATCGTCTTACGGTAAGTAATGGAGAAACCTTGTTTTATTCGTCTCAAAGCGAGTCCTTAAGGAAGGTTATTTACCCTCTTTACTGAAAAGTAGACAACAGGCCAGTTGAAATTTTGCTCTCATTGAGCGTTCAAATGTCTGTGTTAGGTCTGCGGAGATAACACATAAGGTGTCTTGCAATGAATCTGACGGAACCAAATTCACCAGAGAGTGAATGAGTAAATGAGTCATGAAACCTAGAATTTTTAGTACAAATAAGAAGGCTAACACATACCTTTGTTATGGAGCAATGTGAGAGGTAGAATGTAGCGGTTTCAGAGTAGAGTGTTATAAGGAAGATTTATGAAACTGTCGGTGCCGCAAAAAATCTTAGACTTTGAAAGTACACAATTTTCTGCTACTTCAGATATCTCAGATTTTTTGACACCTAGTTAAACTCAATAATTAGAAGTTGTGAACTGACAGGGATGTGATGACGACATCGCTTTGAGAATAACAGATATTCTATGATCAAGGATACACTCGAGCGGTCCTTTTCATAATTTGCAGCGATGAGGTGGTGACAATTACGAAGGTACAAATCCCTGCGCTTGAGCTGCGCAAAATGCTCCAGTCGTTTATCTATGCTATTCAGCATAAAAATGCAAACCGTGTTGTAATTGGTGCTTGAGAACAACTGTGGTACACTAGTATAATGAAGCATTTTGCATGTATCGCAAATGGCAGATCTCCTACCTGACATACTTTAATTAACCCAAAAACACTAAAACAGTCTCTGAGGTAGCATGATAATTGGTCAAATAATTTCACAGCATTATACTTCAGAAACTTTCACAAACTTCACGAGGTGGGCAGAACGAGTCTGAAGACAAGACACGACATACTTTGAATAATTCCAAAATATTATGCTTCAAATTTCAGACAATTTCACAATCTTAAATTTCACAACACAATCTTAAACGAGGCGGATGGATTATGGAATTAATTATGGATGGAGGGAGATGGACGAAATATGAAAACACAAAGGAGTAAGCGAGACGCGAGAAGCAAATACGGGAGAGTAGTGTCATCTGATCTGAATCTGAATCGCGGCTATGTACCTACAGAAAATGAACATTGATCTTATTAAGCCAGAAGAGGGCCAAAGACGCCAAAACTCATGAACCAATTAGAGAAGGGCAAAAGGATGGCAAATACTCTCCAGTACCTAGGTCAAAGACACATAACCTAGATGTAGGCGAATTCTACTAAGGTCTCCGAATAAGGTTATCACCGGTGGAAAAGTTTTCGGAAAACAGAACGCGAATCTTGAACTTTCAGAAGTAATTATAGGATAACTATAAACCGCATAGCAAAGAGAGTTTTAGGACTGTTATTTATTTCTTACGCTAATTTGCATTTAATCGTATTCACAGAGGCATAATGAGGTAATCAAAAAAAAAAAAGTAAAAATGGCGTTTCGTGCATCGATGAGTTGGTGCGCCATTTGATCGCTTGAGCGCCCTACTATACTAGAGCTCTAGTGGCAAATCGAAATCAAAAAGCGCCGCCTATCGGCTGAGCGCTTAAAAGGATGATACCCTTATGAGCCTTGAAAATTACGCAGAACCAAAAAACTGGCAAAATTCAGAGAAATGAAAGCAGAATCATGGTAAGAAAAAAAAATCGCACTAAATGAAAAAATCGATAACTATTCTGCCCTCATTTCTCTGAGTTTGGCCAATTTTTTGGTTTTGAGCGATTTTTTAGACTCATGCATGCGCAGGGGCGTCCTTTTTTTGGCTAAAAATTCAAAATCTGCCAAGATTTTTGAAACAAATGAAACGATGTATCGCACGCCAGTTCGACTACGCCAGGAACAGTAACGAATCGCCTTAAATGTATTTAAGGTTGCAGTTTTATTCGCGATGTTTGAAGATGAAGACGAGAGCACAGAGCCCCTTCAATTCTTGTGCTCTGCATCCCGCATAACAAACGAGCAAATGTTAACAAAGCGCATTATTCTGTGCGTGCATGCAGACCTGTCAAGTGTCAAGTATCTGCGGTCCCTAACATTGTCGCCACTGAATTGAAAAACTTCGGATTCTTCCACCAGCGGCACTGCGAAATATTTTTGCGCACAAATTGGTGGTATCGGTGGCCCGTTGCGAAATAATAATCCTCTCTCATCTGGCGTTATTTCATTATTTTCCTGCAGCGTCCTTGAATTTGCAGCCGCTGCAAACTCCCATGCACATTCAAGTGTCCTTGTCTCCATCCACTCGCCCACGAGTAACATCTGTTTTATTTTTTATTTATTTTATTTTTTTGATGCGGTAACATTTTATTAGATAGTTACAACTTGAAAACTAGGTCGATAGCGACCGCAGCCAAAATGAGAAGAATAATTTCCCATTTACAATTATGGGTCTGTTAAAGCTTCAGCTAGAGGGAAAAGAGGAAAAATTAGCTTACAGAAATTGGCTCAAAAATCACGATGAGCGCATCGGGAAAGTTCCAAATACACTTCTGGCTTCACAATCTCTTATATTCGCATGAGATGAATATTAGGTTAATTTTTCTCTCCTATTGCGGCTTGTATGTTCTAAAATATTCCTCATGGACCTAACTTCCACAACCTCAATCCTCGTTACAATGGGTCAACTTTTGGGGCTCCAATATATCCTAAAACTCGCCGACGAATCAGAGAGTGGCACACTTTTACTGCAGCAATGGAGATGTTGCGTGTGTGAAGAATTTGTGATTTGACCGTTCATTCCTATGTAAAAGTTGGCGAGAAACACGATGGTGCCATTGGTTTTCTCTGAAATCAACTCCCAAGCTAAAAAAAAGCTCTCAAGTTGAGGCCAAAATGGAGGGGATATCCCACCCTATCCTGAGAGTCCACACGGAAAAAAAGAATTGCCGATTCAGCAATTCAATTGCTAAAAACAGTGAGTGCAATGTTTCAACGCAGATTTTACAACAAAAAAATGCTACTTTAACCACATTGTAAACTAATTTAACCACGGGGGTGGTTAAAGTTGCATTTTTTTGTTGTATAATCTGCGTTGAAACATTGCACTCACTGTTTTTAGTAATTGAATTGCTGAATCAGCAATTATTTTTTTTTCCGTGCACCTGTACATCAAGACAAACTCCCAATGCAAAAATAGGGAGCAAATACATTCACAGGGCTGTCACTTTATTTGAAGACTCCAAAACCGAAAACACACGGCAACCATGCTAATGTATTTGCTCCCTATCTTTGTATGGAGAGTTTGTCTTGATGTAGAGGTGGACTCTCAAGATAGCGTGGAATATCCCCTCCATTCTGGCCTCAACTTGAGAGCTTTGTTGGAGCTTGGGAGTTTATTTCAGAGAAAACCAGTGGCATCATCGTGTTTCTCGCCAACTCTTACATAAAAATCAACAGTCAAATCGCAAATTCCTCACACATGCAACATCTCCATTCTCTCCCGTAGGTACTCCAGCTATCGGCTGATTATTTTCTTAAATAAAATGATTCTCTCTCCCTATACATGTTTATTCGCGGTGGATCCACGAGTGAACGAGAAAAGAGAGAGGAAAATCTCGGGCGTGTTCTTGGGAGGCAGGCGGAGAACCGGAAACCGGAAACCGGAAGCGCGGAGGACAGGAAATGACGCGATACAAATTAAAAAGGGCGCGAGGCGGAAAGAAAGCTCGCTTTTTGTTTCAAGCTCCTCCGAAGAGCTGACATTGTGCCGGTCTTAAAGTATGTTAACTGCCTTCCTCGCGCGCGCGGGATGCCGCCAAAAACACGGCGCGTTTACGACTCGACACAACTGCAATGGTGTCAAGTTGCGTTGAAAACACCACATGATTACTGTCTAATTTAATATCATCAAATTTTGGCCAAAGTATCACAGGTAACATGCGAAGTTTAAAAAGTTTCTCACTATGTTGTAGCATACTGCACGATTTTTTTAAAACTTTATCGGCACTATGAACCATTTTTTTTACACAGTTCAGTCACCTGAAGATGGGCGGCCTGCCCGAAATATCCACTGTGCGTAAAAAATAATAAAAAAGTAAGTAATGTAAGTATAATCGGTTGTTGATAAAATTTTAATTTATACAGAAAAAAGTGTAAAAAGTTTCTGCCTCCACTTTATTTTTTCACACAAAAATCGTTGGTCGAATCGGTCCGAAAATTTCACTGAATTTTTTTTTGTGCTGCTGATAAAATTCAGTGAAATTTTCAAACAGATTCAACCAGAAATTTTTCTGTAAAAAAATAAAATGGCAACGGAAATTTGGGAGGGTCGCATGGCGTTTGTGATCCTTAGGGCGGAAGGTGACGATAAGTTTCTTGGAAGTACAAGAGACATGAGACTCTTGACAAGGTATGAATCGGACTACATTTTGCCATTCGGAACTATAATTTCTGGCTTATCTGTAAACTTACGTATGTGCAAAAGAAAACTAATGGTTCATACGTTGTTTCTAAACTGCGCCAGAAATTACAGCTCCAAATTGCAAAATGTAGTCTAATTGAAGCACAACGATGCGAGTTTTCTCTTCAAAATTCCACACGGAAAACGAATCACACGACGGGAAGTCATAAAATCAATTCTTGAACAAGATATAAGTGTTCACAATTTACATTTGTTCAATGGCAGAATGGCGGTCATGTTAAATAGGATGACGGAAGAGAGTCTGCCAAAGAAGGTGCTTGATTGAGTTCCTCCCATGAGGAGACAAAGGGGATGCCCAGTGAAAGAGGGGCGATAGGTGGTTTCAGATTAAATGAGGAAGTGCCAACTCCCTGACGGGTTGGAAGGACCGAGCACTGTGGCGGTTAGGCGTCGCAGAGGGCCAGAGGGCACTGCCTCTTTTCAATGAACGAAAATATTGCCAAAATCTTCCGTAAAATCGGAGAAGTTGGAGAATCGATCAGCGACATGATGAAATTATCACAGACACCTTGAAATTCTATAGTGTATAGACACGTCGCGAAGCGCGGCAGGTGTCAAATAGCGAGACAGCCACCGTATGAAGAGTTTGTGCATCAAATTTGCAGTTAAAGTACACACCGAACTCCATTTCCCCACGGAAACAAGATCATTTCCTCCGAACCTCTGTCATTTCGACAACGAGTTATGCAACTATGTGCCAAACCCCTAGACGCAAATTTTTGCGTTACCATGTAGTGTTTACGGCGCATTGATACTCCACTTTATGTCTTTACGCCTGTCGCGCTACGGGCTGGTGAAATTCCACCCGTTAAAATTAGCTGCGTAAAAGCGGGGTCGGAGGAACAGGTGAGGCTGAAGTGTCAGATTTCACTAAGTACCCTCTGTTTTAAACGAAAATTAGATCATTTTTCCACAAATTTGGCAACCAAGGATACCTCTCACGAGCACTTGGTTCATGTTCAAACTACTTCACGGCCGGCCAAAGGGTTTAAAGAAGCCTTTTTACGGCCTGCGTCAGCAGGTGAGCAACGGACCTCAGCTGTAGCCGCTGTAAAAACCTAAAAATCGAGTTTGATCGTGTGATGGTATGAAGTGTTGAATTTATGGAGTGGGTTAAGTAGATAAAAAAGCTCTCTCCTTGATGCGATCGCTTAGAAGAGCTTTTCCAAAAGTTTAGTTGAATCTTTTAGTCGTTGATTAAACATCGAGAGGGGCATTTTGAGGATCCACCAGTTGCGTAATTTGTAAAATCTTCTCTCAGAAAGTTTTACTTCTACTTGAATAAGAATCGAGCTGCACTTGAGGAAAGGGAATTAATTCGAGTACAGTCTTCTCAAAATCGTGTAACTTCATCGCCGCTTTTAAAAAAAAACCAACTGTTTATATTTGTAGCAAAACGATTGAACTGCCCTTTTTCTGTAAAATAATACCGTTTTGCTAGAAAAACGAAAACCAACTGCTATCGTAGGCGTTTTCTCAAAATTGGTTGAAAATGCAAGCTTTCTACAACACTTTAATCGAGGCAATACTGCTGTGCTACGTATAAACACCGAACGAGTACTCGAATGCTGCCAAATTTTTTTTCAGAAAATATTTATCATTGAAAAGAGTTATGAATATTTTTCCTTGAAATTTTCAAACTGTTTCGAAGGATTTACGAAAGAAATCCTCCGAAAAATTGGAAGAGAAATATTCAAAATAATTTCCTAAAAATTCGTGATTTATCGAGGTAAATTTGGCAACACCCGATAACCCATGCGGCATTCTTTTTCAGCACACCAGAATGCTCAACAGTCGCATTGATGTCCCATTTTGATCACGGAAACACTCACGATGACCAACACGCTGCACAGTGGATCGAGTCAAACAGAGAGGTCGGACATGAAGTTTTTGACTGAAACTGCAAATTTTGATGTTTAATACGTCACATTTTAAACTTAATGGGGTACTTTTTAAAGCGAATTTCACGAGAAAAGCAATGAAACCACTTGCAGAGCCTCAAAGTTTTGTATAAACGGAGTTATACACTTTTAAAATTTCCAAATTTTGTCCAACCTCTCCCATTGACTCGATCCACTGTGCGCCAGTCGGCGCGGAAAGCATATTAGCGCCTACATGACTGTAGGAATACCTCACGCATTGCGCCAAACACATTGCGGTCGCTGATCAGTGCGAGCCGCATATTAGCGCCTACAAGACTGGAGGAATACCTCACGCATTGCGCCAAACACAATGCTGTCGCCGGTCAGCGCGGAGAGCATTTTAGCGCCTACAGAAGTGTAGGAATACTTCACTATTTTGTCATGGGAACGGAGTTCCCCATGATATTAGAATCGTTCCGTTGCTTTCGCTATGGGATTCCCTATACCTCTGCGACCTTGAGCGTTTCGCCCAGTCTCCGATTTTTGGTTGATTTTCCGATGTATCAAAAACCGTTGTATTTTTTAGCCAATCATGTCTCTACGTCAAGTTGTGTTGATTGCTAAAATTCGCTTTCAGCGAGTTTTTTTCCACCTTAAGATGTCGTGTCTGACTGGTAAATCTGCGCAGAACCACGAAGTTCCGTTTTTAGGCAAATTCTTTTTTTTGGGAGGTTCTGATTGGTTATTTTTCGCCATCAGTTTTCTGTTCGTTGGTGCAAAAGATCGCCTACCTCGGTGTTCTTGAGAAGCCGCCATTATCCCACCTCAAATTTTAAACATAGATATAAAGAAATAATAACCATCGTACAAGGTGGAAAATTGCTCTGGAGGACCCGTTACGGATATATGAGCCAAAATCAGAACTCGATTGATGGATTTAATCCATGAATACAGAAATATTGCCTCAGCTTACTGCCGCGATCGCAAATCCATACTGAGATGAACCTTGTGACATATGACAGCATAGGTAAACAATGTCTCACAGAGTAATGCGCTTTAATCCGATGTCTCTTATGACGCCAGTGGCCGAACTGCCGAAATCTCAAGGTCGTCTTTTGTGAAGCCCCGCTCAGCGTCCGAGATCACTTAACTGTGCTATTTTCTCCCATCGCTCTCATACGGCGAGATGGCTCAGTCAGCAGAGACACCATTCTGACGTCGGGTAAATGTCACTTTTTGTGCGAGCGGGGGTTCGAATCTCGCAGGGGACAGTTAATTTTTACTGGTTGTATTGAATGTTTTAGACCAATCATCAAACAATAATTAATACTTGGCAACTTAGGAAGCACATAGGTCCCTTATGATGCGTATTCAGGCATATGTGTAGAGTAAAAATATCATACGTAGGGTGTCCCAAAAGTACCGGGACTGGTTCTGTAACTTCAAAAGTAAGATAGATACAGACATGATTTTGGTCTCATTTTAAAGATCAACTCAATACCTATCGATTAAAACCAAGATCAGCTCAATCGGATAAAAATTGACCGAGTTATGACAATTTGAAATTAGTGAGGAAAGTTTACCCCTACGGTTTTTAGGAAGATTTTTCGCTTACCAGGATTCAAAAAGTTAATATTCGTATCCACTTTCCTCCGAATCTTCCATAACTTCCTTTTGCTTTTCAAAGTACCGTCCATCAAACCGGATGCACTTTTTCATGCGCTCTTGCCACTTATCCAACATTGTTTTCCTGAATTCTTCCTCTGGGATGGCGTTGAAAAAGTTTTGAATTGCATTCTGGATTTCGGTCTTCGATTCGAATCTTCGTCCACGAAGCTCCTTTTTAAGTGTAGGAAACATCCAAAAATCACATGGAGCCAAGTCAGGGCTGTAAGGGGGATGAGGGATTGTTTCAACTCCATTTTTACTCATAAATTCACGTGTTAAGCTCGATGTGTGAGGCCGCGCTTGTCTTGATGGAGTATCCACGAAGCTTTCAAGTCCGACCGTTTCCGGGAAATGTGCATTCTCAACTCCTTTAGCACTTTGCAATAATACGCACTGTCAACTGTTGTGTTTGGTGGTACAAAATGTTGATAAATGACACCTCGAAAATGAAAAAAAACACAATAAGCATCACTTTATAGGCCGACTTTTCGATTTACGGCGATGAAGAATCTTCCTTAAAAACCGTAGGCGTAAACTTTCCTCGCTGATTTCAAAGTGCCATAACTTGGTCAATTTTTATCCGATTGAGCTGATCTTGGTTTTAATCGATAGGTATTGAGTTGATCTTTAAAATGAGATCAAGATCATGTCTGTATCCATCTTACTTTCGAAGTTACAGAACAAGTCCCGGTGCTTTTGGGACACCTTTTGTATACTTTACGCCGAATAAGCGAACCTGAAACTTAAATGCGGTAACTTCCGAAAACCATAAATAATCCAACGAAAATAAATAATTGGTACATAACAGCTTTCTTGTATGCAAAGAAAATAATTAAAAATGTTAAAAAAGAGATGTCAACACAAAATTACATAGCCCCTTCAATTCAGAAGATACTACAAACGAACTGTACCTTAACATTTTCATATCCCAGAAGCTAACGTTCCCATGACGAATATTGCTATCGCTAGCGATTGCAAAATCCAACTTGTTCAAATTTTGAGGGGTGTCTCTAGAGGAAAATTCTGCGGAGAAACCAGTATAACCATTTTTCAAAATCTAAAAATTTTGATTCAACGGAGTTATAAACTTTTAAAGTTTTCAAATTGTATTCAAACTCTCCCACTGCCTCGATCCACTTTGCGATGACGAGGAGCCAGCGATGCAACTATATCAACTCCCGTGCGACTGAAATTGCATAACCGCTAATACCAAGGCGCGCTCAGTTTTTAACACGTATTTTTTGTGTGTTAGAGTTGCTATTGATTGACACGGTGGCGCAGCGACGACCGAATGATCAATTTCCCGCGCGGAGGCGGAAGCTCGAGTAGTCACGCCCGGAGGAAGCTCTCGAGCAAAAAATTAACGCTTTTCGATCCGAGGAATTTATTGAGATGGATCGACCACTGACCCCTGTTGCCAGTTTTCCTCAGCCCTCCGGTCGAGGCTGCCGTGTTAAGGAAAAACGCCGTATGAACATTCGAGAATTGCCAAATTTCCTTATATAATATGTATATTTTTGAGTCTGGAATTGGTCTGGAATTTTTGTTTTAAATAAATGTGCAGCGTAAATGCTATCATAAATACTTGTTTCGTAGGTTTATTTTTTTTTCTCGTTTATTATTTTGAAAGTCTGAGACATTGATCTACTTACAAAGTAACCGACCGATGAAAAAACACTCCTTGTACCTCTGAGCTCAGCCAGAGCATGCTCAGCTATCGAGTGAATGAAAGGTGCCATTATTGGAGTTGGGTTACATTTTGTGATACTACTCTATCGACTTGAGTGTGTTGCACATTATCAATCGGAATTGAAGGCGTTTTAATTGGTTTGGCCCACTCGACGTAAAGTTGCATCAGTGGGGCTGAACTTTTCGCTTTCCTTTTATCGTCTCGTTTAATCTGTTTCTTTCCGATAATTGTCTATTTTTGTTCTAGAGTAAAAAAAGGTAGAAAAGGAAAATTTTTGGCACAGAACTCTAGTATCTATGTATCACATTTTCAAAATGATGGCCGTTCCAAGTTCAAAATAGCAAAAAACCATCATAGCAAGACAACCTATAAGCGGATCTGCTTCAAATTTGCGGTTTCGTTGTATTTAAACTCAGTGAGAGCATGCTCAGCTATCGAGTGAATGAAAGATACCATTGGAGTTGGGTTACATTTTGTGATACAACTCTATCAACTCGAGTGTGTTGCACAGTATCAATCGGAATTGAAGGCGTTTTTAATTGGTGTGGCCCACTAGCACTCGCGTTCAACGTGGTGCAGATGAAATTGAGCGCTGCCATGCTAAGGAAGAACGCCGTATGAACATTCGAGAGTTGTCAAATTCTCTCTCGAAAAATGGTTATTTTTGAAGAATGTTATGAATATTTTTCCGTGAAATTTTCAGGGACTTTAAGTGAAACTGCGAACAAAATTATCTGAAAAAGTGAAAGAAAAATATGCATAAGTTTACCAAGAGATCCGTGTTTTATCAAAGGAAATTTGGCAACGCATGAAGGTCCATACCGCGTTTTTCCTTAGCACGGCTGAAGTAGTCTCGACCTCACACCAAAAAAAAGAGGAGATGAATTATGACGCTGGTTCATTGTTGGAAGGTCTTCGTTAAAGTTCCTCGAGACTTCCAAAAAAGTCATCATTGAACGTAATTGTGTTATGAATGGGACCGCTGTTGCATGCGCAAACAATGCAAATGAACCTTTGCAACAACTCTCCCGTGCTATAAGGAAAAACGCCGTATGAACATTCGAGAATTGCCAAATTTTCTCCGATAAAATGTTTATTTTGGAGAGAAGTTATGTATAGTTTCCCTTAGAAGTTTCATATATTGAAGATTGGATTGTGCAATAATAACTTATTCAATAAATTTGTGTTTTATCAAATGAAATTTCGCAACGTCTGAAGGATTATAAGGAGTTCTTCCATAGCACGGCAGAATTTGCGAGATAGTTTGCTTACTCAGTTTAGGTTATCTTACGTTGCCACTTGGGTGAACTCAACTGCTGACCACTAAGAGGACTGCCCGCGGATGCGGGCAATTAAAAACCAACTACTTACTAACTGGTGGAGTTCAAGGTGAGACTTCTCGGTGACTTTTAATTTTTATTTAGGACTTCACAAGAATTTAGATTAGAGTTTTGGTTGAGTTAATACCGCGATATAAATAAATTTAATTCAAAGGGCCTGTTGCAAACTTCCGCTTGAGCACAGAGGAGTTACTTCTCATAGAAAATGGCTAAATTATCACGATGAGCGCATTGGTTTGAAATCCGCTCCTAACTTCACAATCTACATGAGAAATTTGAGTTTCTTTTGAGCTTTCTCCTTCAAAAACGATGCCACGGCACAGAAGAAAATTTCGCAAGAGAAGTTGTTCGATCCAGCCTTTGCGCGTTTACATTCTAGCCTAAACAATTTTCAATATGACTGACGCTTCCGCGCGCAAATCGTGATCTTTGAAACCATGTTTTACAAGAAACCACTCTACTTTTACCTTTAGCTGAAGTTTGCAACAGGCCGATTGCATCAACTGCTCCTAGCAAAAAAGCATTATGGAATGGTTGCTGTAGTAGGGCCTTACACACAGAGAGAGAATTTTCAACACATACGAGTTGATTAATACAATAAGTAAAATACGAAGTAACCCTGTCCTTCAGTTGACAGTTTCAAGTGAAAATGCCAGCTAGTTTTTATGAAGAAATTTAATAAAAAACAAGTGGTGAATACCATCAACGTTGCAATCGGAGGAAATCATTTTACAAGTCTCTCCCTTCTTTTCTGCGCTAAATTCACCGCTAACTGTACCAAAATCGACACAAAATTTGTGTTCATTTGTCTTTCACATCCTTTATTAACCAAAAGTAACGCAAAAGCACAAATATTTGTATCAGTATATGACCTCAGCAGGAGGTGTAATATACATGTAGGTGAAAAACTCTTCCTCGGCAAAGAGTCATGTAGAATATAGATACAAGGTACGCGAAAATGCATAAGCGATGAGTTCATGAGTGAGTAATCTTGGAATCGCTCTTACTGACTCTTGGTTTTTCATTGTTGTCAAATTGAAGGGGACTTTTGCGTGAGGTGTTGGCTGGAGGAGCTTGTTTTTATCTCACAAGTTGGGCGAAAAAATTGCGTCGAAGGCGCCTGGAAGATTAATGGCATGACTGGGAGTTGCGTCGTGACTGGTGGATTTTCCACCATCCGCGGAAATCGCTTTTCACGCCCCAGCTCGTAGTCAGATAAGGTGCTGTCGAGAAGCGGTCAACGCGAATAGATCTTCCTCAGGAGAACGCGTTTCGCAGATGGTTATTGAGGCTAGGATATAGGACACTCTTCAAAAAAAAAAAAAAAAAAAAAAAAAAAAAAAAGTTTATTTTCCCCGAATCCCCCTGTTTCCTTGCGTTTTTTTTAAAACAAGTTTTTCCGTTCCTTCTTGTTTTTGTGTTTCTTTTTCTTATGGTGTTACGTAATCTATAAACGTAGTTTTGAAATCTTTGAACTTAAAATACCCAACTGGATTGCATTGGACTTTTCATTGCTGGAGAAAAAGTCAAGGCTTAAATAGAATTTGTATGTTTTCCTTTTGTGCATGCGCAGCTGACCACAATTGTTAAATTTAACTGCAAAGTACCTGATTTTGCTTTGTTTTAAGTCATCTTTATGCTTTGGCCCAGACGTCATCAACTTTTACAACCTCGTTGCAAATCTCACGGCGAAGAATCTCTGAGAAACATCTTACGCCAAATTACCCCATTTTACTCCAAGCTCATAGCCGGCGTTGCCAAAACATTCTTCTCAAAGTTCGTTTTTTATAAACCGAACTTGATTTTGCAATCTTAATTGTTGGAATGAAACAAATACGAAAGCATTAGGTAATCGTGTGACCAATTTTTTTTTCAATGCAAAGAGATGCAAGAATGCAAAGATTAAAATTTCTTAATTTTCTAACAGTGGAAAATTTGCAGCCGGAAGAAGGTAGATTTTTTTGACAAAAAAAACAGAATTATTATTTTCAGTTTGTCGATACTCTTCTGACTTTTTTGTGGCTCAAGATTCGAATAATCCCGCAAATCTTGCCAGAAATTTTGGATCACACGTACAACCATTTTGGTTCACTCCCCATTCTATTCCAGCAACCGTATCTCCCTTTGCAATAAATGCGTAATACATTTTGAAACAAGTCAGATTAGATTTAAAATTTCCAAAATTCTACTAGATAAGCGTTTATACTACGGAATTGTTTTTCTGTAAGCCAGCGCTTCACTCTCTTTGCTTGGCTATCAACTGATTAAAATGTAACAAACTTTTTAAATATATCGGCGATGAAACTATCATACACGTATTTCAGTTAATGACGTTGCAGACGTCCTGTCATACTTTCTTTATTAAATGGAAAAACACTGAACGTAAGCTCTTGAAAACTTCTGTGATTTTTCCTCTTTGTGAAGAGGATTCTCTGTGAACATTTCAAGGAATGATATTGATCTGGTCGCTCCCTCAAAAAATAAAATTGGAGCGGAGATTTTTGTACATCGCAAACGAGATCCGTTGGTAGTTTAACCACCGATACATAAAATACTAGTCCTCGATTGAGTTTTTCATTCAGATTGTGTTCCAGAAAATCCACGAGTGGTTTTAAAGTCTAAACAAGTTGGTTTTTGCAATCGCTAGCGATAGCAATATTCGTCATGGGAACTTTTGCTTCTGGGATATGAAAATTTTAAGGTACAGTTCGTTTGTAGTATCTTCAGAATTGAAGGGGCTATGTAATTTTGTGTCGACATCTCTTTTTTAACATTTTTAAT
The DNA here is from genome assembly GCF_918797505.1 of Bemisia tabaci. Taxonomy (NCBI): domain Eukaryota; kingdom Metazoa; phylum Arthropoda; class Insecta; order Hemiptera; family Aleyrodidae; genus Bemisia; species Bemisia tabaci. The sequence continues at coordinate 25,777,722 of NC_092801.1, read as the reverse complement.
TTTTTTTCTTTGCATACAAGAAAGCTGTTATTTACCAATTATTTATTTTCGTTGGATTATGTATGGTTTTTGGAAGTTAACGCATTTAACTTTCAGTTTCGTTTTTTCGGCGTAAAGTATGATATTTTTACTCTACGCATATGCCCGAATACGCATCATAACGACGGTGAAACTACCAAACCACGTATCTCGTTTGCGGTGTTTAAAAATCTCCGCTCACATTTTATTTTTTTGAAGTAGACCAAATCCATATCATTCCTTGAAATTTTCACAGAATTTTCTCCGCACGAAGAGGAAAAATCACGGAAATTTTCAAGACTGGACGTTAAGTAGCTTTTCATTTAAAAAATAAAGTATGACAGGAAGTCTGCGACGTCGCAAACCGAGATACGTGGTTTGGTAGTTTCACCGTCGATAAGTGACCTATGTGCTTCCTAAGTTGCCATTTTTTTCATTCAAATAGATGTAACCGAAATGTTAGATGTGTACTACCTATACTACTTTCATGTCATTGCTTTATTTATTTATTTACTTTTTGCGTAGGTATATATTGTTATTTTTTGCTGAATTTTGGAGAAAATATTGCTTTAAGAACGTGGAATGTAAATTAATTTTATTGAAAAAAGAAAATACCATCATTAATTTGGGCGAACAGAGAAAATATACATCAATATTTGGGTCAACATCTCCCTGATTATATAAAGGATGAATATATTAGTATTTCTGTATCAAAAAACTTAGCTTTTGTCTTCAGAGATACGATGATTCTAGTCCCAGTCAATTTGTTTTATTGAAAAAACAAAAAAACAAAAAATAAATAATAAAAAAAAAAACAACTGAAATGTTAGACATACTATTTTCATGTCTTTCTATTTGTATCAATAGGTACTTTTTGCTTAACTTACGAACGTTGAATGCAAATTAACTTTATTGAAAAAAGAAAATAACGTCATTAATTTGGGGGAACATGTGGCTGATTATATGAAGGAGGTATATTCCAGTATTTTTGTTTAACATATTAACTCACGAGAAAATGTTCGTACATTTATCATCTAGTATTAATTATTTTTTGATGATTGGTCTAAAACATTCAATACAACCATTAAAAATTAACTCCCATCGCCGGGTATCGAACTCCCGATCACCTATTGCCCGCACCTTATCAAAAATATGGGGCGCCTCAGTCAACTAGGCTATCACAGATCAACGGCGACGCGAGAAAAAATAGCATTTAAAAGACTCGGACGATGGGCGGGACTTATCACAAGAGTTGTCCTTGAGCGATTCGGCGATTCGCGTCTTCGTAGCTTCTGGAGAAATGAGCTAAGCGCCTTTCTCTGTGAGACATTGTTTGCCTATGCTATCATGTGTCTCAAGGTTCATATCAGCAGGCATTTGCCATCGCGGCAGTAAGCTGAGGCAATATTTCTGTATTCATGGAATAAATCAATCAATCGAGTTCCGATTTTGGCTCATATATCCGTAACGGGTCCTCCAGAGCAGTTTTCCACCTTGCACAATAGTTATAATTTCTTTATTTCTATTTGTAAAATTTGAGGTGGGATAATGGCGGCTTCTCAAGAGCAACGAGGTAGGCGATCTTTTGCACCAACGAACAGAAAACTGATGGCGAAAAATAACCAATCAGAACCTCCCAAAAAAAAGAATTTGCCTAAAAACGGAACTTCGTGGATCTGCGCAGATTTACCAGTCAGACACGACATCTCAAGGTGGAAAAAAACTCGCTGAAAGCGAATTTTAGCAATCAACACAACTTGACGTAGAGACATGATTGGCTAAAAAATACAACGGTTTTTGATACATCGGAAAATCAACCAAAAATCGGAGACTGGGCGAAACGCTCAAGGTCGCAGAGGTATAGGGAATCCCATACAACGGTTTTTGATACATCGGAAAATCAACCAAAAATCGGAGACTGGGCGAAACGCTCAAGGTCGCAGAGGTATAGGGAATCCCATAGCGAAAGCAACGGAACGATTCTAATATCATGGGGAACTCCGTTCCCATGACAAAAGAAGCTACACATAATATGAGGTTTAGATATCTAATAAAAAGTGCTTTAAAGTTTTGCCGCCCCAGATGACAAGTTTGGGAAACCTTCAGTGAAAAGAATGACTCTGAGACTTTACAATTTTAACAAGGGCAGCTCTCCCCCAAATAATGTTTAAAATCCTCTGTCTGATTTTTCTTTCTTTAATGCTAATCACTGAGATAAAAAAATCATACCGTCTGACAACCTAAGCTGTTGCAGCGATGAGATACCGTGGGTATTATAAAAGGAGCGGCTTTGATTTTCAAGGGCCAATTAAAACAGGTCGAGCGCCCACAAACAAGATGCAACCGTCTTGAGGGTATCTAACCAACATTGTTTGTCGACTTAGTCAGAATTTATTTGTTTTTCTTATGGCAGTGACTCCTAAACTGTGGTCTAAGAACTCGTAGAACTCTGCGAAATTAGGTGAAAATAGCGGAGCAAAATCAAACGTCAGAAATCAAAGTATAGACAAACAGAGATACACAACCAAAAGAATACTTTCAACTTCCATCACTTCACTGGAAAAAAAAACACATTGGATCTACAGTCCAGACTCTTAAAAACATCGACAAGAAAAAGTACTCTTGATTCAATCAGATTTAAGCTTAAACCAAGAACCAAGCCTCTTAATTTGAGAGGATTTCCTTTTGATTTAAGCTTAAATCTGATTGAATCAAGAGTCCTTTTTCTTGTCAATGTTTCCAAGAGCCTGGACTCTAGATCCAATGTGATTTTTTCAAGTATCCCTAATTATTACATTATGGACAAGGTATCTCTTTGAGTTGCCGCCAGAAATCCATTTTGGTTGCTCTTACTATTTCTTGGGTTCGCTTCGTGAATGGCTACACTTCCAGTGACATGGCTTGCTTCGCAATACATCGATTGCTCTACCATTTCAACCCAGGGGAAAGCGTCGGTAAACAGGATGTTCGCAACGAGCACCTTAATAATCGATTCTATACCACAGCTTAAGAGGGCAAATATCGATAGTCGATTTTTCACGCCTCGCCGCTACACACTTCGCCACCTTGAAGCACATTATTTTTTACGATGGTCATAAGACTCAACTTTCAGTTAGCCTTTCTGCTAAAAAGTTTGGGAACTGCTGTCTTTCGTTGTCCTGGCGGAAATGTGAAGAGGGTGGCATCTTGGTGGCCGTTCCCCGGAGTGTCGAATGCAGGGATCGCGGAGGGCATTAAAAGGCGTGATCTTTTTATGTGCGCCATTTCAACCGTTGCAGTTGTGCGACACGGCGCACAGTGGATCGATTCAATTAGAAAGGTCGGTCATGGCATTCTTAACTAAAATTGCAAATTTTGATGTTTAATTCGTCAAATTTTGAAGTTTAAGGGGTGCTTCTAGCAGAAAATTTCTCGAGAGAACCAGTGAAACCACCTGTAAAACCTCAAAGTATTGTTTGAACGGAGTTCTGAGCGTTTATAGTTTCCAAATTTTGTCCGACCTGTCCTATTGACTAGAGTCCCTTTGTTTATATTATTTATATATTTTATTATTATTATTATTTATTTAGTTTCTTTATATTTTATAAATATTTATGCATCATTCTTTCTTCCAGACGAGACTCGGTTCTTTTTTCCATGGTTAACTCTTAATGCGATCAACCTCAGAAAATGCAACTTCCAAAACACATAGGAGAAACAAACCATTCTCATTGATTCCATTACATTGTTCCTTCACTTCCTCATTAGCACACTTGCCTCTCCCCTTATCCCATGCAGCGCACTCCCGTCATTATTTTCATAAGCACGGTGTAAGAATTTAACGAGGATGATGTACAAGTATGAACCGTCAAAGTTTTCGACAGCCGTGAAATTAATTTCGTGGAACTTGCATGTAACTCACGCGCTGGGGGACGCTTTACTCGTGGCGGCCCGGGTTTTGACAAGTCGTCGCGAGGCGTGATTCCATTCCGACGTGAGCCCTAAAACGAACGGGGTCTTATACACGACGGGGGTCATCTTAAAAAGCGGTTGCGTGGTTGTGACAAAGCAGCTATGATGTGAGGGATGAAGTCGTCTCCATAGTCTTTCTAGGTCACATTCCGTTCCCTAACTAAATTGACAGGTGTGTACATGGCTCCGCCTCAAGTCCCTCGGCTCGCAGTTGCCAGAGCGTATATTCTACCGTGTTGAGGAAGAACGCCGTATGGACCTTCGAGGGTTGCCAAATTTTCCGGAGTAAAACGCGTATTTTTGAGGAGATTTTGCACGTTTTTCCTTGAAATTTTCAGATATTTTAGATCCAATTGTGTAACAAAATTCTCTAAAAAATTGGAAGGAAAATATTCAGCATTTTCCCGGTAAAGTCGATTTTTATTCAAGGAGATATGACAACGCCTGGATGCTCATACGTCGTTTCTCCTTAGCACGGCAGCATTAATGCAAAGTATATTACCTAAACCTCGGTTTTATGAACCAATAAGTTAAGTAGTCTATTTTTGAATCAGAGGTATGAACTCCGGACGATCCGCTTATTGGTTGGTAGAACCGAGTTTCAGATAGACTAAGTTAAAGTATCTATATAGGGAGAGTATGGACAATGGACATGTCAACCTTAGGCGTAATAGACGCACACCCCCCTCCTCCCCCCTGTTTGCCCGAAAGAAGGAGGAGGAGGAAGAGAAGGAAGAAAGAGGGAAGAAGCAGGGAAGCAACGCAGGAAAGAAGAATGAAAGACGCTTACATTTGGTAATTATTCATGACAAAATTGACTCTAACTACATTATTATATGCTTCAAAATTCAAAAATTTTCTGGGGGAAGCCTCGGACCCCCCCTTATCCATCTCTCCCGTTCGAGATATCTGGATCCACCTATGGGTAATTTTGAGGTTAATTCATGGAGCTTTTAGGGCCCAAAAGAGCAGCCAACCTATGAATTCAAATTATCCAGAGTGATTTATTATTACAATTTTTACGACCCGTCTCGTTTGTAAAGCCCGCATTTGACTTAGTTTTTGCGAAACTTTACTCGCTTGTTAGGTGGTGGGTGGAATTTGGCTTGATTTTTTCCCTGAATTCTGTGCGGACGTCAATGAATTTTCAGATCCATCAACTGTAGAAAAATATCACCAAAAACACTAATGATAACGATTCTCGCCCAGATTGCATTCCGTTGGCGAGAATTAAACAGACAAACATGATTTTGTTGATCAACATACAACTTTTTAAAATAAAAATGTTTTTACAATAAATTCCATTATATTCTGCCAAGCAATAAATATCAAGCAACAAATGTTTGATGCTTAATACTTATTGCTTGACAAAATATCACGGATTTTATTGTAAAAACATCTCTATTTTAAAAAGTTTGAAGCCTCTTGTTTCTCAAAAAACTTGAGCGTTTATACTAAACTCAATCCAGATAAATAATTCGAAGGCTTGGTTCAACGAACCTGCAAAAAACCTAGGTCGATATGGAATGAAAACCATCAACCTAACTCGAGGTTTGACCAACCGCAACCTCTCAAAAAATGTGAAAAAAAAATTTTACTCACGACAAAATTGTCAGTACATTCAGAAATAAGAGATGCGTAGAAACATTTTACCTGGAACAAAAAATGACAAACCGGATTGAAAATAACATAAGAGGGAAATATGAAACAATGCAATAAGCCAACAAGGAAACTTAAACGTTAATCTACATGAAACATAGATAACCCACCCGTGATTTCAAAACTGTCTGTGAACATTATGGAGAAGTTCATACGGTGAAGGAACTATTTAATATTTATTGTATTTTTGTTTAAAAAAAAGCCGAAAAATTGCGTGTTAGTGGATTTTATAAAATTAATATCAATTAACGAAATAATAAAGTGCAGTGTCAACGGAGAAATTAGGTTAAAACTTTTTCATTTTAGAGTCAAAAATATGAAGTCGAAAAAAATATCAATGCAAGGCTGAGAGGAGAGAGTGTTTGGGTCAGGCACGTGTATTGAAACAACAAGTCTAAGCCATTAATATATGTTTAATGGCACAATTTTCAAAATGAGCCATTGATAGATTTAGTGTGTCGACTAAAAAATCAGAATTGCGGGCACTTCATAGGTAAAGAGGAATATTCTAGTGATGAGTTATAACTTTTGAATGTATTCGATCAATTTGAAATGCATGAAGCGAGACGAGTGTTTTTCGTTTGTGAATGTCTTTTAGCCAAGTTTGACTTTTTGAAGCACTTTAAGTTGTCGTCCTATCGATCAATTTGACACCTTGTTTGAATTTTGGTCGCGAAACATTTTGTGACTGTAAATAATGCACCGACCTTCTTTTGACCTACATCTAAATTTGTTTTGTATCATTCACTTTGTTTATTCACTGTCCTTCAAAAAATTTTAACATTTAGACTGCGTTTAGCAGAAAGGAACCAAGCCACATCAGCTATTGCCAAATTTAACTGGGTGATTTATTTTTTGACAAGAGAACGTTTGTGCGATTCCTTTGAAAATTTTAAGGAATTTGCTTCACACCATGTAGAAAATTCCCTGAAATTTGCAGCGAAAGCCCCACAACCATTTTTATGTAAAAAATTAAAATGCCCAATTAAATTTGGCAATTTCTGTTGTGGCTTGGTTCCTTTCTGCTGAATGCCGTCCATTTACGATGTAAATATTTGCTCAACATTTCTGGCAAAGCCTTGAAAATAATACACTTTTGCAAGTTTGATGCCTTGTAGCATTCTGCTTAAAAAAGAAGAAAAAAAAATTGTAAACAATCAACATTTTTGTCACGTGCAACAGCTAAGTTTGCTTTGCACAGAAAAAAAAAATGTTTTTAATCATACAAAAAAGTGAGTATATATGTCTAATGTATATCTTACACATTCACTGTGTCTCTGATGTTGACACTTACGGTTAAGCTCAAGGGAAGAGTGGGCCAAGCCCTCATCCTCCACACATGCTCAATTTGCGCAGTTTTACGGTATTTGCGTTTTAAATGCTTTTCCTTCTCTCTGATGGGTTGTTTTAACCGTAAAACAGCAACAATTGAGTGAAAATTAGTGAATACCAGTTTATTAGTGTAAGCTGTTTTATCTCGTGCTATGGAATATTTGACGGCGGGTATAGATTACTGAGTTCCCAAATTGTGATGCCGTTCGGCCTAATAACAGGTACAGTGATTATTATTAAAGTGAATAGTTGTGCAAAGTTGTAGACATCTACTCAAAATCGCTACTTTTAAAAGTGATCACAAATTCTATCATTGACGTCTTTAATTCACTGCCGACTATTTTATAATGTCAATATTCAAGTTTTTTCTTCAGACCATCTTGCTTTCTTACTGGGTGGGATTCAAAATGCACAGTTGTTCCCATCTTAAGCAAATTACCGCTGATGAATGGTACCCTTCATATTCATTTGCCTTGCGCGCATGCCAAAATATAGTTGACAGATCAGAGCAGAAGTTACTCTATGCGGTAGAACTGAATTCGGATCCCTTGTTCTTGCATTTTATTCAACACTTGCATCAGGCGAACATTCAAACTATTGTGATATATGATAGCAGCGAATTTACAAGGTCAGTCTCTTATCACACCAAAAACATGATCTTCATCGTCAATGATGTCGATACATTACTGAGTTTTATTTTGTATACAGCCTCTCAGCAAGAACCGATCGGGTTAAACAGCAGAATTTCAACAGAGTCTGCGGATCGTCAAACTGATGGAGGGTCACATACAGAAAGTTTCTTTTCACGATTTTGTATTAGAGTTGACACATGTTTTCTCTGGTCAAGAGATGGGGAAACCTGTGATAAAACAATAGATATATCATCCGCTGACCTAATGGACGGCTCTGTTCTCAGTGATTCAGTTTTTAATGCTACCCGTGGTCTCTACGTGAATAAAATTTGGAATTCCCGAAGTCACATGATTTTCTATATGAACAATTTCTGCCGTAATTGCAGTGTGCCAATCGCCGACCCTCAGCACAATACGAAATATCGTCAATTTGCAAATAAAACTATCAATAACTGTGAAATTGATCCATTGGGAAGTGTCATTTTTTGCTTTAGATTTTTTTGGCGCTTTTTCAGAGGTCGAAAAGCGATAATTTGCCATCCCCAAGGTTGTGAAAAGTATGATCCATTTACAGAAAACCTTATCTCCTTTACAGATGAAAATGATGAGGATTTTTTCGACTTTTCTTGGGAAAATATGCACAGAAAACCTTTGAATGTTTTTGTAGATTATTCCGACACAACTCAATTGAGGGTTGGAGACCTGGTTTCCTGGGAAAACTTGATGTTATTTCATAAGATTGCCGTTGAAAACCTGGCTAAATCTGTGAACTGCAGTTTAAACTACAACAAAGTAGACGCAGGTGCAATTCATAAGTATTTTTTTGAGGAAGAAGCAGGTTTAAGATATGACGTCGACTTGCACTTATATGATGTAGGAATGAATGTAAGTAGATCTGATCTCTCGAAAATTGACTTTTTTGTCAGTGTTGAATCTAGCGCTGTATGCATTGCCGTACCACACAGCGGCTTTATGTCCCAAGGATTGGTTATTTTTAAAAGTTTTACTCCGATTGTTTGGATTTTTACTTTAATTACTATTTTTATTTTTAGCCTAGTTCAATACTTTTTTCAGTACTCACAATGTGAATTTTTCGATCGACTCTACTCCGAAGCGCGGAGGAATAATTTCAGGGGTACGCCATCGATCTTAATTGTCTACGCATATTTTGTCTGTGGGAGTCCACCATCCCTGAATATGGGCCATTTGGTCACGGGAAAGATCCTTTTTTCGATATTCAGTTTCTCAACTCTCATCATTTCAACAGCTTTTTTGAGTAGCATGACAACGTTACTCAGCAACCGGGTGTTGTATCCTGAAATCGACTCTTTGAGGACACTAGGCGAGTCTCACCTTCTAATAGAAACATTATCCGCCCGTCGGGAGCAGGACGTTAATTTCTTTGAGCAGCATGACTGTTCTGAATCATTGAAAGCTAAATTAGTAAACAATTACCTTGTCTATAATACTGATTTCTTTACTTTTGTTATGTCCGAGGAGAGGATGAATTTTTCAAAAACAATTGAATTTGATAATGATCATTTTTGGCAAAATGTTTCAAATATTTTACTTTTACAAGTCGCTTCAAATGCTTTCCTTGTGGGCCTGCCTTTCATGTCGAATCCTAGAGAAAATGTTCTCATACATTATCGTGCTGAAGAGGAAGCGTTAGAGTACCATTTGGTGAAAGAATGTCTGTTGACGTACCCTTTAACACTGCCGACGCTGAAAAATTCATTCGTTTATGATAAACTTAATCAGGTCATCGCTCATTTGCTGGAGACTGGACATGCCGAAAGAATTTTGGAAAACACTTCGGACGATTTCGTGAGGTGGGGAAATTCATCTCAGACAAAGAGTGACCCTGCACCACGGGCCTACGATATTAATGACTTACAATCAGCTTTCATCGCCCTGATTATAGGCTTATTCTTAAGTTTTCTATCCTTCATAGGAGAACTTTTGATCGATTTCTTTCGGATCTCTGTCCATGTGAATTTTTTCAGGCGGATCAATGTCCCTCGATGGAGACAGATTTCAAGAGCCTAAAGCTTTTAAAAAAGAGACATGGTATTATTTTATTTTCTTTATTTTACACTTTTAGTACATAAGAAGCTTAATTAAGCTTATGGTACAAGTTAGACGTGTGGTTGAACAGGAAAACTAAATTGTTACAAATTGTAAATAGAAATTTAAATAAAACATCATAGATTGGTTTTTAGTTTCTTCATAAAATCATCAGAAACAGTGATATTTCATGACACATACCTATAGGTTTCATTAACTTTTTCAAGGAACTAATTTAGGTGGTAGAATGCGGAATTTTGACAGAATTTTGTAGAAGTTTTCGAAATGCTCCGGGATGATCTTTCTTGAAAGATATAGTCTCAATGTAAGTGGGAGGACATTGAAAAGTTGAATAGCAGCAAAGTTTATATGGTATATGATTTGCAGGCATCATGAGAAAACAACAAAACGTACAAGAAAAGAGTTTTTCTAATGCTAGTCTGATACAACCCCAATCGCAAATCATATTAGGACGCAGCAGACATTGGGGGAAGAATCAAGGAAAACGAAGAAAATCAGGAAGGAGATGAAGAAGAGGAGGTGGGAGATAAAACAAAGAATGATGATCGGAGGAGAGAATGTAAAGGATGACGAAGAAGCAGAGGGATGTTTACAAGAAACAGGAAAAAGCAAAGGAATAAGAGAAGGGAAGAAAAAGAGAAGAGAAAGAGAAACGAGAATCATCACTATTTCCCCGTATTTTTTCCTCATCTTTTTCTTTTACCTGATTCTCATTATTATATAGTTGGTAGCCAGACTTTTAGGTTTGAATTTGTGAACAAAAAATTTTAAAATATCTCTACAAAATTAGGTTGTTAAGAAAAGTAAAACGCTATTTCAATATTTTCAACACTATACAATAGTTTTAAATTACGTGATTAACATTCTTGTTAAGAACGACAGAGTTCTAACATTCTTGTTAAGAACAGACGGAAACTGACTTTTTTGTCGGTACTTTTTTTTTCTTCTCAATATGAGATTAGAAGTAAACCTCCTACATCAAATATTGAAAGGTTTTAAAAATGTGTAATATCTGTTTAGCAAAGTACGCAGTGTCAATGATGCGATTTTACAATATTCCTGTACAATAAATGAATATTTCATTAGAAAGACTTCATTTTCTGTGTGCGTTCAAATGATGCTCTACAAAGGTACAAATTCGAGTTCGAATGGAAAGTATTGCATAATACTTATGGACATCACGAAATACTGCAAAGGTTATTCTGTGTGTAAAAAGAAGGAGGAAAAATGCCTGATAAAAAAGGTACCCGTATTAAATCTTTAAGCCTGATACAATACTTGACAAGGAAAACAAACCATCGATCCAAAATAATCAAGTTGAATTTTTAGGTTCATTGAGTTAAAATTGGATGGTTATCGTTGCATTGCCCATGTGCGTTTCGCGCTGATCAGCGACCGCATTGTGTTTGGCGCGATGCGTGAGGTATTCCTACAGTCTTGTAGGCACTAATATGCTTTCCGCGTCGACCGGCGACAGCACTGTGTTTGGCGCAATGCGTGAAGTATTCCTACAGTCATGTAGGCGCTAATATGCTTTCCGCGCCGACCGGCGATAGTACTATGTTCGGTGCAATGCGTGAGGTATTCTGCAGTCTTGTAGGCGCTAACATGCGTTTTGCGCTGGCGGGCGGCCGCACTATCTTTGGCGCGATTAGAAACGATGATACAGCATTAGGAATACGTCCAAATATTGGGCGCTGAAAAGTGGATTTTAGACTTTTTCGGGACTCTCACTGTTACTTCCGTGCGTTTTTACCCCTAGAAAATCTATTCCCTGGGCTGTGTCTCTCAAATGTGGCTGACTCACTCTCCATTTGGACAAATCTCCGATGCGATCCGACAACAATGCACGCAGCATCGGAGTGGCGCGTGATTAATGTCCCATCATTCATTTGCGTTCGACTTTGGGGAGCCGAGGGAGGAGGCTTACACCCGCGGGAGGGAGAGGGGGGCGAGGTTCCAACACAATGATTATCAGTAGCGACACTCTCGCACGAGGAGGAGAATACAGCGTGCTGACTCAGCGGCTTCGATCCACCCCGTAACCACAGGTGTTCGCCCCGGCTAAGAAAAAAACGTCGTATGAAAATTAGGGGTTGCCGGATTTCGTCTTGTAGAGTAATTATTTTTAGGAAATGGAGATGTTGCATGTGTGAGGAATTTGCGATTTGACTGTTGATTCTCATGTAAAAGTTCGCGAGAAACACGATGGTGCCACTGGTTTTCTATGAAATCAACTTCCAAGCTCAAAAACAGCTCTCAAGTTGAGGCCAAAATGGAGGGGATATCCCACGCTATCCTGAGAGTCCACCTCTACATCACGACAAACTCTCCATGCAAAGATAGGGAGCAAATACATTAGCAGGGCTGCTACTTCATTTTGGGACTCCAAAACTGAAAAAAACGGCATAACTCTGCTAATGTATTTGCTCCCTATCTTTGCATGGAGAGTTTGTCTTGATGTAGAGGTGGACTCTCAGGGTAGGTTGAGATATCCCCTCCATTTTGGCCTCAACTTGGGAGCTTTTTTTGAGCTTGGAAGATGATTTCAGAGAAAACCAGTGGCACCATCGTGTTTCTCCCGAACTTTTACATAAGAATCAATGGTCAAATCGCAAATCCCTCACACATGCAACATCTCCATTCTGCCGTGCTAAAGAAACATGCCGTATGAGCCCTCAGGCGTTGCCAAATTTCCCCTGGCTAATCACTAATTTTCAGATAAATTGTTGAATATTTGTCTGCCAATTTCTCAGATAATTTTGTTTGTAATCTGATCTAAAACTTCTGAAAATTTCAAGGAAAAATATTCATAATTTTCCTTGAGATACTTCGTAACGTTGGAGGTTTCTCTAAATGTTAGGATTCTGTTTTATTGAAGGAATGTCCAGTGGATGTATAGGGAGGGTATATGCTTGAATGGACGTCTGTAAAAAGTTTTCGTGTCAATCTTAATGTTTGAAAGATAACTCAATGATGTAAGAGCGGCGGCACGTGGCTTAATAATTTAGCTGAAACATACAGCGCTTTACAAGAGTTTAGGAATTTTTTCATAATTTACGTGGCATGTCGAAAGAATCTCAGTCATGCACGCTGACATGAAATAAATACAGTAAATTACCATCGTTGCCAAGTCTCAATAAATGTCTCAAATTTTTCTCTCACTTCCTCTTATTTCCTCGTGCTGGTACGGGAGATACAAATTATTTGAAAGATTCTGATTCTTTTAACGGTTCATGCACTCGTCACTCCAGTAGTTCGGATTAAAATTACGTAAATTTTTTATAATTGGAGAACAGATTGGCTTTATTTTCCCACACGTGACTATTTGGTCGATAATTAAGTTCAAGATGTACCTTAGGTACATGTTAGCAAGTATAGACTTTAGCCGGTCATTTTCACCTTTAATCATTCAAAATCAGAGATTTGAGCCTTTAACTAAAAGTCAATGTTTTTACATATGATAAGAATTTTATTGAAATTTAACAAAAATTGTATTCACACGTTCCAGCCAATTAAACTTAGTCGACAGATAAAACCAACAGATATTTCAACATTGATTCCCGCAATGAAACATAAAATAGATTTTCGGCAATATGCATGTATTTCTTTTAAAAATAATTAAATGAAATAAAATAAAATTAAAAATAAGGGACTAGTTTTAGGGCTCGATTAAAAAAACCCTTTATGAGGTGTTGTCTTTTTGCAACACTGTAATGCTGCATTCAATTTAGTCGAAAAAAATTGTCATAAAATGTGTTATGACAGAACCGATCTAATTATATTTCAAAATTGATTTCAGCATCAAAACATAAAGTAGATAAATTGGCAATATATATTTTTTTATAAAATAAATATACGAAATAAAGTGAAATTAAATTAAAAACAAGATCTTATCTTTAAGGTTTGATTAAAACAATCCATTTTGAAGTGTCGTCTTCTTGCAACACTGTAATGGCGCACCAAAGTTGCCTCGTGACTGATTTTTATCGTCGAAAAACCAGAGCGAGTGTCCGGCAAAAATACGGCCACAGCGACAAAAAGTTCATGATGATAAAGCTCTCAATTATGCAGCAGGCGTCCGGCAATTAATTTCGCACTCAGGACCATGAAAAATTTAAGTATTCCCTTAATTTCCCCCTGATTTTTTCATTTTTATCTCTTTTTTTTTCGTTTCTTGCAAATGCGCCAGTAATGAGAGGTTCTAGTCACGTTCGAAGGATAGTTTCATTCACCCGGAGCCGTTTTATTTATGTTTGTTGGTATTTTTTTAGGGATCGTTATCTGTCGAACAAATATTCTGAAGCACTGAAATGCCAAACTTCCTCATAAAGTAAATAACCCTTCCTTTTTCATACTCTACTAATGTATTTTTTCAAGCCCCAAAGTCGAATAAACTTCAAACGCACCTAGAAAAAGATCTGTATTCTAAATACAAACCAATCCAACGTTTGGATTTACTTCGGTTGAATTACTGTTAAATTTAGTACAAGAAACAATAAATAAACCTGGGAAACCCAAAATCAATTTGTAGCTTGGATGTTTTTGTGCTTTACTTCTTGCTTTACATATTGATTGGACTTGCGTTATTTTTCTCTCGGTCTAGCGTAAAAAGTTTGACAGTTTTTAAAAGATATCCATGCCCGCATAGTTATTCGTGTAAAAAGCTTCTTCATAGTAAAAGCTGAAAACAATCCCTGTAAAACTGAACATTTTTCTGCTAGGCGCTGGCACTCATGCAAGCTGCTCAGAGCTCATAAATTTCTCACTTTATCCGTCGTGACGGAACTTTCTCATGGTAATAAAAGTTGCAAAATAGTGATGATCATAAAGTTTAAAATTGATCGACAGCCTTGGAGTGAAAATAATTTATGGCTCATAAATCTTTTTCGTAAAGTTGACATCTGTGAATAATTTTCTTCTGAAATCCAAGATATTCTTTTTTTTTATTATTAGTGAACACCGAAAGATAGTTCCAAATTGCCAGTGATTGATAATTTATTACCTACGGCATTCCTATTTCTTCAACTTCCAAAAATATGAAAAAAGGACCCCCGTTATCCGCACTACACCGTTTTAACTGCACTAATTGCATAACAAGGCGTGCAGTATCAGAGAGAAATGAAGGCACTCTAAGCTGGTATCAGGCTTTCTAATTTCTTTCCTGATGTGAAATCTTCAAAATCGCCTGTATTTGCTAATAAACCACGACATTTCTCTATAAATTCAATTTCTATTTACTCAACTTCCCAAAATATGAAAAAAGGACCAACATTATCTGCACTACGCCGTTTTAACTGCACTAACTGAATAGCAAAGCGTGCAGTATCAGAGAAAAATGAAGGCACTCCAGGCTGGTATCAGGCTCTCTAACCTCTCTCCTGGAGTGAAATCTTCAAAATCGCCATTAATTGCTAATAACTCACGACATTTCTATTTCTTCAACTTCCCAAAATATGAAATCAACGTTATCTGTACTACACCGTTTTAACTGCACTGACTGAATAGCAAAGCGTGCAGTATCTGAGAGAAATGAAGGCGTTCCAAGTCGGTTTCAGGCTTCCTAATTTCTTTCCTGATGTGAAATTTTTAAAATCGCCTGTAATTGCTAATAACCCATGACATTTCTTAAAATATGAAACAAGGACCAACGTTATCTGCACTACGCCGTTTTAACTGCACTGACTGCAAGTACAAAGCAAAGCGTGCAGTATCTGAAAGAACTGAAGGCGCTCGAAGCCGGTATCAGGCTTTTTAATTTCTTTCCTGATGTGAAATCTTTATGAAATATGACAAAAGGACCAACGATATAAACACGACTTGCTTCTAGAAAAAAATCCCACAGTACCTAACACCGAACAGAAAGCCGAAGTCTGCTTCTAACGCTCCGAGGAACCGCAACAAGGACGGGCCTTGACTATACGGGCGGTTGCATTTCACACCCTTCACTCCACGCGACTTAGAGCACCGCCGCAACCCCCTTCTCCGCCCCTCTCGCCCCATTGTCCCGTCTCCACGGCTCCTTCCCACATCTCTAATTAATTTACTAACGAAACATTACCCGCCGTTTAATCTCAGCCTAACGACAAACGTGCACGTCTTGCGTCTGACCCGGGTTTTTTCCGCCATTTTTCTCCTCCCACACCCCTCTTTTCACACCCTCCACCAACCAACCCTCCGCGGCGCTGCACTGAGGAAGAACATCGTATGGGCATTCAAGCATTGCCAAATGGACCACTAGACAAGGTACGAATTTAAGCAATCTGATACATGCTCCTTTATCAGAATTTCACGCAGAGCACGATTCACGCAACGAAAATTACTGAAACCAACCCCTAACGAAGATATTAACATTTTTATTTCACACTGCACTGAAAAAAAATCTCGATGTATTTACCAAGAAAAGGGTACAATTACCAAGAATTCAGGGCTCTATTTGATTCCAGTTTTTTCTTGGTAATATTACCATTTATGGAATTGGTAATTTTACCGAGAAATCTCGGTAAAATTATCGACTTTCTCGGTAATTTTACTGATCCTCGGTAAAAACGCCAATATTTGTTATCGACTGTGGTAGAATTACCGAGATAAAATGGCAAAGTTACCGGGAATTGATTACCAATAAAAGTGGTGTTCTTACCTGAAAAAAACAGTAAAAATACCGGTTTTTAGGTAAGCTTACCAGTCTGTCTTGGTAAAATTACCAATAATTGGTGAAAAAAGTGAGATGGTAAAGGTACCAACGGACCTTGGTAAAAACGCCGAGAATTTTTTTCCAGTGTAGACAAGGTACGAATAAGCAATCTGATACATGTTCCTCAACCAGAATTTCACGCAGAACACGATTCGCGCAACGAAAATTACTGAAACCAACTCCTAACGAAGATATCATCATTTTTATTTCACACTGGTTACGAGGAATTTGAACTGCCTGCTCACAAGAAACTCAAAGCTCTACGTGAGTCAAATCGCGCACTACAACGGTTTCAGCAAGCTTCTCAATCGAGCAATGTTCGTTTCCCACCATGTGTTTTTCAAACTATAAGTGATTTGCTATAGCTGAGCCAAAGCGTCAAGATTGAGGTTGCCAGATTTTTTTTTATCGCAGAGACGTTCATGATAACGTTTAGCGCGCGATGTGAATCACGTAGAGCATTGAGTTTTCATGAGCGGGTGGTTTGACTTTACGCATCAAGAATCATTAAATATCTTTGCAAGGAGTTGATTTCGGTAATTTTCGTTGTGCGCATCGTGTTTTACGTGAAATTTTGATGAAGAAACATGTTTCAGAATGTGGAAATTCGTACCTTGTCTAGTGGTCTACGCTGAAAGAAAAAAAATTTGGTAGATTTTACTATACTCTGACACAGTGATACGAATAGGATAATAAACACAAGACTCTACGCTGACATTTACCATACTATGTTAAGAATCACCAGACTTCTGGTGAACACGACTATTATCCTGGTTATTTTCATCAAAAAGCATCACTGTGTAAAACGTAAGTAAACTAATAGCAAATGTTACCATACTTTTTTTTCAGCGAGTCAAATATGAATTTTCTGGTATGTTGGCGAATATTTACCTGCGGATATATCGGATAGTTATTCATAACTGGTTGCACTTTAATGAAGTAGGTCCGTTTATTTTAAGAGTTTTGTAAAATAATGAAAACGTGTTTACTTTGATAAAAATATGTGTGTTCTTAGCTCACTTTTGGTTAATGTAGCAGGTGAAACACAAACCAACAAAATGTTGTATTGATTTTTTTACGGTTTCGGGTGAATTCAGCACAAGAAACAGTGGAGAGACTGCACGGAGAAAAAAGCCTTCTCTAAAAAGGTTAGATATGACATTGAGTTTTACAACGTCTCAAACTGACCTTCGTGGTTTAATACTTTCAGCAACCACCTGTGTGTCTAATTGAATCGCGTGATTATTCTGAAAATACGTAAGGAAAATATTTGCAACACTCCTTTTTAACAGTTATATTGAAACGCCTCTTGTTACTGCATCTATTCTAACTTCAATTTATTATCATGACTTTTCCCCTTACTGTATCGATTCTAATTTCAATTTCCAATCATATTCTCCATTTCTGACAATTTCATTCTGTTTCAATCTTCAAATTTCAAATCTTAACTTGTTCCTTCTTGTAGGTAATTCCATCTTTATTGTACTTCTGTTTTCCAAAAATGCCTGTATAATTATAACTGGATTACAGTTTGCAAAAATGAATCAGGGGCATTGCAATGTTGCGAAGATTGTGCAAGTTCATCCTTTGCAATACAAGTTTAGAAATCCTGAAAAAATATGAAGTTTACATGATAATTTTTGTCCTAAATTTACAGTTTTTAGCGCGTAAAATAAAAACTGCTTATAGATTATCAAGGTTTTCTTCTAAGGCAAAAGAGGTTGCACGGTCTTAACAAGATTTCAATGCTTCTGGTTCCTTTTTGCGAAATGCGCTCCAACTATTCCTCTATTCATTGCTAATAACTATTGTAAAATGACCAAACATGTAGGTCTGCACATTTCATCATATTATATTTTAATCGTATGATACTCAATTTAAATAAAAATTAGAATCGACGAGATTTGGCAAAACCTGAACGCTCATGCGGTGTTTTTCCTTAGCCCCACAGTGTGCCTCCCCCCCCCCCCCTACCTTCCGAGTCTACACTTTTTTGCTTTTTTCCCGCGTCTAGCTTGTTATTTCCACCTGCTTTGCTCAACGACTTCTCGCGCCAAGATTAATATTTTCTTCTTTTCTAGCAATTTAAAACCTTCCCGGCCCGCGGGAGGAGGGGGGGGGGGGGCTTGGTGGTGCCGGGGGATGGGAGAGGGAGGGTCGTTATAACCCTTTCGGAGTCGCTGACCCAATTCGCGCTCGGCTGTAGTCTCAAATTTGCTTTGAGCCGAAGGAGGCCCTAAAATTGAAAGGGTTTTAGCTGGAAACTAATATAACGGCGCGCGTGGGTGGGACGCTAGGGCGGGGGTTGGAAAGGAAGCTCTGAGACACAGTTCCTTCCTGGGCCCTTTTTGCGGACGCTTAGAGATCCGACCAGGTACACGTGGAGTTGCCGCGTTGCGGTACAAATATACTGATTTAAAGACTTTCGATATAATATCGAACTCTTGGTTCAATCTAGAGTCCTTTCATAGAGAGAGAGTTGAGACAACGCAGCTTTTGGATGTCACTAATGGGAGTAAAAATCATACAAAATCGGACGTTTTTTGTAATCTTTGATCAAGCCATTCCCAAATTCCTATCTCCGTTCCCTCTTTCATTCCATTTGTTCCTTGCCGTATCGCCAATGTCCCGGTCCATTCCAGTTTATAATCTTTGCAATTGGTGAAACTATAATCTATATTCCCGTTTGTGACACTGTTAGGGCCTAAAATACGGGAGCCAATCAGAAATGAATTCACATTGTCTTTACTCTCAGTATAAAGGGACTCTAGTTCAATCGAAAACAAAATAACATAAACTCATTTACGGATTTCTCAAGAGTTGATTGTGTTAATTTATTTAAATTTAGTTATTCGTCCGGTTGTAACTCAATTAAAGACTCATTAGACATGAACAATTTTGATTGTAAGAAACACTTAAACTCATTTTACCACCGTAGCGCGAAGGGTGCGAATCAGAACTAAATAAATGTAAATAAGTGTGTTGTCCGAGTACAATGTACTCCAGATTTCTATTCGAAATATTTAATATTCTGTGAAAATTGAGATTGTCCTCTCGTTTTCTACTTGCTCTGGTGGGATAAAATCCACCTCAAAGGTCCGCCTTAAAAAAAAAAAAAAAAAAAAAAAAAAAAAAAAAAAAAAAATTATATTTGTAATTTGTTGACATTAAAGGGTCAAATGGAAGAAACATGTATGGAACTTTAGAGTTTATGAAAGATAGAAATTAAGTGGTTTTCTTTTTCTTTTTTAAGAATTTCTTTTTGCAAAAGTTACAGCATCTTCTTTAAAGTTCTGAATCGCGGCACTCATGACAAACGGGGGTTGACCACCGCGAGGAGATAGTCACACCTCAGCACACAAAATCATAATAAAAATAATACTAATTTGGCAACCCCTTCCGAGTCTCGGCGAAACGCGCGGCTATTGAAATGGGCTTCACTTAAATCGGAGTTGGCAAACCCGTTGACAAATTTTCAAACATTCATGATTTTACTCTTTACGATCCTCCCGAAAATTTGTGTACATTTGGGAACAATTTGAAAACATGGTAAGACCATCTCGACGTCTTTCTTCCATCGCGTTCTGAGAAAAAATAAATTGAGAAATAGTTAAATCCTCGTAGAAAATAACGTCTGACGTTATCCAGGATGGAAAAGCTTTACACGTGACGATGACTTAAATATGACTGGTTTTGACGTGTTTAAGCCTAATAATTTCTGTTCAGCACGCTGGCGTTCATGATGTGGGAGTAAATTAAGTTCAGTACACCCTATCAAAACAAACTGATACGGTGCGATGCTGGATCAAGCACAAAGCCACTGCCAGATGAGCAAAAGTCCGCATGATGCCTCAGACGTCGCCAAATTTGCTTCGTTAAAACATGGGTTTCCTGAAAAAGAAGGGAATTTTTTTTCGAATTTTGCAGAGAGTACTAAGCAAGATTTTACCCGGCGTTTCTAGAAATGTAAGAAGAATGGACTGCATTTTGCAATTTGGAACTATAAATTCTGGCTCTTCTGGAAAAACACTTATATGCATAGGGAAACTAATGGCACATACGTTGTTTTTAAACTGGGCCAGAATTTATAGTTCTAAATTGCAAAATGTAGTCCTAATATTCCTACGTTTTCTAGAAACTTCATATTTCACTTCAGATTTGAGAACCTCCGGATGTTCATACGACTTTTCTCTATATCACAACAGTTTAGTACTTAGACTTTATTACAATACTTTTCATGTGTCATTAGTTAAGAAGATAGGTATTTTCAAAGATGAGCGAGAAAAGGTAGTTCCTAATTGCACAATGCAGTCCAGATAAGGTGAATCCTCTAATAGAATACATTTTTCAAAAAAAGGCTACCGTTTCAGGTTCTCAATGCGAAGAAAAGTTTTTGAGAAATCGCGGAATGATGTTGAATTATTCTTCTCTCAAAAAATAGAAAAGAAGCGTAAATCTCCAAACATCGCATAATCAAGATACGTGGTTTGGCCGTTTCACCGTCAACATATGACCTGATCAGTGGCGTGGCGTGAATGATCGATTATCGATATTTCCCCGTTTGAGACTATGATAAAGAATCGATTAATAAGGTGTAAACCTTGTAAATCGACCCATTCCAATAGGTTTAAATGGCAGATTAATACATATATATCGCAAAGCACGCCACTGGATTTGATAGTGGTCATAATCGGATCCGACCAAACTGACGATTGGAGTTCACCGACGAAGAGCAACATCTCCCCCACTAGGCAAGAAACGCGTCATTTTAATGAAATATCCCTTGTTGATAGACGGTTCTTGTTTACTTCCGAAGCACATTAATTCATTGTGCAGCAGTAACTACGCAAATCCTTCGGAAGCAGTATGTCAATCCGTGGTTCTTGCTTAACCATGCAAAGAGAGTGGAGGAGGATTGGAGCACATTCACTTGGGCGAATCTGCTTATGACAGCTTTTCTGGCCGTCGCACAGTGACGCGAGTTAATCGAAGAAGTCGGAGATGATAATGATACTTTAAATGCTTATACCTTCGTTAATACCAAACTTAGATATTTTTAAGTGGTGTATTAGGTTTTCTAGTAAAATTTCCTTCAAAAAACACCCCTTGCAACCTATAATACGACGTAATAAACATCAAAATTTTCAGTTTCAGTCTGCAAGAAATTTAAATCCGACCTCTCTCAAAAACCGATTCGCTGTGCGTCGTGTTGAGCCCTCACCCAGCCAATTCGTCGCCCCTCTGACGTAAGGGCCTATCTTGATTTCTGCATGAGCCCCAAATAGCGTGTATTTATATATAAAACAGGGTTCACGCCAAAATTGAGATACGCCCTTACGTCAGAAAGGCGGCGAAACGACACTCATGAATCACTTATAGCTGTTCGGGACGATCGAGGAAGCTTACGCTTTCGCTTTCCTCACTTCGTGCTTTTGTTGGTGCGGCTGCCGTGCCAAGGAAAAACGCCGTATGAACCTTCCGGCGTTGCCAAAAATCTTTCGATAAAATATGAATTTCCTGGTAAACTTATGAATATTTTCCTTCTAATTTTTCTGATAATTTTGTTCGCGATTTCACCTACAGTTCCTGAAAATTTCAAGGA
This sequence comes from Bemisia tabaci, assembly GCF_918797505.1. Lineage (NCBI taxonomy): Eukaryota > Metazoa > Arthropoda > Insecta > Hemiptera > Aleyrodidae > Bemisia > Bemisia tabaci. The sequence continues at coordinate 25,755,746 of NC_092801.1, read as the reverse complement.
AAAATATCCATGACTTCCTTCAGAAATAAACATTTTATCCAAGGAAATTTGGCAACTCTTGAATGTTCATGTGGCGTTCTTCCTTAGCATAGCAGCGCTCGTTGGCAGCGCTCAATTTCATTTGTACCACGTTGAACGCGAGTGCTAGTGGGCCACGTCAATTAAAAACGCCTTCAATTCCGATTGATACTGTGCAACACACTCGAGTCGATAGAGTTGTATCACGAAATGTAACCCAACTCAAATGGTATGTTTCATTCACTCGATAGCTGAGCATGCTCTGGCTGAGTTTAGAGAGGTACAGGGAGTGTTTTTTTCATCGGTCGATTACTGTGAAAGTAGGTCATTATTTATGTCTCAAACTATCAAAATAACAAACGAGAAAAAAAATAAACTAACGGCGTTCTTTCTTGGCACAGCAGTATTGGCAGCCGCTTGATAAAGAGATAAGGTTTGCCATGTACGGTGACGTCTCGAGTGTACCGGATCCGGTCCCGCGGAAAAGTGACCATTTTGAATGAGTCGGTTCCTAAAACAGCTCTTATCCATTTGCAAACCTTCGCACCTTGAAACAGGCCCATTAGATTATTTAAATGCAATGAGTCTCATAAAGGGATGCAACTTCCAACATTTTTTCTTCGCCTCAAATCCATGTCGCTTCGACTTTTCTGTATATCCGTCAAATTGATCCGTCTGGATCTGATAGCCGGTGGGTGAGGACGTGTGACTTTGCTCTCTCCCTGATAAGTTTAGTAGTTGTAGTAGTTCGGAGTGTACCTTATTTGCTAACATTAGTTGTGCGGAAAGTTTTTTAACATGAGTTTCTTTATGGGACTTTTTGCAAAATTTCAATTTTTAATTCTATTCAGTTTTGATTTCCATAGGTACACGTAAATATTTCATTCCTAAAATCATTCATACTTATTTTATGAACAATTGTTTGGTATTATTGTTTTTGCTTTTTGTTCTTTTTAAATTGTAATTGGACCCAGACCCATAATTTAGTCAAGTAGAAACTGTGTCATTAAGGTATGTTTTGGGGCCCTTGTGGTCCCGTATATTTTGTATAAAATAATTAAACAAATAAATAAATAAATACATTTAAGGCTATCTGGCAACTGCGCATGGACTATCGTGACGATAAAAATTCAACGGTGGAAATAATAGCACTTAACCCTTCAGCAGCAAATTTCCGGCTCGGCTCAACCACGTTTGTCTTCTCCAATTTTCATCGCTAATTTCCGGTGAATGAATTCGCTATCCTCCAGATTTTTTATCTTGATTTCGTCCACTTTCATTCTATAATTGATGATAATTTGTTCGTGAATCGTTCAATTTCCTGGTGGGGGTACTGAATTAGCAGAAAAACCAAGCTATCGAATAATAACCAATTTTGATGATCGGAACTAAGTTGCATTTAGTTTTTGAACAAAAGTTTGTACTTGTAAGCTGCCGTGCTATGAGGAAGAACGCCGATTTGCGACGTTGTAGATTTCCTGTCATTCTTTCTTTTTTAAATGGAGAACTACTCAAAGTAAATTATTGAAAACTTCCGTATTTTTTCCTCCTTATGCGAAGAAAACTCTGTAAAAATTTCAAGAAATGATATTTATTTGTACTTCTCTAAACAAATAAAATGGGAGCGGAGATTTTTAAACACCCGCAAATGAGATACGTGGTCTGGTAGTTTCACCTTCGATTTGAGTGTCCGAATGTTATGTCGTCTTCCGAATTATACTTTATTTTTCCTCAAAGTCGGATTATAGTTTGAATTATTTTACTATTATTAATTTTTTTTAAAAATGTTTATCGTTAAATGCTCGGAGACATAAATTTTGGAGTGCAGGATTGTACGGAAACTTGAAATAAATAGACTCATAGCTTTCCCAAAAAATCGAGCAAAAATTTGGAAAACTGTGAATGGTTTGTCATGTTCTTCCTAAGCATGGTAGTACGCACCTTGACACAATTGGACTACATTTTGCAATTTGGAACTATAAATTTTGGTCCGGTTTAAAAACAACGTATACGTGCCATTCCCTATGCACATAAGTGTTTTTCCAGAAGAGCTAAAATTTATAATTCCAAATTGCAAAATGCTGTCCAATTAACCCTCTTCCTACCCCTATTTTGCCGTGCTAAGGAAGAACGCCGTATGCGCCTTCAGACGTTGCCTAGTTTCATCCGATAAAAACCAACATTACTGGGAGGATGTTAAATATTATTTTCTCAAATTTTCAGGCAGTTTTGTACACAATTTAAGCGAAAGTATCTAAAAATTTCAAGGAAAAATGTGCGTAAACTTTACAAAAAATACAGGTTTTATCACAGGAAATGTGACAACTCCCGAATGTTCATACGGCGTTCTTCCTTAACACGGCAGCATTCCGTCTCACAGTGCGTTATGTGCTCCTCAAACGCCCCACGGCTTCGTCGAAACAAGAGTCAATGACGGCATTATTCCGCCCTCATTCCGCAATCCCATTGGCTTAAAGACGTAACTCCCTTTTTTCTTAATGAGTGGTTACGCGGTTACATCTCCAGAGCGACGATTTCTGAACTCTAATTTGAACTGATTTCCGGGGCTAAGCAGAGAAAAGGGGGCCGGGAGTGGCGCTAGGCCTGCGTCCCCCCCCCCTCCCCGTCCGTTGGGGGTTGAACGTGACTGGGGGTGATTAAATGCACCGCGCAGTCAGGATAACAGAGGGTAATTATGCCATTGATTGGCTCATCCCCTGCAGCCGTCTTCCCTCCTTTAAGTGGTCGATTGATACACAGAACCAATTCGGGTCCCGCGCGGAAATTTCCCGCCTAAACCGCTCCCCCTCCCCCTCCTCGTCCGCCCTCTCCACCACCCTCCCTCCCGCCATCCGATACTCGAGGCTCAGGCGGAGTTGCCATGTCGACCCGATAAGACTGCCGAGCTAAGGAAAAGCGCCGCAGAGTAGAGCTAGAGTCCCTTTATACTGAGAGTCAAGACAAAACCCCTCATGGAGTCACAAACGGGAATAAAGATTACAGAAATTGGACGTTTTTCGTAATCTTTGATCGGCCCATTCTCAAATGCCTTTCTCCGTTCCTCCTCTCATTCCGTTTGTTCCTTGCCGAACCCGTAATTCCCTGGTCCATTCCAGATTATAATCTTTGCAATCGGTGAAAATGTAATCTTTATTCCCGTTTGTGGCACTGTGAAGGCCTAAAATACGGGAACCAATCAGAAATGGATTCACATTGTCTTGACTCTCAGTATAAAGGGACTCTAAGTAGAGCGAACTAATATTGCCGTGCTAAGGAAGAACGTCGTATAAACACGCGAGAGTAGCCAAATTTCCCCGGAAAAATCATGTATTTTTGACGAGATCTATGTATACTTGTCCTCAAAATTCTCAGACATTTTAGATTAATTGCGTACAAAATAGTCTCAAAAATTGGAATTATATAATAAAATATTCACAATCTCCCCAGTGAATTCGTATCTTATCAAAGGAAACTTGGCAACGCCTGCTGGCTCATACGGCGCTTTTCCTTAGCACGGCAGAAAACAAGAGGTCGGACATGAAATTTTTGGCTAAAATTTCAAATTGTTATGTTTATTTTGTCACAAATTCGATTTCAAAGGGTGGTTTTGATACGAAATTTCACGAAAAACCCAATGGAGCCACTCTTAAACTTTTTTGTCTCATATTTTCAAAAATATAAGCTTTAAAAGTTTCCAAATTTTGTATGACTTCTCCTGTTGACTCGGTCCACTGTGCGCCGCATGCAAATTGCGACATTGTTAAATTCTTTCTACTAAAGCGCAGATTTTCTGTGGAGCTTTCGAATTTTTATTATTTGTTTTTTTTAACATCGCAGAACAAAAGTTATTCTGAAAAGTTGATAAATTTCGGCTCATTTTGATTAATGTAAAATAATCCATACCTGTCGATTCCATTTGAGGTAATCTGTTCCATCATAATTGACTATTCATTTCAAAACTGGGTAGAGGAAAAACATAGTTTGTAACAAGCTGAATTGCCACCGTTACAGAGTATATTTTCCACTGGACTGACTTTTTAAAGAATTAACCACAATTTGTGGCACACTGAAGAAACAACATACGTGTCATTCAGTCTCCTCTGCAGATAGGTCTTTTCAGGTGTGAGCCAGAAATGTAGTTCCTCATCGTTTTCAAGTCCAACTTTTCAACCGGAACTTTTTTTAAGTACATGTTGTGTGTTGATACTTTAAAGTGGACATTTTTTATTGACATTTGAAAAGCTCATTTGTGAAACTTCTGTGAAATTGACATGCACTTTAAAACCTCAAGTACGAGCAGAACTTCACTTGACAGCACAGTTGATGGTATCAGTACCGTTTTCTGTCAAAGCTGAGTCAACTTACATCACACTAGTCTTAAAATTTTGTCAGATATGAAGTCAATTTTCAAGTATGTTTGTCAAAAGTTGATCATCCTAGCAGTAGACTAGTTGGCAAAAATACCTTTTCGGTGAGGTATTTCAAGACTTTTCAAAGTTTAAACTGGATTGCATTTTGCAAAAAGGAACCAAGAGCATTGCAATGGTGCTAAGATTGTGCAATTTCTTTTGTCTCGGAAGAAAAACCCTGATCATTTGTAAACATTTCCTATTCTACTCGCTAAAATCTGTAAATTTAAGACAAAAATTACCATATAAATTTCATATTTTTACATGATTACAGTGCTTTTATTGCAAAGGGTGAAGTTGCACAATTTTAGCAACATGGCATTGCTCCTGGTTCTTTTTTGCGAAATGCAATCCAACTAAAGGTAAGACTTAAAGTCTCGACTGCATCAAAAGAGAGAACAAAGAAAGAGAAACAGAAGCGCCGACAATAAAGTGACGGAAGTTTTCATTCGCAATCCTCTTTTAAAATCCCTTTGCATCCGGAAAATGAAGTGAGACCAACGTAATTGATTCTGTAAATCCATATTCAAAAGCTAAGTGCTCATCACTGGAACAGATAAGACCAGTCACCGCACTGTTAATAGAAATTCATTCTCCAGAGAGCTTTGTTCAATAGCCTCTAATAGCAGTTTCCGACTGGTGAAGATTTAGATTGTCTCGTGATATTTTAGAATGCAGAGAGTGAAAAGACGTTTTCTTTAATCACCTAAAATTTTCCTCATAAGTTGTCAATCATTGCAAAGCTCACGTTCGCAAGAAAATTAAAGAACTCCATAAGAATCATTATGCAATTGTTTCTTCCTCTTGATTTTACCACTCAAAAATCTAAAAGAGAAAGCGAACTTTGTGCCTGGGTTTTCTCCATGAATTGAATTGGTTTTCTTTCTTTTCAGAAGTGGGAGATCAAATGGACTACATTTTGCAATTTGGAACTATAAATTCTAGCCCGGTTTAAAAACAACGTATGTACCATTAGTTTCCCTATGCACATAAGTGTTTTCCAGAAGAGCCAGAATTTATAGGTCCAAATTGCAAAATGCAGTCCAAATAGCTTTTCCCTGCCTTTTGGGATACTTTTTTCAGGATAGACCGGATGGATTCTTTTAAAAAATGTTTTTGTTTTTTTCTTACTTTTTTCTCTATAACTATACAGACGTGAGTGTTTTCTCTAATTACGCCTCAAGAAAAAAAATCAATGTTAAGAGCCCTTTGGGTGAAATTTGTTTCATACATACATACATTAAGCCGTTTTTATAGCGCAGCCTCGCGCTCTGCGACGTCCAATCGCCATTGCCCACTATCCTCCTAGAGATCATCAGGCATCTGCTGATGTCCTCCTCCACTCCCTGTCGCCAACCTTTTACAGGGTGTCCGCACCGTCGCCTTCCGGGAGGAACCCAATCAAAAACCTGCTTGGGCAACCACTCGTCTGCCATTCTTCGCACATGTTCATACCGGAAAAAAATTAAACTACAATGACAAAAATAATTTTTTAAAACTTCTTCAAAACAATACCCGTGAATTTATCAATTTAAAGAATTTTTTTAAAAATCATCTCGTCTGAAACTAGAAAAAAAGTTTAGACTTTCTTCTGGAATTGCTCGAGATTATACCTCCGGGATACTTGAAGTGCAAAGAAAGAAAACAAAAATTGAAGTTCAAAACTTACAAAATGTAGTCAAATTCTCCCATGATAATCAAACTACACTTGATGCCTCACACGTTTGAATCTTGCTTTAATATCCTTGCTTTAAAGAAATAATAAAAATGCCCAAGTGAAGGGTGGCGATAGAAGATTTAGAGTAAATGAGGGAGTGCCAACTGTCTGAAGGCCATTAGGAGGATAGGGGACTTTGGTGGCTGGGTGTCGCAGAGCGCAAAAGAGCGCTATGAAAGCGCCTTTTATTTATGTATGTATGCATGTAAAAAAATAAAAACGTGACGATAAATAAAGCAATGCTTAATGCTTAGTCAGCGGGCCGATTATTGAAACTGATAGACAAAGCCATAGACACAGAAGACATAGGGAGTATAGAGTGATCCTATTGGTTGAAATGGGTGGTTTCTGTAGACTAAGGAAGAGAATGATGGACTAACTATCGGATCCCTCGTGGGTTGCCGTTACTTAGTCTATTACCTACCTTATTTGTCAATTGCAACCACCCGTTTCTACCAATAGGATTCCTCAATATCTCCTTTGTCTTCTTTGTCTATCAATTTTAATAATAGCTAGAGTCCCTTTATACCCAGAGTTAAGACAACTCGATTATCAGCTGACTGGCAGCCGGCCTTGGCTGGCCATGGAGGCCGAAACGAGTGCACCCAAACGAACGATATTGAGGGATAAGGATCAGGAATCCTGCGATGTCTGTCAAACAAAAACAACAACATCAACAAATTGATCAATTAAAAAGAAAATGAGATTGGTTTGTGAATAATTTCTTAATCTATTTTCATTTTGGACCGATGGAAATAACAATTTACTCTTGAAAAACCACAATTAGGTAATATTTTCATTATTCTTGTTCACATTCGAGGTACCGCCATCTTGGTGCACTCGTTTCGGCCTCCATGAGCGAGAACCAATCAGAATTGGATTTTTTTTTAGGCCACTTTCAGCCCAACCAAAAGTGAGTTGTCTTAACTCTGGGTATAAAGGGACTCTAATAATAGCTAATCCTAGTGAAATCCGTTCAAACACTTGGCTAAAAAATTAATTAACAGCGAAATTTATAGACTGTGGATGAATGCCGTTGATGCGGTGGTCTTCTGGTGGCAACGCAGCTGAGCTTGAGCATTAGAGGGGGTTGTTAAACGGGCTGGAAGTGTGCCAGTGGAGTGTTTGCGGAGCCGCGAGGCGGTGTGCGGAGCCGAGGGAGCACTCCGGAGCCAAGTTTTCGACCCTGGATGACTCCAGTCGCGGCACTCCGGGTCCTCGATTTCCGGAAATCAAGCACGAGGTCTCGTCGATTATGTAGCATCGCGTCCAAGATATTGGACTCCATGCTCATCCTTGATATACTTACCTGCTCATCTCGTCCAAGATCTTGGACTCCATGCTCATCGCTAAACGTCTCACTTCTTTGCTTGAGCATGGAGTCCAAAAGCAAGTAGACCTCTCTTAGTTTTAAAGTTCATCATGATAAAAAATCGTATACTTCGCTTATCCAATCTAACCTGAACTAAACTAACCTAACCTAACCTAACCTAACCTAACCTAACCCAACCTAAGCAATGCACAGTTTTTTTCGAGAACACATTTTTTTGTTTTTATTTCACCAAAATTGTCTTAATACATTTTTGGACCCCATGCTCCTATATTGTCAGAGAATACCTGCGTCCCACAATTTTGGACGCTATGCTCACTTCGATTTTTCGAAAAAATTATCCCTAATTAAAGTGAGCATGGAGTCCAAGATCTTGGACATGATGAGCAACCGAATATCATATAGCTGAGCATGGAGTCCAATATCATGGACGCGATGCTACATTACCGTCTCGTCGTGAGGCCACTCAACGAGCAGGAATCGATGCATAGCGTTACGTGTTTCTTAGTCAGACCGTTGGATAGCATGTGCTAGACGAGGACAGTGGCGCATGCAGGAAAAGGTTCTGGGGGGGGGGAGGGGCAAACCTCCCACCGGGGGGTCCGAAGGGCCTACCACCTGCCCCCGATAATTTCCATAATTTTAACCCCGTAAAACCCCACTGTTTTACAATTCCAGTCATGAAGAATGATAAGATACTTTCCACTATTTCTCTCCCAAAATACCTTAAAAATGGATAACTGTTTACACAAGACCAACGTACGTATCGTACGTCGGACGTATTTCTATCAAACGGAACTAAGTGCATTAAGACATGAGCCTTGAGATCCATAATAATACACATACAACAGGGCTCACGTCATAATGCACATAGTTCCGTTCGATAGAAATACGTCCAAGTGTGAGATGGAAAAAATGCACTAACTTCCTGAAGAAGAAATGAGATAGGTAGGCTTTCCCATTCCTTACATTCAAAAATGACAATCAAATTATTATGGTTCGTGGAAAATATCGTCGTGTTCTCTCTCCACCCGATTTTTCTTCCTTTTCCTAGATTTCTCTTATTTTTACTACCTCGCTCCCTTAGAGTAGAGGAATCATTGCCATTCTCCAAGGAAAAAAAGAAAAAAGAGTTGAAATTTCATCATTTCTAGACGTTCGAGGTCCTTGGAGTTAAAATAATCATACTTTAAAAAATATGTGTCCGTCCGCCTGGCGGCGTCCCTCAAATCTGTGTACAGCCATATCTCAGAATCTATCTGCTCAATTTCATTCTAAATTTGCAGAGAAGACCATATATGTGGTCTCCTCATGCACATCAAATAATTTTGGGGTACTCTAAAAGTTGGAGAGGGGGGGCTAGAGGCCAAAGTTGATTCTTGACATTTAAAACGTTAGAATTTCAAAAATGTAAAACTCCTTATGTAAGTATAATCCTACTGCATAGTTTCATATTATGCATAACTAACCAACATTTCCTTCAAACAATTTTGACTTAAAAACGTGAGGGGGGGGGGGGGGGGTCGATGCCTCCTTTTGACAGATTCGGTGACAAAAATTGGGTTTGAATGTTAGATTTAAAATTGCCACTTGCCGAGGTCCCTTTTGGAAAATACGAATAGATTTCAAATCCGGCAACGTTGACCATAAATCTCGGACATCCCAAGTGGGTAACATTTCTATGCTGAAGCGTGTGGATTGGTGACAATCTTCCTAAAACGCTCGTAAGGACTCGGTTGATTTAAAAACCGGGCCAGGTGCTCCGCCGAGTGCAGTAAATGCACCGCAGGATCAACGCTATGTTGCAAGATGGCACGGAAAACTTCATTTAGAATGTAGCATGATCAAAATGCGTATCTCATCTATAGTTATGATGGAGGTACATTTGGACCGCGTTTAACAGAAAGGAACCAAGCCACATCAGCTATTGCCAATTTTAACTGGGCAATTTAATTTTTTACGAGAAAACGTTTGTGCGGATCCCTTTGAAATTGTTAAGGAATTTGCTTCGTACTATGGAGAAAATTCACTGAAATTTGCACTAAAATCCGCACAACTGTTTTCATGTAAAAAATTAAATTAGCCAATTAAATTTGGCAATAGCTGATGTGGCTTGGTTCCTTTCTGTGTAACGCGGTCCATTTTGTTTTAAAAAACGCGACCAATCAGAAGCCATGATATCTAAACTTGCCATAAACTTAATAAAGTAGACTTAGAGATAATCATGTAGGTTTTTTACGATTCTCACAAGTGCTTTCTGTTGATGAGGGTCTTTGAGATTTTTTTTTTTTTTTCATTTTTAACCATCCACGGAGTAAAGAAACATAGTTCAGAAGAAATACACATTGATTGGTTCATATCAGAGCATAGGAAAGTGTCTCGACGGACGAAGCACGCCAAAAAATGTCAAATCAAACCACAGTCAGAGTGTCTTCAATGTGTGGTTACAAAATTCAACCCTAGGAAAGAATTTGTTTGAAATTCTAATTCGTCATTTTCAGCGCACATATTATGATTCAGCTCAATAAACTCTATTTCTGAGGACACTTGAGAGAGTTTTCTATCAAAAACTCAAAATCAGCTTTTGTCAACCAATGGAGAATTTGCACGCAGATTTTGTTTTGCTTTACCTAAAAGTGCTTGAAGAGCTGATTTCACAGTATTTTTTATAATTTTTTTCTGATGTAGGAAATAGTATAAAAATATATGTAAAAGTGATAAAATGCACCGCCCAGTGACGTGATCTGACGGCATTTCCCATTTAAACACACGTATTTTATCAGATTAGATCATTTTTTTCATATTTTCTCCAATAATTGATCAATTCAAGAACCAGGGGTATCCTCGTATTCAGTTCACTCAGTAGTTTCCACTTAAACACGAAATTCATCAAATTTCAGACACTTGTAAACTCTGTATTCTACAAAAATTGGTTTTGGAACTGAAATCCTGCCATCATGAACTAAGTCCACTTTTCCTGTCATACGTGGTATTTTTTTTAAAAAAATAAAATCGCATAAAAGTTGCAAATGTGCGTTGTGACGCGGGTAAGTGGTCGTAAAACAGCCGTCGGTGGACACACGAGAGCCACGGAAGACTCGAATGATTTTACGACTCAGATAAAAGAGCTGAGTACAGAGGGGAAGTTTGCGGCCTACCCAGAACGCGGCAAGTCGCATGTAATCAAAATTTTAGAACGCTTGATTCGCAATTTGCTGAACGACGAACTGAGAGAGAGTTCGACACTTCTTATCACAACGATAGTTGCATTCGAAATGAGATGCTAGACAAGGTAGTAGTATACCGTAGTTTGACCAACTCGAATCTTAAGTTCCGAGGCTATGGACTACTGGACAGAAGTAGGCAATATAGTCGTATCCACACCCAACGAAAAGACTATATTGCGTACCTCTGTCCGGCAGTCAAAAAATTTCCCTCCTCTTTCTGATCTCAATACCATACTTTCAAAGTTTTCTCATCAAATCCCTTCCTTTCTCAAAGGACTTAATATCCAAATCTAATTTATTTCTTCTTTGTCATTTCTTTCAATTTTTTGTAGTTCTCTTTTATTGAGCTCTGCTCCAGGTGTTAATGGCCCAAGTTTGCTAAAACACCTTAAATGTATAAAACAACAACACTAACAACAACGTAGTTCTGTTAAGCCTCAGAACTTAAGATGCCAGTTGGTCAAAACATGGACCAAGAGAATAAAACGCCGTTGGAGATAATATGGAGAGAGAAGGTCAAACTACGGTAAATTATTACTTTGTGTAGGGTTCCATTTTCAATGCAACTGTCGCTGTCGTTGCGATAAGAAGTGTTGAACTCTTTCTCAGTGCGTCCTTCAGAAAATTGCGAAGCAACAAATGAATCAAGTCAAAACCTTTAGTTCTGAGTAAAGTTTTGACGGAGGGTATCTAATGTGATGCATCTTTTCTGACCCTGCCAAATGATCTATTTGTAAGACTACCTTCAATTTATGAAACAAGCAGAGGCAGATCCTAAAAAAGTCGGAATATTAGCATCAAAATAAAGCCAATAGTAAGAGAGAACGGATTGTTGAGAATTCACTCTACGTAATAGTGTAAAACTTACTCAACATTGACCTTGAAAAGAGTGAGAATATGATGATGCAATGACAGTAAATCGGAAACCTCCTTTTTGCTCACCTGAAACAAACAAAAGAGTAGGAGATTTTGAGTGATTTTTATGAGAGAAAAATATGATATATGTGTTGAATTAAAGGTCGTCATTCAAAATTTAACTCTTGATACAATATTTGTAAAAATCAATCTATACTTGAACCGGTGGCTTGGTGTGCTCTGCGATATATCGATTGATCTGCCATTTAAACCTATGAAAAATGATCGATAAAAAGGGTGTTCGCAACGAACACCAAAATAATCGATTCTTCAGCACAGCTTCAAATGGGGAAATATCGATAATACTCGATCATTAACGCCTCATTACTGATTTAAACGGTGGTACAGATGCAGACGATACCTACTCAAGAGCGTAAAAATTACAAATAGCTAGAAATGTTAGGACTTTATGCTACAAAATTATCACCCTACATCCAACTATCAAAAAAAGGTTTTACATCGGAGAAAAAATTGTTTTAAATTCATATACACATACTTTTGAATAAAAACGCTGACTCCACGAGTTTAACTACTCACGCCATACATAGTACGGCCGTTGCGTGACGCTGATTAGTGCCTACAAGACAGTAGGAATACTTCACGCATTGCGCCTTCAGTGCAGTCGGCGCGCGGCGCGGCGCCAGGCGCATATCAGTGCCTACAAGATCGTGCGAATACTTCACGCATTGCGTATCACTACGGTGCGCGCTATAGTCGTTATTTTTCTGTGCCGGACCTCCTGCGATGTAAACAATTTCCGACCAGTGCACAAAGCAAGCCTGCAGTTGAAATTTTGTTGAAATTTTGTGTTTGTACGGTGGACATGAAAGACATAGATTAAATGGCCAAGCGAGATTGGTCGGCCAAGTCTTATCGCTGAGATTTTAAGAAAAACCCATTTTAGACCCATTTTAAGAAAAAGCTCAACTGCCGGCTGATAATTGAAATGACAGAATGCCGATTGCCGAAATAGACATTGGGAGTGTGAAGCGATCCTATTGATTCATTGAAGAGGGTGGTTCCTATAGACTAAGGGAGAAAATGATTGACTGACTGTGAATTCCCTCGTGGGTTACCGTTTCTTAGTCTATAAACTACCTCCTATGCCCATTGCAACCACCCGCTTCAACCAATAGGATCCCTTTATACCCCGTTTGTCCTCTTTGTCCACAGCTTTGTTCCTAAATTTTAATAATCGGTCCCCTGGAAAGTTTACCTTCGTGGTCTGAAGGCCCTTTCCCGTAGATGCATACATTTACTTAAATATTTCAGGCGCATACCTTCGGTTCCTTGAAAAATCCACAAAATGAGAATGCTAACCAAGATGAAGATGTAATAACCGACGGTTAGCATAGACCGCACTTGAGGTCACGACACCAGTTACATAACCGCTCGTAATAACCTCCGTAATACGTCTTTAGCTGCGGCTTGCAATGCAAACATCGAAGCCCATCCCTAACCCACGGATATCCACTCCCAGAGCCGAGAGCAAACATGCAAACATGTTCCCCTTCAATAAGCCATTTAATTATTTCACCCCCGGAGAATATATCAAGTAATCGCGAATCCTTGCGTGGTCTGGGCATTTCAGAATAATAATTAATTTCTGGATGAAACTCTTAATGGTATACTTTCATTAAGGTGATTCGACGGTTGTCATTATTTGTGTCAGAGCGACGTGCGATGTATCGCATCAATTCGATCCATGATTTCAGCCACCTGTCATTTTTTTCGAATTTTGAGACTAAAAAATTCATGTGCCAAATTTGACAAAGAAATTAAACGTATTAAAGGCAGGGTTTTTTCGGAGGAAAAATATTTCATTCCAGTGCACTTTCGATGTCAATATCGGTGCAATATTTTTCCTCTATAAAAACCCTGCCTTTACTACGTTGAATTTCTTCGTCAAATTTGGTACATGAATTCTTCAGTCTCGTGGCAACAGAAGTGCGATCTTAAAATTCGAAAAAAATGACAAGTAGCTGAAATTATGGAACAAATTGATGCGATATATCGCACGTCGCTTTGACACATAAAATGGCAACCGTCGAATCACCTTAAGAAATTTTGAGTAATTTGATACATTAGTTCATTTGTGTGTATGTTCAGAGCTTTGTGATCTTGTAGATAATTGGGTCAACTGCGCTGGCTACAGAATCGTGTTTTGATGTTCCATTCTTTCAGATTAGCTAAAAAATAATCAGATCTGTAGAAACAGCAACTTTCTACGTTCAATATTAACCGATATATCGTTCTTTGAAAAGTCAGGTTTTTGACGTCATCCACCGCGGTATTGACATCCTTGTTTTCTTCCACCTTGCTTGCATCAGTCGGTGCGACGCACATTTGTCCTGGTTATTCGACGTGATACTGTGATGAAAGCAGGGTAGAAGAAACCAAGGGTGTCACTCCCGCGGTGGATGACGTCAAAAATGAGTCTTTTCAAAGGGCGATATCTCGGTTTATAGAGAAATTTGCTGCTGTTTGGTCAGATGTTACAATTTTTAGCTAATCTACAAAAATCAAGCATCAAAACACGGTCCTTTGACCAGCGCAACTAACCCATTAAGTTTTGTAAATAATCCTGTTTAAAAGTTTGAGTTTTTATGCAAATCCTTTCAGAGCATGTTTAGTGCATTCAATAATTTTGATTTTTTTTTTTAAAATCCTCATTCGTAGTCATCTGAAGCTCAGACATGAATTTTCACTGAACCGAAGAGTATTTTAATCTTTCTAAAATCTTCGGAGGGAGGCAGTAACGTCGTAATAATACAATCATTTTTCAAATATAGTGAAACCGTCCGAGCCGAAATTGTACCGAAACCCGAATCAGCTGGATCACGCCCAAAATTCACGGTACCGACTTTGAAAGTTTTAAAACCGAACGATTGCTCGTCGCAGCTCAGTTTAAGTTCGACGGATGTATCGATAAATTTTTCGGCCGTTTATTTATAGAGATTGGAACACTGTGCAATATACAGAGGGAGCCGGTTCAAAATCAAGATTCGTTCGCGAAAAAAAAATAGTCACTCAGAAAGACTTTCTCTGATAAACATGGGTCGCGCTTGTAAATTTCTGGTTGAAACTGAGAACATACATCCTCCCACGAAAACACGGCCAGCAGCAGTTCGTGATGTCGCGAAATTCCGTCATCGCTACTAACTCTCAAGCAATGTTGCCAGATTGCACTGAAATTTTAGCATATCTCCATTAAACTCAATGTTAAATATCCATATCTTCTCACGAAATCTGGTAACCTTGCTCTCAAGGCGTCCAATCTATCGAAAGCGAAGGGAGCGAATATCATTTCAAATGGGCAGTTATTGCAATTTATGATAGGGGCCTGACCTCACTACTTTCTCGATAATCAATCGAAACCGAAAGCTGGTTCAAGTTATCAACGGTGTATTTACACGATGTCAAATTGTGCCGAAAACACATTATTGACCGTTCCAGTATTATGTAACGCTCTTTTTACGATTTCGTGCCCACTCCTAATTTTCAAAGAATCAAGAAAACGCTGAGAATACAGCTTGAAAAAAATTTGGGCTTCTTTGAGAGGAAGATGTTTCACGACACGACACGCGTTGTGTCGCACAGTGGATCGAGTCAATCAGAAATGTCGGACATAAAATTT
Organism: Bemisia tabaci; assembly: GCF_918797505.1. Taxonomy (NCBI): domain Eukaryota; kingdom Metazoa; phylum Arthropoda; class Insecta; order Hemiptera; family Aleyrodidae; genus Bemisia; species Bemisia tabaci. The sequence goes on along the minus strand of NC_092801.1, from coordinate 25,740,493 downwards.
TTGAGTTTAACTTCAAATTTTTATGTCCGTTCCGTCACAATTGAATCTCAAAAGTAGCGAAGTTCCCTTCGTCTAAATAGAATTTAAGTAAAGAGGCAAAGGTGTCCAAAAAAGAAAAAGAAGAAGAAAATAAACAGGAAAAACCCCAATGAAAAGCAGAAAATCTGGCGCTAAGAATGCCTATTTTATTTAAGATGGGAAGACGTCATTAAAAACTCTTTAAATGACAGATGACATTTTACTTACATAGCTAATACAAAGCTTTTCAAAATACTTATTGTTCACTACCGTCTTGTGATACTTACTAAATATGAGCTTATCTGAGGAGAAAATTTGTCTTTTAGTTTAGAATCCACGTGTTTTCCTCCTCGAATCAGAAAAAATAACCCCTCGCGTCGAAACCCATTTTTTATATAACGCCGTCATCCATTCATCGTCTCGAATTAAAATTCAATGACTGAGCGTAAAATCAATTCTGGAGGGAATTCGGGCCCTCTTTGATTGCGCGCCACGCTAGAAGCATCGTTAATATTTAGTTAACATTTAACAGTGTTCGGGGAGTCAAATCACGGGATGAATATGTAAATTCGCATGCAGGCTAAACAAGCTCCAGTAATATTCCAATTATTTCCCGCGCATACGAGCTAATGACTGTGTCAGGACACTCGTTTCCTGTGTCCGACGTCCCGCCGCGTCGCTGGAGCAAGAGCGTATCTGCGACATGAGATGGTCCTTATTGGCCGCTTAACTCTGTGCTCTTTGGAGATCACGTGAAAATAAAGGATATGTGTTTGTAGTGCAGCTGTGCCCTGTGCGTGATAATGCCACATTTCATTAAAGGCCTTTGCAAAATTGGTAGTTTTTAATATTTGAGTGTCCTCAAAAACTAAAAATTTAATCACAAAAATATCACAATTTAAATATTGAAACTACACTGGTAAAAAAAACCTCTTGGTTCAAGAGTGCAGTTTCTTGTCGCCGGATTTAAGAGTTTGGACTCTTGTTTCAATGTAAAAACGGCTTGAATCAATGCAAAATCCGCTTGAAACAAGATTTCAAGACTCTTAAATCCGGCGACAAGAAACTGCACTCTTAAGTCAATGCACCACGGCATTGGTCCAAGAGGTTTTTTTACCAGTGTAATACTGGGAGGCACAAAAAAACGCTAAAAAATGTTGAGCAAAATGTAAAGTTTTTGGTGTGACTGCCCTCGAAAACTGAGATTTTAAAACTGAAATTCTCAAAATTTTACTGTTGTAGCTCTTGTTTAGAAAATACTAGTGGAAACATTACGCCACAAAGAAACGCCAAAAAATATTGACCAAAACCTGAGCTTCGATGGATTGAAGCTGAGGAAGACTTCAGTGTGAAAAGGACTTTTTTCGTAATAGTATTCCAGAATTTCTACCGATAATTTGTTTCCTAGCGAAGACTCTTGTAGATCATTGAACTTAGGATTGATGCTAGAAATATCTTTAAATTACGAAGAACATTCTGTTAAATTTCCATCTGTTCACAAGTTTTCACAAGATTCAACCAACAATTTCTCTGTAAAATAATAAAATGGCGGACATTTTTATTATTAAATGTCGCATGGCGCTCGTGTCACTAGGGCCGGAAGTCGACGAATTGTGGACAGCAACCGTGAATATAAAATGGAAAAGTCAAGGACACTCACCTGCGAAGCTGGCGAGAAAAATAGAGTACCAATATAGGGAGGGTATGGATATGTCGATTTATGTAGCTCGTAGGACCTAAAAAGGCGACAACGTGAAAATGAAAGTCATTTGAAAAGTGCCACTGCCAACCCATGCGTTTGGAAGATCACTCAATATGGCCGACAGCGCTTTGCAAACAAGCGTCTTTCAGGATTAAAACTTTCAAACTGAGAAAATTTATGCGAAATCAAAATTTTATACGTGCTTTTATAATATTTGATCAGGGCACCAAAAAAATGGAAAGAACTAAACTAAATAATAGGAACTCAAATTAACAATAACTTTAAAGGCACCGAAAAAGTACTGAATTATTTTTCATCTAATGTACTGATTTTTTTGCAAAGGTGCTTAAAAAGTACTGTAAGATTACTTGATTTTTGCGGGTCAGTTTTATTAGACACCCTGTCAGAGCTGCACTGATTTACTTATGAGCTTATGCCCTCTAAAATTGCGTGTCCTCTGAGTGTGCCACCGAGTTAGAATCATGATAACTTAGCTCTCATAGTAGAAATTTAGAAAGTTTACTATTAATTTGAGTTCCTATTATTTAGTAATATTTCTTCCCGCGCTTGTTTATTTTTGATTCTTCTAAAAACCTATCTAATTATTGCTTAATACAAGCCTAGCTTGAACAAACTTAAACTTTGCGGTCAAAACTGCAAAAGCGGTAAAGGAAAATTGACCAGGCCGAAGCGTGGAGGCTGATTTAATATTAATATTCCAACGCATTGCTAAGGCGCAATGATACAACTATTCGTACTCTCCGGAACGCGTGAGGTATCACGCCACATTTGAAGGCGTTTCCGAAACTGCCAACTTTCCAAATCAAGATCCTTGCGTCGCATAGATTGGCGTCAACCAAAACTGGTCTGCAAATATAAAGCAGTTTTGCAGCCCATCTTCAGTATATTTACTAAAATTCTGTTCCTCAATAGCAGAAAACTGTTATTCTGCCGTTACAACGGTAGTAATGTCACACGGGATTCCACGGTAGTAGATCCATGGATTTTGATTCTAGTAACGATGAGCATTGTGATATGACCTTGTTCACCGTAATATAACTGCATGTGGGCACAGATATAATATTATGAGCATGGTCCTGCTACTATGCTCATCAATAATATTTCTCAAAATCCACGGTTCCAGTACCGTGGAATTCCGTGTGACTTTATTACCGTGGTAACCGTCGAATAACCGTTTCTTTTTTCTCCGTGTGTAAATGGTTGAAATGTAAAAATTAATGCCACCGGATAATTTGAGTTTGTAGGTTGGCTACCCTTCTGGGCCCTAAAAGCTATACGACCTGATCAAACCTAACCTCCAAATTTTCGAGATGTCCATACTCTCCCTATATAGGTACTCTTGAGAAAAATATAGGTACGTTCAAATTTTTGGTTGCGTGGAGAGAAAGGGTTTGATTAAAAACGGGGTGAAGGGATGGGAGCAGGGACGTTTCGGGCGTGAACCCGCCAAGTGGCCTTTATCGCATTAACTAGCCTAATAATATAAATCCTTGCTACCTCGCCACCGCAACCGTACGTCACAAATCCCAGAGCAGCACCCAAACGAACACGTTGTTGCGCGTTTGGGCATTTGCATATTTTAGGGGCCTCTCTAACCCACTTGGTATGCTGCCGTGCTCAGGAAGAACGCCGTATGAGTATTCAGACGTTGCGAAATTTCCTTTGATAAATTTCGAATTTTCGGGCAAATCTGTGAGTAATTTTCCTTCAATTTTTTAGGGAGCTTTATTCGCAATCAGATCTAAATCATCTAAAGATTTCAAGAGAAAATATGTGTAAATGTCCTTAAAAATGAACATTTTACCGGAAGAAATTTGGCAAATGTCGAATATTCACATGACGCTTTTTCTTGGCACGGCAATGGAGCATGGTAGGCGCAAGGGTTGGATGGAGCGATTCCTCCTCCAAAATGTTCACCTGTGCCGTAGTGTCGTTTTTCAAAAGCGAGGAGCTTGGAAAAACGCATATTTCGCACGCAGATTGTGAACGTAGGAATGCGTTTCAGACTTTTCCATAATGATTTTTGAGTAACTTTCTGTCAGAAATGACTCTTCTTTTTGCGCTCGCTGAAATTTATAACAGGTCACTTTTCTCCTTTAAAAAATTTAAATGTTCGTTTTTTGTCACAGTCGTTCTAGATTGTTCTGCTGGACCGATTCCCATGTTTTATTTCCGGCTGGGAGGTATTATCAAAGAGAGATAGTCTCTAGAAGAGTTCGCCCTATTTACATTTGATGATATGCCCCACTTCTTTGTATTCAAGTATATTGAGGAGCTAAGTAAGGTTATAAAATTTAGCTACATAATTGAGAATAAATATGTTTGTAACATTATACAAGTTTCTCGGTATATTTATGTTTTATCAGAACAAATTTGGCAACTTCAAATTATTCATAATCGATTTTTTTTCAGCATAGCTGCTGATAGAGCACCAACAAAGATACAGAGTCCGGAGAGTTCTATTGATCGAAGTTGTAGAATCAGCGTGTAAAAATGAAAAATTGAAGCGCCTTCAATTCGAGTGATACCTCCCGCTTTGCGACCAAGTTCGTTTAGTTGCGTGACCTAACTTGACCCAGCCTTGTCCTGTTGCGACCGTTTCCCGAGCTTCGTGACTGATCAGAATCGTGAAACTGGATAATTTTCAATTACGAAAGGGGCAATATTTATTCTAAAGTTCCGAAATTACTTTTTAAGATAATTTTTTTATTTTTTTGGGGTCAAAGTTCGTTGGTACGGGAACAACTCTTCGTTTTACTATAGCTGCAGTTTGCAGCAGGCCTGTTCTACAGTGCTAAAGAAGAACGCAGAATGAGCATTCGAATGTTGCCAAATGTCCTCTCAATATCTATTTTTTCATTTCATATCTATTTTTATCAACCTCCAAATTTTCGAATTTTCCATACTCTCCTTATAAAGGTACGCTAGAAAAAACCGCGAATGATCCGGAAATCCGGCAAAGCGGTCCGGCGGTGCGGATCAGTGCTCCCGGAGGTCATTTATCATCGTTTGCTGGCCAGGGCCAGGCAGGGACAGCCGAGCCTCGGAGCCCTCGATTTTTTCTCACCTGGCGCCCCCGGCCCTCCACCCCCCCCCGCCTTTTTGGCCGCGGCCGCGTGGCCTTTTTGCCCGGTGACACGGCTCGCTTTTGCGGTCGCCGTCGGCGTTAGGCGTTAGGCGTTAGGCGCGTTAGATTCGGGGGCGGCACGGAAATATTGAAATCCGGCATGATTTACGACGGCCCAATTCCCGGGGCCTGCGATTCGACAGGTGTGCGCGACGCTCCCAAAAAGGGACGCTCGTTTTCGGGTTGTCAGGTTCAGGGGTTCGAATTGTTTTATCCGCAAGGCATTTAAAAAAACGTGTTCGAAATCGAGGCGTGAATTTTGGGGTCGGGATCTGTAAAGCGCCCGAAAATCCCGATTAACAAGAATGCGAAGTGAAGTCGGCACGATAAAAACGTATGGCACTCCGGCAAAAGAACAGATTTTGCTTCGCAATAGTGTGAGTCACATCAAAAGGAGATTCGGACTGCGTTCAGGGAAAAGGAACCAAGCCATATCAGCTATCGCCAAATTTTACAGGGCACTGTGATTTTTTACGAGAGAACGTTTGTGCGGACTCTTTTGAAAATTTTAAGGGATTTGCTTCATAATATACAGAAAATTCACTGTTAGCACAAAAATTCGTACAATCGTTTTCATGTAAGAAAATAAATTCGAGTAAATATGGGGATCATATGGTGCCCGTTTAGCAGAAAGGAACCAAACCACGTCATCTGTTGCCAAATTTAACTGGGCGATTTAATTTGTTACAAGAAAATGTTTGTGCGAATTCCTTTGAAAATTTTAAGGATTTTGCTTCATACTATTTAGAATACGAGTATTCTCTGAAATTTGCTAAACAATCCGCACAACCATTTTCACAGAAAAATTGTAATAGCTCGATTAAATTTGGCAATAGCTAATGTGACTTGGTTCCTTCCTGCTTAACGCGGCCCAATTAGTACCAAAAAAGCGTGTGACATTCCGCGAAAAGAGTAGATTCCGCTCCGCAGTAATGTAAAACACTTCGAAAGGAGACTTAAGTATGTACGTACACTGGAAAAAAAAAAAAAAAAAACAAGCGGGAAAGCTCTAATACGTGGGTATTAGAGAAGCGCTCAGCGGTGAGCGCAATTTTAATGAGTCCCAGATTTAATTTACTACCTATTAACTGAGTATTTTAAAATTTGCAATAATTAAAACATCTAAAATTGTGCTTCCTCCCCCACCCCCCGAAAAAAAATCTAAGATCCATAAGAAAAATGATGATCCATTACTTAAGTACCGAAATATTAATACATAAAAAATCCTCGATTTCTCATAAAAACAGAGAAAACTATTACGGCTCCAAAAAAATAACTTTTCTAGATCATTTGAAGAAAATGTATCAAAGATGAACGTATCACTTAACGAGGCCAAATTAATTGTTTTAATGATGCCCTAATTGGACACGTAAAAAATATTATAGGTAAATAAATGAACGAAATATAAATATTAATAGGTAAATGATGAGACAATAAACGAAATCGATCAACTGCAACTGATTGTGAGTACTGAAGGTAACTTTTCGCGAATCGAAGGCACCATGTGTCCGCTAGGTTGCAGCACACTACGCTAAAACCTTCTAATGACTCATGATCAGACACAACCTTTCCTTTCCTATGTTTATTGTTTATGCTCTATGATACTCTGTCTTCGTGATAACAGGATTTCATACAAAACAATAATACGTAATTGCGTAAATAGAGAAAGAGAATTCTTGCAATACCAGAATTATAACCAGGGTAAACGGAAATTACATTCATTTTTTCCTCCTCATATTATGTTGAGCCTTGGTGAAAAATCTTTCCCACTTTCCTTCCGCAGTTTTCCTTCTGACAGCAAATTGTTAATCATGTTCTCCTGAAATCCTTGCTTTCATTTAGTAGATTCGGAATTTCTCATAAATTTCAGGAATTTAAATGCGTTTACAGAAATTTCTGGCCAACCAAAGGCAGAAGTTGCCTCTACGCCTTAATTTATAAAGGTAACTTACGTTCTGTGTAATTAATAAACCATGCTGGCCCAATTATCTGAAACCCTCTATACTGTGATAACATTCGAATCAGTCACTGTTACAGGGACAGTAATATCTTCAATATAATCTATAGGGATATTGTAGGTATAGGTATATCGTAACAAGTCAACAGTGAAACTAGCAGACCATGTATCTCGTTTGCGGTGCTTAAAAATCTCCGCTCCCATTTTATTCTTTTGACAGAGAACAAATCATTTTTCCTCCTTGGTTTTCACAGAGTTTTCTTTGCACAGAGAAGAAAAATTGCAGAAGTTTTTATAAATTGATGTTGGTTGGTTTTCCGTGTAAAGAAGAAAGTATGAAAGGAAGTCTACAACGTCGCAAACCGAGATACGGGGTCTGGTAATTCCACCGTCCAACTGTATTTTACAGAAATTACATTGTGAGTATGGAGCTGATCACTAGAATTACTATGCATAGATATGTACCTAGGATAAGGGTGGTTGCAACAGTATTTGTCATGAATGGTCCATGACACCTGCAGAAAAGATCGGTGGTTCCTGAGTGATGATAAGAGGACTCGTAGGTTTCGTTGAAACGCATGATTCTCATATGTATCTGTAGAGGTATAGAGTTTTGGCCTGCTGAGGAGTTGAGTAAATTAGGAGCCATTGCTCATAAGCTGATAAAGTTAGGAGGAAACACGATGAAACTGTAGAACTTTTGATACTTTGAGAATGTAAACAAAGACTCAACCTCAAAAATCTTTCACAATAATATTGTGTACTCAATTTCCAAAAACTCTATGGTTCATGAATTTTTTAATCAAAGGTAAGTAAAAGTTCTCCAACTGGATGAGAGATGGCCGTAGTGATCATTCGACGAAATTCTCTCTGAGCCATTTTACCTATTCATGGAATCAAATGTAGGTCCCCGTTTATTAGACGATGTGACGCATGAAAAAATGCCAGGCGAAAGCAGTATCTTTTGTTATTGTAAGTCATAAAATCAGGTTGTAGGTAAGAAAACTTCCTCACACATGGAGGTGATGTAACTTTCAACCTCATCTCCTACATAGTCTGGTGGAACACTTATTATCGTCTTACGGTAAGTAATGGAGAAACCTTGTTTTATCGTCTCAAAGCGAGTCCTTAAGGAAGGTTATTTACCCTCTTTACTGAAAAGTAGACAACAGGCCAGTTGAAATTTTGCTCTCATTGAGCGTTCAAATGTCTGTGTTAGGTCTGCGGAGATAACACATAAGGTGTCTTGCAATGAATCTGACGGAACCAAATTCACCAGAGAGTGAATGAGTAAATGAGTCATGAAACCTAGAATTTTTAGTACAAATAAGAGGCTAACACATACCTTTGTTATGGAGCAATGTGAGAGGTAGAATGTAGCGGTTTCAGAGTAGAGTGTTATAAGGAAGATTTATGAAACTGTCAGTGCCGCAAAAAATCTTAGACTTTGAAAGTACACAATTTTCTGCTACTTCAGATATCTCAGATTTTTTGACACCTAGTTAAACTCAATAATTAGAAGTTGTGAACTGACAGGGATGTGATGACGACATCGCTTTGAGAATAACAGATATTCTATGATCAAGGATACACTCGAGCGGTCCTTTTCATAATTTGCAGCGATGAGGTGGTGACAATTACGAAGGTACAAATCCCTGCGCTTGAGCTGCGCAAAATGCTCCAGTCGTTTATCTATGCTATTCAGCATAAAAATGCAAACCGTGTTGTAATTGGTGCTTGAGAACAACTGTGGTACACTAGTATAATGAAGCATTTTGCATGTATCGCAAATGGCAGATCTCCTACCTGACATACTTTAATTAACCCAAAAACACTAAAACAGTCTCTGAGGTAGCATGATAATTGGTCAAATAATTTCACAGCATTATACTTCAGAAACTTTCACAAACTTCACGAGGTGGGCAGAACGAGTCTGAAGACAAGACACGACATACGTTGAATAATTCCAAAATATTATGCTTCAAATTTCAGACAATTTCACAATCTTAAATTTCACAACACAATCTTAAACGAGGCGGATGGATTATGGAATTAATTATGGATGGAGGGAGATGGACGAAATATGAAAACACAAAGGAGTAAGCGAGACGCGAGAAGCAAATACGGGAGAGTAGTGTCATCTGAATCTGAATCGCGGCTATGTACCTACAGAAAATGAACATTGATCTTATTAAGCCAGAAGAGGGCCAAAGACGCCAAAACTCATGAACCAATCAGAGAAGGGCAAAAGGATGGCAATACTCTCCAGTACCTAGGTCAAAGACACATAACCTAGATGTAGGCGAATTCTACTAAGGTCTCCGAATAAGGTTATCACCGGTGGAAAAGTTTTCGGAAAACAGAACGCGAATCTTGAACTTTCAGAAGTAATTATAGGATAACTATAAACCGCATAGCAAAGAGAGTTTTAGGACTGTTATTTATTTCTTACGCTAATTTGCATTTAATCGTATTCACAGAGGCATAATGAGGTAATCAAAAAAAAAAAAAAGTAAAAATGGCGTTTCGTGCATCGATGAGTTGGTGCGCCATTTGATCGCTTGAGCGCCCTACTATACTAGAGCTCTAGTGGCAAATCGAAATCAAAAAGCGCCGCCTATCGGCTGAGCGCTTAAAAAAAAAAAAAAAAAAAAAACACATGGGATCTAGAGTCCAGACTCTTGAAAACATTGACAAAGAAAAATACTCTTGATTCAATCGGATTTTTGCTTGAATCAAAACGAAATCCGCTTAAAATAAGAGGCTTGGTTCTTGATTTAGGCTAAATTCTGATTGAATCAAGAGTACTTTTTCTTGTCGATGTTTTTAAGAGTCCGGACTCTAGATCCAATGTGGGTTTTCCCAGTGTACCTTATTACTTGAGAATGTAATGTACAGTCTTGTTAAAAGTCAAATGCTATAGGTCAATTTTGCAACCATGGACTGGATTTACTCTCTTTTGTACGGGTAACGACGATTTTTTAGTGTTTCTCAGTTCAAAACATTAGTTGAATCCTCCTCTTTGCCATTGTATCAATGACTCCAATTATATTGTTGGGATTAGCATCCTTCTTTCCTTGTACAGTTTCACATATGGACGTATTTCTATCAAACGGAACTATGTGCATTATGACGTGAGCCCTGTTATCCATATATTCTTATGGGTCTCAGGGCTCATGTTTTAATGCACATAGTTCCGTTTGATAGAAATACGTCCATATGTCTCACGTGTACCAAATAAAATTCATTTTTTATTAATTGAAGGAGTAAAAGAAGAGAGGTCGGGGAAGGTTATTTTCCAGCACGTTGAAGGAAATGATCGGGCGCGGGCGGTTGAAACCAAAAGGGTGAGCAAATGGGGTAATCGCGCCAAGATGTTATCGGTCGGGCGACGGAAAATCAAGCGAGTAAATCTTCATCAAATGACGTGCGAAAGATAGTTTCAGGTGAAGTATGGCCGTTATTAAACCGAGGCCTCTGGGTCCCGCCTCACGCAGGAGGGACTTGCGCTATCGGGCTATGGAGACAAAACTTTGAGCTACGATTACTTTTGGTGAGACTTCTGATCATCGCTATATAGGGGACAAAAAAAGTGAAGAGCTTTTTTTTGGAACAGACACAAAACTGTGACACTCGCGCTGGTAGCAGATCGTGTTTTGATGGTAAAACATTATAAACTATAGTGGAAAGTAATGAAAACCATCCAAACGCCATTTTTTCACGCCCAACACGGAAAAATGAAAGGTGAGGGTTAAGTCCAAATTGTTGAATGACATGTACATTTCCAATTAATCGTGCTATACCACCCCGATGCATTGTATTCTGCCGTGCTAAGGAAAACGCCGTATGAACATTCGAGAGATGCCAAATTTCCCTCGATAAAATGTTTACTTTTTTTACAAAAGTTATGAATATTTTTCCATTACATTTTCAGAATCTTTCGGTAAAATTGCGAACTAAATTATCTGAAAAATTGGGAGGAAAATATTCGTAAATGTACCTGGAAATTTGCGTTTTATCAAAAGAAATGTGGTAACGCTTGGAGGTTCATACGGCGTTCTTCCTTAGCACGGCAGTATTACCCCCCAATGAGTTAGGTTACTAACCCAAATATTGCAGTACTACAAACATTAATTGAAAATGTCCGCATCATCCAAAAATTAGGGTAGTACCAAAATTTTAGGGGATTAACCCTGCACGGAGAAAAAAACTTCGTGCATGGGACCCAAAGTTGAGGTCATGTGTATCTCTGAAGTTTTCTGATCACGCATCCGAAAACTTGAGGTCCAGCTGCCGAAGTTCGGGTCAGACATCGATGCACTTCGGTATGTACCGGAGTACTTCAGATATGTGACTCGAACCCTTCGGTATATCGAAGTACTTCAGATGTCTCACCCGAACTTCGGCATCTGGACCTCAAGTTTTTAGATACGTGACCCGAAAACTTCAGAGATCCATATGACCTCAACCTCGGGTCCCACGCACGAAGTTTTTTTCTCCGTGTGACACTTTTTCCCTTGTGAATATTAGCGTAGATTTAGCTAGCGAAAAAGTTGGGCACGACGTCATCCACCGCGATAGTCCATAAAGTAGGTAGTGGTTTCTTTCATCTTGGTTCCATCGGCGTTTTACGTCAAGTAACTAGTTCAGTTTGTATCACTGATTACACACTGTCTAAGTCCTCTATAAAATACAGGTGAGCTGATTCTGGACAAATCCTTTGAAAATAGTACTACGCTATTTCTCGTCATATAGGTATATGGAACATTTCTGCCAAACGGAACTATGTGCATATAGCCATGAGCCTTTAGACGGATAAGAATACATGTACAACAGGGCTCACGTCATAATGCACAAAGTTCCATTTGACAGAAATACGTCCATATATACAGAAGAAATGATTGGCTAAATCGGGAATCCCGAGCTCTCGTAGGAGCTCATTTTTGGCATTGCGTTTTCTGAGCCCTAATTTGCCAACCGGGTCCCGAAAAGGAGTCAATCCACTGACTGCACCGACCCCATTCCCCATTCCGCCGTCTTCGTTGCATTGATCTCGCGCCGGGATTTAGCGTCAGACGATTGAGATGAGCCGGCTCATTTGTTTCTCTTAGATCCGCGCCCAATCCACTCCGTTCCGAGCGACTTCTCTCACCGCGCACCGAGTCTCACCGTCACCGGCTCCATCAATCCTGATTGGTAGGGCGGTGGGGTGCGGTTTCGAATTGGGAATCAGCCCTCTTGTCGACGCGTCGAGCAATGGCGTAGCGTGCTTTGCAATTTATCGATTTATCGGTCATTTGAACTCATGGAAAATGATCGATACACTGTTAAAATTAAATGATTTACTCTGAGTGAATAGCCGGCGTGCTGTCCAAAAATATCACCGAATTGTCTTTGTGCTGCCTATAAAATTCAATGGAATTTTCAAACAGATTCAACCGACAATGTATGTGTGAAAAAATGAAAATGGAGGCGGAAATATAGAAACGTCGCATGGCACTTGTGATCCTTTGGTCAGAAGGTGACGAAATCGTTTAAAACGTCCTGGCTGTGATTCTTACTTATGCGATTCTATTGGAGTTGGGTTCAATCTTGTGATACAAATATTTGAACTTCAGTGTGTTGCACAGTATCAAGAGGATTTGAAGGCGTTTTTAATTGGTGCAGCCGGGAAGTGAAACTTATATAAACTTATACGACGGTACACGGACGCCCCCTACTTAGAGTCCTTTTATACTGAGAGTCAAGACAATGTGAATCCATTTCTGATTGGTCCCCGTATTTTAGGCCTCCAAAGTGTCACAAACGGTAATAAAGATTACATTTTCACCGATTGCAAATATTGTAATCTAGAATGGACCGGGGAGTAACGGGTTCGACAAGGATCAAACGGAATGGGAGAAGATACGGGGATAGGAATTTGTGAATGGGCCGATCAAAGATTACAAAAAACTGTTAATTTGTGTAATCTTTATTCCCGTTTGTGACTTTATGAGGGGGGGGGGGGTTTCTTGACCCTCAGTATGAAGGGACTCTACTTCTAATTACAAACAAAGCTAGATCTGCGTAAAACCCTCGTCGGTGCGTCACAATGGCTCGAGCTGGCAGCAGCGTTGATTACGGAGCCACCGAGGCAGGTGGGAAAGCAATTCCGTGTAGCGTCAAGGAAAAATTCTTTGATTGATATTTATTATCGGGGGGAGGGGGGGGAGCGTGGGGCTGTAATTCGAGGGGGATCCTGGCGACGAAAACTGATCTCGCTGTGTGCGTTGGCGGCCCGATTTTCAATCCGGGGCCGCCGCCGCCCCCCTTTTCAACCCCTCCGCGCACCTGCCTTCGATTAATGGACCCAGATACGGTGCGCATTCAAAGGAGTCGGAATAGATTTGGCGCGGATCTAAGAGAAACAAATGAGGTGGCTCACTAGTCACTCGGCTCCCGGTGATTTCCCATCATGCGTCGCACAGTGGATCGAGGCGATAGGAGAGGTCGGACAAAATTTGGAAACTTTAAACGCTTATAACTCCGTTCATACGAAACTTTGAGGTTCTAAAAGTGGTTCTATTGGTTTCCTCGTAAAATTGTCTGCTGCAAGCACCCCTTGAAATTTAAAATGTGACGAAATAAACATTAAAATTTGCAGTTTTAGTTAAAAATTTCTTTTCCGATCTCTCTCATTGACTCGATCCACTTTGTGCCAGACTGCAGGAGCATGCTCTCTGGGTAAAAATAAGATTTATCCCTTAAGGGTTGCAAGGTTGCAAAATTGACTCAAACAATTCGATTTCTACAAGAATCATTCAGCAATTTTACAGAGTTTTGCTGATTTTTAGGTGCCTTTTTAGGGAAAATTCTTGAAATTTTCAGATAAAAACCTTCAAAAGTTTTCTACTTGAAATACAATTTACGAGTGGATATTTTGCAACGTAGATATGTAGATTCGTTTCTCCGAGCGGAAGTAGACAATTTGCTTATCGCTAACTGGACGTATTTCTACAAACGGAACCATGTGCATTACGACGTGAGCCCTGTAATGCATACATTATTATGGGCCTCAGGGTGTATGTCTTAATGCACATAGTTCCGTTTGGCAGAAATTCATCCAATTGATGAACCCAGTGTAGTAGAAACCACAAGTTGGGCGTCGGGGTGGATAACGTTGTATGCCGTATTTTTCGAGGGCCGATATCTCCGTTTACAGTAGATGTAGAGACTGGTCGGATGTTATAATTTTTTTGGTAACCTGTAAGCTTAAACCGTCAAAACGTGATTCTGTGACTACAGACAATTACTCTGTCTTAGATGATATTCCCGTTGCTTTAAGAGTCTACCAAAATGCATTTTTCGTCATGAAATACTGAGAATAATCCATACACCATAGGAATTTCATGTGACTATGCAATATCGCTCCAAGTCTAATTTATTGTTGAGTTCACGATGGAGGAGCAGTTGATCGCCGGGTGGCGGTAGCGACGTTTTGTTTACATTCCCAGTTGAATCGTGCGGTTGGCTTGTTAATTACGAGCCTGAACCCTCTCCTCCCGTCGGCTTTCCACCGTTGAATATGCACGATGCCCCCATAGTGTGCGACATTGAGGCTCCTAAACTACAATTTATCGAATAATCTTGCCCCTGGATGGGTTTAAAGATTGTTGAACCTGATTTCAGCCCAAATTGGAAGCCATTTCATTTTCGTTCGCGCCATAGAAAAGCTTGGGGTACCTCTATAGGTGGAGTAAAGGTATCTTAGGTGCAGCAGTTTAGTATAGTGGCGAGGCGTGAATGATCGATTATTGATTGCCATTGATTATTGATTGATTATTGCCCAATTGAGGCGATGGTAAAGAATCGATTTTTAAGGTGTTCGTTGCAAACACCCTGCTTATCAATCCTTTTCCATATGGAAAACAAAAAGAATGTGAAAGCAGTCCGAAACGGAAACGACAATCGAAAACACAGGAAAATGCGGAAACAAGGCTAAAATACAAAGTACAAAGGCAGGACGTTTCGGTACCTTACGGCACCATTATCAACTGCTAAAATAAAATTAAAACTAAAAAAGAAATTAAAATAAAAACCAGCAAACGGCGTTACATGGTGAAATTGATAGTGAAATGAGTCCATATGTTCAAATGGCACATTAATCGATACATCGCAGAGCAAGCCACGGCACTGATCGCGTTTTGCGATGAATCAATTTGTCTGTGTAATTTATACCCATGGGCAAAGAATGTATCCATCATTAATATGAACTTCGAAGGATTCAGACTTTCAGCGATTCTACCTTTTTCTATTTCACTCGAGAGGTTGCCAGATTGTGCGATAAATGTGAATATTTTACATGGATTTGAATTGGGAAAAGTGTTAAAAAAACAACTTATCTGGCAAGAGTAGAGTCCGGGAGGGACGAGAGGCTACCTTCCTGGGAAAACCCATGATTTAGCCGGAAATGTCATTAAAACAATTGATTCCGTTTGAAGCATCAATTGTATACTAGGGGAAAGCTATTTTAAAATATAATAATTGTAAATGGACCAAGATGCTACAGAAAAGGAAAAAGGAAAGGGAAAGGAAATGAAATGAGAATATGATAACTAATATGCAATCAGAGAGAATAAAACAAAAACATCAGATAAATTTAAATGCGATGAAAATATAAGAAAAAAAAACACGAGTGGGCTCATTGCGATTCGGAACTCGAACTATACTATCGTTGAGCAGTTTTTAGACCCCTACGCCACCTATAATCTTTTTAAGAGGTTAAGATGAATTTTTGCTACTTCAGCGAGTCAAATCACGGAAGGAGATCCATGGATTGTCTTTTTCCGCCACCCGAAGGGATGACGTCCCAGTCAAATGCGTTTTTGAAGAAATGATCGATCCCCATCATCGCTTCATCTCCACACATCTATTCATGTGCAAATGATAGCACGCTCGCTCTGGCAACAAGGTTCTGTGACGAAATCATTTTTGCCTCCAGAGTCTCCAAAATGTATACATCTTAGTGATCAAATGTCCAATCACTGAGAAAAATGGCTCGCGGAGCGAGCCGAATGTCACTCGCGTAGCGAGTGATCGGGGGTCCAGGGAGTACAGCCCCTTGGCTGGCCGTGACGGACGCGCAAAGCGCGTCCAGAACGGCTAGTATATATTGAATATTGAAATAAATTTGATTTTGAAATTTCACCCGTCGCTGATGCTCCATTCAGAAAGAGGGGATCGTCTTTTAAATTAAAATGTAAATAGTTTTATGACTCTGAGCTGAAACAAAAGAGAGCGTACCAATCGGAATCGTTTTGACGAGCAAAGTCCGTTGCACACAATCACAAAGCTGAAAGTATTTCGATTTCAGGTGAACTTTAACGAAAATAGGAGAAAAGAGAAAGACGTAGGTTATTTGAGCTTAGGGTATGAGCTTAATTTGTTTGAACAGAAACAAATACTTGCAAATAACATTCACCTCCCATTTGTCTGGAACAATTCGTGCTAATTTCCAAAGCTCAGCTCACAAATGTTGCCAAATTTATATTACTACTCAGGTAGACAATTGAGTGCCAAGGTAACCAAAGATCAGCAGGTGCCATGAACCATATTCTTGTGTAATATCTGTTACAGAACGGTAAGTCTCTAAAAAAGCTCGGATTTTGACCAAAAAAAGAAACTTTATTTCAGAGAGAATTTTCCCCAAACACTGGAAAAAAAAACATATTGGATCTAGAGTCCAGACTCTTGAAAACATTGACAAGAAATAATACTTTTGATTCAATCGGATTTTTGATTGAATCAAAACGAAATTCGCTTAAATTAAGAGGCTTGGTTCTTGATTTAAGCTAGTTTCTGATTGAATCAAGAGTACTTTTTCTTGTCGATGTTTTTAAGAGTCTGGACCCTAGGTACAATGTGTTTTTTTCCAGTGAACGATTCATATTATATCATCTAATTCAAGGTTAATGTAAAATCTTCGTTGAAAACATATATATTTTCATTTTATGCGCATTATTTCAGTAAACCGAACAAACAGAGGCAAAAGGCAACCGTGAATTCCTCATTCGAGGGAAAATGCCGACCGAAATTCTGCGGTCTCGCCTGTTAGTCAAAATGCCGCTGCTAAATTATGGAAATCTTCCATTGTTTTCCGAGCCGCTGAAAATAAGAAGACCCGAGAGATTATTCAATTTCCTTCGCCAGACTCATTTTTCGATGCACTCTCGTAATTTATATTGCAAGAATCCTTGAAAAGTATCTTATGTAAAAATGAGTATTTTAGAAATGAGCTTTTGCTCCTCGCCCTTATGCATATTGCTGGATTGTGATTAAAAGTTCGTGAAGTATACTCGAATGCTTTGAAAGGTCATTGGATTATTAACAATAGACAAAACGAGGCATGCAATCGGTTGACCAGGTTTTTTTTTTAAAAAAATTAAAAAAATTTAAAACAAGCGGGAAAGTTCTAAAACTGTCGTATTAGAAAAGCGCTCAGGTGTTAGTCAATGTATTTAGTGAAGAAAGGAAGTATAAACTCCGTCGACTTGGCTGGGTAATGGAAATAAAACATCAGCTGACAGCAAACAAAGGTTACCAAGGAAACCGTAAACGCGTTTTTTCATTTCCCGAAAATGATAGTCACCGTTGAGCTCATCAGGCGCGTTTTTTTTAGGCTTCATTTGAGTTCAACGATCAATTTCGATAAGAATTACTCTACCGCTAAGAAATTTTCTCATAGACAAACGATCGAAACTACCTGCGCATTACGTTAAAAGCGTAAAATACGGTTTCAATAACTTTATTTATTTTAAAACTGGACACCCCCCCCCCCCCAAAAAAAAAAGCCTACACATCAATGAGCTAGTGCGCCATTTAAACAAATTAGCACTAGTATACTAGTACTCCAGAGGCAAGTCGAAATCAAAAAGCGCTGCCTATCGGCTGAGCGCTTAATAACTAAAATACTCGTAATCTATAAATATTTTCTCCAGTGACGATAAGAAATGTTTGTTTTCCGCGGTAAAACTGACTTTCCTGAATGCACAGAGACATATTTTGTGAGAGAGAAATGTTTGTTAAGATTGGGTCCAAAATACCGTCCCACATACATATTTTTAAAATTTAGAAAAAAGTAGAGATCCTACTCCCAGAAACATATGCTAATTGGCTAATACCGATAGACCTCCTTTGAAAAACGCGAATTCAAAGCGTCAAAACGTTGTGGCTGTGTTTCTTGCTCATGTGATTCTATTGGAGTTGGGTTCAATCTAATGATACAAATATTCTAACTTCAGTGTGTTGCACAGTATCAAGCGGATTTGAAGGCGTTTTTAAATGGCCGCGGCTCACGCGAAGTGAGACTGCATCAGTATGGCCAAATTTATAGTTTGTCTTGTCTTGTCTCGTCTCGCATCGTCTAATCTTATCGACTTGATCTCTTGTTGTTATGGAATTTCTGTAGCTTAAAAAATCGATTGAATTGATTGAAAAACATGATTTATTATAGAGGAGAGAAATGTAGTTGGTTTAAGAATTCTGGAGTTTGGGGCTGACGTTCATAAAAATTGAGCAAAATTCATATGGGAAAAGGATAAAACAAATTCTAAGATTATTTCGACTTCTGGTTGATAGATTTGTATGGAACTCAATACCAGGAGGATTTTTTTGACGGAAAACTCAATCAAAGATGCCGAATGCTGTCTGATATTCTATCTTTGCCCTCATTTGGTAAATGTTTGTGAAATATCGCGCTTTGAATAATTCGGTTTATGTTGTCATTCACCGTAGCAGTGACACCATTGGTCTCTTTCACCTTTCTCTTATCAATCACTGAGACACACATTTGAAACGAAAAACCTCGGATGAAAGCAAGGTGAGAGAAACAAATTGTGCCATTACGGCGGTGGATGATCAAATATCAAATTTTCAAATCAAATTTTTCAAACCGCGATACCTCCGTTAATACTGAACGTAGAAAGTTGCGGCTTAGGCGGACCCTGTTATTATTAGCTGATCCACAAAAATCAAAGCATCAAGGCAAAATTCTGTAACCAGCGCGGTAGACCCATTCGTGATAATTAGAAAAATTGAGCAAATCTTTGAAAATTAAAAATCTGGTATGAAGGCATTTCGTTACCTTCCAGCTAATGTATCACAAACACCATGCGACATTTCAAAATTTCCGCCGCCATTTTGATTTTTTGCAGAGAAATCGTTAAAAAAAGTTATCCGAAAATTTCATTGAATTTTCTTTGTGCTACCGATAAAATGCAGTGAAATTTTCAAACACATTAAACCGGCAATTTCTCTGTAAAAAAATAAATTGGCGGCGAAAATGTTGAAACATCGCATGGCGCTTGTGATACTTTGGCCAGAAGGCGACGATTTAACAAAAGGCCTGATTTGACACTGAAAAAAAATCTCTCGGTGTATTTACTAAGAAAAGGGTAAAATTACCAAGAATTCAGGGTTCTATTTGATCCCAGTTTTTCTTGGTAAAATTACCATTTATGGAATTGGTAATTTTACCGAGAAATCTCGGTAAAATGATTGAACTTTCTCGGTAATTTTACTGGACCTTGGTAAATACGCCAATATTTTTTATCGACTGTGGTAGAATTACCGAGATAAAATGGCAAAGTTACCGGGAATTGATTACCAATAAAAGTGTTATTCTTATACCTGAAAAAAACAGTGAAAATACCAGTTTTTAGGTAAGCTTACCAGTCTGTCTTGGTAAAATTACCAATAATAGGTAAAAAAGTGAGATGGTAAAGGTACCAACGGACCGTGGTAAAAACGCCGAGAATTTTTTTTCAGTGGATAACATTTACCTTCTGCGAATATTTGGGTGCTCTACGTGGATTTGCATCAAGAAGCCACGAGCGCTCCGGAAAAATTGTTGCGCGGTGTTTGCTGGATATCCTAACTCGACCCTTGAACTCAGCCTCCGGTCGTGGTTGGCAGCGCCTGGCGCAAAAATCCCGGGAAATTACCTCTTCAGCAAATAATTGCTGTTTATGGGAATTAAGGCGCATTAGGTTTCCCGCCCGCTCTCCCTCCGTCTCCCACCTTCACAACGACGAAACATCCCCATTGCTTGTTAACTTTGATACTTTTCCCGAGGTATTTCTATTTCGTTCCCTCGACCGAAGAATAAATTTCGCTCCGCTCTCGCCCGGGCGGTGTTTTCTAACGATGCGCTCCCTGCCAAGGGCAACAGGGATAGCGCGACGAGGAGAGGTTTCATGTTTTTCTCCAGGTCGTGCTCTGTTAATAGTGATTCCCTTAATCTCTTTACCATGACTGTTTTGCGGCGTGGTTGACACGTTTATTCGTCGTATTTGGATCACTGTGTATAGGGTGCGTGAGCGGAAGAGAGTTGGCAACGCCGCATTGTAGCCTGAATTAAAAAAGTAAGCGGATCATACAAGTATGGCGATCACTAACTGTATTTTTGGTTTCTTGTTTTTGCCTCATCTGGGTGTCAATCTCCGGTGCTCAAGAATACAACAAGCCTGTTAAGTAATTTTTAATTTTTTGAAAGTAAAACGGTTGGGCGGATTCTAGTGAAAATTTCAGAGAATTTCCTACTTAGCACGAGGCAAGGGATTTATAATTTTCTAAGGAATCCGTACAAATGCTCTCTTGTAAGAGATTAAATTGCCCAGTTAAATGTGGCAGTAACTGATATGGCTTGGTTCCTTTCTGCAGCCCCGGAAAAAAAAAAAAAAACATGGTAGATTCTACGATACTTTGTCACAATTATACGAGTATGGTAATGAACACCAAACTCTATCGTTGCATTTACCATATGATGGTAAGTATCGCCAGAGGTCTGATGAATACTTCTAAAATTCTGATTATTTTAGCGAATAGGATCACTGTAAAAAATCAAGTAGACTTATAGTAGCTATTACGATACTTTTACTATTGATTGCGGTTTATTTTGATCAGTCTTAATAAAACGAGTACAATACATCATTAACGAGCTGATTTCCGTCATGTAAATTCCCGTTATATGAGTTATTTTTCACGTGAGATTTCTCAAAGAAAACACGCAAGGTTTTTCCTAATTAACGTATTGTCGAATTCCCCACGCATTCAGATTCCTTGGTGGCCCATCCGCCGCTCTCTCAAGGGCGGCAACGCGGCCGAAAATGCGCTCATCGGCACTGCGCCAAAATGAATAATACACACACACGGAAAGGAGAATAATATGCATACGTGAGCGGGGAGACATGCATGTCGGTATGTGCGAACGGGAAAAATGAAGCGGAAAGCAAAACTCGGAGCTGACGTCGTGTCGCGGGCTCCCTTTGTCTCTCGCCGGCTCGAATAACTCCCGTCGAAATTGACGCGGAAGGCCCCGATTTCATTTGAAAAGTGCAAACCATCAACTGTTGCCAAAAATATTACCAATATCATAATAAAATACCAACGATCTATTTGTAGAAACCATAGATAGGGGGTTCCTATGGTAAGCCAACAGTGAAATTCGTAACACAACAGGAGCGACAATTAGGTTAGGACGAAGATAGTCGGTGTCTATGGCTTCTTAGGGGACTGTTGCTGAATACGGACTTAATCAAATTTAGAACCAACTATTCGAACATCTGTGTCCAGATATGGAATTTAGTCATTCATCAAGTGCGTTTACGATGAAAATTTCAACGCTAAATTATTTATTCTAAAAACTCCCGTAAGATTCCATCTATTTGAGGTTATAACGAAGATAGCAATCGGCCATTTCCACTTCCCGCCCGCCTATCGAACGACCGCTTCACGTCTGTTACGTTTTTTCGTAGGCCACCACCAATCTATAGTTTAAAATACTGATATACGAATGGAGAATTTTTAGGTGTCTTAAATGTTGTGAATTTCATCTTTAAAATGATACTATCAGAAAAACTGAGTGCGAGGGTATCCTTGGTTTCTAAATTGGACAATTATTGATGAAAATATGACAAAATAACCTAATCTGCTAAAATACACGTGTTTAAATGGAAAATGCCGCCAGTTAACGTCATAAGGTGGCACATTTTCTCACTTTTAAATCAATTATCCTCCAATTTCCCATGTCAGAAAAAATGATGAAAAATACTGCGAACTCAGCTCATTGGGCTCAGCTATAACCAATTAACAAGCGGGAACATTCCAATACGTTCGTATTAGAGAAGCGCATGCCGGACTGAGTCAATGGGAGAGGTCAGCGAAAAGCTGGAGACTTTAAAAGCTTATATTTTCGAAAATTAAACATTTTAATTCAATTTTTGATTTTAATTTAATATTTTTTTAATTTTTTTTAAAATTGTTTCCATGAAAACGGTTGCCCGGATTTTTTTACAAATTTCAGTGTATTTTCTGCATAGTAGGACGCAAATACATTGACATTTTCAAAAGAATGCGCACTTCAACTTTCAAAACTTTCACGTCTAATCACACGGGTCATTTATGTAGGTCATGGGAGAAGCAAAAAGGCATTAGAGCAAGGTCTAAAGGTTTATTCGAAAATTGCTAGAGATGACGATTATGGCTTTCAACGCTGAGTCACCAACAAATTCTCAAATCGATGAAGGAACTTTCTCACCACTTTCATCACCAGAGGACTTTGCGAGGCGATGGCCCAACGGAGCCCTACCTCGGCCTCCCTTAAAGCGTGCAGGAATGTTCATATTTCAGGCTGAGAGCGTTTAAATTAATTGCGGCCCCTCTAAAACGGAAAATCTAAGTCGACCTTCCCAACTTAGCTACCCTTCCGGGTCTTCTGTCGAAGTGCCCTACCATGGCATTTTTGTCGAGCAACTTTCGAGACACCCGATCGAAGCTCCCAGCAAACTCGATCCATGATTGGAGGGGGTAATTTAAACCAAACTAACCCAAACCTCTGATTACTGTCTCTACCTAGTATTTGATTTCGGACGGCGTGCTAAAAGCAATTAAGCGATTTTTTGGTTATTTCAGGTTAAGTTTATTGGTTTTGTTTGGCTTGGTTAAGTTAGGTTAGGTTGGTTTGGGTTAGTTTGGTTTAAATGACCCCTCCCCCCACCGTGGATAGAGTTTGCTTGGAGCTTCGACCGGGTGTATCGAAATTTGTTCGACAAAAATACTGTGGTAGGGCTTTTCTTCTACAAAAGCCCTAACCTTTCTTTCAAGATTGAACCTGATAACTTTCCTATAGTATCTGTATGATACGAGTATTGTTATCTCAATGATTCTATAGCAGAAATAGTCATACTGGTCTCTTATTGGTTGGCAAGCCCTAAGTTTTCACTGAAGTTCCACCACGACTTTTCTCGATGAAGGCAGAGGCGTGTTTTGCGATGTATCGATTGATGTTTCACTTAAACCTATGGAAAAGGATCAATAAACAGGGTGTTTGCAACAAACACCTTTATGATCGATTCATTACAACAGCTCCAAATGGGGAAATATCGACAATCGATCGTTAACTTCTCGCCAAAAGCATGAAGGTGAAGACAACAAACCATAACAATTCCTTTGATTCAACGTGATTTTCAAGAACTAAAAAGAAATTTCCTTTGTAATGGACAAAGCCCGTGAACGGGGTAACACTAATAACATATGTAAATCATTCTGTGATATAGAAAATATTGAGGTATTTCTCTAGAATTAAAATGAGCTAAATTTTCTTGGTTCAATCAATAAACCGATTAGAAAGCGGCACAAAAACGGAAATATGTTCCCCTTCAGAGGTATTCTAAACTTTCTCGGAGTGCCTACCTGGGGATCGACCATTGACATGTCCGACTTCAGAAGTGATCATCTCCCTTTTCTATTGCACCGTCGAAAAGAAATCTACACTGGTCCTAAAGTGTAATTTACATACTGATTAAAATTGAAAATATTACTTAAAAAAAACGGATATTACTGATTTAATTCAAAACAAGTGTCCTGCATGTTTCGATGTAGATTCTACAATCAAAAATGCTACTTTAATCACCCTGGTAGTAAAACTAGCTTTCGACCATTGTAAAACGTACATTCGGAACATGTCAGAAAAATGTTTTAACAATTTAATTGTCAAATCAGCAATCAATTTTTCTCTGTAAAAGCTTCGGCTCAAAAAAATTCACCATTGCAAACTAAATTATAGTTTTTGCGGTTCTAAACTTAGAGAAAATGACGTTTTGGCACTTGCGAAACAGTAGCGCTTCTGGAGCACGACACGCTAACTCCTCGACTCCCTCCAATTTTCGACGCCGCTCTAACGCTCTCACTCGAACCCATCCCTCCCTGAGGGAAACGAAACTTAAACCCCCCTGCAACCCCCCTACAACCCCCTTGTAATCCCCTTTTGCCTCACCTGCCCCCTCCCCCACCCTCGGGATGCCTCAAGATGCGTCTCGTTGCTGCGAAACAATCCAGCATGTCGTAAAAGTGAATTTTCGTGAATTCATACAACGAGACAGCCAGATGAATTTTTATGAGAGCAAACTGAGTTACAACGTTGTCTAGCTGTGCAAAATGAGAGCCCTCCAATTTTCCGTTTTATCGTAGAGGAGAGGATTCGCAATGAAGAATGGAGGCGTTTGCACTTTTCAGTTGCTTCCTCGCGAAATCGCTGTAAGTCGTAAATGCATTACGGTTGGGGAACAATTTTCTTCTGACAACCCTTTCCTCGGGAACTTTTCAAGGCTATCATTTCATTTTTCCTGTGCTTTTTTAGACTTCACGCTAGGGGGTTTATGGTTGCTTCAATTTTATCCTACTAGACAGCCATACATTTTAAAGTTCATACACCAACAATCAAAGCAAAGTAGTCGGATGGATCTGAAGTGAAAGACAGAGATCAACGGTGCTTTTAATAGTGTAATGATGATTGATTGCAGAAATTTGTTGAGAAATAAATCAAATCAAATTCGTCGAGAAGCGATTGATGCTCAAGTAACAGCGGTCGCGATAAATTGCGATTTGATCGGATAATGTATTGCAATTTAATTGACGTCAATTTGTTGCAATATTGTCGGATGAAAATTGCAATTTCATCGCATAAATTTGCAATAAAATCGCGATTTCATAGATGGTGATATAGCAATATTATCGAACGAAAATTCGTGATAAATTGAGATAAAATTGAGATTTTATCGGACGCGAATTATTGAGATAAAATTGCAAAAAGATCGAAGCTAATCGCTCAGATGTTGTAGTTCTTAGGGATTTATCGCAAAAAAATCGTTTGGAATAGCAACTTAATTTAAAAATATCGCGATTTTTTCCGTTGAAAAATGCTCTTTTGGTGAAAGTTGGAGTAAGCTCTTTTCTTGGTGAGCTTTTGTAATTTAGAAGTTTGAACTAACTGCTCGTCGCAGTCTGCACTCTAACTGCTGCTGGTCATCAGTTATCATTACACCACCAAGGATCCAGCAATTTGGCAACACTGGATACCTATGTCAAATAATCGATTCTTGTCGGAGCACCTGGCCCCTCCAAGAATCTATATATTTTCATAGGTTTAATGGAGAGAATACAATGTTGCCAATTTGCTGGATCCGCCAATGCTACACGAATCTGGAAGTTGACTTCCGAAAGATACTTTTACATTTTGAAAGTGCCGGGTCTCTAATAAAAGTAAAGATCTACAAGCGGGAAAGCTCTAATACGTGGGTATTAGAGAAGCGCTCAGCGGTGAGCGCAATTTTAATGAGTCCCAGATTTAATTTACCTACTACCTATTAACTGAGTATTTTAAAATTTGCAATAATTAAAACATCTAAAATTGTGCTTCCTCCCCCCCCCCCCGAAAAAAAAATCCAAGATCCATAAGAAAAATAATGATCCATTACTTAAGTACCGAAATATTAATACATAAAAAATCCTCGATTTCTCATAAAAACAGAGAAAACTATTACGGCTCCAAAAAAATAACTTTTCTAGATTATTTGAAGAAAATGTATCAAAGATGAACGTATCACTTAACGAGGCCAAATTAATTATTTTAATGATGCCCTAATTGGACACGTAAAAAATATTATAGGTAAATAAATGAACGAAATATAAATATTAATAGGTAAATGATGAGACAATAAACGAAATCAATCAACTGCAACTGATTGTGAGTACTGAAGGTAACTTTTCGCGAATCGAAGGCACCATGTGTCCGCTAGGTTGCAGCACACTACGCTAAAACCTTCTAATGACTCATGATCAGACACAACCTTTCCTATGTTTATTGTTTATGCTCTATGATACTCTGTCTTCGTGATAACAGGATTTCATACAATACAATAATCTAATAGGTAATTACGTAAATAGAGAAAGAGAATTCTTACAATACCAGAATTATAACCAGGGTAAACGGAAATTACATTCATTTTTTCCTCCTCATATTATGTTGAGCCTTAGTGAAAAATCTTTCCCACTTTCCTTCCGCAGTTTTCCTTCTGACAGCAAATTGTTAATCATGTTCTCCTGAAATCCTTGCTTTCATTTAGTAGATTCGGAATTTCTCATAAATTTTAGGAATTTAAATGCGTTTACAGAAATTTCTGGGCAACCAAAGGCAGTTGTTGCCTCTACGCCTTAATTTATAAAGGTAACTTACGTTCTGTGTAATTAATAAACCATGCTGGCCCAAATATCTGAAACCCTCTACTGTGATAACATTCGAATCAGTCACTGTTACAGGGACAGTAATATCTTCAATGTAATCTGTAGGGATATTGTAGGTATAGGTATATCGTAACAAGTCAACAGTGAAACTAGCAGACCATGTATCTCGTTTGCGGTGCTTAAAAATCTCCGCTCCCATTTTATTCTTTTGACAGAGAACAAATCATTTTTCCTCCTTGGTTTTCACAGAGTTTTCTTCGCACAGAGAAGAAAATTTGCAGAAGTTTTTATAAATTGATGTTGGTTGGTTTTCCGTGTAAAGAAGAAAGTATGAAAGGAAGTCTACAACGTCGCAAACCGAGATACGGGGTCTGGTAATTCCACCGTCCAACTGTATTTTACAGAAATTACATTGTGAGTATGGAGCTGATCACTAGAATTACTATGCATAGATATGTACCTAGGATAAGGGTGGTTGCAACAGTATTTGTCATGAATGGTCCATGACACCTGCAGAAAAGATCGGTGGTTCCTGAGTGATGATAAGCAGGTCTCGTAGGTTTCGTTGAAACGCATGATTCTCATATGTATCTGTAGAGGTATAGAGTTTTGGCCTGCTGAGGAGTTGAGTAAATTAGGAGCCATTGCTCATAAGCTGATAAAGTTAGGAGGAAACACGATGAAACTGTAGAACTTTTGATACTTTGAGAATGTAAACAAAGACTCAACCTCAAAAATCTTTCACAATAATATTGTGTACTCAATTTCCAAAAACTCTATGGTTCATGAATTTTTTAATCAAAGGTAAGTAAAAGTTCTCCAACTGGATGAGAGATGGCCGTAGTGATCATTCGACGAAATTCTCTCTGAGCCATTTTACCTATTCATGGAATCAAGTAAATGTAGGTCCCCGTTTATTAGACGATGCGACGCATGAAAAAATGCCAGGCGAAAGCAGTATCTTTTGTTATTGTAAGTCATAAAATCAGGTTGTAGGTAAGAAAACTTCCTCACACATGGAGGTGATGTAACTTTCAACCTCATCTCCTACATAGTCTGGTGGAACACTTATTATCGTCTTACGGTAAGTAATGGAGAAACCTTGTTTTATCGTCTCAAAGCGAGTCCTTAAGGAAGGTTATTTACCTTCTTTACTGAAAAGTAGACAACAGGCCAGTTGAAATTTTGCTCTCATTGAGCGTTCAAATGCCTGTGTTAGGTCTGCGGAGATAACACATAAGGTGTCTTGCAATGAATCTGACGGAACCAAATTCACCAGAGAGTGAATGAGTAAATGAGTCATGAAACCTAGAATTTTTAGTACAAATAAGAGGCTAACACATACCTTTGTTATGGAGCAATGTGAGAGGTAGAATGTAGCGGTTTCAGAGTAGAGTGTTATAAGGAAGATTTATGAAACTGTCGGTGCCGCAAAAAATCTTAGACTTTGAAAGTACACAATTTTCTGCTACTTCAGATATCTCAGATTTTTTGACACCTAGTTAAACTCAATAATTAGAAGTTGTGAACTGACAGGGATGTGATGACGACATCGCTTTGAGAATAACAGATATTCTATGATCAAGGATACACTCGAGCGGTCCTTTTCATAATTTGCAGCGATGAGGTGGTGACAATTACGAAGGTACAAATCCCTGCGCTTGAGCTGCGCAAAATGCTCCAGTCGTTTATCTATGCTATTCAGCATAAAAATGCAAACCGTGTTGTAATTGGTGCTTGAGAACAACTGTGGTACACTAGTATAATGAAGCATTTTGCATGTATCGCAAATGGCAGATCTCCTACCTGACATACTTTAATTAACCAAAAAACACTAAAACAGTCTCTGAGGTAGCATGATAATTGGTCAAATAATTTCACAGCATTATACTTCAGAAACTTTCACAAACTTCACGAGGTGGGCAGAACGAGTCTGAAGACAAGACACGACATACGTTGAATAATTCCAAAATATTATGCTTCAAATTTCAGACAATTTCACAATCTTAAATTTCACAACACAATCTTAAACGAGGCGGATGGATTATGGAATTAATTATGGATGGAGGGAGATGGACGAAATATGAAAACACAAAGGAGTAAGCGAGACGCGAGAAGCAAATACGGGAGAGTAGTGTCATGTGAATCTGAATCGCGGCTATGTACCTACAGAGGGCCAAAGACGCCAAAACTCATGAACCAATCAGAGAAGGGCAAAAGGATGGCAATATTCTCCAGTACCTAGGTCAAAGACACATAACCTAGATGTAGGCGAATTCTACTAAGGTCTCCGAATAAGGTTATCACCGGTGGAGAAGTTTTCGGAAAACAGAACGCGAATCTTGAACTTTCAGAAGTAATTATAGGATAACTATAAACCGCATAGCAAAGAGAGTTTTAGGACTGTTATTTATTTCTTACGCTAATTTGCATTTAATCGTATTCACAGAGGCATAATGAGGTAATCAAAAAAAAAACAAGCAGTGAACTCCAACACAATGTGTTGATAAGGCGCGTCATTAACTCGCACATATCAACCCCTTGAGTTTTCATTTACAGAGATTTCAAAATAGGCAAACAGCACAACAAGAGAATTCACGATCCAACACTGCGAGGTCAAAGACGCACCTTGACGAGACCGTGTATTGTGAATGTAGAAAGCTATTCGATCGAATTTAAGTTTTTTGATCTGCCTCAAGCAAAATCTTATCAGATTCTTGAAGAAAAGTGCTACGGAATAATTGAAGCGAAGAAAGGAAAAATTCTGTCGAACTCCTAGAAGATAAAGTCGATTTAAAGGTATTTTGGGGCTAAAATACCCAAATCATCGGTAGTATAAATCCCGTCATATTATTGAAAAGAAATGACTCGATATAAATGCAATTGCTTTAAATACGTCTTGATTTTGTTATTTTAAACGTCTTTCCATGCGTAGAGGAATTCCTTGCAAGAGGCGAATTTTTTTGGAATTTCTCCCAGTTTTTTCACCGTTAGGTATATAATAGAATTGCTTGTCAAATTCTGAGGTCAATTATATTTAATTGTAATTTATACATTTCTTTTTTTCCCCTTCATTTCATTTTTTGTATCGAGAAGTCGAGGTTTTGTTGATTTCTTCGGATTTCGATTACTGTAACCTCTCTTCTATTCGGCCGATTTTAATGAATGAGACCTCTTTCAATTTGTCTTTGAACGGAGAGTAAGGAAAAAATTGCTAGGTACTCGCGAAACAATTTTTTCGAAAATTTGCTGGATTCCAGCTTGACGGTGAAATGGGTAATCGAGTGGAAGTAATTAGGTCTGACTGCGGCGAGGGCCACGAGGGTCGCCCTATTTTTCTTCAGCTGGGAGGCCACGCGGCGAACCGAGCCACGATCGGGACACTACCTGGGGTTTCTGCCTGCCTGTGCACTGTTTTGGCCTGATAGGGGAGTGAATTTCTGTATGGGCCACGGTTAGCACATGGTCTAAAGAGTCTCGAGGCTCATCACAGATTGCACTTACCACTATCCTGCTGGCCGTGGCTATCAGAGCAAGGGGTACCAACTTTTGAAAAGCATAGCAGGGTTATGGAGATCTGTCAAAGCAACGTTTAGAACAAAACGGAATCAGTGAAATTCTCATTCATGGAGTGCCGAACTGGTCAGCCATCCTCGAATCAGTTCGCTTGCTTCCGCTTATATATGCATATTTTAAATCAGCGCGTCGCATTCTTAGGCTTTTTTTAAAAAAACCAAGTAACGTAGACTCTTGGTATTCACTGTACATAAACTAATGAGCCCCAGAATGAGAAACAACTTTAAATCATAATTATTGACGGATAAATAAACTTTTTACACGCTTTGGAAAATCTCAGAAGTTCGCGGTAGTCACTTTTCGGTAAGGAACTAAGGGACTCGGTTATTGTATCGAGCAGGGTTCGAAACGATCGCAAAGGCGGTATACTACGTATACGCGCCAAAAGTAAAAATGGCGTTTCGTGCATCGATGAGTTGGTGCGCCATTTGGTCGCTTGAGCGCCCTAGAATACTAGAGCTCTAGTGGCAGGTCGAAATCAAAAAGCGCCGCCTATCGGCTGAGCGCTTAATATCCGATATTAGGATAGACGTAATTTCTGCCATGTATGGTCTGATTCTGTCTCGCCGTCGTTTTTGCTCCCCTGTTCTTTTTCTATTCTTTGTCTTCTCTTCCCGTTAATT
This sequence comes from Bemisia tabaci, assembly GCF_918797505.1. Taxonomy (NCBI): domain Eukaryota; kingdom Metazoa; phylum Arthropoda; class Insecta; order Hemiptera; family Aleyrodidae; genus Bemisia; species Bemisia tabaci. Next base: position 25,709,912 of record NC_092801.1, on the reverse strand, counting down.
TTCATTACCTCCTCCTCCCGATTATTACTTCGTCACGAGTTAGGGATCCTAAATTGAGTCTGTCAGACTGACTGAAGGGTTAAAAAGTCTGTATGCCCAACATTTTCTCTGGCCCTCCATCCATTGTCCTCAAGATACAGTGAACTTATCCGCCGTGCTATGGAACAACGTCACATGAACATTCGAGAGTTGCCAAATTTTCCTCCATAAAATGTCAAATTTTGAGGAAAGTTATGAATATTTTTCTTTGAAAGTTTCAGGAACCTTTGATGAAATTGATAACATAATTACCTGAAAAATTGGAAAAAAAATTTACCAGAAAATGTGCGTTTTATCGAAAGAAATTCGGCAACTTTTGAAAGGCTCATACGGCGTTCTCTCTTAAGTTGGCAGTAATGTATCCTGGTACATACTAGTGTCCCAATTCCCCGGTCTCTTCCAGTTGGTGAAAATGTAATCTCAATTCCAGTCTGTGATAAAGTCCCTTCATACTGAGAGTTAAGACAATGTGAATCAATTTCGGATCGGTTCCCATCTTTTAGGCCTCCATTACATTTTCACCAGTTGCAAAGATTATAAGCTGGAATGGACCGGGATATTACGGGTTCGGCAAGGAACAAACGGAATGCGAGAAGGAACGGAGAGAGGAATTTGAGAGTGTGCCGATCAAAGATTACGCAAAACGTTCAATTTGTGTAATCTTTATTCCCGTTTGTGACTCTATCAGGGGAGGGGGGGGGGGGGGTTGTCTTGACTCTCAGTAAAAAGGCACTTTAGTCTGTGACTCTGTGAAGGCCTAAAATACGGGAACCAATCAGAAATGGATTCGTATTGTCTTTACTCTCAGTATAAAGGACTTTAGTACATACCGTGCACACATAGAGCATAGAAAGTATGTGTACGAGGAAGTAATGCTTGGTTGACCAAAGCTGATATTTTCGGAATTTGTGTGACAAGAATGCGATCGGGCAACAAACAATAACCGAGAAGAGAGGGCTGGAAGCCAGGGCACGGGAAGGCGTCGAATAAAATATGTCACACCTTCATCTGAACCCGCGCAGGCGGATGCAACAGGTGAATTTTAAAATAATTATAACGCAATCACAGCAGCCGCTGTCCGCAAACTTGGGGTGGGGGATTGGAGGGCAGTGTGGTGGCAGTTGGTCATGGGCCAATTATATTTCGAGCGACTCGATGTTGCCAGATTGTCGTCTTCTGATTTTAGACGGATACGGGTCCGATTATGTAGCATCGCGTCCAAGATATTGGACTCCATGCTCATCCTTGATATACTTGCCTGCTCATCTCGTCCAAGATCTTGGACTCCATGCTCATCGCTAAACTTCTCACTTCTTCGCTTGAGCATGGGGTCCAAAAGCAAGCAGACCTCTTTTGGTTTTAAAGTTCATCATGATAGAACATCGTATACTTCGCTCATCTAATCTAACTTAAACTAACTTAACCTAACCTAAACTAACCTTACCTAACCTAACCTAACCTAACCTAACCTAACCTAACCTTACCTAACTCAACCTAAGCAATGCACAATTTTTTTCGAGGGTACATTTTTTCGCCTTTATTCCACAAAAATTGTCCTAATACATTTTTGGACCATATGCTCGTGCGTTGTCAGAGAATACCTGCATCCCACAATTTTGGATGCTATGCTCGCTTCGATTTTTCTAAAAAAATTATCCCTCATTAAAGTGAGCATGGAGTCCAAGATCTTGGACGTGATGAGCAACCGAACATATATAGCCGAGCATGGAGTCCAATATCATGGACGCGATGCTACATTACCACGGGTCCATGGGTAAAGTCGGACTGCATGTATTTACAAGGTTAAAAATTTCCATTGCTCCCATTCCACGTCCGTCAAAATGTCCGGGTTCCGGAACTTTTTTGTTCCGATTTCTCTCACTTCATGACCGTCAAACGTTCCGGAATTCTCAGTAGATGTGTTCAACGTGTCCGGGATTCATTGTAGATATGTTTAGGGTGGCATGAAACGTAAGGAAAAATGAAAGATTGGAAATTTCAGTGAAATGTTTCATGAAATTTCACGAGGCTGTGAAATATTTCATCATTTTTAGGGGTAGAGTATACAACCCGCACTCAAACACACTAAAATAAAGAAAATCAGAATTTTTACATTTTGCGAAACATGAGAAGGAACCGGTATTTTTCAATATCTTTCATAAGTTTCTAAAATTTCATGAAATATTTCACGTGAAATTACAGGATTTCATTTTTCATCAAATTTTGCAACCCTGGATGTATTTATGAAATCGTTCATGCTTAGTAACACCATTTGCAGTATGAGAAAGAAAAGGATTTTAGCCAAGGTGTTATGGTTATCACTGCATTATTTATATTATAAACATTTTAAACGCTAAAGCTTTTCGGCTCGCGGCCATCATCAGAGCATAAAAAAGGGTCAAAACCACAAAACTACAACTTTAACAAAGACTTAAAAAACATTATGCTGGTCACTATTATTGACAACTTGCCGCTGTGCGATTATCGGCATTAATTTAGGTGTGCTGTGTCTACACCAAAGTCAGTGTGGTGTAGACTTCAGCACACCTAAATTAATGCCGATAATCGCACAGCGGCAAGTTGTCAATAATAGTGACCAGCATAATGTTTTTTAAGTCTTTGTTAAAGTTGTTGTAGTTTTGTGGTTTTGACCCTTTTTTATGCTCTGATGATGGCCGCGAGCCGAAAAGCTTTAGCGTTTAAAATGTTTATAAAATAAATAAAGCAGTGATAACCATAACACCTTGGCTAAAATCCTTTTCTTTCTCATACCCTGGATGTGTTCAAAAATTCCGAGAAAGATCCGGAAAATTTCGGGAGTTTTCAAAGTTCCGCGAAAAATTCAGAAAAATCTCAAAAGTTCTGGAATTCAGAACTGGTTCCGGGAAATGAGAGCACTAAAGATTTCCGTTGTCGTTGTTACTCAGTGTCACTTTTTGGTATTTTTCTTCATGTCAGATCAACGCAATAGACTTGGTTGCTCAACACAATTGTGTGGTAAATTAACCCGAACTGAAGGCTACTCTAAGACATTGGATCATGAAGAAAGTGTCCTGCGGAACTTATGTGCTCTTCTTTTTCTTACCGTCATTCAGAAGTTGTCACTTGCGAGTGACTAACGCACTGGATTATTGCCAAAGCGATCCAGGTTCGAACCTGACGGCTAGCGCCTGATTTAAACGAAGTTGTAGATTTCCAACACAAAAATTTAGTCGCTTCAACACAAAGATTTGGTCGATTAGACCAAACTTTGAACTTGAAACAATGCAAGGCGGTGAGTGGAACTTTTCAGTGGCAAAGCGTGAATGATCGATTATCGGTATTTCTCCATTTGAAGCTATATTACAGAATCAATTATTAAGGAGTCCGTTGCAAACACTCTGTTTATCGATCCTTTTCCATGGATTTAAATGGCAGATAAATTGATGTATCGCAATGCACGCCACGCCATTGAAACTTTCTCGATAAGGCTGCCTACTATCACAGCTGTAAGGCGCAATTTGATTTAAGTAAACAATTGTTTTTCTTGTGAACAGGGAATTCAAATTCCCCGTATTTGATGTAAACTAGAAACGTTAATGTCTTAAAAGTCGATTTCAGTACTTTTCGTTATGCGAATCGTGTTCCACGTGAAATTTTGATGAGAATCATGTATCAGAGTGCTTAAGTTCGTACCTTGTTTAATGGTCCATTCAATCTTAGAGACTCATAGAACTTTCCTAGCGATCCACGGAAAAACTATTTTATCGGGAGAAACGAGGGAGCGTTGGAATGTTCATACGGTTTCGAAATTGCATGGGCCTTTTAAGCCCCATTATTTGATGCCACGATTATTCTAACGCGAGTGCGAATAATCGCGCCAAACACAGTGCGGCCGACGTTAAACGCATATTAGGGCCTGCAAGACTGGAGGAATACTTCACGCATTGCGCTAAACAGTGCGGTTGGCGTGAGACGCATACAGGGTGTACCAAAAGTCCGTCCCACCCCTGCTAACTTTTGAACGAATTGAGCTAGGGTAATGAAACTTTGGGAATGTTCCTATCTCAAAGGAGACCATCTTTTAGGGGGGTCAAAAATTTGGTCCCCCCTCAGGGGGGGGCGCGGGGGGCCCCCAACTTTTTTTTTCAAATGGCAACCCCTATCTTGTGATACATCATTCGAAAGAACATAAAAAACTAAGAATTTTGGCCCAAACCGCAGATCAATATCTTAATTTTTGACCGAGTTATGATAGGTCTAAGGTCAAATTTGACCTATTTTCAAAAAATCATAACTCCTGTTCAAATTATCGCAAAGAAAAAAATAAAACGGGAACATTTACCAAATTGTGTCCGCTTTTAAGTAAAAATTGCAGAAATCACTTCGATGTAATTTTAAGGGGGGGCTCGGACCCCCAAATGCGTCAATTCAAAGGTCATTCAATTTTCCCGCGAAAAAAGGCAATTTCTCCCAGATTTGCCTCCACATTATCTCAGTAAGGTCAAAATCAGTTCAACATTACGTTGGCAAGTCCCCAAATTTCGGGAAAAGTTAAAAAAAACGAAATTTAAGGCCATTAAATTAGACCGTTTAAATTTCGTTTTTTTTAACTTTTCCTGAAATTTGGGGACTTGCCAACGTAATGTTGAACTGATTTTGACCTTACTGAGATAATGTGGAGGCAAATCTGGGGGAAATCGCCTTTTTTCGCGGGAAAATTGAATGACTTTTGAATTGACGCATTTGGGGGTCCGAGCCCCCCCTTAAAATTACATCGAAGTGATTTCTGCAATTTTTACTTAAAAGCGGACACAATTTGGTAAATGTTCCCGTTTTATTTTTTTCTTTGCGATAATTTGAACAGGAGTTATGATTTTTTGAAAATAGGTCAAATTTGACCTTTGACCTATCATAACTCGGTCAAAAATTAAGATATTGATCTGCGGTTTGCGCCAAAATTCTTAGTTTTTTATGCTCTTTCGAATGATGTATCACAAGATAGGGGTTGCCATTTGAAAAAAAAAGTTGGGGGCCCCCCGCGCCCCCCCCTGAGGGGGGACCAAATTTTTGACCCCCCTAAAAGATGGTCTCCTTTGAGATAGGAACATTCCCAAAGTTTCATTACCCTAGCTCAATTCGTTCAAAAGTTAGCAGGGGTGGGACGGACTTTTGGTACACCCTGTATAAGCGCGTGCAAAACTGCATGGATACTTCGAATCGTGCTCTACATGAAATTTTGGTTGGGAAATATCTGAGATTTATGGTTCATTATGAAATCACTGCGATCATGAGGTCTGCCTCACATTTATTGCATGGACACAAAATATGAAAACATTGTCAGAACTTTTCTTGTTTTATAAAGTTGAAGACCTTAAACTTGCTTACATTTCAATTAGGTACTCCGACCGTGCCATTGATGAAAAAAAATTACTTAGTATATGGAGTATCAGAAAGTTCCGTCGTAAAAAAAATCGTCGAAAAAATAGAAACAAACATGGGAACGGAAAAATTATTGTGGAAACTCAACCGGAGTTGGCACAAAGCCGATGGTGGTCTTGCTTCAGTTAAAACGAACAAGATATTCGCGTTGCCAAAATTCATTTTCCCACCCATCTGTTGAATTTTGTTCTCTTTTCTTCACAGTGAAAGTTCTTTGCACATATAATTTAATCATGCCGAAAAAAGGGTTCAATCCATCATCGAGACTCTGAAATTAAATGAGACGACTCTTAATTCTGTTTCAAGCGAGTGGCAATTTTGAATATAGTGTTTATAATGTAAAGTAAACGAACGTTGATTTCTCCCTCATGGAGTGATTTTGGAAATTTTTAAAATGTCTTGTTCTTTGTGAAATTTTGCTCTGAAAGTTTGTCTCATAAAGGAAAATAACGACTACCTTTTCTTGCAGTCTCTCGTGAAACATAATTGGATTCCAAAAGGTAGTACATATGCCACATTTTGGCTAATTTATTTACTTCAACTGATTATTCAAATTTAAAAGAAAAGAAAAATCTATAGTATTCTTCATCCAAGTATGCTGCCGTGCTAAGGAAAAACCCCGTATGATTCCCTAGCGTTGCCAAATTTTCTTTGATAAAACGCAAATTTCCTGGTAAATTTATGAATATTTTCCTCCCAGTTTTTCAGATAATTTTGTTCGCAACTTCACCTAAAGTTACTGAAAATTTCAAGGAAAATTATTTATAACTTTCTTCAAAAACAAACATTTATTTGAAGGAAATTTGGCAACTCTCGAATGTTCATACGGCGTTCTTCCTTAGCACGGCAGCGCTTAATTTCATTTGCACCGCACGTTGAACGCGAGTGCTACTGGGCCACACCAATTAAAAACGCCTTCAATTCCGATTGATACTGTGCAACACACTCGAGTCGATAGAGTTGTATCACAAAATGTAACCCAACTCCAATACAATGTTCATACGGCGTTTTTTCTTGGCACGGCAGTAAAGTAATCAAAGTTTTAACAAGAATTAAGACAATGGAGGAAAAGCTAAGAGATGCGACAACAGTGCCCAAATGTGACCTCAGTAATATTTTTGTCGGCCCATTTCAGTTGCCGGCGTCTCATCGATCCCTGACGTCGGCCAAGATCTGGTGTCATAATTTACATAAAATTGTGTATTTTTTTCTCTTTTCGCTTCGCTCGAGTATGCCTCTTGCAACCAGTATTCATTCCGAGAAAAGCGGGGGGTGTGAGGTCTAACATATATCTCGTAAGTTTGCATGCAACTATAGGCCTTGGTAGGTTTTGAATTGCCTATTCTGTGAAACGATAGTTTTGTGTTCCCACGCGTTCGTTGTTCGTTGATTCGTTTTTGGATTGAAGAAAATGGAAAAACGAGAGTACCGCGTCGAAACTTTCTGTGATTTTTATTTTTTGCAGAAAATTTCCGGAAAACCTTCAGAAAACTAGAGGAAGCTTTGTAAAACACATCCATTAAAAATAAAACACCAGTAGATGTGTGCAACGTTACAACCGGAGATAAATACGCGTTTATTCGCGCGCAGCCGTCGGTATTTCGGTTCATCCACGGCAGGCGCAATGATACGACTATTCGACGAACACAATTTTTCTTGAATTTTAAAATTTTCCGGCTCTACAGTGCTATTTTATTAAAGGGGGGGGGGCGTTGGTAATACACATTATAATCACAAACAATTTTGAGCGTGAAGCGCAAATTGCGAAAATTTCACCCGTTGCGATTTGCGAGATTGACATCCTCGATGCCTTTTTGGGCATGTTTTCGGCAGATGATTTTCAAAAATTATCACCAATCAGAAGCGCTACCATGGTGCCACACAAATAATCCGCGAATTTCATGAATAATAAAGATAGCCACATCCATGATATACAGATATAAATGTCTGGCGCTGAACGAAAATTTTGCGTGGGGAAAATATGCTAGCATACCTTTCACGGATTCTTTCATTGGAAATATGATGCATTTTTTGATGGAAATGAGTTCTTACCTGAAATCAGAAAAAGGAAAGTCAAATATTAAATCAATGAAAAAAGATAGAAAGTTTTCAGAAAAGAGATGAATAAAAATTATTATCGACGAGAAATATGCGCATATACATACATGCAACATATACATACTTTTTAAATATTTTTAGCATTGAGCCTTAGATAACCTACGGAGGTTATCCTCCGTAATGACCTTATGACCGATTGACGTTAATTCTTTCACGACCTAACAATTTTTCAAACGTTCTCTTAATGCGTTTTTAAGTAACGATGAGAAATTTGTCTTTTTTAGGAAAATCTACAGGGGTATTAATGGGAGATTTCATTTCATGGATACGCTCAAATATTTAACGACACCCCTTATTTTTTCTGCTGATGGGATTGCTTGCAGGTGTGAAGTTTTGAGTGTTAACAGAGGGAAAGGGGACATTTTAAATACTTTCCGTCTCCTTGCATTCATCCCGGAAAAAATACGAAGAGGGGATGATGAAAGCAGAGGAAAGTGAATGGCGCAGAAGAATCAATGCCGCTGAAGTGGGGTTTTTAAATACCGCGGTTTAATGTTCGAGTGCAGATAAGCAGGTCTCGTTATGATTTCGAAAAGGGCTTCAAGCTTGTGCCAGTTTGACGAGAAAATCGCGCAGTCCATCAGTTAAACATAATACATTTTTCATCCAGTTGTAGGCATCAATTGGATTGCATTTTGCAAAGAGGAACCACTAGCATTGCAATGATGCTAAGATTGTGCAACTTTATCCTTTGCAATAAAATTGCGGAAATCGTGAAAAACTGTGAAATGAAGATGGTAATTTTTGTCTTAAATTCACAGTTTTTAGCGAGTAAAATAGAAACTAATAATGGATAAACGCGTTTTTCCTCCAAGACAAAAGAAGTTGCACAATCTTAGCAACATTGCAATGCTAGTGGGTGGTTCCTTTTCGCAAAATGCAATCCAATTCGTATCTTCTTGGATATTTTGCCAAAACGTCGTGGAGCTCATCGTGATTGTTTTTAACAACTTTATATTTGAGGTCACACTTTTTTAAAGAAAGTTCTCCTCCAACTTCCCAATCTTGCATTGTCTGTACTTAGGCTTTAATATTCTTTTCTACCTTCCAACAATTAAAATCCAAAATTTTCTCTCCACATTCTAATCTCACAACCCATATATCACACTTTCGACAAATGTTTACCAAATCCATATCTATTTTACACAAATTAATCTCCAAATTTAATCACAAATCAAATCTCAGAAATCACCGTTCAAATTCGTCTGATCTAATGACCTAAGATGAGAAATTAGCTTGGCAATCTTGACCTAATGTTCTAAAAACTATCTCAGAAAATAGATCACTACAAAATTCATCGCGATCAGTTTTAGGCGAATTTTGTGCATGTTTCACGATGTCTATCTATCAATCATGATTAGGCGAGGAATAGCGCTGACTTCCTAGTTTAACTTTTGCCTCAACTAATTAAAGTGCTTAAATGTCTAGCGATCATGATTAGGCGAGGAATAGCGCTGACTTCCTAGTTTAACTTTTGCCTCAACTAATTAAAGTGCTTAAATGTCTAGCGCGGTGTCTCTTAAGTACTCGAATACCATATCTGGTAGTATTTCAAAGAATACATGAATTGAGTTTATCAGAAGGAGCCAACCCATATTTTCGAAAAAATTGAGTTAAGAATGTTTTTGAATTTACTAGCCAAATATTTTCTCCTCTTAAAAACAGAAAACCTAAAAACAATTTTTTTGTGTGGAAAAAAGAGTTAAAGGTTATTTTTGACATTGAGCCTTTGCAGGAATAAAACTTCAACCCTCTGTTTCTTAGCTTCAACTTAACGTAGGTCGATTCCTTTCTGATGAACTCGGTCCAAATGAGCTGTTAGTTTAATGCTCTGCCGTGCTAAGGAAAAATGTCGTGTGAACATTCGAGCAAATTTCCTTTACTAAAATGTTAATTTTTGAGGAAATTTGGGAATATTTTTCTCAGAAACGTTCAGGAACATTGGGTGAAATTGCGAACAAAATTTCCTGAAAAATTGAAAGAGAAACAATCATATGTTTACCGGGAAAGTCGTGTTTCCGCAAAGGAAATTCGCAAACGTCTGAAGTTTCATACGTCGTTTTTCCGTAGCACGGCAGTGTTGTGCCAATGCATCTATTCATTTATCCGTAACTCGTACCATTTGAAGGTTACATTGACTCAACTCACGCTCGGCTCTAAATAAACAAACAAACTTCGGGCACAAAGCTCGATCGAAACATCCGCGGGGCCGCGATTCGCCGGGCATTGTCTGTAACCAAAACGAGAGATGACAAGCCTTTGTCCGCGCCGAACGCATCGACGTGCCACACTCGCCGGGTCTCAAAATGTCATCGCCAATTCCGAGCGTCCCCTTCAACCGCAGCCCACAGGGTCCACCCCCCCCCCCCGCACAGTGGGGGGGGGGCAGTGGCGTGGCGTGAATTGCGATATATCGATTGTTATGCCATTTAAACCTATGGAAAAGGATCGATAAACAGGGTGTTCGCAGCGAACACCTTAATGATCGATTCTTTACCATAGTTTTAAATGACATAACAATCGATACATCGCAATTCACGCCACGCCACTGAGTGGGGGGGGGGGGGAACGCACGAGAGCCAGGGTTATTCTTGACATCTTTGATGCAGCGAACAATAGGCCCATCAACCCCCGCCGAGTTCAGATCAAGGTCTAGGATAGTTTACTGGCCGTCCTGTGTCGCCGGGGGTGTATTGTAGGGTGCGGGGGGAGGGGGTGCATTATGGATGCAGATTAAACGATGCTCCAGTTTGGACCTGTCAAATCTGACATTAATAAAGTGCCCGTGCATGATCGATGGTTTTCGCGATCCACGTTGCCTCGTGGGGCTCCTGCGACCCGATCATTGACTTTACGTCGATACCGCACACGAGGAAGCTCTATCTTACATATATGTAACGTACATGGATTGCATTTTGCAAAAAGGAACCAGGAGCACTCCAATGTTGCTAAGATTGTGCAACTTGCATTATTTGGATTGCATTTTGCAAAAAGGAACCAGGAGCATTTCAATGTCGGTAAGGTTGTGCACCGTTTTTCACCTTGCAAATATAAACAGATCGTCTGAACAAATTTTATCTTCACTCCTAATAACCGATAAATTCTAGACGAAAATTACCTTTGTAAATTTAATTGTTTATGTTTCCAGTAATTTTTTTGCAAAGAATTTAAGTTGAACAATCATAGCAACATTGGAATGCTCTTGGTTCCTTTTTGTAAATTGCAATCCACATGATAGTCGCTCCTACAACGCACTTTGGCGCTCTGCGACACCCGAACGTCAAATGTCCCTATGTTTCCAAAGATTATCAGGAAACGATCAACGCAACATTTACCCAGCAACGCCCTGCTGGCATCCATTCATGAGACGCCCCCGCTGTCTTTTTCCAGCGGGCTGATTGTTGAAATTGATAGACAAAGCGATAGACAAAGAAGAAAGAAGGAGTGTGGAGCGATCCTATTGGTTAAAATGAGTGGTTCTCATACATTAAAGGAGAAAATAATGTACTAATTATAGGGTCTCTTGTGTACCTACCTCCTTCGTCCATTTTAACCACCCGCTTACACCAATAGGATCCTTCCATATCCTTTTTGTCATCTTTGTCTACAGCTTTGTCTACCAATTTCAACAATTAGCTCGTAGATGGTACTCAATCCGAAACTTGTTTGGGCAATATCTTTTCCGATATTCTTTGCACATATCCATACCGCACTAACTGCGTGGACATGACGTCGTGCACTTCATCACTTTTAACCCTCATTACCTGGCGTCTTCTATCTAGAAGCTCTATGCCTTAGCCTTACAACTTATCGCGTTTTGATGTCTTACCGTGCTGACATGAAATTCAAAGACCGTACCGTCACGAACAGTTGCTGAGGCTGGAAAGAAATTTCCGGTTCACGAATTTAATTACAGAAAAACTTGATTTTGATGGTTTGTTTTTCACTTCATTTCTTGATATTTACTTCGATTACTATAGAAATTGTGGAATGAGATCCAGAAAATGTGTCATATTTAGCAGTATTTCGTTCATAAAATCGTTAGGGTATTCGTGATGAAATTACTATCTCGCACATATTTTCAAACGCCCCCAGGAGAATGTTGCTCCAAATATTCTCACAAAATTTCCGGATGCTTTCAAAATGACTTCAAATTAGTATTGAAAATCATGTCCAAATTTTAAAAATCTCTATAATTTGTGTCATCAGTTTTTTAATATTTTTTGAAGTACCCACAAACTACGCATTTTGAAAGCTGACCATTTTTCCAAAATGTTTGGAAATTGTCAGAAATATGTTTAATTCATTTTATTAACAATTCGATTTTTTTGCCAAATGGCCTACAATCTCCTTCTTAAAAGAAATGACAACATAAGACTAAATTTGACGCACTTAAATCAAATGAAACTATATCAATTGTGACATATGAGCCGCATGATACATATTATATGTTTATGGATCTTTAAAACTCACTCAGATGGGATATAGTTCTTTCCGATTTAAATACATCCATTGGAGAATTTGCACGTGTCTGAAATTTTGTAAATTTCATAAGTAAAATGAAAACACTGGGGAAACTGCGCAACAGGACATCCTTGGTTCCTAAATTGAACAATTATTATAAAAAAATGACAAAATAACCTACTATACCAAAAAAAAAATTGTTTAAATGGAAAATATAGCCAGATGACGTCACAAGATGGCACATTTTCTCACTTTAAACTCTATTATTCACAAATTTCGCATTCTAGAAAAAAAACAAGAAAAATACTGCGAACTCAGCTCATTAAGCACTGTCAGATAAAGCGATACGACACGGAAAAAATTAAATTGCTAAAAAAAAAGTGGATGCAATATTTCAACGTAGATTTCACAACACAAAAATGCTACTTTAACCACTATTGTAAGCGAATTCAACCACGGGGGTGGATAAAGAAGCATTTTTGTGTTGTGAAATCTACGTTGATATATTGTAGTCACTTTTTTTTGGCAATGGAATTGTTAAATCAGAAAGTTAATTCTCTCCGTGTACTGGTGCAGTTTCAATTCGGGTGGGCCGCACAAATTAAAAACGCCTTCAAATCATCTTGATACTGTGCAACACGCCGAAGTTAAAATATTTGTATCACATGATTGAACCCAACTCCAGTAGAATTTTCATTCACTACATGGCTGAAATCCCTTTGACTGATATTGCCAGGATTGTTTTTGAGCAAGTGAGCATTTTTTCTGTGAATTTGTGTGTGCGTATTTTCCATTAGGCATCATTAATTGCAGTTAAGCGGACTCTGTTGTCATGCGTCAAAATATTGCACTGTGGTGCTCCAATAAAATATAAACTCGGATACTCGTTGTCTCTAGGCGAATACATGACAAGTGGCAACAATGTGCTGCAACGAAAGACCACCTTCACCCACCCCTCCCAACCACCCCCTGCGTTCCCTCCTCCCTTACCCTGGTCATCCCTCCAGTCAATATTTCACCTCATCTTCTACCCTGTCACCCAGTTTCCTGACATGACTCGAAAATATGCATATGCAACCGACGGCTGTGAAGGGTGGCAAAGTGTCGCGCAAGTAAGTGAATCGGTTGTTTTCAAAAAGGAACAGGGCCATTCCTCAATGAGTCCTCGTTGGCATGTCCTTTTATGCAAACCAAGGCTCATGTTAAAATGAAGTTGTTCCCTTGTGAAAATGCGCACGTACGCAGAATGTTGCACATCGTAAAAAATGACGAAGTCTCAATATTTTAACGTTCAGGGACACATTTCTTCTTTATCTTGATCGGTTTGAAGCCTGAAGAAGAACGGAAGAGAATATATGAACGTATTTAAGCCAAAAGGAACTATGTTTCACGCAATCCCTCTGCACGTAGCTCCTTTTAGCACAAATAGGTCCATATGTTAAAGTGTTTTCTTCGGTTTTAGCTTGCACGAAATTAAGGATCATTCCGTTCAAACATTACGCGAGGCTTTTATCCATTTTTTGGACCCCCTCTCCTTTTTATAGTAAAAGTGAGCCAATTTTTCACCACCCCCCTCCCTTTTGGATCATGTAATAGTGGTCTGACTCCCCTTCCAAAATTTTTCAGAAACCTAAAAAATGGCTGAAAAATATATTAAAATGCTCGAATTCCTACATTGTCTGGTGGTTCACTCATTAGACTTTACCTTACTTTGAATGACTTTAATTGTCACTGAAATCACTCCATTTCAGTCTGTGTGAGTTTAATTCTCCCATCGTTGGAGACCAATTTGACTTCATCTAAGCGTCAATTGACTCATTTTACTTTAATATAGGATCAGACAATACGTATCTTTTTTTCACTACAAATATTTAAAAAAAAAAAAAAAAAAAAAAAAAAAAAAAAAAAAAAAAAAAAAAAAAAAACATAAAAGGAAAATGCATGCGTATTATGATAAACTGATGCGTTAACGAGCATCAGTAAAAAATAAGAGGAGATAAGGATTCATTTGACTGCCCTAGTACTTCACTGCCATAATTTTCCCGCCATTCTGGCGCGTTTAAAATTCATACATTCTTTGAAAATTTTAAAAGCGAGCTTGTCCGGGATTTTGGCTCCAAAAATATGCAATAAATTACAACGTAATCTACTCACCTGACACTTTCAGGATATTAAAAAACAAAAAAGTTCATTCATCCATTCCCTGTCTTCCCGAAAAATTGAATCCCTCCGAGCTATCAAATTAATCAACGCTGGTACATTTCGGAACGACCCCAAAGATAAACCAGAGAGTGAATCAACAGTGACTTTTTAGAAAAAATACAAAAAAAAAAAAAAAACAAAAAAAAACTCCGGAATCATGTTGTCCGCGACTGTGCAGGGAACGAGTTTTCAGCTTTTAAGCAAATAAGGAATCAATCGTGTCAATTAGAGCTCCTCTGGCCAGCATCAGCAAATAAACTCCGCCTCAACTTCGCCTGTATATCTTTCTGACTGTTGGCTGCTGTTTATCGTCGCTCCTCCGATGTGAGAGCGTATCTAAACCCCAACATGAGCCTTGATCTCCGTATAAATCTATGCTTTTCAGGGTTCATGTGGAAATAAAGTTACGCCTTGCGTTAGGGGAGGGACATTATGTGGGAACGGGAACTTTACAACCTCCCCCTCCCTCAAGCCCCACGCTAGTCGGATCACCTCACCTCAGGGACGCTGTGCTCTCGAGGATCGTGTTTGCTTAAAGCCAACCCTCCACCCCGCTGCCCGCCAGATGCTCCTCAGAGACACATTAAATGATTTATCCGATGGTCCAGTCTTGACCTCTTCCGGTTAAATCCAGCTGCGCTTCGAATAAAACCGATTCCCATGGTCAGTTATTAAATTGACGGGAGAAAACACTTGAAAAACGTTGCATAGAACAGAGGGGAACCAATTTGGTATGCAGTTATAAAATTTTGCAGCTTCAACATAATCTAGACAAATTTGCCTGAAACAGCATCGAGTTCTTGTTTTTCTACTAAAAAGTCTTATTTTTTAAGGATCCCGATTGTGTACATTTTATTTATTTTTTTTTTTCATTAAATGATCTATCCGATGGTCAAGTCTTGACCTCTTCCGGTTAAATCCAGCTGCGTTTCAAATAAAACCGATTCCCATGGTCAGTTATTAATTGACGGGGGGAAAACACTTGAAAAATGTTGCATAGAACAGAGGGGAACCAATTTGGTGCAGTTTTAAATTTTGCAGCTTCAACATAATCTAGACAAATTTGCCTGAAATAGCAACAAGTTCTTGTTTTTACACTAAAAAGTTTTATTTTTAAAGGAGCGGGATTGTGTACATTTTATTTTTGAGAAAACTGTCGTACCTCGTGAGGACAATTTGAGGGGGAATAAAAGGAGTTGTTTTCGGAAAAACGTGATTTGAGAGATGGCTGGCCGGGACTTGAAAAAAGGTTCGTGGATAGGTACCCAGGAAACATTGCAATGAGATCTGACTGTATGCATGATGTGTATCATACCTAAGAGCAAGGGAGAAGTTGCACAGTTAAAAAAAAAAAAAAAAAAAAAAAAAAAAAAAAAAAAAAAAAAATGTAATCAAATGGTTTACTTCTGTTAAATAGACTATCAACACATGACATGAGCCCTGAGACCAATTTGAATACATGCACAACAGGGCTCACGGCTCACGTCATAATGCGCATAGTTCCGTTCGGCAAAAATACGTCCAAATGTGATCCAATTGCAATCCAAATACTGCTAGTGATAGGGGCTACTCTGAAGTTGGGGGTTAGGTGAATTTGTATTAGAGTCAGTAGGATAGAGGAAGCAAACATCCACTTCTTCCAATTTTTGAAGAACTACAAAAACCTAACTCTTTTTGACACTATACTTTTTTGACGTAAATTATAGCTTATGACCAATGAGTGGGGTTGAACTTAAAAATTTTAAACGTAAAATCTTCCAATATATTCCTGCGAATATTCTGTTAGAATTCTCATTGTTCCAACATTGTTTCTACATTATAGATCCCATTTGGACTCATGATTTTTGATCCTGACACATTATTGCTGTACCTTGAGACAGTTTTTGGAGGAAACGATTAATGTGGAAGGAAAAATATTATTGATTTATGACTGAATTCATGTCTCTCAGTAATTGTCCATTATCGTAAAATTCTGAATATTTTGGGGGATCAAATTCCCTCCTATAACTTCAAAATTTAATTTTTGAAACAGTCCTTTTGTCGAAGAATAACATTAATTTTTCAGGTATAAAGGATTGTGACATTTTGAAATATATTCTCAACAGTAAGTGAAAATTCGAATCACCTTATTTATTGATTTAGCACAACGTGGCAACCATTGATTGGCTTGGACTTCCACTAGGGCGAGAAAGCTTGGGTTATTAAGACGAGCTCATCGGCTGAACTTTGAGTTGCTGAGTTGGGGGTTGTTTTAAGTTACTCCTGCCTCCGTGCATACGTACCCATAACATCGTTGCCGCTTTGCACCTAAAAACCGATGTTTTCTCCTATCGATGAACCACCCGAATGCAAGGTATTTTGCCCAGCGTGGCAACGGCACTCTGTATTCTTCACATGGCCCTAATTATACAGCAGCCACCGCGTAACTCCCTTTAAAATGCAACGGGGATAGGTTGTTTCTGCCCATTGGTCCTTGTTGAACGTTCTTCCCTTTTTCATCCAACTTTTGCATTTAGACAGTCCTTTTAGACGTGATTCCTTGAGAGTACTTTCAGTGCACTTTTAATAGCCATTTACTTTCACGGCGAATCCTTGTTGTTTTAGACTTTTTCTTTTGCATCTTTTTTTATGCCCCGTTTTTACCCTACTTTTTTCCGTGGAGCAATTAAAAAATCCGTAGGGATTTTCACCGTTGATGCGGGACTAAACTTTGGAGCTGATGAATGGAAAATAATTCTTCGGACTATGGATAGTGGTCACTGTGAGTGCTCAAAGCTGCCATGAAAGCGAAGAGAGCTATAAGTGTAAAAATGAAGTTTTGAGAAAACGGGCTGCCTGAGAGGCATCTGACGGGAAAATTTTATTGAAAGACGCTTCCGTCCTTTCTCAAATTATCACTAATCGTCCGAAAGACTCCTAGAAATCGTTTGGGCGATTAAAAATCGACTGGTTTTATTACAATTACATAAAAAGGGTAGTTTTCATTTTCATGCTTAGGCATGACAGCCGTAAGTGCTATTTTCTGCCTGCTTTCGTGGTTGCGTTTTGGACACACGATCACAAACGCATTTTCAGGTTAGAAATTGAGAGAAGAGGGCGGCACTTTACTTGAAAGCACCGTTTTCATTGGCTCTTTGGAGGAATATTGTCACTAACTGCTGTCTTGTCTGAAACTGCATAATTTTTTGCGCACTTACGGCCTTCTCATGTACGTCTCGTCTTCATGAAAATGAGATGAATTTTGCTGTTTCAGCTATTTCAGCGATTTCACCTGAGAGAGATTAGAGGCATTTTGAAGGAAACTCGATTTCGAATTTGACCCTTACTGCTCTCTTCGCTATCACGGCAGAAAGGGTCTCTTGTCTCAGATTTAGCATAAATTCGTCCATGTTTAAGTATTTAAGGTAACTAGCCTAAAAACCAAGTCATGAAACAAGCAAATACAGAGAGAGAGAGATCAATATACGAAATCAAGCGATGCACTTTTTTGCCCGTGTTTTTAACTTCATTAATTAACAATTTAAATAAATTAAGTGAATGAATAAACTGAATTTAAATGAAGATTGAATGCGAATTAGATATAAATTTAACACCGAACACTATAATAAAAGAAATGATTAGTAGTAAGGCGAAATGGGAACGTATAAACGAGTATATAAAGAATATTGTAATTGTCAAAAGAAACATATACAGCTCTAATAATAACAGAAGTATAACAGTAGAAGTAGCTACTACTACCCCGGCCGATGATATACCGGTAGGTAATTCCGGTTTGTCTCGGGACACAAATACTTAATTGAAGTAACAGTTACATGATCTATTTATAATATTGATATATAAATGATAAAACTTTAAGAATCTGTATAAAATTATGTATTTTCTGAGACAAACTGGAAAAAAAAATAATGGATCTAGAGTCCAGACTCTTAAAAACATCGACAAGAAAAAGTACTCTTGATCCAATCAGAATCTACCTTAAATCAAGAACCAAGCCTCTTAATTTAAGCGGATTTTGTTTTCATTCAAGCAAAAATCCGATTGAATCAAGATTATTTTTTCTTGTCAATGTTTTCAAGAGGCTGGACTCTAGATCCAATGTGTTTTTTTTCCAGTGCACAAATAAATAAAAAGAAATTTAAATAAATGAATTAAAAAATTAAAGACTTCCAAGTCATTTCCTGGATCTTGCAACAGCCCTATTTTGAACATCTCACTGAGGCATGTAATTTTTCTTTCACAGCTCCAGCGACTCCGTTAACGACGCAGCCGAAAGTCGACTCCACCGTCGTCGGAGCATCATCCATCAGCGGTAGGGGTTTTTTCCCCTAATCGTAATCTGCTTTTGGGACCATCGATTCGAATAAAAGAAAGTTTTCGGCGCCGAAGTCACCGCCGCGCCAGATGCTACCGGTCCTCGTTCGTTCCTGGAGCCTTCATCAAATTCGCTCGCATCACCATTAACCTCTCATTTACCGCCACCGACTCTTTGTCTTCTCGCCACCGAGAACTGGACCTCAGAATCGCTGAGTCATGCTGGAAATCCGTGATGTTTTCAAACATAATACAGGATGTTCCACGCTTAAACCGCCAGACACTGGATCGAGTCAATAAGAGAGGTCGGACAACATTTGGAAACTTTAAACGTTTATAACTCGGTTTATACACAATTTTGAGGTTCTAAGGGTGGTTACAATGGTTTCCTGGTGGAATTTTTTGTGATTGATGTGAAATCTGTGATTTTTTCAAACATAATACAGGATGTTCCACGATTAAACCGCCAGACACTGGATCGAGTCAATAAGAGAGGTCGGACAACATTTGGAAACTTTAAACGCTTATAACTCGGTTTATACACAACTTTGAGGTTCTAGAACTGGTTTTATTGGTTTCTTCGTGGAATTTTCTTCTACAAACACCTCTTGAAATTCAAAATGTGACAAAATAAACATCAACGTTTACGATTTTTGTGAAAATGTAATGTCCGACTTCTTTAATTGACTCGATCCACTGTGCACCATACTGCAGAAGCATGCTTTATGGGTCAAAATGAGACGTTTTCCTTTTTTGAAATTTTTCACAGATGTGATTTTCAAGGAGGCTCCAACCCTTTTACAGTTATGGTAAAATTAGTTTAACTTCATTTTGCAAGTCAGAACTAAAATTTTTAGCCCATCGATAAAGACCAGGGACGAGAGACCCATCCACTGAGTTCTTGACGACAGGTGGAAGCTTTTACTTTCGGAGATTCAACGCTTTCTTGTGGACAACTCTAAGGAAGCAACAGTCATCTTACATATTAGGTGGATAATGAGTTTCGGGTGACGTCATGAGCCAAACAAGTTTCCAGAACTTTGGTTCGTTTGCAAAATGAAACTCCCAACACTTTGTTAACCATCGACATAGTAGGTATACACTGATAAAATATTTGTGTCTGTATAGATTATATTGAGTCGGGGGTCGAACCCATTGCAAAGGTGGTATACAATACGTATACGCGCCAAAATAAATGAATAAATAAATAAATAAACGAAATAAAAACTTTTGAATTTTTCTTGTAGGAACTCTCATAAATTTTCATTTGTAATTCTCCCTCAGGGTGTGTACTTAAACAGGCTGGTCAAAAATAAGTACTTTTACAGTGCTTTTTGGTGCATTCTCAAGAAATTTAGTACCTCCTCCACCTGAAAACTTTCGTACTTTTTCAGTACCTCCATTTGACGAAATTCGAGAAATTTCAAACATTTGAAATTGCGACAAAAATGACGAAAAATTAAAAAAATTCCGGACCTTTCTGCGGAATTTCCGCACTTTTTCAGTACTTCCGGACCGCTCTAAAAAAAAATTAGTACTATTTCCGGACTTTCCGGAAATTCCGGTCTTGTAGACACCCTGTCCCTATTTGTAGATGGATGATGGACTATCGGAAAATACCCAGGCAAAATATCCATGGGTAACTTCACATTTAAGTAAATATTTTATTGGAAACAACTTGGCAACATTCGAATGTCCATACGGTGTCGTTCTTTAGCAAGGAGGAGTATGCGTACATACAATTGGCATCAGCGCCAAAATGATCATGTGACGTTGATTAAGCGCTGGAGAGAGACCTTGTTTCAAGAATTGTTGCGGGACACCACCGCTATTTCTCAGGGGCGCTCTTCTGGCGTTCAGAGGAAAAACGTCGTAGGAGCATTCGAATGTCGCCAAATGTACTCAAGATAATATTTAATTTTGAAAAAAGGTATGAATATTTTTCAATGAAATTTTCAAAAACTTTAGACCGAATTATGAACACAATTCTAGGGAAAATTTGATTTTTTTTTTTCTTTTTACAAATTTTCCGAAAAACTTGCGATTTGCCAAGGTGAGGCCGGCAACGCTGGGTGCTCACAATGCGTTTTTACTTAGCATGGCAGTCCAAACGCTACTGCAGCTGAACCTGAGATCCTTTGTTTAACACGATATGCAAAGGTTTGCTAGCAATTAAATTTAAATGCACTGTAAACCGCACTGTTCAAGGTTATGTTTTCAAATGACTAGACGATATTTCAATGCATGTGAAGATTTGTTTCTTCTAGGTTTGGATTTGCAGGCATAAGTGTAGCACATTGATATTACATCAACAGTTTTAAGGTTTCAACGTGAAAGGCATAATTAAAAAAAAAAAAAAAATGTATGCATAACGTGGTGAAACTGCAAAAATGCGTAACCCGGTTGTGGTGTTTCAAAATCTCCGTTCCCACACTGCATAAAAAATGGTAAATTTTACTACACTCTGCCACAGTGATACGAGTACGGTAATAAACAGCAGATTCTATGGTAACAATAACTGCATTATGGTAAGAATCACTCGAGTTCTGGTGAATACTACTATAAATATGGTTATTTTCAATGAATAGTAGCACTGTGTAAAAAATCAATTAGACGCATAGTAAATGTTACCATACTTTTTTTCAGCGTACCGGGTGCGTTTCTGTTCAAATTTTTCAAACTAAAGTTTGAAAAATTCGAACACTTCTCGTCATTATTTCAGTACATTGAAATTGGAAAATTCTGTGTCTCAGGAAGCTCCGAAATTATGTGCATGCATAAAAAGTAACGTCATCTTATTTTCACTTTCTTGTTAAAACCCATTCATTTTCACGGAGCGAAAATCAATATATGAGGCTTAACGAGGGCGCTTCTGCTGGAAAGCTGCTCCTGAGGAAAACCAATTTTCCATGCTGCCTCTCGAGATGGCAATGTTTTCCAATTTCAGACCTGCCTCGGCTGCCTCGAGTGCACACGAAGTAAAAAATCGGTAACTTTCTGCTGAGCGTCACCTCATCTTTACTTCCGATGAGCTCCAAATCTTTTCTCCGACCCGAGCAGCGCACATGGGGATGTATACCTAGCAGGGCGCAATTCACCCTCATCATGCTACGATTAGAGTCCCTTTTTACAAAGAGTTGAGACAACGCGGCTCATGAGGCAAATTTTCGCGAACGAATGTCATACAAAAAACGCGAAATTAACATTCAATTTATTTAAGAAATAAATTGAATGTTATTTCTGATTTAACGTATTCTTTTATTATTATTAATTCAATTTTGCCCTATTGTTACAGAAGTATTAAATTTTTCTTACATTTTACATTACTTGAAAGAGGTTACCTATTTGATGAAATTCTGCCACCGATTGCATCAGTTCGTTTTCGAATTCTGCTCCGGAGCGGGATTCAATTTTTCCAATTGTTGGAACTCACCGGTCTCCGATGAGACCCCCGAACTGATCGAATATTATGAAAATAAAATGCACAACCGTCGAATATGATACGAAAGCCTATGATATTCGTTCGCGAAAATTTGCCTATGGTCACAAATGGGAACAAAGATTACGCAAATCGGACGTTTTTTGTAATATTTGATCAACCCATTCCCGTATTCCGGTCTCCGTTCCTTCTCTCATTTGTTCCTTGCCGCAACCCCCCTTCCCCAGTCCATCCCAGATTATAATCAATTGGCAATTGGTGAAAATGTAATCTTTATTCCCATTTGTGACATTGTGAAGGCCTAAAATACGAGAACCAATCGGAAATCGATTCTCATTGTCCTAACTCTCAGTATGCAGGGACTCTAGCTACGATTGGAGGAAAATAAAGAATAGACTCGTGCCTACGTTAGGAATCTCAGAAAACGCATATGCAGTGGTTAAGGACTTCTCACATTAGTCAGATTGATAACTTCTGGATTGAACATCGTATCCTCTGCCGTCCTCAAACTTACTTTGTTAAATTTTAATGGACGTTTTCCGAAAGCATTGACGCTCGTAGCTGCGTTAAGGGTCCTCGCAGAAATATCCCGGTATACGTAGGAATGGCCTTTCTTAAACAAAAGGAACTGTCACAGCGCAACGACATGTGGACCACGTGTTGCGATTAGAAACCACCATTCCTGGTTCATTTTGGAAACAACATATGCCATTGGTTTCCCCTTGCAGAGAGGTGCTTTTATGGAAAAGCCATAGATAGTGATGCAAAATGCAATCCATATGTCGCTCTTAATTTTGTCTTACTTTCTCACTGATCAGAGACCACTGTGTGTAGTCACTGAAATTGGAGTCACCGCGCTGTTACCTCGGCAGTTTTTCAGCGCGTTAGGGCCTCATTTCTGACATAATTTTTAGTCCCAGTGACTGACCCATGTTGCCAGCATGAGCACCGTAATGATGATGCAGTATTCCGATGGAGGAAATAGAGAAAAAACTAATAAAACTAGGGTAAATAGGAAAAAAGGAGGAGGGGAAGAAGTAGAGAAAAATTAGGATTGCTAATAGAGAAAGAGAGGACAAGGGCAGAGAAACGAGGAGGAGGAGGAAATAGAGAAAAAGAGAATTTGTAGTAGTGTTTGCCAGAACTCTGGTGATTCTTACCATAATGGAGATGTTGCATGTGTGAGAAATTTGCGATTTGACGACTAATTCTTATGTAAAAGTTCGCAAGAAACTCGATGGTGCCACTGGTTTTCTCTGAAATCAAATCCCAAGCTCAAAAAAAAGCTCTCAAGTTGAGGCCAAAATGGAGGGGATATCCCACGCTATCCTGAGAGTCCACCTCAACATGAAGGCAGACTCTCCATGCAAAGATAGGGAGCAAATACATTAGCAGGGTTGCCGTGTTTTCGGTTGTGGAGTACCTAAATAAAGTGGCAGCCCTGTCAATGTATTTGCCCTCTATCTTTGCATAGAGAGTTTGTCTTGATGTAGAGGGGGACTCTCAGGATAGCGGGATATCCCCTCCATTTTGGCCTCAACTCGAGAGCTTTTTTTGAGCTTGGGAGTTGATTTCAGAGAAAACCAGTGGCACCATCGTGTTTCTCGCGAACTTTTACATAAAAATCAGTGGTCAAATCGCAAATTCCTCACACATGCAACATCTCCATTATCTGAAAAATTGGAGGAAAAATATTTAAACATTTTCCGGAAAATTCCTGATTTACCAAAGGAAATTTGGCAATGCCTGAAGGTTCATACTGCGTTTTTCCGAAGCACGGTAGTATGGGTGAAAATTCCTTACACATGCAACATCTCCATTAAAGTAAGAATCACCAGAGTTCTGGCAAACGATACCGTACCTCTGGTTATTTTCACTAAATGGTATCACCTTTGTAAACAATCAAGTCTCACAGAAGATGCTACCATACTTTTTTTCAGAGTACGTCCGACCGGCAACCGCGCTTGGCGGAGGGATTTTCGGCTGGAAAAGTGCTGATGATGAAATTACGAGGGCGGCTTGGCGGCGGTGACGAGGCAAGCGTGCAAAAGTGGTTGCTCCTAATAGATTTCGTTAGCTCTCGAAGACGCCTCGAGTTCCCGACCGCGGCCGCGACGCGACGCGGGGGCGGCGTATACTCTGCCGTGCTAAGGAAGAACGCCGTACGAACATTCGAGAGTTGCCAAATTTCCTTCGATAAAATGTTCATTTTTGAGAAAAGTTATGACAATTTTGCTTTGAAAGTTTCAAGAGCTTTAGGTGATATTGCGAACAAAATTATGTGAAAAATCGGGAGAAAAATATTCATAAATTTATCAGGAAATTCGTCTTTTATCAAAGGAAATTTGGCAACGCCTGAAGGTTCGTACGTCGTTTTTCCTTAGCATGGCAGTACTGCGCTCTCGAGTTTACTGCTTCGTTCGCAGTTCGCTCCCGCTCCAACACGCGACCGCCGCCGCCGTCGATGAGGAGGCTGGAGGAAAACGGAAAACGGGAAAGCTTGGAGGCCAGCATCGCGCGGGTGATTGACTGGAAACGATCCGTGCAAAAATATCCGCGGGAAAAGAGACTCATTTCACGCTTGGAGGCTGCATTTTGAGCTTTTGCTAGGCGAGTCAGGAATCAGAAATCTCCTACGGTTTCTTTAAGGTGGGTCTTCAGCTGCAGTTTCAAAAAATCCCCCCAGGTTGCGCTGCTGAAATCTGGCTCCAAAATCAGCTTTATCCGAATTGAATCAGTGAGAACGAAAACACACCAAAAAAAGTGATACAACACGGAAAAAATTAAATTGCTAAAAAAAGTGACTGCAATATTTCAACGTAGATTTCACAACAAAAAAATGCTACTTTAACCACTATTGTAAGCGAGCTGCAACACGCGACCGCCGCCGCCGTCGATGAGGAGGCTGGAGGAAAACGGAAAACGGGAAAGCTTGGAGACCAGCATCGCGCGGGTGTTTGACTGGAAACGACCAGTGCAAAAATATCCGCGGGAAGTAGTACTCATTTCACGCTCAAAGGCTGCGTTTTGAGCTTTTGCTAAGCGAGTCGGGAATCAGGAATCTCCTACGGTTTCTTTAAGGTGAATTTTCAGCTGCAGTTTCAAAAAAACCCACCAGGTTGCGCTGTTGAAATCTGGCTCCAAAATCAGCTTTATCCGAATTGAATCAGTGAGAACGAAAACACACCAACTCGGTAACTCGAAAATACTCAATTTTCGTTAAAGGCGATCAATTTCAATAAGTGTCATTGAAGTTATGCCGCAATCACACGCTGAATTTAGCAGCTGAATGTGGAAGTTAACAGTCATCGCCCAACGGCTGAAATTTAGCGAATTCGAGTTATTTTCATCCAGATGTGCATCAAATCTACTCGATTAGTTCAGACAAATTCAAAATTGGTCCGATGGTTAATGTGAATCGTTGCTGAATTATGCGCGTGACGCGCAAAATTCAGGCATCGGGCAGATGACTTCCTTCAAGCCACATTCCGCTCCCTTATTCAGCGTGTGATTGCGGCATTAGGGCATATGTTCAAACTCGGACCTTTAAAGTGTCCTTAAGTACTTGTCTTTCGACACCAAATATCTTTTTCTTAAACAACACTTACCGTGCAGTTTTGTGTGTGTCCTCATTATTTTCATTTTTTCGAGTTGGTGTGTTTTCGTTCTCAATGATTCAATTGCGTCCCTGGCCATTCCGAATTGTGTCCCGAGCTCTATCCGAATTTCGTCCGCCGCATATATCGGGAAGGTGGCAACATCGCATATGAAAAGTGATGTCAATCGATGATGATCGGGCTTGTTCAGCGAAAAATTGCCGGTGTTTTGTAAAAGTTGGTATCGAAGGCGAAATTATTGAATCTAATACGAAGCACAATCACCGAAAAACTTGACGATAACGTTTAGACGAGACAGAAAGTCAGCAACTCTGTAAAAAAAGCAGCAGCAAACATTTTTTGCCAGTAAAAAAGTAATTTTTCAAGTGAAACTACCGTGACGAAAGGGCCTTTTAAACCTTGGATTATTTGTTTTAAAGTATATGACGAGCCTCTCTTGATCTCCGTCAAACGGTTTTTGTTATGTGGGAACTTTATATCAACCGAACCCGAACCGGACGATAGAGCGTATCAGCATTCCAACATTAAAAATGTCTACTCGTGAATATTTTCACCGGAAAACATACAAAATAACAAAATCTCTACGATCCTCTGATCCTAGGATTGCAAGCTTGTGGTGTGCAAGGT
The DNA here is from genome assembly GCF_918797505.1 of Bemisia tabaci. Lineage (NCBI taxonomy): Eukaryota > Metazoa > Arthropoda > Insecta > Hemiptera > Aleyrodidae > Bemisia > Bemisia tabaci. Next base: position 25,683,674 of record NC_092801.1, on the reverse strand, counting down.
TCGAAAGTGTATACACCGGTGTAAGTTCGACACCAAGAAAATACGACGTTTCAAAGATTTGAGCGCGCACCGACACCGTACTATACGCGCACTATACTTGCGCGTACTACACGCGCAATGCTTGAAGTATCCGGCAGACTTGTAAGGCGCTGCTATGCGCCGCGCGCGCAATGCATGAAGTATCCTTCGGTCTTGTAAGGCGCCACTATGCGTTCAGCGCCGTGCGCGCTAACCCCGCGCCGGCCGCGCTGTGACACGATAATTCAAAATTACGGCGTCAGCGGTTTCCAACTTATGATTTCGAAGTTTTTTCACAGTTCGTTAGAATTATTGTCATTTCAAATGATAAAACATAACTTAAAACCCACCTAATTTTCTTCTCTTCATTTACGAATTTTTATAAAGAATTTTAAATATCAGCATGCAAGTGAAACGACTTTCACGTGTAGGCTCCCTCGTTGCCCCGCGCTGTGACGCGATAATTAAAAAGGAACTATGTGCATAGGGATTGCATGCAATATAGTTCCTTTTAGCATAAACACGTCCGAATCTCCTGAGAGTACACTTGAAAGTACATATCGACGGTGTAAGTAAGCAGTCACATGACTCGTTCGCGGTGTCTGAAAATCTCCGCCTCTATGTCATTTTTTTTAAAGGAGAACAAATTGACATCATTCCTTGAAGTTTGTGCAGAATTTTCTTTGCACAGAGAAGAAACATTAAGGCAGTTTTAAAGAATTGCCGTTGAGTAGTTTTCCGTTTAAAAAATAAAGTATGACAGGAAGTCTACGACGTCGCAAACCGAGTAATGCGATTGCCGACTTGCACCGTCGATATTCGTTTAAAGAGATTTCAGTGATAAAGAAACAAAGAGTAATGAAGAAAAAGGGAGCGGTTTGCATATTTTTTTCTCAAAATAGTGTCTCAAATTGACAACGGTGGATGACAGTGAGTTTATGACGAGGCAACTTTCCATTCATCACTCACCGACGAGTTTTCTTTGACTGATAGGTGACGCCTCTGGATTTTTTCTCGGCACCCAGCAGTGGCGGATTGTGAATGATCGATTATCGATATCTCCCTATTTGAATCTGTGGTAAAGAATCGATTAATTAATTGTTCGTTGGGAGCACTCTGTTTTCGATCCTTTTCCATACATTTAAATGGAAGATCAATCGATAAATCGCAAAGCTCGCCACGCCACTAGCACCCGGCGTGTTTGTTTTTATTTGGGATTCACTGAATGTTCAAGCGATTATTTTTACATACTTCATTAGACACAAACGCTGCCAGATCTATGAATTAGGGCCACTTCTATCACCTCTGGTCAAACTGCTGGTGAAATTTGACAAGATGATAAACGGGGAAAGAGCGTTTTATCACATCTTATTACCACAAACCTCAAGTCAAAATTGACTTAGCACAGAGAAAAATTGAGAGATTTCATGACAGGTACATTGACCATCTGTAAATTGTGTTAACTAGTGGGTAACATTAAGGTAACATTAAATTGTGATCTCTAACTGGTTAGCGTTTCAGACTTCTGCAATTTTTTTTTTAAATCAATTCCTCGTTTTGAGAATATTCATCACGCCACGTGTAATTGACGCTTTTTCCGGCAAGTTTTTGAAGCTGTACGTTAAAATTGTAGCATGCTATAAAGTATCATCCCCGCTTTGCTGTATGGGGATTCCCATTTTTTGCGATAGAAAGATATTTTATTTTTGCTTATTTACTTGTTAATATTGCTTTCGTTTTTGGTAACTTTTTGCCACTTTATGCAATTAGGCTTTTCTTCGACAAAATTAATTTTTTCTTTGAATTTCTATTTTAAAAAAATTTATCGTTGTTTGTAGTTGAAAAAAACAGCAAAAAAATGTGTCATAAAATTTACTTTAATACAAATGCGTGAGACGACAAAAAACACAATCCTTAATACAAAACTTTAATACGAAATATTTAAAAGTAGTGCGAGGTATCGATCGCAATTGAAGGCGTTTCTTTGCTGGTGTGATCCATGCAACAAAAGAACGTAATTCTACTCTTTGGTTGAAAAATCGACTCAAACATTGTGCTCAGGAGGTCGTCAGGAACATAATATTTGTTGCTATCGAAATTTAACCAACACCAATTTTATTTTCTTTCTTTTAAAGTCCTTTTAAACATGTTGAAATGTAATTTGGTTTCTTTGTGAAAAATTTTACTAAGAGAGAACTGAAAAAATGGATTGCTGATTTTACAATTAAAATATTAAAATATATGTCAGACATGTTTCAAACGTGCATTACAATAGTAGAAATAGTAGTTCACCACGGTGGTTGTTAAATCAGCATTTTTGTATTTTAAAATCTACATTGAAACATGTCGCACACTATTTTTAACTACAAGATTGTTCATTCAGCAACATGATTTTTCCCGTGAGGACATTAGGCAACGTCAAAAGTAGTTGGGTTTATTTTCGTCAATGCCGTCAAAACAGGGCTGCGGTCAGATTCCATCGAGTAAGATATTTGACCGAAGTTACTATATTGGCATTGCGTGATTCGAACATACTTGGAGTTTTCCCTTTAGCATACCATCTTGATAGGGAACATTCAAATATTCGCCCGGGCTAAGTCAGCAACTTCAGAAATGTGCACAGTTGCCACGATCGTGACATAAGAGGAAATAGGTAGATTTAGGCATTCGTCCATCCTGTAGCTGTTTTACTCGTGCAACGATCCATCCACTTTTTCAGGATAGACCACTAGGCAGGGTACGAAATGAAAGACCACATTCTATGTTTCTGTATCATTATTTATCATGATATATATTATTAGTTAGCCAGTTGGAAACGTACATTATATAATGGACCACTAGACAGGGTACGAATTTCAGTATTCTGATACATGTTTCATCACCAAAATTTCACGTAAAACATGATGCAAACAAGCAAAATTACCGATATCAACTCCTAACGAGGATATTTAATGATTCTTGATGGGAATTGAAACCACACGCTCATGAAAACTCAATGCTCTACGTGATTCACATCGTGCGCTAAAACAGTCTCTGCGATAAAAAAATATGGCAACCTCAATCTTTACGCTTTCGATCAGCTATAGCGAATCATTCATAGTTTGAAGAACACATGGTGGGAAATGAGCATTACTCGATTGAGAAGCTTGCTGAAACCGTTGTAGTGCTCGATTTGACTCACGTAGAGCTTTGAGTTTCTTGTGAGCGGGCAGTTCGAATTGCCCGTAACCAATGTGAAATAAAAATGATGATATCTTCGTTGGAGTTGGTTTCAGTAATTTTCGTCGCGCGAATTGTGTTTTACGTGAAATTCTGGTTAGGAAACGTGTATCATATTGCTTAAATTCCTACCTTGTCTGGTGGTCCATTTTCTACTTACAAAGAAGCCGACGGGTGAGGAAACCCTCCAATGTTAGTCATAGCACAGCCGTTCATTGAGCGAGTGAGTCGATTGCAAATATTTCAACTCGAGTATGTTGCCCAGTATCAAGCGGAATTGAAGGCGTTTTTATTAGTGCGGCTCACGCGACGCGACGGGAGTCAGGTTGCACAGTCGGACCGAACTTACAGTTCATCTTACATCGTACTGCCTCAACTTTGCTTCCCGAAGTAGCATTATTCAACGGAAAAATTGTGATATTTTGAAACCAGGCTAAGATTTTTTTTATAATTTTTTGGCGATATATTACTTATTAATAATTTGTTTACTAAATTTAAAACGTAACATGAGTGCAAGTTTATTTCAATCTCAGTGTTATTCTAGATTATGTTTGTGCCATTGGATTTTAACTTATGTGATTTAGCATTAAATTCCATCTTTTATTTTATTTTTAAAAAAAATAGCGTAAATTTTTTATATCCTTATTATATAGGGCAACCCCTAAAAAGGGACTTTAATATAATATAAGCACTGTCCTCCCACCCCGCAATCACATCTGAGCGATTATCATCAATTTTGTCGCAATTTTATCTCTGTAAAATTGCGTTTCATAAAATTGAAATTTAATCTCAATGTACGACGATTATCTGTTCCATAATATTGCGATAAATTTTCGTCGATGAAATCGCTATTTCATTGCAATTCAATGAGATAAAATCACAATTTTATCGCAATTAATCGCACTTTTTTATCCGATAAATTTGCAACAGATCGGTGTCAATAAAATCTCGACACATTCTCCGATAAAATCGCAACTTATCGCGATAACTGCTATTTGCGGCGTTGGATTGGTCTCTTCTGTAAGTATATATCGACGGTGAAACTACCAAACCACGTATCTCGTTTGCGGTGTTTAAAAATCTACGCTCACATTTTATTTTTTTGAGGTAAACCAAATCAATATCACTCCTTGAAATTTTCACGTAATTTTCTCCGCACAAAGAGGAAAAATCACAGAAATTTTCAAGACTGGGTGTTAAGTAGTTTTTCATTTAAAAAAGAAAGTATGACAGGAAGTCTGCGACGTCGCAAACCGAGATACGTGGTTTGGTAGTTTCACCGTCGATATATATAAAGTCGCTTTATAACGCACTCTGGCGTTCTACGACACCCAAACGCCACATATGCCTGTCTTCCCAGAGGTTATCGGGCAACTGACACCGCAACATCTCTTCGTCAACGCCCTGCCGCCAACCCTTTACGGGACGTCCCCGTCGCCTCTTCCCAGGTGGAACCCAATACAAAACCTGTTTGGGCAACCTCTCCTCCGACATTCTTTGCACATGTCCATACCAGCATAACTGCCTGGACATGACGTCGTGCACGATATCTTTCTTAACCTTCATCACCTGGCGAATTCTCTCATTACGGACCCGGTCCCGTCTCGAAATGCCGGCAGATCGCCGCCAAAAATCCATTTCAGTTGCCCTCAACATTTCTTGCGTTCTTTTCGTCAAAGGCCACACTTCACTACCATAGAGCACGATACGTTTAACGATGGAGTCATATATTCGGTGCTTGTTTGCCTTTGAGATGCTCTGATCCCAGAGCACCCCGTTCAGCATCGCGATGGCTCTCCTACCCTGGATGATCCTGTCCTTAATTACTCTATCCATTCTTCCATCCTGATCTAGCCACACACCGAGATACTTATACTCGTCACACTCTTTGATGCGCCGTCCATCTTCAAGCTCTATGCTTTGCCGTTGATGCGCTGCTCCCACGACCAGCTTCTCTGTCTTGGACACACTAACATCCATGCCCCATTTCCTATATTCTTCGACCAACTTCCGCGTCATGTAATCTGCATCTTCTCCATCTTGAGCTACAACGATCTGGTCATCGGCAAAGCATAGAGTATAAAGGGTGTGCCCATCAAGGAGTGGAACGCCCATTCCCGCAACCTTATTTTTCCATTCCTTTAACACGTGCTCTAGGTATACCTTAAATAGCGTTGGTGACAAACAACAGGCTTGTTTTAACCCTTTTGTGACGAAGAAACCTCTGGACAACTCTCCACGACATTTAATTCTTGCTATCGTCCCGTTATAAAATGATTTAATTGCCCCCACAAGTCCTTTGCTAAAACCCCTTTTTTTTCCAAGGCTCTTCTGTAAGTTTGATTGTTTAAATAATGGGGAGGCTCATTGCATACTACACTTGCTCAAAAACAATCCTGCCAATATGATTCTACTGGAGTTGGGTTCAATCATGTGATACAAATATTTTAACTTCGGTGTGTTGCACAGTATCAAGATGATTTGAAGGCGTTTTTAATTTGTGCGGCCCGCCCGGATTGAAACTGCTCCGGACTTACAGTTTTTCCTGCATCGTCTCGCCTTATCTGGTCTTATCGGCTTGGTCTAATTTTCTTCTAGAATATTATTGATCGAAAAATGGAGATGATATTAGTGAGAACAGAGAGAGATGCAGTTTAGTTTGAAGTTTCAGCTCTTTTAATCGGGATGCATTTTGGATTTTGGATTTTACCTTCATTTCTCCCGATCACTTGGGTGTAGATTTTAGTTAGCGATGGTGCAGTTTGTTTAAGAACTCTGTAGTTTCGGCTCTGGGCTGACGTTAAAAATAATCGAGTAAAATTCATACATGAACAGAGAAAATCATGTTCTACGTCGTCTCAGACTGATTGATGGATTTTTGTGTAACTTGGTACAAGGCAGTATATTTTGACTGGAAACGCAAATTTTTTGTCAAAATTTTAAAATTGGAAAATGCAATATGATGGACGGATGTGCTCTAAAATGCTATCGCGGCTTCTATTCGATCGATTCTTGTGAAATATGTAACCCGGTGGCACTTTTTGACGGACAACTCGATTATTATATAGATTGCTCAAGAATCTAAAAGCCAAGAAACACCCTACAATTTCTAAAAGATAATAGTTATTGTTATAGTGAGTAAATCCATGGCACCTATTAGAAGTATTTTGTTTTAGATTTCACCGTTTCTTTCTTATATTTTCGAGCGTGGGCCATTATTTTAATATTCAAGAATATAATATTAACATCGTTGGAAAAAACTCTGAGTTTTAACTATATGGTGTCACCAAGTTAGGGATCTCAGTAAAGTGCTCCTTCTTTCGCATTACAATGAAATGAAATTGGTAGACTCATCCATCATTTCATGGGGCAATAGAAAGGCGCTGCTACACTTTTCTACATTTTTGGAGACCAGCCGCCTCTTAAAGACGTCGTGATATGAATGTCCCGTTTTAGTTGAAAAGACTGTGATGCCACTTTGCTCATGGTGTGTTCAATATTGTCGTGAGTGCCAAAACAAAATGTGTGATTTCAGATACTTGCTTTGATAGAATGAGAATATGGATCGTATTCGATACATCAAACAGGCGAGATTGTATCATTGTGAGAGAGAGTCACTACAGCGCTATCTATCTCTTACACATTGAATCAAAGGGTGACGTCCGTTATTACTTTCAGGTATAAATTTACAATGAACCATAAAAAAATTGATCTCATTCTACTCAGTACAGAGAACTCTCGATAATTCGAAATTAAAGGGAATCTCTTCGAATTACAGAGAGAATTTTTGTCGCAATTTCGAATTATAGAGGGCTAAATTTCGAAATAATGAGGGGAGAAAAATATATCGATTCTCTTCGAATTATCGAGATATTTTCAAGGGAAACAGACTTTCCTTCGAATTAACAAGGTTTTCAAATTTTCGAGGTTTGAACTATCGAGAGTCCACTGTATGAGTAGCTACACTTTATGGATCAGTTTCTTCCATTAACTTGTACGTAACGATAATTATCACTTCTCAAAGACACAAATTGCATAGCAGCAAAACGTAGCAGTGGCGAATCTTGTCCCTAGATCAAATAGAATCACCTTAAACTCGATGCAGTTCTAAAAATTTTCCAATTTAAAATTCGTCTAACTACACATAGTGATTATCTCGCGCTCAGAGGCAGATCCAGCAATTTGGCAACACCGGATTTCCTCCATTTAAATCTATGCTAAATGATCAATTCTTGTCGGAGCACCTGGCTCCTCCGAAAATCGATACATTTCCATAGGTTTAAATGGAGAGAAGGCAATGTTGGCAATTTGCTGGATCCGCGCCAATGCTCGCGTTTGACAAGACACGCATGGTGCTCAACATTTTGCAGATCGATTTATTATCCCTTATTTACTTGAATTTTTGGGTTCCGTTTTCATTTGATTATGCACGCTCATGTGTATATTGGACTGCATCATGAGGGTTTGTACGGACTGGCTAGTTGGTTGAGGCTCATTCAGTTAGTGACCATGCGATACCAGTATATGTCTCAGTTGAAAAATGAACGCTCCAATAGGTCGGTACACCGTGGATGAAAGGATTTAATTTAAAACAAAATCAAACCATCGGAGCGTGATGATTAGTTCCACTCTACCGTGCTAGGGAAGAACCCCGTATTAAAATTCTGACGTTGCCAGATTTATTTCGATAAAGTGAGAATTTAAGGGAATTTATTTTTACTTTTTGGAGTATTTTTTTCGGAATGGAGAATTTGCACACAAAAATTGCATTCCTTCATCTAAGAGTGCTTAATGAGCTGAGATCACAGTATTTTTCATAATTTTTTTCTGAAATGGGAAATTGGAGGAAAAAGTATATAAAAATAAGAAAATGTGTCGTCTAATGACGTCATCCGGCGGTTTTTTCCATTTAAACACGTGCGTTTTAGCAGATTAGGTTATTTCGTCATATTTTCTCCTATGACTGTCCACTTGAGAGACCGCGGGTATCCTCGTACTCAGTTATCCCAGCAGTATCATTTTAAAGATGGAATTTACAAAATTTCAGACCCCTGCAAATTCTCTATTCAAGTGGCACTCCTGAAAATTTCATGGAAAAATATCCTGAGATACATTGTTCACAATGTATAATAATTGGCAACATTTAATGTTCATGTGTCGTTTACCGTTAGCATGGCGGTATTCTTGGAATGGTCCAACTTCTGCCCAAAACTCTTCGAATTTTTGCATGAGATTAGAGGAAAAATCAGTGAAATTTCCGGTTTGAAATGCCCACGATTCCCCGGGTTAAAATCCGAATGAAAATGTGGCAACGTTGAAATGTTTTTACGCGAGGGGAAGGTGAATTTCCTCCTTAACAGTCGAAATAAAACCATATTAAAACGAATTAATTTTCTGATAAAGAAATGCATTAAAAATGAGAAAAAGTTAAAGCTCCCATTCCATGTCCGTCAAAAGTTACGGGATTCTTTTTAGATTTTTTCAAAAGTTCCAAGAAAGATCCGGAACATTTCGGGACTTTGGAAAAGTTTCCGGAAAAATTCGAGGAAATCCCAAAAGTTCCGGCAAAAATTCGGGGATATCCAAAGTTCCGGAATTTGGTACTAGTTCCGGGAAGAAGGAGCACTGAAAAAAGGTAAAGAAATGTATGTTTTGTTGAAAATATTATTTAGTTAAATGTGCCATTTATTGAAATATTCCACGAAACACGCCAGTATGGCAGCGGTTTGGTCGTAGGCCGAGCTTGGAAAACACAATTTACGGTCCGCGCTTGGACCCGGAAACGCATTTAACGCATTCCCTAACTCATCCGCCCTCGCACGACCCCACCGCCGCATCACAACCCCCCCCTCCCCATCGCGACCCCCCTTCTTATCCCGGAAAAAAACCTGCTTTTCAAATTACGCGTGCAATGATGCCATGATTTATCACGGGGCGAAATTCGGGGTTGACGGAAACGGGCGCACGTTTCATGGAGTCGGAAAATTTTCATCCGGGGACCGAGAGGGGAGGGGGGGGGGGCTATCTCGGGGGCCGGGGTTTATCTTTTGTGCGCGGGGTTCGAGCGGAACTAACTGCTCGGTGAAATGGTTTTCTGTCGGTGCGGTTTCTCGGCCGTGGCGAGCCGCGAGCGACCGATTATCGATGTTCCCCATTCAAAGCTATGGTGAAGAATCGATTATTGAGGTGTTTGTTGCGAACACTCTGTATATCGATCCTTTCACGTAGGTTCAAATGAAAGATCAATCGATATATCGCAAAACACGCCAGGCCTCGCCCGCTGGGAAGGACTTTCGGCCGTTACCGAGGATGTGAGTGCTTTTAAAAACTCGATTGATGTTTTGTGTCGGAAAGCCTGACTATTCGTCCGGAGTCACTCGAGGAAAGTAGGGGGGTATTTTTATAGGTTTCCTTTTGAGGCATTAAGGATTGATCTACTTTTGACGAAATTGAAGTGGTAGAATAATTGATCAAAAATGCTAGCAAGGCGTATCCGAATAAGAAATAATCCGAATAAAACGACGTAAGGAAGAGAGGGAAAATGAAGAAGTTCCGAAAATAAATGTTTGGGATCAGAGAGAGGGGACCCAAGCAGCAGTGATCGTGACAAGTTGCGATTTGATCGGTGACTGTATCACGATTTTATCAAAGTCTATTCATTGAAATATCATCGGATAAAAAAATGCGGTGCGTAACGATTTCATCGCATAAATTTGCGATGGATTTGCGATTTTATCGACCGCGATTTATCACAATATAATCGAACCAGAAATCACGATAAATTGAGTTAAAATTTCGACTTTCTCGAAGGCGATTTCAAAGAGATAAAATTTTGACAAGCTTGGAGATAATCGCTGAGCGAGATGTTGATGATCCCAGCGATTTTGTCGCCCAAAAATCATAAAAACAATCACGATTCGTCCGTTGGAAAGTGTTACTTGGGGAGTTACTCCAACCCCCAAAATTCTGACTCTGACTCTCCCTTAGGGTGGCATTAAGCGCAAGGAAGAAATGAAAGATTGGAAATTTCAATGAAATATCTCATATTTTTCAGGGGCTAGAGTATACAACCCGCATTCAAACACACAGAAATATAAGAAAGTCATTTTCACACTCGGTGAAACATGAAGAGAAACCGGTATTTTTATAAATTTCTGAAATTTCATGAGACATTTCACGTGAAATTTCAAGATTTTATTTTCCATGAAATTTTGCCACCCTGCTCCCCCTACGTAGGTACTCTGGCTCACCCTTGGGTATTCTCAATGTTCGAAAACGACGCATTATGCAACACTGCATATTTTGGCAACCCGAGACCGCTGCAGCTGGCTTTCCGCGTGTTTATCTTTCCGCGAAATGCATCGAAGGAAAATCAATTCTGTTTGCTCACTGGCTGCATGAGCCCACGAGCGAGGAAGAACGGGTGCGCTCCTGTGCTAAGGAAGAACGCCGTATAAATATTCTAGAGTTGCCGAATTCCCCCCGATAAAACATGTATTTTAGAAGAAAGATATAGATATTTTCCCTTGAAATTTTCAGATGTTGTAGATTAAATTGCGCAGAAAATCGTCAGAAAATTCGAAAAACAGACACTTAAAACTTCCTCATAAATTTAGCTTTTTATTGGAAGAAATTTGGCAACGACTCAAGGTTTATACGGCGTTTTTCCTTAGCACGACAGTACGGCCCTACCCGGATGATGCAGCTTCTTTCAGGCTCAGTTTTGGCTCGTGCTTTGCGATCTATCGATATTTCCCCATTTGAAGCTGTGATAAATAATCGATTATTAAGGTGTTCGCTGCGAACGCCCTGTTTATCGATACTTTTTCGTAGGTTTAAATGACCGATCAATCGATATCTCGCAAAGCACGCCACGCCACTGCTCGGCTTTGAGCTGAAATCAACCAGGCTGAAATTCAGGGATATGCTCACAGTCGAATTTCTACCTCAGTTCCTCTACCTCTGCCGACTCTACGACTGCCGTGCCAAGGAAGAACGCCGTATGAGCCTTCAGGCGTTGGCAAATTTCCCTCGATAAAGCGCAAATTTTCGATAAAGCTTATAATCATTTTCTTTCCAATTTTTCTGATGATTTTGTTCGCAATTTCACTGACAGTTCCTGAAAATTGCAAGGCAAAGTATCCCTAAATCGCCCTAAAAATGAAAATTTTATCGGAGAAAATTCGGCAACGCTCGAAGGTTCATACGGCGTTTTTCCTTAGCACGGCAGAATACCAGAGAGTTTAAATTGTGATGAGTGGTTGGCGGAGGCTCTTAATATAGAATCAGATGGAATATTTTGACAATACTCGGAGGAAATGCAAACAGGAGACTTCATTCATTGCTTGCGACAAGGGTTTGGCTCTTTTATCAGGGTGCAAAGGGGCCACAGCCACTACACAGCCCAACCCTCGAGGGCCCTCCAAGGGAACGCCAATCTGGACGTATTTCTGCTACACGGAACTAGGGACGTCTGGGAAAGATGGGGTGTGCTCGTGGTGAGCTGCATAGGAAACAATGTAAAAGTGGGCGTGATTCCTTTTGGGGAAACGGAGAAGGGGGATTCAGAATAATTCGGTATCCCAATGGACCACAAGACAAGGTACGAATTTAAGCAATCTGATACATGTTTCTTAACCAGAATTTCACGTAGAACACGATTAGCACAATCGAGTAATGTTCATTTCCCACCCTGTGTTGTTCTAACTATAAGCAATTTGCTGCAGCTGAGCCAAAGCGTCAAAATTGAGGTTGCCAGATTTTTAAATTGTAGATACTGTCATGATAACGTTTAGCGCGCGATGTGAGTCACGTAGAGCATTGAGTTTTCATGAGCGGGTGGTTTGAATTTACGCATCAATAATCATTAAATATCTTCGTAAGGAGTTGATATCAGTAATTTTCGTTGTGCGCATCGTGTTCTATGCAAAATTTTGGTTAAGAAACATGTATCAGAATGCTGAAATTCGTACCTTGTCTAGCGGTCCATTTTACGGGCAGATTAACGTTGCATCTCTTTCATGTTTTACATTTTGAATAAATATATATCTTATCTTATATCTTACTAAGCGGAAATAATCGCTAGGCGCAATGCTTGAAGTATTCCTTACAGTCTTGTAAACGCTAATATGCGTTTCCCGCCAACTGACCGACTGCACTGCGTTTGCGAGAAGTATCCATGCAGTCTTGCAGGGGCTAATACGCGTTTAACGTCGCGCCGGCCGCACTGTGTTTTGCGCAACTATTTGAACTCGCGTTACAATAATAGTGGCTACTAATAATCGGGTCTTGAAAAGCCCGTTTTGTGTTTTTACGTCGTATGATCATTCAAACGTTGCCTCGTTTCAGGATAAAATATGTTTCCCTTGAAAAGTTAGGGAAGTTCTCCGTGACCGCTTTTTTAGATTGACTGGACCATTAAACAAGATACGAACTTAAGCACTCTGATATGTGGCTCATCACAAAAATTTCACAAAGCCAGAAGCACTTACTGCTCTCTTCGCTATCACGGCAGACTAATACACTAAAATTCTACAGGCAGGTGGAAATCAAAAAGCGCTTTCTATTGGAATTGAAATATTGTCGTTTAATTGTGAGTTTTTTGCAAGTTGACTATTGATTCTTATGTAAAACTTCTCGAGAAACACCATGGTGCCACTGTTTTTGGGGGCTTCTTTCAACAAAAAGTTCCACTCGGAAGCTTCTAGGCCCATTTTCTCAAAACTTCATTTTTGCACTTGCGGCTCTCTTCGCTATCACGGCACTATGGCTGCACTCACTGCAAGGTTAGGTGGGAGCAATCCGACCCCGAATTATAACGGAAATACGAAGCGTTGGGGCGTGGAAACGTGGCGGAGGCTGTTTTATGCCCCCGCCGAATGCTGAATATAAAATAGCTGTTTGCCGCGGCTTCGCAGCGGTGAGTTCCCAGATTCACGAGGTAGTTTCCAGGCACGTGATTGTTGCAACCGACAATATCGCAGCACAATATGTTCCGACCTTTCGCTGACGTTTCACGCCGACAAATCAAATCGACGCGTCTCGAATAACCGGTGTTTTAGGTGCACGAAAAGGCTCAAAAGGACCCAAAAGTTGGCAAATGACATTATACGACAAGAGAACGCAACGTGATAGAAAGGGCCGTACCGTGGTATAATCTGACTGAAAAGGGAGGAACAGTGCGTATGACCAAGCAATTAAAAAATCGCACATTATGTCCTCATGAAAATCATCATGTGCTCTCTAATTGGTCGGCTATCAGGGAGCCCCAAAGTTGAACCAATGTAAACATACTCCAGCCCCTCCGCTCATAGTTTTGCCCAATGTAAACAAGCAAGATGGCGAAAAAGTTCTACAAAGTTCTAGACATGATTTTGGATGTGATAGAATTTTTTTCTATGATCAACTTCTGAATTGCATTCGTATTGAACTTTGATGGACAGTTTTGCCGAAAATTAAGCTTTGAGTGTGATTTTCGTTTATTTCTCAGCCGATAATACGTTTTCCTCTGGGTCGTTTACATCGGACCAACTTCGGAGCTCCATGATAGCCTGAAACTGATGAACCAATCAGAGTGCGGCACAAAGATGGCAACACTCTCCCGTACATAGGTACTCTAGGCAAGACTCGGTGAAGGAGTCAGGCGCAAAAAGCAAAAATTTGCTTACGCTCGATGGGTGTCCGTGCGAGGCTTAAGGGCTTCCTGGTGTTTCTCGAGTGACAAGAGTGAACTTCCGGACGACTGATGAAGACAAAACACTCAAAGACACTCGTCTTTCGCTACCTCAGCAAACATTTGTCCTCCTCACTCCGAACCGGTTGCCAATTCTCACTGGAAAAAACCGCGCCTACCATGCACCGATCGGAGTGTTTGGAACAATCGATCTTTGCCAGATTGACTCTTATTTGCGTCGTTGAATCGGTCTCTTCTATAAGTTTAATTGTTTAAATAATGGGGAGGCTCATTGCATACTACACTTGCTCAAAAACAATCCTGCCAAAAGAATTTCAGTCAAAAGAATTTCAGCCATGTAGTGAATGCGTGATTCTACTGAAGTTGGGTTCAATCTTGTGATACCAATATTTTAACTTCGGTGTGTTGCACAGTATCAAGATGATTTGAAGGCGTTTTTAATTTAAGGGTCTGATTTAGTGGCTGAAGTCATTAGATGGCTAAGATGGCTAAGTCAAAATATTTGGGATTTTAAAGCATCCAACAAGTAGTTTGAGTCAATTTCGTCATGAAACACTGAAAAAAAAGATTGGTAGAATTTACCATTCCATCACGCTGTATTTCACACAGCGTCAATTTAGAGTCAATGGAGATGCTGCATGTGTGAGGAATTTTCAATTTGACCGTTGCTTCCTATGTAAAAGTTTGCGAGAACCACAATGGTGCCACTGGTTTCCTCTGAAATCAACTCCCAAGCTCAAAAACAGCTCCCAAGTTGAGGCCAAAATGCAGGGGATATCCCACGCTATCTCAAGAGTCCACCTCTACATCAAGACGAACTCTCAATGCAAAGATTGGGAGCAAATACATTGACAAGGCTGCCACTTTATTTGGGGACTTTAAAACTGAAATCACGGCACTAGCTTTCTTCATATTAAAGGCTTCGTTTAATTTTGAGAACTCTAAGAAAACCAGAGACACGAGACCCTCCACTGACCTCTTGGCGACAGGTGGAAGATTTTACTTTTGGGGATCCAACAATTCCTTATGGACAGTTACAAGGGAGCAACAGTCATCACCTTAATTTCGGCTTTTGATCTGCCTACATGCTGGATGATGAGCTTCGGGTGACGTCAGACAGTAGAATGCTGAAGTCCCGCAAGTAAAAGCTTCCACCATGGCCGAGATACTCGTAGAGGGTCTCATGTCTCTGGAAAAAACACGCATAACGTCTCTAAATGATGACCGATTCCCGCAAAATTCGGCAACATTCGGACGTTCTTGCGGCGTTCTACCCTATCACGGGGAGCTCACCAAGCGACAACCAGGCTCCCTGGGACCCCCCGGAGAGCAATTACCCCGCCGTGAGAAACTTCATCCCGGTGTTGCCACTTGCGTGAAATATCTCGAAAAGATCCATCGTGGATTTGTCTTTTTTTTTTCTAGCGTGTGGTTCGGAAGTGGGATCCTCTACGATACGCGTGTGGTGTCGACGCACCACCTCTCCTTTACGGCTCTGTAATCCTCCCCCTGCTCCCCCCCGCCCCTGCGGTCGCCTCTAAATCCCCCTTCGCTAAGCTTTCAACCCTACTTTTTCAGTTGGAAACTTTCTGGTCTGGAACGGCGGAGTAGCACTCACTTTATTCGGAGCAACAGGTATTGTGGTGTCAGTGGCGTGGCGTAAATTGCAATATATCGATTGTTATGCCATTTAATCCTATGGTAAAGAATCGATTATTAAGGTGTTCGCTGCGAACACCCTATTTATCGATCCTTTTCCATAGGTTTAAATGGCATAACGATCGATATATCGTAATTCACGCCACGCCACTGTGTGGTGTGGTTATGCAGCTTTAGTAAGGATAACGACATATTGGTGGTTAGTTTCGGAAAAAACGAGTAATCATAGGTCAAATAGTTTACAAGCGACGATGGGTTACCACACAAAGTATACTCGTAATGTAGGAAAAACGTGATGTGTTTTTTGAATATTTTTTAAAACAAATCTTACAAGGGTGGGTTTGGAAATCAACCCTCGGACGTTATAGAAACAGGTTTCAAGTTCAGCAAATATTCTATAAAAAATTTCTTGACAAAAAATGTCTGAACGTCTATCATAATGGTTATAACAAATAATGATAATTGCATTATCAATTGCATCATTTTTTATTACCATCTGATTTAAATATTGCCTGTTTATAGTTTTTTATAAATTAAGTTATGGCCTTATGCATAAACTTTGTGACGGCCCTGACGATGAAGCTTAGGTTTTGAATAGCTTTGGCCTTTCACATTTTGCGATAAAATGTAGGTTTTTTTATATCATAGACCTTTTTTTATTTTTTAGCACTTGGCTCCCTACATTCAAACATTAACACGTTTGTTAACGAAGATAGAATTTATTGACGCCAGAATACAAAATAGATGTATTAAATGCCGAATGTTACTCGTATTTTTGCTATGAACCGTAACTGCAAATTTCAAGAAAAACATACATGACTCTCCTTATTAATATGTACATATTTGATCAGCGAAACTTTGGCAACATTCGAATGTTTACACGGCGTTTTTTCTCAGCACAAGTAAAACCAACAATGTGATTTTAGCTGCAAAGCGTGAGGAGGTAGAGGTCCATTTGCTTTGTTTTCTTCTTTTGTCTTACTGCGTCGGATATTCCTCTGTCTCTATCTGGTCCACTAAGATTCACGACTCATATTTCGCCTTCAACTGGAGACGATACCACACATGGCGGCTCAGGAGCACAAAGAGTGGTATTCATCGTTAATGCTGTTTCACCTGATATTCAGGTCTTGGAATGGCCAATCACTGTCTTCCTTTTTTTCGGCAGTGTTTTGATTGGACAATAGTGCAAGTCTTAGGTTTCGATCACGCATTGTAGGGACCTTTGATTTGACCGTGTGAAAAGTTGTCCAAAAATCAGCGTATGTTCCGATTTGCGATTATGAACGATTCCTTTATCACAATTTATGCTTCAATGAGCCAATGTTCAATTTTCTTACCTGGAGTCTTGGTGATTGATGGAATTGATTTTTTTTTCAACTTACCTGTAACAGAAATAATACTAGAATCAGTACTAGAATTAGAGACGCAAGGGCTTTTTAAAGTTGTTGTGATACATTATCATTGAATGTACTCGATTAGCGTGACAAAAGACGTAAAAGAAAAAACAAATTTATCATACGAGCTCAAGAAGATGAAAAATAGCATAATATTACAAATTTTAAACTTTCTGGGACGCAAATACACAACATAAACATTCAAAAATATGTAGCCAATACAAGCAAAGGGATACTTCGTGGGAAATTTCCTTTGGCATCTTGATACGTGCCCCATCGTTGGGCGAATTTTTTTATTTGTTGCTCAAAAAATCGTTCACCAACCATCACTGGGCAAAAAACATCAGCGTTGACTTCCGAATTTAACATTTGCACGAATTGCGATCACATTGCATAGGACGCTGGGGCTCTAAAATATATTGTCTCCGAGCACTTGCTGCAGATCTATCTCTCCCACGAAACGGCATACAAATGTGACTTAGCAAGCAAAGCGGAACTCATGCCGAATTCGAGCTAAAACCCACCGCACTGGTTCGGACTCCGACTACCAACCACCATTCCCACTTCACGGGTGTTTTGCAACGGTCGGCGAAGCGCAGAGAGGTGTTTTTCGAGCCCAATCAAAATAGGGTCAGATGTGCGGTTTTGTGCCGACCCGAATAATCATTGCCGCGGGAATTGCGCCACGGCGCACAGTGCAACGATTCGATGGGAGAGTTGGCGCTAGAGTACCTTTATAGGGAGAGTGGAACAACTCGAAAATTTGGAGGTTAGGTTTGATCAGGTCATGTACCTCTTGGGGCCCAAAAGTGGAGCCAACTTATGAACTCAAATTATCCAGTGGTACTAATTTTCGCATTTCAACCATTAACACTGATAAAAAATTATAAAAACTTGTATAACACTTTGATTTCGCTTACATTTTCTCGGTTCCAAAGTTTTAATCCCTAAAAACGCTTGTTCGTAATGCGCTGTCGGCAATATTGAGTAATCCTTCAAATGCATAGATTGGCAGCGGCACTTTTCGAGTGATTTTCGTTTTTCACGCTGTCGCCTTTTTGGGCCGTAAGAGCTACATAATTCGAGTTGTCCATACTCTCCCTAAAAAGGTACTCTAGTTGGCTGTGAAAACTTCAAACGCTTTTATCTCCATTCATACAAATAGTAGACATTTTTAAAATCGTTCCAATGGGTTTCTCAAACAAATGCATTCACGAAACGTCTCTTACAAGTATTAATACAATAAAATAAACATCAAAATTTGCGATTTAATTACGAAATTCCAGTTCTGACAATAGCTCTTTCCACTGTGCGGCGCGGCGCAGCGGTGCGAGCTACGGGGGCTAGGCAGCCCCGGCCGGACCGCAATGCTTGCTTGCCAAATCTCGCGAAGAAAATTGGCCAATTTATATTCTGTGGTGGATGGGAATCAGCTTAATTATGTATGATAAAGCAACGCTGCCGTCCAAGGTTTATTCAACGGATTACTCACTGGCCCTGTATATTTCAGCTTCGACGCCGAATGGGACGTGGCTCATCAGGGTGTGATGAATTGAGTTGATCTTGTTCATTTTCAACTGGAAATGGAATCCTCCCTGATAGCAAGGACTCGAATTTTAACATTATTGCCGCTAAGTGAGCAATAGGAATTCAAAACCTGGAAAATGTCATCAGGTGTCATAAAGATTGTGTGAGGGGCCGTCCCTACATTACGTAACACATTTTTTCGACCAGGTTTTCCAATTTCCGGATAATTATCCGGAATTGGGAGACTTCTCCCTTCCGAGATATTCTACCGGAAGATTTGCAAATCGAAAATTTCTCCGGAAGATTTTTAAAATCGAGAATTTTTCCGGAAGATTTGCACTCGAGAATTTTCCGGAAGATTTTTAAAATCGATAATTTTCCCGCGGGAAGAGTTTGAAGAACATTTCGGAAAATTTCGGTCACTTTCCCGGATAATTTAGTTTTGACATTGGGAGCCTTGTTTTCGGCATTTTTGACTCCCCCTTGGAACGCTTTTGTGACTTAGGTTACTATCCTTTAACACATTAAAAAAGAGCGTAACGCTCTTCTCACCCCTCCCCCTCCCCCAAGAGTGTTACGCAATTCAGGAACGGTCCGTAATGAGTCAATTGTGCCACTGATAGAATCAAATGTGGGTTAGCAAAAACTAATATGCAGAAATCACACGCAGCGATTGGCAGCTGAACATGAGATCTGAGTGTCGTTGCTCAACAGTTGAATTCCTACTTGTGATATACAGTATTCTCTCGCTACAACGACACCGATTATAACGAAAATCTCTCGTTTGCGAAGGAATCGCCTGATCCCTTGCCGATTCGTTATAGCGAGAGAGTACTGTATTCTCAAAGTATTTTAACCGAATTTTTGACGTAAGGTAACCGATAGTCGAATAGGAGTACATTTCCTTGAAACTAGGCAGTCAGGCGGTTTGCTCCACGGAATGAGCACCGTGTTATTAATTACAGCTCTGTTATGTTCTAAAAGGGTAATGTAAGGGCCACAAGGAGGGGAGTGGGTCGAAAGGGGGGTTTGGCGCGGCGGGGGCTCAAAAACACGTGAGTGTGTGTCGAGTCGTGGTGTGGGGTGGGGGGCTGTGAATGGAGGTTTTGAAAAGGGACTCACTTCTCAGAGCGGTGCCCTGGACCCCGTGGACTGGCCTGAAAAGGTGGTGATGGAAGCCGGAATTGAAACATCGTAATTCCTTCCTCCAATTTATCAAGGCTCAGATACCGAACGGTCTCTCATATAGGTTTGGTTTCCTGAGGAAATCGTTTCGAGATAGGTAGAAAAACAGGCGAAATGGATTGTTCAAATCAACCCAAGTTTTGTTTTAGCCGACAATTTCGCGAGGTAGAAAGATCAGATAAAACGAGATTGGATTTTTCGTGCTATTCCTTTACTTCCCATCCTCTAATGTGGTATTGAATATATTCTTCTGTAAAAACAAAAACTTCCAGGTAGAATTATTTCACTCCATTCGAACCAACCGGCTGGGTTTCTACATTCTGTGATAAAAGTTCTGTTTTTTGCAATTGTCTCAATGGTGTGCATCTTTATTGATGTCAACGATACCTAATTATTGCACCGAAGAAAGGTCCCTTTCAGAAACGTTTAATTTTAATTTCTAAGGAGCAAATTTTTAGGAAATGATGAGAAATCGCGTATGACCAAATTTAGAAAACTATTTAGACAATCTTATTTCTGGTACCTAGACCTTTTCAAATTATTAGGTACCTACATTTTTTTGTGTTTGCTTTTTTAAATAAGAAATTAGAATATTTTTAAAAATTTCTCTGAACATATACCTGCTTTTAAGACATGTCAACGCGTCAAAAATATTTAACAATTATTAACATGTTTATTGCAGAAAAACATTTGCTGGAAAATGTTAGAAGTGTTCAATATTTTAAACACTGACACTTGTGTTACATTGTAAAGATTTTCAAACATTTTAAACCCGTTTTTTGGATGATAAAAAAAGTGACGTTAAATCATGTTGTCTCAGCATGATCAGTCTCCTCATTGAATTTGGCGTTAAATTCACCAAAAACTGAACCAAAACCAACACAAAATGTATGTTCTCTTCCTATATTAACTAAAAGAAACACAAGAACTCAAAAATCTTCATCAGTTCTTCGGGGTGTCTACTACATAGGCTGGCCAAAAATCAGTACTTTTACAGTACTTTTCCAGTCCATTCCCAAGAAATCAGTGCCTCCTCATACGAGAAATTCAGTACTTTTTCAGTAACTCCTATCGACGAAATTCGATCATTTTCAAAAATTTGAAATGCTCGAATTGCGACAAAAATGGCAAAAATTCCGGACTTTCTCGCAAAATTCCGCACTTTTTTCAGTACTTCCGGACCGCCCTTAAAAAATGTGTACTATATCCGGACTCTCCGGAAATTCCGGACTTGTAGACACCCCGGTTCTTAGCAGTGGCGTGGCGTGCTTTGCGATGTATCGATTGGTCGACAATTTAAACCGAAGTGGAAAAGTATCAATATGCAGCACTGGAAAGAGAAACACATTGGATCTAGAGTTCAGACTCTTGAAAACATTGAAAACAAAAAGGACTCTTGATTCAATCAGATTCAAGCTTAAATTAAAAGGAAATCCGCTCAAATTAAAAGGCTTGGTTCTTGATTTAAGCTTAATTCTGATTGAATCAAGAGTATTTTTTCTTGTCGATGTTTTTAAGACTCTGGACTCTAGATCAAATGTGTTTTTTTTCCAGTGAGGGTGTTCGCGGCGAATACCTTAATAATCGATTATTTACCACAGCTTCAAATGGGGAAATATTGATAGATCGCAAAACACGTCACGCCACTGGTTCTTAGTTCTTTATGTTTGACTTAATTCGCATTAATAAGTTGTTTTTCAGCATTAATACATTACATTTCAAGGTCAACTTGGCGACAGACCTCATGCGAGCTCGAAGAACAATACCCATGTCGCATGATCCCAATGAAGAATCAAAGTTTTGATGCCGCAGCCGCGGGTTTAGGGCCGGGCCGGACTTTGAATCCGCCGACGCGTCGCTCAACCCTGCCCGGAGAAAAAGGGATCAAAGGGCCGGCGGAGCTTTTTAAAACGAGTAATAAAAGTTGACACCACCATTCACGGGGGTCCTGAAAAGTTACTCCGGGACCCGATTCAAAAGCTCGCCCGACCCGCATTACAGCCCGGGAAAAAGGCGTGAGAACTTTCCCAAAGTTTCCGGATGACTTTTCGTGGAGGTGAGAGACGTTTCGGAATGCTCCGAGGGATGAATTTGTCGGGCTCTCAAATCGTCGCACAGTGGATCGAGTCAATCTGAGAGGTCGGGCAAAATTCGGAAACTTTAAAGGCTTGTAACTCCGTTCATACAAAAATACGTTTTTATAAAATAATTAATTGCTTGGGCCGATTTGGCAACCTCGGAATGGAGTTAAGTTCCTTCGCTCGGGACACGACGCACAGTGGGTCGAGCCAATAGGAGAGGTAGGACAAAATTTGGAAAATTTAGACGCTTATATATCTCCGTTTATACACAGTTTTAACGTTCTAAAAGTGGTTCCAGTAGTTTCCTCGTGAAATTTTCTTCTGGAAGCACCCCTGAAAATTTATAATGCGATGAAATAAACATCAAAATTTCCAATTTTTGTGAACAATTTCATTTTCAACTTCCTCCAAAGACTCGTTCCACTGTGCGTCGCACAGTGGATTGAGTCATTTAGCGAGGTTGGTCGTGAAGTTGTTTACTAATATTGCAAATTTTGATGATTATTTCGTCACATTTGAAACTAAAAAGGGTGCTTCCAAAAGAAAATTTCAAGAGGAAACTATTGGAACCACTTTTAGAACGTTAGAGCTGTATATAAACGGAGTTATAAGTGTCTAAATTTTCGAAATTTTGTTCTACCTCTCCTATTGGCTCGACCCACTGCGCGTTTTCTCCCGGGCGAAGGAACTGAACTCCATTCCGAGGTTGTCAAATCGGCCTAAACAATTAATTTATTTTATGAAAACGTACCAATGCTATTTGTATCAAAAATTTTCCCGGTTTTTCCATTGAATCTGATGAGAAATCAGTGAAATATACGGTGAAAAGTGCCTAAAATCCTCCTGGTTAATACTCAAGGAGAAATTTGGCAACATTAAAATTAATTTACGTTCTTTCGTCAGGGGAATTTGTTGGGGATGGTAGAAAAGGTGCGGCTGGAAAAAGGAAAATAGAGTAATCTTAAGCAGCATTTTTCAACGGAAAAATCACGATATTTTGAAATTAAATTGCGATTTTTCTGAGATTTTTCAGTGACAAATCGCTAGGATTATTCAAATCCAAGAGATTATCTTCAATCTTGTCGCAATATTATCTCTATGAAATCGCGTACGATAAAATCGAAATTTTATCTCAATTTGTCACAATTTTTCGTCCGATGGTGATGAAATGAATCGATGTCAATAAAGTCGCGATTATTTTGCTTTATGCAATGAAATTGCATTTTAGTGCAATTTTTGATCTGATAAATTGGCAATAAATCGACATTGACAAAAACAAAAGAGAACAAGTTGGTTTTTGCAATCGCTAGCGATAGCAATATTCGTCATGGGAACTTTTGCTTCTGGGATATGAAAATGTTAAGGTACAGTTCGTTTGTAGTATCTTCAGAATTGACATCTCTTTTTTAACATTTTTAGTTTTTTTTCTTTGCATACAAGAAAGCTGTTATTTACCAATTATTTATTTTCGTTGGATTATGTATGGTTTTCGGAAGTTAACGTATTTAACTTTCAGTTTCGTTTTTTTGGCGTAAAGTATGATATTTTTACTCTACGCATATGCCCGAATACGCATCATAAGTGACCTATGTGCTTCCTAAGTTGCCATTTTTTTCATTCAAATAGATGTAACTGAAATGTTAGTTGTGTACTACCTATACTACTTTCATGTCATTGCTTTATTTATTTACTTTTTGCGTAGGTATAAATTGTTATTTTTTGCTGAATTTTGGAGAAAATATTGCTTTGAGAACGTGGAATGTAAATTAATTTTATTGAAAAAAAGAAAATACCATCATTAATTTGGGCGAACAGAGAAAATATACATCAATATTTGGGTCAACATCTCCCTGATTATATAAAGGATGAATATATTAGTATTTCTGTATCAAAAAACTTAGCTTTTGTCTTCAGAGATACAATGATTCTAGTCCCAGTCAATTTGTTTTATTGAAAAAACAAAAAAAAAACAAAAAATAAATAAAAAAAAACTGCAATGTTAGACATACTATTTTCATGTATTTCTATTTGTATCAATAGGTACTTTTTGCTTAACTTACGAACGTTGAATGCAAATTAACTTTATTGAAAAAAGAAAATAACGTCATTAATTTGGGGGAACATGTGGCTGATTATATGAAGGAGGTATATTCCAGTATTTTTGTTTAACATATTAACTCACGAGAAAATGTTCGTACATTTATCATCTAGTATTAATTATTTTTTGATGATTAGTCTAAAACATTCAATACAACCATTAAAAAGTAACACCCATCGTCGGGTATCGAACTCCCGATCGCCTATTGCCCGCACCTAATCAAAAATATGAGGCGGTTTAGTCAACTAGGCTATAACGCGTCGGTGCGTGGGAGCGTAAAAATAGCATACAAAAGACTCGGGCAATGGGCGGGACTTATCACAAGAGACCTTGACGCTTTGAGAAATGAGGTAAGCGCATTGCTGTAGGAGCCATGGTTCGCACTGTTTTCATGTCTCTCACGGTTCATCTCATCATGCATTTGCCATCGCGGCAGTAAGCTGAGGCGATATTTGCTTATCCAAGAATTAAATCAATCAATCGAGCTCTTATTTTGACTTCTTTGTCCGTAACGAGTCCTCCAGAACAATTTTCCACCTTGTACGATGGTTATTATTTCTTTACTTCTATTTTTCAAATTTGAGGTGGGATAATGGCGGCTTCTCAAGAGCACCGAGGTAGGCGATCTTTTGCACCAACGAACAGAAAACTGATGGCGAAAAATAACCAATCAGAACCTCCCAAAAAAAAGAATTTGCCCAAAATCGGAACTTCGTGGTTCTGCGCAGATTTACCAGTCAGACACGACATCTCAAGGTGGAAAAAACTCGCTGAAAGCGAATTTTAGAAATCAACACAACTTGACGTAGAGACATGATTGGCTAAAAAATACAACGGTTTTTGATACATCGGAAAATCAACCAAAAATCGAAGACTGGGCGAAACGCTCAAGGTCGCAGAGGCATAGGGAATCCCATAGCGATAGCAACGGAACGATTGTAATATCATGGGGGAACTCCGTTCCCATGACAAAAACATATTTTCAATTCTTAAAATCGTCCAGTTTGATTTGACCCAACTCTGAAATTTCAAACCGTTACTTCCTGCTTCATAATGAGGTTTTTATTCTGCCAATATCAAAGACTTTCAATAACTTAAAACGGTCCTCTCCTCTTTAAGCTAGCTATTACGCAGTTTTTAAAATTTAGATTTTTAAAAACCAGCCCCAAACTTAACGATTCAAACGTCAATCAAATTTTTCGTAATTATACGTGACCTCAACGTTTTAATTTCAAAGGCAATAAGCTCCTTTACAAAACCTCGGTCCCTCTTTATTTTATATTAAGCGATTTAGTGATCCCTTTTTCACAATCGATCGCGTCAGGGCATCACGAACTCGGCGGTCTAATGAAAAAGTCGACAAAATTGCAAAAAGGTTGATAGTGAGACGGCGAGAAGAGTTTCACCACCGAACTTTTCAAGTCCGACCGGTGTTGCCAACTTGTAAAAACGATTTCGAGCTCCTGTAATGAGACGGGGAAATTGCGATTTAATGCACGATTCAGCAACGTCGGGCGTGTTTCTTTGCAGCTAATTCTGCAGCGCGTCAGACTAACGACTGGACTAATAACCTCTTTCGCAACTTTTTTGGCGCGCGTCGGAATAATCGAGATCGAATTTTCAAGTGCCGTGACAAAAGAACGCTCGATTGCAGGATTGAGTGGGACCGGATTCTCTCCGGATAATCCGATCGTTTTCGCTGCAGTGAAATACATTTCCTCTGGAATCAAGTGGGGCGTTTATTTTTCAACTTTCGCTGAAAGATGTCAATTATTTCAAGAGGAATATCGGTTTTCCACCAGTGAAACGGGTCTATATATAGTATGAATTTCTTGAAGACTTCCTCTGAAGAGTTGTGGTGGAAATGTGACTTACGCAACAACAACAAAATGTCACCCTTAATTGCATGGCGTTGCATGAAAGCAACAAATGGTTTTCAGCTTCATTTCCATGCTGGAGTATTAAATTGAATCAAAGCAAGAAATTATTTTTGGGGAGCATTATAAGTCTCACGGGAGCTCACGAGTTTTCAATATTTGTGGAAAAATATCTCATCAAACCCTAACTCTTTTCGTCTCTTCCTCTTAAATTGCTTCTCATATTTATAAACATAGAAATTCAAAAAATGCTGTATTTTCCGTCATGCTGAAAATTTCAAGGTAAGTGTTTACTCAGGATCTACACCTCGTTTAAAATACCATTTTGTGATGAAAATTTCTACTGAGAATTTTTCTTACGGGGTCAATTAATCATTTAGTCTAAAATTAGAAAAGAATCAGAATTTCAATCTTAGCTGGAATATTTGACTATTTGCCTAGGCATTTGACAAAATGCCTGATTTTACTATTTGCCTGCGACTTATGGACCGCGTTTAACAGAAAGGAACCAAGCCACATCAGCTGTTGCGAAATATAACTAGGAAATGTAATTTTTGTGACAGAACGTTTATACGGATTTCTTTGAAATGCTTAAGGAATTTGCTTCGTATTATGGAGAAAATTCACTGAAATTTGTACAAGAATCCGCACAACCGTTTTCATGCCAAAAATTAAATTGCACAATGGAGATGTTGCAGGTGTGAGGAATTTGCGATATGACTATTGATTCTTATGAAACACGATGATGCCAATGATTTTCCTTGAAATCAACTCCCAAGCTCAAAAAAAGCTCTCAAGTTGAGGCCAAAATAGAGGGGATATCCCACGCTACCCTGAGAGTCCACCTCTACATCAAGCCACTCTTTATTCTAAGGTTTTTATTACCTTCATTCTCAAATTTCAGTGCTCTGATATAATTGGAGGTTTGGAACCTATTTGAGCCTACGGTAAAGTCATTCATATAACGGCGGAAAAGAGGGCTACTTAGGGTGGAAAATCGATCGAATGCAATAATTGTGTCACAGCCTATGCAGTGGTATTCGTTTTGATTTCATAATTCGAAAGCTTACGTCGATGGCTTAATTGTTACACCACGTATCTCCATTAAGACATTTCAAACTTTGCGCTCCTACTTTATTTTTTCATTGAGAAATTAGCAAATTTTAAAGCTTGAAATTTGGATTACATTTTGCAAGTTAGGAATCACAGTTTCTGGCTCATCTGTAAAAACACGTATGTACATACGTTTTTCTAAATTGAGCCAGGAATTGTAGTTTTGAATTGTGAAATTTAGTCCATTCGTCCAAAATAATCTGCTAAAAGAGGAGACATATTAAGGAAGTTTTCAAGAAATTAGGTTGACTAAGTTCCAAAAGAAAATATAAAGTAAGACAGGAAGTTTACAACGCCGCAAACGGAGGTACGTGGTTTCACACTTTCGCCATCGATCTGACAATTACTCATCATTTCGCATTCGACATATGCAGCGCAAACAGCACTCGAAGTCAACACATCAAGACTACTCTCCGTGCGTCGAGGTCGGACCAATAAAAACGCCTTCAAATGCGCAAGATACTGTGCAACACACCGAAGTTGATATAGTTGTATTCTTAGGTTAGAACCTAACTTGAGTGAACTGCTCTGCCAAATGAGGCATGAAAACCTGCACCTCAATGCTGTATTTCAAGTTACCTCGTATATTTTATGCCCATTATTGCCTGTAACAAAATTTAAGCGTCATTTGATTTAAGAAATAAGAACTACCGTTATTAGAGTGGCCAACGATAGAGGCTCACCTGAAGGAAATCCTGATCTTGAACTTTTGGTAGTTTTTGAGCGTCCTCTCTTTGTTTCGAGAGGTATTTTATGACAGGGAACTCGAATTTTCAGTGATATTTTCAAAATTTGAAAATCTAACATGGCTCATTTGGCCTAAAATGCCATCTCGGCTGCTGTTCGGTTGAATTTTGTGAAACGGTAATTTAGCATTGCGTCCATGATATTGGTCTTAATGATCATTTATACAATGTTCGTATGCTGAACTCGTATGAGTATTCAAGAATCGCTATATTTCTCCAGATTAATCATGTATTTTTTAGAATATATTCCCCCTATACTCTCTTGAAATTTACAGGTATTTAAGATCAAATTAGGAACAAAATCGTTCGAAAAATTTGAAACAAAGCATTCAAATAATGTCTAGTTAATAGAGATGTTGTATGTGTGAGAAATTTGCGATTTGATTGTTGATTATTATGTAAAAGTTCATGAGAAACACGATGGTGCCACTGGTTTTCTCTGAAATCAACTTCCAAGCTCAAAAAAAGCTCTCAAGTTGAGGCCAAAATGGAGGGGATATCCCACGCTACCCTGAGAGTCCACGTCTA
Organism: Bemisia tabaci; assembly: GCF_918797505.1. Lineage (NCBI taxonomy): Eukaryota > Metazoa > Arthropoda > Insecta > Hemiptera > Aleyrodidae > Bemisia > Bemisia tabaci. The sequence goes on along the minus strand of NC_092801.1, from coordinate 25,655,533 downwards.
CATCAAGACAAACTCTCCATGCAAGGATAGGGAGCAAATACATTGACAGGGGTGCCACTTTATTTGGGGACTCCAAAACTGAAAACACGGCAACCCTGCTAATGTATTTGCTCCCTATCTTTGCATGGAGAGTTTGTCTCGATGTAGAGGTGGACTCTCAGGATAGCGTGGGATATCCCCTCCAATTTGGCCTCAACTTGAGAGCTTTTTTTGAGCTTGGGAGTTGATTTCCGAGAAAACCAGTGGCACCATCGTGTTTCTCGCGAACTTTTACGTTAGAATCAACAGTCAAATCGCAAATTCCTCGCACATGCAACATCTCCATTATATTTGGCAATGGCTGATGTGGCTTGGTTCCTTTCTGTTTAACGCGGTCCATGTACGGCGTTCTTGCTTAGGACGGCAGAAATGTGAAAATGACAGATTCCGCAACAAACAACCCGGTAACGTGGACTTCAATAACTTGACCATGCCTAGCTGGCTCATTAGCGGCCGGAGTTGGACGGTTGTTTGGGGTGGGTTCTCGGAAACTGGCGCCGTGCTTGATTGAGGGCGAAACAGCCCACCGCAGGCTGTTATGCAGTACCACCCCTTTGATCCTCTTGTCCGGTCCATGCGCAGAGGTATGCCGCCTATAATGGCTCCCATGTTGTCAGCCCATCACGCAGTTTTGGGAGGATGAGGAAGAGGCCTCTCCATCGATAACCGATACTGCCGTACTGAGGAAAAACGCCGTTTCCCGACTGCGCCGATACACTTTTGAGAGAACTTTTCATGACCACTTCCTTCAAAAGCTCCTCCAACTAAGAAAGTTGAACCAAAATAGGAGACAATTTTATGAATTTGACCAATTTTATGTGCGGACTTACCTTAAAATTTTAAAAATTTGCGATATATTTTGGTTGTGATTTACTTTTCCATTCAGGCAAATCATTGTCACTCCTTGCAAGGATCCATTTCCACAGTAAAACGGATGAATTTTACTGGAGATTCAGAAAATTTCCATTCGTCCAATGGAATGTGAAAGGCCCGCTAATTTATAAAGTACCCCACACAGAATCGACCTTAGGGAATGAAATTTTTTAGATCAAACTATATAAATCCGACCTTAACACTTACAAATCCTGCCTTACTTTGTCAAAGAAATGCGCTTTGAGAGCCTTCGGACGATGCCAAATTTTAGAATACACATTCTCTGAAATTGGTATACATTTTACACAATATCCATTGCAGTTGTATCTAGAGAGTTTGAGAGTATTAAGGAGAAATATTAACAATTTTCCTTAAGTATTAATATATATTGGAACAAAATTTTTCATAATGTAATTTGGATTATCTGAAAATTTCAAGGAAGAATATCAGTAACTTTCCGTAAAAATTGATAATTTAGAAAATTTGCTATTACATTTGACTGCTCTTACAGCACTTAGCTATATAGGCATAGCAGAATAGGTGTGCTTCATACGAAAGCTAAAGCCAACCAAGTAAATGTTTTGACCGAATTTTGCAAAAAGGAGCCATTATTCCTAGCAGAAAACACTGAGAGTACCAGTAGTGTTTCCGAGCAGGAAATTAATTTTATGGATGAGTCGGAGATACTAGCCTCGTGTTTCAAAATATAGTCCGTTCCCCCGAAAAAAATTCAAAGAATAAATTGAATTGAAGCAAATTGACAACATTGTCTCTTAGCTCACATTCACCTCCGCAAGAAATCAGGGAAAATGGTATGGGAAAACAAAGTGGATGAGAGCAATTGGACGTATTTCTACCAAACGGCACTATGTGCATTGAGACATGAGCCCTGAGACTCATAAGAATGAATGTTTAACTGGGCTCACGCCAAAATGCATATACATCCATTTGGCAGAAATACGCCCAGTTAGGGATTTAACGATGAGAGACACCTGTAAGTCGGCTTTTAGTTTCATTCTAGGTCCCACGGTAGCTGAGCCAACCAACACTCCAACAGGTTTATTGCCGCAAACTCGCGCCTAACTTCGTCGAGCGTTCTAGGTGAGAGGCATTTTGCCAGGAGCTTCAGTTTATCGTTCTCCCCTAGAACTGCTCTTTGCATTAAAATCAGATATTTTAAAGAGCCTTGTTAAAAATGGGTCAAAATTCGCCCCTTTTTAGGCCCTCAATTTTGCAAACGGGACTTGCGCCAAATTGTTGCATATGATGCCCCAAGTCTCAGGTAAAAATTTCAGCTTGAGTTAAAAAGCGGTTTCGGAGATACAGGGGGGTGAAGTGGGGGAGTTGAGCGGCTGGCGTGCGCTCTTTCCGCGGCTGTTCCTCGCCAAATCTTCGTTTTGATGTCACCCATTACATGTTTTCTTATGCAATTTTTTGCGTACTTTCCATTTCTGACCTTAAAAATTACTTACAACCACTTTTCAAGGCGCTAGGGGGTGAAAATAGGGGTTGAACGGCTGGCGGCGCGCTCTTCCGCGGCTGTTCCTCGCCTAATCATCGTTTAGTTGTCACCCATTACATGTTTTTCTATGTAATTTTCCGCGTACTTTTCATTTCTGACCTTAAAAATTACTTACAACCACTTTTGAAGGCGCTACGGGGTGAAGATGAGGGTTGAACGGCTGGCGGCGCGCTCTTTCCGCGGCTGTTCCTCGCCAAATCCTCGATTTGATGTCATCCATTACATGTTTTCTTATGTAATTTTCCACGTACTTTCCATTTCTGACCTCAAAAATTACTTAAAACCACTTTTCAAGGGGCTACGGATTTTTTCACAGTTTTTTATTTTTTTTAGTTCTTTCAATTCATTTCGTATTATTCCTTAAGATCTATTGTTGCCGTATATTTTCAAGTTTTTTCAGTGTACCTCACATGCCTTACGAGAAAATATATACGCATGATTTCATCCGAACATAAATATTTACACGCAAAAATGATATGGCAAATATGAGAACAAATCTGAGATATGTCTCGCGTAGTATATTAATCTGATAAATAAAAATGCTGTCCTTTAGTTCGTAATTTATTAGTTTGAAACCATCCCTCACCCAAGCACCCCCCCTCACCCCCAAATTGAAAGAACCCCCCCCCCCCCAAAAAAAAAAACTGTGAAAAAATCCGTAGCCCCTTGAAAAGTGGTTTTAAGTAATTTTTGAGGTCAGAAATGGAAAGTACGTGGAAAATTACATAAGAAAACATGTAATGGATGACATCAAATCGAGGATTTGGCGAGGAACAGCCGCGGAAAGAGCGCGCCGCCAGCCGTTCAACCCTCATCTTCACCCCGTAGCGCCTTCAAAAGTGGTTGTAAGTAATTTTTAAGGTCAGAAATGAAAAGTACGCGGAAAATTACATAGAAAAACATGTAATGGGTGACAACTAAACGATGATTAGGCGAGGAACAGCCGCGGAAGAGCGCGCCGCCAGCCGTTCAACCCCTATTTTCACCCCCTAGCGCCTTGAAAAGTGGTTGTAAGTAATTTTTAAGGTCAGAAATGGAAAGTACGCAAAAAATTGCATAAGAAAACATGTAATGGGTGACATCAAAACGAAGATTTGGCGAGGAACAGCCGCGGAAAGAGCGCACGCCAGCCGCTCAACTCCCCCACTTCACCCCCCTGTATCTCCGAGACCGCTTTTTAACTCAAGCTGAAATTTTTACCTGAGACTTGGGGCATCATATGCAACAATTTGGCGCAAGTCCCGTTTGCAAAATCGAGGGCCTAAAAAGGGGCGAATTTTGACCCATTTTTAACAAGGCTCTTTCGTACTTTCTCTCCTGTCACTCAGTCACTTTATCCATATTTTATCCACCTGACTTGAGGCTATCGTTCAAGAACAAGCATGGCAGCGAGAACGGGTCAAATGCGCTTGTCACGGAATCGATTTTTTGATGCACGATTCTTGTAAATAAGTTTAGAATAATGACATCTGCCCAAACAGCAACTTCGTGTAAAGTATTTTGGTTCTCGAGGTAAAAATTAAGAATATCTACGCTGAAGTGGCACCAGTCCAATTTTTAAGGGATGAAAGTAGCGCCATATATTTTCATTATTGGGGGTACCAGAAACTTGATCCCGACCAATTTTTACAATGTGTTCACGAAGTATTTTAGGAAAGATCTACCTGTTCTTGCCTTCCGAAACTCTCTGTATATACTTGGGTATTTTAATTACCTTCTGGCAAAAAAAATACGGATGTCTTCGGAGATAAGAAGGGAGAATTTACGGACTCACTCAACAAGTTTGCGGTGTTTCCATACCTAATTTTTCTATAGTATTCATAAACATTCTCAGGGAATATTCTTGATCGAGTAAAAAGGAATCAGTTAAAATTTTGTAAAATTATAATCATCAATAACAACACCCCCTTCCCCCCAAAAAGAAATAAATTTAAAACGCCGCAAGTTGAAAGACGTACTCTTTGATCACACCTCCGAAAGGGACATTTTGGAGCGTGGAGGCGGGTTCGCTTTTTTTCTAAAGATTATTCTTTTCCTTTTTCATTGTAATTTATGCTTGTGATCCAAAGATATAAAAGAGAAAAAATTATTTCATCGTAGAATGGAGACATAAAAAGTTTATTATAGGTCCGACACAAAGGGATTCGACGCAGAAAGTCATTAATTCTGGGAGAAAATTAGGAAAAGGGGAAATGAATCACTGAGTGAATTATCTTAAGAATAATTAATCAACCCAGCACCTCAACCTAATTTCCACACATATTTAAAATACGAGGAGGGAGAAGCTTTTCAGTACGGTTACTTGATTTCAAAATTATCCCTTTTGATTTTTTTCAATCTTCCCTTGCTGTCAAAAACAACTTAAAATGTTTCTTATCAAGAAACATCAGAGAATGTATTCTATTGAAAAGTCGATAGGCCTCATGCAAAGAGCAGATCCCAATTACAGTGAAACCCGTTCCTTACAATCTGAATTGTTGAGGCAACATTGGGTGATATTTCATTTGATAATGTAGAGCAGTAATTAAATTTAAGATGACCGAAATTATTTCACCAAAAATTGAACGCAAATGCAAATGTTATTCAAGTTCTTATCCAAATTCTTGTCCGATTGGTTCCTTCGAGTGAAAAAGAAAGGCATTGGACTTGTACCGGATAAATAATTGACGAACTGGAGTGAATTTGAGTAATTCTTCTAAAGTATTTGGCGGCAGAAAAAGTTGGCTCAGAAAGATTATTTTTGAATAAATCGCTATAATATAATACTATTTGGATTTCTAATACTTGTGGAGACCCTCATGTTTGCATCGTATAAAAATCGCGATTAATTTATGTGTTGCAACACTGCTAATTTTGAAGTTATAAATATGAATTTCTTATAAGAAAGGGGAGCGTGGCTGTCATCGTCAAAAAAGGAGCTGAGGACAAAAGAGTCACATCTGGCAAGGCTTTTGAATTTCAACGCTTAAAGATTAAAGATATAATACTTCTTAAAAAACTTTTCAGAATAATGAAAAATTATTGCCTCTTAATGATCGCAATGAAATAAGACTTTCAAACTCCTCTGATTTTTCGGAAACCCCTGCTGCTGCGATTTTTTTAATGGATTGAATACTCAGAATCGTTATTTTACCGTCACCCCTTGCTTGGTATAAACTTTGATTGTATTTCATTAAATGTCTCGAAAATAAAGCAAATTAATAGATAAGCTACACGAAAGACACTCAACATGAAGAGCTTACTATTTAAAATTTATTATTTTGATTGGTCGATAAAATTAAATTTTTAGAGTATATTTCAAATCCAAATTATTAATTTCCTGCTTGGTAAAACAAAAAGTATCTTAATATTTGGGATTCCTCCGCCTCTTTTCCTTGTCCTTCTTTGATATGGGAGACATTAGTGAGTGAAATCATTCTTTCAGGTAAAACGCTAATGATTTACAAATTTTTACACTTTTTACCAATCGTTCTCCTGAAAACTTTGGCTATTTTCACCTTAATGGCAAAGCCCCAATAATTTTTCAAAAGAGAAAATAAGAAACACCAGAAATATTGCAGTTGTAGTAGGTAGAGTTGTAGTAGGAGGACAAGTAGTGATAGTAGTATGAGTGGTGATAGTAGTAGTAGTAGTAGTAGTATGAGTGGTGATATATGTAGTAAAGTATAAGTAGTGATAGTTGTGGTAGTAGTACTTTTTATTACTATTTTAAGTAGTCCAGAAGGGCTAATCCTGCACTTTAAGTCCCACCACCCTCCGTCCCCTCCGTCCCCTCCGTCCTTACTGAACCAGTCCCATGCTACACTGAGAAAAAACTATGGTTTATAAACCTATTAGAGGTAAATATGGAACACCTATAATAGTCGTAAATAAACTAATGATTCTCGGTCTGTGAACCATACTAAGGTCTCTGTACCTAATTAAGGTACCCCGTACCATAACTAAGGTATATGTGCTATTATTATATGTAGAGGTACTACTATTAGTGGTGTTCCATATTTACCTCTAATAGGTTTATAAGCCATAGTTTTTTCTCAGTGTACCCTAGTTTGAGACCATCAAACTCGGGTCGCCTGGCCGGGAATCGAACCTGGGACCTCCCAATCGTAGAGGTAGCGCTACAACCACTACACCATATAGGAGGCCGGCATAGGAGGCGTAGTATAAGTTAGTCGATAGTAGTGGTGGTAGTAGTAGTTGTAGTAGTAGTAGTAGTAGTAGTAGCAGTAGTAGTCTTCTTCGCCGTAGTAGTAGTATTAGTGGTAGTAGTAGTAGTAGTAGTTGAAGTAGTAGTAGTCGTCGTCGTTGTAGGAGTTGTAGAAGTAGTTCCAGTGCTAATAGAAGTAGTAGTGATGATAGTGGTAGTGGTAGTAGTGGTAATAGTAGTGGTGGTAGTAGTAGTGGTGGTGGTAGATTTAGTAGTAGTGATGGTGGAGATCAATCTCCAAAATCGTAGGCAATTTTACTCACGAGAAATTCTCACGCGAGTTACATGAAAGCCTACGAGAGACGAAGGCGCGAGGAAGCGATCCGACAACAAAGAAGGTGGAAAAGAGTGAAGGGTTGCGAAGAGGGCGGAGGCAATCAGGATGCGCCCGCCGATAAAATATGAAAAATAGATGCATGAGAGCAATCATCCAGATTAGGGAGCTCTTTACTCAATCGCCGTAAAAGTTTTAGTGGGTGCAACCCTTATGAGAACTTGCCGCGTCTCGGGATATTCCGCATGTCGAGCCCCTCGCCGCCCCCTCTTCATTCTACTCCGAAGGGCTCTCCCGAACAGGCGCGGCCGCGGCGCGGCAACTTCCTCGGATTCCGGTTCTTGAGAACCAGGCGGAGAGAGAAGTTAAGTCACATCGGTTATCAGCGGTGTTGTGACTTATGAGAATAATCCGCAGACTACAAGTTTAGGCTATCGGTAATCCATTGAAAGTGTTTAACAGCATTGAAATTTAAAATAAATTACAGTAAAAAGTAAAGTAAGGGTATAGATCTGAACTAAAATACGCCCCGAATGCACCAGGTTGAAGTGTCTTCTCCTTTTCGATAGGATTCAAAGGTTCAAAGCGATGTTAGGAGCCGTTTAAGTATTCTGTAAGACATTTTAGTTGACCCCTCTATTTACCCTGCAAGCTACTTGCAAGTAACAAGGTGGAGAAATGTTACTGGGTCCACACTATTTCGCCGGAAAATCAAAGCCAAGAAATTCCAAAAATTACAATTAGAGTCAACAAATTTTAACTCTTATCAGTGCCAGTACAAAACTGAGGGCAGTTTACATTGCAATTTTAAGTTGAGGTCACGCCGAGAGATCTATAACGTTTTGGGTTTTCTTAGACCTAATCGGTAGGTCACACTCGTCACTTTCTACCTAAGATTGGTTTGACCCCCATTTCTCAACATTTCCTTTCAAAAAATAACGCAACAAACCTTAAAAAAATCGCTGTGAAAATTCTTTCTATCGGAATATAATTATTAATTTTAAAAAATGAAAGGCTCCGTAAGCCAAGCCTAATTCCCCACCCTCTTTAGGGGTCGTTCAAGTATTACGTAATGCACTTGGGGGACGACCCTTCACAGCCTGAACTCATATGCGCATATTTCTCATATTTATCCCAGAAACCTGGCAACAGAGTATCCCTATGAAGTAGATAGTAAACAGTAGTCAATCTCATCAATTTTTAGAGACCTTCATCGCTTCCGCCCCATAAAAATAATCGCGCAGCTTCCTGAGGTTAAAATCGGGCACCTTGTCACGGCGAGGAGGGAAGACCGTTTATCAGTTGCGTAACGCACTTTAAGAAGAGCGCCTGGAGCCCCTATAAGCATTTTAAACGAGCCAATAAGGGGCGCTCCGTTATTTAATTGATTTTCCCCACCAGGAATTATGGGCAAGCAAAAGTCGACTTTTCATATTTTACTGAAGGCACAAGAGGATTTTGACGCGCGTTTTATGTGCGTTACACTGAATGGTGGGTAGTTTTCTTGAGCCTCTTATTTACGGGTGCGCTTACATCGGTTACATCACTCTCGGCTAGCCTGATACGTTACGACTTACGATAAGAAAACAGTCGTCGTTCCCTTTCACGAAAGGACGTAACTATACTTTGATGTTGCCAAATTGCCCCCAAAAATTGTATTTTTAAAAGGATAATCTTGGACATTTATGCGGAAAAAAATATCACAATCCTAAATATATTAGTTAAGAGATTGAAAGAATAATCGAGCCTAACGATACTCCTGCCTAATTTTGGCGCCAGTTATAACAGTAGTTGCACCTGCCAGAGCTCACGGTTGAGTCAGTTGAAAGTGTGGTTGAATCAAATATACCTCTGCCCGATGTAACTAATCCTAAAAGTGCCATCAAAATCAGCCAGGAGTATAATTGAGCTTGTGATTCTTTTTTTTAATTTTTTAGTGTAATCGAAAATTTCACTGATTTTCTGATTTTTCTCCTGATCTCATGCAACATTTAGACAAATTTAAGACAAAACTTTCACGGGTACATTTTTGTAAAATAATGAATTATTCGCGCCAATTTTGCAACCTTGCCCAGTTTCTGCTGCAAATCCGCGTATTTAGATTATAATTTCTGAAATCTTGGCTCCTATTCTAGTTTTTAAACAGAGACCGAAGCAAGATTATGGCTTGTAATTTCCAAAGCATGTGTTTTACACAGAGGAGGAAAATTATCGATATTTTCACAAAATTACGTTGTGTAGCTCTCAATTCAGAAAGTGCAATCTGACAGTATGTCCGCAACGTCGTATTGCCTTATGCGTTTCTGCGAAATTAACGGGAGTATGGAGACGTTCTCACAATCAACATCAGTGATTCATTATCGGATGCAACTATTCGTGCTTTCCGGATATCTATATTGCCTACCCCAAAAATGAAGGCACTTTTGCTTCCATGTCCGAGAGATTGGATAGTATATTGCTCATTTTGTCTGTACGAGCTCAGCTCGGAACGATGGAATTAAGCGTGAGATATGCAACGCTGGAGCTGTGATCCCAGTATCGGTCGACAACAATAACGGACTCCCAAATTGCAAGTGACATTAATCAAAGTGATCACCCATCGGAATTGACCGAAAATTTCGTGCAGGATTTATGCACCCCTCGGCAGTCGGCTAACTGCACCGATGGCAGCTTCATTGAGAGTGCTAGTATCAGACACCCTCCTTCGCCCCTACCACCCCTATTCCACCTTTAGAGGGCTTTTGCCGTGCCGTTGCCGATTCTATTCAGGCGTGGATCAAAGAAAGAGTGTCTTGGAAAGTTCTGTGAGTCTATAAAGGTCTATGCGACTCTGATGAAGAGTGAAAGTGTTTGGAATTTTCTCATTTCCAGCTTTTCCAAATTAGAACCTAAAGTTTTTGTATGCGGTTATGTTCTATTTTTTGAACCCTGATTTTGATACTACATTATAGAATACCTGTACACTTCTAATCATTTTCCGATCAGGTGAAAGAATGGTGCCTCTTGAACGCGTTTAGAAGCTTTTAGGTTACGCAACACGTGTCACGTTTACTGATATGTTTTCCAATTTATACAACCCGTGTCACACTTCAATGATAGAAGAACCAGATTTTTAAGTTACTCAAACATATTTTTCGACCAACTTAATCGTTTGCACCGACTTTAAAATGATTCCAAGTCGGAAAATACAACGCTAAGTTTCATCCAATTTTATCCAATTCGCGACACGTATCCGAAAATTCAGTGAAATTTTCGGGAAGCTTCGTTGAGACATTGCTCTGTAAAAACATAAAATGGCGGAAATTTTGGAACTTCGCATGGAGCTTGTGATACTTTGGCCGAAAGTTGACGATATCACGCTAGGTTTCATCCAATTTTTTTGGATTTTTATTCATCCACGCAATCTCTAAGAGTCTTTCGGATGATTGGTGGATACCTCTCTTGGATGAGACGGAGTCGCAACGCAGGATTAGACGTCGAGAGCTCCTTTCATCGACCAAGAGTCCTAAATGTAAATGCGGATCAAGAAGTGGAGATTGAAAGGGAGCCGGAGTGAAGCTGCAGTGGGTGCGACGATCGGCGGTTTCGGGGCAAACAAGTGCGGCCCCGGGACTCCGCACAGTGGTTCGCGTCAATGAAAGATTTCGGACAAAATTCGGAAACTTTAAACGCTTGTAACTCCGTTCATACACAACTTTGTGGTTTTCAAAGTGGTTTTATTGGCTTCCTCGTCAAATTTTCGACTAGAGGCACCGCTTGATATTTAAAATGTGACGGAATAAACATCGAAATTTGTAGTTTTAGTAATAGTTTTCGTGTCTGATTGACTTGACCCACCGTGCGGCGGGAGGAGCGAGCCGAGCAAGATAAATGGAGTCGGACTCGCGGAGAAAACATAACGGACGCAACCCAATTACCGGGCGGGATAAATCGACAGCGCCTGATTAGAATTGACGCAACCGGCATTACTCCGGCGCTAACCTACCGTAACGAGGCGCCCCTCAACACTCCATCTCTCAGCTTGGCGTTGGTGCCGAAACGGATGGTTTGCTCAGATGGGGCGGGATCGAGGTTCGAAGGAGCCAAGCGGAAAGATTTTTGAAATTGATAGATAATACTGCCGTGCTAAGGAAAAACGCCGTATGAACCTCCAGGCGTTGCCAAATTTCCTTTGATAAAACACGAATTTCTTGGTAAACTTATGAATATTTTCTTTCCAATTTTTAAAATAATGGGGATGTTGCATGTGTGAGGAATTTTCAATTTGACTATTGATTCTTATGTAAAAGTTCGCGAGAAACACGATGGTGGGTTTCTCTAAAATCAACTCCCAAGCTCAAAAAAAGCTCCCAAGTTGAGGCCAAAATGGAGGGAATATCCCACCCTACCCTGAGAGTCCACGTCTACATCAAGACAAACTCTCCATGCAAAGATAGGGAGCAAATACATTAGCTGTGATGCCGTGTTTCCAGTTTTAGAGTCCCCAAATAAAGTGGCAGCGGGCAGCTCTATCAATGTATTTGCTCCCTATCATTGAATGGAGAGATTGTCTTGATGTAGAGGTAGACTCTCAGGATAGCGTGGGATATCCCCTCTATTACGCCCTCAGCTTGAGAGCTTTTTTTGAGCTTGGAAGTTGATTTCAGAGAAAACCAGTGGCACCGTCGTGTTTCTCGTGAATTTTTACAGAAGAATCAATAGTCATATCGCAAATTCCTCACACATGCATCATCTCCATGAATTGTGTAACTTTATTAAAATTTAGTCATTTACCGGTCTTAAAAAAAATTGAAGACTGATGAAACACGAGAACTTTCGATTGTAAGGAGCACTTGGACAAATTTTACCAACATGGAGCGAAGGCCACGAGTCAGAAACAAGGTTCTGTCAACGAAGTTCGTTGGGTTCTGTGTTTGTTTACATTTGAACCAAAGGCAAAGGTCCAAAAGTTCCAAAGGACCAAAGGTTCGATATTATATCGAATGACGTAGCCATTGAATCAGGCTGCAAAATAGACGAGGAATATGAAGGGTGAATGGAGCTATACTATGGGCGTGCTGCAAACTTCACGTGGAGCAAAACGAGGAGTTGTTTCTGGAATAGATGGCTTAAAAATCACGATGAGCGCATCGGGGAAATTTGGAATACAATCCAAATTTCACAATCTGCATAAGAAATATGCATTATTTTAAGCTTCCCGCTTGTTGGATATTGCGCAGCATCCTAGCCCGCGAAGGTTGGATGGATTTCTTACGAAAGATCTACTCGATCGATTTTCGTGATTCTTGTGACTAATGAAGGGAGAAAGTCCCTAGATTATTCAGCTTTACTTACATATGAGACTATAACTCACACGAAAATCGGGCATCCGAGGGATGACTATACTGATATAGTAATATTTATAATATTTAATATGCAACATTTATACTCGAGAAAAATCACGAATATTTCTCTAAAAGTTGTATAGGTACGCTAAGTGATTGATAATAAACCTTCCTGTAAAATTCCACACGTTTATCGGAGAGTCTATATTTTATCCGAAGTTTGCCAACGTCAAATTAAACAAAAACGAGTTTCTTTGCAGCATGGCTGCATATGGTGTGCTGAAAAAGATAAAGAGCGTAAAAAATGTCATTGATCGAAGTTGCTTAACTAGTGTAAACGAATCCTGGGCCGGGGCGCCTTCAACTCCAGTGATACTTCCCGCTTCGCCGATAAGTTAGTTTAGTTGCGTGACCTAACTTAACCCAACTTTGTTTGGTATGAGGTGTGATTGGTTTTTGAGCTTTGTGATATATCAGAATCATATGTTCAATACAATACCGGACGTATTCCAACAGACAAAATTGGTTTCAACTTTCCGGAATTTCATTTGGTATATTAGTTTTTAGAAGGTAATTCATCAAAATGTTTTTCTCGAGATACTCAGCGAATTTTTGCCAGTTATTGGGTTTGGTTCGCAAATGCTACTTCGGCTCATGTATGCATCGGTCTTCATGAAACTTGGTTACAGTCGGGTACTTTTGGGGCTAAACTCGAATATTCAGAAACATTTTCTTAATATTAAAATTCAAGTGGTTTAAAATGCTACCTCCGGCTCCTGCTTGATCGATTTTTTGGTACTTCATACTATTGGGTATTTTTTTACCGAAAACTTAAATTTTTTGTTAAGTTTACAAAATTTGAAAATCTAAGATGGCAGGTGTAGCTTAAAATGCTATCATTGCTCCTTCAAAATCATTCAACCTTGCAATCAGGGTATGTATTATTTTCCCGCTAATTTTCAAAACACACTTACCCTCGGTTAATTGGACTTCATTTTGCAATTGGGAACTATAAATTCCGGTCCGATTTAAAAACAGCATATGTGCCATTAGTTTCCCTATGCACTTAAGTGTATTTTCAGATGAGCCAGAATTTATAGCTCCAAATTGCAAAATGCAGTCCAATTTAAACCTCGATATGAGCGTGTTCGTATACACTTTTGTGTCAAATTTGCTCGTCGTTTAAATCTAAATATTTTTGCAGATGATGATGAACACGGTGAAACCTTTTATTCGCCGCACTTGGCTATCAGTGGCAAGGCGTAGATGATCGAATATCGATATTTCCCATATTTCTCCATTTTAGGCTATGGTAAAGAATCTGTAATTAAGGTGTTCGTTGCAAACACTCTGTTTATCGATACTTTTCCATAGGTTTGAGTGGCAGATCAGATCAGTCGACATATCGCAAAACACGCCACGCCACTGGTGGCTATTTGTCTTCAGTCCTGGTGACCGCTGTTGGAGGGAGAGCATTTAGCATAATTCTTACGAACCCCTGTCCTACTTAATCTTTCGGTCCACTTACGGTGATAAAGTTGTGGTTTCTTCCATTTAAAAAAATTAATACGTTTTTTTTTGTCTGAGTTCGTTCGGAAAATATACGGGGCCGATTTCAATGATTTTTGCGGCTACTAATGGGAGACATGCCCCTGCATAATCCCACCTTAATTCGATTAAGTTACGAAGGATCGTTGAAGCGGGCTTTAGAGGGCGCGAAGCACTCCCTACGGGTTGGGCCGCGTGACAGCCAGATGAACACCCCCCCCCCCCTCCCCTAGTTTTCTTATAGAGGTCCATCAAGTTTGAAATCATACGCAATAGTAAAGAGGGTTTCAGAAGGCATCGATACACTGACTCCCGTAAACGGTTTTCAACGTGAGCATTTGTTCATGTTTTTTAGATCGATCTGGCAACATGTTTGACCACGGTTTAAGATCCGTTGGAAACAGGCGACGAAAGACGAAGGAATTCCAGGTGAATGGATGCCGACGCGTTATTATAAGTTTTTCACAAGCGCATTGTTTCACCGGGAGTTGGGAACAATTTATTCAAAAATTACGATCGGACCAGGGGAGCGGGGCCGTGGTTCAAGCCCAAGGGTAACAGTCACATAATTAATTCCGGGAGTGAATGAAACTCCCCCTCTGTCGGGAAAGTATCTGTGACACAGCCACCTTTATTGCAACATAAATGGTTGCCATGTGGTGGAAAATAATGGTCTCACCGCGCGATACGACACAGTTAAAAATATCAATGCAGTTTTTTCCGAGGTATCAGCTATGGATTTTTTTTGCATGGATTTTTCCATACTAGCCCACCATGAAACCCATGTGTGTTCTATACCCACACCCAAATCTTCTCAAATGGCTTACTTGCTAGCATGGGAAAATCCATACAAAAAATCCATGGCCGATACCCTAGAAAAAATCGCATTGTATAAATCGTCGCCTGCCTGAAAAAAGGCCGTAACTACAATTTGAGATGAGCCCGAGAAAGCATTGCGTTATATAGAGAGCAGGGCTCATTGTCGAGTGTAGTTACGCCCTTATGTCAGAAAGACGACAAAATGACAGCCAAAATCAAACTTTTGGTTGAAAATTTCCCTGTTTAGGATTACTTTAGGTCGCTTCACGATTTTTGTTCGGGTCAACCAAGAGGATTTGGTTGAACGACCAAATTTTTGGTTAAATCGACCGAAATCGTAAGTCACTCATCTGGGATATCTGGGGATGAAGCTGGCTTCGCTAATATACCCTGGTTTCTCTAGATGTCACTCGAAGAGAGCGACATGCGAGTGGCTGGCACATTGGACTTCGACTGATGCGAACCTGTGGGTCGATTATTAAAGCATTATCGAATGACCTTGATCGATAACGCTCAATCTTTACAATGCTGCAAATCGATCAAGATCGTTCGATATCGATTCAACAATACGGCCGCAGGTTCGATCCTCGCGGCCCGCGCCTGACTTTTAACGAGGCTGTATATTTTCAACCAAAAAATATGCGGGCTATTTGTTGCAATTGATAGACAAAGCGATAGACAAAGAAGACATGGGAAGTATGGAGCGATTCTGTTGGTTAAAATTCTAGGTCCTTTTAGATAACGGGGGTAAATGATGGAGAAACTGTCGGGTCTCCTGTGGATTGCCGTCGGTTAGTCTGTTACCTATCGACGGTGAAACTACCAAACCACGTATCTCGTTTGCGGTGTTTAAAAATCTACGCTCACATTTTATTTTTTTGAAGAAGACCAAATCAATATCATTCCTTGAAATTTTCACAGAATTTTCTCCGCACAAAGAGGAAAAATCACAGAAATTTTCAAGACTGGACGTTAAGTAGTTTTTCATTTAAAAAATATAGTATGACAGGAAGTCTGCGACGTCGCAAACCGAGATACGTGGTTTGGTAGTTTCACCGTCGATATCTCCGTTGTCCATTGCAACCATTCGCTTCCACCAAAAGGATTCCTCCTTATCCTTTTTTCAGTGCAATTTTCAGACAGCTTCGTTGAGCGATTTCTCTGCGAAAAAATGAAATGGTGGCGGGAATTTTTAAACGTCGCGTGGCGCTTGTGACACTTTGGCCGGACCCACACGACGCAATATAGTTAGGTTCTTTTATTTGGGAAACGATTAAATGGACGTAGTTCTACCAAAGAGACCTATGTAGAAGTGAGAAATATGGGGTGTGCTCGTTAGTCTCTGGCCGTAAGAGTGAATGAGGATAATAAAGCGCCAGTGACGTCAACGGAGGAGGACGCCGCGTCACGTTCCTCGTGGTTGCGGTAGTCGTGGTCATTAACTCATGAGCCCTGTCCACAACGCTCTCTTGCCATGCCCGCGGCTCATGAGTTCCGCATTC
Source organism: Bemisia tabaci (assembly GCF_918797505.1). Taxonomy (NCBI): domain Eukaryota; kingdom Metazoa; phylum Arthropoda; class Insecta; order Hemiptera; family Aleyrodidae; genus Bemisia; species Bemisia tabaci. Next base: position 25,639,425 of record NC_092801.1, on the reverse strand, counting down.
AGTTGCACATAGGTCTCTTTGATAGAATGCAATATCCCGCTTTGCCAATTCTTCAAAAGGAACCACGCCCACTTTTACATTGCTTCTTATGCAGCTTCCAAGAGCACACCCCACATTTCTCATCGCCACATAGGTCTGTTTGGTAGAAATACGTCCAAATGGACTTATTTCTATCAAACGGAACTATGTGCATTTTGACGTGAGCCGTGTTATTCACATTTTCTTATGGGTCTCAGGGCTCATTTCTTCATGCACATAGTTTCATTTGGCAGAGATACGTCCAAATAAGTGACGAATTCCATCCGACAACACCCCTTTCTTTGATCCGAAATTCCAGCCGCCTGTGCGATTTCATAGTCGAGTGAAATGAACGTATTTAAAGCCGAAAGGAACTATATCCACAGTGCTCTTGTCACAATGGAGGTAGCCCTTTTTTATTGAAATACGCCCAAATGGAAATGAAGTGCACACAATTTTTAGCCCCCCCCCTCCGCTCTCTCAACCCCGCAAATGAGGGTGAGGGGGCGAGGGGTGGAAGTGTGGAATTCCGCGGGCAGCGACAGGGGCGTTTCCGCGCCGGTCTGATTTATGGAGTCACCGCTTTCATGGTTGGTTCACAGCGGTGGCAATCACCGCTTTCTCCCTTAACATGACGTCATGGAAGCATTCAAACGAGGAGGTGAGAAATTTTCGTTGATCCCTTTTCATTATGTGTAAATTATGCACACTCTGCGGAGCGTCCGAAGAGTCAGCGGTTTTACCGCTGCTCCGAAGTAAACGGCGCTGACTATGTTGCCTACACTGAAAAAAAAGATTCCAGATATAGGTAGTAGAATTTACCATTCCCTCACGCTGTGTGAAACACAGCCGCACAGGGTGAGAACTCGCCGGGAAAAAAAGAAGGGGAAAAAGGCAGGAAAAGGAGGAAGGAATGGAGGAATGAAGAAGGGAGGAATGAAGAAGGAAGGAATGGAGGAATAAAGAATGAAGGACGCTTCTGTTTGGTTTTTTTTTGCAGTGAAAGAAAAGATTGGTAGAATATACCATTCCTTCACGCTGTGAAGTAGAATATTATTAAATTCCGTCTGTAAAAAGTCAATATTAATAGTGTTAATATTATAAATATAGATTTAATATAAATTTTAGTCTGATGAATTTTAACAAAAATTGAAATACCTCATCCTTATGTAAAAGTTTGCGAAAAACACGATGGTGACACTGGTTTTCTCTGAAATCAACTCCCAAGCTCAAAAACAGCTCTCAAATTGAGGCCAAATTGGAGGGGATATCCCACGCTTTCCTGAGAGTCCACCTCTACATCGAGACAAACTCTCCATGCAAAGATAGGGAGCAAATACATTAGCAGTGATGCCGTGTTAGAGTCCCCAAATAAAGTGGCAGCGGGCAGTCCTGTCAATGTATTTGCTCCCTATCTTTCCATGGAGAGTTTCTCTTGATGTAGAGGTGGACTCTCAGGATAGCGTGGGGTATTCCCTCCATTTTGGCCTCAACTTGAGAGCTTTTTTTGAGCTTGGGAGTTGATTTCAGAGAAAACCAGGGACACCATAGTGTTTCTCGCGAACTTTACAAAAGAACCAATAGTTAAATCGCAAATTCCTCACACATGCAACATCTCCATTCGCAGTCCTTTTAATGGCCATCCTCTTAATGAAAATTAATATACCTGGTTTTCGATTAAAATCTGACAGCTGTGTAGTCACCGTGATGTTACGCGAGGCATTCATTGACCGGGGTCAGTTTTTTAAGCCGGACAGCCATTGTAATTTATTACGGGCGGTGAGTGTGCAAGCGAGTTGATTTGCCATCAACTGATTGACAGCCCTCCCTTCCCCCCAGGTGAAGTTCCTCGCTCCACGCCTCAACGCTCAAGTCTGTTGACGACATCTCTGCTACGCTAAATAAAAATGCTGTAAGAGCCAACAGGTGTTGCCAAATTTTCTTCGACAGATCACGAATTTTCAGACAAATGGGTAAATCTTTCGCTTCCATTTTTTCAGATGATATCGTTCGTAATTTGATCTAAAAAGTCTTAAAATCTCAAAGAAAAATAGTCGTAAATTCTTTCAGAAATAATCATATTCTGCGAGGAAATTTGGCAACATTCGATGTCCATACGACGTTTTCACTCGGCACGGCAGTTTTTCTGCCGTGCCGTTCATTTTTCCGTTCATTTTTCCTGCCCGAACAAACAATTAATCGACGCGCTCACATTAATAAAGGGCTGAAATAAAAATTTTACTACCCCCAATTATATGCTCTTGAATCAATAGTATTTTACTCATCATTAATTAGAGAAGGATATATTTCGATGTCAAATACTATATTTTCCATCCGAGATTCTGCCAGCAAACAGCTTTAAAGAAGACTACGAACTCAATTTTCACTTGAATATTGTAAGTTTCATCTTGTATGAAGTCCTTAAGATCTACGAGAATTTCACTCGACCTAAAACCGCCCTTCTTGGGTTGACGAGAATGTTTTTTTTTTTTTTTTTTACATTTTTATATACTGGACCGTTTGATGAATCAGTTGCGCTGGTCACAAAATCATGTTTTCATGATTTCAGACTATATTACGCCCACCCCCCCTTAAAAAGAAAAAATATACCAACGCAAAATTTCTACGTCGAGTATCTATGAATGATCAATGGGACCAAATCACACAGAAACCTCCAAAGAAGTTCCTAACTTTGAAATTTTAGAGCTCATTCTTATAATGTGAGATTTGTATTTAAACTAGAAAAAAAACGCACCAACCTAGAAAATCGACGGTGAAGCTGCAAAAATGCTCATCTCGTCGTTTCCCTCAAGAAGGAACGTAACTACAATCCACGGTTGCAACATTGTCTCAAACAATTAATTAATTTTGCAAAAATGTACCTGTGTAATTTTTATCTAAAATTTGTTTGATTTTTGTAAGCAATTTGAGGCAAAATCAGTGAAATTCTCAAGTAGAATTGCCAAAGATCCTCCTGATTAAGATGCAATTTGCGAGGGGATGTTTGGCAACGTTGGAATGGAGTTACGTTCTTTCGTGAGGAGAACGACGATCTCAGTTGCGGTGTTTGGAAATCTCCGCTCCTGTTTTATTTTTAAAAAGGAGACCGAAGCAACGTCATTGCTTGAAGTTTTCACAGACTATTCCTTTAGGAAGAGAAAAAAAGTCATTTAAATTTTCAAAAAAAGTCGTTCATCCGTTTTCCATGCAGAAAATAAAGTACGACAGGAAGTCTGTAACGCCGCAAACCGAGATACGCATTTCTGTGATTTCACTATCGAAATACTAAGGTGTTGAAATTTCCTTACGTTATATTCTTTTGTTCCCCCCAAGTTTTTTTGTTGATAAAGTTTCGCCAAAAATATTTATATTTGAGGAGAGTCACGAAATTTCTCAATCAATAGGCCTAAGGGATGATGGCGGCAACGCGGTCCGACCCCCGCGAGGCCCTTTACGAGCCGTGTGACTTGATCCGAGTAAATTGGAATTACTTAGAGACTCTCATCAGTAGCCGTAAAAATCATGGAAATCGGCCTTTAGGCTATTCCTAACAAACTTTGACCCCAAAAAAATGAGAAAGAAAAATGACCCTGAAAAGTAATTTTGGAAATTTCGAACCAATTTTGGCTATTATGTGATTAAAAATTCCCCAGTTTTATGATTTCGATCGGTCACAAAACTCGAGAACCGATTGCAATGAAGTCAGGTTGGGTTTAGTTAGGTCACGCAACTATCCTAACTCAACGACGACGCGGGAAGTATCACTCGAATTGAAGGCGCTTTAATACCCAATGATTACGCACCAATTACACAACTTCCATCACATCCGTCACAAAGCAACGGAGTCAGGTTGGGTTAAGTCAGGTCACGCAACTAAACTAACTCAACGACGATGCGGGAAGTATCCCTCGAATTGAAGGCGCTCTAATACCCAATTTGTACGCACTAATTCTACAACTTCCATCAATGGAATCTCCCAGGCTCTTTATCTCTTTTCGTATACTCTCAGCAGCCATGCTGCGAAGAATCAGCTTATGGATAATTAGAGGTTGCCAAATTTCTTCTGATAAAAAATAGATTCTCCGAGAAACTTGTATAATTTTACAAGAAGTTTTATTCTCGATTATTGTTGGATCTGATAATAAATTTGCTCCATCCGCCAATGTAAACGACGAATTTTAACCTAAATTGAGTGTTCTACTTCACTGAACTATGTTCAAGTTCCCAAATTGAGGGCCTTTTCATTTTCTTACCTGCGTCACATCTTTTTCTCTGAATTCTTCCTAAACAAGTTCACTCTGTTGGCTATACCTCATCTTTGCAATGGAGTCATGTTCACACTTTCTAAGAGGGTACTCTCAGAAAATCGGCAACGGAGTAATCATCCTCTTGATTAACGGCGAGGCGTGAATGATCGATTATCGATATTCCCCAATATGTAGCCTTGGTAAAGAATCGATTATTCAGGTATTCGTCGCGAACACCCCGTTTATCGATCCTTTTCCATAGGTTTAAATGGCATATCAACCGACACAGCGCAAAGCGCGCCACGCCACTGCTCTTGATTGCGCATTAAACCATTTGCCTAAAAGCTTCGGATCATACCAGAGTGCGATGAGCCGTAGATTCCCAAACCCGGCCACGCTCGAGCGAGCAGGGAACCTCCATTCAGGTCTTTCACAATCTTTGCCCCCTCCCCCTCATCACCCCTTCGCGTTCTAAACTGTACTTAACAAGAAAGCAGTAAGTGCACCCTGAAATTAGTCACACTTACTGCTCTCTTCCACAACATTCTTCGTCGTGTTACGGGAGATAGCAGTACGGACATTTGCGAGTGAGCTTCAAAGTGCACAAGAGTGAGTTCTAGCCGTGGCTTACTTTGGATGGGTCACTAAGCCGTGAACGGATTTTGACTCGCGAATTCTGATTTTCAAAGGTAAATGACGCGTAGAACACGATTAGCACATTAAAAACGCGAATAACTTCTAAAAAACTGAGAGATACGCAAGTTTAAACAGCGCAATTTTTCTGCAAATCTCAACGCCCCGGTTTCGCACCGAACCGAATGATATCATCTGGCACTAAACAGAGGCGAGCACGGGTTTCTACAACTTCCGTCAAGTGTCTCCTTAAAAAACTCCTCGTATATTTACTTAACTAATACAACTACTACTACTACTACTACTACTACTACTACCACTACTACCACTACTACTACTACTACTACTACTACTACTACTACTACTACTACTACTACTACTACTACTACTATACTACTACTACTACTACTACTACTACTACTACTACTACTACTACTACTACTACTTACGGAACTTTTCACGAACGCCCCAAATGGCCTGGAATGGACCGAAAAACTAACGAGGAACGGGATAAGAAAGGGTTGGAGGAAAGGAATTCGGGAATGAGTTAAGCGAAGATTATCACAAAAAACGATGCCTTAACTTTCCTCAAAAAGGATTCTCAGCGAATTTTCGAAAGGCATCGCACCGTTATTGCGATCGTAGACGCTCATAAAAAAGCTAATAGTTGAATAGCACCGATGATCTGTTAAAAACCCCAGCCCATTTGAGTGTATAGCAGATTCCTGAATTACATTCCGAATGAAATGGACGTATTTCTGTCAAACGGAACTATGTGCATTATGAGTTGAGCCCTTTTATGCATATATTTTAATGGGTCTAAGGGCTTATGCCCTAATGCACATAGTTCCGTTTGACAGAAATACGTCCAAATAGGAAAATTAATAATCTGAAATGAAGAGGAAAAACGGGAAAACGAACCCAAATCTTATACCTAGAGATGAATCATCGTTGCCAGCCAGATCCATGTCTATTTAGAAATATATCCTCTACATGCACGATAATCCACACTGGCGAATTCCTTCACAGCCTCCTGGTTAGTTTGTGTACATTAATCAGTGAGCAGAGATTTTAAAACGTTGAAATGTAGCCAAATGTCCTCGTCTGAGAAACAACGGGAATATTTTCAGGGATGAAAATTTCACTTGGCATAATTACAATGGAGAATGTGCACGCAATTTTTTTTTTCACTTCATCTAAGAGTGCTTATAAAGAGCTGAATTCGCAGTATTTTTCAAAACAAATGTGTGTTATGTTAAACAGTATAAAAAGTCATTTAAAGTGAGAAAATGCAAAGCCTAGTGACGTCATCTGACGGCATTTTCCGCAACTAAAATTTCACTTGCCATAATTACAACGGAGAATTTGCACGCAAATTTTTAATCGCTTCATCTAAAAGTGCTTAAAGAGCTGAATTCGCAATATTTTTCAAAACAAATTTCTAACATGGGAAACAGTGCAAAAAGTCATTTATAAATGAGAAAATGCTCCGCCTAGTGACGTCATCTGGCGGCATTTCCCATTTAAACACATGCATTTTAGCAGATTAGATCAATTTTCGATGGATTAATTTTTCAATGTATTTGGATGTAATTTTTGGGTTAATTTTCAATGTATAAACCAAGGATGTCCTCGTGTTCAGTTCACATAGTGCTTCCCCTCAGACACGAAATTCATCAATATTCAGAAACCAGCAAATTCTCCACCACGAGCATTTTTCTCCCTTCCGCACGACGATTAACAATCAATAAGCCGGTTTTCTCCGTTGTGTTGAATTCGATCTTTCACACCGCTCAAATAAAACGTTATTTAACCTCACTCCCGGTCAGTGATGTTTCCGTTCGAGCTCAAATCCGCACTTCACTTAAAGGGATCTGCGGGCCCGAGCCCCGGGAGGCAGTAAGCGGCTCTTCCCAACTCGCAACTGAACGTTTGACAGGCAACCGCTATATTGCGAGCTTAACTCCTTTGAGATACGGAAACTCCGTTGATTGCGATCGGGAGTTCGATCGACGGTCTTCCCTTAATCTGCGTCAGTTCGAGCGTGCAGCACGGAACGCCTGTGTTACTGTTACGTCATCTGAAAAATTTCGAACTTTTTGTTGCGGAGAGCTCGCTCAAGCACAAATTAATCTAATCACACTGATCGCCAGGTAATAATCCGTATATGAGGACTTATATGTAACAATGGCGGATGTGAAAAATTACCCTTTTGAAACACATTCAAAAAACTGTTTTGGTATTGAGAAAATTTTGAGAAAATAGTTGAGATGTGATCTTCGAGATCTTCGAGATCTGCACATTATGCTAGAGCCAAACATATTAAATTTTTGTGTGAACACAACAGTTTTTTAAGCTTGTTTCGAAAAGGTAATTTTTCACATCATTTTTTCATTGTTACATATAAGTCCTCACATGAGCCCGCTCTATTCCACCGGGCAAATTTTTGAAATTGATAGTATAGACAAAGCTATAGACAAGGAAGACATAGGGAGTATAGAGCAATTCTATTGGACGAAATGGGTGGTTCCTATAGACTAAGGGAGAAAATGCTGGACTAACCAAAGGGTCTCTCTCGTGAGTTGCCTTTAGTTAGTCTTTTGCCTACCTCATTTGTCCATTGCAACTACGCGCTTCCACCAATAGGATCCCTCTAAACCCATTTTGTCTTCTTTGTCTATAGCTTTGTCTATCAATTTCAATAATCGGCCTGCAGAGGCGGATCCAGCGATTTAGCAACATCGGATTGCTTTTATTTTAAACTTTGCTAAATAATCGATTCTTGTTGGAGCACCTGCTCATTCCAAGGATCGATAGACTTCCATATTTTAAACGGAGAGGATACAATGTTGCCAATTTGCTGAATCCTAGATGGATGACTCACATTTTCTTTTAATAAAACGTGCGTTGTGAATTGTTTCATATAAACGAGTATTTTTTGTCACAGTCTGATCAAAGATCTATCAATTTTCAGGATCGATGTTTAAAATTTTGAATATGGTCGGAATTAATGAACAAATTGAATAATATGTTAAGGAAAAACGCCATATTAACATTCGAAATAAAGGAGTTTCCTCCGATGGATTGCTAGTTTTTGAGGAGAGTTATGAATATTCATCCTTTAAATTTTCAGAAGCTTTAGATAATGTTGCGGATGAAATTCTGTGAAAAATTGGGAAGAAAATGTCCACAAGCATTCAAGAAAATTCACATTTAATAGAGGGAAACTTGGCAACGCCTAAAGGCTCATACGGCGTTCTTCCTTAGCACGGCTTCATAAATGACCCTCGTGGAGAAGGAGCTGATTGAGGAAAAAAAAATTATTCAAACCATATTTTTTATGAGGCCCTACTATTCTCACCGCATTTTTGATACAGCGGATGTCTCATTACTTAATACCTTATAGCCCCATACGCAAACAGGTGCTTATATATGTAGATGAGTCTTAAATAGTATTTTCTTGTTACCAAAAGTCCAAATTGTTCCAAGCTCTCCTTGCGGGCATATGTCATGCCATGTAGTTTATTCAACAAGGACAGTTATTATTAAGTGCATTTTGCAATGAGAAACTATATATCGACGGCGTGAGTCCGCCATCACATATTGACGGTGAAACTACCAAACCACGTATCTCGTTTGCGGTGTTTAAAAATCTACGCTCACATTTTATTTTTTTGAAGTAGACCAAATCAATATCATTCCTTGAAATTTTCACAGAATTTTCTCCGCACGAAGAGGAAAAATCACAGAAATGTTTAAGACTGGACGTTAAGTAGTTTTTCATTTAAAAAATAAAGTATGACAGGAAGTCTGCGACGTCGCAAACCGAGATACGTGGTTTGGTAGTTTCACCGTCGATATCTCGTTTGCGGTGTCTGATAATCTCCACCTTTATGTTATCTTTTTAAAATAGAACAGATTGACATCATTCCTTGAAGTTTTTGCAGAATTTTCTTCGCACAGAGAAGAAAAATCACGGCAGTTTGAAAGAATTGTCGTTGAGTAGTTTGCCGTATAAAAGTAAATTATGACAGGAAGTCTACAACGTCGCAATCCGAGTTATGTGATTACCAACTTACACCGTCGATATGTTTCTTTTGACAATTACAATGTTCTTTAAACTCGTTTATACATTTCCATTTTGCCTTACTACTAATCATTGGTATCTGTTCATTTAGCCACGGCTCATTTAGCCACGTGGCAAACTGCAACAAAAATTGTTGCAAATTGCCACAAACTCTGGATGCTGTGTGGCTAAATGAAACAAGAAAAATTAGTGTGGCTAAATGCAACAATTTTTGTTGCATTTAGCCACAGTCTTTGTATCCAGAGGAATTATTGAACACATGCGTCCAGGTCTCCTTCCTTAGATTAGATCACTAGGTAAGGTAAGGTTATGCTAGGTTGGGTAAGGTTAAGTTAGGTTCGGTTCGGTTAGGTTAGGTTAGGTTATGTTATGTTAGGTTAGGTAAGGTTAGGTTAGGTTAGGTTAGGTTAGGTAAGGTTAGGTTAGGTAAGGTTAGGTTAGGTTATATTATGTTAGGTTAGGTTAGGTTAGGTTATATTATGTTAGGTTAGGTTATGTTAAGTTAGGTTAGGTTAGGCTAGGTCAAGTTCGTTTCGATTAGGTTCGGTAACGCTGCAATGTAGATACTTGGTTTTATCCTTTGGCCATGTGGCTAACTGCAACAAATTTTGTTGCACTTTGCCACGTTTGCCACACTAATTTTTCTTGTTTCGTTTAGCCACATAGCACCTAAAATCTGTGGCAACATGCAACATTTTTTGTTGCATTTTGCCACGTGGCTAAATGAGCCGTGGCTAAATGAAACGTAATCCTAATCATTTCTTTTATTATAGTGTTTGGTGTTAAATTGATATCTAATTCGCATTCAATCTTCATTTAAATTCATTTTATTCATTCACTTTATTTATTTAAATTGTTAATTAATGAAGTTAAAAACACGGGCAAAAAGGTGCATAGCTTGATTTCTTATACTGTTCTTTCTTTCTCTCTTTGCTTGTTTCATGACTTAGTTTTTAGGCTAGTTACGTTAAATATTTAAACATGGACGTACTTATGCTAAATCTGAGACAAGATCCCCTTTTTGCCGTGATACTGAAGAGTGTAGTGAGGGTCAAATTTTCGAAATCGAGTTTTATCGAGTTAAAACCGTCAATATACTATGTTTACCTAATCCATAAAACACTTATCTACCTAGGGGAAGTAATGGCAGGTATGTTGAAATTAGCCGAAAATTTTAGTTTGCAAAAAGTAGTCCACGTAACAAAATAATCATAGTTATGAACTTAGAAAATATTGACTCACAAGGAATATTCAAACCATGCCCCGGAACTCTTCGCACAGTATGCCAATAAAGTGGAAGAGCGCTCTCGTGCTCGTAATCGCATGCAGATAAAATAATTAAACTAGTGAAATGCAACTTAATTGAATTAAAAGCGTAACTCATCCAGCGAAAGCTTCCGTTCGCAGTTGGAGAAGCGGATCAAGAGAATAGCGAAAGCTGAGGATAGCAAAGCGAGTTGTGACTAAGACAAGGTTAATTTGGTTACGGAGGAATATTTTAATTCACTACGGGCTACAACTTAACACCCGACAGCGGGTTAAATCCAACACCCCGAGAGGAGTCCGGAATTAATTAAGACAAAAAGAAGTTGTAGCAAAGGTCAAATGAAGTCGTGGCGTCAGCCTCTGAAACTGCCTGTGTTTCATTCTATCTTATTTTGTCCGTTGTGTTTCTTCACTTTTAATTTTTTTCACTTAGTCCATCACCATTTTTTACAATAATTTTCAGTCAGCAATGCCCAACTGTAGATGTTTCCTGATAAAAATTTAATCAGTAAGTGGTAACATTGCAGCGTTGAAATTTACTTCCGTTAAATTCTTTTGTCAGGAAGGTGACGAAGTTTCCCCAAAAATGTTTATTTTTGAGGAGAGTCACGAAATTTCTACTTTGCAATTAGTAGGCTTGAAGAATTAGTAAGATGGCGGCTGCGCGGTTCAACCCCCGCAAGGCCCTTTCCGGGCCTTTCAACTAGATCTGAATGGAGTGGGATTACCCAGAGACTCTCATCAGTAGCCGTAAAAATCATGGAAACCGGCCTTTTCGATATTCTTAACAAACTTTGACCCCAGAAAAATAAAAAAAATGACCCTGAAAAGTAATTTCGGAAATTTAGAACCAATATTGCCCCAGATGTACTTGAAAATTCCCCACTTTTATGATTTCGATCGGTGACGAAGCTTGGAAACCGATCACAACGGAGTCGTGTTGGGTTAAGTTAGGTCACGCAACTAAACTAACTCAACGACGAAGCGGAAAGTATCACTCGAATTGAAGGCGCTCTAATACCCAATTTTTACGCACTAATTCTACAACTTCTACACGTCGCTAAGGAAGAACGGCGTATGAGCCGCCAGACGTTGCCATATCTTCTTCATAAATAATTAATGGGCCTGTTGCATGCAAGAGATACAGCCGCGCGATTAGACTTTTTAGAGGTTAAATGACACGAAAATTACGATGGTCACATTAAAAAAGTCTGAAATACACTCCTCACTGCGCAATTTGCGTTGTTAGGAACGCGCTTTTTCAAATTTCCCGCGTCTGGGGGCAGTTTTCTAATCACCGGAAACGAGCAAACGGCGAGCTCGGTGATTTCCGGAAGATGCCGAGTCGTTGTTGTTGTTGTTATTTTTTCCTTCAGTTTGTTTACAAACCCAACGTGATCTCCTATAGTGGTCCATATACGCTTTATGCGGTAACCAAATCGATCAACTTTTAAATATCCAACGCAATCCTTCTTTCACGATGTCACGAGCTCCGATTTTTAGGTTATGTTGTCAGTTTTAGTTGACCGGAAATAGCCGCAAGTTGCCGTTAATTGCTTCCGTTAGAAAACTGCCCCCAGACGCGGGAAATTTGAAAAAGCGCGTTCCTAACAACACAAATTGCGCAGTAAGGAGTGTATTTCAGACTTTTTTAATGTGACCATCGTAATTTTCGTGTCATTTAACCTCTAAAAAGTCTATTCGCACGGCTGTATCTCTTGCATGCAACAGGCCCATTTAACGGGAAAATTGGTAACATTTTTCCTTAAATCTTAAATATCGAATGTTCATGCGTCGTTCTTCCTTAGCGCAGCAGAATAGGACCAGAGAGGGCAGAGAAAAAGAGGGCCCCTAAACTAATCTCTTGACGACAGGTGAGGCTTTTACTTTTGGATATTCAACACTTCCCTATGGAAAATTATAAGGTAAGAACAGGCATTACCCCTTTTCCGGCTGTTGATCTACCTACTGGGTGGTAAAAAGCACAATAAGAAATATTAAACAAAATCTTAACATATAAAATAATAGGTATATTTTAACACTTATTACCAATCGAGAACAAGCGAACAAAACTTTTAAAAATTTTGCTCTACTGTTAGCGCTTCTATCGATTTGTGCACAACTAAAATATCTTCGATTAGAGGAGACAAAATTTGCCGATGTTTCGCAATATCCAGTCTGGTTCATTTTGGTCTTGAATTATTTCAAAAAACGGCGCAAAGAATGCGTAAATTAATGTCACGACGCGTAGCATCGGGTCCAGAATCATTTTAATAAATGGACGGGTTTGTTTTTACACTTTTTGCAATTTTCTGCACTAAAAATCACTAAAAACTACACAAAATCTTTTCAAAACAGAGAAGATAGCGAAATATGTGAATTTTTGAAAATCACTCCTGCTGTGGAAGTTTAGGTGTGTGAAATATTTTCAAAGCCTGGCGAACGCGTGTTTCCCATATTACTTCAAAAGACACGTTGAAGTTGACCTTGAGTTTCACCTCGCTGACACGAGTTGCTAGCACGTGTTACAAAAATTGAATAAATTATTTATGCATGAAGGTTAAGGACATTTTCATGGCAAAACACCCGTTTTCCTTCAAGTCTCCATTTTCGAATGCATATTGACGATGCTTTTATTTCCTTGTCTTGATCTTTGAGAGAAGTTTCGCTTGTTTAAACGGGTATCCCTCTTCACGACGGGAACATTTGCTCCCCCCCCCCCCCAACTTCATCAAATTTCGTTTTTTGAGAGCAGGGAATTTACACTCTCTGATATTCCAATGAAAGTAACACGCCTGTCTCTCAGTTTCGTTGATTGTGGATATTCTGAACTTGTTAAAGGTGTTTCAATGGATGCATATCATGTGATGCTTAAATGCCAGACTTTGTTTTATGCCCCTAATTTGTGATCTACGTATGCAATGACGGAATATATTCCATTGTCACAAGTGAAAAAAAATGAGGTAGCTTTAGTTTTTTTTTTTTTTTTTTTCTGGTCACACCTTAATGTAAGTATTCTCACTCGGAAGATGTCCGAGTTGCATGCACAAAAATTGCAGGGGTTGTGACTTTCGTATTCACAACATCTGCCTGCAACTCGTCGTTTAGGCGATCTTGGCATACGTGACCACACCGAAAAAGCTATTTGGTGAAAACATCATGCACTCTGCTCTTTTTGGTGTGAATAATTTCAGGTATTCTTCAATTTCGAGTATAATCCTTCACTAACCTCCCCCCCCTCCTTCCCCGAAAATTTTCAAAATCTTAAGGCATCGAAAATGTTGTTTGAGCCAATTTCGTCATGAATATTCAGAAAATATAAGCGATCTTCCTTCTCCTTCCCTCCAGTGCTCCCACTTCCCGGACACAGCTCCAAATTCCGGATCTTCCCTGGATTTGCGTCCCGGAACTTTCGAAATTCCCGAAATGTTAAGAATCCTATTCATTTTTCGGGACTTTCTCGCCACTTTTGAGAAAATCTTTAAGGAATCCCGCAGCTTTCGACGGTCATGAAGTGGGAAAAATCGGAACAAAAAAGTTCCTAATCCCGAAATGTTTGACAGGCATGGAATGAGGGCACTGCTCTGCCGCGCTAAGGAAGAACGCCGTATGAGCCTTAAGACGTTGCCAAGTTTCCTTCGATAAAAACCGAATCTAGTGGGAAAATTTTGAATATTTTTCCCTTAAATTTTCAGTCAATTTGGTACGTAATTTTATCTAAAATATCCGAAAATTTCAATGACGAATATGCATAAATGTCGTCAAAGACACATGTTTTATCAAATGAAAGGCAATACTCGAATGTTCATACGGCGGTTTTCCTTAGCACGGCAGTATCCCTCAATACCTTTCCACTTTCTTTCTTTCCTTTGTCTCTCTCCTTTTTTCCGGACAAACAGGGCTGAGGCGTAAGCCCCCACGCCCCCCTGGATCCACCTACGACTCCATCTGAAACATAAAACGTGCAAAGAAAACTCGATGGACCATACCTTTTTTTTTGCTAAACATAGACATTCTCAGAAGGCGGGTGGATTTACGCCAGCGCTAGCAGGACTGCCAACCCCATCTTGGCGCGGTCCATCACTTCACTCGTTTAAGGGTGACGGCGACACCACTTTCTTAATCCGCGGACTGGGCAAAAACAAAACCCGCGATCGAAGACTCATAGCATCGTGGTTGGCACGGTCTCTTGTCCGTTTATTTCTCCGCTGTGACTTCTTCCGATGGTTTCGAGACGCTTCCGTGTCACCTGATGTCCGGTCGCACCGTCACAGTATCCGGCATAATTGTATCACGCCGCTAGAATCAGAAAATGAATCGAGACAGGTTAATCATCTTGTATAAAGTATAAAATAAGCGGGGGCTATGCTCCCTGGCCACTACGCGGTCCGACTCCTCACCGAAAAAAAGTAATGCTGATTTAACATTCTGAGTGTAAAAAAGTGTGCGAGAACTCACGAAACGCTGAAATAACCACCACAGCAGTTACTTCAGCAATGCTAAGATGTAAAACTAACTGCTGTGGTGGTTGATTCAGCGTTTTTTTAGTTTTCGCACACTTTTTTACATTCTGAATGTAATTTCAGCATCACTTTTCTTGATGAAGTACACTTCCACCTTGCGGGCCACCTCGAGTTAATTTGCCGGCTGATTATTGGAATTTCTAGACAAAGCTATAGATAGAGATGACAAAAAGGATATAAAGCGATTCTGTTGGTGGAGGCCGGGGGTTTCGATGGACCAAGGAGGCAAGTACCTAATTGTCAAACTTACAAAATCCACGAGATACCCTTTAGTTGGTACATCATTTTCACCTTCACTGTAAAAATGTTTCTTGGGACATTATTTTGACTTAAAGCGTCGTTTCTTGTAGACAAAATCTGGGCGGATGTAACTTAAAGTCAATTTTTTAGTTAAAAAAGCGTCGTTCTGTTACAGTTAAGCGTAAGATAGAAAAACGACGTCAAAACAACGAACCAAACCAACCTTACAACGATGTCCAAACTAAAATTTTTCGACAAAAAACGACGCTTCAAGTCAAAATAATATCTCAAGACAATTTTGTCAGTGCTTAGTCTATAACAACCACCTGTTTCATCCAATAGGATCGCTCAATGGCCCTTATGTCTTCTTTGTCAATTCCTTTGTCTATACATTTCAATAATTAACCCACTGAATGTATAGCTCACCTATGAACTATCTCTTATTTATAGCAAACTTAATTGCATTACTTAACTTTTTAGAATGGGGTGTCTAAAATATACTGTCTATGGATGTCTCCACTCACAAAACCGCTTGCTTGTAATTTTTAGACGCAAGAAGATGGAGGAGTGCCAATGCTTTTTATACTCCAAGGAAAGTCCAATACTGGCTGGACACATTACGCATTGACAATGTGCTGCAGATTGCAAACCTTCATATTCAAAGGATATGCGTGGACACTGCAGGTTGCAGAACACATTGAAGCCGTGGCTTTGGATTCCAAGGATTCCCTGTAAAAACTTTAATTGCCCAAATAAATTTGGCTATAGCTAATGTGGCTTGGACCTTTTCTGCTTAACGCAATCCTAATGTAAGACGACTGAGAATAATTGCTAACTTCGAGAGAAAATTCGATATTGGGTGGACACACCATGCGCCGACAGTGTATTGCAGGTTGTAGACCGTCATATTCAAAGGAGCTGCGTGCACACTGTGCACGCACGCTGCAGGGCGCATTAGGATTCCACTTAGGATTCCAGGGATTCCCGCGTAGGATTCGCACAAAGGAAGAGATGGCAACGTCGACTCGGAGGAATGCGGAATTCCGGGGGGACGTGTCCCCTGCCCCCGCCCCCCGCCACACTCCGAGCGGTAGGTAACGGGTCAGTTACTAATACGACCCCTCACCTCCTCTTTGTGACGAAAGCAATCAATCCTCGGAGGGAATGCATGTCAGCGGTTTGCATACCCAGCCGACACCAGGCGCGGGTCCTGTCGCGGCGTTTGTCGTTTTTGAGCGCAGACAGCGCGGTCACTTCTCTAATTTTCCGTCGGGGCGAGCCGGAGCGACAAACAAGCATGACATGTCCTGACTTCTCCGCTTGTTCAAATTCGTTTTTCGTAAATTACTGCGGCCGGGTGTCCAGCACGAGAATATAATTCCGGGTGCGAGCCTTAAATTATACTAGTTTTCCCGCGTTTTTGCGGTTTCATTGTTGGTACTTTTATCCGTAATATCAGCAGAATTAATCGGGAAAACCGTTAATTATGGGTTTTTTCAAAGCAATTAAAGGAAGGAATTCCAATAGTCCGGTGCACGGAGGAAAAAACTTCGTGCGTGGGACCCAAAGTTGAAGTAATATGGATCTCTGAGGTTTTCGGATCATGTATCTAAAAACTTGAGGTCCAGCAGCCGAAGTTCGGGTCAGACATCTGAAGTACTTCGATACATACCGAAGGGTTTGGGTCACACATCTGAAGTACTCCGGTACATACCGAAGTGCCTCGATGTCTGACCCAAACTTCGGCAGCTCGACCTCAAGTTTTTAGATACGTGATCCGAAAACTTCAGAGATCCATATGACCTCAACTTCGGGTCCCACGCACGAAGTTTTTTCTCCATGCCGTTGCTAAGTGCTTAACTTAAATACACTCTGTATGCTTTCAAATCTTTTGCTTTTGGGGGGGAGGGTGGTATTATTCGTCGGTACGAAACCTAAAACAAAACAGCGTATTTATTTAGAAATGGACCGAGTTCAACAGAGAGGAACCAACCCATATAAAGTTGAAACTGAGAAAAAGAGGTTTGAAGTTGTATTCCTCCATAAGACTCAATGTAGAAAGTAAACTTTAGCTCCTCTTTTAACGGAACATTTTTTTTTTCGACTTTGAGTTTTTGGCAGGAGAAAATGAACGTATTTCTGCCAAACGGAGCTTTGTGCATTATGACGTGAGCCCTGTTATGCACATATCCTAATGGGTCTCAGGGCTCATGTCTTAATGCACATTGTTCCGTTTGGCAGAAATGCGTCCAAATATACGGCTAGTGGAACTCAAAAACGGGTTGGTTTCCTTTCTGCTAAACTCGGTCCAAATCATATTGGACAATTGGGACAAGTAGAGGAAGCAAGATATACACGAAGTTGTTAATTTAACGTTGATTTTTAACCTTAAATGTTTTAAGTAGGCCAGAAAACATCATACTTGCAGCATCATTCATCTACTTGATGATTGTTGTCTTCTCTTATCCGTAAATCTTTCCAGAAACTAAAATATGTTAAACGTCAATCTGACAATTTTTGGCTGATTCGGTTTTCCTAATGAAGTATTTACGATTGCAATAGTAAATAAATGAACGAATGAATGAATAATTTAAAAAATAATGACTCGCTCACAAAATCTATTTTAAGGATGAAGTGCTCCTATTACGTGCTTGAAAAGAACATACCGCCGCCATTATAATCGACTTCCAATTCCTATCGCAATAAAACGAGCCAACTAAAAAATCGACGCCCAATGGCTTTTAAAATTAATGATTAATATTTTCCCGGCGTAGATAGGAGACCCGAGCAAAAATTATTCATTCATCACCACACTTATTTTTCCGGAAATCAACGGAAGCTCCGGAATAAAAGTAGAAAGAAATCGTTGTTCGAGTGCCGCGTTGAAGAAGGTCTCGGATTTTTCCGAGCGAGGACGGGCGGGGGGGGGGAGGAGGGGTAGATTACGAATAATGCGGTTACAATCTGGAGCGGAGCCTCATTCCTTTTAAGGGGACGGATTATAAATCGTGATTATTATGTACCTTCGCGGGAGGAACGATAAGCGATGGAGGGTGGCGTTTGGGTGAGGGGTGGGTGAAGGAGGAAGGAGGGGGGGTTGTCGTTTGTTAGTATGAATAACAATCGCGGCGGCAAAAGGAACGAATTGATACCTGGGAGGGGGAAGCGGAGATGGAGCGCGCCTGCAAGCTGTGCGGATACCTCCCGCAGAGCTGCGGTGCGGCGCGAGCTCCATGCGTCGACAAATTTTAGCGGGACTTATAATGAAATCCCGGTGCGAATTTCCGTGTGCGTACGGGAAGAGTGGGAAGTCATGGGTGATGTGTGGATGGAGCTTCCTGGATGCGTTTCTCTTGATTTTAGGGAGTAGGAGAAAAACAAGGGGAAACAACGGGGAACAAGGCTAAAATACAACATTAAATGGACCGCTTTAAACAGAAAGGAACCAAGCCACATCAGCTATTGCCAAATTTAATCGGGCAATTAAATTTTTTACATGAAAACGGTTGTGCGGATTTTTGTGCAAATTTCTATGAATTGTCTCCACAATACAAAGCAAATTCCTTAAACTTTTCAAAGGAATCCGCACAAATGTTTTCTCGTAAAAAATAAAATTCCCCGGTTAAATTTCTGTTTAACGCGGTCCAAATAACCTGAGTCGTTTCGAGTCAAAATCGAGCCATTTTTAGTGGGAAAATAAATTAAAAAATATCGATGAAAAAACCTCAGACTTGCACTGCCGTGCTTAGGAAGAACGTCGTATAAACATTCGAAATTTGCCAAATTTCCTTCGATGAAAAGTTCATTTTTGAGGAAAGGTATGAATATTTTTCCTTGGAATTTCCAGAAACATTAGGTTAAATTGCGAGCAAAATTATCTAAACAAATTGAAAGAAAATATTCATAAGTTACCAGGGGATTTGTGTTTTATCGAAGGAAATTTGGCAATACTTGAAGGCTCATACGGCATTTTGCCTTAGCACGGCAGTGTAAGTTTTAAAATTTAGTCTACGTTGTGCGAAATAATGACAGATTTTCCACACATTTCGCATGTGAAATATTCACCCGTGCCTGAGTATCATTTCTAAAGCGGGAGGCTTAAAAAATGCAAAATCCCCACACAGACTCACGGAAAGAAATGAAATGTTGATTTAGCATTTATACTGTTAGAAAGATGTTGGACAAGTTTCAAATGCTGATTTTACGTTTTAACAAATGCTAAGGTAACTACGCCCACTGCAAAACGTACAAATTAAAATGTTATGTTAGCATTTTTGTATTGTAGAATCAGCATTTGAAACTTGTCGGACATCTTTTTAACAGTATAAATGCTAAATCAACATTTAATTTTTTTCTGTGCTGTTGAGTCAGGAGTGTATTTTAGACTTTTTCCGATGCGTCATTGTAATTTTTGAGCTATTTTCTTCACATAAGAAAACTTTTTGCTCTGGCTGAAGTTCGTAACGGGCCCATCATCTGAGATGAAGACGGAATTACAGAGGATCTCGCGGAAAAAAGTATAGTTTGGCAGCCGCGTGAGGGACGATGGTTGTATTTCAAGACGTTTTACTCACGTTCGAGCTCGTTTGAGAGAAATCTAGTTTGCTGAAAAGCAGACGGGGAAAGAAAACGTGACCCGCGTCTACGGAGGAACGAGGGTCAGGACGATCCAAGTTCAAAAATTGCGTGTTAGATCATCCTGAACTTCCGTGCAGTCGGGCAAGTATCTCAGCGCGCCGACATCCCAACCCGCACTCATCATCGTGAGACTCCGAACTTCAAAAATTTAAAAATGAGATTTGCCGATGGGTTGGTTGTGCTGCTCACAGAATTTTTTTTTTTTTTGATGCTTAATTGGATTGCATTTTGCAAAAAGGAACCACTAGCATTGCAATGTTGCTAAGATTGTGCAACTTCTTTTGTCTTGGAGGAAAACCCCGATTATCCATTAATAGTTTCTATTTTACTCGCTAAAAACTGTAAATTTAAGACAAAAATTACCATCTAAATTTCATAGTTTTTCACGATGTCCGCAATTTTATTGCAAAAGATGAAGTTGCACAATCTTAGCATCATTGCAATGCTAGTGGTTCCTTTTGCAAAATGCAATCCAATTATCCTGTGGATTACTTAAAAATAAAGAATCTGTCTAAACAATAACTTTCTAATAATACTTTGTGCGGATAACAGCTGTAATCAATTAATAAGAAAGAAAAACAGAATTGCCCTATGCTGTGACAGTTTATTACTCTACTACATTTCACGTACTAGCCGAAGCGCCTTCAAATTTCTGTATATGCAACACGGGCAGTCCCCGAACACGAATAGTTGCATCCAAGCGCTAACATACATGTTTGGTCATGTTCGCTCACTCGCTTGGGAACTTCGAATAGATTTGTCTCAATCCGATACTTCGTTCTTTCAGTCATCTCCTTGTCTCCATTTTTTAAAATCTGATTTGTTGGGTATATTAGATTGTGGCATCGAATGATTGGTGACGTTCATATGAGCAGATTTATCCGGACTTAACCTAACTATAGCAGGCGATGCTTAATTTGCTTTAGCGTTATCCCTTATTGAGAACTAGTGGAAAGCCCGTGACTGAAGTTACGGGTCTGTATGCTTCACCAAAAGTTATTTATTTAACAATGGTGATTAATTCCTCGGAATGTACCGGGGCATTAAACCGATATTGTTTCGGGAATGATACCACTATTCGACCACGTGGGAGCTTGTTTTGCCTACACTAAAATTTGAAGGCAAACTGACATGACATGAAAAGCACACGCAAAGGTATAGTTGATTAGTGAACGCGCTGGGTCTGAGAACGACATCGAGCAGTTCAAAAGACGTATAGCCCACGGTTCAGGTTCAGTTCCCAGATTTGCAGCCACAGAAGTTGAAATTTACGACATGCGGCCCGTGGATGGTATGTAAATACAGCCTTTAATTACGGCTTTCGGACTCGAAGCGCATTTTTCAGAGTGTCCACAGCATAGCCGAGTTAAGGCCGTGTTTGAGCTTACGAACTAATACACCTGTTGCGCGCCATGCAATCGCTCACGCGAGATTTTAACGTTTGGTATAACACTTTCAACCCGCCCTTATAAACTGCAATTTCAACTAAAAACGTGTTAGTCTCAACATCTTCATAGCCCTGGGAAGGTTAGCAAAAGACGTTTTTAAAATTAAAAACCTCTTACTTAATTCTCAAATATTGATTCGTAAAATTTCTAGCTCTACTTTTCCTTTCTTCTTCATACATAATATGCACAGTGAGGAAACCTACACCTGCAGTTACGGTTTGCTACTCCTTGCGAGTCTGGGGATGAACTTTTAAAGCATCGTTTGGCAGTGTTGCCAAAACAACAAATTAAGTCACGTCGGAAAAATGTGTCAGTGAAAATTATTTCCCACCACCGTGCAGCCCCGGTCGCCGCGCTAAGAAAAAACGCCATGTAAGCATTCGAATGTTGCCAAATTTCCTCTCAAAATTATGTATTCTCGAAGAAAGTTATGATTATTTTTACTTGACATTTTCAGACTTTTTAGACACAGTTTTGAACTACAATTTGGAGGTGAAATATTCACAAATTTCCCCGAAAATCGTCGTTTTCGGATTAAAACGACGGCAATTTTTGGCAACGCCTGATGGCTTATAAGGCGTTTTTCCTTAGCATGGCAGCGTTATATAAGTTTTGATCAAAATGGACGAATTGAAATACGGAAATTCCACTATTTCAAAAGCTCCGTTTAAAGTATTCAGCGTCGATCGATGAGTCACTTAACCAGAGAACGGAAATGACCCGTCGCACAGTGGACCAAGTCAATTAGAGAAGTCGGGCATGGAATTTTTGACTAAAACTGCAAAGTTTGATGTTTATTTCGACACATTTTAAATTTCAAGAGAAGCTTGTAGCAGAAAATTACCCGAGAAAACCAATGGTACCACTTTTAGAACTTCAAAATTTTGCATAAACGGAGTTAAAAGCTTTTAAAGTTTCCAAATTTTGTCCGATCTCTCCTATTGACTCGGTTCACCGTGCGTCGTTTGACTGACGTGAGAACATGATGTCATTTTGAGATGAGTCCTTTCATCTGTTTACTTTGATGCTCGTTGAGTCTCATGTGAGAATATAGATTCGCCCTGACGTCAACCGCGGGACAAAATCGACCGGAACTTCGTCAATTAGCTGACCGTTGCTGAACTATAATTTGCGTTCACGAATCGGGCTTCCGTTCCGGGCGAGCATGCTAACGCAGCCGACTCTGAAGAAATAACATCGTTCGAGCATTTGAATGTTGCCAAATATTTCCTGCTGAGAAATTCGTTTTGAGAACTGTAAGGGTATTTCACCTAGAAAGGGTATTCCTGAAATAGAGTGATCTAGACATCTCGAACAAGGGGCCGTAAAGGGGGTCCGAGGGCCTCCTTCCTACCTTCTTCTCTCCTCTCACCTTTTTCGGACGAACGAGGGTGGGTTTACGCCCCTACATCCCCCTACTTGATCCGCCTATGATTCCAGAGCCTGGAAAAGCAAAGCAAAATGACTCTACTTGGATTTTCTTTTTAACCGTATGATTGACGTCCGCCATTTTGCGGGATCTAAAGAGCTCCATAAGGCCAGGATGACTGAGCTAATCACGAAAAAAACCTAAAAGGCCATAAAAATATTTCTACTAAAATATAAATCTCACCTTAAAATGGTTCAAATGGTGAATGATCAAATGACAACGTTCCGAATTCCCATGCGGCGTTTTTCCTCAGCACAGAAAATTCTCGACAACTGTACTACACTGCTAAGAAAAAATACGTCGTGTAAGCCTTCAGACTTTGCCAAATTTCCTCCAACAAATCACACATTTTCAGGAAAATTTTTGACGGTCTTACTACCAATTTGTCAGTCGATTTCGTTCATGATTTGATCGAAAAAGTCTAAAAGTTTCAAGGAAAAAATATTCAAACTTTTTATTCAAAAGTTACTACTTTCTGAGAAAACATTTGGCAACATTCGAAGTCTCATACGGTGTTTTTCCTTCGGCAATGTAAAAGCTTGGTTTTTCCCCGTGAGAGTATTTCATTCAAATTTAGAGCTTTGAATTGGAACGTAGCCTTTCAGGAACTGCCGACGAAACAGCCAAGTGGTGGGCGGTCAAAGGATTTTATGGTCCCGTTTAAAACTTCGGAAACGGGCGCAACACGTCCTAAGCGTGACTCGCACGATAACTTCGCTCCGGGCATTGAATAACTCGCTCCAAGTCTCTTTTTGAGAGTTTGACAGTTGCTAATATTTCCAGAGAGTCGCTGGGCAGTGAGTAAAAGTTTCGGAATTCCACGGCTGATCGCCCCACACTGGACCGAGTTATTAGGAGAAGTCGGACAAAATCCGAAAACTTTAATGGCTTATGTTTTTAGAAATACCTGAAAAAAGAGTATAGAAGATTTTACCATAATCTGACACAGTGATCCGAGTATAGTAATAAACACCAGACTCTTTGGTAAAATTTTTCATTTTATAGTAAGTGTCACTAGAGTTCTGGCGAATACCACTATAATTCTGGTTATTTTCATTAAATAGTGTCACTATGTAAGAAATCAAATAAATTTAATTTTTAATTGTAATTTTTATTAAAAATAACCAGAATTATAGTAGTATTCACTAGAGATCTGGTGATTCTTACCATAATATGGTGAATGCTACCATAGAGTCTGGTGTTCATTACCATACTCGTATCACTGTGACAGAGTAGAGAAAAATCTAACATACCTATTTTTTTCCAAAAAAAAAAAAAAAAAAAAAAAAAAAAAATTCAAAACAGGGAGACAAAAAAGTTCCAATGTGGTTTCATTGGTTTCTTTAAGAAATTTCTCGTTTGAAACATCTATTGAAATTGAATTTGTAACAAAATAAACATCAAAATTTGAAAATTTTGCCCAAAATTTCATGTCCGGCCTCCTCCATTAATTCGTTCCATTGTGCGTCCGCTTATTCCTCCCCTGAAAAGATTTAAAGGCGACTCTATAATGCTTGGCGGAACTTAAACATTGGGTGCCCTGAATATCCTCGACTTTTTTTTAAAAATTCCTCTCCAATTTCTGCAAAATGGGCCTATTGCAAACTTCTGCTAAAGCATGATAGTAATGTTGGGCTTAGTTAAGTCACGCAACTGAACTAGCTGAAATAAAAATCGGCTGTTTCGGTCTTCCTTACGAACTTAGACCCGAAAAAAATGAAGAAATAAACTTAAAAAGTGATTCCGGAACTTCAGAACAAATTTGACCCTTGATGTAATTGAAAATTCCCCAGTTTTATGATTCTGATCGGGTACGAAGCTCGGAAACCGATTGCAACGGAGTCAGGTTGGGTTAAGTTAGGTCACGCAACTAAACTAACTCAACGACGATGCTGGAAGTATCACTCGAATTGAAGGCGCTTCAGTACGCGCTCGCAGTCCGCATTTTTTACGCACTATTTCTACAACTTCCATCAATAGAACTTCCCAGTTTCTTAAGGTATCTTTTTCGGTACAGTATCAGCAGCTATGCTGACCCGCGTATGGATAATTTGAAGTTGCCAAATTTATTTTGATAATATACAGTTTTTTTTTCGAAAAACTTAGCTTAACTTATGAGAACCACCCATTTCAACCAATAAGATCGGTCCATAATCCCTATGTCTCCTTTGTTCATAGCTTTGTCTATCAATTTCAACAATCAACCCGCTGCGCAGAACCTAGTAACTGCGTTATATTATGAATGTTTATAGAAACTTTCGTAATACCGGTGTTGCTTAGTCCAATTCTTCCGAAACTTAAACTGTTTACCTTCGAAAATTCATAAATCAAAACGTTGGACAGAAACTCGTCAGAGTGATTATCTTCCACTTCGTCTGATGACTTCAATCGGAGAAAGGAAGTTGAGGAAAGTGGGTTTGACGCGAGTAAAACTTATTCCAGCATGGTTGCCATATCGTAGGATGAAATGTCCGTACTTCGCGTTGAGTCGAAGGAAAAAGTGATACATTTTGGCGGTATCTGATAATCTCTTATCGTAGTGAAACTGCAATCCGGACGATATTTTCGGCGCATAAAACCGCAGCTGCGCTTTCATCGTCACTAATTCTCGCACAAATTCCACCGTATGAATTTTCCGCTCTCTGAAGATCCGTTCATGGAACGGAGACTTAAACGCGAAAGTTTGAAACTTTCAATTCGGTTCAATGCAACGACACCGGAAATTGCAAGAGAATACTCTTTCGCTCATAAAATGCATACATAGGAAATGGAGAATTTGCACGCACATTTTTTATTGCTTCATCTGAAAGTGCATAAAGAGTTGATTTTACCGTATTTTTTTATAATTTTTTTCGGCTATGAGAAAAAGTATGAAAATAGATTCAAAAGTGAGAAAATGGTGACCTGGTGACGTCATCTGGCGGCATTCCTCATTTAAACGCATGTATTTTAGGAGATTAGATCATTTTGTCACATCTCCGCCAAAAATTGTTCAATTTATGAACCAAGGGTATCCACGTGTTTAGCTTACTTGATAGCGTCCACTTAAACACTAAATTCATCACATTTCAGACACCTGCAAATTCTCCATTCATTGAAAATGTCGACTTGACTTCAATATTTTCTTTGTTTATTTTTTAACTAAAAGGAAGATGTTTATTTATTCACAAAATGTGCAACCATCCACGAGAAAAACTACCTCGCCCAACGAAGAAGATTCGTAAAATCTTGATAAGACAAGCTGTGACTTGCTCTCTACTTCAGACTTTGTTCAGCGTCTCATTGCGGGGAAAAAACAAACATGCACACAATTTGTCACCTTCCGGCTAAAGTATCACAAGCGCCATGCGACGTCTAAAAATTTCTGCCGCCACTTTATTTTTTTACAGAGAAAGTATTGTTTGGATTGATTGAAAATTTCACTGAATTTTTATCGACAGCACAAAAAAATCCAGTAAATTTTTCGAACAACTTCGTTGAACAATTTTTCTGTAAAAAAATAGAATGGCAGCGGAAACTTTTAATCGTCACACGACGCTTGTGATGCTTTGACCGGGAGGTGACGATTTGCAAATTCGTTTTACAAATGGTATCCCATTATTTTTGCGCGGTTAGTACAGATATTCTTGAGGAAATTATCATCCTTTCTCGCATTAGCGCTCCCATACCCTGTCAGACCTGCGCAAAAATGAGCGAGCGTCTTACATGAAAAAGCGCGCGTGCAAGGACTAGGACTTGCCTCCAAGTTTTGACGACTGCCGCTAATACCTTTAGAGCAATTAAACTATTTTAATTGAATCTCCCGTCAAAAGACGCCGGAAGCTCCTAGGATGAAGCTCTTCGATCTCAATGTAGCGTGACTTTCAAATATGGAGGAGGATGTGTAAGAGCGAATAAGTATGCCGAAGAGAGAAGATGAGCCTTCCCGGTGCGGCGTTTTAATTAGGCGAAGCTTCCTTGAAGCGGCGTGTACTAGCTTACAAGGATTGAATCCAAAAGTTGTAAAAGCGTGCGTCATAGAGCTCAATACACTAATTTTTTCTTTCTTGATCTCAAAGAATTTTCATTAGATTGCCTCTCGAGAAATGTCCTGTTTTGCTTTGGGAATATTTCAGTCGTTTTGAAAAGAAGTAAATGAGTAAGAAGTAGCGAGGTGTTTTAAAAATACTCGGTTGAATGAGAATCTTTGGTGACTCGTATTTTTAAATCTTCTCACGCAGAGGGTGTCACTGGTGGTTTTTTTTTTTTTTTTTTTTTTTTTTTTTTTTGTATGCGTGCGTGGCAGATTAGGTGGTTTGGTGGTTTTCAAAATTTCAAGGAAATACCCAGATCCGTATAAACTTTTTGCCTATCAACAAAACTACACAAGAAAAATTTGTAAGAGCTTAGTGAAAGTAGAAAAATTATTGAACGACATATTTCCTGTGATGTTTCGCTGATCTGCCACAAAATAAACGGGTACTAGGTATTGCCGGTTTGGCTCTTTTAATTCAGAATACATCAGGATGGGTAAGAAAAGTGATTGGTCTGTATTAAATTATATTTAGAGTTCGTGCGGATCGCCATGAGTCCATCAGTCAATGCAAAAATTGAGTTATCAATTTTAGCAAAAATATATACGAGTAGGAAATTTTCCCTGTTGACGCCGAGAAGAAAAGAACATGTGATCTTTGAAGCTTCATAAAATTCAGAAAAAGTGGGATTAAATAAGATGACAATGAGATGGCGTGTCGTGAATATCTGCATTCTGCACTCAGGAGTTTAGATTAACCCTCTTGTGCTTCAAGGTATCCCTCTCACACTTCTAAGTATGCCATAAAAGAACCAACAATTGGATTTGATTGTTGAAGCGCCTATTGCGCTGTTTCTCTTTTGTGATTTTGCTCGAAATGTGGCAACTAGCAGACGGGGAAATTGACGATTAGGAGTGTTTTCGCCAGAGATGAATTCCTAACGAACGGTGCCTTTTTCAGTGGCGATGCTGCTCAAGGAGGGATGGAAGCAGGGGTGAAAAGGCAAAATGTGCAGCAATGATGAGAAACAGGGACAAGGAGTGGAAGGCAGTGGAGGGGAAGCGGGGGTTCTGGGGTCTGGAGGGTCGCATAAATTACCCCATTCAAAATAAAATCAGAGACGGACACGAGGTCTCGATTTGAATTTGTCGTCGAAAAGGTCTCTTTCGACGATGCCGCGAAGAAAAAAAGGCGAAAAACCCCAACTCTGCTTATTCACTCTGCGCGTCATTTTAACCATGTATCGACACTGAAAAATTCTGACTACCGTAAAAAAATAAATAAAGAAGAGGAAAGAGAAGATTAAGCAGTCCCTAGGTATACAGTTTTGATTCTGAAAATACAGTTTTGACTTTCCTATTATTGTCATGTACGAAGAGTAGGTAAACATTAGATGGAAGTCGTAGAAGTCCGAGCTCACTTCTGATTGGTGCCAGATGACATAATTCGGTTCGGCGCGAAACTGAGGAGTTTAGATTTGCGGAAAAGTTGCGCTTTTTAAACTGCGTATATCTCGGTTTCTAAGTTCCGTTTCCGCATTCTTAAAGTACGTACACTGAAAAAAAAAATAGCTTGGATCAAGCATGATGATTCTTGAATTTGCCGCCAAGAATTTTTTTTCTTGCTTTAAGCTGACTTTTTCTTGATACAAGAAAAATAATGCTTGGGTTAAGCAAAAAGTAGCTTGTATTAACCAGAAAAATTCTTGATTTAAGAAGAAATACTTCTTGGCGGCAAATGTAAGATTCTTTTTTTTCCAGTGTATCGTGTTCTACCTTGCGAAAATTGTATTCGCAAGTCAATATCGTCAGACACCGGTCAAAGTATCACAAGCGCCATGCGACGTTTACAATTTCCGCCGCCCTTATATTTTTCACAGAGAAATTTTCAGTCGTTTCTCTTTGAAAATTTCATCGAATTCTATCAACAGCACAAAGAAAATCCAGTGAAATTTTTGGACAGCTTCGTTGAACAATTTCTCTGTGAGAAAATAAAATGGCGGCGGAAATTTTAAGGTCACATGGCGCTTTTGATACTTCGGCCGGAAGGTGACAACATTCGTTCATGGTATAACGACCCGTTTGTAAATTTCAAAAACGACTAATAGCGACAAAAATTAGGCAACGTTGGGCGAGAAGTTGACGCGCGCCGCCGTCCGACGGAGGTCGACGGGCTTTTTCGCAGACCCCGGAAACGGAGAAACTTTCAGTAACCCCCCTCGCCCAACGCCCCCGTAATTTCCCCGCCGTCCCCCAATTAAACGTCGCGAGAATTATTCAAAACGTCCCGTTCGCTAGAGTTTCCGACCGGCAGCCGGTCGTAGTCGAATTCGCGGGAGCAGTGGCGTGGCGTGCTTTTCGATCCATCGATATTTCCCCATTTGAAGCTGTGGTAAATAATCGATTATTAAGGTGTTCGCATGTGAACACCCTTTTTATCGATACTTTTCCATAGGTTTAAATGGCCGATCAATCGATGTATCGCAAAGCACGCCACGCCACTGCGCGAGAGTTACCCCCCTCCTCCCTTACAAAGCTCCTAGTTTACTCGGAATTGATTACTGACCGACAGGCAATCGAAGTTGCTACATTGGCCAGATACTTTGGCCGACGAGTCCCGCGAGGAGACCTTTAAGGGGGGAGGGGGGCGGGGGTAATTGGCACCGATAGTCCCGAAGTGCGCAACAGGTTGCCCTCGAGACCGGAATTGGAAACTGCAAGTGCTGAAAACTGGAGACCTAGTGCTCTTTTTGTTTTTCATCTTCCACGGCGATTATCTGAGTGATTCTTTTATGGTATTTTTTATAAGTTCACGGAGAAAAAAACTTCGTGCGTGGGACCCGAAGTTTAGGTCATATGGATCTCTAAAGTTTTCGGATTGAGCATCCGAACACTTAAGGTCCAGCTGCTGAGGTTTGGATCACACATATGAAACTTCAGTTCTTACATCTGAAGTACTTCGGTTTTCACATCCAAACAACTTCGGTTCTCACATCTGAAAAACTTCGGTTCTCACATCTGAAGTACTTCAGATGTAAGAACTGAAGTTTCAGATGTGTGATCCAAAACTCGACAGCTAGACCTAAAGTGTTCAGATACTCAATCTGAAAACTTCAGAGATCCATATGGCCTAATCTTCGGGTCCCACGCACGAGGTTTTTTTCTCCGTGTACCATTATTGTATGCCGCATATTTTTTACAGAGAATTATTTCTTACAGGAGCAACGAATTATTTCGCCTAAAATCAGGGTAAAAAAAATCAAAATTTCAATCTGAGCAAGAATATTTGACTGTTTGCCAAGGCATATCGACGGTGCAAGTCGGCAATCATATAACTCGTTTGCAGTGTCTGAAAATCTCCGCCTCCGTGTTATTCTTTTAAAGGAGAACAAATTGACGTCGTTCCTTGCAGTTTTTGCAGAATTTTCTTCGCACAGAGAGGCAAAATCACGGCAGTTATAAAGAATAGCTGTTGAGTAGTTTTCCGTTTAAAAAATAAAGTATGACAGGAAGTCTGCGACGTCGCAAACCGAGTTATGTGATTGCAGACTTACACCGTCGATTCGATAAAATGCATGATTAGACAATTTGTTTTCGACAGATACAATCTCGCCTGTTGGATGTATCGAATACGATCCATAGCATCTATAGCAGCAACAGTATATCCATTCAAGAGAAATCTTCGTCCAGGAGCTAAAAATCTTCTAAAATACCATTGCATGATACACATTTTCACAGAGAATTCTTTCGTACTGAAGTAATGACTTATTTTTTCTAAAGCTAGGAAAACAATCAGAATTTCGATCTAAACAAGAATATTTGACTATATGCCCAGGCATTTGATAAATTATGACCAGGAACAACGAATTATTTTGTCTAAAATTAGGATATAAAAATCAAAATTTCAATCTAAGCAAGAATATTTGACTGTTTGCCTAGACATTTGACAAAATGCATGTTTAGACTATTCGCCTTCGACTGGTACAATTTCACCTATTTAATATACCGAATACGATCCACAGCGTCTAAAGCAGCAACACTAAGTTCATCGCAAGGAGTCTGGTCGTCCCGAAATTCGCGTCGACTGGCAACGGGCTGTCGTAAATCGAGAGGAAGCTTGTGTTTCTGCTCGGGATCAGTTTGTGCGGACAGGATAACGTCGGCTTGGCAGATGCAAACGTCACCCGAGCGAAGCTGCCGTCTTGCACGTCCCCGTTTGTTGGTCCCGCGGACCGCAAGCCGAGAGCTCTTAGACCGCACTGCTCCCGTCCAAATTCGTCGCTCCTCTGACGTGACGCCGTTCCTCTATTTTCGGATGAGCCCTGTCCTTCGTATAACTCCCTGTTTTCCAGGGACCACGTGGAAATGAAGATGCGACTTACATCAAATGAGCGCGACGCGAATTGAGACGCGGGAAGGAAGGGTCCTGCGAGGTTCCGCTCAGTGGGTGTTTCTCCTCGGTTTTCGAACTCACCAAGGAGAGTGGGCCAGTTGCGCTGGTGACAGAATCGTGTTTTCATGCTAGATTCTTGTAGGATAGCCAAAAATTATAAGTTCTGTCGAAGTAAATTTCAATATTAACCGGGATATCGCCCTTTGAAAAGTTGGACTATTGAAGTGGATCGCATTTTGCAAAAAGGAACCACAAGAATTCCAATGTTTCTAAGATTGTGCAACTTTTTGACCTTGCAACTATAGACTGATCATCTAACTAAATTTCATCCTTATTCCCAATATACTATAAATTCAAGACAAAAATCACCTTTAAAAATTTAACCTCTTGCATAATGTCAGAGATTTTATTACAAAGATTGTAAGTTGCACAATCTTAGCAACAATGGAATGCTCTCGGTTCCTTTTTGCAAAATGCAATCCAAGTTATCCACAGCGGGTGTACATAACATGGATTGCATTTTGCAAAAAGGAACCAAGAGCATTCCAATGTCGCTAAGCTTGTGCAACAGTGTTTACCTTGCAAATATAAACTGATCATCAATAAGAGAAAATTCATCTTTACTCTCAATAAACTTTAAATTCATGACGAAAATTACCTTTGTAAATTTAATTTTTGGCTTGATTTCAGTAATTGTGTTGCAAAGAATGTGAGTTGCACAATCCTAGCAACATTGGAATGCTCTTGGTTTCTTTTTGCAAAATGCAATCCACATGGTATGTACTACCGCAGTGGATGACGTCATAAATCAAGTTTTTTAATTATCAAGGTTAATATCAATGTTAATATTCAACGTAGAAAGTTGCAGTTTGGAGCTCTTATTATATTTAGCTATTCTACAAGAGTCAAGCATCAAAACACGATTCTGTGACCGGCAAAACTGCCCCTTACTTGCGAATAAAAAAAATCGCCTGTTAATAATGTCCGCTCCAGACACTAATTAGAATTTTCACACCTTGAATCGAACGAAAATCGCAACTGTCGTAGGCAAATAGTCAATGCAGGCCTTTAATAAAATGCCTTGGTAGCTGGTCAAATTTTGGCAGTTAACAGAGTTTCATATATTAATGACAGAAAGCTCACAAATTTTCAATATTTTGGGAAAAATAACTGATCAAATCTACCATTTCTTCTTTTTACTTCCTCTTCAAACGCTTCTCATGTAGTCAAATTTTAAATTTTAAAAATGATGCATTTTATGAAACGCTGAAAAAATGTAACGAGGTGGAGAAATGGTCATTTTACAAGAAAAATGTTCGTCCAGGAGCTAAAAATCGTTTCAAATACAATTGCGCCATGCACATTTTTACAGAGAATTCTTTCTCACTGAAGCATTGAGTTATTTTAGTTAAAATCGGGGGGAAAAAGCCGAATTTCAATCTAGTAAGAATATTTGATTACATGCCCAGACATTGATAAAATGTCTGATTTTACTATTTAACTGACACATCAAGCAAGTCAGAAATATCTATATTATACTCCCGAAAGTAGAATAGATGTACCGTAGAGGCATGAAAGAAGTTAGGTATAAGAAACCATAGGAAATTGTCAAACCCCGGAATAAAAAAGCTTCAACCCCGCATGGTATTACGGGCGAGTTTCTATTTGTAAATTTACTGAGAAAGAAGCCCTACCATATTGGACCCGGTCCAAGTTTTACGATACTTCTAAGCAAACGTGGGCTCAGACAGTTTGACGTTCATCCCACCGTACGCTCGCCGCACAGTGGATCGAGTCAATCAGAGAGGTTGAACATGAAATTTTAACTAAAACTGCCATTTTTGATGTTTAATTCGCGTCACATTTTAAATTTCAAGGGGTGCTTTTTGAAGTAAATTTCTCGAGATAAACAAATGGAAACGCTTTTAAAAGTTTAATGTATTGGTTTAAGGGAGTTATAAGCTTTTAAAGTTTTCAAATTTTGTCCGACCTCTCCTTTTAACTCGATACACTGTGCGCCAGCGCCGGGGCGCATGGAATCATAGGAAACACTTAGCAAAATTAGGGTTTAGCTTGCTCGAAAATCAGAGGTGAGGCCAGAATTAGACACTTCGCGAAGGGAAGCTCCCCCTCCTTCCCCCACCCCCTACGCTTCTTACTACCCCCGTGAGCATTCGCACATCGTACCGCTGCTTTTTAAGAGAGAGAGCTGTCAAGATGTTTCCATTCGTTCAATTTCAAACAGACCAAAGTAAGCACTCAATCCAATGAGTAAAAGCAGGGCGCTCGGGATAGTTGCAGCGTTTGGCGAATAAACGTACCCGCACCTTAAAGATTAAACGATTTTGCGATTTTCATGCCCTCGTCGAAAAAAGGAGTATTTCGAAGCAACATTCTGGTTATTAAATGACTGTGCAGTGACCTCAAAAGTTTTGTTAAAACTGTCTATGTTGTTAATTTCACGTTTTCGGAATGTTCAGTGGACTGCAGCAGGGGTGGTTGAGACAGACGTCTCGTACATTTTTTTTAAAAAACTAAGACACGTTAATTTGACAAACTAACTTCTTCTTGTGTATGTTAAAATTGACGGTTCTCGGTGTCGTTGGTTTTAAAACATTGTAATTGGTTAAAAATTGAGCTACAAGCAAAAAATCAAGTAAACAAGTAATATTTCAAACCACATGTAGATGAGAAATAATATAAAACTTACAAGGAACAAAGCGAACTGCATGTAGTTCGATTTTGAATCAATTACCATGTCATCCGTTTTTTCTCCATTTGAATTTATAAAATACAATCGATTTTCGGTGCTTAAATCGATATTTTTAGTGGATTTTAATGGACCAAATCAGTGTTACCGACCTTCAAAATTGCTACTGCTCTGTATATATTCAGGAGAAATTGTGTGTACATTTTTGACAAAATGAGGAGCACAATTGGATCTCATTTTGCAAGTATAGGAACTTTATATCATACATATACAATACTCTATATTCGCCTTACTTTTATTTGTATATCTTTTAAGCTGTTGATAATAGCTTGGGTCGCCAGCCGAAACGTCCCTCGGTTATTTTTGTTCTTTTAGCATTTTTCCCCCCTGTTGGATTGTGTCTCTTGTTAAACTATATACATATACTATGTAACAAGGTGGAGAAATGGTGCTGGGTCCACACCATTTCTTGGGGAAAACAAAGCCAAGAAGTTCCAAAAATTAAAATTAGAGTCAAAAATAATTTTTTGAACTCTAATGCGCACCAGTACGAAACTGATGAGGGAGAGTGTTCAGCTCAGGCAGTTTGCAATGGAATATTAAGTTGGAGTCACGTCGAGAGATCCACACTGGTTTGGGCCTTTTTGGACTTCATCAGTAGATCACACTCGGCAGTGACACTCACTCTCACACTCTCCCTCGTCAGTTTCGTACTGGTGCGCATTAGAGTTCAAAAAATTATTTTTGACTCTAATTTTAATTTTTGGAACTTCTTGGCTTTGTTTTTTCCACGAAATGGTGTGGACCCAGCACCATAATCCACCTTGTTACATACAGGTTTCGGGCCACTTCTTAGTGTTTTTTCTTCATACATATACTATGTATAGCTCATATTGAAAAACAACGCACTCGCCGACAGTTTTCCTATGCAGACGAGTGGTTTAAAAAACGAACCAGAAATCGTAATGCCTTATTACGAAATGCAGTCCAATAGCATCATCAGCGGTGAATGATAATCACCTGGGCACTTTGGGCCAGTGATCACTCAGCGCGGCGAGGCACATCAAATTTGTCAAAGCGAGCAATGCGAGAGTTTAAATAACCCAAAAAGTAGGGTCTTCCTCGGCGAGCGAGCTAAATTTTCGCTCCTCCGACGTAACAGCGTATCTCGATCTCAGCACGAGCCCCAAAAAACCACGGATTCACATGTAAAACAGGGCTCATGTTGAGATCGGGATACGTCTTTACTGCAGAGAAGCGGCGAAATTGGAGACTACGCTGTAACTTTCCCCGAGCGGAGTTGATAGAGGCGGAACTTGAAGAGACAAAGACTGAGGACGCTTTATTTATCATTTCGGAAACGACTCCGCTCCAGAAACTCGGGGCGGGGAAAAATATCAGCTCATTAATTACTTTAAAACGCCGCGACAAAAATGAATAAAATGTAATTCATTTTTCTCCCCCCCCCCCGCCGCCCGCCCGCCCCCTCCCGGGTGCCCCTTACCTAAATTTATATTCTTTCTTGCACCACTATTTGAGGATCAGTGCTGCCAAGCGGACGTTGGAGTCCGATACCGTATCAGCCGTGATAGGGAAGAAAGCCGTAAGTGCAGAGATGAATTTTTCAAAGTGAGATATCTCGGTTAAGATTGAACAACAGAAAGTTGCTTTTTAGACGGACGGAGACTTCGCAGGTGGCCAAAATTCGATAATTTTGTGTTTATGTGGATTTATGGAGAGAACTGATTGCAACGGTACCCGTGACACGTAAATTGGACAATTATTGGACCAGATATGACAAAATACCCAATCTGCTAAAATGCATGTGTTTAAATGGGAAATGCCGCCAGATGACGTTACTAAGCGGTGCATTTTCTCACTTTTAAATCTATTTTCACACTATTTCCGATATCAGAAAAAAATTATAAAAATACTGCGAAATCAGTTTCTTAAGCACTCTTACATTAAGCATAAAAATATTTGGGTGCTAATCCTCCATTGTATTACTTTAGCTGATCCACACAATGAAACATCAAATGGAGATGTTGAGACATCGATGGATATGATGTGAGGAATTTGCGATTTGACTGTTGATTACACTTATGTGAAAGTTCGCGAGAAACAATCGTACTCAACCACAACCAGTGGCACAACCGTGTGCCACTGGTTATTTCCCTGAAATCAACTTTCAAGCTCAAAAAAAGCTTTCAAAGTTGAGGGCGTAATGGAGGGGATATCCCACGCTATCCTAAGAGTCCATCTCTACAACAAGGAAAAACTCGCCATGCAAAAATACATTGACAGGGCTGCCAGTGTTTTCTGTGGGACTCAAAACTGAAAACACGGCATCCCTGCTAATGCATAAGCTATCTATCTTTGCATAGAGCGTTTGTTTTGACGTAGAGGTGGACTCTCAGGATAGTGGTGGGATATCCTCTCCATTACAGCCTCACTTAAGAGGGCTTTTTTTCGAGCTTGGGAGTTGACTTTCGGTGGCAACCATCTGAGTTTCTCGCGAACTTTTACATAAGCATCAATGGTCAAATCGCAAAGCCCTCACACATGCAACATCTCCATTCTGTGACCAGCAGAAACTGGCCCATTTAACAGCAAAGCGCATTTTCTGGGCGCAAAGATCAGATCATCATACTTCAATACGTGAGTGTGTAACAATGGGTCCTCCGAACCGAGCAGTGAGTGGAAAGGAGCAAGACAACAATGGAGGTCCTCATTCTCTTCGGCGCTTTTAATTAGAGTTCGAAACGCTAATAAACGTCATCCGCTGATGTTGGCGCGCTCAAAAAACGCTCGCTCTTCGGAAACTTCGAGCGGGGCGCTGCTGTGCTTTAATGGCGCGTTGTCCCTGTCAGGGACCCGGCCTGTTTTTTGGCGCCTGCCGACGACGAGGGCGCCCACTTTAACGATGCATCCGCCCAGATTTGCGAAAGTTTCGAACTTTCCTCACGAAAATGGGGCGATTATGGAATCATACTCCACAATATAAAATCATCGGGTAGCGTGCCACGCAAAATATGATGTTCAATATGACTCTTCGCTGAGCTTCAAATCAATCGAAATCTTCAAGTAACAGGCTCAAACCCTTAATTCGAAATTCATATATCTTGAGGTGATAAACCTCAGTGGAGCCTTATCTAGCCTCCGTGCTAATGACCGGTTAATGTAAACTGTTTGGTTAACGGGATGTTTGTTTAATCCGGACGTAAAATGGATGAAATGTCGATGATTTTAATGCAAACTACTTTAATTTTATACTTTAGTACAAACAATTAGTATAAAAATAGTTAATATACTTATTGGGTACAATGAAGAACGAAAAGGCTATATCTGAGATGCGTCATTTTCATTTGATACCGTCGGGGTGAAAGTGAGGAATTGTTTCGACAAGTGAGTACGGATAATCCAAATTCGGATATTCCGAGGTAAACTGTATTATTAAATCTATCCCTCTAACTCTCTACTTACTAACATTTATTATTCAAACTATTCTGTTTGTCTATACATTTATATTTATTTAAGCGCTGATTTATTAGTGAAGCACTTAAATCTTATTAAATCTATTCTTTATCACTCTACTTGCTACTGCATGTTACAGTGTCTGAATTCCTCTCATTGTTCATTATTTTTAAATGAACCAAACATTTTACGGCATGGAATTTTCTCATAGAGTACATAGAGTCGTAATGTAAAGAGGAGAGCTGGTGCCATGTTCTGGTCGACGAGTGTACGCCGAGCTTCGGTCACTTTTTCGATACATTTTCGGTCCAAAATGGTGGTATGGAATACGTTAGTGACTCATGGCCGGCTCCCCGTATATCGAAAACAATCGATTATGTATCGCAGAAGTGACCCGGCGTGACACAGGAGCCTCGGAATTCGGAACCTGGAAAATTCTTGAAAGTGGCGCCAGCTCTCCCACTTACTTTCGACACTATGTAATCTATGAGTCGGACCAATATAAAACGCCTTCAATTGGATGTGATACTGCGCAACACACCGGAAGTTGAAATAGTTGTATTCTTAGGTTGGAACCTACCTCAAGTAAACTGCTCCGTCAAATAAGGCATGTTAACTTGTTAGCTGCTGTATTTTAAGTTGTCTCGCAGGTATATTGCCCGTTTTAAAAATGTAAGCCTTAGAGACAGGTCAACTCGAAAATTGCGATAACTGTATAAAAAAAGTGACACGGCGTGACACAGGAGTCTCGGCATTCGGGACCTGGAAAATGCTTAAAAGTGGCGCCACCAGCTCTCCCACTTACTTACGACTCAATGTACTCTATGAGTCGGACCAATATAAAACGACTTCAATTGCGTGTGATACTGCGGAACACACCGAAGTTGATATAGTTGTATTCTTAGGTTGGAACCTAACTCAAGTAAACTGCTCCGTCAAATAAGGCATGTTTACTTGTTAGCTGCCGTATTTCAAGTTACCTCGCATTAATATTGCCCGTCATAAAAATGTAAACCTTGGAGACAGGCCAACTCGAAAATTGCGAAAACTACACTGGAAAAAAAAAAAACACACACACACATTGGATCAAGAGTCCAGACTCTTGAAAACATTGACAAGAAAAAAGGACTCTTGATTCAATCAGATTTAAGCTTAAATCAAAAGGAAATCCACTCAAATTAAGAGGCTTGATTCTCGATTTAAGCTTACATCTGATTGAATCAATAATATTTTTTCTTGTCGATGTTTTTAAGAGTCTGGACTCTAGATCCAATGTGTTTTTTTCCAGTGTACATCGAAAAAGTGACACGATGTGACAAAAGATTCTCGGCAGTTGGGACCTGGAAAATACTTAAAAGTGGCGCCAGCAGCTCTCCCATTTACATTACGACTCTATGCACTAAATGCACTCTATGCACTCTGTGCACTCTATGAATTTTCTATAAGCCATTTACTTTCACACTTGTGTATGATAAACTCACCCAATGCATAACGTCTAACAAGCCAACCTCTTAACCGTGTCGCACAGGTACACATACGAGTAGATTCATCTGAAGTGAGAGCATTACTGCCATGCCATGGAAAAAAAACGCCGTATCAGCCTTCAGACGTTGCCAAATTTCCTTCGATAAACATCGAATTCACAGGGATAATTTTGAATATTTTCCCCCAAAATTTTCAGATAATTTCGTGCACAATGTAATCTAATATGTCTGAAAATTTTCGAAGAAAAATGTGTATGAATTTCGTCCAAAAATACACGTTTTACTGAGGGAACTTTGGCAACTCTCGAATGTGCATACGGCGTTCTTCCCGTGCACGGCAGATTAAGATTGGCGCCCACCTGTTACTTTCTCAAACGAGTCGTGGACCACAATGTAGCCACAGCTGTGTAGCAGTTTAACAACCGTTTTACAGGCAATAAACCCGGCCGATACCCCCTTCAGTGGCTGTAAAGGCTTAAAATGATCGTCCCGTTCTCATACGGATGGTCTCAAGACTTCGCACAATAACATGAGTCAATGGGAGCAGTTGGACAAAATTTGGACAATTTTGTTGCGTAAAAAATTTAAGAGCTCATAACTCCGCTTTTACAAAATATTGAGGCCTTTAAAATGGCCGCATTGGTTCTCTCATAAAAATTTTTTGTTAAAAGCACTCATCAAAATTTAAAATTTGACGAAATGAAAATATCGACAGTGTCAGTCGGCAATCACATAACTCGTTTGCGGTGTCTGAAAATCTCCACCTCTATATGTTATTTTTTAAAAGAGAACAAATTGTCATCATTCCTCGAAGTTTTTGCAGAATTTTCTTCGCACAGAGAAGACAAATCACAGCAGTTTTAAAGAATTGTCATTGAGTAGTTTTCCGTTTAAAAAATAAGGTATGACAGGAAGTCATCGACGTCGCAAACCGAGTTACGTGATATGCCGACTTACAATTGTCGATATATAATTTGCAGTTTTAGTCAAGAAATTCATATTTGACCTCTCCCACGGGTTTTGATCCATTGTGCGTCGAAAACCAAAATTGACGAATAGATGGACGAACCGGCCTTCGGGAGATGTTGGACACGAAATTTTTTGCCGAAACTGCAAAATTTTATAATTTGTATTCCTTTTCATTTAAAGAGTATGCCTTCACGGAAAATTGGCGAAATAAACCAGTGAAACGGGGAGAAAATGGACCTGTCGCACGCTTAAGAGATAAGAAACCCTGCCACGTAAAGTTCTTTGTAGATTATTGGAGGTAAACATTTTTTATACAGGATTATTTAGGGTATTCATGCCTTTTTAATATTTGCTGCATTTTTATGGTTTAAGTGCTGACTTGAGAAGGACTTTCCTTTATCAGATGGGAGCCAAGCGAAAAGCATTTGGAAAGTCAATACTTAGCATCGAGTGCATGCTTTACCACCAATTGGACGTATTTCTACTCAAACGGAGCTATGTGCATGAAGATATGAGCCCTGAAACCCATAAGAATATGTTCATAACAGGGCTCACGTCATAATGCACATAGTTTCCGTTTGATAGAAATACCACCAATTTTATAACTCAGATTAATTTTCTTTTCACCAGAAGTGGGAAAACAACTTTTTAAACTCCGGGAGGGGAGAAGGGCGTCGAGTGGATAACTTATTTCCGATGCAACAGTCCTTAAAATCTATGTACAATCGTTTTTAAAACCCTCTACGAAGTTTTCATCTCAGGTTTTGGATACAGCTCAGGAACTCAGGCATTTAATACTGCAGTGTACGAAAAAAAGTCTCATGACTATGAATATGTAGCCAAAGGACCCTACAACAAAACGGCCAAATCGGCCTAAACACGGAATCGTACGATTTTCTCAGGGATGATAGAGGGTCTTCCCAGACTGTGCGCAAAAATGACGTAGTTTTAGACAAAACAGCAGTAAGTGACAGCATTCCTCCGGAGAGCCAAACAAAACTGTGCTTTCAAGGAAAGTGCCGCCCTCTTCTAACTTGAAAATGTGTTTGTTATGTGTTCAAAAACGCAACTTGAAAGCTTGCAGAATATCGCCAATACCGGCTGTCTTGCCTAAAACATAACCTAACATGAAAATGATTAAACACCCATGCCAGATTCAGTACCTACTCAATACAATTTTGTCAAAAAAAAATCGAAGAAAACTTTGCATAAACTTTCAAGAAAATTCGATTTTGATTGGAAAGGACCCTACAACAAAACGGCCAAATCGGCCTAAACACGGAATCGTACGATTTTCTCAGGGATGATAGAGGGTCTTCCCAGACACTCAAAACTGGTCATATTTTTTGCCTAACCCCCAGGGAAAAGGGGGGAGAGGGGGTCAAAGTCAAAACCTTTAAATTAGCATAACTTCTCAACGGTTTGTCGTAGAAAGATGATCTTGGTGTCAAAATTTCCAGAAAAATGAGAGCTTTCAGAATATATGTATGAAATTAATTAAATTTTAAAATTTGACCCACTTTTGGGGCA
The DNA here is from genome assembly GCF_918797505.1 of Bemisia tabaci. NCBI lineage: Eukaryota > Metazoa > Arthropoda > Insecta > Hemiptera > Aleyrodidae > Bemisia > Bemisia tabaci. The sequence goes on along the minus strand of NC_092801.1, from coordinate 25,598,324 downwards.
TTTTACAAGGTCCCCCTTTCGTAAATTTTCGTTTTTTGAGATTTTCGGTTGTTCGGTTCGCACGGATTAAGACAAAAACAATTTTAAATGAAAGTAGAGCGTTTAAGCTTTAAAACAAGCCCAAGATGATCTTGGGGAAACGATTAGAAGCGGAGTTATGAGTCTTCAAAGTTGACGCGGCGCGCGGGAACCTTGTATGTTCCGAGTCTCAAGGTCACCTGCGCGCCCCGGATTGCCTGCAGGTTGCAAGTTTTTGTGTTTTTATGCTTCTGTAGGTCATTTTTAATGTAAATCATTCAATGAAGATAGAATAATCGAAATTTTTTAATTTTACGGGAGGAGCGAGAGGGGGCTTAGAGTATCAACCATTATGTCCATCATACCTCATTAAACATTTGCTGACGATGACGATTCTGCTCTTATAATTTAGAGGAAACCATGGACCCTCAGTTCAAATGTACATATGCTCCATACAGAACTGAACCATTTAGAAATTATAACCCATTGATGCCAAATTTTGGGGTACCCCTAATTTTAAATTTTTTTAATTGAGCTATAAGCTACAGCGCTTGACGGAACTCACATGGTAAAGCCAAATAGTTTCTCGTAGAAGCAGACGAGCTTTGAGCTTCAAAACAAGTCTTAGTTATTCTTGAGGGGGCTACTTGAAACGCAGTTAAAATTTTTTGACGTTAATGAGGTGTACCTCGCCCGAGGCCCATTGTGTAAAATTAAAAAAATTCTGATTATTCTATCTTCATTGAATGATTTACATTAAAAATGACCTACAGAAGCATAAAAACACAAAAACTTGCAACCTGCAGGCAATCCGGGGCGCGCAGGTGACCTTGAGACTCGGAACATACAAGGTTCCCGCGCGCCGCGTCAACTTTGAAGACTCATAACTCCGCTTCTAATCGTTTCCCCAAGATCATCTTGGGCTTGTTTTAAAGCTTAAACGCTCTACTTTCATTTGAAATTGTTTTTGTCTTAATCCGTGCGAACCGAACAACCGAAAATCTCAAAAAACGAAAATTTACGAAAGGGGGACCTTGTAAAATGCCCCAAAAGTGGGTCAAATTTTAAAATTTAATTAATTTCATACATATATTCTGAAAGCTCTCATTTTTCTGGAAATTTTGACACCAAGATCATCTTTCTACGACAAACCGTTGAGAAGTTATGCTAATTTAAAGGTTTTGACTTTGACCCCCTCTCCCCCCTTTTCCCTGGGGGTTAGGCAAAAAATATGACCAGTTTTGAGTGTCTGGGAAGACCCTCTATCATCCCTGAGAAAATCGTACGATTCCGTGTTTAGGCCGATTTGGCCGTTTTGTTGTAGGGTCCTTTCCAATCAAAAATCGAATTTTCTTGAAAGTTCATGAAAAGTTCCCTTCGATTTTTTTAGACAAAATCGTATTGGGTACTGAATATGGCATGGGTGTTTAATCATTTTCATGTTAGGTTAGTTTTAGGCAAGACAGCCGTAATGGCGATATTCTGCAAGCTTTCAAGTTGCGTTTTGAACACATAACAAACACATTTTCAAGTTAGAAGAGGGCGGCACTTTCCTTGAAAGCACAGTTTTGTTTGGCTCTCCGGAGGAATGCTGTCACTTACTGCTGTTTTGTCTAAAACTACGCCATTTTTTGCGCACTTATGGCTTTCTTACATGTCTCATTTTGACACAATTAAGATGAATTTCGCTGTTTTAGCTATTTCAGTGATATAATCTAAAAGAAAATAGACGAATTTTTAGGGAAACTCGATTTCGCAAATTTGATAGTTACCGCTCTCTTCGCTATCATGGCAGATATTTCGACCTATACTGCTATGCTAAGGAAGAACGCCGTATGAGCCTTCAGACGTTGCCAAATTTCTTTCGATAAAAAACCGAATTCACAGGGAAAACTTTGAATATTTCCCCCAAAATTTTCAGATAATTTCGCACGGAATGTAATCTAATATGTCTGAATATTTCAAAGAAAAATGTGCACGAATGTCGTCAAAAATACATGTTCCATCGGGGGAACTTTGGCAACTCTTGAATGTTTATGCAGCGTTCTTCCTTAGCACGGCAGTATGGGGATACTGTATATGCAAAATACGCAAGGTCTTTGAAAAAAATAATCTTAAATTAAAGATTTTGTTCCTCGGTACCGCATATACGTAATTTTCCCAAAAAATCGATATTTTATAATACATTTTGATACGTCGACATATTCATACGCCGTTTCTTCGTCGGAGTCCTCTATCATTCCTCCTTGAATAAAGAGGATCCAAATATTCAGGAAGGGGATTCTTCCATTGGTTTTGATCCTCGGTACCGCATATACGTAATTTACCCCAAAAAAATAGATATTTCATAATAAATTTCGCTACGTCGGCTTAATCATACGCCGTTTCTTTGTCGGAGTCGTCTCTCATTCCTCCGTGAATAAAAAGGATCCAAAGATTCAGGAGGGGGATTCTTCCAAAGATTTCGATCCTCGGTACCGCATATACCTAATTCCCCCCCCCCCAAAAAAATAGATATTTTATAATAAATTTCGTTACGTCGGCATATTCATACGCCGTTTCTTCCTCGGAGTCTTTTCTCTTCCTCCTTCGACGGAGTAAGAGAGAGGAGAGCGAATCCGACAGGACGAAAAAACCCGGCCGAAGAAAAGTTTCGAGAAGTTCCCGGTCTTTTTTCCCGGCATTGATGAAAAGTTGCCTCCTCGAACAACATTATTATCGCTTCAATTAGCAGGAAAATATGGAGCGTCGGCACAAGTCCTGGCCTCCCGCGCATGGCTCCAACTTTTCCAATCCCGAGAGCGTAGGCCCCCGGTATTTGGGCCCCCGCCATTACCCTAATTTAAGTATACGAGCATAAATTTCATCCGATCTCTGAGAAAATGCCCTTGCCCCATCTTCGAGACTTGATAACTCGTGTCGTCAGTGGCGTGGCGTGAATTGTGATATATCGATTGTTATGTCATTTAAACCTATGGAAAAGGATCGATAGACAAGGCGTTCGCAGCGAACCCTTAATAATCGATTCCTTACCATTTAAATCTATGGAAAAGGATCGAAAAACAGGGCGTTCGCAGCAAACACCTCAATAATTGATTCTTTACCATGGGTTTAAATGGCATAACAATCGATACATCGCAATTCACGCCACGCCACTGCATGTCGTACGTATCGTAGAATGAGAGGTTTTAGGTTCATGGTTGTTCCTGAAACGGATCCTTTCCCTTAGAGGCCCCGTCTTAAGGGCAAAACCACCGAACTGACAATATTGGTAAAAATGAGTTAGCGACTTTACCGCACTCTACAGTATAAAATACGCAGGATAATGATTTTATTTTTTTTTTCCAATCCTATACTGCCGTTTTAAGGAAGGACGCCGTACGAACATTCGAGAGTTACCAAATTTCCTTGAATAAAATGTCTTTTCTCGAAGAAGGTTAGGAATATTTTTTTTTTTAAATTTTGAGAAGCTTTAGGTGAAATTGCAAACAACATTATCTGAAAAATTGGACATTTTTCACAAGAAAAACATTAATAAATTTTACCATAAAATTCTTGTTTAATAAATGGAAATTTGGCAACGCTTGAAGATTCATACGGCGTTTTTTCTCAGCGTGGTAGTATAGGAGAACGCTTCCATGACGATTTAATGTATGAAAAAATTACAAAACTTACTTTATAAAAATCTCGAGGAACACTTAAGTCTTGTGTAAGCATGGAAAAGGCAGGATACAACTCCAAAAAGCGTACGCAACATGTGTGGTAAAAGTTTCCTTTCAAATGATTAAATGAAACACTTTTGAAAAGAATGAAAGGAAAAACTCTCCGGTTAAGTTGTTTGCACTACTGTTGGCTGAGTTTTTTGTCTGTTGTGCGCCACAGTATGTATGGAATTTCTTTCATACTCAGAGGTTAAATCCTCATAAAATCTGCACGAGTACATGAAACGCAGTATTGTTCTCTATTCCACACTCTCTTACCTCGCTTTTCAATAAATATGCTTTCCGTTCGTGAAAATTCACCTGAGGCCACGTCAGAGGAGGGAAAGGGCTGCGAAAAATTCGAGGAAAATGTGGACGCAGCAATTGTGGTAGCGAAGCGAAATAAAGGAGGGTTGAAATCGGTTAGTGGCACATTGTGAGATTCATTTGGAATACCTGTGGAACCATATGAAGAGATTGATTTTTTTAAAAAAAAAAAAAAAAAAAAAAAAAAAAAAAAAAAAAAAAAAAAAAATTAGAGTGTAATCAGACTTGGTTAAAGTTTTGCAAGTATTTTTCTTCTCTATAAAATATGTAGCACCCTGAGAGTAACAATTCGTTTCGGGCAAAAATAAGATAAATTCCATGTTACGATAACTGATTAATATCGCGGTGATCACTTCGCCAGGTGAGTTTTCGAAAATTAGGATCGGGAAAAGAATTCCGCCTCCATTCAGGTCGAGAGCCGAAATTATACGATTTTAAGCGTTGTCTTTCAAAAGTAACCTTCCCGCTATGGGGGAAATGGCGATGAAAAAGTCTTCAAAAATATCGTCTCTGGGTAAGTCTGAACTTTTTGATATGGTTGTCATTACTACCAACATCGATGAATTTAATGTTTCGAGGATTATTTTTTCGATCTTATGGAGCGAATAGTTTTTTGGCCTGATTTTCAAACGTTTCTTCATTTTCAATGGACCAGTTGCGCTAGTCAAAGAATCGAGTTTTGCCGTATTAACCTATATATCTTTATTTATTTTTGCAGTTTATTTGGCTTCTATATCAGTTTAGGAATCTACAGCCATCTACAAACGAGAGTTTAAAGTAGAGATTATTATTTTTATTGTCAGTAGACATCAGGGATCCTTTGGCACATCCATGCCGCGGCTTTCAAATTTTCAAGGATTAAGATCGAGTAGAATCTAGTTCTGCAGATCCACTCGTCAGCTCCGTCAAAATGCGTTGCCAATACCAGGATTCGAACTGGGGACCTATTGGTCTTGAGTCAGACGCGCGCTGACCGCTAGGCTAACCTATATTTCGGTTAATATTTAACGTGGAAAGTTGCGATTTGAGCATATCTCATTATTTTTAGTTAATCTGCAAGAAATATACATCGAAATACGATTCTGTGACCAGCACAACTGACCCGCTGCAAAAATGCATCGTGCATTTGCCCATAGACCATGATATTCCGGGACTGCGTGGCTCGTGAACTTACGAGCATAATTCAATTTGAACGGGGGCGAAGCAGGAAACTAAAAGCGCTTTATTTGTGAAAAGCCCGCCGTCGTCTGCCGAATACGTCGACCTCCTGACGTAAGGACGTACCTCTTTCTCCACGTGAGCTCTACAAATCGTGGGATTATATGGAGAACAGGGCTTGCGTGAAATTTGAGACACGCCCTTACGCCAGGGGACGACAAATAGACCTACGTCTCAATTTCACCCCTTCTCTTCCCCCGCAACCCTATTCTCATTCGTCTCGAATTCACCTCGGCCATGTCAAAATAGCTCTGTCACTTCGTCGCTCCACTGATGTAAGGGCGCATCTTGACGATTTCCATATGAGCCCCGTAAAGCATAGAGTCTTATGGAGCACAGGGCTCACGCGAAAAACGGAGATCCACCCCAATACGCTCCGAAGACCTCTCTTTCGGGCCAAGAGAAATTGTAGACGGTTTGGAATAAAACAGTATGTTTTTGTGGCACTATAGGTAGAATACTCCCATGCTGGGGAAACGCTGCACAAACAATCGAGTCAATTAGGGAGGTCGGGCGTAGAATTTTTGACTGAAACCGCAAATTTTGATGTTTGTTTCGTCACATTTTAAGGGGTGGTTAATTGGTTGTAGAGGACAATTTCACAAGGAGACTAATGGAGCCACTTTTTGAACCTCACAGTTTTGTATAACCGGAGTTATGAGCGTTTATCGTTTTGGGCGCTTCTGGGTACCAGATGCGCCCTTTCCAGCCGTTCGACTCCCCCGATGTAACATGTACTATACTACATACCGTTTTGCCTTATGGGTAATGACGCCATTCTGGTACACCCGGGAAAATTTTATTTTTTTCTGCATCTGGTATTCGTAAAAGTTTTCGTGAAATGTTTTGCTTTTAAGCATAACAATCTCGCACGGACGTATTACCTGGTTAAACTATTTTGGGGCTTCGTTATGCTTAAATGCCTCATATTCGAGGTTGTAGTTTCAGATTGATTCGAAAAAATCACGAACAGTCACGTGATCTCTTCATTTTAGTGACGTATTACTGTGCTATTTTGTGATTGGTTCATTTTCTCGGCGCAGCATCGTCAAGCGTCAGCTGTTTGCGGCTCTGGGTTGAAGGTTTAAGGTTATGTCAGAGAGAATAGAAAGTTAGAGGCCCGACTCGATGCTAGGTAATTGAAATAGATGCGCTCGCAGCGCGCTCGCTGGCAACGTACGCAACTACTATTTTCTATTGTTTTCCAGAGACTAGCGGCGGGTATGTTGCTGCCGGACCACCTTCACGTAGGCAATTTGTTATACATCGTCCGTCCGCAATACTCTCGCTTGGCCGTATGAAAACGTTCCTCGCATGCGCAGTGTTAAAGAAGCGCCCTCCAACGCTTTGGCGTTGGAACTGCTTGTTTAAATTGTGTCCAACCTCTCCTAGTGACTTGATCCACCGTGCGCCGTATATGAGGAATGCGTGTTTTATTACAGAAGGTAAGCATCAAATTTTTCACTTATACTTATTTTTTTGTTAAATGTTTATTTTATTATATTATACATTTCATTTTGGAGTGATTTTTTTAGGAGATTTGACGGGAAAATCAATGTTTAAATGAGAACTGCCGCCAGATGACGTAACGAGGTGGTACACTTTCTAATTTTTAAATCTTGTTTCTAAATTTTCCGATATCAGAAAAACATTATGAAAATTCTGGCGAACTCAAATCATTAAACACGCTCAAATAAAGCGATAAAAATCTTTGGATAAATTCTCCATTGCGGTGGCGCCACAATTTTAAGGGATAACACTTTTTTCCGTAATTTCTGATTAATACGTGCCAATGCTAGCATTAAAAGGCTTCAATTTTGGAAGCGAGGAGGCAAGTTGGCGTCGAGGAACCAACGTGTCAAAATTACCGAGGAAAGGCCCTTTCAATTTTCAATCTAGCGATTAGCCGGCTCGGGAGTCAAGCGAATAAACTACGCTAACTTTTCATTCGGGGCTCAAGTATTTTGTGACTCCTCACTGGGGCCTTGATTGAAAGCGTTGCCGGATTCCCCCGAAACCCCACTAAAAACGCGAGAAACGCTGGATTTCGGTGCTCGATTCGGCAACCATCTGGGAAGCTGGCGCCGCCAACTCGCCGAAACGGAAAGAGTGCGCGGCTTCATCCTTTATCAACTTGAAAACACTTCCGCGACTTAATTAAGAAGTTTATTTGAGCGAATTAATTAATTTATTCCGGAACGAGAACGCGGGGGGGGGGGTGATTGGAGCGCACTGGTGTCTCTCTTTTCCGCGGGATTTTCCACGAAAAAGGTGAACGGATTTACAGGCGGGGGCTTTGAATCCGTTCACTGATTGAACATCGTTAGGCCAAACCCACCGTGGTAAGGAAAAACGCCGTATTAGCCTTCAAACGTTGCCGAACCTCCTTCGACCAATGGAGATGCTGCATGCGATAAATTAGGTTACTAACCCAGATGTTGCGGTACTACCCCAACTTGTGTTGCGGTGCTACCAAAATTAATTGGAAATGTCCATATCATCCAACAAAGGGTAGTGCCACAATGGAGATGTTGCATGTGTGAGGAATTTGCGATTTGACTGTTGCTTCTTATGTAAAAGTTCGCGAGAAACACAATGGTGCCACTGGTTTTCTCTGAAATCAACTCCCAAGCCCAAAAAAGCTCTCAAGTTGAGGCCATAATGGAAGGGATATCCCACACTATCCCAGAGAGTCCACCTCTGCATCAGGACAAACTCTCCATGCAAAGACACGGAGCAAATACATTAGCAGTGATGCCGTGTTTTCAGTTTTAGAGTCCCCAAATAAAGTGGCAGCCCTGTCAATGTATCTGTTGATTTCAGAGAAAACCAGTGGCACCATCGTGTTTTTCGCGAACTTTTACATAAGAATCAGCAGTCAAATCGCAAATTCCTCACACATGCAACATCTCCATGACGATTTTTTGGAGAAAATTTGTAAAGATTTCGCCTCTAATTTTTTCGTTATTTGATATTAAGTTTCTAAAATTTTCAATAAAAAATATTCATAACTATTCTCAAAAATGAGTATTTTCAATGAGTATTTCATGAGTACATTTGGCAACATTCGAATGTTCATGCGGTGTACAGAGTTTGAATCGGTTCACTGATTAAACATCGTTAGGCCAGACCCACCGTAGTAAGGAAAAACGCCGTATGAGCCTCTTGGTGTTCCCAAACCTCCTTCGACCGATCAAGATTTTTGGGGGAAAATTTGTAAATATTTTTCTTCCAAATTCTTATAGAATTTTGTTCGTAATTTGTTCTGGAGTTTCTGCAAATATCAATGAAAAAAATGTGAAGCTTTTCTAGAAAACGAGTATTTTCTGAGAGTACATGTGGCAACATTCGAATGTTCATACAAGGCAAGAGCTTTGAATCGGTTCACTGGTTGAATATCGTCAGGCCAAACGTAGCGTACTGAGGGAAATATTAGTATGAGCCTCCAGACATATCTTAACTTCCTTTGTCAAAGCTCGAGCAAATTCGTAAATATTTTCTTCCAATTTTTCGTAGAATTTTGTAGAGAAGTTTTTGAAAATTTCAATGAAAAATATTCAAACGTTTCTTCAAAATGAGTGTTCTCTGGGAGTACTTTTGGCAACACTCGAATGTTCACACGGCGATTTTGTTTAGCCCATCGGAAACGGATATATCTGTGATGGAGGTCTTGAAAAACAACCTTAAGCTGTGAAGAGCGATTCAGTACATCTGCACGCTTTTTTGCAGGAGGAGTTTTGTGGGTTAGAGAGTTGAAGAGTGAGAGAGCTTAGGTACACAAATAATTTCATTCTATTAATGTCAACGTGCAACTAGTATCACCGTATTACAACCATTCTAATGTTCGTAGTAACTTTAAAACCGTGGCGAGGCGTGAACGATCGACTATCGAAATTTCCCTATTTGAAGCTGGTAAAGTGTCGATTGTCGAGGCATTCGTTTTTATCGATCCTTTTCTATAGGTTTAAATCGCAGATCAATTGATAAATCGAAAAACAGGCCACTCTTTCCGGTTGAAACCACGGGAAAGGGTATTTCAGAACAGATGGTTCGGGGATCAAAATAAATATGTCCATTTTTATCCCCACCCACAACGGCGACTGTTTCTGACGACAGTGCAACGAGGATTTCTTTTTATTCTCCCATTCTTGGCGGAGGATGGATGGAAAAAGGAAAACCCGCTCACACCACAAGGGAAAGATTAGAAGAGGTAGAGTGGTGTAGTTGGTAAAATAATTGCACGCTCCGCCGCTGCAGGGTTTGACCCGATGATTTTTCTCCTCAGAAAGTACCATTTTTTATTGCCGTCTCGCGGAAGAAATATGCGTGCTTGCAAAGACTGCGTCGTTAAAAGAAGCGTTGAAACAGCAGGAAAGCGCGGAACTATTGTTCGATAACTGATGCTCCAATTTATATTCAACGCTCAAACTCATGGTCGACAATCCTCGGCCAATATGTTGCAGGATCAGCAACTTGTCAATTCATAGCATCCTCTTCATGGGTCATAGAGGAAACGTAATTTTGCACTTAAATACAACAGTGAGTCTGTTGCATTGAAGAGCTGAGCCAAGTGTTGAGCACATTGAAAAAGTCGCACTCGTGGTTCATGTGTTGCAGTAAAATTTTATTTAGAAAAAGCGCCATCAGCGCCAAACAGAGGCGGGTCCAGCAATACGGCAACACTGGATTTCCTCCATTTGAACCTATGCTAAATAATCGATTCTTGTCGTAGCACTTGGCCCCTCCTAGAATCGATACATTTTCATAGGTTTCAATGGAAAAAATGTTACCAATTTGCTGGACCCGCCAATGGCGCCAAAGGAAATACTTTTTATTTGAATTTTTAATAGAGCCAGGTTACAACGAGATTTTTGGAGGGTTTAAATACTAAAATGCCTAACTCAATCATAAAATTAGTGATTTATTGGCATTTTAGCAAATGTTCGAATATTCACACGGCATTTTCCTCTCAGCACGACAATGATGGGCAGCAGTTTGCACCATCGAACCACTAATTTATGTCTCATTTTGAAGACAACGTATACGTGACGTTATTTGGACTGCGTTTTGAAATTCGGAACTACAATTTCTGGCTCATCAGAAAAAACACTTATGAGCATAGGGAAACTAATGCAACATAGGTTGTTTTTAAACTGGGCCAGAATTTATAGCTCTTAATTGCAAAATGTAGTCCATTTAGCTTTTCTGTATAGCGTTTCATAGAGGCAAATCATTGCTACCGAGGGTCTACGTCAAAAGTTATTCTGTTGAATTTTACCTGGAATTCGTTACAATCGTTCATTTTATCATATGTTACTCTAAAGGCGTCCACAAGCCTCCTTTAGTTGCATTGCAAACCATGTGAGGCCTTCCTAAGGAGATAAGCCGTTTAAGGAACGCCTTAGAACTCAGACTTCACTGCATATTGGATTCAGATACAGGGGATAAATTGTGAAGATTTAGCGGCCTCACACTGAAAAAAAAGTAGTTAGCGTTGAGAACTAATTTGGTAAGTTCTCGCCAAGTAGAATCAAAATTAGGCTTCAGAACTAATTTATTGTACTGAAGCACCAATCAATTCGCTTCATACGCTGACTTGACTTTACTAGAGCGCGAACCAGAATTGGAAAACAGCACTAGCTGTAAAATTAGCGCTGTGGTAAGACAAATTCACCTTCGGGTCAAACTAATTCGCCCTCAACACTAACTGCCACATTGTCCGTTACATTTATTTAGTTTCGAAAAAGTGGCGTCGGTACAACAGCCTCAATCGCGTCAGCTCGTGAAAATCAATTAAAATGTGAAATTTCGGGCTCGTTTGACAATGTAAATACTCCCGGTATGATTTATAGTGTCCTCTCTTTCTTAAAAACGTTCGAAAGCAACATAAATAAACCTGTTAAGGTTAGAAATCGTCTGTTCGATTCAAAACGTAAACAAGCATGATATTCGTTGGAGTCGTCAATCTTCTGTATTAAATTGCGATTAAAGCGTTCCGCGTTCAGTTTATATTTTACGAAAATCTGTGAACTTACTGCTTACTTCTATAGTTCGTGTTCTCCCGTAATTTCAAAAGAATATCTCAAGTGTTCGGACGAGATATGTTTATTCAGTGTGAACATTCGCTACCGTTTCATGTGTGAGTGTGTGTCTCTCTAAAGGATAATTCTGTCTACTTGCACATACCTATGGGATATTCCTTTCCTCTGTCGTTCATTTGGAACCGGTCAGTTGATTTTTACCTCTCATCTTTTAAGAAATCTTCTTTTCCTGAAAGTATTGTCCAGTTATCATTCGCTAAGCCGTTTTCTCCTCTCTCAGTTTTGAGGTTAGGTTGACCCAACCCTACCGAATGCGAATTAGAGTAGCGGAATTAGTTCCCAGCACTAATAGTGGTTAGTGTACAGAAACCAAAAATCATGTGTGTCCAAATCACACAATATGAGTTAGTGTATAGAAACCATTTTTAGTCATCTGACGCTAACTCATTTTTTTCAGTGCAAGTTTAAAATTTTAGATCCCTCACGCAAATTAATTGGAGGCATACCCCGAAGTATGTTACTTGCTGCGCCTTCTTCATAAGCGCACAAAACCCCTTCAGTTTTTTGTATATGCAACACGGACATCCGTCGAGTTCGAATAGTTGCATCAGGCCTTTACGAAATATATATGTCACATCTCACATTCTCTTATGGTAAACGGTGATTAAACTAGACTGTATTTGTCACGTAAGTGAGCGCTAAGTCCAAAACTGAAGTTTGAGCGAATGGATCTACATATCCGAACATATTTGAGGCCCTATATTAATGAACAGCGGATGTCGTGTTTCTTAAGTTCTGAGGAAATCGCGTTCAAAATTTTCAAAACTGTACGTTTCAATGTCTGTGCAGCAAATAGGACCCGGTCAAAGATTTTACTATAGAGCAAATCTTCCTCCAAACAATGAGCTTTTGAAAACATTTGAAGCATATATCAACGAGAAAAAGTGATTTTGAAAAAGACCACAACTGGTGTTTTTACAGAAAAACCTTTTCTTTTTTTTTGGGGTGGGGGGCATAAAATGAACTACTTAGTTAATGTAAGAGAAGTAGAGCGACTGATATTGATCAAATTGTTATAGTAATTTTATTGTTGAATTTTCAAAGTTGAAAGTAAATATGGGTTATAAAACAACTTCTTAAAAAAAAAAAAATTCATAACTTCCGTTAAAAACAAATATTCTGGCAGAAGTAATTTGGCGATCTTTGGATTTTCATATGTTATCCCTTGGAGGAAAAACCACAGGCCAAAGTGATCTGGCACTCACGCTTACGTTTTTAAAGAAAAGCATGACTCATTGTCATTCTGAGATTGAACTCTCAAATTTGCGAGATTCGAGCTTTTCGCGAACTAATTAAACTTCAATTATGATCCAGCCTTTCTCCATTTGTTCCGTTTTAGTCTGGATGCCGTGCCGTTTCGGCGTATTGCTTTGTTCTCATCGAGAATAATTCAGACTCCATCCAAATAATAATTACACTCCTTAGTCGAACTACTCGCGACGCGGAAGCCCAATGAGTTACTTCCTCAATTATTTACGTTTCAAAGTGTTCTTAGTCTAAATAAATATATTCGTCTGAGTGTTAAAAGACAATTACTCCCTTATTCTTCACCCCCATCCATTCCTCCATGTTACGCAATCGTCTCGACAAGTTTGATCGCCCTTGATTTATTATGTAATACTGAGCTGAAATCCCTTTTCTACCTGCTCTCTTCACTTTTTTACGAAATTTAGCCAAAGGGCATAAAATGACAAATAGCTGAAATCATATGACTAATCAATGCTATTAGAAAACCAGTTAAATTGAAAGCAACTATTCGATCGGCAAAGCAGTCAAATTGCCTATACGAGTAATTGAAGGCGATTTATTCGATATCACGATAGGTAATCCCTTCAGAGATTTTTGCACGGACTTTTGCGACAGACCAATTCGCAATATGACTTCTAAAACTTTTAGTATTTTTAATAATCCCAACATTTATACATGAGAGAAAACCAGTCAACTTGAAAGCAACTATTCGAACGGCAAAGCAGTCAAATTGCCTATACGAATAATTGAAGGCGATTGATTCGATATCACGAAAGGAAACTCCTTTAGGGATTTTAGCACGGCCTTTTTGCAACAGACCAATGCGCAATATAACTTCCGAAACTTTCAGCGTTTTTGATAATCCTTACATTTATGCATGAGAGGAAACCAGTTAACTTGAAATACGGTCAAGTAAATTATGGTTAATGTCTTTTAAAGATTGTCGAAAACTAGTTTACTCATCTTGTTTATTCTTTATTTATATTTATTTGGTTGTGTCCCTTGCGTGCAACAGACCCATCGCCTGCTCAGTTCAGTGTGAAAAGCTAAGGCGATGTGAAAGCAACCATTCGAACGGCAAAGCAGTCAAATTGCATATACGAGTAATTGAAGGCAATTTATTCAATATTGCGAAAGGAAATTCCTTCAGGGATTTTCGCACGGACTTTTTGCAGCAGACCAATCCGCAATGCATATGATTTCTGAAACTTTCAGTGTTTTTAATAATCCCAACATTTATGCATGAGAGGAAAACCAGTTAACTTGAAATACAGTCAAGTAAATTATGGTTAATATCTTTCAAAGATTGGCGAAAACCAGTTTAGTCATCTTGAAATCCGCATGAGCGCGGAAGGGAGGAAACACCGCGGGCGAGAATGAATCCGCTATCCAACGGCCGCAGGATCTAATAAATAAGCAATAGAGCCCCGGGGTCGGCGCGGCATGAGTACGGTATCAATAAATAAAGTCTTAGCGGGTCGCGCAGGACAGTTTACGCGGTCAGCGGGGACGACACCCTGTCGGACTTCCTTTCCGTCCCCGGTGCCCCCCCCCCCCCCCCCGCTCCCCGGCTCTCCGGGGGCCCTGGCCATTAATCTCGCGCTTTTTTGAGCTTGTTAATTCGGGAAATGCTCATTAGCCGACACTGATTTCGGGCCGGCACGACCGCGCTGCACGCGAGAGTGCGCTGTTGTCGCCTCTGGCCCCAGATCCCGCTTTCACAGGGTGCACCGAAAAAAAAGTGGAGTTGATTTAACATTCTGGATGTAAAAAAAAAGTGTGCGAAAACTTACGAAACGCTGGGTTACCCGCCACAGCATTTAGTTCTACATCTTGACATTGCTAAAGTAACTGCTGTAGCGGTTGAGTTCTCGCACATTTTTTTACATCCAGAATGTTAAATTAACCTCTATTTTTTTTTCGGTGTGGCATGAAACGTGAAAAAGAAATGAAAAATTGGAAATTTCAGGGAAATAATTAATGAAACTTCACAAGGCTGTGAAATATTTCATATTTACAGGGGCTAAAGTGTGCAACCCGCACTCAAACACACGAAAATAGAGGGAAGCCACCCTGTAACTGTTTAAATTAACGACACGTGAGAATGCACTGGTATGTATGTATGTACGAGCCGCTTTTACGGCGCGCTAGGGCGCTCTGCGACGCCTATTCTCCACAGGAATCTGTCATGATAGAGATCCTCCGGAAGGTGGCATCTCTCCATCTCTTCATGGATGCCCTCTACCCACCGTTTGGCTGGACGCCCTCTCCGTCGCCTACCTGGGGGGACCCACTCCAACACCTTCTTCGGCAACCTGGTATCAGCCATTCTCTGCACATGCCCATACCATACCAATTGCTTGGTCATGATATCGTGCACAATCGTCCCTTCAACGCCCATTATCTCTCGGACACGTTCATTCCTGACACGTTCTCTCCTCGAGATTCCAGCCGATCTTCGCCAGAAATCCATCTCGGTCGCCTTGAGCATTTCTTGGGTCCGCTTCTTCAACTGCCACACTTCACTGCCATAGGTGATAATAGGCTTGACAACCGAGTTATAAATCCTCTTCTTGTTGTCTTTGGAAATCCTTTGGTCCCAAAGGATCCCATTAAGCATGGCGATGGCTTTCCTTCTAGAAGATTACGGTCCCGAATGGCCTGATCCAGCTTCCCATCCGAAGTCAGCTTCACCCCCAGGTACTTGTATTGTTCGCAACTTTCTATATGTTGACGATCCTCCAGGACTATGCTTTGCTGAGCACCTCCAACTGCCATCTTTTTTGTCTTACGGACACTAACCTCGAGGGCCCCATTTGCGGTACTCCTCCACCAACTTCCGGGTCATATACTCCGCGTCATCGTGATCTTGACTTATGACTACCTGGTCGTCAGCAAAACATAGCGTTAACAGTGTTTCCTGGTCATTCAGAGGGACGCCCATGCCGGCACACTTTCTTTTCCATTCCTTCAGAACGTGCTCTAGATATATCTTAAACAGCGTCGGTGACAGACAACATCCCTGCTTAAGCCCCTTGGTGACAAAAAAACCGTCTGAAAGCCATGCACTGGTATATTTCAATATCTTTCATAAACTGAAATTTCATAAAATATTTCACAGCTTTCAAGATTTTATTTCATGAAATTTTGCCACCTTGCGCTTTTACTAGACTGCCGTAATAGAGAAGAGAGCCGTGAGTCTCGAATATTGAGAATAGAGTTTCTTCCGAAATTCGTCTGAACTTTATTAGAACGAGACGTATGAGAAAGCCGCAAATGCACAAAACATGTCGGAGACATGTTTTTCAGACACAACAACCGTAAGTGGCATTGTTCCTCCCAGCCAATGAAAACAGTGTTTTCAAGTAAAATGCCGCCTTTCTCTGTCAAATTCTAAGCTGAAAATGTGTTTGTCGTTTGTTCAAACTTCAAACACGAAAGCATGCAGAGCGTGGCTCTTACGGCTGTTTTGCCGTACATGAAAATGAATAATACCCTTTTTATGTACTTGAAATAAAATCTGTCGAGTTTTACACATCTAAACGATTTCTACGAGCCTTTCGCATGATTCGAGGCAGTTTGACAAAGGATAGAGGCCTCTTTCAATTAAACCTTCCGCTTAGACGCATCTGAGCCTGTTTTCAAAACTTCTGTTTTGCACTAACGGCTCTCTTCGCTATCACAGCAGATAGGTTGTTCACATAAGGACGTATTAATGCTAAAAGGTATGTGCATAGGGATTGCGTGTTATATAGTTCCTTTTAGCATAAATATATCCAGTTAAATTCTCGAGGGTATACATTTTTCAGGCGTGAACCGCACCAACCCGGTTCGAATTCCCAATCTTTTTCTACATAACATCTGGATGCAACTATTCGTGTTCAACGGATGCCCGTGTTGCATACCGAAAAATTGAAGGCGTTTTGGTTCCCATCGTCCTCACAGCGGAGATGAGCGTATGCCACCGCCGCACAGTGGGTCGATGGCATACGCTCATCTCCGTTGTGAGGACGATGAAAACCAATCATAAAAGGAAAACCAAAATAAGGAATTCATAAATTGAACCGCCTTAAGCAGGAAGGAACAATCAGCCACATGTCAAGCCACATCAGCTACTGCTAATTTAATTAGGCAATTCAATGGACCACTAGACAAGGTACGAATTTAACCAATGTGATACATGTTTCCTAACCGGAATTTCACGTAGAGCACGATTCGCGCAACGAAAATTACTGAAACTAACACCTAACGAGAGATATTAACATTTTTATATCACATTGGTTACGAGGAATTTGAACTGCCCGCTCACAAGAAACTCAAAGCTCTACTTGAGTCAAGTCGCGCACTACAACATTTTCAGCAAGCTTCTCAATCGAGCACTGTTCATTTCCCACCATGTGTTTTTCAAACTATAAGCAATTTGCTATAGCTGATAGCTAAAGCGTCAAGATTGAGGTTGCCAGATTTTAATATCGCAGAGACTGTTATGACAACGTTCAGCGCGCGATGTGAATCACGTGGAGCATTGAGTTTTCATGAGCGGTTGGTTTCAATTCACGCATCAGGAATCATTAAATATCTTCGAAAGGAGTTGATTTCGGTAATTTTCGTTGTGCGCATCGTGTTTTACGTAAAATTTTGGTGAAGAAACATGTAACAGAATGCTGAAATTCGTACCTAGTGGTCCATTGTCAACGTAAAAACAATTGTGAGGATTGCTGAACGAATTCCAGTGAATTTTCTGCACAGTGCGAAGCAAATTCTTTAAAATTTTTAAAGGAATCCGCACAAACATTTTCTTGTAAAAAAATCAAACTACCCAGTTAAATTTGGTAATAGCTGATGTGGCTTGGTTCCTTTCTGCTTGACGCGGTCCAATGGTAATACGTTGGCTGGTGGATAAGTAGGAGCCATCCAAATCGCACAGAGGAAAATAGATTTATTCGAGAGGATCCATCCTAGAATACGAGAGCAACGCATTAAACTTTAGACAATATCCGCGTCCATCATTTGAAATGCCTTCTCGGCTCTAGATCTTTAATCTTCATAGAATATGCCGTCTCCCCATAACCCAATTCTCTATCCAGTCGAGAACTCATGCTGATACAACGATGGAACACCCACTCGGGGACTCCCATAAAATCCGAGGCATTACGCGAAGTAATTCAATAAAAATCCTTCCGTAATTCAATCTTCTCCTAACACGCCCGTCCAATGCGCCGAGGAGGCATGTGCAAGAACCGCCCAACTCGAATAGGAACCTCACGCGCAGATACGCGGATCTTCCTAAACAGGGCGGATATCGTCTTTTCGTTAGGCCTCCTTCTCACGAAACCTCCTGTCAAAACAGAGCTAAATTCAACCTCGCTCGATATCTCCATTCATCACCGGTAAAAATATCGAAACCGAGTCGCGATTAATCGCGCCTACATCGTACGGCGTTGCCGCATCGCACCGAAAAACTCGGGAATTATTGGGTTATTCAGTGGGGTGTCGCACGATTTTGAAACGCTTCTCCGAGCGGCAAGTGTCAAGGGCCAATGATGTCCGACGATTTATAAATGTCTGCGAAATTGTTAGCGGAGGATAGCGTGCCGACGCGTCGTGAAATGCACCCTCGACACGCTAACGGGGTGGAGGAGGGAGGGGGTAAGTATATGTAACTTCTTTTTTTCCATTTTTCTCTCCTCGCGGAGTTTTTGACGGGCCTTTACAATAACGGAACGGGTGACCCTTCTACCCTGCCTTGAAATTGCCGCTCCTAGCAACGATTTTTCACGCCAGATTTGGGGGAAAATGCAATCGTGGATCTAGAAATATGATGAGGAGAAGACCGTTAGAGACAGTATCCTCGAAGTTTAGTCGGTAATTTTGAGGTTATATGTCTATACCTTGGCTGTAGCTCCTCACTGGAGTATAAAACCATTAAACCCTCAAACAAGGAAGAAAAATAATAATTTTGAGCTTGGATCGTGGAGCTTTGAGGGCCCACAAAGGTAGCAGACCTATGAATTCAAATTATCCAGAGTAATTTAATATTAAAATTTGACGGTGGAACAACCAAACCATGCATCTCAGTTGTCAACGCCGTAGACTTTCTGTCATACTTCATTTTTTGAATGGAAAAACCACTCAACGTCAATTCTTGAAAACTCGCGTGCTTTTTTCCTCTCCATGCGAAAAAACTCGGTAAAAATTTCAAGAAATGATATTGATTTGTTCCTCTTCAGAAAAATAAAAAGGGAGCGGAGATTTTCGAACACCACAAACGAGATACGTAGTTTGGTAGTTTCATCGTCGAATTGTTACAATCCGTCAATTGTAAAGGACGCTTTTGGCTTAGTTTCATCATAAAATTCATTTTTGCTGAAGATGCTCATCAATGAACATTCTTGGCCATCTTGTTTTGATATTGGTATCTAAAAATTGGCGGTGACGTCTTTTCTGTTGAAGGGTTGGCTGCCCTTTTTGGCCCTGGGAGCTCTCTACTTCGACATGTTTATGCTCTCCTCGAGTATGTACTTTAGTTTCAAACAAACATTTGAAGAGATTTTAAGCATATTCCGAGTAACTTTTGAAACTTTGAGGCTTAAATCGAACCGGGGATTTTGCTTAATCCGTCGCGCACATGGCGACCGACGATAGGCCGACTCGGGTCGCCGGTGCGGAGTGCTGCCGCACTGAGGAAGAACGTCGTATGAGTCTTTAGACGTTGCCAGATTTTCTGGAATTAAATACAAATTGATAGGAAAATTTGTTGTTATTTTCCCTCCAATTTTTCAGAGAATTTCATCCGCAGTCATAGATCTAATTTATCGGATCATTTCAAAAGGAACTATTTATAACTGGATGGGCACAACTAGAAGCGAGCGGACTTGTTAAGATGGAGCTCCTAGAGCCCGAAAGGGCATTCAACCTCCTGCAAACAACACGCAAAATGTTACTGACAATCTTCAGATTCCCATATCAAACCAGGATGGCTGAGAATGTTCTAAATAAGTGTTCTTCCGGAAATATAAGTCAATTTTTGAAAAAGAAACAAAACATAAAATAACAAACGACGGGTCGTAATTAAATGTCAATTGTGCTGGTCACAAAATTGTGTTTTCCCGACCAATCAGAGAGCAGCACACTTTTTCTGTCGTAAAAGGATTAAGATGGCAATACTCTCCAGTATACAGGTAATCCACACAACTCTATCCTCAAAATTAAACATTTTTCGGCAGAAATTTGGCAATTCTTGAATGTTAGAACTTTGTAGAACTTTTCCACCATCTTGTTTGTTTACATTGGGCCAACATAGGAGCGGAGGGGCTGGGGTTTGTTTACATTGGTCCAACTTTGGGGCTCCACGACAGCCGACCAATCAGAGAGTCTCACACTTTTTCTGTAGTAGAAGGATTCAGACGGCAACACTCTCCTGTATACAGGCACCCTGCACTGACCCTACATAACTCTCCTCAAAAATAAAACATTTTTCGGCGGAAATTCGGCAACTGTGGAATGTTGATACGGCGTTTTTCCCGAGCGCGGGAGAGTGGCTGTGCGAAGATAGTGGGCTGGTTAATTCGTCAAGAGGACGGCTTTGTGCCGCGATACGATACGGGATGCGAGCGACTCGGATTTCCGCTTCCTCGTTCCGGTCCTGGCGGATTCACTCAGCCTCAAGTGCCACCTAATGATTAGTGTTCATTAGCCACCCCCGTTGCCGCCTTTCCGACGAGCATACGTTCCACGTTCCAGCCTGACGCTCAAGTGGCGAGATGAAAGGGGGTGGGTTCTAGAGTGCCCTGCTGCCATTTTATTTTACCGAAGATTCCGGAATTGATCCTTCTTTTTCTAAGTTCCGGGAAAAAAATCCGAAGTACGCCCGGATTTAGTTCCCAAGACCGTCAAATTTGATGTATACTGAAAAAAAAAAACTCCGGCTGTGGGAGCCGTATAATTACGGGCTATATAGACATACCGTCCGTTCCGGGCTCAAATGCCGAAAATTCCGGCTGCTGGAGCCGTAGCTTCGGCCTCTGAACCCGAAGCAATCGAAGCTACACCTCCAGCAGCCGGAATTTTCGTCCTTTGAGCCCGGAACGGACGGTATGTCTATATAGCCCGTAATCGCGGCTCCCACGGCTGGAGTTTTTTTTTTTTTTTTTTTTTTTTTTTTTTTCAGTGAAAAAATCATCAACTTTGATCAAATGATCGGGCAAACAGGCGGAACACCCAGAAATCCCAAGAGAATTCCAAAAATTAGGTGGAAATTCCAGGGATTCTGAAGATACCGAAAAACTTGCAAAAGTTCCGAAGTTCGGAGTTAATTCCGGGGAATGACAGCACTGCTGGAGTACCTATAGGGAGAGTACGAACTTTTCGAAATATGGAGCTCTCGGAGCTTAGTTAGTTAGCCAGATTAAGTTGCGAAGACCGTCAAATTTGATTTAAAAAAATAATCGTCAAATTTGATCAAATAATTGGGCAATTAGACGGAAAACCACGAAAGGACCCTACAACAAAACGGCCAAATCGGCCTAAACACAGAATCGTACGATTTTCTCAGGAATGATAGAGGGTCTTCCCAGAAACTCAAAACTGGTCATATTTTTTGCCTAACCCCCAGGGATGGACAGGACAGGATGGATGATGGACATAATGGTTCATACTCTAAGCCCCCTCTCGCTCCTCCCGTAAAATTAAAAAATTTCGATTATTCTATCTTCATTGAATGATTTACATTAAAAATGGCCTACAGGAGCATAAAAACACAAAAACTTGCAACCTGCAGGCAATCCGGGGCGCGCAGGTGACCTTGAGACTCGGAACATACAAGATTCCCGCGCGCCGCGTCAACTTTGAAGACTCATAACTCCGCTTCGAATCGTTTCCCCAAGATCATCTTGGACTTGTTTTAAAGCTTAAACGCTCTACTTTCATTTGAAATTGTTTTTGTTTTGATCCGTGCGAACCGAACAACCGGAAATCTCAAAAAACGAAAATTTACGAAAGGGGGACCTTGTAAAATGCCCTAAAAGTGGGTTAAATTTTAAAATTTAATTAATTTCATACATATATTCTAAAAGCTCTCATTTTTCTGGAAATTTTGACACCAAGATAATCTTTTTACGACAAACCGTTGAGAAGTTATGCTAATTTAAAGATTTTGACTTTGACCCCCTCCCCCCCCTTTTCCCTGGGGGTTAGGCAAAAAATATGACCAGTTTTGAGTTTCTAGGAAGACCCTCTATCATCCCTGAGAAAATCGTACGATTCTGTGTTTAGGCCGATTTGGCCGTTTTGTTGTAGGGTCCTTAAAGGAAAGTCCAAAAATAGCTGGAAATTCCTGGAATTTAGAAGATTTCGAGAAATTTCAACATAGTTCTGAAATTCGAAATGAATTTCAGAAAATGGCAGTGCTGCTAGAGTACCTACAGAAGGAGTGCGGAAATTACGAAAAATGGAAACTTATAAGGTTTAAAAGACCAGCCAATAAACCCGTGACACAAAAAATGTCACTCTTCTTTTTGCCCCTTAATATTGCAGCTGACCCATTGCACTTTGTTCGTTTGATAATCTTAAATAAATCTAAGGGTCACAAATCCCATAGGCCCTCTATTTCTGGTGTTAGATGAGTTAACCGGGAACCTAGTTTGTGCCGAGGGCACAGACCTATACTGCCGTGCTAATGAAGAATGAAAGTTGCCAAACTTCCGACGGTAAAACATTCATTTTTGTGAAAAGTAGTGAATATTTTCCCCTGAAATTCCTAGAATCCACATTTCATATAGACACACTCACATCAAAAGGAACTCTATCGAGGGCTAACGAAAAGGTTGAAGGACATTTCGACAACAATGTTTTGTCCGCACACCTGGTTCTTCTAGTGGTTTATGTCCACGCGTTTTTCCGGCAGGGGAGTTCGTGCCGTAGTACCTTAATTTATTTTTCGAGAAAAGCTCCATACTCTTGAAGGATGCATATCATTCTTAAAATGTTGGAGCGCCTTCAATTTCGTTTGGTACTGTGCGCTCTGTTGTGAAATAGTTGCTTGAGGCGCCGTGGCACGCTGCGGCCCGGCGGCTGGCCAACTCCCAACGCGCATTGGCGCCTACAAACCTAAGAGGATACTCCAAGCATTGCACAATGCGTGAAGTATCCCCTTAGGTTTGTAGGCGTTAGTGCGCGTTTCGCGCCGCCGCGGTATCACTAGCACACCGCTTCGCACTGTGTTAAGCTCTAATATTTAAAATCACGGAGTCGGCGTTTTTCAGCTCATGATTTTGAAATTTTTGCACACTCTGCATGGATTTTCCTCATTTAAATTGATGGAAAGAACATATGTATTTAAGGAAAATATAAAATGTGTTTTGTAAATATTAAGGTGGTTTCGTGTCAAATTTAATGATCCCCAAAGCATTTTAATTATTTTTTTTTTTTAGATTTTGTGCTTTTAATGTGCTGCAGCGTATGTACGCGCAACCAAACGCTCAAAATTGGATTTATTCGACTCTAAAGATCTATGTACATACGGGTTAAAACTAATAACTGCGTGTTTCTTGGTTTTTTCCCCTTTTTTATTCATTTTTGTATAGTTTCTTTCAACACAATTCTTATTTTACGCGTAGACGTAAACTACTAGACAAAGTAGGTGCGCGGACAAGGAATTTTTGACGGAATGTCCAGAAATCAACGAAAAATATCGCCTAACTGATAGTTATGGCAAAACAGGGTCAGCGACTTTGCTGCATTCTGCAGTATAAAATACGAAATCTGATGATTCAGTTTTTTCCCAACTCTGCAGGAGAACGCTTTGATGACACTGTAGTGTATGAAAAAAATTGCAAATCTAACCTTAAAATTACAAAAATAGCGAAGTTTTCCCTCCAATATGCTAAATTGTCAAGTGGCAAAGAGGCGGTATTCTTTGTTAGCCGTCGATATCCATTTCGACATGGGCCCTGTTATGCATGCACTCTTATGGACCGCACGGCTTATGTCAGAATGGATATAATTCCTTTTGATTCAAGATCGTCGAAATCACGCATAAGATTCTCGAAAAATTAGAAGAAAAATACCTCCATGTTTCCCAGGGAATGCATGATTTATCGAGCTAAATTTTGCAAAATTTGAAGGGTCATACGGCGTTTTCCCACAACATGGCAGTGAGATTGGAGGCGAGAGATTGGGCAAACGGAATATTAAATGGCGTCGGGAGCCGACTAAGTCGCGGGAACATGAAGTTGCGAGCTTGCGCGGTTGCCAAATTGCATGGAAAATACCCATCACCACTCGTGGAGGAAAACAGTGTGAAGTAGAGCGAAGCAGTTAGAGGTCGACAACATTGGGTCCCGATCATTTTAAGGGTGAGTAAGAAAATTGATACGCATCGGAGCAGGTTCTCTCGCCTAAAATCGATGGTTCGTAATGGATTTAAATAAATTCATTATCATCTTTTATTAGAATAGAGATAGATTAGTGTTAATGTGTGGTTATTGCCATCGGAAACGGCAACGCTGTCCGAGGCCTTTTTGCTAGATTAAATACCGTGACTTGGGCTTTGAAAAATTAATGGATCGCTGCTCGCCTGCAGTTAGCACTAAATCCCGTTTTTTAAGTAGACTCATCGCCGGTGGAAAACACTGTGCACGTATTCCTGGCGTTCGGAGAGGAGTAGACCACTATACAAGGTGTCTATTGGATCGCATGAAGCAAAAATGAACCAGCACAATTCAGTGTATTTAAAATCGTGCAAATCCTTTTTTTTCTTTTAAAAATACTATGTATATGTAGAGTTTTAAAATTTACATAATTGTTTCCCTTTAAAATTAGCAATTT
Source organism: Bemisia tabaci (assembly GCF_918797505.1). Taxonomy (NCBI): domain Eukaryota; kingdom Metazoa; phylum Arthropoda; class Insecta; order Hemiptera; family Aleyrodidae; genus Bemisia; species Bemisia tabaci. Next base: position 25,573,885 of record NC_092801.1, on the reverse strand, counting down.
TTGGTGGGATGCAAAAACTATTTGCTATTTGAAAGATTATTTATCAAAAGCAATTGTTTAACCACACTGTAATTACGCAGGTTCCTTTTCGCTAAATGCGATCCAATTTAAGCACTGGTTACAGTTATAATCTTTTAATTCCGGTAGGTCTTATTTCGAGAAAATACACGACTGGAAACTTTTAGAAGTTACAAATGAGAAAGGTTTTTTCCAAATTCAGTCATCGATATGTTACCCTTCTAAAATTCCATTGACATGGGTGCATCGGGAACATTTTTTATTCGGCCTCTTCTTGCGTTGCTCGATTAGCGAACATGCAGACCATATAATATACCTTAAAGACTTCACGCTGGTTTTTCTTCTAGAACGAAGTTGTCTCCTTTGATTTCGGCGCTTCAGATTCGAGGAAATTGAAAAACTCCCGTCCGAGATAATCTCCGAGGGAATTCAGGGGGGGGGGGGGGGGGGCTTCCATGAGAACGGAATGGCGGGAGGGAGGAGGGGGTGGGGTTATTGCGAAACGGTATCTCCGAAGGGCACAGTGACGGGGCGTGCTTTGCGATTTATCGAATGATCTTCTATTCAAACCTATGGAAAAGGATCGATAAAAAGGGTGTACCTTAATAATCGATTCATTACCACGACTTCGAATGGGGAAATATCGATAATCGATCATTCTCGCCTCGCCGCTGGAAGGGTAAACTTGTCGACAGGCGCGTTGATTAATAAGGTGCCACGAACGAGTCCGTAATTATTTTCTCTCCCGCGTCAAGATTTTATCTCCCGAAAGGGACCGTTCGGCCCGTCCCACGGATTATCGGCACGGCTAATAGCCCTGTTTATGCGGATTTTCGGGCCGCTCCTAAGCCCGGCTATTACGGACTCCGTAATGGGCAACGGACGCGTCGGAGCTTCGTTCAGATTTTAATTTGTTTGATCTTGTTCGGATTCGGCCGGGCGAATTGGCAATACTGCCATACAGAGGACAAACGCTGTATGAACATTCAGGAGTTGCTAAATTACCCCCCCCCCCCCCCCCCCGGATTAAAAAAGGTATTTTTGACTAAATTATGCATATTTTTTCTAGAAATTCTCAGATATTTTATGTTAAAGTGCGAACAATGTTGTCTGAAAATTTTAAAGAAAAATATTTAAAATTTCCCCAGTAAATTCTATTTTTATTGAAGGAAATATGGCAACGTCTGAGGGCCCTAAACTGCGTTCTTCCCTAACACGGTAGAATAGATAAGTGACGTGTAGAACACGATGCACACATTGAAAACGTGAATAGTAACTTAGAAACTGAGAAATACGCAGATAAAAAGCGCAACTTTTCCGCGAATTTAAAACGACTCGTTTTCGCGCCGAACCGTAGGATGTCATCCGACCCCGATCAGAGGGGAACTCAGGTTTCAACGACTTCCGTCGAATTTCTCTCTACTAATTGTCAATGAAAACAATAGAAGAGTCGAAACTTTATCTTCGGATAAAGAATCGAATTTTATTCATGTTATCCGTAGTAAACAAACAATACTCGTCCCCCATTGAAATGCGTCTTATTTTAACCCATTTGAGTGGAAAATAAGAGGAGATAGCGATTTGACTGCCGTAGTGCATCACTTCCATCAATTGCCCACCGTTCCGGCACGTTTGAAGCTCCTTTGAGTGCTTCCAATTTTTAAAAGCGGGCAGCTTGTCCGAGATTCTGGCTCCAAAAATACTCGATGAATCACGACGCAACCTGCTAACCCGAGACTTTCGGAATATTGAATTAAAAACACAAGGCTTAGTGTCCCATTGGCTCATGAGCTTTCAAACTTTTGCCCCGTTTGAAGAATTGACATTGTCAATTCTTGGAAGAATATTTTTAAAATAATTTGTTTAATAATGCGAGGGAGCGAGGGTAAATAATCGAGATCGGTGTCTTGGTATTATTGACACATTATTGATTAAGATCACCCGATCAATTGACGATATCGTAATCTTCAAACAGTTTTCTAAACACACAAATCAATTAATGCAGTGAATGTATCTATTTGATTTATAATCACTTTTTAAATTAACGTAAAATTACAGGTAGGAGAGTATTAACTTTCGATTCGCCATTTCCACTAAAAGTGTAATTATATAGCTGTCTCAAGCATCTATGGTTGATTTTTGCAAACCGATACCAGAGACAACATTGAAAGGTTTCATTTCCAGCGGTTTTTCATGAAAAGTCTTAGATTGATAAATCATCAATATTACAGTAAGTTTTTTGCGGGACCCTGAATTGTAGTGCCTACGGTTATCGTAGCAATACGGACGTATTGGCCACGTTAATAAGCCCTCGGATTAACTTAACTAAACCGTGAGTCCAATCGCTCTGAGGAGATCTGAAGTATCATTTAAATACATCCCAGAAACTTGCCACGCCTTTTGGAGTTGTGAGTAGCCAAAACCAACGAGTATCTTTCGCTTGACGGGCTGTCGTCCACTTTTAAAGGGGTAGTCTACGGTGGATGTATTTCCGAAGTGTTTGACCAGACATTGGAGGGATGCGCGCGCCCCATGGCGGCCTCTTACTGTCATCGCGAAGAGCGTCTGATTGTGACTGAGCAGCAGTACGTCGAATCTGCCTGGAATTAGCAAATTGTCACGCATTTTATACTGCGAATGTGGAAACAAGTCCCGCCTGGTGCTAGGAAATGCCCACAAGAGGGCGCTGAACTCATCCGGCCGCCAGATCTCGAAACTTGCCGCCATGGACTTGATCGCGAAGAGGAAGTTGGCGAAAGTCCCTACATTGTCACAACTTTCGAACTTTGTTAGAGCTTCTACGTAAGCATTTGCAGCATGCGTCTGTGGCGAGGAGTTGACCAGGGTAAACAAGCATAGCTGCAAACAGGTGGAGACGGGTCAGTAAAGCTATACACTGAAGAAAAAAGTTACAGGCTGTACAGACACATTGTCCGTTCCGGGCTCTGAGGCCGAAAGTTCCGGGTGCTGGAGCCGTAGCTTCGACTACTACCGGTGCTCCGACCGGAACTATTGGGTTCTAAGCCCAGGCCATGGACACTATGTTTATACAGCCCATTAATGCGGCTTCCACGGCCGGAGTTTTATCTATGTGTTCTCGCAGAATCGTAGTTTGATGGTTGAAGATTATTCAAAAAATTTCAAAAAAGTAATGCGAGACCAAAGTTTTTTTTAACTAATATTGATGAAAACATCACCTTTTGGAAACTTAGTGTAGCATCTCTCAGTTAAGTGAGCATAAGAACTAACTTTTATGAAGCTTTTGAAATTTACATACATACAATGTTGGGGATTGTCCCCCGATTTCCCGTATATTTGTGAGATTCCGTATGCTTAGATTGTACTGAATAACTTTCCTAAGTTCTTTTAAATCAGCTCAGTCAAAAATACGTGACAAACTTGGTTAGGGCGCGAAAGAAATTCTTAATAATAATTGTCAAAGAGGTCCAAAAGGTAGTTCCCACGTGCCTCATCAATTATAGACACTGTTTAAAAAAATCGTGTGCGGAATATTACTTTGCAGTCCGCAAGGAAACATTTTTAGACGGGGAAATTTGAGAGTGACTTGTAATAACTTACAGGCAAGATGACAATTCCACAAAATACATCCGATATAAAACTCACTGAGAGCAAGTTAGTTTCTAACCTCATTACAACTTTGCACCAGACAAAATATTCGATCTGACATGGTTAAAACACAAACACTTTCTCATCTTCTAATTCAAACACTCACTGCTTATTTTATTTGATATAGATAAGACGTTGTCAGACGAGCACAACAATGCAGCTTTACTTTTTCTCAGGCAATGAAAACGGGCAAAATAAATTACAAGTCGGCAACTCTGTTCTGATTATTTTCGAGATAAAGTACACGTTCGTTGATAAGAATGGACTGAGTGAGGAAAGCAAATGACGCCATTTTCAGGATTACTACATTAACGGTGGGAAAAAATTGTCAATGGAAACATTTCAGCGCGTAAATTTGAACGTTTCCTAAAAAAATATGTTTTCATGAAAAAATGGCAACATCTGAAGGCTCTTTGGGCGTTCTTATCCAACACGATAGTGTATAAATCAGGCTCCGAAATCGCGATGTATATACTGCCGTGCTATGGAAGAACGCCGTATGGATATTCGAGAGTCGCCAAGCTTCCTCGAACAAAACATGAATTTGTAAGGAAAGTTTTGCATATAGTTTCCCTTGAAATTTTGTGACATTTCAGACTAAATTGTGTACAAAATTGTCGGACAAATTGGAAGAAAAATATCAGTGGCGTGGCGTGCTTTGCGATATATCGATTGTTATGCCATTTAACGCTATGGAAAAAGATCGATAAACAGGGTGTTCGCAACGAACACCTTAATAATCGATTCTTTACCATGGGTTTAAGTGGCATAACAATCGATATATCGCAAAGCACGCCACGCCACTGAAAAATATCCAACATTTCCCATAAAAATTCGTATTTTATCGGAGGAAATTTGGCAACGCCTGATGGTTCATACGACGTTCTTCCCTAGCACGGCAGTACAGAGAGCCGGTGAGGCCGGTGTAAAAGCCGCCTACAGATTTAGCATATTGGTCTTTTCCAGAGTCGACCTGGTTTCAGTTGAAGCCGGGTGTCCCGTAACAACGCAGCGGCAGACGGTCCAGGGCCCCGCGGAGTGGGGGGGGGAGAAGGGGGTGATTCAAAATGTAATAATGGGGCGAAATCGGGAACGAACTTGCCCACGCGCCCTAGCCCGGCCGTGAACTTTCCCAACTTTCAGCCTCGCTCGCCGTTACTTTCCGTCGGTCCTGGCTCGATCGCACGCTAATTCGCACGCAGTTACATTCCCAAAAAGTACTTCAGTCGGTTATTGAGATTATTTCCCGCCCCTGAGAACTCTTTCCTTTCTTACGAATTTAATTTGTCCCTGGGAAACGGGTCGTGAGCTTTCAGTCTTGTTTCGAATTGAGTGCTTATACATGGTGATCCAGAGTTACACGGTCACACTGCAGGAGCCGAAACACCCCAAAACCCCCTTTTAAATTGAGATTTAGATTCGTTTTTGATAAATGAATCCAGGGTGTGCGATTTCGCCTGTATAGTGTATATTGCTCATGTGTGTATCTAAGTCCAAATTGCGCGTCTCAGGATAGGTCACACTTTTTTCACTCACAATCATATCATCTCCAAAGAAAATCAACCCATCTATCACTTCTGTAATTTATCACCTCTAACCATCAAACACGTACTTTTGGACTACTCTGCCCTCAGATATCCCTAATCACAGATCTACTCCCCTACAATCAACAGAAATACAAACCCACTTACATGCGATGAACCCAATATTACTACCAAAATTCTGAAACTCTTCACCTCTCTTGATTTAAAAATCTAAATTTTCGTATATACTCCCATTTTCAAAATTCTCTGTAAAGACGTTAATAGCCTGTGACGCTGAATGTCTCAAAATATACTAACGAACTAACCAACACTTCCTTGTCCTTCTCACGTATATGCACGCTCCTCTGATTCAGCTAGTTTTGTCATTATTCTCTCCCCTTTCGAATTTATGTCGAGTTTTGTTTCAAGCAAAAAGTCCGATTGAACCAAGAGTATTTTTTCTTGTCAATATTTTTTAGAGTCTGGACTCTGGATCCAAGCGACTTTTTTTCCAGTGACATCGATCAATCATACAGATTTTTTGCGATTCTTTGTATTGAAACACCGTGGTTAAAAACGGGACGAAGAGAGCTCAGAATGTAGTTAAAAAGATTCCCTGGAAAGCTGATTTCAATCGCTGATTAAAAGAATTTGATCCGTCCAGCTTGAAATCCCTCGAGTTGGAAGCTGAAATTCCTGGGAAGTTTTCGCGGGAAAGTAGGGAATCGTGTTCCGTAGTGCAACACAGTGATTGAAATTGCTCCCGGGCTCCGGACTTAAGATGTCGGTCCTCTGGCGTAAGGGCGTATCTCTATCACAACATGAGCCTTGGAAAACGTAGGGTTATACGGGGAGCAGGGCTCACCTGGAAAATGAGATACGCCCTTACGTCGGAGGAGCGACGAAGAGAGGGATTTCCCTGAATTGAAAAAATAAAAGTTTCCGATCCTTCTTGAATTCTCTGACGCTGCGTTGCAAAAATTCGCGCTGTTTATTCCCGTCATCTTTAAACTTGATTTATTTAAATATCAGGAGAAAAAGAACGCAAACATGGGTAATAAAACAATTTTTTTTTTTAAAATAAAAAACGCACCACTTTCACTGTAAATATTACAATGTGCATGAAAAAAATGACTAAAATATTTATGGTAACTGTGGTGTTTTTTTTTTTCCCCCAAAGAGATTGATTTATTACATATGTTTGTACTTTCACTGTGTGTTACATAACAATTTCCGATCCGTGTGGAATTGTCTGACGCTGCGTTGCAAAAATGCACGCTGTTTATTCCCTTCATTTTTAAACTTTATGTATTTAAATATCAGAGAAAAAGAACGCAAAAATGGGTAAAAATAAAAATGGCTAAAAAAGCTCACCATTTTCACTGTAAACATTACAATCTACACGAAATAAAGGACTAAAGTATGTATAGCGAAAATGGTGATTTATTTTTTTATTTTTTTTAAAGAGATTCATTTATTACATATATGAATGTACTTTCAAAGTTGTTTTAAAATTAAATATTACAACATTCAGTGGCGTGGCGTGGCGAGCTTTGCGATATATCGATTGATGCCATTTAAACCTATGGAAAAGGATCGATAAACAGGGTGTTCGCAGCAAACACCGTCATAATCGATTCTTTACCATAGCTGCAAAAGAGGAAATATCGACAATCGATCATTCACGCCTGAGCCACTGACAACATTGATAGATTACTATGTGAACGAGACTATTTTTTCTCAACATACGATAATCGAACACTTTATCAAACTTATTCTCCATTTAAATCCATCATAGGAAATCGATTCTTGTAAAAAGGCCTGCTTCGATCAAAATCGATTTTAAAGCATGCATTAATGAACATCCCTATTGTTAGTATAACATTTTGCGATAAATCAACACCTGGTCGTCGATTGAGATTTGATAATCGGCTCCAGGCGAGAATAGCGAGTGACACCTCATAAACCCGAAACGCCAAGTCTAATCAACCCCCGCGTGAACGAGCACTCAAACCGGGAGACAAGACTGAATCGCACGCGTTTACAACCCGAACAATACGGGTTTGAGTTATTGATTCCGAAAGAGGTTATGGCAAATGCAATCTGCTGCATAATTGCACCGTTCCCGCCAGATAATGACCTTAAATTGCCAATTTCCCGAACGGTGGTAAAAACAGCATACCTCCGATGTAAAACTTACGGGGATCCGTGATTCTTGCTCCTGTGAGGCGAGTTTATAGCGCGAGAAGTGGCAACAACGTCGCATTACCGTGGCTCAGTCGGTGAACGGCTGTCCGAGCTGGAAAATTAATTGATGTTTCATCGCTGCGTCGCCGAATCGAAAAAAAAAGAAAACTCGCCCGCAGTACTGCCGCGCTAAGGAAAAACACCGTATGAGCATTTGAATGTTGCCAAATTGCCCCTCGGAAAATATTAATTTCTGAAGACAGTTATGCGTGTTTTGCTGTGAAATTTTCAGAAACTTTAGATTAAATGACGAATAAAATTCTTCGCAAAAATTGGAGGGCAAATGTTTACAAATAATCCCGAAAATTCGAGATTTTTCGAAGGAGATTTGGCAACGCCTGAAGGCTCGTAGGGCGTTCTTCCTTAGCACGGCGAGCATCGGGGGAAATCAAGCGAGTTTTAGCCTGCAACAACGCTCATTCGGTGGAAACCGTTTAATCCTGTTGATATTAAGGGGAACGGGCGAGGACGCTGTACCCTTGATGATATTTTTTTCTTGAAAGACGCGTGTTTTTCTGCGTGGAAATATCGGTTATTTTTAGTGTTTTATTTTGAGACTTCATGTTTGTGAAACTGGTGTGAGGCAGTGACGGGATTGGCGCCTGTCACAGCAACATTATTTGATGGATAAATCTCGTGGCTTTGGACGAGCAATATAAAAAGAGAAAAAACCAAGCTCATCCTTAGGCCCTTTTCGTTGTCTCCCGTACAAAAAAACGTAACTCCATTCCAATGTTGTCAAATTTCCTCTTGCTAATTGCATTTTTAGCAGAATGATCATGGGCAATTCACAATGAAAATCTCACTGATTTTCTCCTGATCTCCAACAAAAATCAGAACAATGTTTGACAAAATTTGGTACATTCTTGTCAAAAATCGATTTTTTTGTGCCAGTTTTGCAACCTTAGAATTAAGTTACGTTCCTTTGTCTGGAAAACGATGTTCTGTCTACTTTGGTTTGATAGAGATCAACTTCGAGATTTTAAGCACACATTTTGTTTTAGATGCTTCAAAATTATCACATCTCTTTTTCTTTTTTTTTTTTTAGAGAATTTTGTTACTAAGCGTTTTTGAATGACATTATAATAAAATATACGTAATATCGAAAGTATGAAGAACAATCACGTGAAGTTTTGTGCAAAAGCAATATAAGCGGTATTCCATGAGAAAAGTGAGCTAATAAAAAAACTAAATTTAAGCTTCGTTGCTGTGAAAGCTACATACTCGATATGGTCACAGTAAAACACCGTCATCTGGCTCTTTTTTGACATCGGAGCTACGTTTCTAGGAAATGTTTTGACTGGAAATCTCTGCAAACTACAGGATATAACGGTTCATTTTATCGTGGATGTTTCTGTTTCAGTCCTACATCGAGACACAGAGTGGTGGAAATGGATTTAAAAAGCAATTGCTTGCAACAAAAGAGCGCTTTAGATTCATATCCAACTGGGAGCCTTAATTTAATTTAGTTGTTTTTCAAATGAAAGCCAGCTACACTCTGCAACCTGATGAAATGTGTTAAATTCTGTTTATTAGGCGACACACTGATGCACAACAATAGAGCCAAATATACGTGCGAATCTAAATATTCCTAATTACAAATTAATATTTTTGACTGATACTTAGTAAATATAACGATGCGATAACAAAATAATTTTGCTTTAAAGTGCATGGGTGGGAGTGCAGTTTTTACTGTGTAGTAACAGCCAAGAACAAATTTATTTTTAGGATATTAGTATTTAGAAGAATTTAAACACCAAAAGTTGGAATCGCTGAAAAACGAAATTACTAAATCAGGGAATCAATCAAGTCTACAATTATAAATAAATAAATAAAAAAAAAAAAAAAAAAAAAAAAAAAAAAAAAATGTGTGGATCATACATTAATCGGCAAGGACCATTTTTTCTTCTTAAGAAATCATTTTCAGCTTAATTTTATAATGTACCATTCATTTCATTTATTAATAAAACTACCATTGCGTCTGATTTTTTAGGTGCGTTTAACTCAAATAATGAAAAAGAAGACTTGCAGCACAAAACGCCTACGCCTACACTCATCACAATTTACAGCAAGAAATGTTTTGCATCAACTTGGCACCGACAGAGGAGAACTTGCACAATAGCGTAGCAAGGATAATTTGCATGATGTATGGTTATATAAGCTCCTAAGGCTTGTATATTTCTAGCTGGTTATTACTTCCTTTTTGATCTGATGTCAATTATAGTGCCGCCCTGACTAATGACAGTTTCAAACATCATTTTTATGGAGCTCAACTCAGGTGAAAAATTCCTTTAACGTCAGTCTTCACTGATTGGTCAAATTACAATGGTCGTCTCCACTGAGGCATGCTTTTACTTTCAAAGTGGACGGATACGGTCTCAATCATTGACGTTTTAGTTTCGTTCATTTGGAAGTAATTCTATCAAACGGAACTATGTGCATTATGACGTGAGCCCTGTTATGACGGCTCATGTCTTATTGCACATAGTTCCGTTTGGCAGAAATACGTCCATTTGTGATCCTAAGAGCTATGTTTCTGTTTGAGTTATTGCGGAGCGCGTTCTCTTCTTGAAAACTGCATTAAAATTCTTTTCTGATGCGCCTCTTCTTTAAAATGATGTTCTACTCTACAAAGGGAGATGACCAGACCCTTATGTGTGCCCCTATTCGAAACCCTGATTTTTATAAAAGCTGTAGGCTCAGGAACTGCAGTGTCAGCGATGAAACGCTCGAGTAAGGAGTAAGATTTTTTTTTGAGTTCAAACTTTGTACACGATTTTCAGGATATTCCATCAGAAACCCTGTCTTGCCGATGCGGAAGCAAGACTTTTCCTCGTGAAAGCGTCTCAAAACTTGAGCTACACATCTTTTGGCGCGTATACGTAGTATACCGCCTTTGCGATCGTTTCGACCCCCCCCCCCCCCCCCCTCGATACAATAACCGAGTCCCCTAGTTCCTTACCGAAAAGTGACTACCGCGAACTTCTGAGATTTTCCAAAGCGTGTAAAAAGTTTACTAATCCGTCAATAATAATGATTAAAATTTGTTTCTCATTCTGGGGCTCGCTAGTTTATGTGTAATGAATACCAAGAGTCTACGTTTCTTGGTTTTTTTTAAAAAAACCTTAGAATGGGGCGCGCTGATTTAAAATATGCATATATAAGCGGAAGCAAGCGAACTGATTCGAGGATGGCTGACCAGTTCGGCACTCCTTGAATGAGAATTTCACTCACTCCGTTTTGTTCACAACGTTGCTTTGACATATCTCCACAACACTGTTATCCTTTTCAAAAGTTGGTACTCCTTGCTCTGATAGCCGGGGCCACCAGGATAGTGGTAAGTGCAATCTGTGATGAGCCTCGAGACTCATTAGACCATTTGCTAAACGTGGCTCATACAGGAGTCCACTAAGCCCTCTCGTCCCCACGCTCCTGATCACTGCGTCGGCGTCACGAAGAACAATGGGCCTTGGGTCCCAACGCGGCCGATACCCGTACCCCAATTACTCACGCTTCATTAACCATTTCACCGTCACGCTAGGATTCATCCAATTTTCAAAAAAAATTGTTTCGCATGTATTTAGCAATTTTTTCCTTACTCTCCGTTAAAACACAAATAAAAAGAGACCTCATTCATAAAAATCGGCCGAATAGAAGAGAAGTTACAGTAATCGAAATCCGAAGAAATCAACAAAACCTCGACTCCTCGATACGAAAAATAAAATGAAGGGGAAAAAAGAAAGTATAAATTACAATTAAATATAATTGACCTCAAAATTTGACAAACAATTCATTTATATACCTAACGCTGAAAAACTGGGAGAAATTACAAAAAATTTGCCTCTTGCAAGGGGCTTCTTTGTAAGAATTTTGACCTGAAGACAACGGTCGAATAACAGCAGTACTCCATACAATACACGGTGTGCCTGAACGAGTTAAACATTTTTCATACGTCCAAATCGAAAAATCTTTATATTTTTAACTACAATGTTTCTTGAATCGTTTAAGCAAAAAAAAAAAAAAAAAAAAAAAAATTCCGTCGAGATTCTGGAACGCAAAGGCGCTTTAAAAGTATTCTGGGGCTATAATAGCTAAATCACCGGTAGTAAATTCGTTATATTATTAAAAAGAAATTGACTCCATAGTTTAATTCCTTAGTTTCTTGAATACGATTATTTTAAGCACTTAAACATTTATACCACCAATTTTAGCCATGGGGTGATTTCCTGAGAGCCGATAATATCACGAATTTCTCATAGAACCCCTCAACAGTGGCTTGCTTTTTTGGCAGCCGATTCGGCCATCGAACCGGAGTTTAAATGGAAGCTGATAATAACCCAAAGCTCTGAGAAAAATTTTGAGATGAGTATAAGAACGGTTTGTTGTAAGTAGCGAGGAGAGGCGGGCAAAGCGGCTAAAATCCTATCTAATTTTTACAGTTTTTTCTGTTGAATTAATGTTGCCGCGGGCTTCTGACTGTCCACACATAGTTCTGTTCAGCATATCGATACATAAGTATTTACATTTTACATACGTAGAATTTAATTTTCACGTCGGGGAGTTGACATATTTTGATTTTTTCGATTTTATACGGAAAATTGATGGTTTTTCGGGATTGAAATTATTATTGTTTCATGAAAAATAAATGCACCCAAAATGACTATAGCATATTGATTCTTACACATTTGCACTCACAAAATTGGTTGGTAAATTCAACGAGTGGGTGCATCGACCTGGTATATCAAGTTTCTGCAATTTTTTACGGCAAATCAGTAGATTTTCGGGATGTAGATTGCTTACTTTCAATTCATGAATGAATAAAGCAACGACATGGTTGAACTTCTTTGCATGGAAAGACGTTTAAAATAACAAAATCAAGACGTATTTAATGCAATTGCATTTATATCGAGTCAATTTCTTTTCAATAATATAACGGGATTTTTACTACCGGTGATTTGGGTATTTTAGCCCCAAAATACCTTTAAATCGACTTTATCTTCTAGGAGTTCGACAGAATTTTTCCTTTCTTCGCTTAAATTATTCCGTAGCACTTTTCTTCAAGAATCTGATAAGATTTTGCTTGAGGCAGATCAAAAAACTTAAATTCGATCGAATAGCTTTCTACTTTCACAATACACGGTCTCGTCAAGGTGCGTCTTTGACCTCGCAGTGTTGGATCGTGAATTCTCTTTTTATGCTGTTTGCCTATTTTGAAATCTCTGTAAATGAAAACTAAAGGGGTTGATATGTGCGAGTTAATGACGCGCCTTATCAACACATTGTGTTGGAGTTCACTGCTTGTTTTTTATTGTTTACTCTTAAACTCCAATTAAACTCTCAAGAAGTCAATATTTGGAGTCTTCGGATCGCTTGCTGTACTTCATGGTGCAGAAATAAGCATTTAAAGTAGAATGGATCGGTTGCAAGCAAGAGATACAGCCAATTGAATATACTTTCTTAGGGTAAATTCACTTAAAAAAAAAAAAAAAAAAAAAAAAAAAAAAAAAAACGAACACCTTAAAAATCTATTCTTTACCATTGCTTCAAATGAGAAATTATCGATAAATCGATAATTCACGCCTCGCCACTGTATGGCACGTGAATTCCAAGTATACATAAAGAAGAACGGACCATTTCACTATCCAGCAATACTGTCTTGATTGTCATTTGAGAGCTTAGCCCATCTATGAGGATTTTGCAATTTGGAAATAAAAATTCTGGCTCATCTGAAAAAGCACTTATGTGCATGGGGAAACTAATGACACATGCGTTGTTTTTAAATCGGGCTAGAATTTATAGTTCCAAATTGCAAAATGTAGTCCATTTGAAAATCACGGTATTGTATTATTTTTACTAGAATGTTATCTTCCTTGAAAAAAGCTTCCATAAAAATTACCTCTATCAACGAAGATACCAATTATGGTGAAAATCAACCTGAGAGAATTTTCTTTCACGATTCTAGACTTGGAATACGTTTCTGTAAATGAAATAACTGCACATTCCAATTTTAAACAAAAGCCACTTGAATAAAGAGCTTTCGCCATTTCAAGCTTTTTTTTATGTGCCAACTACAATGATTAAGGTCATCTTAAACACTTGAAAGACCTTGAGGAGCAGCCTGCCATAGCGTCAGATAATTAACATAAGGATTCATTCGGTTTTGTGCTCTGCGTGGAAAATCCTTTAAAAATACAGAAATGAGGAGTGAGTGATGGGAAAATAAAAACGTCATTCGAAAAGCTCTTAAAGTTCTTTTCAAACATTTCCGGCTGAGAACCTAATTAAAGCGAAGAGATGGTGCAGCGCACAGTGGGAGACCATTAGCCTTTTTAAAACTTTCTTTTGTTTAAAAGCTAAACCTTGTTATATTTAAGGAAACTTTTTTCTCGGAAAAATGGGTTTAGGTTACTTTTCTGTACCTTTCAAATACGGAATTGATTAGATTACTATAATTTTATGTCTCGTAGAAGCAATACTGAACTGCATATTCTGGATTTTCTTGTTCTCTTCATTTTCTTTCTTGTTTCTTTGTCTTCCTGGTAGAATAGGTTGTGAGACACTAAAATTTTCGAAAATATAATTCTTAGCACTGGTTCCTCTTGATATCTATGCATTACAGCATTCACCTTCCCCACTGATAAAATAAATATGGCCATTCTCTAACTAATGTATCAAACGCAATTTAGAATTGTGAGTTATGGCCATGTTGTGGAAAATAAGTGCGTGAACATTTAATTTTTATTTAAAATGAAATGACAAGTCTTGCCTTAAACGCTTGTTACATGCGTGTAAGGTATGACTTCTTATTTCATTTTAATTATCTGCTAAAAACACGCAACACGATCAAGTCCACGTATTGAATTGTTGCTGATTTTTCTCAAATTAATATTCAATTTTCAGAAAATCGATAAATATTTTAGGCTTAATTTCTCAGATTTTTTTCCTGCATTAAAGTGCTAACAAAACTGTTCGTAAATAATAGAGGACAGGTATCTCAAGTTTTCTTGTAAGCTAATGATCAATCAGAAAAAAAGGTGACGCGACGTTAAATTTGCTTTTCTTCTCAGCTCCGTAGCATAGACATCATAGCTCACCTTGGCATGCGACGTGAGAATTCTTTCAACTCCTGCATGCAACTATTCGAGCTCAACGACTGTTCTGGTTGCATACACGAACAATTGAAGGCGTTTTCGTTTGCCCACGGGAGCGCGCAGCTCAGAAACTTTAGTTTGTGGTGGTGTCTTCAGCCATGTATCCACGAGATCTCTATAATATGTTAAGGGCATGCCCGCTGACTACAATGCGGCCCGACCTCCAGAGGATGCTTGCCCGGGTCTTACTTTAGTACATTCGGTAGTCTGAGGGTCCTCTGACGTGAGGACGTACTTCAATTTTCACCTGAGCCCTATTCTCCGTGTAACTATATGCTTATTGGGGCCCATAAGAAAATCGATTCCCATACTTTAGAGGAGCGACGAATTATCTATAGATGACCGTAGAGTACCTGTATAGGGAGAGTACCGACGGATCGGTTCATGGAGGGCTTAGGGCCCAAAAGTGCAGCCACCCTTCTAACCAACTTCTAACGCACAAAATTTCACTGCCAGTCTGCAGATTCCAATTCTAACCAGGTTTGCCAAGAATGTACAGAAATGAGCGTTCTTCCGCGAAATTGAGTAAATTTATGCAAAAACCGAGTCAAACACGTGCTTAATAAAGGACGGTTCGTAACAATAGTATCAGTAAATCGCATGGATTATTGAAATTCATAGGTTGGCTGCCCTTTTGGGCCCTAACTTTATTCGCGGAGGCATCGGTGAAGGCCTGATGGACTTTCGGAGTTTCAGATCTGTCGGTACTCTCCCTATACAGGTACTCTAGATGACCGTAAACATTTCATTAAGAAATGATGAAATAATGAAACGAATGATGAAAAATGATGCAGATTTCCATTGAAAAACTAAAATTAAAATACATATTGTTCACAATTTTATCACTTATTTATCTTTTATCACTTTTTTCATTTTATGGGGGGGGGGGGACTTGGAACATATTTTTGAAATTTTTAGTGAGCAAGGTTATTTTGATGTTATCGTCTGTCGATAGTCAAAAAAATCTTGAAATTTAGCCCACTTTATCTCTACAACCAACAATGGCATAAAATGATAATTTTGGGAGTTAGGGAGGTTATGTGCATATAGATGGCTAATGTTTGATACGCGTCTCTCCGATTCTGACGTTTTCAATTTTTACTGATGTTTAATCTTTTATGGGAAGACTATTTTTTTTTCTTTAAATGCTCTCTTCTTTAATACAAAATAATTCACAGATTATAATTTACAGAAAATACTCTGCTTGGTTTTCTTGTAAAAAATAAAACGTAAGTGAAGATTTTGAATATTACATTGAAGATACGCATTATGGGAGTCCGGTTGGGCTGCCCTCTCTCGCCTAAGCACACGAAAACGCCTTCAATTTGTTGTGTATGCAACACGGACATCCGTCGAGTTCAAATAGTTGCATCCATGGGTTGAAAAAATCAATGCATTTACAAGGATAATTATGAACATCTCCGAATGCAGCCACCGCTTTGTGATTGCTTCCGAGTACATAGAATGACATGCTTCCTGCACAAACATGTGCGATTCGGGAAGAGAAACATGAATGTGTGACCACTTTGCGACTGAGAAGACGGTCGGTTATCTGCCGAAAGTCATACGCCGCGTTAATGAGAAACGGAGAGATAATAAAAGCGGGAATCGTCGGCATGAGATGGAGCCGTTGTAATCCGTTAATAGGCCTTAAAAACTGTGTAATTAAAAGTCCACCAGGCCCGCTGCGCTCAAGAGGCAACGGATGTTTCGCCAAGAACCCCCCAAGCCACCGCTCACCGGTTCAGTTTAGAGTAATCATAATTCTCGCCTCTTCCAAGGAAACAGAGAATCAACTCACTGCTAAATGGGTCTGATGCAAGCTTCAGCTAGAACAAAAATTTCAGTTAAGGCGATTCAATGGACACCATATTTTGTGTCAGAACGGCATGCGATATACCGCATCAATTGGTTCCATTTTTTTAGCTACTCGTCAATTTTCTTGAATTTTGAGATTGCAATTCTGTTGTCAGGAGTCTTAAGCACTCACTTACCAATTTTAACAAAGAAATTCAACGTAATAAAGGCGTGGTTTTTTTTAATATCGCATTCGAGTGCAGTTTCGATATCAGTATCGAATGCGATGTTTTCTATCTAAAAAAATCCACGCCTTTATTAAATATGAATTTCTTTGTTAAAATTGGTAAGTGAGGGCTTCAGTCTCCTGAAAAAAGAATTGCGATCTCAAAATTGGAGAAAAATGACGAGTAGCTGAAAAAATGGAACCAATTGATGCGATATATCGCATGCCGCTCTGACACAAAATATGGCGTCCATCGACTCACCCTAATTCTTATATATAATGGCTTAAAATTTGCGATTTGCGCATCGGAAAAGTCTGAAATACGCTCCTATTTTTACAATCTGCCCATAAAGTATGCAATTCTAAACGACCCTTGGGCACAGGTAAACATTTCGTAAGGAGTCGTTCCATCGAACACTTGCGCATTAGGATGTTACGCTATATTCAACATGGCCGACGCCAACCCGGCAAAACACACGTGATGGGACGGGATTTTATTAACTGGCATGTTTATTTACATTTCCCTTGCGTTGATGAAGACCATATCGACGGTGTAAGTCGGCAATCCTATAACTCGGTTTACGACGTCGCGCCGTAGTATCGTTTTTGAAGCGGAAAGCTTAAAAAAACGCATATTTCTCACGCAGATTGCAAAAAAAGGAGTGAATTACAGACCTTCTTAATGCGCTCATTGAAATTTTTAAGCCATTTTCTATTAGTTATGACTCTTCATCTTGTTCTTGCTGAAGTTAGCAACAGGCTAATCTTATTCGAAAGCCGCGGCGACAGGAAAAGTGCTGGCACAGTATAATCCCGTTTAAAATGAGATTGGATCTCTAATGACACTGAATCGGTTTTCTAAGCTAAAATTTGACTCAACAAAAATGGTGTTCTATTTTTCTTAATATCTTCAGAAAATTTTTAACAAAATATTAAATATAGATGCCCCGCTGGTGACATCTATTAAATCGCGTTCGATAAATCAAAATTGTATATCAATTTATCACGATTTTTTCTTCGATAATGTTGTGATTAAATTTGTGTCGATAAAAATCGATACGTCGAAGGCAAACAGTCATATCAGGCATTTTGTCAAATGCCTAGGCAAACAGTCAAATACTCTTGCTTGGATTGAAATTTTGAGTTTTTACCCTAATTTTAGACATACTGATTCTTTGCTCCTGTTAAAAATAAGTATCTGTAACAATATGCAGCATACAAGAGTGTTTTAATCGATTTTAAGATTCTGAATGCACATTTATCATTAAATTTTCAGCACGACATAAAACATGGAATTTTTAAAATTGTAACATTTAAACTTACTAAAGGCATGTAAAAAGGGAGGAACAAGCACAGTTGTGGATGTGAAGAGTTATTCATCGCAAAGTATTGAAAACCTTTGAACTCGTCACCATAAATTTACAGAGTCCCGTAAACTGTCAAAATTTGACTACCGGCGTAGACATTTGATAAAACACCTGATTTGACTAATTGTCTTCGTCAGATACATTCTTCGATCAAATCGCAATACTTATCGCGACCTTAAGCTACTTGGAGTGCAGCCTTTCAACTCACTGGAAAAAAAGCATATTGGATTAGTCTAGAATCCAGACTCTTAAAAACATCAAGAAGAAAAAATACTCTCGATTCAATCGGATTTTTGCTTAAATCAAGAACCAAGCCTCTTAATTTGAGCGGATTTTCTTTTGATCTAAGCTTAAATCTGATTGAATCAAGAGGATTTTTTCTTTTTAATGTTTTCAAGAGTCTGGACTCTAGATCCAATGTGTTTTTTTTTTTCAGTGCTCGAAGGAACTGACTCAAGGAGGCCTTCATTCATTTCTAACTCATGCTTTCCAAGCCGAGTACTTGAACGTCCAGCCACTGAGCGGAGCTTTAATGAGCTTTGAGGCAGCTGGCAAGGAGCCGGAGGCTTGTTTACGACGCTTCCGTTTTTAATCGTCGCTATTCAAAAACAGGCGTAAAAGACGACGATAGAGACGTTATGACACGTCATCGTGGGCCGAGAGCCGCTCTCGTTTTATGAAGGAGTAATGATAGTGTACTTGCACTTTACGGACCAGCATGCTCATTTTTACCACATTACTCGGTTCCACCTCGGCGATTCTGTTGATCTTCGTTGTTGGAGATACGAGAAATAAAAGGAAAAAACGCATATCGATGGTGAAACTACAGACTACGTATCTCGTTTGTGCTGGTGTTTAAAAATCTCCGCTCTCATTTTATTTTTTTGACGGAGAAAAAATCAATGTCATTTCTTGAAATTTTCACAGAGTTTTTTTCGCATAGAGAAGGAAAAACAAGAGAGTTTTCAAAAATTGTCATTGAGGTGTTTTCCATTTAAAAAGTAAAGTATGACAGGAAGTCTACAACGCCGCAAAGCGAGATACGTGGTCTGGTAGTTTCACTGTCAATATGCCCTATGCAGATTGTGAAGTTAGGAGTATACTGCCCTGCTAAAGAGGAACGTCGTATGAGCCCCCAGGCGTTGCCAAATTTCCTTTGGCAAATCAATAATTTTCAGGATAATTTTTGAATATTTTTCTGCAAATTTCTCAGATTGATTCGATCTAAAAAGTCTGAAAATTTCAAGGAAATATATTCACAATTTTCCTCAAAAATAAACATTCTATCCAATGAAATTTGGCAACTCTCGAATTTTCATACGGCGTTCTCCCTTAGCATGGCAGTATACTTCAGACTTTTTTGATAAGCTCATCGTGATTTTTGAGTCATTCAAAGTGAAAAAATAAGTCTTCTCCTCGCTCTTGCTGAAAATTGCAACAAGCTCATTCGTTACCTTTTGCTGATATTTAAACTTTAATATGAAGGCGTGTTAATAAATACTTCTACTTACCGGTGTAAATTTTTGAGACGATCAGGACAACAGAATTGATTTTGGCAAATGTATTAATGAAATTTAAATTTTGCTAGTTTTTCCGCGCTGGTATTCTTTCGTATTATATCCAAGCACTATGGTAGAAAAAGTGGATTCAAACCTAGAAAAAATCAATCACAAAACAACTGTGTTTAATGAACAATACATGTTTAATAATCATCAGGTAAGAAAAGTCGCACAGTATTTCATACACTAAAGAATACGCAATAATGTTAAATTGTATCGCATTTTCAAATGTTTTTAATCGATGTTATGCTTCATCGCAAGCATAAGTCCTTCCTTGGCCGTATAACGGTAAGAAGTCAAGCTGGATTTATTGAAATGGTGGTTCATGCCAAGAATTGGTAACGAACACCTTGATGATCGATTCTTCACCAAAGCCTCAAATGAAGAGATATATCGATAATCGATCATTGACGCCTCGCCACCGGTCTTCTACCCTTCGAAAGTAATAGAGAATTTGCAGGTGTCTTAAATTCTGTGAATTTCATCTTGATACTAATAAGAAAACTGAGTACGAGGATACCCTTGGTTTCAAAATTGGACAAGTATTAGAGAAAATATGACAAAATATCCTAATTTGCTAAAATACATGTGTTTAAATGGTAAGCGCCACCAGATGACGTCGTAGGCGGCGTATTTTCTCACTTTTCAATCTATTTTTCTCCAATTTCCCATGCCAGAAAAAAATTATGAAAAATACTGTGATCTCAGCTCATTAGGAACTCTCAGATGAAGCAATACAATTGTTGTGTGCAAATTCTCCATTTTCACAAAGCTGCTGCGCTAAGGACGAACGTCATATATTCACAGTTGATTATTGCCGGTTTCTCCACTATAATTTACTCATTTTTGCGGAGAGTTATAAGAATATTTTTTCCTGAATTTTCCATAAAGGATATTCTGGATCCTGGAAGCTCCTCTCTGAAAAATTCAAAGAGTAATGCCGGAGCTTATTTGACAATATTCGAATGCTCACATGGCGCTTTATCGAATTGATCGTTTATCGAATGACCCTGATCGATAAATCCCTATCTTAGTAATGCTTTATATCGATCATTGGCGTTCGAAATCGATTCAACAATCGAACCACTGCGCAGATTAACTTTAAATGTAGC
Organism: Bemisia tabaci; assembly: GCF_918797505.1. Lineage (NCBI taxonomy): Eukaryota > Metazoa > Arthropoda > Insecta > Hemiptera > Aleyrodidae > Bemisia > Bemisia tabaci. Next base: position 25,553,258 of record NC_092801.1, on the reverse strand, counting down.
AACAAGTGCGAGGAAGCGGCTGTAAGCCACTTGTGCAAAACGTCTGAAATATAGATCGACGATGTTCAACAGATTTCCCCACGAGGAAACGCTGATTGCGCTTCCCCTCCCCCCTCTCTTGTTGCACCACCCACCCACCTTTGCCGCCTATTCACCCCCCCCCCCCCTACCATTCATCGCCTAATCCGATTTGTCTCGCCGGTAGAAGGTTGAGTAGGAAGTCGTTTGATGAAGTCGATGGCTTCTGCCGGAACGGAAACATAACCTCAATCTCGAGAGGCGTTTGTTTGGTTTCTGTTATTAAAGATTCGTCACTAAGAATCTAAGTGATAAAGTTGGTGGTCAACGGTATTTTTTGCCCGATAGTAGTTGATGAGTAACAGGAATTCAAATAAAATGCGCCTAATGACAATTGATTAATGTCGGGAAGAGTTATTTGCTTGGCGAGTTCAAGCAGATTAGGTTAGGATTTCTGAACCAATTGCATAACTCTTTAGTTTTTAGTCAATATTAGGATGGATAAAATGTCACCGCGGGGTGTTTGAAATACATCGTGAACGATACATTAAGGATACGCATATGAAGTGGCGGGTCCGGTTACTCTGTGCGCTCAGCGTAGGCGCGCGAAAACGCCTTCAATTTTTCGTGTATGCGACACGGACATCCGTCGAGCTCGAATAGTTTTATCAAGGCGTTGAAAGAATTGATACATTATTAGAGATATGCACATTCATCGAATGCAGCTTTTGACTCATGGTTGGCTCCAGGTTCAGTTTATATTTCCGTATTAACTCTTAAATTTTATAAGTAAGTTCACAAATCTTTAACCGCTAGAAATTGTATAATCAGTAGCAGTTTTGGATCAAGTCGTATTCTTTAGATTTTATCTGATCGTCTTGTTTTAAATGTTTTAGAAAAATACCGCTATATTTTCCGCGCGCTACTTCCTTTTGGAAGTTTTGATGATACACGGTGTCGGAAACGGCGATGGAGATAATACATTCATCTTCACTAGCTAATATTTCCAAAAATCATAGAAATTTGTGAAAAAATATGACTAAAACTGTAAAATTGAGCAGTCAGGGAGCAACATATAGGCAACGTGCGAATCCACGTATCTCCGTTTGCAACGTTGCAAAATTTCTGTCATGAACTTTATTTTTTCATTGAAATAATATAGTCAAAATAATTTTTTGAAAACTTCCATTGAAGTATCTCCTTCAGCAGAATATTCCGCAGAAATTTCAAGTTACATGGTTGACTTGTTTATCTTCGAAAAAACAAAATAGGAGCAGAGATTTTGAAACACCAAGGTCTCGCACTTTAGCCATAGATGTGACTAATCCAAATAAACAGAAATCGAATTATTGCATGCGGAGGAGAAAATGCTCGGGATGCTTTGCAGGAACGTTTTGTTAAAGATCACCAAGAAAAATGGAAAGTAATAACAGCTTCCTGGCTCGTTTTTTCACTGCAAAATTCGTATTAGCATCTGTTAAAGCACCGTGGTGGGTAATTGGAATAAATAAACAATAAAATATTTTGAGCCGTATGAAAAGACTAACTTGCGGCCGGGTTCGTATATTCAAATGTGATGGGCTCGAATAAATCAAATAGATTGAGCCTGGCGTTGCCAAATTTATCATTAAAAAGATACAACTTTTACCATAAGACATGTCTTAAGGGATTTGAACATTATTGGGTGTTCTCCCTCAAACATATTTTAGCATACAGTCAGCTCCTCTCGGTTAACAATAAGTAGTGACTTTAATCTTTTATTTTAATACTTCTTTAATTATTCATTACACCTCTTTAAGCCAATAGTGTCTCTGGTGTGATGTATGTTCCTTTTAACGGCAGTACGTAAAGTCTGGCTGGAGGCATTATTAAACGTAATTCTATAGGTTCAGCTTTGAGAATAATCAAGCTATGTAGTTGAAGGCCAGTGAAACTACTTTAATAACGATGAAATAATTTTAATCAGCATGGCTTTGGCAACACTTTTTGTTGCAAAATTCTAACTGAATATTTTGAAATAGGATAAGGGCATCGGGGTAATTTTATGGTTTATTTTTAGTCGAGGAACTGTCTCGTGACACAAGAGTCTTTAGTTCCCTTAGTCCCCCGATTTGGCATCAAAAAGCCCCAATAAAGCACAGCCATGGCGTTGCGAATTAATTTGCCGCAAAATATGCCCTTCGAAAAATAACATACGAAGTGAGAATTTTTAAACACCGCAATGAGATATGCGGTTTGGAAGTTCCACCGTCAAACTCTCGCCAGATCTGAAGTGCGAAGGAAGAACGAAAATTCGTGATTTGCCGAAGAAGATTTGGCAACGTTTTAAGGGCTAATACATCGTTTTTCCTTAGCACGGCAGTATTAGTCCCCGATTTGGCATCAAAAGGCCCCGATAAAGCACCGCCACACAATGGATCGAGTCAAAAGGAGAGGTCGGACAGAATTTGGAAACTTTAAACGCTTATAACTCCGTTTACACGAAACTTTGAGGTTCTGAAGGTGGCTTCATTGGTTTTCTCGTAAAATTTCCTGTCAGAGATACCCCTCAAAGTTTAAAATGTGACGAAATAAACATAAAAATTTGCGATTTCAGTAAATGAATGGACCACTAGACACGGTACGAATTTAAGCGATCTGATACATGTTTCTTAACCAGAATTTCACGTAGAAAACGATTCACACAACGAAAATTACTGAAACCAACTCCTAACGGAGATATTAACGTTTTTATTTCACATTAGTTACGAGGAATTTGAACTGCCCGCTCACAAGAAACTCAAAGCTCTACGTGAGTCAAATTGCACACTACAACGGTTTCAGCAAGCTTCTCAATCGAGCAATGTTCATTTCCCACCATGTGTTGTTCAAACTATTAGCAATTTGCGATAACTGAGCCAAAGCGTCAAGATTGAGGTTGCCAGATTTTATATCGCAGAGACTGTCATGATAGCGTTTAGCGCACGATGTGAATCACGTAGAGCATTGAGTTTTCATGAGCGGGTGGTTTGAATTCACGTATCAAGAATCATTAAATATCTACGTAAGGAGTTAATTTCGGTAATTTTCGTTGTGTGCATCGTGTTTTACGTAAAATTTTGGTTAAGAAACGTGTATCAGAATGCTGAAATTCGTACCTTGTCTAATGGTCCATTGGACGTATTTCTGCCAAACGGAACTATGTGCATTGTGACGTGAGCCCTGTTATGCACATATTCTTATGGGTCTCAGGGCTCATGTGTTAACGCACATAGTTCCGTTTGGCAGAAATACGTCCAATCCATGTCCGATCTCTCCAATTGACTCGATCCATTATGCGCCCTGGCGTTTCGAATAAATTTCCCGAAAAATATTCCCTAATTTTCCCAAAAACTCACGATTTGCCGAAGAAGATTTGGCAACGCCAGAGGGCTAATACATCGTTTTTCCTTAGCACGGGTGCATTAGTCCCTCGATTTGGCATCAAAAGGCCCCAATAAAGCACCGCCACGGCGTTACGAATAAATTTCCCGAAAAATATGCTCTGGAAACCAGCGAGTCGTGGGGTGCAGCACGGCCGGCAGTTTCCCGCCGAGATCGGGGGGCCGTCTGGCGTCGTCGGGGGAGTTATTCACGGCGGCGGGGCGCGCGGGCGGTGTGCACACGATTAACTCCTCGCCGGGAACATAGCTTCCTAACGTGCCGCCAGCGATTCTTTATGCGCAACAGAAACAGAATTACGGCTTCCGAGTCCTCGCCGCTTTTCCACCGGTAACGCTTCATCCTGTCCACAGTTCATGGACACCACGAACAAAAATCTTAAATTAGTGTGTTCAAACTATCCACGTTCGTGGACTCCACGAACACAAATTTAATTACAAATAACTGAGTAAATTTGGCACCGTGCATAAGCTTGTACAAGTTCCAAGTTTTTAAAAGTTCAAGTTTAAAAGTCTAAAGTTTTCTTCAAAAGTTGCAAGTCCTTATCATAAGTCATGAGTAAGCACAGCTTAGAGTAATTTGTGAAAACTTGGTTCGTGGACTCCACGAACACCTAAAGTAGATTTAAGGTGTTCGTGGATTCCACGAACACCCAGGAGTGTTCGTGGACTCCACGAACACATACTGAGTAGACAGCAAAGCAGACTTTTGATCACTTAGTAAGCCCATTATGAAATGGATGAGCCTCTCCTTATTCCAATAAGTTGTATAAGCTGATTGTAGGCCAAGCATATACTTTGGATTACCTCACATTTGATGTGATGCAATCAAAATCACCACTATATCAGTAGGTATGTAAACGCATGGTTGATGTAAAACTCAAAGAGACATAAGCCTATCCTATGGTAAGTAAACTAGATAGGTAACTCACTTGATTCTGGACCAGAAGTTTCCACTGAAAATTTACTTAACAAACCTGACTTTTGAGGCGATGAATGAAGTCGACAAATTCACAGGTCCAAATGAAGAATGCCTCAAACTTAACCTTGTTAAAGCTGCAGGATTCCATACTCAGACTTAAGTGACAAATAACGAAGATCTGCACTTATCAATATTTAGCTCAAACTTGGGGCTACAGAAAAAAAATCTCACTTGTTGATTTGAGGGTTTGAATCCGGCGACTAGATTAAAATATGTGTTATAGTTCGTCAGTAATCACTAGGTACCTTTATGATCACCCGCGCCGAATCTAACATTCAAGATATTACAGAGTGAAGATCCGTGAAACATGCTTAGAACTGATTTAGAGGTAAAATCGAACATAGTCGACAGCTAACAGAAGTGATACGCACCAGGGGGACGCGGGAGGGACATTAACTTACTAGAATCAATGCCTTCACTCAAGTAAATAACTAAGTTACTGGTTGGCAAGAGAGTGTGAATTACGAATTTATGAATGTATGATACGAAATCCGAGGCAGTTTTCACTTTCTCACTCTGCAAGAAGAAGAAACGAAACTGAAACTGATCAGGAATTAAACAATAAAGACATTCGGACATTTCTCAGAACTCAACGACGACCGCACCGCCAGCAGCTGGGACAAAGGTTTTTGCTTCCTGCTGAGATGCGGCAAACGACAAGCAACGTACACCAAGGAGTGTCACCTCTCAACTATCTCAACGTAAACACCGCGCTTTTGAAACTGATTTCTTCTTATCACTTGCTTATCACTCACTGCCATTGTATTTTTGTCTATATTTTTGTAATGTATATATTTTACATATTTTTCCTTTATATACATGAGCTACTTATTTGAATTTTCGTGAAGCTTCTGTTTGTGTCAAAACAGAATGCTTCCAAGGATGCAAGAAGTATCAGTGAGAATCTTAGCCAGGAAGATCATAGTACCATTCTGTTACACTACTATTACATACTTTACATTTTGCCATGTTACCCACCCATCATGATTTGTCTCTGGTTATGATGGCTAGATTAGTTCCTCTTTTCTTACCATTTCATACATGTTGCGCAATAGGTACCTGATAAAGTTCGAATTGAGAGCAGCAAATACTGATGCTTTCCTCATAAGCAAACTGGGTTTTCATCCAGTAATATTGATGCTGAACTACTGACACGATCTCAATATCATTAGACTTGATGTCGTGATGCAATTTTGACTCATTGTTCCTTAAAATTTCTAGAAACTTGTAAGCAACATCGCAGTATCATCATTTGAACGAATAGTTTGACAGAAATGCAATAAAGTGCATTACTTATAGTAGGAATATATGAATACATGACACCAAGGTGTTAAGAAAGATATCGACAGTGAAACTACCAAACCACGTATCTCGTTTGCGGTGTTTAAAAATCTACGCTCACATTTTATTTTTTTGAAGTAGACCAAATCACTATCATTCCTTGAAATTTTCACAGAATTTTCTCCGCACGAAGAGTAAAAAGGACAGAAATTTTCAAGACTGGACGTTGAGTAGGTTTTCATTTAAAAAATAAAGTATGACAGGAAGTCTGCGACGTCGCAAACCGGGATACGTGGTTTGGTAGTTTCACCGTCGATATTTATTAAATTATAGCTGAAGCTTTTCGATCCTTGCAATCATTATCAATGCTAGGTGCATTGTGGAAAAAATGACTTGGGTGTAGTTTTGCATTAAACAAGAGCCTTAAATTTTTCTCTGTCAAAATATTTTTAACGTTGCAAAAAATCCTCAAACTTGGTCCTCATCATTGTAGAGGAATAAACCTTTGAATCTAATTCCTACGGTTCAAGATTGGTGCATCTACATTACCTAAATACTTAGTCCATGTGTAATTGAGTTCCGCAGAAAAGGACCTAAAGTTTGAATCGTATATTCATGGAGGTATTTAGAAGGGGAACAGAAAATAGGTAAAGCCCAATTCACACTATCAAAATTTTCATCCAACATAATTGGACGTAAAAAAAAAAAAAGGAAAGGAAAGTTAAAAGTAGGATGGAAAGTTGAACGCGATAAAAATTTCATTCGATTACTTTCCGTCCAACTTTCCATCCAATTGGAGGCGCCACGTTGAATGTGACATCACATTCAAGCTTCTGTTCTGTTTTTCATCAAATTGTCTTTTATCGCATCAGTATCACACTATCCAACTTTTCGTCCAATTAGATAATGTTGGATAAAAAGACTGATAGTGTATGTGAATTGGGCTTAGAGTGATAACTTTGGTCATTGTTTTTGATAATTGAAAATTGTGTACTTTCACCTTGAGCCTCATTTTCCTTGATTATTGTTACCTATACATCACATTTCTATCTACATTCCCATCACGAAACATGATGGCATGCTAGAATCAAAGCATGAGTATTTCAATAGCTACCTTTAAAATCAGTCAAGTCGACCAAGTGATAAGTAAGTAACATCTGCTTGAAAGCATTGGCAGGAGCAAGTACTACCTACTTACTAGAGATTTCAGAGTTAAAATCAAATGGACGAGGTCAGAGACTTTTTTTCGAAATACTTACCAGCAGCCCGCAGGTAATTGATATAGCTAAGCTGGTGAATCGGTGTGCACTCATCTCATCAAATACAAGTGGGCCATTTTTATTTAAAGAAAAAGTTTCCGGCCTTAGCCATTTGATAGCTTGATTTGATCAAGGATGCCTATATGTCTTTGACGAGGAGACTGTCGATCATATTGCACAAAATAACCGAGATGCCCCGCTTTTATTTTTCTTCTTCAATAAGCATACTGAGAGCAAGTCAAATCTCATTTGATTTGTAATTTTCCCCCAATTGCAAAAACGGTAAGAAGCTGATCAGCAGCGTCATGAAAAAATTTAAAGCCTAATGTGTCACTTTCTTACAGGAGATCAAAGAAATAAAATGATAAATAACATAAGCTTTTTTCAATGATGCCCATACACAGAGGAAAAATGTGTCATTCGCGTTATTCACGAGAATATCTGGTTAGTTCCAAAATTTTCACAATCACTTGGACGAGTCTGAGTTCATTGGATGAAACTCATTAAGAGAAAATTGTGAACAGTAAAACAATTATTGGCTGTAAAGAAATTTCTGAGCGAGATAAAGTTTCACTTACAGTATACAAGATTAATTGCTTTACAGAAGGGAAAGGAAATTCAACATTTTTGTATACAATTATGATATATTAAAGTTAAAAACTTGTGAACACACTTGCACCATCAATATGACCTCTCATTCTTAATTGAGGGTGGCTGAATCCTTTACTGAGTTGTAGGTGAATGAATATCAAGAATTGCTGGTTGAATCTTTGGCTCTTATAATGATGTCACTCATCTAAACATATAGATCCAGAATATTAGGGCCCAAGAAGGCGAACCTCCAGTACGAAACAAGAGTGAGCAAAAATTTATACATTGCGGATTGTTGAGTTGAAGTGTGACAGGTATTTTCTCAATGCAATTAGAAGATGTTTCTTTCTGAAGAATCCGATGATTCAACTCCTCAATTTTTATCCACTCATCAAACAGTATGATAAAAATTCAAGTACTATACAGTTTGAGCGTAAAGAACAAAAAATTGATTGATCCTAATTGGCTGTAAAAGAAACACGATGCGATAAATAGGGATAAGTACAACTTAAACAGATTTTCCAAGTTTTGAACTTTTGACGACAGAACTATGAAAATGACACGAAAATTAGAGAACCTGGATCGAGTGAATAGCTTTGAATTTGAATTTCTAGTACCGAACTAATCTGGCTAAGAAAAAATTAATTATTTCATGAAATATGAAAGAAATAGTCTATTTCTTTCATGATTGCACTATTGTTATCAGCATATCAGCATCAGCCCTTATCTATGTTATCAAAAATGTGTTTATAACCTCACAAACAGCTTCCCAACGGTTTGTGGTTTGTGCAGAAAATTGAAGGTTTTTCGGTGAAACTCGTTTGCCGTATCTCGGCAGGGAGGGTCGTCTTTGGGACAAGGCGGATAAGGAGAGGTTATGAATTCTGCGCTGCGTTCGTAAACAACAAACACTGTTGCCTGCTTTCAGGTTTTATCAAGATGAGTCTGTTGAAATATTTTGTTCGGTTCATAATGCTAGAACGACTTGAATGCCTTCACTGCCAACACATGGTCAAATGTTTTTGTTATGGAAGTATATATTGAAAGTTCTAAGTGACAGAATAATAATTTCAGTCATCGTCATTGATCGTCAATTAGATGATTTATAAGATATCTGGCAGCAGCGCGATTTCTAGGGATTTGTTGATTTGTTGGTCGATCATACAGAGGTGCCAAATCTTCAAATAAAAAAATGAAACGGCACACTGACAATGAGCTGTGCTGCGTTGCCGTCGCCGACCGAAAATACACGAAAAGGCGGATCCAGTCAGGGTGGCAATTTTTCTTAAAAAATAAAATCTTGAAATTTCAGAAATTTGTGAAAGAAATTGAAAAATACCGGTTCCTTTTCATGTTTCGCAAAATGTAAAACTTGAGACTTTCCTCTATTTTAGAATGTTTGAGTGCAGGTTGCATACTGTAGCCCCTTAAATATATATGAAATATTTCACGGGCTCGTCGAATTTCATGATATACTAGCCGGTCTGGTCGCGCTCCGCGCATCCGTCGTCGCGACTAGCCATTGGGCAGCGCCCCCTGCGGCCCGATTATTGAAACTATGTCAGCCCGACACGACAAGACATATAGCCCTATCTTAACCATGCAATATATCGCAATTCGATGTCTCATCGGGCTGGTTTAAATGTCAATAATCGGCCCGCTGGACCCCCGGTCACTCGCGTGAGTGACCTTCGGCTCGCTAATAGTGAGAAGAGATCAGCCAATATCACATACTTAATGACATTTCCGGCTAAATCATGGGTTTTCCCAGGATGGAAGCTCCTCGTCCCTGCAAGACTCAACTGTTGCCAGATATACTGCTTTTTCAGCTGCATCCTCCATTCCTCCCCCATTCAAACTCATGTAAAATATTCACATTTATCGGACAAATTGCCAACGGATTAAATATTAATGATGATGATGTTGATTATTTCACTGATATTCACTGAATTTTTTCACTGAATTTTATCTTTCATTTCTTGGGTTTCATGCCACCCTGGTTCAGTTGCCGTGCGTGTTTTCCCACTTAACAGGGGCCAGTTACGTTCTGTGGGGGCCGTCCATTACGTGAGGCACTAAAGGGGGGGAGGGGGGATTCGTTCACCGCTCAAGGCGCGATTCTGATTTCTAATCGCGATTCTTTTGTTAAACTGTTATTTTTTCTGAACTTTTTGAATTTAAAAACTGGCTGTTTTCTCAATACAACTGTTATTCTTCATGATCTCTTACCAGCGATTAGTAATGTTTAAAACAATACCGACTTGTTTCAACACCATTTTTTTTTATTAAATCATGCATTTTAACGATAGGAGGGGGGAGGGCCTGGTCGACCTTGCGTAATTATTTAGGGGCGTCCAGGCCAGCCTTACGGATGCCTTAGGGGTGAGGGGGGGGGGGAGGTCTAGCAATCGGAAAAAGTCCCTTACGTAATTTGTGGTCGGCCCCATAGAACTATGAACTGAGTGAACTCTGAAAATGAAATTTCAAGGGGTTTGAATAATTTCACAAAATTTGAAATTTGTAAATTTTTATCGGAATTATGAAGTAAACACTCGGAAGACTGGCAAACGTTTCAAATAATCTTCCGGTTGATGCAGCAGTATTATGTTACTCGGCATAGGTGCTTTACACGAAAAGGGGTACAAAGGGGAGCTTAGAGAGAAATTTTGTCCAAATTTAATCTCTCAAGCAACTGAATGAAAACATTTGCAATCATAGATTGTGCTGAACACTTACCAAGTGATAATAGTTAAAATTACCTGTTTTCAAAGTCACCACTTATTATTATTACTCTATATAAAGCTGCTGTTCCCACTCACTCTGCCCCCCCTAGATAAAAATTGGCCGAAGCGATTTCCTTTAAAATTGGTACACGCTTAGCTATTGTAACGAGGAGTTGATTAAAATTATTCCCGTTCAAATCCGCTGCTTAGGACGCCCGCAAGAGCGAAAAGTTGTTTCTCCATATAGCATTACATTGGAGATACGCGGTTGTTTACGCGCATCGCGCCGAACAGGTTCAATCCTGTTGCGTGACGTCACTGCCTTATAGACGAAATATAAGGTTTTAGGCGGTATTTTTCAACGGATTTTTGTGGAAATTGGTTAGCGGGGGTATTTTTCAACGGGGCTCTCGAATTTTTCGTCGGATTTTCAAAATCTCAAAATCCAAGATGGCGGCCGTGGCCTAAAATGCTAAGTCGGCTCCTGTTTGATCGATTTTCGTGAAACTCGGTATCCACAGGTATTTTTCGACGAGAAACTCGAATTTTTGGTCGGATTTTCAAAATTTCCAAATCCAAGATGGCGGCCGTGGCCTAAAATGCTAAGTCGGCTCCTGTTATATCGATTTTCGTGAAACTCGGTATCCAGGGGTATTTTTCGACGAGAAACTCGAATTTTTGGTCGGATTTTCAAAATCTCAAAATCCAAGATGGCGGCCGTGGCCTAAAATGCTAAGTCGGCTTCTGTTCTATCGATTTTCGTGAAACTCGGTATCCGCAGGTATTTTTCGACGAGAAACTCGGATTTTTGGTCAGATTTTCAAAATTTCCAAATCCAAGATGGCGGCAGTGGCCTAAAATGCTAAGTCGGCTCCTGTTCTATCGATTTTCGTGAAACTCGGTGTCCAGGGGTATTTTTCGACGAGAAACTCGAATTTTTGGTTAGATTTTCAAAATTTCCAAATCCAAGATGGCGGCCGTGGCCTAAATTGCTAAGTCGGCTCCTGTTTGATCGATTTTTGTGAAACTCGGAGATCTATGGTACTTTTCGACGGGGAACTCGAATTTTTGGTTAGATTTTCAAAATTTCAAAATCCAAGATGGCGGTCGTGGCCTAAAATGCTATATAGCTTCCTAATATCGATCGATTTTTGTGAAATTCGGTATTAGGAGGTATATTTCGACGGGAAATTAGAATTTAAGGTCCGATTTTCAAAATTCAAAAATCGAAGATGACGAACGTGGTCTAAATTGCTATCTTGGCTTCCCGATCCATCGATTTTTGTGAAATTCGGTATTAGGAGGTGTATTTCGACGGGAAATTAGAATTTAGGGTCCGATTTTCAAAATTCAAAAATCTAAGATGACGAACGTGGTCTAAATTGCTATCTTCGCTTCCGATCCATCGAATTTTGTGAAATTCGGTATTAGGAGGTGTATTTCGACGGAAAACTCGCATTTTTGGTCGGATTTTCAACATTTCCAAATCCAAGATGGCGGCCCCGCACGAAAACGCGGTCCGGACTCCTATAATATCAATTTCTGTAAAACTTGGTGAAAAAGAAGATTAAGACATAGATGTTGTCTCCTCAGCAATGTTAAAAACTGTGCGGGGCGGTGGCGGCTCGCGGAGCGAGTCGCAAGTTCGTCGCGAAGCGTAGAACTGGGGTCCAGGGGCACTCCCCGGCTAGACGTGTCAGCTCGCAAAGCGAGCTAATCACGACTAGTTACTCTATATAAAGCTGCCGTACGGGCTCACTCTGCCCCCCCCTAGAGAAAAATTGGCCGAAGCGATTTCCTTTAAACTTGGTACACGCTTAGCTATTGTAGAGAGGAGTTGATCAAAATTATTCCCATTCAAATCCGCTGCCTAGGACGCCCGCAAGAGCGAAAAGTTTTTTCTCCATATAGTATTACATTGGAGATACGCGGTTGTTTACGCGCATCGCGCCGAACAGGTTCAATCCTGTTGCGTGACGTCACTGCCTTATAGACGAAATTTAAGGTTTTAGGAGGTATTTTTCGACGAATGTTTGTGGCAATTGGTAAGCGGGGGTATTTTTCAACGGGGACCTCGAATTTTTGGTCGGATTTTAAAAATCTCAAAATCCAAGATGGCGGCCGTGGCCTAAAATGCTAAGTCGGCTCCTGTTATATCGATTTTCGTAAAACTCGGTATCCACGGGTTATTTCAACGGGAAACTCGAATTTTTGGTCAGATTTTCAAAATTTCAAAATCCAAGATGGCGGCCGTGGCCTAAAATGCTAAGTCGGCTCCTGTTCTATCGATTTTCGTGAAACTCGGTGTCCAGGGGTATTTTTCGACGAGAAACTCGAATTTTTGGTCAGATTTTCAAAATTTCAAAATCCAAGATGGCGGCCGTGGCCTAAAATGCTTTATCGTTTCCTGATATCGATCGATTTTTGTGAAATTCGGTATTAGGGGGTATATTTCGACGGGAAATTAGAATTTAAGGTCCGATTTTCAAAATTCAAAAATCAAAAATGGCGAACGTGGTCTAAATTGCTATCTAGGCTTCCGATCCAACGATTTTTGTAAAATTCGGTATTAGGAGGTGTATTTCGACAGAAAACTCGCATTTTTGGTCAGATTTTCAACATTTCCAAATCCAAGATGGCGGCCGTGGTCTAAATTGCTATCTCGGCTTCCGATCCATCGATTCTTGTGAAATTCAGTATTAAGAGGTGTCATTGGTGGCGGCTCGCGGAGCGAGTTGCAAGTTCATCGCGAAGCGAAGAACTTGGGTCCAGGGGCACTCCCCGGTAGATGTGTCAGCTCGCAAAGCGAGCTAATCACGAAGACTAGTACTTTAATAATTTTGTTGTCGACGCGTTTCGGGACCACGTCATGCGTCAGGGTCCCTTCTTCAGGACGTGATGCGTGCTGTTCCCCGGTTTGGAAACAGTTAATTTTAACCATTATAGCAAAAACTTTCACGGTTTGTTTAAAATTGTTTTATAATACTTGGGTAAGTATTTGGTAGTGGATTGCCACTATCACTCCAATAAAAAAAAAAAAAAAAAAAAAAAAAAAAAAAAAAAAAAAAAAAAAAAAAAAAAAAAAAAAAAAAAAAAAAAAATGCTTGAATGTTTTAGGCTTGGAGTGAAAAAAGTGAAAATTGAGAAACACTATTTCTAGGCGATTCTTGGCCTTCTGAATGCACCCCCAAAAGTTTCAACAAATCTCATGAAATTTCACACGATTAAATTTCATAAAATTTTCCATCTCTGCCTGAACACCGTGAGAGCCAATGTAAAAATCCCTGAGTAGTTACTATAGTAGGGCCCACAAACGGTAATCCCTAAGCCGCGGGTATTTCTTGCAAACACTGGCAACAGCGACACCCCGGCCCGAACCGAGTCTCGAGTTCGCGGACAATGCCGAGCCGAGCCACGATCGAACCCTAATTCTAATTACTTACGCGTAATTTCGAATTTCACCCTCCCGCTCCCGCTAGAAAAAACTAAAATTTGTTGAAAGTTCTGTAACATTTTTTTAGCAAGTGTTTCCTTACTCTCCTTTAAAACACGAGTAAAAAGAGGCCTCGTTTATAAAAATCGGTCAAATTGCAGCAAGGTTACAGTTCGAGATACGATGTTATAAATAAAAATTGGACTTCGCTTTAAAAAGGAAAAATAAGGAAAAAATAAAAATTGTATATTGCAATTTATATGACTTATCTCAGAATTTTACGAGCAATCCAATCATGTAATGGACGAAGAGATTGGGGCAAAATTACAAGAAATTGATCTTTTACGAAATACGAAATAGCTTCCTATGAAGAATTTTGACCTAAAGATAGGGGTAGAATATCAGCAGTTCGCATACAGTAGCTTTTCGCGTTCACAATACCCGGTCTCGTCGATGTGCGTGCTCGACCTTGCAGCGTTGTCATTTACATGGTCCATGCGTTTATTTTTCAGGGATCATCGTTCGTGGGCCCTACTATAGTATCTCGCGTAAGGATCCTTAAAACTTGACCGATCCCGTAAAACCGAAATTAACATCCCTAAATGGCAACACATCATAGTCCCCGCCACGATTACCTGGACACTTCGCTGACAATTTGCATTGGACTGGGCAGCAAGTAGAGACCAGCAAACAGTATTATTAACAACATCATCAGGGTTGACTGCATAAACGATGGTTACATATCATACCTCTTTGAAGATCTCTACCACCTCGACTGAAATTTTTAATCATTGAAAAAGTATATTTTGGAGTAAAGTTCAGCTCCAGCGCAAATTTATCATTGCAACTCACTAAAATGCCTTACAACTATCATGATTACTGGATTAAAAACGGTGTATATGCGGTTTACGCAATTAACGTAAATATGCCTCAAACTATGATAGGTAAGTGGTCGGAATTTTCGTTCCTTGTAATGAAAATGAAAATTTTACTCCAAATTTATACGCCCATGTAGGCAATTTTCAATGTCTAAAAAACTACAGTCCGTGTATTAGGTATCTTTAAAAAGGGAAGAAATAACTTCGATTGTCGCAACTTCGAACTATTTTCGAGGTTTCTGCACAGCGGGCTGATTGTTGGAATTGATAGACAAAGCTGTAGACAAAGAGGAGAAAAAGGATATGTAGGGATTCTATTGGTGGAAGCGGGTGGTTGCAATGGACAAAGAAGGAAGTTAATAGACCAACTAACGGCAAGCCAGGAGAGACCCTATAGTTAGTCCATTATTTTCTAATACTGTTTGCTGGTCTCTAGTTGCTGCCCAGTCCAATGCAAATTGTCAGCGAAGTGTCCAGGTAATCGTGGCGACTGGCGGGGACTGACGTGTTGCTATTTTGGGATGTTAATTTTGGTTTTACGGGGTCGGTCAAGTTTTAAGGATCCTTACGCGAGATACCAGTAACTAAACAGGGATTTTTACATTGTCTCTCACGGTGTTCAGGCAGAGATGGAAAATTTTATGAAATTTAATCGTGTGAAATTTCATGAGATTTGTTGAAACTTTTGGGGATGCATTTAGAAGGCCAAGAATCGCCTAGAAATAGTGTTTCTCAATTTTCACTTTTTTCACTCCAAGCCTAAAACATTCAAGCATTTTTTTTTTATTTTTTTTTTTATTTTTTTTTTTTTTTTTTTTTTTTTTTTTTTTTTTTTTTTTTTTTTTATTGGAGTGATAGTGGCAATCCACTACCAAATACTTACCCAAGTATTATAAAACAATTTTAAACAAACCGTGAAAGTTTTTGCTATAATGGTTAAAATTAACTGTTTCCAAACCGGGGAACAGCACGCATCACGTCCTGAAGAAGGGACCCTGGCGCATGACGTGGTCCCGAAACGCGTCGACAACAAAATTATTAAAGTACTAGTCTTCGTGATTAGCTCGCTTTGCGAGCTGACACATCTACCGGGGAGTGCCCCTGGACCCAAGTTCTTCGCTTCGCGATGAACTTGCAACTCGCTCCGCGAGCCGCCACCACCCCGCATAGTTTTTAACATTGATGAGAAGACAACATCTTTGTCTTAATCTTCTTTTTCACCAAGTTTTACAGAAATTGATGTTCCAGGAGCCGGGACCGCATATATGTGCGGGGCCGCCATCTTGGAGTTTGAAATTTTGAAAATCTGACCAAAAATTCGAGTTTCCCGTCGAAATACACCTCCTAATACTGAATTTCACAAGAATCGATGGATCGGAAGTTGAGATAGCAATTTAGACCACGGCCGCCATCTTGGATTTTTGAATTTTGAAAATCCGACAGAACATTCGAGTTTGCCGTGGAAATGTAACCTCTAATACCTAGAGTACCTGTATAGGGAGAGTAGCGACACGTCGATTCATGGAGGGCTTAGGGCCCAAAAGTGCAGCCACCCTTCTAACCAACTTCTAACGCACAAAATTTCACTGCCGGCCTGCAGATTCCAATTCTAACCGAGATGGCCAAGAATGTACAGAAATGAGCGTTCTTCCGCGAAATTGAGTATATTTATGCAAAAACTGAGTCAAACACGTGCTTAATAATGGACGGTTCGTAACAATAGTATCAGTAAATCGCTCTGGATAATTGAAATTCATAGGTTGGCTGCCCTTTTGGGCCCTAACTTTATTCGCGGAGGCATCGGTGGTTTTACTGACTTAGCGGTTAGGTTAGGTTAGGGTAGGTTAGGTTATGCTAGGTTAGGTTAGGTTAGGTTAGGTTAGGTTAGGTTAGGTTAGGTTAGGTTAGGTTAGGTTAGGTTAGGTTAGGTCATCAGCTCTTGTGAATAAAATTTCCAGAGGCTCTAAAATCAGTTTCTTCCCAAGACATTTTAAAATTACTCATTTCACCTCTAAGCCTCACTGAATGTACTATTCGTTCTCGTCTTTATTCGAATTTCCCGCTAGGTTTTTGGTGGACGTCAAACCGTCACCGCATTCATCATCGACAAGAGATGGGTTTTTGTTGACATTCGTGTTGTCCGGTTCTAGTTCGGGAATTTGATCGTCTATCGAGGCCTTTCCTGCAGATGGTCACGCTCATCGGTGAAGGCCTGATGGACTTTCGGAGTTACAGATGTGTCGCTACTCTCCCTATACAGGAGGTACTCTACTAATACCGAATTTCACTAAAATCGATGGATCATGCCCCGACTTGCATTTTAGGCCACGGCCGCCATCTTGGATTTCGAAATTTTGATAATCTGACCAAAAATTCGAGTTTCCTATTGAAAAGTACCCCCGAACACCGAGTTTCACGAAAATCGATCGAACAGGAGCTGACTTAGCATAAGTTATTTCTCATCAAAAATGACGTTTTTGCGTTTTACAAGAATTAGCTATCATATGCCATTCACCATGCATTTTATCATGTTCCATTGCCATATTTTATCAAATTGAATGCATTAAAGCCGAAATCTGCCGAGGCAGAATAATACGATTTAGGAAGAGTATTATTTTTCTTAAGAAGAGGCTTGGTTGTCATAAATATGACAACAGTGAGGTAACAGCACTCAAGAGGCACCAAACAGAATTTGGTCACCGGTTCAATTTTAATAAGGTGGTTTTATTTAAAGAAGAGAAGTTATTTCCGAGGCTGGTCCTGGAAATGATCGAAATCCTCAAACATGGGGACTCCTTGACCTTGTGTAGTTACCGCACTGACATCAGCGGGCTTAGCGCGATATACCACTCAATTTTTAAAAGTCGGGTTTAGGTGGCACCCCAGCGACACCTATCGGCTTTTCCTCAAACTTAATTGTTTCACCGATTAGTGCTGCCATCTGTGAGTGGATCGCGAACTAGCGTGTCGATCATTTTCGGTCATCGGTTGCTGGCATCGATGTGCCTTTTTATTGTTATCAATTTTTCCTAAATACAACATCAACCTAAATAAAAACAAACAAACTTCTTGGATCCCGGCCACCACCATGTAGGGCTCAGGTTTTACTTTTATCATCGTTTTTATTTTAAATTTTAATTGTTTCCGACTGAAAATGACTCAGTTTTGAGTCGAAACGTCCCGGTTTTATTTATTGTGTATTTTAGCCTTGTGCCCCGTTCTTCCCCCATTGTTTTTCCACAGTATCAAATGGAATATATCTGTTCACTGTGTTGAGCAATCAGATGCTGAAATTTATACTTGCCTAAATTTTTTATCACTTAAGTCTGAGTATGGAATCCTGCAGCTTTAACAAGGTTAAGTTTGAGGCATTCTTCATTTGGACCTGTGAATTTATCAACTTCACATATCACCTCAGAAGTGAGGTATGTTACCTACTTATGTTTTCAGTGGGAACTTCTGGTCCAGAATCAAGTAAGTCATCTTGTTTACTATAGGATAGGGTTACTTATATCACTTGAGTTTTACAACAACCATGCGTTTACATACCCACTGATTTTGCGGTGATTTTAATTGCATCATATCAAATGTGAGGTAATCCAAAGTATATGCTTGGCCTACCGTCAGCTTATACAACTTATTGGAATAAGGAGAGGCTCATCCATTTCATAATGGGCTTACTAAGTGATCAAAAGTCTGCTTTGCTGTCTACTCAGTATGTGTTCGTGGAGTCCACGAACACTCCTGGGTGTTCGTGGAATCCACGAACACCTTAAATCTACTTTAGGTGTTCGTGGAGTCCACGAACCAAGTTTTCACAAATTACTCAAAGCTGTGCTTACGCATGACTTATGATAAGGACTTGCAACTTTTGAAGAAAACTTTAGACTTTTAAACTTGAACTTTTAAAAACTTGGAACTTGTACAAGCTTATGCACGGTGCCAAATTTACTCAGTTATTTGTAATTAAATTTGTGTTCGTGGAGTCCACGAACGTGGATAGTTTGAACACACTAATTTAAGATTTTTGTTCGTGGTGTCCATGAACTGTGGATAGGATGAAGCGTAATCTTTCCACCGCGCACGCTTCGCTGATTGATTGGGCTTTCTCCCGCAGGTCGTCGCTCCTCCTCGTAAGGGCATATCTCATTTTCAACGTGAGCCCTGCTTCGCGTATGAATGCATGCTTTCCGCGGCTCATGCGGGAAGCGAGATGCGGCCTTACGCCAAAGGCGGGCGAGGTCTGTGACGCTCCCAAGGAATCTTGATAATCTCATTTACGTTTCCGTTTTAAACCCTTCCTCGTGTGTTGGAAGTCGAGGAATTACATGTGCTCCTCAAGACTTGCATTTCGGGGCGTTTTTAGGTTTAAGACACATGATATTACTCACTTAAGAATTTCCGCGTTTATTTTTTCCTTGGGCTAGTGGGTTACATGGAATTACGTTTTATTAACTAGATTGAGAAAAAAAAACAAAAACAAAAAACAAAAAAACGACCTGGTTGATCGACCAAATTTTCGGTACGTTTCCGTTTTAAACCCTTCCTCGTACGTTGGAAGTCGAGGAATTACATGTGCTCCTCAAGACTTGCATTTCGGTGTGTTTTTAAGTTTAAGACACGTGATATCACTCCCTTAAGAATTTCCGCGTTTATTGTTTCCTTGGTTACTGGGCTACATAGAATTACGTTTTATTTACCAGATGAAAAAAAGAAAAAGAAAAAAAATGACCTGGTTGATCGACCAAATTTTCGGTAAAATCGATACCTAAATCGTGGGTTACTCTGAGACTTCTGGGGATGAATTTAAAGTGGACGTATTTCTGATAAACGGAACTAAGCGCCAAATTGAGTTCCTTTTGAGGATTTTAGAATCCCGGATGGCGCGCTCTGTCAAATGGAACTAAGCGCCATGGAAAAGCATTGCGAGTATAGGACGGAATGAGCATCGCGTTCCGCAACACCCGCCAATCCAAGCCCCCCTCTAGGCGCTTAGTTCCGTTTGGTAGAATTACGTTCAAATAACATAAGACTGACAAGAAACAAATATAACAATGTGATTTTTTAAATTACCAACTTTGGTAGGATATTTTTAATGATAAGATTGTTCTAAAATATTCTTAAAATTATTTCTAAACAATTCCAAGACAAATTTACTCGGATAATTTCAGAAAAAAAATAAAAGTTACAAACCCTCTAACGGTATTCTCGACAATACTGTAAGCTTAATATGGATAATTGAAAAGTTTACTCGAAAATTGTACAACGATTTGACCATTGTCAACAACAAATATATGAGACAGTCCTCGCGGCGAGCACTGTTTGGAAATGTGTACACCGGAGTTGGTTCGACACCAAGAAAATACGATTTTTCAACGACTTGAGCCACGACTTACACCGTGGTAAATGCGCAATGCATGAAGTATCCGGCAGACTTGGAAGGCGCTACTATGCGCCGCGCGTTCAGTGCCGTACGCGCAATGCACGAAGTATTCCCCGGTCTTGTAAGGCGCTACTATGCGTTCCGCACCATGCGCGCTAGCCCCGCGCCGGCCGAACTGTGTTTAACGCGATTGAAGGCGTCACCGGATTTCATTTTATGATTATGAAGTTTTTGCACAGTTTGTTGGAATTATTGTCATAACAAATGATAGAACATTACATAAAACCTAATGAATTCCCCCACCTATGGCGCTTAGTTCCGTTTGATAGGAATACGTCCAAGTGTCCTGCTGATCTAATGTACTCTTGTCTCTCAAAAAGTCACTGAGATGCTGTGACTTAAAATTGCGAGTGCGTGGCGCATTTAAATATCACTTCTGCGTATCAGGTACAGTAAGGTAAATAAATTTAAATTTGGGAAGTAGGTTAGGTTGCAGTTAAGTAAATTCAGTTAGTACGTTGTGAAACATAAACACGCCCCTTTAAACGTCCCAACATTATTAATTGGTTATTGACTACAAAACCTAATCGATCTGTGTTTCAAAAACCTAATTTCTCATTCAATACCGAGAAACTTGCTCTGTATTCAAAGTACCTTTCATTTTTTTTCTCTCTTTTTTTCAACAAAATAAACTAACCAACAATACTGCCACGCTAAGGAAAAACGCCGCATGAAACTTCCTCAGTTGCCAAATTTATTTAGATTAAATTGGGATAATTAGGGAATATTTTTCCTTAAATTTCTTAAAGAATTCTCTTCATAATTGGATCTAAATTATCTGAAAATTTCAAGTTAAAATGTTCGTAACTCTCCCCAAAATTAACATTTCATGGAAGGAAATTGGCAACTCTTGAATTTTCAAACGGTGTTTTCCCTTAGCACGGCAGAATAGCTGAGTAGCCGTTTTTGTCCGACGAAGTTAGTCAATTCCCGCGCACTATTCAAAGCGATGAAAAAAACGCGATTTCGCGGTTTCGACGAAAAACAAATACCTTCCGGTCATTTTCCGAGCTATTTCATCCGTGGACCTGGCCTACCGCTCGGAAAATCCCCCACAAAGCACACTTTTTGCTGTTAAAACATTACATGCACCGATGAATTTCCCCATCGCCCTCCGCCGTGCGCCAGTCTCAAAAGGCGTATAAAGCGCAGGGGTTCAACGGACACGTGTGAAATTGAATCGATCACTGCCCTGTAAAAAGCCGGCTCCTGCGGGAAGGTAAAGGGTACGGGTGGGGGGGGGGAGAGATCCTGGGCGCAACTTTTCGCATCGACATACGGAGGAGGATATTTCTGAATATTTTTTTCATCCATCTCCCGGTCGCGTCGTTGGAATTGACAAATCGGGACCGGAAAAAAAAGAAAAAAAAACCGTTTCCAAGAGTTCAAGGCGGACGCGGGGGGTTCGGCAGGGGGGAAAGTGATCAAAGCGGGGACTTTTAATTTATGGAATACGCTACGCGCCGGACAGGTGCTCATCGAATCGTGGAATGAATTATTCGATCGCGGTGTTGTCGCTTTCCACGGGCTTCTGACATCCGTGGCTTGGAGCAGAAAGGCCTTAACTGAATATGTTTTGCTTTTTGAGATTTCGTGAGGAAACTGCTCCGTGGACTAAATGGATCGTATCCTATTGCGGTTAGATGTATCGTTTGATTCAAAACAATAGAGCATAATCTCAAACAAAAATTGTGGGTTAAGTTATTTTAATTGAAGTTAGAAAAAGCAGAATTTCCTAACAATTACACATTTTGTGGCGATATGGTACTCATTAGAGTAAAAAATTAATCACAAAAAACCCATTCTCACACATTTTCTGCCCAGTCCGAAGCAAATTCCTCAAAATTTTCAAAGGAATTCATAGAAACGTTCTCTTGAAAAAAATGTAATTGATCAGTTAATTTTGGCAATAGGTGATGTGGCTTGGTTCCTTTCTGCTAAACGTGGTCCAGTTGTTCCGCCTTGAATTATTATTTAGTAACCTTTCAGACGGAAACATCGGGCTAAAAATCTCCAAACCGAGACACAAGGTTCCGAACTCGATCGCGTTGAGCAGAAAATAACCAAGCCACATCAGCTATTGTCAAACTTAATTGAGCAATTTAATTTTTTTATAACAAAACTGTTGTGCGGATTTATGTGCAAATTTCAGTGAATTTTTTGCACAGTACGAAGCTAATTCCTCGAAATTTGCGAAGGAATCAGCACAAACCCTCTCTTGTAAATAAACTTAAATTTCCCCGTTAAATATGGCACCAGCTGATGTGGCTTAGTTCCTTTCTGCTTAACGGTTCATTTAGTGACCTTTCAGGAGGAGAAAAATCGTGCTTAAAATCCGCAACACCGCAAACCGTGATACGTGGTTCAGCATTGACCCATCGATATGTTTTCCTTCCGATGGCCGACAAATCCGACACCAGGGGTTGCCAACCGCAAAAATGTAATCACGGGGCTCGGAGGAAGTTTGAAAGCTCCGTCGACAGGGTTTAAAAGCTCATCAATCGACGCCCGGGGGCGTCCTCGCACTCGTACCGTTAGGATGTTTTAATTAAAAGTTGGCGGGTCTGAGTCCGATTCTTTAACTTTCGGCGTAAATCCAATTGCCCGGAAGTATCGGGAGCATCCCAGGTCCGGATCGACCTCCGGCTGCACTTGTCGCCACATGCACCTGCAGCCGCGTCCCTGTGATAGTTCTTCGAGAGAATTGTTGCCACGCTGGCAGAATATCTTTTCCGCACAAAGTACATTTGTGAACATTTTTTCGATTAGCGTTGCCGCACAAATCAGATCTCGGCTGACTATCTTTTCCGCACAAAGTACATTAGTGGTTATTTTAGCGGCTCTGGTGCTTGCACTAGAGCTGCTATTCCGGACGGTCCCAGCTGGGGAGTATCAATGCAGCATGTTACATTGTAGAGACCGCGCGTTGGTTGATGGGAATCGGCGCCATTTTCGGCTATGTTCCTTGTCATGACTTTATTTTATTGCATACTGTTTTATTGTTAGTCAATGCTATGTTGTGTATTGTATTTTTGGAATCATGGTGATACAGTCAACAATTCAAAACTTGTTTGTGCTTTTATCTCGTGATGGAAAAAATGTACTTTACGTTCAAAATTTGAAAATTTGAATTTTAAAGTTTTCGCGGTTAAGGAAGCTTTAACCACTGGGTTGGAGCTTCCTAGTCATATTACTTGATATCAGCTGATAGCAAACAAAGGTTACCAGGGAAACCGTAAACGTCTAACAACTATCGTGGCCATTGGGGCGATTCGACAGTTTGAATCGTTTTCGTTGATTGAATCGACAGTTGTCGGATTGTACATCAATGACAAAATGTGTCTAGGCCCTCATTCTTGACTACAACTACTGCCCCCAGAGCCGCTCTCCGACGCCAATGCGTTGGAGCTTCCTGCTTGTTTCTGATTATCATTGCCGCACAAATAATTTTCTGTGCTATTTGGCAACGTCGAGAACAGTGTTCGAGTGTGAACAGCGTGTGTGTATGATGTTAGGAGATTGCTAGCATGATTGCGCGCGGGATTTCTGCCGTGCTAAGCAGAAACGTCGTATGCATTTTCAGGCGTTGCCAGATAGTATTCGAAACACACAGGCGCCAATGCGCCAAATACGCCTAAAAAATCGGCCATGGCGCCTAAAAAATGAAGGCTCTGCGCCAACGTGGCCCGTAAAGATTGCCCCCTAAAAATCTGAATTTTCATATCAGGTAATTATTCGACATTTTCAGCATTGCAAGTGAAAGCTTTTTCTATGTTCCACGATTCCATCCTTCGTGCTTCTGTCTTCCCCAAGTTACAGATACTTACTAGTTCCGTTACGAAAAAATCTTGCATCTTACTTTTCACTGAATGCGCCGTAATATATAGGCAAAAAGTTAATTTGGCCCCTAAAAAATCTTCAATGGCGCCTAAAAATCGGCCTTGATGCGCCACTTGGCTCTTAAAACTCAAAGGTGAGTTTCGAACACTGACTCGAGAAAAATATGAGACATATTTAAAACAAATTAGTGAATATGTCTTCAGTTTTTGAGGATAGGAAGAAAGTAATGACATGAATGTAGAACCCATTTTTGAGCACATGAAGAGTGCAAAAATTTGTTTAAAATGATCAGGAGTATAGTTAAAAGTTCCATCTCCCACAACTTGTTCGTTATGCGTCAGTAAAGAGAGAGCATTGTTGTCCTGCTCAGCTGCTGTCCGATGTTGCCAGATGTTTGAAATGTACAAATATTTTCATTACCTGGACTCGAATTCGTTTGTGCTTCACAGAGCTTTAATTTTCCACGATTTTATTCGTTATTGATTGATAGATAACCGTGCTTGGTGAACATTAGGCTTTTCCAAATCACGTTTATTTTATTTAAGTACGCTGATAATTAATCGCTAAAATACGAACGCTAAGATACGATTGTAATTAAAAATGGACATTGTGACGGCGAAGCTGTGAAACTGCGTGCCTGAATTGCGGTGTTTCGTAATTTCCACCTCCATTTTATTTTTTCTAAAGAGACCAAACCAGCATCATAGCTCAAAATTTACTCGCATAATATTCTTCGCAAAGAGAGTAAAAAATCTACGAAGTTTTCAGTAAATGACTTTTAGAAATTCTCGGTAAAGGAAATTAAGTATATATGTATGTACGATTGTACGATGGGAAATCTGCATCGCTGCAAAAGCAAGATGCATGTTTCTGCACTTTCACCATCGATACGTAACTAATAACTTACAATTAAAGGCACATATATTTTAGGTTCTTAACCTGCTCTTCGATGATATTCCTTGAAGTGCATGTACAGCGCAATAAGTTTTCATGGATCTATACCCTCTTTTGGCTTCCTAAAAAGATATTTCAATTACCACCAGAAGTTAGGAGGGAACAACTTCTACGATTGAAAAGGTTTCAATTTCAGAGACAAGACCGTTGAATGATGCCGAGGGAAGGACTGAATTCTAGGGTCTCACGTTTCCAGTGTTGCCAAATTAATCTATTTAATATTGAACAGCCCCTGAGGATTTTTCAGGGAAATTGCCTCGAGTTTCTCGAATGCTCCATTTGAATGCATTGCCACTGGTATACTAGAATGCAAAAGGCAGTTTGAAATAAAAAATCACTATCGGCTGAGCGGTTAGTAAACTTGTTTTGAGGCTACATTTTCTTAGGTCTATTCGATAACCCGAGATTGTTCTTCGTCACTCTGAACACTGAAAAAAATTCTCGGCGTTTTTACCAAGGTCCGTTGGTACCTTTACCATTTCACTTTTTTCCCCAATTATTGTTAATTTTACCAAGACAGACTGGTAAGCTTACCTAAAAACCGGTATTTTTACTGTTTTTTTTTTTCAGGTAAGAATACCACTTTTATTGGTAATCGCAATTCCCGGTAACTTTGCCATTTTATCTCGGTAATTCTACCACAGTCGATAAAAAATATTGCGGTTTTACCAAGGTCCAGTAAAATTACCGAGGAAGTTCAATAATTTCACCTAGATTTTTCGGTAAAATTACCAGTTCCGTAAATGGTAATTTTACCAAGGAAAAACTGGGATCAAATAGAACCCTGAATTTTTGGTAATTTTACCCTTTTCTTAGTAAATACACCGAGATTTTTTTTCAGTGAATCACGAAACGATTCAGAGAGGGCAAAATGGCGTACGCTGAATTAATAGGAGAAGCGGCAACAATGGTTGCAGCGCGCTTCGCCTTAATGAAATTCAAAATCCGATTAGCAAACTGAGGTACCTAATTGAATTGTGACGAATTACGATAAAATTTGGGAGCGAAGAATCAACCGAGTTGGAACCAATCCTTCACCTCGTTCTTGTCACTTCTGTTCGTCGATGCCAAATCCCTCCGATAAGGCATACGTTTTTTGGTGAAATCGTCAATGTCGACTTATTTTGCTCCTTTTTGCCGTGACAAACTTGTACCAAAAACTTAGATCACATGCCGATTTTTTAGGAAAAATATAGGCGAAATCGCAGGATGTGGCCACTTTAGGGGAGGTAGGGGGTATTTTAAAAATGGTGGGGTAAATTGTGTTATTTTTCTCGTAAAAGACCCTAAAAATTGTGTAACCTCAAAAAATTTGAAAGCCGCAGCACGTTTAGAAGGAGAGAAAAAAATTCGCGAAATGACGAAAAAACGTAATTGTCCAGAATTTGAAGTTCTCGCTTGCAGAGTGCAGACGTGTCAGCCCCGGCGGCACTACTTAGATACTAAAATAAGAACCACCCTTATGCTCAGCACTCCTGCCATACTAGCTGGCTCCACTTAATCTGAACAGTTAGTGTACAGCACTATATCGTTTTTTCGGTGTAGATTAATCTGTAATACCTTTCTTTAATACCTCTGACATCAAAGCACGGAGGAAGATAATCGTTTTTCTATAATTTATTGTTTAAGCTGTAGTGTAGTTTTCTCAAAATTGATAGTTGGAATTTTGGTGAGCGAGTTCTTTCATATCAACGGTGCTCTGCTTTTTGAGGGAACTTACAAACAAAACGCGCCTACATAGAGAACAGCTGAGCGTTTCTCTAAGACGAACACTTCTCGCTTGTCTTAGCATTGTTATACTGAACTTTTAGGGGTTTTTGCCTGTATTTTATCTGATTTGTAAAAAAAAAGTTTTCGTTCCATTCAAGATTAGGATATTTTCAAGAGGGTTGTTCAAACCCAAGAGTGCGGTTATCTGCAGATAGAGCTGGGATATAAACTCATACTGTTGGTTTTGTCCTGGTGCAGAGCCCTTATTTTAGCGAATTAGTTCGGTAGATAAAGCAGGCGTTCAACGATGCCACGGCCATAGATACTCGACGTCGTCTGAAACTGAATCTTGCCGTAAATCACGAAGCAAGGATTCGCAGCGACCGCCAGATTATAGTTAACCTACGAAAACAAAGGAACAATTTGCTCTATAGCCGTGCAACTGTGTCTGAGCCTGTTTCTTCGTTTTTGAGTATTACGTCAACATTTGGTTTGATCAAAAATTTGCGGTTGATTGTCTCGCACCAAACAACATGGTCCAAAGCAGCTTTTCATGATCAAAATTAAGATCTTTTAACGGCCGTCAAGGTATTTCCGAGGAGTTCTAAACATGAATTTTGGTGATAATACAAATAGGTTCTACCTATTTACAGTGAGGTTCCCTACCTTGTATCTTCCGAACGAAAAGAGATAAATCAAATCAGTAAATAATCACATATTAGGCATGCTTTAAGCTTTAAAATAAGCCCACGTTTTTGAAAATCGGTCAAGGGATTAGCGAGAATACCTAATTTTACTGAGACAACCTCCTGTCGCCGCGTGCCCACCTCCGGGGTCAGGATGCCCTAAACATCACATCAAAAAGGAATTTAAAAGTTTTCATTGAGTAGGTCTTAACTTACTTTTCGTAGTTTCCACATCTTTTTTGACATTTCTGATATCATTACAGCAGCTTCTTAATGCCGTTCGCGTAAAAGCTCTCGCCTTGGCTCCGAAACCAGTCATTGACAGCAATCAGCACTTCCAAATCAGTTGCTTTGCGTGGCGAAATGTTTCCCCAAACCTCCATACTATCTTAATTAGCCTTATGTGACTTTCATCTGTTCCCGAGTGGGAAAACTTCTACGATTAAAAGTGATTGCCAACCGATTCAGAGGTACAGATCGCTGTCAATAACTGGTTTCGGAGCCAAGGCGAGAGCTTTTACGCGGACGGCATCAAGAAGCTGCTGTAAAGATACCAGAAATGTTAAAAAAGATATAAAGACTACGTCAAAAAGTGAGTTAAGACCCACTCAATGAAAACTTTTAAACTCCTTTTTGATGTGATGTTTAGAGGCGAATTCCCGAGCCTGAAATAATCGACTTTCCGCGCATCCTGACCCCGAAGGTGGGCACGCGCCGCTCGCGCCGCGCCGTGCCGCGCTGACCCCACTGCGTTTGGCGCAATGCGTGAAGTATTCACGTAGTCTTGTAGGCGCTGTGCGTTTCAAGCCGCGCCGACCGCTGTTGACCGTACTGTGTTCGACGCAATGCGTGAAGTATTCATGCAGTCTTGTAGGCGCTAATATGTGTTACATGCCGACCGCTGTGACAGGAGGTCGTCTCAGTAAAATTAAGTTTTCTCGCGAATTCCTTGACCGATTTTCAAAAACTTGAGCTTGTTATAAAGCTTAAAGTATGCCTAATATGTGATTATTTACCGATTTGATTTATCTCTATTTTCGTTCGGAATGAACCTTACTTTTTGGATGACCCTCGTATGTGTATCGATTGATCTGCCATTTAAACCTATGGGAAAGGATCCACGAACGGGGCGTTTGCAACGAGCACTTTGATAATCGATCCCTTACCACAGCTTCAAACTGGGAAATATCGTATCGATCATTAACGCCTCACCACTGTCGCAAATTGTACTGATTATTGAAAACTTCATGGCATTCATTTCTGATAATTTCAATGACATTCCTTCCGATTTTTACGAGAAATTAGAGTAGAAAAATCACGGAGAAAACCTGCGCAGTTACAGTCGTGAAAAGACTTATATTGTTCGATTGAAGTTTGCAACTTTGGAATAGACTTACGTCCTTTGGTCTGTAAAACGACTATTAACTGAGGATTCAAATAGCTCTGCCTCTTTGAAGAGCGGATGGTTCCAGCTCAGTTAGGAAACTCGGGCGAAATTGCCTTGCTAAGGGTGAACGCCGCACAGTAGATCCAGTCAATCAGAAAGGTCGGACATGAAGTTTTTCACTAAGACTGCAAATTCTGATGTTTCCTTCGTTACATTTGAAATTTTAGGGGTGTTTCTAGCGCAAAATTTAACGAGGAGACCTATGAAACCACTTTTATGACCTCAAGGTTTCGAAATAACGGAGTTGTGGGCTTTTAAAGTTTCCCAATTTTGTCCAGCCTCTCCCAACGGCTCGATCCACTGCGTAGTGGATCGAGCCGTTGGGGCACTACAGGAATCTTACGGCGCACAGTGTACTGTGCGCCGTAAGATCATTCAGGCGTCCCAAAATCTCCTGTGATAAAATGTGGATTGTCCGGAAAACCTTGGAATGTTTTTCTGCAAATGTCTCATACTATTTCGTTCGTAATTTAATACAGAGAATCTGAAAATTCTATGGACAAACTTCATTACGTTCTTCAAAAATTAATATTTTATCTGAGGAAATTTGACAACGTTGGAATGCTCATACGGTATTCTCACGGCAGAATACTGCCGTGCTAAAGAAAAACACCGTATAAACCTCCAGAGAAGTTGCCAAATATCTTTAGATAGAATACGAATTTTTAAGAAAATATGTGAAATATAATTCCTCCAAATTTTTGGACAATTTTGTACGCAATTTTCTCGTAATTACCTGAAAATTTCGAGAGAAACTATGCATAACATTCCTAGAAATTACCTATTTAATCGGTGGAAATTTGGCCACTTTCGAAGGTTCATACGGCGTCTTCCTTACAATGTCAGAATAGTTGTGCAAATCACGAGCAAGTCTGACTTGAAAAGCGTCTACCCGGCCTCAATAACTACTTCCGTCGGCGATTTAATGCTGCCGTGATGGCGAAGAGAGCAGTATGTGGATGCTGAGATGAGCCTCGAGACCCATAGAAGCATGTAATAATCATGGGTCATACAGAAAGGCACTTACTGATGCCTCCAATCTCATTCACTCGAAGTTGGCTCTTGTTTAATGCTCCGAGCAGAACATAACTCATTGCTCTAAGCATCTTGGAGGAGTCGCTTTTAAATGGACTGCATTTAACAGACGGGCACTAACCTAATTTAGAGTGTTCATTTCAGGATCATGAAACTCCTTTGCCTTAAAGAATACTTCTTCAATGAACGGTGATTAGTTTTACACGATCAATGGAGAATATGCAAGGGTCTGAAATTTGATGAATTTCCTGTTTAAGTGGAATCCTCTGAGTGAACTGAACACGAAGATATCCTTGATTCATAAATTGAGCAATTATTAGAGGAGATATGACAAAATAACCGATTCTGCTAAAATACATGTGTTTAAATGGGAAATGCCGCCAGATGACGTCACAAGGCGGCACATTTTCTCATTTTTAAATCAATTTTTCTCCAATTCCCCATGTCAGAAAAAAATTATG
The DNA here is from genome assembly GCF_918797505.1 of Bemisia tabaci. Taxonomy (NCBI): domain Eukaryota; kingdom Metazoa; phylum Arthropoda; class Insecta; order Hemiptera; family Aleyrodidae; genus Bemisia; species Bemisia tabaci. The sequence continues at coordinate 25,523,098 of NC_092801.1, read as the reverse complement.
AAAAATATTGCGAACTCAGCTCATTAGGCACTTTCAGATGAAGCAATAAAAAAATTGCGTGCAAATTCTCCATAAACAAGTTGATGGCGTTTTTTTGGATTAGGATTATTTTTTTTTTTAATGCTGGGGTACTATACCCTAGATTCCCTTTATATTGAGAGTTGAGAAAACGTGGCTGATGGATGTCACAAACGGGAATAAAGATTCCCCAAATCGGACGTTTTTTGTAATGGACCACTAGACAAGGTACGAATTTAAGCGATCTGATACATGTTTCTTAACCAGAATTTCACGTGGAAAACGATTCACACAACGAAAATTACGGAAACCAACTCCTAACGAAGATATTAACGTTTTTATTTCACATTGGTTACGAGGAATTTGAACTGCCCGCTCACAAGAAACTCAAAGCTCTACGTGAGTCAAATCGCCCACTACAACGGTTTCAGCAAGCTTCTCAATCGAGCAATGTTCATTTCCCATCATGTGTTGTTCAAACTATTAGCAATTTGCTATAACTGAGCCAAAGCGTCAAGATTAAGGTTGCCAGATTTTTATATCGCAGAGACTGTCATGATAACGTTTAGCGCGCGATGTTAATCACGTAGAGCATTGTGTTTTCATGAGCGGGTGGTTTGAATTCACGCATTAAGAATCATTAAATATCTTCGTAAGGAGTTAATTTCGGTAATTTTCGTTGTGTGCATCGTGTTTTAAGTAAAATTTTGGTTAAGAAACATGTATCAGAATGCTGAAATTCGTACCTTATCTAGTGGTCCATTCTTGATCAACCCGTTGCCGAATTCCTGTCTTCGTTCCCTCATTCCATTTTTTTCTTGCCGTAACCTCTATTTCTCGGTCCATTCCGGTTTATAATCTTTGCAATTGATGAAAATGTAATCATCATTCCCGTTTGTGACACTGTGAAGGCCTGAACTACGGGAACCAATCAGAAATGGATTCGCATTGTCTTCACTCTCAGTATAAAGGGACTCTACTACACCCCATCATCGGAGAGGAGGGAAAGGTGCAAAACCATGCCCCTTTTGGACCCTCACCAGTGGCGTGGCGTGAGAGATCGATTATCGATATTTCACCATTTGAATCCGTGGTAAAGAATCGATTTGAGGTGTTCGCTGTGGGCACCCTGTTAATCGATCCTTTTCCATAGGTTTAAATGATAGATTGATCGATATATCGCAAGGACGCCCCGCCACTACTGATTTTAATCTAAACATGCCGCAAAACTTTTGAATGGAGCACGATTTTCGAATCAAAAGGTACATTTTCTCGATGGAATAAGTTTCGATAACATTGTCGATGATTCTCCAATTCCCCAATCAAATTTGACTTCGACAACAGTCTCGTCCGATACCGTTGAGCGGGGTCAGTTGTGCTAGTCCGATGATTTCAGATCGATAAAATATAATGAGATCCGTCCAAATCCAAGTTTTACATCATATACGTAGAATTAAATAGAGTGAATATGTGCTGGAGCGCAGATGAAGTAATTTTTTTGAGGCGGTTTGTACTCTCCATTACTCTCCGGTGACTGATGCCGCGCACAGTTGAATGAGCTAAAATATGGACGCCTAAAAAAATGTGGACGAGATATTTTTGGCTAAAATTTCAAATTTTGTTGTTTATTTAATCACAAATTCAATCTCATGGGGTGTTACTAACAGGAAATTTCACGAACAACCCAATTAAATTACTTTTAAACTTGTTCTCTCAAATTTTCAAAAATATAGGCTTTCGAGGTTTCCAGATTTTGTCCGACTTCTCTTATTCTGCCATGCTAAGGAAGAACGCCGGATGAACATTCGAGAGTTGCCAAATTTCGGTCGATAAAATGTTTATTTTTGAGTAAAGATATGTATATTTTTCCCTAAAATTTTCAGGAACTTCAGGTGAAATTGCGAACAAAATTGTCTGAAAAATTCGAAGGAAAATGTTTCGAAGTTTACCAGGAAATTCGTGTTTTTTCAAAGGAAATTTGGCAACGCCTGAAGGTTCATACGGCGTTCTTCCTTATCGCGGCAGTATTCACTCGATGCGGTGATGCCGGATGGGCAGGTTCCCAGCTCTTGGCTTACCTTAGGATATTTCGGTGTTATATTGAGTAAATAAAATATAAGAGTTCCGTACGTTTTCTAATTTATTTTGATTCAGTTCAACATAATTTGCTAAAATTCGCGAGAATAATTATCGATTTCAATTAACAAATTCCGACAAATACTCACAGCCAGCGACATTTCCGTAAGCCGGGGTGTTTTAATATGCCACATGGTTGACATTTGGTTCAAACTGTTTGCAAATACTGCTGTGCTAAGGAAAAACGCCGCATGAACATTCGAGAGTTGCCAAATTTCCTTCAATTAAATGTTTATTTTTGAGGAAAATTTTGAATATTTTTCCTTGAAATTTCCAGAAGTCTTCGATCAAATTACAAACAAAATTATCTGAGAAATTGGTAGGCAAATATTCAAAAAATTTCCTGAAAATTAGTGATTTGCCATGAGAAATTTGGCAACGCCTGAAGGTTCATACGGCCTTCTTCCTTAGCACGGCAGAATAGGACGCAGCGTAAACTTCATCATTCACAATCCCAGTATCATAAAAGCAATTACCAGGTTCTAACTTCACACTCTTTCGTATAGTAAAAATAAACTTACAGCCCGCAAAGAGAACACTCGTAAATACATCCGGGATATCGTAAATCGGATGTTATCGCATTCGATGTCAATCTAAATACTCCCGCATTCGAGGCAGGTATTCAAATAGACTGGCAGTCTGTACGAGGTGTATTTTAAGTGGCAAACTTGTATGAACTCGTTTGTAAACATGCTTACACACACGGTATCGTGTTAAAAGGGATGAAGAAATTAAGAGGGAGTTTCGCCAAAGAGACGCTGAAATTGCGGCATGGCACCGCTGAAGTATCACCGTGAGGACCTTTGCGGAGACAGCCTTTTTGCATCCCCCCCCCATGTAGTTCTCTCTCTATCCTTCAGCGAGGCCCCGCACAGTGGGTTAAGTCAATCAGACATGAAATTTTTGGTTAAAACTGCAAATTGATTTGTTCATTTCGTCACATTTTGAATTTAAAGGGGTGCCTCTGGAAGGAAATTTCACGAAGAAACCAATGAAACTACTTTTGGAACCTCAAAGTTTTACATAAACGGAGTTATAAGCATTTAAATTTCCCAAATTTTGTCCAATCGATCCACTGTGCTCCGAGATCGCGAGAGGGAGGGAGGGAGGAGGGTAGGGGCACGCTGAAGTGAGTGCTAGAGAGGCAGTGTGACAGAATCGCCAGATGTTTTTGACATGATTCCTCATCCCACTGACACAGATTCCTCCCGCTGCCAAGTGTGGGTATCATTTTGTGCATTGTCCGTGAACATAAAAACCATCGAAAAAAACCCACATTATCGTTGTGTAAAAAATAACATTGCTATTGTTGTTTAAAAAAAATGTATGGTGAAATGCTGTTCGGTCATTACTGCTGTCAAGGAGAAGTTGACCGTATGCGGCACAAAGAAACCAACTCACATTAGCTATTGTTAAATTTAACTGGGCAATTTAATTTTTTACGAGTGTACATTTTTAAGAGTTAATTTTTTTTTAATTTTTTGCCAGCTTTCGGGAGATCTCTACGATGACAGATTCTTGTGGCGGGTAGGCGTCGCAGAGCATCCTAGCGCGCCGAAAAGTGACATACACACACAAACAAGAGAGTGTTTGTGCGGATTCCGTTGATATTTTTAGGGAATGTGCTTCATACTCTTAGGATAGTGTGGGATATCCCCTCCAGTTTGGCCTCAACTCGAGAGCTTTTTTTGAGCTTGGGAGTTGATTTCGGAGAAAACCAGTGGCACCATGGTGCTTTTCGCGAACTTTTTCATAATAATTAACAGTCAAATTGCAAATTCCTCACACATGCTACATCTCCACTCTTTTTATTTTCGACTAATCAAGTATCAAAATACGATTCTGTGACCAGAGTAACTGACCCATTAAATTTGGCAATAGCTGGTGTGGCTCGGTTCTTCATGCTTAACGCAGTCCAAATAAAGGAAGTGAGGAGAAGTTACAGAAATTATTCTTTCAGACCAAAAACGCTCGAGTACTTGACGTTGCGAAAGCTCTTTCATCATTACGTCTGCAAAGCGGAAGTTCAACTCTTTATTCAGTAAAATTTTCTAGAGCCGCAGCCGTTCTCGGAGTTGCCAAGATCATGTGGTGAGAAGAATATTACGTTTAGGAGCTCGGCGACAATTGCCGACATTGACGAGCCAATCTCCAAATAGTGAGGATCCGATAGCTAATGGAGATGTTGCATGTGTGAGGAATTTGCGATTTGACTGTTGATTCTTGTGTAAAAGTTGGCGAGAAACACGATGGTGCTACTGATTTTCCCTGAAATCAACTCCCAAGCTCAAAAAACACTCTCAAAGTTGAGGCCTAAATGGAGGGGATATCCCACGCTATCCTGAGAGTCCACCTCTACATCGAGACGAACTCTCCAAGCAAAGATAGGGAGCAAATACATTGACAGGGCTGCCACTATATTTGGGGACTCTAAAACTGAAAACACGGCATCACAGCTAATGTATTTGCTCCCTATCTTTGCATGGAGAGTTCGTCTCGATGTAGAGGTGGACTCTCAGGATAACGTGGAATATCCCCTCTATTTAGGCCTCAACTTGAGAGCCTTTTTCGAGCTTGAGAGTTGATTTCAGAGAAAACCAGTGGCACCATCGTGTCTCTCGCGAACTTTTACATAAAAATCAACAGTCAAATCGCAAATTCCTCACTGCTGTTGACGACCTCACCGAAAATCGATTTCTCAATGCGAAGCGACCATGTAGGCGCTAATATCGCAAATTTAATTGTAGGGTGTTTACCAGTTATAAAAACCGAAATTGGGGACTTTCATGGGTGTTTTTTGCAGCGGAAAGCTTACGTAAGACTCGGCTTTATCCCCCCCCCCCCCCCCAAAAGTGCCTTACTTACGTAATGCTTGACCGGTCCCTCACAGCTTTTGTTTTTGCAAATGAAGAAAGACAAAGAAATAAAACTTTTGAACCTTACAACCCTGCCTCAACGCTGAAATTTTGCTTGAGGGGAGATTTTTTTAAAATCCTCCAGCAGCTGATTTTTACCAGACAGGAACCCGACAACAACGCGGGTGTTTCATCTCCGGGTTTGTCTCTCTTTGTTGGCATCGCGGTCGGCCTTTGAGAGCCTCGGAGCCTCTCGAATTCTCCTCTGATTATGTTGAAAGGTTTCAGTGACCCTGCCTTGGCCAGATCATACTCTTGCAGACCGCCCGCTTGGCTTAGTTGCTTTGAAACGCGGAACGTGAAAATGGACCCCACCGTCACGCAGTGGATCGAGTTAATAGGCGAAGTCGGACAAAATTTGGAAATTTTAAACCATTACTCTGTTAATACAAAAATGTGAACTTCTAAAAGGAGTACCGTCGGTTTTCACGTTAAATTTCCTTCAAGAGACGCCCCTTGAAGTTTAAAATTTGGCGAAATAAACATAAAAATTGCAGTTTTAGTCAAAAATTCCATGTTTGACCACTCTAATTGACTCGATCTACTGTGCGTCACTGCAACATGGCTTGGGATTATATTTTTGTGATCGTATCGGAAAAACCCAGAATATAGTTATTGATACAACATCGGAAGAAGAAGAAGAGTGGTAAAGATAACTCTAAATAATAGGATGGTACAATAAAACTCGGACGTTCAGTAAAAGGTTGGCGCAGGGGGTGGAGTGGGAGATCAGAATGTGTCATTTGGCTGATAATCCGTCTTATTTGAGGCCTTAAATCCATTTGGCCGTCTTTCTACCAAACAGAACTATGTGCAGGTGGGAAAGATGGGGTGTGCTCGTTAATCGAAGGCCGTAAGAATAAATGAGAAATATGAAGCGCCAGTGACGTCAGCGGCGAAGATGAAGCCGGAGAGCAAGGATCCGACTGATTAACTCATGAGCCCTGCCCGCAACGCTATTGACACATGCCCACGGCTCATGAGTCCCTCATACAGTTGGTACACAGCTCCGTTTGCTGAATTGGAAAAGCGGGATTTCACATTCTATCAAACGGAACTATCCGTCAGCTGTTTACGGGACGCCGCCATGGGCCGCTTGAACCGTACGCATGTGTCCAGACCGTTGGCGCGGCGTGCGGAGTGCTGCCAGCTCGAAACGCGCACTGACGCCTACAAACCTGAGGGGATGCTTCACGCATTGCGCAATGCTTGAAGTATCCACTTAGGTTTGTAGGCGTCGGTGCGCGTTTCAAGCTGGCAGCACGTCGTGCCGCAGCGTGCCTTAAATTTGCCCACAATTCATAGGTCAGGGTGTTAAAATGTAGGGAAATGTGACATCAAATTCGAAATTAGTGACTCAAAAAACATCTGTTAGAAAAACTTTCGTGATCTTTTGGACATTAACCGACTTACTTCTTCCTATTCTTGAGTTTTGGACCATAGCGCGTTGCGGGCAGGGCTTATGAGTTAATCAGTCAGATCCTCACTCTCTGGCTTCATCGTCGCCGCAGACGTCACTGGCGCTTTATATTTTCTATTCATTCTTAAGGCCCCCGACTAACGAGCGCACTCCATCTTTCCCACCTGCACCTATAGTTCTGTCTGGTAGAAATACGTCCATTTAAGGATTCTGCGACCTTGAATGAGCATTGGTTTAGGGTTAGTGCACATCCAGGCTTTCAAATTTTCAGGGATTATGGCCGAATAGAAACTGTTTCTGCAGATTCCCTGCAAATGTTTCATGAAAATTTGTCGTTACCACCGGGATACGAACCCGGGACCTATTGACCCAGAGTCAGACGCGGTGACCACTAGGCCAACCTGGCCGGCCTCTTTATAACCTTATTTAACAGAAATCCAACCCGTCTCCTGTCCGTTCGTTACGCACGAACAGTGGCGAGGCGTGAATGACCAATTATTGATATTTTCCCATTCTAGCTGTAGTAAAGAGTCGATTACCAAAGTGCCCGTTGTGAACACCATGTTTATCGATCCCCTCCCATAGGTTCAAATGATACATCAATCGATATATTGCAAAGCCACTGGTATTGAACGTTTCTCCATCGCAGAATTATTTATCGTTTCGACAATAGACTTTAGTATCTGTTAGAGTCCCTTTATACTGAGAATCAAGACAACACCCCCTCATGGAGTCACAAACGGGAATAAAGATTACATAAATTGAACGTTTTTCGTAATCTTTGATCGACCCATTCTCAAATTCCTTTCTCCGTCCCTTCTCTCATTCCGTTTGTTCCTTGCCGAACCCGTAATTCCCTGGTCCATTCCAGATTATAATCTTTGCAATCGGTGAAAATGTAATCTTTATTCCCGTTTGTGACACTGTGAAGGCCTAAAATACGGGAACCAATCAGAAATGGATTCACATTGTCTTGACTCTCAGTATAAAGGGACTCTAGTATCTGTCAAAATAAGTGAAGAAACTGGTCGGATATATTTTTTTTATTTTCTTCCTTGGCCTTTCAACAAATATCATCAGTCGTCCCCAAAAATCAATCGACCTGAAAATAAATCGAAATTAGCGGCGGCAGAAGACGAATCAGGCGGCGGAGCGGCCAAACGAAAACACTCCCGCGACGGAAGTAAAACACGGAACCCGCGAAAGAACAAAAGTCCTCTTTTGATTTGAGTCGCCCCGCTCATCCCTTTGTTTTCTCGACCCGTCACAGTTCAAATCCGTTTATTCCTTACAAATCCTGAATTATTATCCTTTGAGACAAGAGCTCTACCCGTCGTCCGACTCTCGGTCGATCCGGCCCTAACTCCCCCTACAAAAAGATCGAAATTCGATACCTCGATGTGCACCGTCGATTCGAACGAGAGTGGGGGGACAAGGTAAAGAAAATATTGGACGTCACCCGGTGCCGGAAAAATAACATCCCGGATGGACGACGGTTACGTTGGGGAAGAACCGCTTAGCTCTGATGATATTGTTGTGTTGGATATGCGTTTTTTGTCGTCGGGCTTGGGATTCTCTGGCTACGTGATCGCTAGAATTGAATTTCGCCCGCCTGAGAAAATGCGCGCGTCCCGACGTAATATTCCGGCTTTGCATGAGAAAGCTCGTTGCACATGCGACGAATGCACCGTGGGTCCCGCTGCACTTTTTTCACGAACATGAGTTCACGTGTTGAGCTCCGCCGGATGGTAAAATGCCGTAAGGAAATGTAGACGTTGCCACGTTTCTTCTGATATACAGGGTGATCCAGGGTTAAGGTGATTCGATGGACGCCATATTTTGTGTCAGAACGGCATGCGATATATCGCATCAATTGGTTCCATTTTTTCAGCTACTCGTCATTTTTTTCCAATTTTGAGATCGCAATTCTGTTGTCAGGAGACTTAAGCACTCACTTACGAATTTTAACAATGAAATTCAACGTAATAAAGGCGTGGTTTTTTTAGAGAGAAAATATCGCATTCGAGTGCAGTTTCGATATCAGTAGCGAATGCAATGTTTTCTCTCTAAAAAAAACACGCCTTTGTTACGTTGAATTTCTTTGTTAAAGTTGGGAAGTGAGTGCTTTAGTCTCCTGACAACAGAATTGCGATCTCAAAATTGGAAAAAAAATGGCGAGTAGCTGACAAAATGGAACCAATTGATGCGATATATTGCATGCCGTTCTGACATAAAATATGGCATCCATCGAATCACCTTAAACAGCCAGACTGCAAGAGCCGAAACAACCCAAAACCCCCTCTTTAAATTGAGGCACTGGATGCGAAAAGGACACTTCTCGGTTGCAGTGCTTCAGAGTCTCCTCTAATATTTCATTCCTTGTAAGGAAAGGGAATGTACCCATTTCACCAAAAATTTTACTGAATATACCTCGTGATTTTCCAATTTTCTCCGGAAATAATTCTGGAAAAATTACCCATGTAATGCTTCTCCTAGGGATTAATTAGCAACAGAGATTCTGAAACACCGTCATGTCATCGAGAAGTGCCCTTTTCGCATCCAGTGCCTCAATTGAGATTTCGATTTTTTTTAAGATCATTTATGAATTCAGGGCATACAAGTACTAAAGAGTGCTTTTCATGAGATTTGGTTCACAACCGTTGCCGAAATTCAGGAGAAACGATTTACTTTCCGAAATTTGGGGGGGGGGGGGGGCTTGGCTCCGTTTGGAGACCCTTTTGGTAAAACACATTTTACAACAGAAGAGTCTTATTTTAACCCATAGAACACGCTCCTGCAGTCTAGCTATTTAACCCTGAGTCATCCTGGGTAAATATCAATTTTCTGGAAAAAATTATGATTTTAAGGGCTCAACCGATAGGGAGCAATTTTTCATATCAACCTGTCTCTAGAATTCTAGTATACTAGTAGCAATGCGTTCAAATGACGCACCAACTAGACAACGAGATAGTGAAGCGGGGCCTAACGTATTTAGAATAAATCCATCTGTGATACGTTCATTAACCTTCGCCGAGCTGCGGGTGAAGTGGAGAAGGCCTCGAGAGTCAAAACCCCTTCTCTTCTGTGGGTATGCAACACGGACATCCGTGCGGCCCGATTAGTTTCATTCACGTGTTATAATGTGTTCAGTGTTCTTCCCATGCGATGTAGTAAAGTAATTTCACTTCTAAGATGCGAAGGGTGCGTCCTTCGTACGCCCATGAAAGTTAGGTTAGGTTTTGGTTAGGTATTCGAAATTCTGCAAACATTCATTGGGATTTGCTTGACAGTGTTTACTTTGAACACTGTTTCTTAGTATACAGAAACCCGACGTGATTCGGGGCCTAAGTGCATTAGCGTCTCTGAGAATCAACTTCGAAGCAAAACGGCGCCCCGTGACACGGTGGAACACCCAATAGAAGATGTCGGACAAGACATTTTTTGCTAAAACTTCAAATTTGGATGTTAATTTTGTCACAAATTCAATTTCAAGGGGTGTCTCCGAAAGGAAATTTCAAGGGAAAACCAGTGGAAACGATTTTAACCCGCTATGGCATGAATTAATTTTGTATCTAAGATTCCGCGGGACACTAATCAATTTTAAAACTCGGTTAAATAACTCTAAGTACCGATTTTTTTCAAAATTTTAAAACTGTGTAGAAATCTGCAAAATCACGCCCCAGAAGAAATACTTAATTTTAGGAAACCCCAAAATTTGTCGTTACGAAATTTTAACGCTATGCCTGCAGCCTGATTGTTGAAATTTGGTGTTTGTCGGGTGGAAATGGATGACACAGGCTCAATGGCGAAGCGTGATTGGTCGGCTATGTCTTACCGTTGCTTTGTCGTGCTTTTTCGGGTGGAATGGACGACATACTGTCGGGTCCTCAAGAGGTGCCTTTAGTTCGTCGTCCATTTCAACCGACAAAGCAGCGATAAGACATAGCCGCACTGGAAAAAAAAAAAAAAAAAAAAAAAAAAAAACACATTGGATTTAGAGTCCAGAGTCTTGAAAACATTGACAAGAAAAAATACTCTTGATTCAATCAGATTTTTGCTTAAATCAAAAGGAAATCCGCTTAAATTAAGAGGCTTGGTTCTTGATTTAAGCAAAAATCCGATTGAATCAAGAGTATTTTTTCTTGTCGATGTCTTTATGAGTCTGGACTCTAGATCCAATGTGTTTTTTTTTTTTTCAGTGCGACCAATCACGCCTCGCCATTCAACCTACGTCATCCATTTCCACCCGACAAACACAAAATTTCAACACTCGGACAGCAGAGAGGTTTAAAAATTTTTGTTCCATATTTTCAAAACTGTTAGATTTAAAAATTCCCAGGTTTCGTCCGATTTTTCCGGCCGGCTCGGTCCCTTGTGCGTGGCGGTGGAATTTTTTCCTCTTTTTTTTCTGATGGATCGATCGAGCCCAGACAGTGTAGCGGCGTTCAACAGGAATGCCGTGCTTTCTCCAGCGCGCGCCGCTCGCTCAAACGCGCGATTTTTTAATTATGCCGCCTCATCCCGGACCCGAGCCCGGACCGGGTGCAGCCCGGCGCATCATTAAAAAATGCCCCCGCTTCTCGGGTCTCCGCCCCCCACCCCCCCCCCCCGCCGTCCGCACTCTATTTTTCACGCGGATGAAAGTCTTTTCAATCAGAAGCCAACTTCTTCCGCCGGGACAGCCCTGCAGGACACTCTTACTCCAGGATTCGACTCGACTCCGTCAACCTTTCTCGTGGAAAATCCGCATGAACCTTCCAATGTTGCCAAATGAGCCTCAATTTTTTTATTATTTATTCAGCAACAGATGAATTACAAAATGCTACATTGTTTTGCAAATTAGACAGTAAATAAAGGCTAAATAAGGAAATTTACTTTAGGCTTAGTAAAATTCGCTGAGAAACGCTATCCCCCTCGATTAGGATGGAGGGTGCGTTGAGCCGGGAGCGCCTGACGGCATAACATCGGCTGTGGGCCCCAAAATTAGAGTGTCTTTATCGCCACCTTTCGGTCAAAGTGTCGGGAGCGAAAAATTCGGGAAAAATACATTACAAATTTTAAGAAAAATTAAAATTACGTTTCAAAATTTCCGCTGCCATTTTCTTTTTTTTAGAGAGAAATTGTTCAAAAAAGCTGTCCGAAAATTTCACTAAATTTTCTTTGCGCTGCCGATAACATTCAGTCAAATTTTCAAACAGATTCAAACAAAAATTTCTCTGTAAAAAATGAAATGGCGGTGTCAATACTGCCGTGCAACGCAAAAACGCCGTAAACGCAATTTTACGTTTTTTGGAAACAATGTATCATGGCAGATAAACTTGTGTGCCTTGGGGCAATTCATTCACAAATGCTATCAAGAATTTAACCTGAAAATTTGAGGTGCATGGGTAAAACAGTTTTTATTTTATAAAGTGTTAAGCACCAAAAAACGAGGGAGAATCTTGATGGATTTACGGCGTTCAAGCTCAGCACGGCAGACTTATACAGGGAGAGTGCGGACACGTCGGTGATTTTGAGGTTAAGTCATGAAGCTTTTATAGCCCAATTTTAAAAACGATGATGATAATTTGAACGTATTTATGCTAAAAGGAACTATGTTACATGCAAACCATATGCAGATAGTTCCTTTTAGCAGAAATACGTCCATTTTTGCTTTTCAAAGACGTGCACAGCGACGCAGCGCGGGGGCGGATCACGTCCCGAGGACCATTCAAAGCGCCTTCAAAGTCGTATGAATACTTCAAGCATTGCATCATCGAACGTAAAGATGCGCCAATGGAATGGACCACTAGACAAGGCACGAATTTAAACAATCTGATACATGTTTCTTAACCAGAATTTCACGTAACACACGATTCGCGCAACGAAAATTACTGAAATCGACTCCTCAGTAAGATATTTAACGTTTTTATTTCACATTGGTTACGGGGAATTTGAATTGCCCGCTCACAAAAAACTCAAAGTTCTACGTGAGTCAAATCGCGCACTACAACAGTTTCAGCAAGCTTCTCAAGCGAGCAATGTTCATTTCCCACCCTGTGTTGTTCAAACTATTGGCAATTTGCTACAGCTGAGCCAAAGCGTCAAGATTGAGGTTGCCAGATTTTTATATCGCAGAGCGTATCATGATAACGTTTAGCGCGCGATGTGAATGACGCAGAGCATTTAGTTTTCATAAGCGTATGGTTTGAATTCACGCATTAAGATTCATTAAATATCTTTGTAAGGTATTGATTTCGGTAATTTTCGTCGTGCGCATCGTGTTCTACGTAAAATTTTGGTTAAGAAACCTGTATCAGAATGCTTAAAGTCGTACCTTGTCTAGTGGTCCATTGCTTACATAGCGGAAATGCAAATAACGTCATTTATACAGTGTAATTTGCATTTGATCGGGATAAAAAACACCTATGTTTCTGGTCTTGTTTTTTTCCAAGGCGGTCCTTTGCAGTGGCGAGACGTGAATGATCAGTCATCGATATTTCCCAACTTGAAGATGAAGTAAAGAATCGATTATTAGGGTGTTTGTTGCAAACAACCTGTTTATAGACTCTTATCCATAGGTTTAAATGGAAGAATAATCGATATATCGTAAAGCACGCCACGCCGCTGACCCTTTGTTTCCTGTTTAAAAAGTAGAGAGAGCATCAAGGTCCAATTTTTACCAGTACTCGCGCACCTTAGGTTATGTTTGCCATCCAATCAAATTCATTTTTTGAATGATTTGTGTGCCTCTTAATTCATTTAGGGGGGAAGGGGGGCAAGTCGAAGGGTGTCAATTCATCTTCGTTTTTCTTCACTATTTTGTTTCATTTCTAGTTTGTTTTAATTTCACATCTTTCATCCTACCATGAGTTCTTTTTAAAACATCATTAAAACATTTTAGCATCAATAAATTTATAAAAGGAGAAAACTAGGACATTGGTCAACAGAGTTTGAAATTAATTCTTAAAATGCGTAAAAGGAAGCATAACAGTTTGTCGCTCTTCAAGAAACTTTTTAATTTGATTCGACTCGCCCAGAATGCAGAGGAAGAGAAACAAAACGAAATCAGAGCCGTGCAGAAATGCAAATTCGAATCTCAAGAATGTTTATCTATTGAAGGAATGAAAGACTGGCAGTCATTGCAAAACAGTCGAAGCTAGATTTTGTATCTGGAGCTTGATTCAATGTTCTTACCTCTTTTCCAATTTTTTACGTTTTTCCCTCTTGAGGAACTCTCACCAAGGTCTCTCTCCGGGCAAACCTGACTGCCGGTCACCAAGAAAAACTGACCACAGACGCGGTAAAGTATGTAACAAAACGTGTTATAAACTACGCAGATTGTGCGCTAAGGGGTGGATTTCAGACTTTTTTGATGTGCCCAACGCGATTTTTAGTGAACTTACGCTTAGAAAGTGAATTCAGTTCGCTGGATCTCATGCATGTAATAGAGTCCCTTTATGCTGCTACTAAAGACGATACGAATTCATTCTGATTGGTTCCCGTATTTTAGGCCTCCACAGTGTCACAATCGGGAATAAAGATTACATTTTCGCCAATTGCAAAGATTATAAAATGGAATGGACCGGAGGATTATGGTCGCGGCAAGGAACAAACGGAATGAGAGATGGAACAGAGACAGAAATTTGGGAATGGGTTAATCAAAGATTACAAAAAACGTTCAATTTGGATAATATTCATTCCCGTTTGTGACATCCATGAGCCGCGTTGTCTCAACTCTCGCTAGAAAACGACTCAAACGTGCAACAGACCCATTACACTTTCTCAAATTCTAGATACGGCATTGACGAGTGGATCTGTAGAAACCGATTCTACTCGACCTTAATCCCTGAAAATTTGAAAGCTGGAGCATGGATGTGCCAAAATCCCCCTGATGTCTTCTGACAATAAAATCATCTCTATATACGTTAAAACTCAGATGGCTGTAGATTCCTAAGTCACTGAATTGTCAGGAATGGAGGCCAAATAAACAGGAGAAAAAAAATTCTAGGTTAAGGATTTCCTCACGTTTTCTGTAATCACACACTGGAAAAAAAACACAATGGATCTAGAGTACAGACTCTTAAAAACATCAACAAGAAAAAATACTCTTGATTCAATCAGATTTAAGCTTAAATCAGGAACCAAGCCTCTTAATTTGAGCGGATTTCCTTTTGATTCAAGCTTAAATCTGATTGAATCAAGAGTCCTTTTTCTTGTCAATGTTTTCAAGAATCTGGACTCTAGATCCAATGCGTTTTTTTTTTCCAGTGCATTATAAACCATATGCGGCGTCTCAAGAAAAGCGGATAAAAACGAGCACGTACAATACCCAATGAGCCTCCTCTTTCGCACATATCAAGCGCAGAGAAGCCAACCGGAGAAAAAAACAAGCAGGAAGCTCCAACGCATTCGCGTCGGAAAGCGGCTCTGGCGACGGTAGGTAGTTGTTACGCGTTTACGGTTTCCTTGGTAACCTTTGTTTGCTATCAGCTGATGCCGAGTAGTATGACTAGGAAGCTCCAACCACGGCATTCTTCGAAAAAAGTGCGAAAACTTATAGATTTGAATTTCCAAATTTTAAACGTAAAGTACATTTTTTCCAGTGCGAGATTAAAGCACAGACCCGTTTTGAATTATTGACAGTATCACCATGATTCCAAAAATACACTACACAACATAGCATTCGCTCACAGGAAAAAGATATCAATTAAAGTAAAATCAGTCCCCCCTAAACAGCAGAAAATGGCGCCGATTCCCATCAACCAACACGCGGTCTCTCCAATGTAACATGGTCCGTTGATACTCCCCAGCTGGGACCGTCCGGAATAGCAGCTCTAGTGCAAGCACCAGAGCCGCTAAAACGGACGACCGACGCGAAAATTGTGAAAAGGCACTGTTCAAACAGACGCAGAGAAAATATGGGATGGAATAAAAAAACGGCGGTGATTTCAAGACCGGAAGAGAGTGACAAGCGTCAAGTCGTGATGGAAGCGGGGAGCGCGGAGTTATTTGCTAATTAACGACTTTCTCTCGCCCGGGGAGCAGAAGGGGGGATGGGGAGGGGGGTATGCAGGGAGTTCCGGAACAACTCGAAAATTAGCGAATGCATACGCGAACTTTTCAACAACCCCATTCTTTAAGCTTCAAGCGGACACCAACTCTACCGTGCTGAGGAAAAACGCCGTATGAACCCTCAGGCGTTGCCAAATTTCGAATGATAAAACATGAATTTCCTGGTAAGCGTATGAATATTTTTCTTCAAATTTTTCAAATAATATTGTTTTCAATTTCGCCTAAAGTTCCCGAAAATTTCAAGGAAAAATATTCATAACTTTGCTCAAAAATAAACATTTTCTTGAAGTAAATTTGGCAACTCTCGAATGTTCATATGGCGTTCTTCCTTAGCGCGGTAGAACTGTATCCGGTTTCCGGCATTCAAAAAATCAAGTTTAATTGAACGGGAGGCATGCCGTGATACAGCTAGCATTATTCTTAGTTGCTGACCGAAAAATTAAGCAAACTTGAGCAAAAGTTGCTACAAAATTTTGCCAGGCTGTTCGGTTCACTTGAACTGAATTATTTTTATTGATGCATATCTGATTAAATTGATAAGTTCTGGGTAATTGATGTCGTGGTATTGCTCGATAATACCCTCGACTTGGTTTGAATGAAGCCCCCGGTTCTGCCATTCCGAGGAAGAACGCTGTGTGAGCCGCCAAGCATTGCCAAATCTCCCATTACAAATCACGAATCATCGGAAAAACTTGTATTTATTTTTCTCCCGATTTTTCAAGAAAAGTCCGTTTGTAACTTAAAGTGTCTGAAAAGGTAAAGGAAAACTATGCATTTTTGTCTTCAGAAAGAAATCTCTGAGAGGATATTTGGAGGAAAAAAATTGCGCCGAGATTGCACGAGAGTGTTACATTTTCATTGCATAAAGATACTCACGGTAACATTTAAGTTCAGTGCTAAATGATTTAACTAGAGTCTTTTTATACTGAGAGTCAAGACAGTGTGAATCAATTTCTGATCGGTTCCCGTATTTCAGGTCTCCACGGTGTCACAAACGGTAAAGATTACATTTTCACCGATTGCAAGGATTATAATGTTGAATGGACCGGGGAATAATGGGTTCGACAAGGAACAAACGGAATGAGAGAAGGAACGGTTGGTGACTCCATAAGGGGGGTTGTCTTGACCGTCAGCATAAAGGGACTCCAGATTTAACGTGCGATTTAACTCTTTGCTTTCCCTATGAGCGGAAAGTTTGAATTGATGCATGAAAAAACGTTAATATCTTGGTAAGGAGTTATTTTCAATAGTTCTCGTTATTAAAATCAAGTTCTACATGAAATTTTGATCAAAAAACACACTTCATAATGCTTAAAATCGCAAACCTCGGGGTCCATTTGGAAGACGCGTACATCTATGTTAATACATCAATTCTTTCAACGCCTTGATGCAACTATTCGAGCTTGACGGATGTCCGTGCTGCATACACGAAATATTGAAGGCGTTTTCGTAAGCTTACGGCAAGCGCACGGTGCAGCGTAACAGGATTCACATTCTCCCGAGCTAAGGAAGAGTGCCGTGTTAACCTTCAGGCGTTACAAAATCTCATTCGAGAAATCACAAATTATCGGAAAAATTTGTAAATATTTTTCTCCCAATTTTGCAAGAAAATTTCTGCTCGTAATTTGATCTGAGGTGTCTGAAAATTTCAAGGAAAAATATGCATAAAAATCTTTACGAAAAAATATTTTCTGAGAGGCAATTTGGCAACGATTGAAGCTCATACAGCGATTTTCCTTAGCACGGTTGGTGAAGTGCCCCCCGATTGTTGGAACTAGCACAAATCCACAAAAACTGGAGCGCCTTCAACATTCATGTATGCAACCTAAAGCCTCAGTTGACTACGAACGGGAATAGTTATATTAAAGCGTTGTGATTTCACCCTCTGTATTTCTATTGCGTTATTCTCATGCGTGTAAATAGTGATGTTTGTAGATTGGCTCGTTACGTACCTCATGTCACACGCATTGTGCATTTAAATGGAAATTATTTCTGCTTCGTCTTTTGGATGAGCAATACAAATTTTCCGTCGAACGAAAGACTTTTTTCATAAAAGTTTCCACTCGCACAGCACTTGATCCACTTCCTGGAGATTAATTTGGGCTCGCTGCTCTTTTCGAGGGGTTTTTTTTGTTTTTTATTTTCATATAAAGCAAATAAAACTTGGAGGCTGCATAAGAGATACGCCCATTTCCGAAGGCGTAGAGTACAGTTGAAAAGAAAGGAGTTATTGACCACTCTTTAGGCACATTCCCTCCGTCACATAAAAACTGCCGCATCCTAAGTTCTAACTGTTTACTTAGAATGATACATTCCATGCCTCAAATGGGAAATGTAAATAAAGTTTTGTACGCAATCGTCCACGGAACCAGTAAATTAAAATTCAAAGTCTATCAACTCGATAGGAGAAAATAAGTTCAATTAAAACCATTGGTTGCATGTTAGATTTTTAAATTCATATACTTTGAAAAGCTTTGGGAGCAAGTCTTAATATGTTTAAAAGGTTTGAGTTAATTTAGATATACTTTCTGCTCCACTAGAAAAAGTATCATTTGCAACGCATGAATACAACAACGCGGTTAGTCTCACAAGCCGAGTGCAAAAATCCAACTTTTTGTCGTCCTATTTTTGTGCCCGGCCGCGCAAATCCTTCTCGCCTCCTTTGTGCCTAGCTTTTAGCACGGCGCACATGGAACCGAGTCAACGGGAGAAGTCGGACAAAATTTGGGAGCTTTAAACGCTTATAACTCTGTTTATACAAAACTTGGAGGTTTTAAAAGTGGTCCTGTTGGTTTCCTCATGAAATTTGCTGTTATAAACAACCCTTGGAATTTTAAATGTGACAAAATAAACACCAAAATTTGAAGTTTTAGTAAAAAATTCCATATCCGACCGCTCTAGTTAACTCAATCCATTGTGCGGTGCACAGTAAAACAAGCCATTGAAGAACGTCAGACATAAAATTTTCAACTTAAATTGCAAATGTTGATGTTCATTGCGACACATCATAAATGGGTCACTCAAATTTACGTTTTTCGTTTGGTATTCTGGAAGTACCATAGTAGATTCTTTGGTGATTTATGTTTTGTGAAGCCGAAATTCCGGACAAGCTCGCTTTCAAAAAGTTCAAGGACTCAAATGAATTTGTTGAAATGGTGAGAAAATGATGGAAATGATGAGCTACGGCAGTCAAATCGTCATCTCCTCTCAATTCCCACACTGATTTTTGTTAAAATAAAACGGATTTCAATGTTATTGTTGCTTGTTTACTACAGCTAACATAAATGAGATTCAATTCTTTAGTTCTGAAAATAAAGTTCAGACTTTCCTATCGTTTCTATGTAGAAAGAGTAGAAAGACACCTGACGGAGGTCGTGGGAATCCGCAATTGCTTCTGATTGGTGCCGGATGACATAATTCAGTTCGGCGAGAAACCGGGGCGTTTTGCGATTTCTGATTTAATTTTTCGCTTTTGAATGTTCGCACCGTGTTCTCCATGTCATTTATATTTAGAAAAATGCATCCGCTAGTCAAAATTCGTTCTTGGTTTCTGAAGGATTACATTCTTACCGGAAATACGAGAAAACCAACGAATTCCTTTTGAAACTTATCTATTTCGTTAAAACGCACATACGATATTTTCTAAGTTCCCACTTAATATATAGATGCGTGTTCAGCCTCCCTCATTAACTAATTCCAATGTACGGCGCACAGTAGAAGGGGCTAATAGAAGAGGACGGACATGAAATTTTTGGCAAAAATTTCTTTTGTGTTTATTTTGGCTTAAGGTGATTCGATGGAGGCCATTTTTTGTGTCAGAGCCACGTGCGATATATCGCATCGATTTGTTCCATAATTTCAGCTACTTGTCATTTTTTTCGAATTTTCAGATCGCACTTCTATTGTCATGAGACTTAAGAACTCATGTACCAAAATTGACAAAGAAATTCAACGAAAAAAAGGTGTGGTTTTTTTAGAGGAAAAATATCGCATTCGATACTGATATCGAAACTGCACTCGATAGCGATATTTTTCCTCTAAAAAAAAACACGCCTTTATTTCGTTGAATTTCTTTGTCAAATTTGGTATATGAGTTCTTAAGTCTCATGACAATAGAAGTACGATCTGAAAATTCGAAAAAAATGACAAGTAGCTGAAATTATGGAGCTAATCGATGCGATATATCGTACGTCCCTTTGACACAAAACATGGCCTCCATCGAATCACCTAAAATTCAATTTCAAAGGGTTTTTCTTATAGGACAAATTTCACGGCAAAACCAATAGAGCCAATCTCAAACCTCTTTCGTTCATAATTTAAAAAATATAAGCTTTTAAAGTTTCCATATCTTGTCCGACCTCTCCTTCTGACTCGGTCGTACGTGCGACGGCGCTAGCATCAAAAGATTTCCGGCGTCTCTGTTCAACACGCCGCTGTTTTGTCGGCCGTAATTGTGCATTCAAGCTAGTGTGCGCGTGAGCCCCCGAGCTGGTGTGAGTGCGAGAGCTCGAGTCTTGTTTCCCTGCTGCGGAGCAGCGCGGAGGAGAAAGTCGCAGCGCCCGCGAAAGTAGGCTTATGCAACCCACATCCGCGCGCATTTATGAGATGAAGGCAGTGTATGTAAATTGAGACGTTTCGAAGGGGGACGCGCTCGGAATACGTTGTTATCAGGTGCGTGTGTTTGGATGAGACGGTGGCGTTTGAAATCGAATGAGGCCTATTTATAATACAAGTAATTATGTTACACGAAAACACTGTGTGCAAAGTTCCTTTCTGCATGAAAGCGTCTAACTGAATGAACAAAGTATTTTATGAATCAGAGAAGTAATTAGCATTTTTCTTTTGATTTAAACAAAAGTGAATTCATATCGATAAACGTTCGAAAAAACACGGATTGCTTTGTTCACAGTACGACCCACAGTGCGGAACTGCTCCCATGAGTAGTTTGGACAAATCTCAAAGGCATACCGTTAAAATAGACATACGGTACCAAATAAGGCATGAGCTATTAAATTGATCCCCACTGAACCTTTGTCGAACGAATTTTGACTTTCCAACTATTCGGAAGGTGGCACAATAGGTCAAAAGTGGCTATGCACTAAATACACGTATTAGGAGTTATGAAACTCAACATTGCGACTAAAAATGCTGAGTTTAACCTGATTTTAACCAAAATTTGAACTTAAATACCTCCGAAAGTCGCAAATGTGCTTTTGCAGGATTGAAGTTGATTGTCCAAAGAATGAGAAAATGTGAATCACCCAGAGGGATATCCCAAGTTGTCGAGAATAGTTTTTCTAAATGGGCTATCCTGTGAAATGAGATCATGCAGAAAGTATCCTGTACGCCTGTTTTTCTCCCAATTCTCAGAACTGGTGACTTCCAAGTGACTAGAGCATTGGTCTACCATTAGTGGTAGATTGCATTAGTGCAATCCACTTTCGATCCTGGAGGCTGCCGACAAATTTTTGACGAGCCCGCAGATTTTCAACAGAAATATTTGGTCGATTTGACACAAAGAAAACTAACACGCACAAAAAATCAACCAACACCCTTTGTTAATTCGTGTTATACTTCCTATATTAACACAATATTTTGGCTACTTGTTCTTCATCTTCTGCCGAGGCAAGTTAGGTTCGGTTGGGTTAAGCAACTAATCTAACTCCGCGGTGATGCTTAGGGTATCCAGCCAAATTGAAGGCGCTTCGCTCCGTTCTCAAAGATCACTTCAACGACTCCTACAATGTGCTTACTCAATTTTGAATAAAATGGGAACGTCTATTTATACGGCCTTGACGACCTTATATGAAGTTGACAACTTCAATACTAAGTATTTATTATGGGACAGTTCCTCTTCGATCGAGTTAACCTTCACTTCAAACTCCATAAACGGGCGTTTGGAGGAAAATCAAAGAAGAAGTATACCTTTGTGTCAGAAAAATTGAGGACTTACCGCTCTGGGTAATAAATTAAAATAGTCAATCAATAAAACGAAGTTACAGATTTTCAACACAAAGATTTGGTCGATTTGACACAGGCTAAACCAACACACGAAAAATCAACCAACAGCTTGTGTTACTTCGTGTTTTTCTTCTCGTAATAACACAAGCTTTTGGTGACTTGTTCTTAATCTTCTGCCGAGGCAAGTTAGGTTCGGTTGGGTTAAGCAACTAAACTAACTCCGCGGTGATGCCTAGGGTATCAAGACGATTTGAAGGCGCTTTGCTGCGTTCTCGAAGATCAATTCAACAACTCTCACAATGTGCTTGATCAAATTTGAATAAAATGGGAACACCCATTCATAGGGCCTTGACCGTCTTATCGAAAGTTGACAACTTCTGTGCACTATACAATTCTAAAACAGTAGGCTCGAATATGCGTGCTGCGAAATTGGGATGCAAGCTGTGAGCTTGTAGCTCCCTCATTGGACGCTTTGAAAACACGAGCCCGTTGGTTCGCTAATTGAGCGAGCAAAAACGGGGATGAATGTGTAAGTACAAGGACAAGGGTCGTCGAGATCCTTCCCCACGATTACAGCCAGGTCACTGTAAATAAACATAAAAAGGGTCGCGCGGTCGTGCCCCTAACGAACCCCCTCAATATTTACGGTCTTGGAACCGTTTTTGTGCACCGCGGGGTTCCGCGATAATTCAGACACGCATTAGAAATCTAAATTCATCGTCGCATCGGATTGCACGTTTTTCGATGTGGGTTATAAAAATGCATCTGTTGCATAAAAGAGTTAGAGCCACTTATCGTCACTTTCCAGCCAAAGTATCACATGCGATGAGATCATGAAGAAAGTGTCCTGCCGAACTTCTGTGCGCCTGCTTTTCTCCCGATTCTTAAAAGTGGTGGTAAAATTTTTGACAAACCCGCAGATTTTCAACCAAAATATTTGGTCGATTTGACACAAAGAAAACTAACGCACAAAAAATCAACCAACAGCTTGTGTTAATTCGTGTTATACTTCCTTTATTAACACAATATTTTGGTTACCTGTTCTTCATCTTCTGTCGAGGCATGTTAGGTTCGGTTGGGTTACGCAACTAAACTAACTCCGCGGTGATGCCTAGGGCATCAAGCCGATTTGAAGGCGCTTCGCTGCGTTCTCAAATATCACTTCAACGACTCCTACAATGTGATTGATCAAATTTGAACAAAGTGGGAACACATATTCATAGCGACGTTTAAAAATTGTATCCACCATTTTAATCTTTCACAGAGAAATTTTTCACGTGAAATATTTCATGAAGTTTCAGAAATTAATAAAAGATATTGAAATACACAGGTTCCTTTTTATGTTTCGCAAAGTAAAAAATTTGTCACTTTCTTCTATTTGTGTGTGTTGAAGTGCGGGTAGCATACTCTAACCCCTAAAAATATGAAATATTTCACAGCCTCGTGAAATTTCATGAAACATTTCACAGATATTTCCAATCTTTTATTTGTTTCTTACGTTTCATGCCATTCTGACCCTGTGTGCGTACGGTGCACGCTGATTGAATTATGGTGACTCATCTGTATTCAGCTATGTATTAGCCCCGGTGGGCCTTTTGAAAATAAATAAATACAACGTGAGTCGATAAAGTAAAGCTCGGTGCCTACAACACGCGACTGGATAAATAATGCAATTATTTATTCAACCTCAAAGAAGAAACCACTTCAGCTTGTAAAATTCTATGGGAGCATTAAAACCGGCAACACCGACGATGGGAACTGGTGGCAACGGGGACTTTTTAAAAGCTCGCAGCTTGTTTGCCTTGAGGGTAGGAAGTTTTTCACTTGGGGTTTTTCTTCTTTTTCCCGCCGCACCTCGCTCCCTGCCCGTCCCTTTTTTTATAAAATAATTAAGTGCCTCAAGAGCATCGCCAGGAATCCGAGCCGGCGATATAAATTCTGAAATCCATACGCAAACACTTGTGCTTGCTCATCAAAAGCTCCCCGCGGTCGAGAGCAGCTAGCGTGTGGGTCTTATAATAGCTACGGGAAAAAATGTATAAGCTTATTATCGTGAAAGAGAGCGGCGTTAAACCAGGGAACAAGTTTTCAAAACACGCGATGGACCGATTTTCAAAGCGAACCGATGTTTTTCGAGCGGAGGCTGCTCTCTTGAAGTTGTTTTGCGTGCGATTTGCTTACTTGACTATACTGCTGTGCTAAGGGAAAACGCCATATGAACCCTCAGGCGTTGCCAAATTTCCTTTGGTAAATCACGAAATTTCTAGGAAATTTGTAAATATTTTCCCTCCAATTTTTCAGATAATTTTGCTCGTAATCTCTCCTACTGTTCCTGAAAATTTCTAGGAAAAACATTCATGGCTTTCCTCAAAAATAACCATTTTATCG
The DNA here is from genome assembly GCF_918797505.1 of Bemisia tabaci. Classification (NCBI taxonomy): domain Eukaryota; kingdom Metazoa; phylum Arthropoda; class Insecta; order Hemiptera; family Aleyrodidae; genus Bemisia; species Bemisia tabaci. Next base: position 25,499,206 of record NC_092801.1, on the reverse strand, counting down.
AAAGAAATTTGGCAACTCTCGAATGTTCTCACGGCGTTCTTCCTTAGCACGGCAGTATAATACAACACTAGGGGGCGTGATCCCTGGCCGCTTCGCGACCCAACCCCCTAAGGACCACAACACACCGAACAGTTCGACCTTGAATTTTGCTGTTTCAACTTGGAAAATAGCTCCCGGTGTCATACAAATACAAAATTCAAGGTCGAACTGTTGGGTGTGTTTTGTGTGTTGGGTATGTGTCAGATTTCTAAATTGACTTTTGAGGGTACGTCTCCGTGTTAGACGAATCGATTTCGATACAATCCGACCTGTTCGATGTGTCGAATACGACTCATTCATATTGCTGCTCTTGTTTTCTCTTTGATGCTCTCGGTAATACACTCATTCGAAGTTGTAAGTAAATCAAGCGCGGTCCTTCAAGTTTCACCAGGAGGTGAAAACAAGAGACTAATTCGTGTCGGGTTTACCGCCTTGGTAAGGGAGGACGCCGTATGAACATTCCAGAGTTGCCGAATTTTCCTCGATAAAACATGTATTTTTGACAGCATGCATGCATATTTTTCCTTGTCATTTTTAGATATTTTCGATTGAATTGCGTAAAAAATTGTCTGAAAATTTTGGGAAATAATATTCGGAATAGAGATGTTGCATGTGTGAAGAATTTGCGATCTGACTATCGATTCTTATGTAAAAGTTGGCGAGAAACACAATGGTGCTACTGGTTTTTTTCTGAAATTAACTACCAAGCTCAAAAAAAAGCTCTCACGTCGAGGCCAAAATGGAGGAGATACCCCACGCAATCCTGAGAGTCCACCTCTACATCAAGACAATCTCTCCATGCAAAGATAGGGAGAAATTACATTAGCAGGGTTGCCGTGTTTTCAGTTTTGGAGTCCCCAAATAAAGTGGAAGCCCTGTCAATGTATTTGCTCCCTATCTTTGCATGGAGAGTTTGTCTTGATGTAGACGTGGATTCTTAGGGTAAGGTGGGATATCCCCTCCATTTTGGCCTCAATTTGAGAGCTTTTTTAAGCGTCGGAGTTGATTTCAGAGAAAACCAGTGGCACCATCGTGTTTCTTGCGAACTTTTACATAAGAATCAACAGTCAAATCGCAAATTCCTCACACATGCAACATCTCCATTTTCCCAGGGAATTCGGTTTTTATCGGAGAAGACTTGGCAACGTCTGAAAGCTCATACGGCGTTCTTCCTTAGCGCGGCGGTTTTATTCCCAGCGCGGCTATCACCGCGTCCTCGGGAAAGCCGGCTGCGAAAATATGAGAGGGAAAACGACGCAGGTAGAAAAATGAAGTTTTCCCGGGGATCAGAACGCCCGGACGCCCGGACGCCCGGAACGGGGAAGACTGCCTGCTCATCAGCTTGGGTATTTACTTTCCCCTCCCACGGCGGACGGATCCGCGGAACCCTCAAAGAATTCATAATTCCGCTCCGGGATTCGTCTTGCATGGAAATTTCTTTTGATTCCGCTGACCAAACCGGAAAACGGGGAGCCGGCCCCGCGAGCCGCCCTGGAAACGAGCAACGCCACGCATGGACTTCGCATCACCACCGCCGAGCAGATGATGCCAGACTGTTCTGGAAGAGACTGATTTAGTGACTACGTCGTTCGGTATAATATCAAACTTATACACGGAGAAAAAAACTTCGTGCGTGGGACCCGAAGTTTAGGTCATATGGATCTCTGAAGTTTTCAGATTGAGCATCTGAACACTTAAGGTCCAGCTGTCGAGGTTCGGATCACACATCTGAAACTTCAGTTCTTACATCTGAAGTACTTCGGTTTTCACATCCGAAAAACTTAGGTTCTTACATCTGAAGTACTTCAGATGTATGAACTGAAGTACTTCAGATGTATGAACTGAAGTTTCAGATGTGTGATCCGAACCTCGACAGCTAGACCTAAAGTGTTCAGATGCTCAATCTGAAAACTTCAGATTCATTATCAAGTTTAACAACGCATCTATTATTGACTGAATTCGTGACTACGTCATTCATCATGTTATATACCATCATGTTACCAAAACAAATACTATGACCTAACATAACCTGGATCGCGTTTAGCAAAAAGGAACCAGCGCGATTACGGTGTAGTAAAAATGTTGTTTCTTCATTATTAAAAAAAAATCTCCTAGAATACCAGATGGTTTTTGCTTTCCGCCGAAAAATTGTTAATTTTGGGGGCAATTAATTGTGTAAATTTCAATACTGTACATATTTTGAGAATTTTTTAAAGAAGAGAAGTTGCACGATTTTGAAAACACAGTAATCGCCCTGGTTCCTTTTTGCTAAATGCGATCCACCTTAAGTACATACTCAATCCGGTTGGTGAAGATGACGATACGGCAACAAGGGAGAGTTACATTTGCTTATTTTCCTTCCGGCCTTTCGTTTAGCCGTTCTTCCGTTTGTATCCCGGTTGGAAAGCCGCTTTTGGTTTGCACATACCGGCCTCCTCTCACCTTGTTCTAGATTTGCCTGAAACCAGGTTTCACCGAGTCCGTCGAGGCTATTCGAAGACTTTTTAAGATTTAAATTTCAAATTTTGAAAATCAAGGAGAGAGGAAAATCAAGAGCGATTCTGCAGCTTACATGGCCGCACAGTGTGGAATCCCATGAACAAAAAATAAAATTAACTTTCAAATTTTCCAAATATTGTTATGATATTCTTGATCAAGACAATTGAGGAGCTTTCCGGAAAAAGGGCGCATAGCAAAAAATCGCGTTTGAGAAGAATGCATTTGAAGTTTCCATCATTACTCTATGGCCACTGACTGTGACTTACGTTCAAAATTGGGAGTCCAAGCTGCGATCTAAGCTATCATCAGTGACCGGAAAGTAATAATGAAAACTTAAAATGCATTTTTCTCATACGCAACTTTTTGCTGTGTGTCCTTTTTCCGGAGAGCTCCTCAATTTCTCTAACACAAAGGCATACTTTTTTTTAGAAATTCCTCCAAACACCCGTTTTTGGGGTTTGAAGTGGAGGTTAACTCGATCGAGGAGGAACTGCCCCATAAGAAATACTTAGTGTTGAAGTTGTCAATTTTAGATAAGGTCGTCAAGGCCCTATGAATAGACAAATTATTCAATTTATTCAAATTTAATCAATCACATTGTAGGAGTCGTTGAAGTGATCTTTGAGAGTGCAGCGAAGCGCTTTCAAATCGGCTTGATACCCTGGGCATCACCACGGAGTTAGTTTAGTTGCTTAACCCAACCAAACTTAACTTGCCTCGGCAGAGGATGAAGAACAAGTCACCAAAAGATTGTGTTAATATAGGAAGTATAACACGAATTAACAAAGGGTGTTGGTTTTTCTTGTGTCAAATCGACCAAATATTTTGGTTGAAAATCTGCGGGTTTGTCAAAAATTTGTTGACAGCCTCCAGGATCGAACGTGGATCGCGTTAGTGGTAGACCAATGCTTTAGTCACTTGAAAGTCACCACTGAGAATCGGGAGAAAAACAGGCGTACATAAGTTTAGCAAGACACTTCTTTCATGATTTTGTGTCGCAAGGTAGCCTACGGTTTGGATTGATCTAACACAAAATTGTGTTGAGCGACCAAGTCCTTTAGGTTGACAAAGGAAAAGTAACAAAGAGTGACATCAAATACGGAAATTTATAAGTGTGTCCTGATGTCAGAAACAACTCTTAGCCCACAAAAACTTAGGCGTAAATACAGAATTTGCAGGTGGCTGAAAGTTTGTGAATTTTTGGTTCTAGAGGGAACTTCTGACCGAACTGATCATGAGAATATCCTTGGATTCTAAAATGAAAGATTATTAAGATAGAGGATATGACCAAATGACCTAATCTGCCAGAATGCATTCGTTTGAATGGGATATTCCGCCTGATGACGCCACAAGGCGGCAGCTTTTATCACTTTAAAGTCTATTTCACTGCAATTTCCTTTATCAGAAAAAGTCATAGTAACTCGTAAGTGCTTCTGCTTGGTGCCTTGGATGACAACATTCGGTTCGGCGCAAAACCGGGGCGTTTTAAATTTGCAGAAAAGTTGCGAATTGTTTATCGCTTTCTGGTTTACTTTTTCCCGTTTTTAAATTGCGAATCGTGTTCTGCGCTTGATTTACCAATAGAAAATGTTTTTGCAAGTCGAAATTCGTTCATGGTTTGGGGACTCATTGTGGTGTCGTTACCTTCCGGAAAAAGTATCGCAAGCGTCATGTGACGTTTAAAAATGTCTGTCTGCATTTTATTTTTTTACAGAGAAACTGTTTAGAGGACTTGTCCGAAAATTTCACTAATTTTTTTTTTGTGCTGCCGACATAATTCAGTGAAATTTTTAAACAGATTCAACCGAAAATTTCTCTGTATAGGAATAAAACGGCGGCCGGAATTCAGGAACGTCACATGGCGCTTGCGATACTTTGGACGGAACGTGACGATAAGCGATTCCAAAACTGGCCAGCGGGCCGATTATTGAAACTGATGGACAAAGCGATAGACAAAGGAGACATATTAAGTATGGAGCGATCCTATTGGTTGACATGGTTGGTTCTTATAGACTAAGGAAGAAAATGATGGACTAACTGTCGGGTCTTCAGTGGGTTGCCGTTAGTTAGTCTATTACCTGCCTCCTATGTCCATTGCCACCACCTGTTTCCACCAATAGGATCATTCTAAATCCCTTTTGTCGTCTTTGTCTATAGCTTTGTCTATAAGTTTCAATAATCCGCCCGCTAGTGGTCTATTGCAAATGAAATATGTTTGAAATTTGTAAGAAATTAATCCAGAAATACCCCGGAAATATGTAATTTATTGAGAGAAACGTGACAATGCTTGAATTCTCATACGGCGTTAATCCATAGCGCTGCTGAATTTCCCCAGCTCTCATGCCCCCGGGCACGAATCTACGATAACGGAACACACAGGAACGATAATGAAAATCGAGGCCGTCCAAATTGCGCCCGGGTGGCGTGTCGTGGATGAAAATTGGACGCGTTTCTGCCAATTGGAACTATGAGCATCAAGACATGATGCCTGAGATCCATAAGAACATGTGCATTACAGGGCTCACGTCATAATATACGTACTTCCGTTTGACAGAAATACGTCCAATTGAAAGGCGGACGAAAGATACAGTTGAATCTTTGCTTGCTTGAATTCAGATGACCTCCGCCTCCCTCTTCCTACACCCCCTCCCCTTCGTAACATTCCTCCCCTCTCACAGGGTAGTCGTGCCGCTCCGTACATGGCCAGTCGATGTTGAAACCGAGGTTGTGCATTACGTGATCATCCACAGGATATAGGCGTTCTCATGAAGCTGAAAGCGCACGAGAAAATTGACTTATGAGGTTTTAATATCGCCTGATCTGCAGATCGGCGTTCAAAGGTTCACGACTAAATCGTGAAGCCTCTTTATGGCGCGACGCACTTTGGGTCGATTAAGTCGTTATCGCGGGACACACATTTTGACTCATCATATAACAAATGGATGGTGTTGTCTAGAGTTAGCCCAACTGAAATTTAATTAATTAAGTTATAATAACTGGAATTAAGCTGACTGCATAGGATATTGCCTGACTTTCTCTGCTTCTTAATTTTTTTACACGGGCACTAAAAATTGATCTTAAAATCGCGGATACATTCAGAGAGAGTTGAAATGAATAGGGAAATACATTTGGAAACATTGTAATTAAGATAGGTAGTTTTCGGCGGTAGTTCGCTTTTCGGCCATCGATATGCCTTTCCGAAGTTTTTTTTTTTTTTTTTTTTTTTTTTTTTTATAAAAAAACGGAGTCTTTCTCTTCTGACCACATTTCATACGCAAAAATCAAATTTTAAGCCCAAGCCCTCAGACAAAACAGGAGTAAGTGACAACATTCCTCCAGAGAGCCAATGAAATCAGTGCTTTCAAGCAAAGTGCCGCCCTCTCCTGCTGATTTCTAACCTAAAAATATGTTTGTTGTGTACCCAAAACGCAACCACGCAAATATGCAGAAGAGAGCACCTACGGCTATCTTGCCTTACAAAAGCTCAACATGAGACATATATGGAAGCCATAAGTGAGCAAAAAATGACGTAGTTTTAGGCAAAACAGCGATCCATTTGGATGCCCTTTGATACGAGGTTGCGCCTGACAAGTAAGAATTTGAAATTTTTTTTTTTTTTTTTTTTTTTTTTTTTTTTTTTTTTTTTTGAGTGCCTTTATAGACAGAGTATGGCCATACGTATATTTATACTACAGGAAAACTGTGCCGCTTTTTGATTGGTCAACAAGTTTTAGGCTTTATGATGCTCTTACGGCCGTAAATAAACAAACAAGATGGCGGCTCACCGTAACATCGATAAGAAGCTAAAATTTGACAAAAATTCCAAGTATACGGCAGTAACAATTTAAACCAGCATGTCTAGAAATAACGCACTTGAAAAAACACATGAAAATACTGTTAAAGTGCCTTTCGCCTTAATCTCAGGAGGATGTAAGATGTGCATAACCTCAAACTTGCTTGCTGATAACAGTCATCTTGTTTGTTTATTTACGGCCGCAAGAACATCGTGCCAGCCTATTTTCACGCGAGCAATGAAAAACCGGCACAGAAATGGCCATACTCTGTCTATAAAGGTACTCTAGTTTTTTGGGGGGACCCTGCCGATCCACCGTGCGGCGGGCGTTCGCTTTCATCGCAAGCAGGCGAGCGGAAAGGGACACGCGCGCGAAAAAACAGATGAAAACGTCCGTAGACGGTCGGCCGTCTTGCTCCACTCGCGGCAAAGCCCCACGCGACGCAAACGACTGGGAAAGGGCCCAAGCTCTCAAGTTCTCATCTACTCGGTGGATTTCCAATAACAACCATGATAAAACACCTTTTGCCCTCCCCCCTCCCCCCTCTTTCACTCGTTTCTACCTTTCCGTCCGATACGTATCCATTTCCTAGCATCATTGCCGAATTGTGATAGAAACTGGTAAATTTCCCGTATGACTCGGCTAAAAGATCTCTCCTCAAGTAGCACAGATTGAATACGCAGTAATGAGTCAGTTAAGTCATTTTTTTATTGTGTCATTCTAAAGCAGTAAGTGACCGAAAGCTCACAGTTTTTTTCCTAATTTTTTTTTTTATGACTGCAAACGCGAGAAAAATTTATTCGAAAGTGCCGAAAATTAGGGTGGCTTAAAACGGCGTTTGAACCGCGCGCTTGTAGGTTTCGAATGTACACGTCTGCTGTTCTATATTTAGCTTATGGTGCGGAAACAAGACGTAACAGAGAATGTGCTGTCTATTTGTTATCCTCTTTAACTTCCCGAACAGCGGGCAGTGAAGAGTCTCGAGACAGTTAGGTTCGGTTGGGTTAAGCAACTAAACTAACTCCGCGGTGGTGCTTAGGGTATCAAGCCAAATTGAAGGCACTTCGCTGCGTTCTCGCAGATCACTTCAACAACTCCCACTATGTGCTTAGAGTAGAATCAAATAAGTTTTGCTCTACCATGTCTGCCAACTTTTTAGCCCTTCAAAATGGAAAAATCTGACCTTTTTTTTTTTCAAATTTGTTCAAAATTTTACGCTTAATCAGGTCCCAACATCGCTTTAGGCAGTTTTTGCCATTTAATATCAGAATTTTGGCCCTAAACAGCTGAAATGTCCTGTACCGTAGCCTGTCTGCGACTCAAGTGCGCAACTTTAACGCTTCATAACCATCATCTTGCATCTAAATACTTCCACTTCTGCTGTAAATTCACACTCAATTTGTACCTAACTTATTATTTTCAGTTATATTCATCCAAATAAGTGAAAATATTGACCGTCTTTGCGTCATGCAGCCTTGTCTGCGGAATTCGCGTCCTGTACCGTAGCCCCCTTTTTTCAGCATCATTTCGTCCGTTACAGTGCAGCACTTATGAACTTTGTTTACTTTTTTTGTGTTATCGTGACTATCACACGCTGATGTCGAGCAGAGGAAAAAAAACCGCAATGAAACAGTAAATTTTGACCGTTTTTTATGAGTTTCTAGGTTTAACGACCATCTGGGATGTCCTTACCGTATACCTACCTTTTTAAAGCATAAATCACTTCAAACTCTCGAATTTTGGTATTTTTTGATACGCTCTGATATCTTAACCTCAAATCCAGAATTTCAACCACATGCGTGAATATGCCCGAGCACCGTTGCCAATAATCACACGATTTGTCCGCACCGTAGCCGTCCGTACCGTAGCCCGTAGCCGTCCGGTACCGTAGCCCGTAGCTGACGCGCGATGCGGCCGGGTCTACGGTAAGTACGGACAAAATGCGAAAGTCATCCAAAAATCGGTGCGCTGTTTGATAGATCATCCCACTTTACTTTATTTTATCTATCACCAAAATTTGGAATTTAAAAAAAAAAGAGAGACGTATTTTTTTTTAGTACAACGCGACTTAGAAGAAGGAGGCTTTTTTTTCGATGATTGCATAAGGATCGCCATCTTTTCATTTTTTCATTTTTTCTTTTAGAACTTTGAGTCCTCTTTTTCGTCTGAAGTTCATAGCAATTTATTCGTTTAATATTTATTCGTTAATATCTAACTTATTTTTTTCTTATTGTCCTTTGAGTATTTATTTAAGGTGATTTGTGACCACATTTTCGATAAATTTACCTTTTTGTTTTCTTTCTCATTTTGTAAAAGTGCACCTGAAACGTTCTAACGTTGTCAAGCTTGTTTTAAGAACTCAGCTTCTAAGATTTGTCCCTAATTATTTAATGCGTTTACTTTAAAATAAAAGCAGTTCATTATTTTTGAAAAACTGATTTACTTACTCTTTTTACCTTTATTGCCTGTAATTATTTATAAAAGTGGCACTTATAAGCTATGCTATAACTTAGCAGTTTATTCCCCAATGAATTTCAGTTCTTTATAATTCGGCCCTTGCATACAGTAATATTTACGAATGCCTCTTCGTCCTTACCGCAGCCCGTTTGTCCGTACCGTGACGTTATTGTCCTGTACCGTAGACCAGTAAAAAATTGTACAATTTGTAGCTTTAAAAAGAGCAAACCTGTAGAAATTCTTTAAAAAAGTTGTCTACCACATCTTCTAAGTTAGTTCCAAAGAAATTAATTAAAATTAATCGTATAATTACATTTCCCGGTTTTTATAGGAGAAAAATGATGGCGCAAAATTCTATAAATCGGACTTTAGAGCAATTTGGGTGCTAAATTTTGGAAGTAAAAACTTTGAAGGAAATTTTTTTTTATTCTTCTACAAGAATATATCTCATTGAGTGCAAAAAAACTTAAAACGGTATTATTATCGCCCGTATTGATAGAGAAACAAGCCTGTTTAATTGGTCTACGGTACGGACAAAAAAACTTAACTTCCAGCGATAAAAGAGGCCAAAAATTTTTTTCTGTTGAAAAAGAAGATTGACCACTATTAAAATCGACTTTCCAAGAGTATGAGGACTTCAGAAAACATCCTGAAGTCTTGAAATAACTAAAGTCACTTTTTTACAAAACGATGGCTCCAAGAGCAAAACTTATTTGATTCTACTCCTTAATCAAATTTGAATAAAATGGGAACACCTATTTTTATGGCCTTCAAGACTTTGCAGTAGGGTACTTTCACTAACACCCCAGTCTAAAATTAAAATATCATATCGATAAAGTATCCTGGAAAATTAAATCCCTTTGAAGTTCGTAAGGGTAAATTCAGGAGAGCGACATGCAGGAGGAAAATTTCCCGTACCCCTTTCCATGCGTTGATGGAGTTACATCTTTCACATGGTATTCTTTGGTATAAAAAAATTATAGTTTCAAGACACCCAAAAAATTTTATCCCCGCTACGGCATTGGCAAGTTGAAAATGTTGAAAATAAATTTTGCAAAAAGAAAATAGTTATTGAATTTCAATTTACGGTCTAAAATCGTTGTAAGTATCAGTAAATATGACATAATAATGGCCATCCGACTTTTTCACAACTTTTAAACTTTGTAGCTATGTTTACAATTTTAAATTATGATCATATTCCTTCAACAGTAAACAGCAAAGACAGGTATTTAAATGTAAGAAAAAAAAAAACAGTCAAATAATTTGATTAATCAGATGAAGGCACAAAGAGAAGAGGTCACGGAATTGCTTTTAGCCCCCTCTTCCCCAATATTTTAAACACTGAAGGTACTAAAAAGGCTAGGGGCACTGATACATTACCCGCGGGTACTTAAACGGTTTTTTTCTGTAAAGCGCACCTCAATAAATTTCTTCATTTTTTAAAAAAATGAACTTGGCAACGCTGTAGTGGGGAGAATTTTTTTTTTTTTTTTGGGGGGGGGGTCTTGAAACAATCATTTCTTATACCAAAGAATACCATGTGAAAGATGTAACTCCATCAAAGCATGGAAAGGGGTACGGGAGATTTTTCTCCAGTCGCTCTACTGAATTTACCCTTGCGAACTTCAAAGGGATTTTATTTTCCAGGATACTTTATCGTTATAATATTTTAATTTTAGACCATGGTGTTAGTGAAAGTACCCTATTACAAGGTCGTCAAGGCCATATAAGAGGGTGTTCCCATTTAATTCAAATTTGAGCAAGCACATAGTGGGAGTTATTAAAGTGATCTGCGCAAACGCAGCGAAGCGCCTTCAATTTGGCTTGATACCCTAAGCACCACCGCGGAGTTAGTTTAGTTGCTTAACCCAACCGAACCTAGCTGCCTCGATACTCCTTACCGTCCACTGTTCGGGAAGTGAAAAAGGATAACAACCTAACGGCAGGCTCTCATTTTGAAAACGGAGAAATGAACCGAGTTTAACGAAGACTTACTGAGTCGCAGTTTGGGAGAAAATGAATTAGTTTGCAGGCATTTTGAGAAGCAGCTTGACATTTTTCTTCTGTCAAGAATCCATAGGTCACAGAAGAATGTTTTGAAACTGAAAATATGCATTGGACTTTGTTTAACAATACGACTTATGGAAGAACGTACCCACATTCGAGCCTGCTTTTCTCAATTCAAACTTGATGCGGCTATTTTTCCGTTAAACTCGGTTTAAGCGCCCAATTCATGTCCTGATTAGAGAAAACACCGTATGAGCATCTGAACGTTGCCAAATTTACTTTAAAAAAATATCATTTTTGAAGAAAATGTTGAATATTTTCTCTTGAAATCAGACATTTAAGATCGAATCACGAAGAAAATCATCCCAAAAGTTAAATGAAAAAGTATTTATTAATTTCCTGAAAAATTACGTGGAAGACAGCATCCTAAGGCTCATAAAGCGATTTTTCTAAGTAGGGCAGTTTCCACTTCGCCGGTCACGAATATGTTAATTTCACCCCGCACTTTGGCAACCCCACCCCGAAGGAAACGGGAAACGAGCTAGGACCGAGTAGAGGCCCGACGAACCTCTCTTTATTCCTTTTTAGACGCTAGATCGTGCTGCTTGCCTCAAAAGAGCGCTTCACTCACCGTGCCTTGCCGTGTCGTGCCGCACCGGAGACAAATTGCGCATTTCTGAGCGTTTTCGTCCGAAGGAGACGTTAGCATTGGGGGAGTTCACAGCTTCCGCGATAAGCATCTTCGGTTATTTCACGCTTGGGCAGTGTTACATTTCCGTCCTCGATGGTGGAGATTGCCTCGGGATCCACGGCAGTGGCGTGGCGTGCTTTGCGACTAATCGATCGATGTGCGCCACTTGAATGTATGGAAAAAAATCGATTAACAGGATGTTTGCAACGAACCCCTTAATAATCGATTCTTTACCATAGCTTCAAATGGGAAGATATCGATAATCGATTATTAACGCGGCGTCACTGATCCACGGTGCCGATTTGGAGGATTTCTTGATTTGAAACCCAGTTCAAGTGAAACAGAGGGCTCTAGCTTGAATATTAATGTCCCAGGTGAATAATCGAATTATTCATTTTGTCAAATATATTTTTGCCAGAATTGAAATTCTAAGTTTTGCTAATTTTAGAGAAAATACTTATCTTCTCGTTTAGTAGGACATTTTTAAAAGATTCTTAAAATAACTGGTCGCAGAATCATCTGACTACCGCAGTACACGGAAAAACATTAATTCTTGCTTTAGCATTTATAATGTTAAAAAAATGTGCGAGAAGATTCAAATGCTGTTTTTACATGAAAAAAATGCTAACTTAACCGCGGCCACGGTTAAATTAACATATTCAAAAGTAAAGTTAGCATTTTTTAATATAAAATCAGCATTTGAAACATCTCGCACATTATTTTTTTCCGTGTAATCATCAGTTCATTTTTCTACCGTAGTGGCTTGCTGGGCCCATAGGACATATAGAAACTGTTCTGTTCAATAAGCTTTGCCAGACGAGATTACTTAATCATATTTGAGCTTTGTGCTTCAAACATAATGGAAAGCTTTTAAAAGTTCATTTATACTGAAGCACTTTTGACCGAACTTGCAGGTACTCGACTTTTGATGTACACTTTGAGGATCTATTTAATTTTTGAAGATAATTTTAGTAATGCGGCTGCGATTGAAACCCTCATCAACAAGAGCGCAAGTTGAGATTCTCATATAGTTCAATTCCGAGAACCTTTTACACATAGCCCTCTTGAAAGCTCTTCAACCCCCGTCTCTGCTGACGACGCGGCCTCAACAGTGGCGAGGCGTGAATGATCGATTATCGATATTTCCTCATTTGAAGCCATGGTAAAGAATCGATTATTAAGGTGTTGGCTGCGAACACCCTATTCATCGATACTTATTCATGGGTTTCCTTGGTGGATCAATCGATATATCTCAAAGCAAGCCACGCCACTGCCTCAAAACTCGAACAAGATAAGTATTGAGCCGCAACTCACATTATCTTAAGCTTCGGCTTAAAGATACCTTCACGTCTATGCTTTCCCGCTGAAATTCCGAAAATTCCCCCCAGGCAGTGAGATTCGGGAACTTCCTTTTGCAGTTTGACAGCTTTGAGCTGGATTCATAGTTTACAAAATGGGGAAGCGGAAATTAATTTTCCCTCATGTAATTTAAAATTACTTAAATTGAACGTTTTATTCTACAGTGCTAAGCAAGAGCGCCGTAAGAGACTTCAGGCATTGCCAAATTTCCCTTGATAGAATTCGGATTTCCAGGAAATTTAGCGAAAAATTTCCCACTAATTTTTCAGAGGATTCTATTTGCAATTTAATTTGAAGTATCTGAAAATTTTAGGGACGTATGCACATTAAATTCTTTAAAATTAATAAAAATATAATACAATATTTCATCACGAAAAGTCTGGCAACCGGCAAAAGTTAATACATCCCTCTTTTCGGTTAGACTCGGTTCATTTGGCAGTTCATAAGTGTTGTCACCATGGAATGACTACATCTCAGCTTTCTCTGCCCATTCACCCTCCTACCTCACTCCGGTACAACTGATTCATTTTCGTCGACCGTTCCTCAGCCCCCCCCCCCCCCCTCCCAAATCATTCCGAAAGCTGCCCAGTCTCATTTCCTCCTGTTTGTTTTCGATTTTAGTTATCTCACTCTGCTTCTTCTCTCGTCGTGGCGGCAATCGGTTCTCGGTAAAATCGGTCTCTCATCCTGCGCCTAGTATTTTCCTTCAATTTCGAGGGGCACAGAAAGCATTCAAGGATCGCAAGCACTCTAGAGTCTAGAGAATCTAAGTAGAGTTGTATTGGATCCCTTCAATTTTTACTGTAGGAAAACTGCGCTGCCTGCTGATTGGTCCTTTTTTAAGGAACGATGCCTGTTAAAAACAATAATCATCTTATTTCTACTTTATATATAACTAAAAAGTTCGGTTGCACTTATCGTACTTTCGCCCGCACATGAGACACGAAAAAATTCGGTTTCCAAACCCGAGTATCCGATTTTCTGAATCAAAATTCGGTTATGCGAACCTTAATTTCCTTTAAATAACCTTTATTTGGTACTTATCCGCCGAAAACTTCGGTTCAGCAGACCGATACGTCGGTTTTACAAGCCAAACTTCTCTCGGTTCCATACTGGCCGAACTCCGCTACATCTAATTGAACTTTTTTTCAGTATATTGGTCCTTTTTTAAGGAACGATGCCTGTCAAAAACATGAGCTCCTTTTATTTGTACTATATATATCCCTACAAAAAGTTCGGTTGTACTTACCGTAGTTCAATCCATATGAAATACAGAAAAATTCGGGTTACGGCCTGGAAATTCGCTCTTTTGAAACAAAATTCGGTTATGCGAAACTACGTATTTGGTAATTGTTTACCGAAAACTTAGGTTCTTATTAGAAAATTTCGGTTATACAAATCAAACTTTTCCGTGTTCCATGTGGACTGAGCTTCACTACATCTAACCGCACTTTTTTCAGCGTATTTTGCAGTGGCAAAATCAATGTGATTCCTTTAAATGGATCTATTTCCAAGGACAACCTCATGAATTTCACTTAAGTTCTGTAAAAATCGTCATTTAATCATGTTACTCTAAAAACCTCTTTAAATATCCAATTTTCACGATTTTTGCCACGTGAGGCTCTAACCAAGGGCTCTGTAAATGAAACTGCAATAAATACGGATTCTACTCCAGGTTATGAACCTATACTCGGAAAAAAACAACTATTTGAAATGAGCACTTCTGATCATTCTAAATCCCTTTTCATACCCACAGCTTGGGGTAGAGCATTCGTAAAAGTTCAAAGCAGAGAACAAATGCAACGATTGCAATAAGAACTATTCGAAACACGAAGCAGACACGTTGAAATCGGTGCCAAGAACCGCGCAATCAGCACAATGACTCCCCAAAGGTTAATAAAAAGCGTTCGATTGCACCGGGTCGGTACAGAATTGTTCAGTTCGCATCATTGAGTCAACATCATCAAAATAGCTCTCCTCCTCTTTGACCGTTTCATTTGGGAGCTTTTAATGATGTTTGGAAGACTTTTCCAAACGTGATGTAACAGTAAGACAATGTTTGTCAACAAGTGTTGACAAATTTGACACGTATCGCATTGTTTCTAATGGACCCCTTAATAAGGTGCGAATAACCTCAATATATTCGACGGTGTAAGTCGGCAATCACACAACTCGTTTGCGGTGTCTGAAAATCTCCGCCTCTTTGTTATTTTTTTAAAGGAGAACAAATTTACTTTATTCCTTGAAGTTTTTGCAGAATTTTCTTGGCACAGAGAAGAAAAATCACGGCAGTTTTAAAAAGCTGCCGTTGAGTAGTTTTCCGTTCAAAAAATAAAGTATGACAGGAAGTTTGTGACGTTGCAAACCGAGTTATGTGATTGCCGACTTACACCGTCGAATTGTCTTCGACTCAATATTTTTCGAAAAATACGATGGACGCATTTAGAGTTTCCCAATTGACCTGTTGCAAACTTCAGATGGAGCAAAAAGAAGAGTTTTTTCGCATGAATAATGGCTCAAAAATCATGATGAGCGCATCGGGAAAGTCTAAAATACTCCAAATACACGCTCTGAACTTCAGAATCTGCGCAGGAAATAAGCGTTTTTTGAAGCCGCCCGCTATAAAAACGATACTTCGGTAATTTTGAATTTCGATTGGTTTAGCATGCGTGATGAAATTTGCGGCCCTGCTCATTTATATATTACGATTTTCTTGGACGTTAATATTCTAAAGAAGTAAATTTGGCAATATTTGAATACTCACACGGCGTTTTTCCTTAGAGGTGGATCCAGCAATTTGGCAACATCGAATTTCCTCCATCTAAACCTACGCTAAATGCTGTCGGAGCATGCTCTGACAAGAATCGATACATTTCCATAGGTTTAAATGGAGAAAAGACAATGTTGCCAATTTCCTGGATCCGCCAATATGTTTCCTTAGCACAACGATAAAGTCGTTAATTAATTTTAATGTGGATTATCAAAAGCACTGCGTTATTAAGAGCTCATATTAAAATTAAGTTACGTTAGGATTACGTTAAGACAGTACGTTAGGACAGTACGTTAGGACAGTACTTTAGGACAGTACGTTAGGACAGTACGTTAGGACAGTAAGTTAGGACAGTACGTTAGGATGGCGACGAAATTCCACAATCCTATCGATAAAACGAAAATTACACCGCTCGTTGGTCAACCCAGCACTGGATAAGGTTTCCATCGCGTAGGGTCCATAAGGATTTTCGTTTCCAATATCCCGTGATAAATAACGAGATTGCTTCGATCGGAGGAGGGCGGGGTGGGGGGAAGGTTGGGAAAGGGTACGGAGAGACATCGGCGCACAGTTGAACCAAGCATTGGAAGAGATTCGATTTGAAATGGAGATGTTGCATGTGTGAGGAATTTGCGATTTGACTGTTGATTCTTAAGAAAAAGTTCGCGAAAAACAAGAGGGTGCCACTGGCTTTCTCTAAAATCAACTCCCAAACTCAAAAAAAGCTTTCAAGTTGAGGCCAAGATAGAGGGGATATCCCATGCTATCCTGAGAGTCCACATCTACATCAAGACAAACTCTCCATGCAAAGATAGGGAGCAAATACATTGACAGGGTTGCCATGATTTCAGTTTTGGAGTCCCCAAATAAGGCGACAGCCCTGTCAATGTATTTGCTCCCTATCTTTGCGTGGAGAGTTTGACTTGATGTAGAGGTGGATTCTCAGGATAGCGTGGGATATCCCCTCCATTTTGGCCTCAATTTGAAGGTTTTTTGAGCTTGGGAGATGATTTCAGAGAAAACCAGTGGCACCATCGTGTTTCTCGCGAACTTTTACATAAAAATCAACAGTCAAATCGCAAATTCTTCACACATGCAACATCTCCATTATCATCAGATTTTAAAGTTTATTTTGTCACATCATAAACGTTGAAGGGTGCCTTCAAAGGTGACGAGAAACCTTTTTTAAACTTTCGTATTTACTAAGATATAACTTTCGTATTAACAAATACTAGGGGCTTATGGGGCTGCTTCGCAGCCCCTTATTTTTCCTGTACACTTTTCACTTTCACATGTTTTTTTTTTTTTTTTATTTATTCATTTTCATTTAATTTTCTGTTTTGTCTTTGAATCGGGTCTAATTATTTCTTTGAGAGAATAAATATAACAAATGTTTTCAAAAATTGTAATTTTATTTAGTAAGCTTTAAACTAAAATTTTGTTTTAATCTTCATACAAAATTATTTTTTAGGTTTTACATTTGTTCTCAAATAAATTTTAAAGAAGATCTTTTTTTATTTTTTAAATACTTTGCTTTTTTTCGATTAAATTGTTGATTCTTCTTTTGCCATTTCTGTCCTGCTTTTCTTCCTATATTTCCTACAACTTTGCTCTTCTTCTTTCCTCCTTTTGTCTTTTCTTTTTTTGCTTCTTCGTTTTCTTCTTCAGTAGCTGTTCCTTCTGGTTCTTCTTCTTTTTCTGCTCCTGTTTTAACTTCATCTAATTTTTCCGCTTTTTCTTCTTCGTTTTTTCCATGTTCAGTCTGCTTTCTGGTTTCCGTATTTGTTGGTATGTTATCTTTTTCTTGTTTCGTTATCTTACTACCCCATCTTGTAATCCCAACTGGCCGGAAATCAAAAACGAACTTAAAAACGGTGAAAAACCATGTGATCGTCCCGATATCGTTTCACGTGTTTTTCAATGCAAAAAATAAAATTTAGAGATGAGTAATAAAATAATAACAACACTATTAAACAGATTTTTAAGTCTTATTATTTTCTCTGAACTGTTTATTTTTAAAATGTTTAGAACAAAACGGAATAGACAAAGTCCAAATAGTAACTAACAGAGGAGGAAAGATTTAAATGCAGTATCCGGAATGCAGCTGCATTCCGGATGCGTTAAGGGGTGGGAAGGAGGGAGGGACGGACTGAGAAACTGAAAAAAGTACGTTACGTAACGGTAAATATTAAATAAACTTACCTATATATGGATCCTTGAACTTTAAAGCAATAAGGTCCATCACCCGGAATATCAATTCGATTTGCAGAGAAAGAGGCAAAAGCAACAGCACTATTATAATTTCTGATATGCTTTATGAAATTTGGAGAATATAAAAATAATGATTTCAAATCGGTATTTGTCCGAATACTCGGTAAAGAAATTAAGCCATTTTGGCAGCAGTTATTAAAATGACCATTGGACATTTCACCCTGAAAATGGCGAGCATCACAATGATGACAAATTATATTCATTGAACCGACTGAAAATTTGGTAACAAAATTTTCATCAAAGTTCTGATCATCAATTTTATACTTCCGAAATGAAGAAATGAAACTTTGATTTTCTATACTAATAACAGAGTTAAGTTCTTGCTTCACTAAACGAACATGGGAAGAATTGTGGAAAACGCGACCACGTTTTGGAGGACGACCGCCTCGGTCATTCAAAATTTCACTCATAACAACTGTTTTTTAAAATTAAAATTAGTAAAAATTATTATTATTTTAACAAAATCATAACTGAAAAGTTCAATTTTTAAATTAAAAAAAATAAATCAGAAGAAAAAAGATGAAATGAAAATGGAAATTAATAATAAACATATTTATACACATTGAAAAGAAACAGCGTGAAAAGTTCTGATCGGAAATGAGAAAAAAAACTTGGAGGTTATTGCCTTAATGAGGAAAAATTGGCAATAGGAAAAAGATAAAAAGATGGAACCAATCATGAAAAACCGTAAAAAAAAAGAACGCGGGAAAAGAAAAATGTAAGTTGATGGCAGTTGAGTGTTGGAAGTAACCTCACTTAATGATGATTGTTGAACGAAAACAGCTGATAAAAAGACAGCAAACAGTAAAGTAAGATGCGTAGCAACAAAACTTTTCCGAAAAACAAAAAACAAAAAACCCCCACTTCCCCTCATCCAATTTATGAGTTTTTAGGGATTTAAAAATCGGGGACGAACCCCAGAAAATAATTTATAGTTTTCCCGAAGCATTGAGAACAACACCTTTCAAATGAACCAACGCCCCTCGCAATTAGTACAGTGGTTGATTCACAATTTCATTCTATTTTTCAAATTAAATATTAAGATTTACGTAAAGTTTTCACAGCATGTCCAACGTAACGTCTCCCATTGGCTCGCTCTACTGTGCGGCGAGGGCTGAAGAGTTCAGGGTGAAATTGAAGTACGCTTTTTTGCACATCGTTATCGGTTTTTTTGGGCGGACCAGACGCTCCATGAGTGAGCTTTTTGGGTATCGATGGATCGACGACTGTATGCTGGTAGTTGAAAGGTCACGGTTCGATATGATACGATCCTCGCTCTGTCCGCTTTCAATCTTTGAGGACATGATTCTCCTATCAAATATTGACCGTCCGATCTTCTTTCGCGAGAACAACATTTTTTTAGAGAGCGTCGCGTTGACGCCTGATCTGCCCGCGGCCCGATTTTCGAGACTAAGTCGATACGACAAGACAGGACATGGGCCAATCTGCATGCATTATCGCATTTCGATGTCTCGTCGTGCTACATTTTCAATAATTGGCCAGCTGCTCCGACTGGCATATCGTTATCATACCCAAGGGGAAATTAACACCATAAAATAATGTCCCATTTTTTTTATAACAAGTGTACATAATTACGACAATATTTGTACGTAGTTCTGCCAAATGGAACTATGTGAATAAAGACATGAACCCTGAGGCGTGTAAGAATACATGCATAACAGGGCTCACGTCACAACGCATATAGTTCCGTTTGGCAGAAATACGTTCATTTCCGAATCATTATCATGAAATTCCAACACTTATTTAACAAAATCCTTCAAAAGTGTTTTCAAAATACATGTAATGAAAGAAAACTTCAAAACTTTCATTGGTTTTTACCTTCTTAAAAGCTTTTTTTGCATAATTTAAAAATGACTTTAAAATTCATGGTAACGAGTGAATGTTAGAATATTGTTCATTTAAAAGTTTCAGAGTAATTTTTAAGGCATTTCTTTAAAGCATTTCATTGTTTCTAGTGATACTTTAAAACATATAACGTTTCTGTCCTTTTAGGGGTGCTCCATTGAAAAGAATACGTAGCGATAGTAAAAGTTATGTGACGCATAAAACTAATCCACGCATGCTAAATTGAATGCTTGTGGGGGGCAAATTAAGTCTATCACATGATTCAAAATTTTTATGAGTATTTGGACATATTTTTGCGACGGATCTTACTCCAAGGAAATCGCAAACAGCTCAAGAGTTGACATTCGCGTTGCATTACCCTTGGATGTAAGGGGGGGGGGGGGGGCACAGTTGAGTCGGATTACGATGATGAACTCGGAAAAGGGCAGCGCTCATATTTTAGTTATTTATTTACCTCTAGCTCGACCTCTTGGACGTAGTTAACGGTCGTGAAAATGTGACTACTCCAAGTTCAAAGATTAATGGTGATGTGCGATTTCCAGAATACGCTGGAAAACCGACATGTCAATTCTATCTAAACGGTCCCGTTTTGGGCTATATATATTTCCAAAAAATGCAGGACCGATTTGCACCTATTAAATTCACACTTATTTTTCACAGATAGAATAAGTGTAGAGTCTCTTGGAATCGATTGTTTTACATACTTTTAAATAAAGAAAAAACAATGTCACTAACTTGAGAATGTCACCAACTTTAAGAATCTCCACTATGCGTTTAAGCAAAACTATCGGAAGAATTCTTGGGATGATACAACAATATATTAGGAGAGGCAATAGTGGCATATATAAGGAAGCTGGGCATTCGACCGGGGGGGGGGGGGGGGGGGGGGGGGGAGCGGAAGTCGATTTTTTTATTCACCGCATCATCGTCCATCCGACGGGAAGTACCCACTTCCGACGCTTCAGACCCGTAGCCGGGCGCCTTTATTTTCGCCCCCCTCCTCCCTCCATCCTCCCCCTCCCCCCTTCCCACGCATTGCCCACTCCTAGACCCGCGGCATATGTTCCCCGGTTCGTGCTATCCCGGTTTCCCTCAGAGAGCGCTCCCAGTGTTTTGTGAATAATTGGCTACGCTTTGTTGAGCACTCTTGAATATCGTGCCCTCGGCTGCAGCCGAGGGGAGGGGGTCAATTTAGCCCCAGGGTGGATCCGTCTTATTTTCGATTCGTCCTTTTGGATTTTTAAATGATCCCCCCCCCAACCCCTTGTCCTCTGCTCATAAAGTAACCCCGCTGAATCTTTTTTTTTTTTTTTTTTTTTAGTACTGTTTCTTTTTTATCGACTCCAGTAAATATGCGCTTGAGGGTTGTTATAACTAACAATAAGACTCAAATTCGTCAGAAACTTCCGTTTTATTTTAGTGCGTAGTAAATATTGAGTATTTTGCTTTGCTCTGTAAATTCTGTATTTTAGCAGATTAGATCATTTTGCCATATCTTCTCCAATCATTGTCCAATTCATAAACCAAGGGTATCCTCGTGTTCAGTTCACTCAGTTGTTTCCACTTCAACACGAAATTCATCAACTTTCAGACACCTACAAACTCTCTTTTGTAATAATAAAGCACTCTAAATGTTTTGAATTCATAGGTTGGCTGTCTTTTCGGGCCCTAAAGGGTCTACGACCTAACTTCATATCTACCGAAATTTCCGCACCGTCTACCAATGGAGATGTTGCATGTGAGAGGAATTTGCGATTTTACTGTTGACTCAAAAGTTCGCGAGAGACACGATGGTGCCTCTGGTTTCCTCTAAAATTAACTCCCAAGCTCAAAAAAGCTCTCAAGTTGAGGCCGAAATGGAGGGGATATCCCACCCTACCCTGAGAGTCCACCTCTACATCAAAACAAACTCTTTGCGCAAATATAGGTAGCAAAAACATTGACAGGGCTGCCACTTTATTTGGGGACTCCACAACTGAAAACACGGCATCACTGCTAATTCATTTGCTCCCTATATTTGCATGGAGAGTTTGTCTTGATGTAGAGGTGGTCTTTCAGGATAGCGTGGGATATCCCTCCCATTTTGGCCTCAAGTTGAGAGCTTTTTTTGAGCTTGGGAGTTGATTTTAGAGAAAACCAGTGGCACCATCATGTTTCTCGCAAACTTTTACCGAAGTATCAACAGTCAAATCGCAAATTCCTCACACATGCAACATCTCCATTCATAGTTTGGCTGTCTTTTTGGGCCCTAAAGGGTCCACGACCTAACCTCAAATCTACCGAAATTTCCGCACCGTCTACCAATTTCAATAATCAGCCTGCTGACTTGACCGTAACTTTCGTGTGCACACGGCGGAAGACCTATTCCACGGCGTTTCATCCGATTTGTCAAAGTGTATCGGTTAGTTCGACCGGCGCGGCGGATCACAGGCGACTCGCGAGCGGGGCTTCACGGCGAGTGTTTATCCGGCGGCGGCGTCGGGCTCGTCCTCGGCTGATAATCTCCATTAAGCGGAGCACATTAAAATGCGATCAAGCCGATCAAAACCGGGCAAATGGAGTGGACAGTCCGAGCCTTTGACCGATAAACCCGACGCGTTTTTTTTCCCAACCCCCACCCCCCTCCCCCGCGCGATCCGGGACAGACGCTGGCGCGGCGCGGTGCGGTCGCTGAATTAAAAATTGTCCCCTCATCGCTCTAATTCAGTCGGAGTGTGTGAGCTGGACCTTGTTGAGAGCTGGATTTTCATCGATTTCCAGTTTATTTGCCTCCGCTCTTGAGGGTGTCATTAGCATGTTCGACTCTCCGTGTATTGAGAAAAATTAGTGGTTCATATTCGAGTACCTATACACAGGGTGTCCGCGCGTTAAACCGCCAGACTGCAGGGGCGTTTTCTATGCGGTCAAAATAGGAAATCCTCCTTCTTCATCCATTTAAGGTGATTCGATGGACGGCAATCTCGAAAAAAAAATCAACCCATCTGTAACTTCTGTAATTTATCACCTCTAACTATCAAACACGTACTTATAGACTGCTCTGCCCTCAGATATCTCCAATCACAGATCTACTCCCCTACAATCAACAGAAATACAAACCCACTTAGATGCGATGACCCCAATGTTACTACCAAAATTCTGAAACTCTTTACCTCCTTTAACTTAAAAATCTAAATTTTCGTGTATACTCCCATTTTCAAAATTCTCTGTAAAGACATGAATAGCCTGTGACGCTGAATGTCTTAAAATAAAGTAACTAACTAACTAACTATTTTGTGTCGGAACGATATGCGGTGTATCGCAACGATTGGTTCCATTTTTCAGCTACTTGTAATTCTTCTCAAATTTTGAGATCGCAATTCTGTGGTCAAGAGATTAAATAATTCACTTGCCGATTTTGACAAACAAATTTAAAGAAAGAAAGGCGTGGTTTTTTCAGAGGAAAACTATTGCATTCGAGTTCAGTTTCGATATCAGTATCGAATGCGATAATTTTCCTTTGAAATAACCACGCATTTAATACGTTGAATTTCTTTTTCAAAATTGGTAAGTGAATTCCTTAGTCTCCTGACAGCAGAATTGCGATCTCAAAATTCGAGAAAAATTACGAGTAGCTGAAAAAATGGAACCAATCGTTGCGATATATCGCAAGTCGTTCTGACACAAAATATGGCGTCCATCGAATCATCTTAAAACTCTTCTCCTTATTTTTAGCATTCTTCTGACTCATCTTATTCTTATCCTGCTTTTCTCTTTACTTCTCTTTTTTGTTCTGCTTATTCCACCTCTGCTCCTACTACGGTTAAAATGGGTGGTTCCTGTAGACTAAAGGAGAACATGATTGACTAACTGTAAGGACTCCCTTGGGTTGCCGTTAGTTAGTCTGTTAACCTCCTTTGTTCATTGCAACCACCCGATTTCACCAATCGGACCCCTCCATATCACTCTTGTCTTCTTTGTCTATAGCTTTGTCTATAAATTTCAATAATCGACCCGCTGCGCCCCCCTCTTTCAAGTGTTTAAACACTGAAGGTACTGGAGAGGCTGTGGCCACTAATACATTATACACACGGGCACAGGTACCTGAACGTTTTTTTGCCGTAAAGCGCACCTTAAGAAATGTATTCCTTTTTTAAAACATTTTCAACTTGGCAACGCTTTAATGGGGAGAAAATTTTTGCAGTCTTGAAACTATCATATCTAATAAAATAATACAATATTAAAAGTTTTAACTCCATCAAAGCATTGAAAGGGGTGCTGGGGATTTTCCCCCAGTCGCGCTCCTGAATTTGACCCTTACAAACTTCAAAGGGACTTCGTTTTCCAGGATGTTTTATCAATAGGATTTTTTAATTTTTGGTTAGGGTGTAAGTGAAAGTATCCTACTGAAAGGTACTCAAAACCCCATGCATAGGTGTTTCCATTTCATTTAAATTTGATAAAGCACATTGTGGGAATCGTTGAAGTGATTCGCGAGAACGCAGTGAAGCGCCTTCAATTTGGCATGATACCCTGAGCACCACCGCGGAGTTGGTTTAGTTGCTTAACCCAACTGAACCTAACTCACTTTGATGCTCCTCACCGCCCGCTGTTCGGTATGTAAAAAAGGATTACAACTAAGAATAGAGGCCAACGCGCTGGCCCCTTTTTTCTATTCAACTAATGTGCTGCAATCATACCCTTCTTCTCATGTAGGTTCATCTAGCAAGATCTTGCCTGTAAATCGAGCATCTTTGGTGCGTTTGCTTTTTTGCCGAGTCCTAAAGTGTTAAAACAAGCTTTTTTCGTAAATCTTTTAACCTAACGGTGCGAAATAAGTGTTGTTCGTTACGTTTTGTCTCAGTCTTAGTTTCTGCAGCAAATTTTGAAACACCTGGTGTAACGCTGCATTTGTGGTTTAAAGGTTTTCCACATTTTTTTTCCAAAACAGCTTCCAGCCGCAGCTACGACATACTGACCCATCATTCCCTAAATTTTTAAAAAAAAATCTTCAATTTTACTAAATTAAGAAATTTGGCAACGGTTTTATACCGAAAGTCATGGAATATTGATAGGTGTTAAACAAAAACCATTATATGATGTAAAATGATTGTCAGGAGGGGTTGGCGTCGGTTCTGAAACGTAACATATTGCATTGCAAAGTTTCATGTACTAATGGTATGATTCGCTCAAAAACGGTCGCAAATGTTCTGTTGACTTCTTTGTGATTTTTCTTCGTGATTCGTTAAAAATATTTTCTGAAATTTCAATGCACTTCTGAAAATGCACTCGGACTGATTTTGGCTAATAAATCTGTCCTTTTCGACGGCAAAACAAAATTACTCTCGTCTCAAGGAGTGAGAAAACACTGTGTCAAAATCATTCTCGTAATAAATTGATTTCATGCATCCCTGGAAAAGTGATGAATCGAAGCTTTACGCATCAAACCAAATTTTCAAAACTTTACGAAAAATAGGAATCTTCCAACAGGAAGTCTCAAAATCAACTTCTAGACAAAAGAGTGTTTCAATCAAAACTGGTTCATTGGAAAATACGAACGAAGGGCTGGGAAGACAAAACGCATAAAAGCAGTTATCGATAAATACGCGTTTAAAGTTTCAAAATTACATTGGAACCTTAAGGTGGATAGGAAATGCAAGGCACCTTAAAATGCACCTCGAAATGCACATTTTGAGACTGAAAAATTCTAATTTATTAGTGAATTTTTTTTAGAATATATTTTACGACATGTTTTATTTGAAATAGTTTATCTCAGTAGAATAGTATCTCATTTTTTTTTCGCAGTTTTTTCGATATAAAGGAAACATAAATTATTTCACTGTTTCCGTTTATCATCCAAAACATGTTTTTTCCCAATGCTGCTACAGGAAAAAATAAAATTACCATCCTAACTTTTTGGTTTTTACTTCCCTGTAATATCTCACATTTCGTAGCGCAAATCATTTCCTGATGCGTAAGTTTTTCAGAAGAAACCATGCGGTATTTCTCTCTAGTTCAGACGTTGATTCATTAATTTGTCACACACTGATAGTAACACTTCGTTATCTTGACAGAAGGATATGCAGCCAAAGTGTTGAAAAATGTGTGATAATTAACTTACAAAAAAACTGTTTTAAATAGTTATAATTTTTGGTCGAAGCTTTTCGGGAGAATAAGTATTAATCACAGAGTTCAGCCAACTGTGTTTTGTTTGAACTCTGGTTGAAATCTGTGATTATTCCTCGAACCATCTTAACTTTACTTACATTCCTGCCTAGTTAACGAAGAGCCTACCAAAGTTGTTATTATTAACTGTGAAATGTATTAAAATATAGTTTTCTGACTCTAATTGTCTTGACGATTGAAATTGGGCCGATAAGCTACGACCAAATATTATAATTAAATAAAACCGTTTTTATGTAAGTTAATGCTTGCACACTTTTTACCACTTTGGCTATATACCCACCTATCAGACATTAATTGGATTACATACTGCAAAAAATGAACCAAGAGCATTTCAATGTTGCTAGGACTGTACAAGGTACATTCTTTGCGATAAAATTATTGAAATAGTGCAAAAAAATATATTTACAAAGGTAAGACTCGATTTGATTTTATAGTTTATTGGGAGTAAAGCTAAAACTTGTATAGATGATCAGTTGGATCGCATTTAGCAAAAATGTACCAGCACGATTACAGTGTTTTCAAATTTGTGCGACTTCTTCATTCTTTTAAAATTTGCACGTTTATTTTCATTTAAATTTGACCAATTTTTGGTGGCAAGCAAAAACTATTTGCTCTTCTGAGAGTTCTGTTGGATAATTATGAAGGAACAACGTTTGTACCACTCTGTAATCGCGCTGGTTCCTTCTTGCTAAATGCGATCCAGTTTAAATTTGGATTGCATTTTGCAAAAAGGAACTAAGAGCATCCCAATGTTGCTAAGATTGTGTAACTTACTTTCTCTGCAAATAACTACTATATTCATGCAAAAAACAAATTTACAAAGGTAATTCTCCTCTTGAATTCATAGATTAACGGGAGTAAAGATAAAGTTTGTTTAGATGATCCGTTTATATTTGCAAGGTAAAAGAAGTTGAACGATTTTATCGACATTGAAAGGCTTTTGGTTCTTTTCTTGCAAAATGTGATGCGAGGTAAAAAAAGTTGCACCATTTTAGCGAAATTGGAATTCTCTTGGTTCCTTTTTGCGAAATGCAATCCAATTGCTACTGGCTGCTGGACGTTGAACGTCCCACGAGTGCCAGGGATCGACATGGAAAGCCCTGGATAGACGATCAAATTCCGAACCAATTCCGATCAAAGTAGACATGCTGATGACCGATGGTCACCATCCACCATCAAATTTTGACGGGCCGCACTATTTTGTTCAAAGTAAGATCAGGATGGAGTGCCACCATTCATCATTTCCTGCCTCACGAAACATTTCTGCCAAGTTTTCATTTTAAAACTGAGCAAATTAATGAGTTTAAGACTGACGACTCCCGACACTTTGATGGTAATTGGTTCGGGAATTTGATCGTCTATAGACCTGCATAGACGATCGAATTCCCGAACCAATTCCGATCAAAGTAGCATCAAAGTGTCTGAAACTCATTAATTTGCTTCATTTTAAAAAGAAAACTTGGCAGAAATGTTTCCTGTGACAGGAAATGATGAATGGTGGTACTCCGGTCTGATCTTGCTTTGAACAAAAAAGTGCGGCCCGTCAAAATTTGATGGTAGATGGTGACCATCGGTCATCAGCATGTCTACTTTGATCGGAATTGGTTCGGAATTTGATCGTCTATGCAGGGCTTATAGAGACCTGAAGAATGAATCCCAAAAGCGGCTTACCAGAATCCACCAACAACCGATCCGAAGCTGTTATCCCTAGGGACTCGCCCGTCACTGATCACCAGGTGTTCGCACGCGCGTTTGGATCGCGACTCGCGGCTCGCAACTCGCGTTGCGCCAGAGCGAAGGACGCTGGAGTACTGACGATACCCGGCGCTACGCGCAAGGGATGCTCTCGCTCGCAGCTCGCAGGGACGCGAAGGATGCAAACGCTTGCGTCAGTGCGGGGCAGGGCGCGGGGGCCGGGGGGGAGGGAACAGGTTGAATCGTTTTCGTTTAATAACTTTATTTCGAGCGTTCGCCGCTCGCCGCGGGCGGTTTTGCGTGGCGATGCTGCTTACCGCCGGTTCCGTGCTAGTGCCCAGGCCCCAGGTAAGGGTCGTTTATGCTAGGGTGCGTATACAGGGTTGTTCAAAAGTCACGCACCACTGGCCAATGAGGGGGGTGGCCACACGGAAAAAATTAAATCGCTGATTTAACAATTCAATTGCTAAAAAAGTGACTGCAATGTTTCAATGTAGATTTTACAACCAAAAAAATGCTACTTTAACCACCGCAGGCAGGAGGTAAGGGTCGTTTATGCTAGGGTGCGTGTACAGGGTTATTCAAAAGTCACGCAATGCTGGCCGTGAGTGGGTGGCCATATGAAAAAAATTAAACCGCTGGTTTAACAAATTAATTGCTAAAGAAAGTGACTGCAATGGTTCAATGTGGATTGTAGAACCCCCACAAAAAAATGCTACTTTAACCACCGCTGTGGTTAAATTAGCTCACAGCAGTGGTTAAAGTAGCATTTTTTTGTTGTGAAATCTACGTTGAAACGTTGCAGTCACTTTTTTTAGCGATTGAATTTTTAAATAAGAAATTTAATTTTTGCCGCGCATTTGCAATTTTTGAGTTGCACCCTGCCACCTCCCACCTCCCCCCGAGGGGATCAAAACTGGAAAGTGCCTAAAAACATCCCCCCTTCGATATGAGGAAAACCGTCTTAAACCGCAAATCGATATCGATATTAGAACTTAAGTTATGGCTAGTGGTGTGTGACTTTTGAATAATCCTGTATACTGCCGTGATAGCAAAGAGCAGTAAGGGGTCGTTCAAGTATTACGTAAGGCATTTTTGCAAACTTTTCGATCCCCCTTCCCCCTGTAAGGCACCCGTAAGAAATCTCTGACCTCCCTTTTGAATTACGTGAGGTTGGCCAGGACCCTCCCCCCATTTTTTCAGAAAGCCTGGTAAAATAGCGGGGATAAATTCAAGGTTTTTGTGAAGGTATTTTGATGAAAATGTTTTTCAGGCAATTTTACATTTTAAAACACTACCTCAATACCTCTAAGTTTTATTAGGCGAAACAGACTTATTTGAACGTATTTATGCTAAGGAACCAACGATAGGTGGGAAAGAAGGGATGTGCTCGTTAGTGGAGGGCCGTAAGAATAAGTGAGAATTATGAAGCGCCAGTGACGTCAGTGGTGGCGACGGGAGAGACGGACTCAACGATGCCGCGTTCACTCATGAACCCTGCCCACTACGCTCTTTTCACATGCCCACGGCTCATGAGTTAGCATTTAGTTGGCGCAAATAGCACTCAGAGTCATTACTGCATTAATATTCTACTTGCCGCACGTCACGATCGGACCAATGTAAAACGCCTTCAATTGCGTTTGATACTGTGCAACACTCCGAAGTTGATATAGTTGTATTCTCAGGTTGGAACCTAACTCAAGCTATCTGCTTTACCAAATGAGACATGACAGTCTGCGAATTACTGAAATCTAAATTACCTCTCTTATTTTAACGTATTTCCGCTAAACGGAACCAGAGACAGGTGGGAAAGAAGGGGTGTGGTCGTAAGTCGAGGACCGTAAGAATGAATGAGAATTATAAAGCGCCAGTGACGTCAGTGGCAACAACCGAACTCGACAGGCTCGACGATGCAGCATTAACTTTTGAGTCCTGTCTACAACACTCTTGTCATAAGCCCACAGTTCATGAAATCGCATACAGTTGGCGCTTAGTTCCGCTTGCTTTAATGTAAAATCCCGCTTTTCGATCTCCGCGAAAGGACTCACGCCCACTTTTACATTGTTTCTTTTGCAGCCTCAACGAGCACACCCCATCTTTTCCAATCGTATCATACTGGACCGAGTCAATGAGAGAAGTTAGAACAACTTTGGAAAATTTAAAAGCTTATAACTCCGTTTTTACAGAACTTTGAGGCTCTAAAAGTGGTTCCATTGGTTTCCTCGTGGAATTTTCTTCTAGAGGCTCCCCTTAAAATTTAATACGTGACGAAATGGATCAAAATTTGCAATTTTGGTCAAAAGTTTCATGTCCGACCTCCCTAATTGACTCGATCCATTTTGCCGTACTAAGGAAGAACGCCGTATGAACATTCGAGAGTTACCAAATTTCCTTCGATAAAATGTTCATTTTTGAGGAAAGTTATGATTATTTTTCTTTGAAATTCTCAGGGACATTAGGTGAAATTGCGAGCAAAATCATCTTAAAAATTGGAAAGGAAATATTCATAATTTTACCAGAAAATTCTCGTTTTATCGGGAAGGAAATTTGGCGACGCCTGAAGGTTCATGCGGTGTTTTTCCTTAGCATGGCATCATTGTGCGTCTATAGTTTCGTTAAGCAGAAACACGTTTATTTAACCGAGGGCACTTGGCGATACGGTTGGAAGCGAAGAAAGTGTGTTGCCGCGCTTGTGACGGAAGGAAAACGTTGATGGGAAGTCGAATGCCTCTTGAAAACGTCGAGTGGATCCTGAAGCAACAGAACTGTAATTTTATTGCTCTTTGGTCTTGATGTTGTCCCGTATTAAAAGAATCGTCTGCGGGAAAAAGGTCAAATGGACGATACGATAAATTGAATCTTTGGCTTTTGAGAATGATGACAAAAGAAAATCCTGAAACGATAAGTTGAGGAA
The DNA here is from genome assembly GCF_918797505.1 of Bemisia tabaci. NCBI lineage: Eukaryota > Metazoa > Arthropoda > Insecta > Hemiptera > Aleyrodidae > Bemisia > Bemisia tabaci. The sequence goes on along the minus strand of NC_092801.1, from coordinate 25,468,682 downwards.
AGATCCAGATCTTCCGTTTTTTATGACTTACGAAGTTAAATATGATTGATTCCATAAATTCAGCAGAGTACAATAAAAACGAAGTAGCATAAAAAATAAATGTGCTTCATTTTGAAATGAGGAGACGCTGTCTCTAGCTCATCCACAAAATCACATATCTGCCGAGAGAAACCATTGGAACACATGTTGTTCCATAATAAAGCGTTTAGAGATTATTAATGGCCCATTTACAGGCGTTAAAATGGCAACATTGCTCCTTCACATACAGTTACGAGATGGCTTCTGCTTTGAAGAACATAAGAAGCCCGCTTACCTTCCAAGAATCTCCACAAAAGGCTTATTCAAAAACTTACGAGAGGGAAACATTTTGGCCTCCCACCACCTCGCACTCTTCTCCAGAAAAAGAAAGTTTCGGTATTCTTACAGTTCCTGTGACTGCAAAGCTTCTTGAGGAATCGAATTCAGCAAGTTAGCAGCTCACTCCATTGGAAGGTTGCCATCTCAGTTGTCGATGCGGTTCACAGCAACGTTGTCAAATCAAGTAAAAACTTGTATTTGCTCACATCAATATCCGTTTTCAAGGGGTTATTCAAACGCATTTAATCCAACAGAACTAAATTATGCAAAAACTTTTCTTTGGAAAGAAGTACGAATCAACTGAAGCATTTAGAGAGTAAATAATGCGGTTTTTTTCTTTTCGAAACCTCCTTGCATAAATTAAATATGGATTCAATTGTGCAATTAGGAACCATTCGGAAGGCACGTGAATCTCAGTTAAAACATCAATTTTTTCAGCCTTGATGCAACTATTCGAGCTTGACGGATGTCCAAGATGCAAACCCGAAATATTGAAGGCGTTTTCGTTAGTTTACGGCAAGCGCACGTAACAGCGCAATCGGATTCACACACTTCCGAGCTAAGGAAGGACGCCGTTTGATCCTTCAGTCATTGCCAAATCTCTTTCGAGAAATCAAGAATTTTCGGGGATATTTTTACATTTTTTTCTTCCGATTTTTTGAAGAATTTTGTTCGTAATTTGATCTAAAGTGTCTGAAAATATCAGGAAAAAATATGTATTACTGTCTCCAGAAAGCGCAAGATTAGCCCTTGTGGGCTACTTGAAGTAGTAAAAAAAATTAATATTTTCTGAGAGAAAATTTGGCAACACTCAAATACTTATACGACGTTTTTCCTTAGCACGGGAGCATAGTTAATCAGCATTAGTTAATTAGCGTTAGTTAATTGGTAAATATCCTTATTAAACATTTTCAACATTAAAGACAAAGATAATTAACTTTATCATTTTATCAGTGTAATTAATAGACTCTCGTTTAGTTATTTGTCTTTTAACTACAATTAAATATAATTTTTTTTATATTCTAGCTTTAATTTTACAAATTCCATTGTTTCACCCTGCACGATCAATGACCCCGTTATCGAGCAAGGCGTGATAATCGACTATCGATATCATCCCATTTGAAGCCACGGTAAAGAATCGAATATTATGCTGTTGGTCGCGAACGACCTGATAACCGATCTTTTTCCGTAGGTTTGAACGGCACGTCAATCGATATACCGCAAGAACGGAGGGCAGGTCCGTAGCAATGCAGAGGGTTTAAAACTGAATGATGACAGCTTGAACATGGTTGCGAAGAAAAATGGCATGTTGCGACCATGCACCAAATCTTAACTCAATAAATCATGCTTCGATACGTCCTCCTTCTCCTCTCGTAACCTCATTATTCTGCACTTGCATGTCCCTCCCTCTGAAGCGAGAGGAGTCGCTGATGCCATAGATTTCCAAAAACCGGCGTTAACCTCACACATTTAGAAATGTTCGTATTTATGGTCAATATGGGTTGGTTTTAAAGCGCTCAGCCGATAGAAAGTGCATTTTGATTTCAACCTGCCTTTAGAATTCTAGTCTACGTCATTCTATCCTCATGTACAAATTCTGTATGAGTTAATTGTAATAATGCATTACAATGGACCACTAGACAAGGTACGAATTTCAGCATTCTGATACATGTTTCTTCACCAAAATTTCACGTAAAACACGATGCGCACAACGAAAATTACCGAAATCAACTCCTTCGAAGGATATTTAATGATTCTTGATGCGTGAATTCAAACCACCCGCTCATGCAAACTTAATGCTCTTACGTGATTCACATCACGCGCTAAACGTTATCATGACAGTCTCTACGATATACAAATCCGGCAACCTCAATCTTGACGCTTTGGCTCAGCCATAGCAAATTGCTCATAGTTTAAACATCACATGGTGGGACATGAAAACTGATCGAGTAAGAAGCTTGCCGAAACCGTTGTAGTGCGCGATTTGACTCAGAGCTTTGAGTTTCTTGTGAGAGGGCAGTTCAAATTCCTCGTAAGCAATGTGAAATAAAAACGTTAATATTTTCGTTAGGGGTTGGTTTCAGTAATTTTCGTTGTGTGAATCGTGCTCTACGTGAAATTCTGTTTAAGAAACATGTAACATGTATCAGATTGCTTAAATTGGCACCTTGTCTAGTGGTCCATTCAGTCAATAATGTTTTATACAAGAGAAATTTCGATTGCAAGAACAATTTAGACGCATTTTGCCAATATGGCGAAAAGGGCGCGAACCAGAGCCAAGGTTATGTGTTTGTTTACAATTGAACCGTGACGTAGCCAGTGAACCAGTCTATTGAAGGATTTACAAGCAAATGACCTCTGCTGAAGTTCGTATGTCTCAAAGGGGTATCCCGCATGATGAAGGAATAAAGTTGTGCATTTCTTATTTTATAAATCTTTTATTTATAGTTTCCCATAACAGAAAAAAATTGTGAAAAATATTGCGAACGTAGGTCAGTCAGCATTCTTATATACAGCACTAAAAAATTTCCGTGCAAATTCTCTATTTCACAAAAAAAGGCTGGCAAAGGGACGTTTTTGAGGTCCTTAAAGCTTGAGAAAGTTTAGAAAATAAGAAGTGGCAGATGGCTTTTCACGAAACAACCATGAACCGAGACAGGAAGAGGGGGTAAAAGGGAGTTGATGGGGGACAAAATAGTCGCGGGCAAAGGGAGGGGTGGGGGGAGGGGAGGCCGCGTCATGCTGCCAGTGTCACATTATAATCTACGGGGCTTGTCAAACAGAGTGTCATTCGCTGCGCACGAACCTGTATCTTGTTTCAAAACTATTTTTTAATGAATCCAACCCGTACCCTTTCACTCGTTCCCCGAGGCAATATTTGCGCCAGCCATTGTTCGCCTTTTCCTGCCGCACATTGGATCGAGTCAATCAGAGACGTCGGACATAAAATTTTTGACTAAAACTGAAAATTTTTACTTTTATTTCGTCACATTTTAAATTTTAAGGGGTGCTTCCAGCAGAAAATGTCACGAAAAAACCAAGGGCACCCTTTTTAGAGCCTCAAAGTTTTGTATAAGCGGATTTATGAGCTGTTAAAATTTCCAAATTTCGTCCGACCTCTTCTTTTGACTCGAACCCATGTGCGCCGAAGCTTGGTGTCCCTTTTGCCTCGTATCGATAGCGGCCACACAGTGGACTGAGTCAATCAGAGAGGTCGGACTTACAATTTTTGACTAAAACTGCAAATTTTGACTTTTATTTTGTCACATTTTAAATTTTAAGAGGTGATTCGTCCAGAAAATGTCACGACAAAACCAAGGGAACCCTTTTTAGAGCCTCAAATTTTTGTACACAGATTTATAAGCTGTTGTAATTGGGGAATAATAAAGCACACGCAAAAAAAGAGGTTTGCACGCAATTTTTTTTTTGCAAAAATCGTCTGAATGCACGCAAAATGTATTGAATTGCGCGGTATTTTTTGCACGACATTTTAATTTGATACCACAGAATTCTGCTGCAGGTGATCAATGAACAGGATACTAATGACTTCGATTGCACATGCCCTCACTTTCTGAAAAAACACATTTGTAAACATACATTGGGAATGCAAATCCGGCTGAAATTAGTGAATGCACCACCAGAGGCCAAAACAATTCCGTTGGGCCAGAAGCGAAAGAGAGGACGGCCCGCAAAAGCCAAGCAAGCTCTGTTGGTTCAAGATTAAGACGTTTCATTTTTAGTATATTTCTTTTAAAAACATAATTATAACAATACGACGAACAATACGTTTTTATGAATTTTTATGAATTTTTATGAATTTTTAATGAGCTTTAAGACGTCTGATTACCGCTCCTGCACTTTAAATTTGCGTGCGAGGTCCGATATATTTTCCTGTTCTTCACTTCATTTTTCGTGTAAGTATATTTTTTCTGTTCACAACTTTGATTTTTCGTGCAAAATTTTTTCCATTGCGTGAATTATTTTTTAGTTGCGTGAATTATTACAATTACTGTGATATTCATTTTCGATTTCGTGATAAACATACTTTTTCCGTGAATTTACCATTTTTTTGCGTGCCGATAAATGCAACCCGTTGTAATTCCCACATTTTGTCCGACCTCTCCTTTGGACTCGATCCCTTGTGCGCCGAAGCATGGTGTCCCTTTCGTCTCGTATCGATAGCGTCCGGCTGGGGTATGAATCGTATCTCCCTGTGAGGGGTCCAGCCTTTTTACCGCTCGGAATGAGAAGAAAGAAAAATCGTCGTCGCAAAAACAGCATCAGAGGTGACATCTCCCAGAATACTTCATCGTCGTGTTTCACATAATTTTGTTTTGATTATTGAATTTTTTAATACGGAATGGATCACTAGACAAGGTACAAAATCAAGCATTCTGATACATGTGTCTCAACCGAAATTCCACGTACAACACTATCAAGGAACGAAAATTACTGAAACTAAATCCTAACGAAGATATACCATGTTTCTTGACGGGTGAATTCAAACCTTCCGCTCATGAAAACTCAAGGGTCTGCGTGAGTCAAATCACACACTAAATCTTACCGTGGCAGTCTTTGCGATACAAAATACAGTAGCCTCAATCATGAAGCTTTGGCTCAGTTATAGCACATTGTTTAAATTTTGAACAATAAAAGGTGAGAAAGGAACAATGATCGATTGAGAAGATTTTGCAAGACCCATTTAAGGCTCAAGTTGACACGCGTAGAGTATTGAGTTTCTTGTGACCGGGCAATTCAAATTTCCCGAAACCGACATACAATAAAAACCTTAATATCTTAGTTATCAGTTAATTCCAGTAATTTTCGATAAAAGAATCATGTTCTACGTGAAATTTTGGTTCAGAAACATATAACAGAGTACTGAAATTCGTACCTTGTCCAATGGTCCATTGTTTGTTCCACGATGCGATGGTGGCAGGTCATTGATGAGGAGTCAGTGAAGAGGCGTGAATGATCGACGATCGATATTTCTCCATTTGAAACTATGGTAAAGAATCGATTATTAAGATGCTCGTTGCAAACACCCTGTTAATCGATCATTTTCCAAATAAGGTTTAAATAGCAGATCAGTCGAGATATCGCAAAACGCGTCACGCCACTGCTAAGTTTTACCAGCTACCAAGCTAGATCCGTAGGATCTTCTTCTGTTTTAACTCAGACGATGGAACTTTCTATTTACTCAATGTACCGTCCGTCAGGATTAATTTTATTCCACGCTTTCAATTTCCGCCTCGTCCGGAAGGAAGTCGCCTTTGGCCACCCATTTGAGCTGGAGAATGAACTTTCACTTTCTTTCCGGTTGAAGGGCGTGGAAGAGGAGGGAACTACTCATCATTAGAGTCCCTATTTAGAGAGAGTTGGGACAACGCAGCTTATGGGTGTCAGAAACGGGTATAAAGATTACACAACTCGGACGTTTTTTGTAATCTTTGATCAACTCATTACCGAATTCCTGTCTCCGTTCCCTCTCTCATTCCATTTGTTCCTAGCCGTGCCCTCAATTCCCCGGTCCATTCCAGTTTATATGTGTTTGCAAGTGGTGAAAATTTAATCTTTATTCCCGTTTGTGACACTGTGAAGGCCTAAAATACGGGAACCAATCAGAAATGGATTCGCATTGTCTTTACTCTCAGTGTAAAGGGACTCTACTCATCATGATTAATGGTCTCTATATTTTTCAATATGGAGCCACTATCTCTGGTCAATCTATATGAGAACCTACTTATATTGTCGTTTCCGGCACGGAACGTAACTCCATTCCAAGGTTGCAAAGTTGACTCAAACTATTTAACTTTCTACAAGATTGTACTTGTGTACGTTTTGTCGAAAATTTTTCTGATTTTCGATTAAGATCAGAAAAAAATCAGCAAAATTTTCAGTTAGAAGAGACCAATATACTTCCAATAAACTGCAGTTTGTGAGGATAAATTTGGAAACAGTGAAGTTTAGTTACATTCTTTTGTGAGGTAAACGAGGATATGGGGAAACCAATTGCACATTTTTTGTTTCTAAAATAAGCCGTAAATGAGGGTCACAAATGGTAAAATGAAGTCAAATTTACAAAATTCAGCAAAAATAACAAAGCAATTGCTATGGAAAAAGAGAGGGGAAAAAATTACAGAAGGACAAGTGTAAGAATTTATTTTAAATTCTTTCAGGAATTTGCTTCAAGTCACAGCGAAATCCCTCAAAGGGGCGTAGGAATAGAGATAACTCGAGGTATAACTCGTGATACCGTTTTAGGCTCTTCGAAACACAGTCTAGTAAAATCACTCATCATTTCACATTCGATGTATGTTCGACGTATGATGAAATAGCACTCACAGTCATCGCTGCATCAAGACTCTTACTGCCGCACGTCACGATCGGGCCAATATAAAACGCCTTCAATTGTGTTTGATACTGTGCAACACGCCGAAGTTGATATAGTTGTATTCTTAGGTTGGAACCTAACTCAAACAAACTGCTTTACCAAATGAGACATGTCAAGCTATGAACATCAGTTTTTAAAATAACCGCGCTTATTTTGACTATTTCTGCTGCTTTTCTAACTAATCGATTACCTTAAATGCAAATTTTAAGAGTAATTTAAGTAAATCAAGATCAGAATCAGACTTTCTCACCTTCCAGTTATGTGAAGTATTTGTTATTCTTTTAGGCAATCCTAATGCTTATCGGTCTTTCATTTTCAAGTGCGCATCTTTAAAGTTATGTTGAAATTTTTGCACGTCTTTTTCATTTCAACCACTAACCCGTTTCAGCAGTTCGCCATAAAATTCTTAAGTCTTTACCAAGGATTTCTAACCTCTTTTTTCGCAGGGGGATATGGATTGTATTCGGAACATCAAAGAGGTTAGATTACATCGATATAGATTGGTTCAACATGTATAACATGCCTCTTTGAGGAAAGTTATCCATATCTCTCCTTGAAATTTTCTGGCCTGGTTACACGATCAAATTCCCATCAAATTCCGATCAAAATGATGACCAAGATGGCGGTCGAGAGTTTTCTAGATTGATGAGTAAAATTAATTAAAACAGCGTGTTGATTGAAATAAGCATGAAAAAAGCACGGTTGTGCATGTGGAAATCAGATGAAGGATGAGCCCCACAGCTCCATCATCTACCATCGAATTTTTGCAGGCCGCAGAAATTCGATGGTAGATGGTGAGCACCAGTCACCATTTGATCGGAATTTGACGGGAATTTGATCGTGTAACCAGGACATTCAGATCTTTTAGATCAAATTGCGAACAAAATTATCGAAAGATTTTGAAGAAAAATGCTCACAATGTTCCAAGAAAATGTAGTTTTTATTCAAGTAAATCTGGCAACGTCTAAAGGCTCATACGACGTTTTTGTCTCGTCGTCACGTCAACGTGCGGATGAGCGCGCGTTGGCCGTGACCGCTTCTGACGGCCCGAATCACGTAAGCGTTACTTCCGTTCCACCATTAATTTCATAAAAACTTGGCCCGATTGCCCATCCCGTCTCCCGATGATTTGCGGTCATTTTTCACAAAGCCCCCCCCTCTCCCCCCTCTCCCCCCTCTCCCCCCTCTCCCCCACCCCCTCCCCCCTCGCAGCACCATCACTCTGTAATCCTTCAACGCTTGTCGTCGGTTTTCGGGGCGGATGTCGACACGCCAATATATGCTCGCGTTTTATCAAATTCGAACTTAAAATAAAAAAAAGCGGGAAAGCTCTGATACGTTTGTATCAGGGAATCGCGTGGCTGTTTTCCATGTGAGCGCATGTTTAAGGTGATTTGACGGACGCCGTTCTTTGTGTCAGAGCGACGTGCGATATATCGCATCGATTCGTTCCGTAATACCGCAGCTACTTGACATTTTTTCGAATTTTGAGATCGCATTTCTGTTGGCGTAAGACTGAAGAATTCATGTACCAAATTTGACAAACAGTTTCAACGTAATAAAGGCGTGGTTTTTTCAGATGAAAATTATCGCATTTGAGTGCAGTCGCGATATCAGTTGCGATAATTTTCCTCTAAAAAAAACCACGCCTTTAATACGTTGAATATGTTGTCAAAATTGGTAAGTGAATTCTTTAGTCTCCTAACAAGATAAGTGCGATCTCAAAATTCGAAAAAAACTAGTAGCCAGTGGCGTGGCGTGCTTTGCGATATATCGATTGCTCTGTCATTTAAACCTATGGTAAATAATCGCTTATTAAGGTGTTCGCTGCGAACACCCTGATTACCGATTCTTTTCATAAATTTTAAATGACATAAAAATCGATATGTTGCAAAGCATGCCACACCACCGCTAGAAGCTAAATCCATTTTTCCTTGACATTTTCAGATATTTTAAATTAAATTGCGTACAAAATTGTCTGAAAATTTTGGGGAAAAATATTCACAAATTACCCAGTAATTTTGGTTTTTATCAAAGGAAACTTGACAACGCCTGAAGGTTCATACGGCGTTTTTCCTTAGCACGGCAGTATAACTGCGTCCGATCTGGTGGGTGTGTCGGGCGGCTACTAGGCGACGGAAGAGAGATATATGGGCGGAAAAGCCACTGCCGACGTACCTCGGCGGTTACCATCAAACTTAATCAACGAGAAATTAATTGAATGGTGGCGAAGGCTCGTCGCGCACCCAACTTCGAATACCGATTCTGGTGTCTGTGATGCGGCCGAGTCCGAGCGGGGGAATAATGACGGAACACTCAACGCCCCGAGCGCTTCTCCACGAAAACCTTTGTGCCTCTCAATGCGATTCATATTCGGAGCTAGAAAATTCCTTGAATTGCTCTCTGGTGCTTTGGGTATTCAGTGATTGTAAATTGAACGGCTCTGTATGCATCCTCAAAAAACTGTTTGAGGACATAATTTTTTTTAAATTAAAAGAAAGAAATCTCTCCACTAAAACCTTTGCGCTTCTCAATACGATTCATCTTTGGAAAATTCCTCGAACTACTTTCTGATGCTTTGGGTATTCAGTGATTGTAAATTGAACGGCTTTGTATGTAGCCTCAAAAAACTGGTTGAGGACATTAATTAAATTAAAAGGAAGAGATCTCTCCACGAAAACCTTTGTGTTTCTCAATGAGATTCTTATTCGGAGCTAGAAAATTCCTTGAAATGCCCTCTGGTGCTTTGGGTATTCAGTGATTGCGAGTCGAACGGCACTGGATATATCGTCAAAAACTGGTTGAAGACATAACTTTCATTAAATTAAAAGAAAGAAATCTCTCCACGAAAACCTTCGAAAACATTGAGACAATGCGATTCATATTCGGAGGTAGAAAATTCCTTGCACCACCCTCTGGTGCTTTGGGTATTCAGTGATTGTAAATTGAACGGCACTGGATATGTTATCAAAAAAACTGGTTGAAGGCATCATTTTTATTAAATTAAAAGGATGAAATCGCTCCACGAAAACCTTTGTGTTTCTCAATGCGATTCATATTCGGAGCTAGAAAATTCCTTGAACTACCCTCTGGTGCTTTGGGTATTCAGTGATTGTAAATTGAGCGGCACGGTGTGTATTCTCAAAAAACTGGTTAAATAATTTTTGTTTATTAAATTACAATGGAAAAAAACCACATTGGATCTAGAGTCCAGACTCTTAAAAACATCGACAAAAAAAGCACTCTTAATTCCATCAGAATCCAGCTTAAATCAAGAACCAAGCCTCTTAATTTAAGCGGATTTTGTTTTGATTCAAACAAAAATCCGATTGAATCAAGAATTTTTTTTCTTGTCAATGTTTTCAAGAGTCTGGACTCTAGATCCAATGTGTTTTTTTTTTCCAGTGTAGGGGAAAAAAAGCTCTTTGATTTTAAGACAAATTTTTGAGATGAAGAATTTTCTTCGATGAAAATATTTTTGAGGTAAAGATTAAAAAAAGATTCAATTGAGTTCCGTTATCAATCCGGGAAAAATGAAAAAGTGGAAAAAAAAACAGGAACGTTTGCTCCTCATTCCTCTTCAACTTTCGATGTTTATGTTTCAAACTAGTTATATTTTTCCGCAGATTATGAAGGTGACAGGATGAATGATCGAAAAATGTCAAATTATAATGTTTGTGCTCTTTAGGGATAAAAAGTAGGAGCTTTGATTATTAGGTGATAGGAAGAATGAATTTGATTGAGAACAGCTACGCAAGGATTCGTAATGATTTTGCTATTTTAAATTCATGGAACTCCGTCTCTCTTTTACATTCGCCGGGGAAGGGAGGGCAGATAAAGGAAAAATGGGGCGAAACGGGCGAAAAAAAGTAAGGAAAAAGAAATTGCGAAAAGACTTTTATGACGGAAAAGTGTTGCTTGCGTTTGTTCATCCTGTATAAATTATTTCTGTAACTTAGACGTTTGGTTCTCCCATCGCGTGATTCCTAATTTTTCATCGAGTAGCTTATACTTTCAATAGCATCGCAAAGGCATAAATATTCTACACTTTGGTTAGAATACGAATAATTAATACGATCAAGTATTTTAGTGACTGAATAAGGTGATGCAATTTTGCAAAATACCAGTACAAACAGAATTACTTGCAAAACGCCACAAGACGCCCTTATTGGTTCTAGTCTATTAATGTTCTACTAAAGTTATTTATAAACGTTAAGCTCGATGTTATTCAATTAAAGAACATATGTTACTATTAACCGTTGTTTCACTTACCATCTGGAAGCGGCGTAATTTCCCCTCTTCACAATGGTTGAAAGAAGGCAAATAAAAATCAAGACGCTGCCATTTTGAAAAATGTTAAGTAAATCTACTTTCTTCACTATTGTACCTACATCTCTTCCTGGCCTAGACCGCCTTTTTTATTCGCATTATATGCCAGAATTCACAATTTTGTGTGAAGAGGAAATCAAAATGAACACCCAACCCATGCAGTCATCACTTATGAAGGACTCTGAAACCGTTTTGTCTGTGAAGGACAAATATTTTTCCGGTGTTCTTTCTATGGAACAGTGCAGTTATTGATAGGTGGGAGGAAAGGGAGGGGTCTGAAAGGAAACTGTTGAAAATGTATGTTTCAGTAAATTCATTGGCTACTTGTTGCTTATTCCTCGCGACCATGTTCTTTAAAATGAAGCTACGGAACTTACTTTGCAATCTGAGTTGGTGGTGCGATCGTTCGTTCTAATCCTTGCAGAAGAATTATCTTGAATACCTAAAAATGATCCAGATTGGAGGTTTTCGAGTCATTCGTTCCTTTAAAACAAATCTTGCCAACAACAAGCAATGCCAGGTCATAGATGTCCTAGCAGCGCAACTCTAGAGCCGCTACATGTCAAATCTCTTGGTCGATTTGCAAGTTAAAATCGAGTAAAAAATCTTATCAGGCATCCTATAATTTTATTTAATGAGAGGACCAGTCAAACTTATAGGCCACCTAGTGAAAAGAAAGAAAATGGCAGAGATTACTACACGTGGGTTGAAACAATTCCTGTATTGGCGGGTTTTAGTGATGTGAGGACACTTAAATATGGATGATCGGTAAAAAGAGGCAATATATTTGCAATATGGGTATTTTTACATCACTATAGGGCGACACAGATTATTCTTACAAAAATAAATGAATAAAAAAAACAGAGAAGAGGAAGAATATTACGTGATTGCCTTCTCTCGCACTCTCCTGCTCCAGATAAGCGTATTTTAGAGAGAGCCATATTTACCAATAAAGTAAATTAACATTAATCGTGGAAATCAGTGGCAATTTTGCAAGTTGACAACATAGTTCTTCCTCCATTTAAATCAGTTCAAAATACCGATTTTACAAGAATCAATTACTTTACATAATTACGTTTAAATGTCAAGGAAACAATTTTGCCGGTTTTCATGAATTGCCACTGACATCAATTTAATGTGCATGGTTCTTTTTTATTTTCATATGTTTGTAAATTTAAATTCGCACATACGGCTGTTCACATCATGATAGTTGACCCTGAGCTATATGTCATGTCCACTATTTCCTGAAAGCCTTTATTTAAACTTTACGCCAACAAATTTAAGACGTTAGGGTAGAAGTAATGATGCTTTTACTCTTAAAACGAGGCACATTTCTTAGTCAGGCTGTGAAGTTGGGAGTGTATCTCGGACTTTCCCGATGCCCTCATTGTGATGTTTTAGCCATTTCTTATGAACTTCAACTCTCCCTGTTGTTTAGCTAAAGTTTACAACAAGTCCATTGAAAACAAATGTTTGTACGCAACTCGCTAGTATTTTCATTGAGACAACTATTTTAAAACAAGCCAACACGTTTCCAACAAATACTTCAGTGCGCACTTTTTAATCAGACTGTAATCAATCCCCACGTTTGACTCATCACCTCGCCCGTTAGGCGGACCCAATAGCGTGACGAATTGGAAAACTCCACGATGCGCATAAATTTTTTCCCATCGACGTACTCACCTGAGGATTCCGCAGTGTTGCCAATCAGACTGAGAATCGTCCTATTTCCGATGAGAGGTGCTGTGAAATTGACGAATTTCGGCTGAAACCGTCATCACTTGGTACTGTGATCCGAGAATGGCGCGTCACGCCAAATGAAGCAAATTGCTCGATCCAGCTAAGAGAAAAAGAGTGCCCTGTTTTTATGAGAATCAACATAGTGAGCCAGTGCATTGGAGCTTTGTTTTACCCTGGTGATTCAAAAAAGAAAAAATACATTAACGGGGGCAATTGTCATTCCGGTAGTGTTTAAAATCATCTGCCTCTATTTGTGTTTTATTGTTGCTGCGTTGTATTAAAATTATACTCTCAACTTAGCTGCCGAATGATGGTGATAAAAAAATGTAAATGGATCGTATTTGATACATCAATCAGACGTTCCATCACTGAGATAGTAATGATATTGATTGGTTCATCATGTTTAAGCATAGCCTAAAAAGTCAATCGAATGATCTGTAGGAACAAATTTCCGCGGTGGATTTTTGAATCTTATGTATTTAACATGACAATGACATGTGAAATTGTTAGGAATACCCTCTCTTTTAGTTTTTCTGACTTAGATCATAAAATATTTGTCATTAGCGTTACACCATATTGCGATCAGCGTATTATAATTATGGGAACATCATGATGAAATATTGGTAACACAGCGCTCTCTTTGACCAAGTTCATATTGACAAAATATTGACATCAACAAAGCTCAAAACTGACTGTGAGCAATGTCATCTCGAACTTATTCCAACCTGGTCATTTTCTGCAAATTATTTCTAAAGTTAGCAGAGATATTGTGATTATTTCACTTAATCAGCATACCAGGTATAAAACTGAGTTATTCTGCCGTCAATCCAGTTAAAATCGCAATTTTTTTCGAGACAGCTCCATTGAAGGATTATATCTTTCTAGGCATATTACATTACCGTTTACGTACTTTTAATTCCATATGACTAGATGCTTCAGGCTCATTTATTTTAAGTCCTCCTGTAAATAATTCCTTTAAAAACTTAGTATTGTTTTAATTTTTAAATAATTACATTTTTAAGAGAAACTTATCAACACGGGAGACAATCGTATTCTGTCCTCTCAACAGAACTGGTTTATTCTGTCCGTTCATGCCAATGGCGCATAAACATTCACATACAAGATAAAAGCTTGTGAAAATTCACTTACCTGACCGTTAGTGATGCAAATGCAACAATCCGCTTAAAGGACCCCGGTGCGCAAATACACTCAACACATGATGTTAACAGTAAATTTATACACCCACCCTCCTCTGCATTAAATGAGATCAAAAGGTAGCAAAGAAAGTTAAAGTTCAAAATCAAAATGAAAAAATATCACGCGCAAAATGAAGAAAAACAATTTTTGCAAAATCTTATTTCCATGCAGACGCATCAGAAATGCAAAACCATGATAAATTGCAGAAAGAATTCAGTATTTTTAATTGGAGCTCAAATCTAGGACCTGAAAAGGATAAAAGTGGATTAGACAAGTTCAGGACGAATTAAAATCCGCGATACTACATAAAAGCAAATTGAGAAATTAGGTAAGAAACATGAAACCTGCAAGGAGCAAGATTTGACGTTGATTTATCCTCTGAATAACTGTCAACCAATCGCCAGACGCATCGGAAGATATCATTAAAATTTTCATATATTATTATATCAAAATAATAAAAAATGTCACCATCATTGGACATCAAAAACATGCCCGACTATACATATTTACTACACATACTTACTTTACATATTTACCTGGCCTGCGTGAGTATTTCGAAGGTAAAATATCAGAAACGACAAAGAAGGGATCAAAGGAGAAGAAAACGAACACTAAAAGAAAACATCAATTCATTTTTGCAAGTGCACTGAGCACTAAGAATGCAAATAAAAGATGAAAAATGCAAGACAATATGAAGAATTTACGGATAAAGTTCATGCTTACCTCACCAGCACCATCTATAGAGGTACGAATTCATGCAACTGACCTGAAACAGAGATTTGAATAAGTATATTAACGTCAGTTTGCTATCCTGCAGCAGTTGCAAACGAAAGACATATGGTCTAAAATATGAAACCAGTTGGAGTGAAACATCAAATAAGCATATTTAAATCAATGTCTATTATATAAGCATGAAGACAAGCGATACTTGCCACGCAAATGTCAAAATAGTCGTGCATGAGTTGTTACGGATATGTAGCTATTATACTGCTGTGTTACGAAAAAGAGACTGCCCTTGCAAAAATTGCAGTTTCAGATGAGCCTCGAGACACCTTAAAATATGTACTATACCGTTGCTCAAATTGCGTGAAACGTAGATACTGCTCTCCGTCGTAACACGGCGGTATATTGAGATTAGTTTTCTCTGTTTGTCAAAGATGCATCATGAGCCAATCAGAAGTTGAAATATTCGTAAGTTATTTGGTTCCAGGTCAGGCTTTTAATACGTTGAATTTATTTGTCAAATTTGGTACATAGATTCTTTAGACTCACGACAACAGAAGTGCGATCTCAAAATTCGGAAAAAAATGACAAGTAGCTGAAATTATGGAATGAATCGATGCGATAGATAGCACGTCGCTCTGACACAAAAAATGGCGTCCGTCGAATCACCTTAATGTTATTAGTTAGGAATGTAAATATGGGAGTCTGTATCATTCCCTAGACGGGGCCAAACACGAAGCAATCCCTTGCGCATGAGCGAAAGTAAAAAATATCGGCTCACCTATTGAGTCCTTAAATTCAAGTCAAAATTAGACTGACAAATGGGGAGCATTAGATGTAGGAAATTGCAATTTCCGCTCCACCTGTCTTCAAATGTAATTGTGATGACGACGAAAACCCGAGGAGCCCAACAGGGAGAAACGTGTCGGTCACAGATGCTCCTTTCGACGATACGAAGAAGAAGAAAAAGGCGAAAAAGGGGAAAAAATCATTTCCTGAGCGCTCCTCTCCCGTGCAGGAATGATTAAATTATAGCGGCATTTGAGCTTTCGAAGGGCGCGAACTAAGTGCCGCTATCTGCGGTCGGTTTACGGGACTTGAGCTTCGTTGGGAAAGCTCCCAACAGATCGAGCTGTCGGTTTTGTCGCGTGTTAAGGTGCATGCTGCATCACACTGGGCAAAATGTTTCTGGAGATATTACTTCGACTTAAAGCGTCGTTTCTTTTCGACAAAATTTGGTTCTTCCGAGTTAGAGAAACGTTGTTTTGTTGTTGTTCTTTTAACTTAAACTTAACGATAAAAAACGACTTTTATTCTATTCAAAAAAACTGATGTTGAGTATAATTTGCACGGGTTTACCTTAAAAATATAAAAAAAAAAAATTGTTGATTAGAAACGGAAATTTAAATTAAAGTATTACCTCAAGAAAAATTGTGTTCAGTGCATCAGCGAATTTCCATATGAACTAGATTGGGTATTGATGACGAGGATAAGTGTACGATACTGAAGGAACATTACCACCTATTTGCCTAGTGATTCGTCCTCGACCAATAGGTCCTTCAGGTGGATGGTCGCATTGAATTTTTTTTATGATTACAGCGTCATTACAGCGCTCGCTTGCAGAACTAGAAACAAATCTGCAATTATCTAAAATATCCCCAAAGGACCCGCATTTTTCCTCGAAAGTCCGCGACAGTCTGCATATTGACAGGGCCCACAGAAAAGTCAGCAAACCTTCGAATTCTACGCGTTTATAGGATTTTTCAAAAGTCGGCAGCAATGCAAATTACTATTGAAAAGATTGTAAGCAATGCGCATTAGATTAGCCCAATCGGATGACTTAAGAGGTGCTTGATTGAAAGGCTAAATTTGGGTTTACCAAGACGTCCACAGAAAGTTTGACAAGATTATGCTCAGCATAATGCTGAGTATATGAAGTATGAGTTAGTTAGAAAGGAATTTAGTTTGGTGATAGGTGAGGAAATGTGTGGTTGGTGAAAAACTTGCGGGGCCTTCTCGTACGCCTCGTGTTCATAAAATTAGGATGAATCCTGCTGTTTCAGCTATTTCAGTGATTTCATCTAAAAGAGATTCGGAAAATTCTGAAGAAAACTTGAGTTCGAAAATTTGACACTTACTACTCTCTTCCCTATCACGGCAGTCATGGCAGTATACTGCCGTGATAGCGAAGAGAGCCGTAAGAGCAAAAATGAAGTTTTGAGAAAATGGTCCTAGAAGCTTCTGAGTGAAACATTTTATTAAAAGAAGCCACCTTTCTTTGTCAAATCGCAAGCAATCATTTGATAGACTTTTAGAAATCATTTGGGGGATTAAAACTCGAACGATTTTATTTTAAAGTACATGAAAAAGATAAAATTCAGTTTCATGTTAGGTTAGTATTTGGCAAGACAGCCGTAAGTGCTATCTTCTGCGTGCTTTTGTGGTAGCGTGTTGGACACACAACAAACACATTTTCAGGTTAAAAATCGGCAGATGATGGCGGCATTCCTTTTGAAAGCACTGTTTTTACTGGCTCTCATGCACCAACGGCTGTCTTGAAAAAAACTATATCATTTTTTGTGCACTTACGGCTTTTTTTATACGTCTCGTTTTCATTAACGAATTTTGCTGTTTTAGCTGTCTTAGTAATTTCATCTAAAAGAGTTTAGACGAATTTTGAAGAAAACTCGATTTTGAAAATTTTGCACTTACGGCTCTCTTCGCTATCACGGCAGTATAGGTCATGCCGGCTGACGATACAGGGCCCGATCTCTGGCGACGCGCCTGTGAACTAAAGCTTCCTCTGACGGCCGCGGTAAGAGCGACGATAAGGCGGGAATCAATAGCGGGTCATAACCACAACCGCGGCAACAGCATGTGGCCCCACTTGTTGCTCCTCATCATTCTTGCATTCCATGTGGCTTTCCCAATCAGAGGCCAGACACCCTCCACGATCCTCTTGGCATCGAGGAAGCCTTTCGGTGTTTCAACACTTCCTTGTTAACAATGGGTCAGTTGCGCTGGTCACAAAATCGTGTTTCGATACTTGATTCTAGTAGATCAGTTGAAAATAATGAGATCTGTCCAAACAGCAACTTTCTACGTTCAATATAAACCGAGATATCGTGCTTTGAAAAATTGGATTTATGACGCCTTGGTTTCTTCCATCTTGCTTTCAACCGAGTTTCATAATGAGTGACCAGTTCAAATGTGTGACTTCCGGACTGATCAAAGCGAGGTGGAAGAAACCAATGGTGTCAGTACCACGGTGAATGACGTAGAAAACAGTAACAGTATTCCAACTTGAAAAATTTCCACTCGTAAATTTTACTTTCACCAGGAAACATACAATAAAGCAAAATCTCTAGAATCCTGTGATCTTAGGATTGCAAACTCGCAGTGTGCACTATTAGAAATTGTGTACACCGGGGTAGGTTCGACACCAAGAACTTGAGCGTGCACTGTGGTATACGCGCAATGCTTGAAGTATCCGGCAGACTTGTAAGGCGCTACTATGCGCCGCGCAAACAGTGCGCTTTACGCGCAATGCATGAAGTATCCTGCGGTCTTGCAAGGCGCCACTATGCGTTCTGCGCCATGCGTCATGCGTGGTAGCCCCGCGCCGGCCGCACTGTATTTGATTGAGTTGAGATTATTCAAACTTACGGCGTCAGCGGATTTCCACTTATGATTTTGAAGTTTGTGTACAGTTTGTTGGAATTATTATCATTTCAAGTGATAAAACATTACATAAAACCCAACTAATTTCTATTTTTAAACATGTTGGTAGCGGTATTTACATTTTTCTATAAAATAAGAGTCACCTTTATACCGTGCATAACATTTATTTTAGTTAAATTTGTACGTACGCTCGAGGCCTCTCTGGATTACCCCATTTTGAAGAGCACAACTAATTTCATATACTTCATTTAAATATGTTTATAAATAATTTTAAATAGAGGTATGCAAGCGAAACGGCTATTACGTGTAGGCTCCCTCGTTGCTTAGCGATGTATAATGCAGTGCAACTTTCATCCAAAATATACTAAATCCTTGCAAATCTTACTAAATACAAATTAAAATTAGAAAAACAATGAAAAATATTTGTGTGGCTCTAAATCCAATATTTTGCGAAAAAATTATGCCTTGTGAACAAACGATTCAAATTTGTTCCGTTTTTCGACGAAGATGTGTCCAAAAGGTCAACACCCTGGTACTTTGCAACGCCCGAAAAATTGCAAACACATTCGTATTTCATTTCACTTACTATCCATTTACATGCACAACGACGCGAAGGAAACCAGGTCAAACGTAGACGACAAGGGCAGGCCACTAACTCGCTACGAACTGGGATGTCATATACCATCGCTCATTTAACTT
Organism: Bemisia tabaci; assembly: GCF_918797505.1. Classification (NCBI taxonomy): domain Eukaryota; kingdom Metazoa; phylum Arthropoda; class Insecta; order Hemiptera; family Aleyrodidae; genus Bemisia; species Bemisia tabaci. Next base: position 25,449,562 of record NC_092801.1, on the reverse strand, counting down.
AAGGATGCAACTCTACGTGAAGATGAGCAAGGAGCTTTAATGTCCATAAGGCTCAATGCTTTTCAGGGCTCACGTGAAAATTTAGTTACGATCTTACGTCGTACGGCTGACGATACTTTCAGAGCACTCGGGGCACCGCACAGTGTGACAGTCTTATGGAAGTGGTCGGATATGGAAATTTTTACTGAACCTGGAAATTTTCATGTTTATCTCGTAAGATTTTAAATTTTAAGTTGCGCTTCTTAAAGACTGATGTCACCTTTGAACTACTAAGATTGGCATCAACGAAGATCGAAGCTTTTTAACGTTCCACATCATGTCCGATCTGTTCCCATTAAAAGCGTTTCGTGCTTTGCGATACATCGGTTGATCTGCCATTCGAACCCATGAAAAAGGATCGATAAACAGGGTGTTCGCAACGCACTTTTTAACAATCGAATAGCCTCAAAAGAGAATTTGCAGGTGTATGAAATTTTGTGAATTTCATCTTCAAAATGATACCTCTAGGAAAACTGAGTACGAGGGTATCCTTCGTTTCTAAATTGAAGAATATATGACAAAATAAACTAATCTGCAAAAATACATGTGTTTAGATGGAAAATGCCGCCAAATGACGTCATAAGGCGGCACATTTTCTTACTTTTGAATCCATTTTTCTCTAATTTCCCCATGTCAGGAAAAAATTATGAAAAATACTGCGAACTCAACTCTTAAGGCACTCTCAGATGAAGGAATACATTTTTTTTCGTGCATATTCTCCATTGGGGAAAGATTTATAGTCAAATATTCGTGCTTCGCTTTGGTTCTCATGGACTCGCTTTACTGTGCGCTGACCACAAATGTTCACAGCTGAACGCGTCGTCAAGTTCAGATCGGATGTTTAAACTTCATCTCGTCTCTCTGTAAGACTATGCATGCAACTCGATGAATGCGGAGCTTTTTGAAAACTAACTCCGGAAAGACTTGAATGCTTGGAATAAGTCTCTAGAACGTACACTTGAATAGACCGTTCCCACCTTGAAACATCCAGCAACGGAGAAAAAACTTCGTCTATTTTATTCCCTATACGGTTCGCCGTTCCTGGCGAGAGTTTGATTTCAAGACTTGAAGTGCAGTTTTCAGTCGTTTGTAGATGCCTGTTTCTTGCCTACATGACATTTGGATAGCATCCAAATAACTTGACCCCTCTCCCCTCAAAAAAAGGAAAAAATATCTAAATATTTTTATCGCTGCTGAAAGGATTATTTTTTTACAGTAATTCGTCGCCCTCCTGACATAAGGGCGTAACTACACTCTGCGATGAACCCTTTCTTCCATACAATTCAATGCTTTTCCGAGCTCATCTCAATGTGTAATGACGCCCTTATGTCAGCCGCCCAGCGACGAATTGCAGTCATTGCGCATACATAGATTTCGCCCCTACAGCGCGCCTAAACGCTCTGCAACACCAAGACTGCCACGCTAAGAAAGAACGCCGTATGAGCCTTCCGACGTTGCCAAGTTTCCTTCCATAAAAACCAAATTTATTGGGAAAATTGTAAATATTATTGTTCAAAATTTTCAGACACTTTTTAACGCAATTTAATCAGAAATAATTGAAAATTCCAAGGAAAAATATGCATGAATGTTGTCAAAAATACACGTTTTATCAAGGGAGATTTGGCAACTCTTGAACGTTCATACGGCGTTTTTCCCTTAGCACGGCAGTATTCCCCGGTATTCCAGTTTATAATCTTTGCAATTGGTGGAACTGTAATCTTTATTCCCGTTTGTGACACTGTGAAGGCCTAAAATACGGGAACCGATCAGGAATGGATTCGCATTGTCTTTACTCACAGTATACAGGGACTCTATTTTTACCCAGTGACCTGGTTACACGCTCAAATTTCCGTCAAATTCCGATCAAAATGATGACCAAGATGGCGGTCGAGAGTTATCTAGATTAAAACAGCGCGCTGATTGAAATAAGCATGAAATAAGCACGGTTGTGTGGAAATCAGATGAAGGATGAGCCCCACAGTTCCATCATCTACCATCAAATTTTTGCAGGCCGCAGAAATTTGATGGTAGATGGTGCGCAACAGTCACCATTTGATCGGGAATTGATGGGAATTTGAGCGTGTAACCAGCACATAGCACGGCACCGGTATCTGCTCTAGAACTAATGATCAAATTTTGTGATGAAGCATGGCAACGCCGCGTGAGGGCGGATTAGGATTAAGAGGGCAGCTGACCTCATCTCAATGCCTCCCACAAATCATAATCCTCGGCCTGTGATTAATTGTCGGCAAACGTCGCGTAGCGGAAAAAGTCACGCTTAACTTCAGAAGATTCCCGCGGTCCCTGACGGGGGCTTTACGGAATCTGGAATCTGTTCGCTTCCACTCAAATGCTCCTTTGAGAGTCGTTTGGACGCGTTTAAGCAGTTCGCCCGCATTTCGTCGAGTTCGTCTCGGATCTCAAATGGATGACTCGAGTTGGTGACTAGCCAACGTGACGTCAGGAATCCGCGTCACTCGGAGTGCGGGTCTGCTGCAAACTTCGGCTGGAGAAAAGAGAGGGGTGATGTTTTATGGCCTGGATACACGCTCAAATTTCCATCAATTTCCGATTAAAATGTGACTGGTGCGCACCAAAAATTTAATGGTAGCTGATGGAACTGTGGGTCTCATCCGTCATCTGATTTCCACACAAACGTGCATATTTCATGCTTATTTCCATCAACACGGTGTTTAAATTAATTTTAGATAACATTTTAGGTAACTCTCGACCGCCGTATCGTCGCAATCCCAAAAATGAAGAAGAAAAAAAAGAACGTGATTGCATTTCGATCCCACGTAGTTTCATTGGAAATTGCAATTTTACAAGGAAACGATTGGAAAATGCTAACGAAAAATGTCAGCAATTTTCCCTCTAATTATACAGATGAACATTTCGTTACAGGAGTCATTCCAGTCAATCCTTGTTAGACTTAGCTGACGCTTTAGCGCGCAAGCTGAAGAGAGCACGAGGTCAATTGGACTGCATTTTGCAATTTGGACCTATAATTCCGGCCCGGTTTAAAAACAACGTATGTGCCATTAGTTTCCCAATGCACATACGTGTTTTTTCAGATGACCCAGAATTTATAGGTCCAAATTGCAAAATGCAGTCCAATTAAAGCGGATATCTATCGACGCGAGAAAAATGTTAATGTAAACATGCCGATTGTTATCAGGTGGTTAGAATCATCGTCCCGTCAAAAGTGTTTGGTGAATTGCAATTTTACAAGGACACCATAGAGCAATGCTAACGAAAACTTCCAGCAATTTTCCCTCTAATCACAGGTAAAAAATCAGTACCCAAAATTAATGACACATTGACACATACTGCTGTCTCGTATTATTGTAAAAAGAATCAAATTATTCGAGTGAGTTGTTCAAACTTAGAATGAAGCTACGCCTTGTCGTCTTGGAGACGACGAAATAGACTCATGCATCCACTCCATACGTAACGAAAGCATAGGATGAAGAGCACTCTCATATCATCATGTCAAGGAGGAAGAAGGTAAGAGGGATGAACGCATCCCAACGGAGACGCCAAGCGGCAACTGGGGTTACAACCCCCGGAACCGGAAATAAATCAAACAGGTGCATAATACACCGACATTATTTCACATTCACCTTTCTCCGCCCCATCCGTTGTACACCCTCTCTCACCGGTTTCCACCCCGCTCGGTTGGTTTTTCTCGCGTCTTATCTTCACACTTCCGGCTGTCCCCGCCAACTTCCGGCATCTGTTGTTACTTGCTACCGCAGCGCCCTCTTGCCAAGCGGCGCAGAAACGAATTAAGGCCTGGACCAAGCCGGGGACCTAAAATCCAGAGTCCCTTTATAGGGAGAATTGAGACAACGCGGCTCATGGGTGTCAAAAACGGGAATAAAGATTACACAAATCGGATGTTTCCTGTAATCTTTGATCAACCTATTCCCGAATTCCTGTCTTCAATCCCACTTGTACCGTGCCGTACCTCCTATTCTCCGGTCCATTCTAGTTTATAATCTTTGAAATTAGTGAAACTGTAATCTTTATTCCCATTTTTGACACTGAAAAGGCCACATGAGTACCGCATGGTGATCTAAAGTGAATTAGTGGAAATTTTCTTTTTTTCAGCTTTTCCAACTTAAACTCTTAAAATTTTAGTTCGAGGTCATGTGCTTCTGTTTTGAACAAAACGATACATTGAACCACTTTAGAATACGCAGACAAAGTGATTTGATAGACAAAGCGATAGACAAAGAAAACAAAGAGAGTAGTAAGCTATCTTATTGGTTGAAAATGTTGGTTCCTATAGACTAAGGAAGAAAGTGATAAACTAATTAGAGGGTCCCTCGTGAGTTGCCGTTATTTAGTTTATTACCTACCTGCTTTGTCCATTGCAACCTCCCGCTTCCACCAATCGGACCCCTCCATATCACTCTTGTCTTCTTTGTCTATAGCTTTGTCTATAAATTTCAAAAATCGACCCGCTGCGACCTCCTCTTTCAAGTTTTTAAACACTGAAGGTACTGAAGAGGCTGCGGCCACTAAAACATTATACACACGGATATAGGTACCTGAAAGGTTTTTTGCCGTAAAGCGCACCTTAATAAATGTATTCCTTTTTTTCAACATTTTCAACTTGGCAACGCTGTAGTGGGGAGAAAATTTTTCGGGGGTCTTGAAACTATCATTTCTGATAAAAAATAATACAATGTAAAAGTTTTAACTCCATCAAAGCATTGAAAGGGGTGCTGGGGATTTTCCCCCAGTCGCGCTCCTGAATTCGACCCTTACAAACTTCTAAGGGACTTCATTTTCCAGGATGTTTTACCGATAGGATTTTTTTAATTTTTGGCTAGGGTGTTAGTGAAAGTATCCTACCACAAGGTCCTTAATGCCCCATGAATAGATGTTTCCATTTCATTTTTTGATCAAGCACATTGTGGGAATCGTTGAAGTGATTTGCGAGAACGCAGCGAAGCGCCTTCAATTGGGCATGATACTCTAAGCACCACCGCGGAGTTGGTTTAGTTGCTTAACCCAACTGGACCTAACTTGCTTTGATGCTCTTCTACGCCCACTGTCTGGGATGTTGAAAAGGATTACAAAACCTTACAAAAGGTTACAAGGCCAGCGCGCTGGCCTCTTTCTTCGATTCAACTAATGTGCTGCGATCATATCCTTGTTCTCATGTGGGTTCATCTAGCAAGATCTTGCCTCAGTATTGAGCATCTTGATGCGGTTGCTGCTTTGCCGAGTTTAAAAGTGTTAAAACCAGCTTTTTTTCGTAAGTCTTTTAACCTAACGGTGCGAAATGACTGTTGTTCGTTACGTTTTGTCACAGCCTAATAGTCTCAGCAGCAAATTTTGAAACACCTGGTGTAACTCTGACCTTGTGGATTAAAGTTTTTCCTCATTTTTTTTCCACAACAGCCGCCAGCCAAAGCTACGACATACTGACCCAAGTGACCCCTCATTCCCCAAATGTTTCAAAAAATCGTCAATTTTACTAAATTAAGACTTTTGGCAACGGTTTTATACCGAAAGTCATGGAATATTGATACCATAACCCTTTCGTCTTCTTTGTTCATAGCTTTGTCTATCAATTTCAAGAATCAGCCTGCAGAGTCAGCCTGCTGAATATCCTACGAGCCCTACTATCCGAGTCTGTAAGATCAGGGCTGAGAATGCTGGCGTGGCAACACTTTTAAAATGCCAACACTCAGGACGAATTACTCAAGAGCGCGAAACTTTGAAAGGCCCTGAAATACGAGTACCGCAGTTTGACTGCAGTCACTGGCAGACGACTCCGAAGCCACCGGTTAGTTCTATGCAAGTCGCGCTCGTAACGAATAAGCAAGGGCGTGTAAAATTTGCTACGAAAGTCGCTCGTACGAATGAGCACACTGTACTGTTTATCATCCCCATGAATAGCAGGGTCGCATTTCATAATGGAAGAGTCCTGAGACCAGCCCTTTATGTTTTTCGCTTTACGGGTTTTGCAATTGAAAATGTGGAGTGAATTTAAGAGGGCAGCGTTTAGAGCGAGGGAACGTGAGGTTTTGGAGAAATCTGAAGTTTGCCTGCTCTGCCGTGCTAAGGAAGAACGCCGTATGAACATTCGAGAGTTGCCTAATTTCTCTTGATAAAGCATGGATTTTTGACAACATTCATTCATATTTTTCCATGAAATTTTCAGATATTTTAGATGGAATTGCGTAAAAAAATTTCTGGAAATTTTGGGAAATAATCTTTGCAATTTTCTAATAAAGTCGGTGTTTATCGGAGGAAACTTGGCAACATTTAAAGGCTCATACGACGTTCTTCCTTAGCATGACAGTGTTGAGAAAAAGTTTGCAGGATTTAATATTTGTTCTAATTGAAAATGTATGTGTCATAACGGTGAGTACTTAATTTGTATGTCTCATCAGTTTGGTACTTTCTTCGCGCATATAGAGAAAGTTGGTTTATTTAGAACACATATGTTTTTGATCCGTTTTTGATCCAGGTAATCGTGGTTTTCTATTGCAGGAGCAAAAGTTTTGGTTATGGTGAAAAATGTGTCTGTAACTCTTACTAAAAATAGAGAAAAATAAGAGGAGACATGAGATGAGAGGGAAGCAAAGAGGAAAATGAGAAGAAAAGGAAGTTAAAAATAGGAAGTAAATGAAAGATCATGGGTAATAAGGGGGTTTTGAGGAAGAGCAAAGAAGGATGAAGAAGAGAGGAATAGTGTAAAGAAGGACGAGGATGATGGTAAGAAAGAGAAAGACTAGAATAAGAAGACGAATAATACGAGAGTTAAGGAGGAATAAAATAATTTCTTCATTTTCAAAAATACGATTTTCAACGACTTGAGCGCGCACCGTGGTTTATGCGCAATGCATGAAGTATCCGGCAGACTTGTAAGGCGCTACTATGCGCTGCGTGCTCAGTGCTATACGCGCAATGCATGAAGTATCCTGCGGTCTTGTAAGGCGCCAATCAAAACGCAAATAGACATTGAAAAAATCACTCTATCCTGTGTTTTCATAAAACAGTAAAGCATAAGCGCACTAGTTTCAACGATTGACCCAACTGTTAATTTGAATCGTCAATGTCAGCTAAGTGGAGGATCTCTCTACATGAACACATATTATGTAAGGTCAGGTTTGTCGCTCTTAACTCGGAGCCCTTCATTGTTGCTAAGTAGCGCTAGAGAAGCGGCACTTTTTCCATCTAAGTTCACACAAAATAGCCACATTTCATCGCGCAATCTAGCAACTTCGGAGCTCATCATGCTGGCTTTCCCGCGGTACTCAAAGTCTCCAATCCGCCGTGAAGGCCGACAGGTTCTCGTAAAAAACCCCGGCAATCTGCCTTCAGTCAAGCGATGAGATATTACTACGTTCAGCCCCGGTTTCAGGGGTTTTTTGCCACTTACACTCTCACTTACGAGCCGTGCACACGGATCACATTTCAAGAACCACCCCCTCGCTCTCCGCACACAAATAAACCGCGCGCGGCGAAATGAATTCCGGCGTCCCGTAATTCGCGGAGCAATTTATTAAACAAATACACTGCGAATAATAGATGACTGAGTGCGGTTATTTTCTCCTCTTATTCCAATTCCTTCTTTGTTTCCGTGCCCTCTGTCTCGCTTTATTCTTACGTCACACAGCGGACCGAGTCGATAGTAGAGGTTGGACAAGATTTGGAAACTTTGAAAGCTCATGACTCCGTTCATCACTGAGAAAAAACTATGGCTTATAAACCTATTAGAGGTAAATATGGAACACCACTAATAGTAGTACCTCTACATATAATAATAGCACATATACCTTAGTTATGGTACCTGTACCTCAATTAGGTACAGAGACCTTAGTATGGTTCACAGACCGAGAATCATTAGTTTATTTACGACTATTATAGGTGTTCCATATTTACCTCTAATAGGTTTATAAACCATAGTTTTTTCTCAGTGTACAGCAATTTGAGATTTCAACAGGGGTTTTATTGGTTTAGATACAAATTTTCAAGAGCAGCCCAAGACAATGATAACAGTGGAAAGACAAAAAGAAATGATAAAGATGAAAAAACGGGAAACAAGGCTGAAATACACAATTTATGAACCCGAGACTTTTCGACTCAAAACTGAGTCATTTTCAGTCGGAGACAATAAAAATTTAAAAGAAAAAACGAGAAAAAAACCTGAGCCCTACATGGTGGCGGCCGGGATCTGAGAGAAAGTTTTTCATCTTTGTTTTTCCACTGTTTTATTGGTTTTTTTAGTAAAATTTCCTTCTGAATGCACCCTTTGAAATTTAAAATGTGACAAAACAAACGACAAAATTTGCAGTTTTAGTCAAAATATTCACGTCCGACCTTTCTGATTGACTCGATCCACTGTGCGTCGTGCGCTGAAGTAAATATCGACGGCGAAACTGCAAAAACCCGAAACTCGGGCAGACAGTCAGACTTCCCGTTATACTACACGGATAAAAATGACCGAGATTGATGTCACTCTGTGTTACTTTTCTTTTGTGTCAGGCCGACCTAAAGAACTTGGTTGCTCAACACAGTTATGCATTATAAATTGACCCAAACCGTGGGCTACTCGGAGACATCGAATATCATGAAAAAAGTGCCCTGCGGAACTTACGTACTCTTATTCCCCCTGTAATTTAGAGTTTTAATTCGTTAAAAATCCTGCAACCATGTTATGTTATTAAAGCCTGGCAGAGCAAGGGCGCATATAGCCTTGCATAGACGATCAAATTCCGAACCAATTCCGATCAAAATAGACATGCTGATGACTGGTGGTCACCATCTACCATCAAATTTTGACGGGCCCGCACTTTTTTGTTTAAAGTAAGATCAGAACGGAGTGCCACCATTCATCATTTCCTGCCACAGGAAACATTTCTGCCAAGTTTTCATTTTAAAATGAAGCAAATTAATGAGTTTAAGACTGATGACTCCCGACTCTTTGATGCTACTTTGATCGGAATCGGTTCGGGAATTTGATCGTCTATCGAGGCCTTTTACCATAATAACACGGAACGAATGCGATCAGTTTGTTTGAATTGTACTTGAGTTGTCAAAATGAGTTGTTCTGGCCGCCCAGCTTAGCGTAGGCGTATTTACCATGATGATACACCCTAATCTACAAGAACATATTATTTTAATAAATTTAGTGTTAATGATTCGAAAATCATTGATAACATTCGGAATCACAACAAGTCTATGGTCTTCGCAAGTTTTTCTGCAACAAAAAAGGAACATCTGGAAACTGACCCTATTGTTTCCGCAATTTTCCTCCGGGAAACGGGAGAAACTGTCCTCAGAAAAACGGGAGGATTTTTCTCAGGAAATGGGAGGGAATTTTCTCAGGAAAACGGGAGGGAATTTTCCTCAGGAAATGGGATGAAATTTTCCTCAGGAAAACGGGAGGGGATTTCTCCCTTGGCACGGCGGTAATGATGAATTAGAACTCACGAGGAAAAGTTGAGCCGCGGAAGGAATCTTAGTGGCAGTGGGGAGGCACGAATGATCGATTATCGATAATTCCCCATTTGAAGCTGTGGAAAAGAATCGATTAGTAAGGTATTTGTTACGAACACCCTGATTATCGATCCTTTCTCATAGATTTAAATGACATAACAATCGATATATCGCAAAGCACGCCACACCACTGCTTAGCGACACCTGCTCTCGCGACTGGCGACCGGCACGACGCCTGCAAGATACCAGATACCTCCCTCTCGACAGGATGAGAGTAAAACAAATCCTCGGACGTGCCAAATCAGCCGATGGGAAGACAAACCACGCCGAAGGAGCCACGTACGCCGAAGAGCGCGGAAGCAACAGAGTCGACTCAAATTGAATTACCCTCGTCTCGATGGACTCAGACATGCAAGGGGGTGGCAACGGGAGGGGGGGGCTGTAGATTACCCCTTTCATCTCCTCAAGAACCCATCCGGACGGACAAGAGACGAATCCGGCGTCCCATGGGCCAGACGTCCGTTTAAAATTCATGAGCCGTGCGCTCTGATTCCGATCCTCGGGCTCAGGTGCGCCTTGGTACATAGTGTTGTCGATATTTACGGTTGGTATCCTGCCGTGCTAGGGAAAAACGCCGTATGAACGTTCGAGAGTCGCCAAATTTCCTTCACTAAAATGTTTATTTTTGAGGAAATATATGAATATATTCCCCTGAAATTTTCAGGAACTTTCAGTGAAGTTGCGAACAAAATTATCCGAGAAATGGGAAAGAAAATATAATTACGCTTACTGGGAAAGTCGTGTTTTATCAAAGGAACGTTGGCAACACCTGAGGGTTCATACGGCATTTTTACTTAGCATGGGAGTATCGATATCCGATATATCGATTATTTGCTAAAATAAATCAATTCCGATATATATCAGTGGCGAGGCGTGGATGATCGATAATCGATATTTCCCCCTATGAAGCAATATGGTGAAGAATCGACTATTAAGGTGTTCGTTGCGAACACCCTGTCTGTCGATCCTTTTCTATGAGTTTAAATGGTAGAGCAATCTATATATTGCAAAGCACGCCACGCCACTGATATATATCAAGCTCCGAAATACCGAACCTAAAACTCGATATTTTACCAACACTTTGCCCTGCTGCATATTGGCCCCTAGAATTTCCGATATATCGACGGCGTAAAATCACACATCTTTATAAGCAACGTTGCAAATTTTTACTAATTTTGCATTTTTTCCAAGTAAAATATCGATTACCTTCATTATTATTTCATGAGAATGGCTGCTACAAAAGTAGTGAACAAATCCCCGTAGGATGGAAGTTCTATCCTCCAAAGTTTCCTTCCTTACAAAACTGTGGGTATAAAATACACATCAAAGCAGAAAAAAGAAAGAATAAATGATTCGATATTTCTAGGGACAAATGTATCGATACGGAAGATTTATAAACGTTGACTTATCGATACGATATTATCAATATTTTGGTCTAAAATATCGATATTCCAAAATATCGATACAATATCAAACATCATAAGCATGGCGTGTTTTGCGATATATCGATTGATCTATCATTTAAATCTATGCAAAAGGATCGATAAACAAAGTGTTCGGTCGATTCTTTACCAAAACACCAAATAAGGAGCATCGGTAATGGGTCGTTCCTGCCTCGCCTATGGAGCGCCTCGATGTCTAAAAGACAAACCACGTATAAGCGTTCGAAAGTCTTAAGCCTGTATCAAGAACTTAACCTGAAAATTTGAGGCGCATGGGTAAACAGTTTTTATTTGGACGTATTTCTATCAAACGGACCTAGGCGCCATAAGGTGAGGAAGGTAGAGGGGGGCTTGGATTGGCGGCGGAATCGGGCGTTCGGCTTATTCCGTCCTATAATCGCAATGCTTTTTCATGGCGCTTAGGTCCGTTTGACAGAACGCGCTATCCGGGATTCTAAATTCCTCAAAAGGAACTCAAAATGGCGCTTAATTCCGTTTGATAGAAATACGTCCATGTTATAAAGTTTTAAGTTCCAAAAAGCGAGGGAAAATCTTGATGGTTTTACGGCGCTCTTGCTTAGCACGGCAGAAATGTTCTGTCCCTTTGTTAAAAAAACTATAAAAATGTGCTTGACTAGCTATGAAAATGTGCTTGAAATGTGTCGCAACTAGAATTTAACGGGAAAGGTTGTTTCATAGATGCAACAATTTTTTACCCAGTGCGACCGATAAATGTTTTTAAGGAAAGTTTTTTGTCGTTCGTTTTCTCTTTTGGAAAAACGTCGATTTTTAGTTATTTTCAGAAAAAAAAATCGATCAATGGAATGTTCGATTCTGTGGCAACCTTTGCGTGGCTCGATTTAAGTTGTGAACAGCTCAAACCGAAGTGCCTCAGTTTTGAACTGGAGCCAACTTCGCGACCGATGCAAGCAAGATCTCACCACCGTTGACAGACTGGGTGACTAAACACGAAATTACCGCAAAATACCCTTTGTCGAGTTAAATTCCTTCCGCTTCAAATGATGTGCCAACATACATACTCAGAAAACAAAAATGGAGTAACATTGACCGTTCATTACACAGAAGTTGGGTCACAGTTTGATTCATACAGAGTGGTGTTTCGTTCAAATCCCACCATTAAAATTCCGATTACCTTCACAGAGCTGATTAAGTTTGCTACCTAAGAAAAATGCATAAGCTCGATACTCAACTGGAATGCATAAGGTCTGTACTGATCGAACTGCGTGAGTTTGATTGAGCATTCAGGAAAGTGCAGAGGAAAATTTTTGCCAGAGCGAAAATTAAAATGTTTTTCGTGAAATATGCCTCCAAAATGGGTAAGCTGCGCTGGTCACAGCGTCCGAACAGCAACTTTCAATATCATCCGAGTTATCGCGCTTCGACAAATTCGGTTTATGACGTCATCCACGGTGATTATGCATGACATGATTTCTCCCACCTTGGATTTATTAACCGGTAATGCACTCATTTACACTACTTGCTCAACGTGAAACTCAAATAAAAACAGGATGGAAGAAATCAAGGGTGTCAATGCACAATGTACTGCAAATGTGAGTCTCCGTGTATAATGAAACCAATTAATAGGTGAAAAAACCAAGGGTGCCACCACTCCGATGGATGACGTCATAATCCGAATTTCTCAAAGCGCGATATCTTGGTTAATATTGAACGATGAAAGTTGTTGTTTGGATAGGTTCATTATTTTTATCTAATCTGCAATGGCCTGGTTACACGATCAAATTTCCGTCAAATTCCGATCAAAATAATGACCAAGATGGCGGTCGAGAGTTATCTAGATTGATGAGTAAAACTAATTAAAGCAGCGTGTTGATTGAAATAAGCATGAAATAAGCACGGTTGTGTGGAAATCAGATGAAGGATGAGCCCCACAGCTCCATCATCTACCATCAAATTTTTGCAGGCCGAAGAAATTTGATGGTAGATGGTGCGCACCAGTCACCATTTGATCGGAAATTAATGGAAATTTGAGCGTGCAGCACCGAAAGGATGAGGCATCAAGACACGATTCTGTGGCCAGCGCAACAGACCCATTACGATGAGCACATTGGGAATGTCTGGAATGGGTCAGTTGGGCTGGTCAAAATTGTGTTTTGATGCTTGATTCTTGCAGATTAGCTAAATATAATGAGATCCGTCCAAACAGCAACTTTCTACGTTCAATACCAACCGATATATCACACATTGGAAACTCGGGTTTTTTACGTCATCCACCGCGGTAGTCACACCCTTGGTTCCTTCCACCTTGTTTTCATCCAAGTTTCACGTTGAGTAACCAGTGCGTCACTTTCTAATGAAAGCAAGGTGGAAGAAATCACGGGTGTCACTACCGCGGTGGATGACGTCAAAACCCCGACTTTTAAAAGAGCGATATCTTGGTTAATATTGAACGTATAAAGTTGCGATTTGGATAGATCTTATTATTTTTAGCTAATCTGCAAGAATCAAGCATCAAAACACAATTCTGTAACCAGCGCAACAAACCCATTCTCTCCTAACATCACGATTTACGTAAAAAAATTGCGCAATTTTGAGCTTTCGAATACGCTACCGTAAAAGCAGATGCTGAAACACTGCTGAAATATTGCAACCTAGATTTGCTCTCTGGTGCAGGAGTCGACGTTTTGTGAGGCAAAGCACGTTGTCACAGATGCCAGCAGAGGGCTCTCATAAACTTCTGCCACCACCAAAAACGATGTCCGTTTCAGTGAGGTGTTGCAGCACGCGTGACAAAAATTAGGAGCTCCCATTTTTCGATATGCTTGGGAAGGCCGGGATAGGTTAGTGTCCAGTGTGTGAAATGACCTTCCGATAATTTTCGAAATCGATATCGATAAATAGAAATCGATAAATTTCGGAAAATTCGGCAACTCTCGAATGTTCATACGGCATTCTTCCTTAGCACGGCAGAATTGTTCAGCAGCGTTTAATAGAAATATTGAATTCACATTAGTAGAGCATCGTGAAAACAATAATTTCACCCTAAGAGGGCTACTCACTTTAAAATATTGGTGTTAATGTGCGCTTCAAACCAAAAGATACTGAAATAAGGGGTCGGGGAATTTGTGCTCGTTAACAGTGGCGTGGCGTGTTTTGCGATATATCGATTGATCTGCCGTTTAAACCTATGGAAAAGGATCGATGAACAGGGTGTTCGCAACGAACATTTTATAATCGATTCTTTACCATAGCTTCAATGGGGAAGTATCGATAATCGATCGGTCACGCTTCGCCTCTGCTCGTTAAGTCTCCGTTTCAATGCTTCGGCACTTTTGTGAGCATGGGAGCTTAAGCTTGACACAATGAGATGATTCATGTTTTATGAGGGTATATGTGGCTTTTAAGGTTCGCCCTACCCATATGTACCTATCTCAATGGCGCACAATTTCAAATATCAAACAATCCCTTTTGATAGTATTTTTACCCTGCCATGAATTTAAATCGGAATTGGTTAAATTCGTAACTTCACAATACGCGATTTTTGGTGGTGGTATATAAGAGAAAGGTTTCATTAAAGGGGGAAAAAGAATATGAAGGGCTTGGAGAACAAGGTGCATAAGTGCAGTTTTTGAAATAAATAAAAATATTAAAGATATTAAGTAAAACTAGCATTGATGCATATTCTATGAAAAATTCACTCCCGAATTCAAATTTTAAAGGATCAAAAAATCAGTTTGGACATTCTTTCTGCCATGAGGATTCATATAATGCCGAAACTTCAAACAGGTATTTCTCGCAAAAGCAAAAACTGCACAGTGCTATATCTAAAAGAAACTCAAATTTTGACGACAATGTTCTTCAATTTCATCAAGAATATATCGAGGTCTCGTGAATTTTGACGGCCAAAAATGGTTATAAACATTTAAGACTTTATTCACCTTAAATTTCAGTCTCCGTTCAGGGTCTACGGTAAGGACGAAAAGTTTAAAAAACGTTAAACGTTATTTGAACCAACCCTCACCATTACCGTTGATTCCTGATTAAGGTGATTCGATGGACGCCATATTTTGTGTCACAACGACCTACGCTATATTGCATCGATTAGTTCCATTTTTTCGGCTACTCGTCATTTTCCTCCAATTTTGAAATTGCAATTCTGTTGTCAGAGACTACAGAAATCACTTACCAATTTTGACAAAAAAATTCAACGTAATAAAGGTGTGGTTTTTTTAGAGGAAAAATAACGCATTCGCGTGCAGTTTCGATATCAGTATCGAATGCAATTGTTTCCTTAAAAACACCACATTTCATTGAATTTGTTTGTCAAAATTGGTAAGTGAATTCTTTAGACTCCTAACAACAGAATTGCAATCTCAAATACGAGAAGCATGACGAGTAGCTGGAAAAATGGAACCAATACGTCACATGTCATTCTGGCACAAAATATGGCGTCCATCGAATCACCTAAACCTCGGTCCTTATACAAAATGAATAAGAGCCATGCTAACGGCCTGTTCGACATCGAACCAAAAGCTGGAGCCTCGCGCGGGAGGAAACTGTGTCAACACCCTGGCAACCTTTGCCTCGTGATGACAGGTTTCAATCGGGCCCTTTCCCACGGCGTAGCCTATAATGATGACTAATTGAATAACAACCGGGCGGCCCGCTCATGGGGGATTAATGACGGACGTGCCCCCTGGGTATGTTCCCTCATGTCCAGCGGACCCGACGAGGTTGCACTGCTGCGTACGTGCCGTGACTACGATACTCAAATCACCGTTTATAACTCCGGAAAATCCCGCAATGCCGATCGAGATCCCTCTTGTCCACGGGAAAAACCCCGAAACTTCCGTTACTCCCATTCCGTGACTGACACAAGTTCCGGGACTCATTGTAGATTTCTTTAAACGTTCCGGGATTCCTTTTAGATTTCTTCGAACGCTCCGTGAAAGTTCCGGTAAATGCAAAAGATCCGGAACATTTCTGGAACTTGAACAAACTCCGAAAACTCCGGCTGTGGGAGCCGCAATTACGGGCTATATAGACATACCGTCCGTTCTGGGCTCAAAGGCCGAAAATTCCGGTTGCTAGAGGCGTAGCTTCGATTGCTCCGGGTTCAGAGGCCGAAGCTACGGCTTCAGTAGCCGGAGTTTTCGGCCTTTGAGCCCGGAACGAACGGTATGTCTATATAGCCCGTAATTGCAGCTCCCACAGCCGGAGTTTTTTTTTTCAGTGAAGACTTCCAGGGGCGGTGGCTGTTTGTCTAACGACTAAGGCCAAGTGACTCACATCTAGAGTGTGCAAGCTCTCAAAAAAAAAGAAAAAAAGAAAAAAAGGGTTCCGAAAAAATGTCAGAAAAATCTCGAAAGTTTCAAAAGTTGCAACTAGTTCCAGGAAAAAGGAGCAAAATTTAGCTAGAATCTTTCATCATGCCCTCAAAAAATTAAATTTGTTCGGTGTAATCTGAAAGTTAGAAACATGCAGTGACTGTTTCCCCTTTGTATCTAACATGTTTCATATTTGGACGAAAATATTTATGCTGAAAGGAGCTACACATAAATGAAAGAATGCAAAAGTAATGGGTCCGTTGCATGAAGAAGAGGCAGCCAATCTTCGTGACAGTTTAAATTCGAAATTGTAACTCTCAGAAAAAACTGTTAAAAGCATTAAAATTGGTCCAAAGTGGCTCTGACAAAAACCAAAAATGAACATAAATGTTGGCATTTGACTATGAGAAATTTGCCAATAGCTAAACAAAGGCAAAATTGTATTTTCATATCGAGGTATTTCAAATCGACGGTATGGACGAATCGCAATTCTTTTAGAAGCTTCGCAATTTGTCTGGGTCAAATGATCCGTCAGAAACAGCAACATTCCACCTAGTCTGAGATCCGGGATAATCTTGTCGTATTTGAGGTCGTTTTGTCTACATTCTAACATGCAAGCGAATTAATTCATGTGAATGCATTGGCTTTCATCCTCGTATGTGGTTTCCTTATTGGATAACGGAGCATATGGGAACTATGTTGTTTACTGTGTATACGCTCTGTTTGTTCTCGTGGAAGCTTTTCCGGACGGATCATTTGATGGTCATTAGAAGTTGCCGAATATCGTACAAATATCGCTCATATCGTCGTTTCCTGGTCGAAGGAACGTAACTCCATTCCAAGGTTGCCAAATTGACTCACGTAATTCGATTCTTTACGAGCATGTGTCTGTGCAATTTTTTTTAAGAATTTAACAGAGTTTTGCATGAGATCAGATGAAAAATCAGTGAAATTCTCAGTTAGAAATGCCCAAGATTCTACGGTTAAAATTGAAATTTTTGAGAGGAAATTTGGCAACATTGAAATTTAGTTACGTTCTTTCGTGGGGGAAACGGCGATATATACTTATTCTTGTGATAAAGTGCCCGCAACTTTACAACAAGCGGACAAAATATATTTCTGAGTGATCATCATGTTTGTTTCAATCATCTAAAGTTCTTTTTGATCATCGATTTTGTTGCATTCTAAAGAGAGAGCCCAAAGTTCCTTCTCGTCCAAAGCTATCTGAACGCCAGTAACTGCGAGAGAGAAAGAGATAAAATCACAATCACTATCTCGATATGCTCCGATCATCTAGAATTCCCGGATAACCTTTGAGGGCTGTTAATTGGACGTATTTATGCTAAAAGGAACTATGTGCATAGGGTTTGCGCGAGACATAGTTCCTTTTGGCCTAAATAAGTCCAATTTTTCAATTGTTGGTAATTATTGTTTTCCCTTAGTGCCTGGTAACTTTACGACTTCCTCTCGTACCACAGCACAATCATCGGACACAGAGTAAAGTAGGAAAATGATAAAGAGCAAAAAAACTATTGTCAAGTAGAAAAGTTACCGGAAAAATCTGGAATTTTGTGACTTCTCGGATACTTGTTAAATCATTTGGACGTATTTCTGCCAAACAGAACTATGTGAATTATGACGTGAGCCCTGTCACGCATATATTCTTATGCGTCTTGGGGCTCATGTCTTAATGCACATAGTTCCGTTTGGCAGAAATACGCCCATTTAACAATCAAACCTCCCAACTTTTCTACCGATACACTAAAACCAGTATGAATTTTTGATGGTTGGTATCTGGTAAATCAGCAATATTTTAGAGATTTTTTATACAATATTGCGAAGATCATTGTGAAAAAACCTATAGACTTGTATTGAATATTCTTTGTGATTTTACCACGCTGAAAATGTACAATTTCATAAAATTCACCCGATAGTTTCCTCTCTGAAGTATAAATTAGCACCAAAGATTCAGAAACACCGCAAACGAGAAATGGCCTCCCTGTCCCCAACGCCTTAAATACACCCGCTTTGCAATTTTATAATATTTCAAACGTTCCAAAAAATATTTTTAACAATTTTTAGCATTTTACAGTCAACAAGTCAAAAAATATTCTAGAATCCAACTCAACCGAAAATCTGCCGTGCAAGCATTCGAATGTTGCTAAATTTCCTCTTCGAAAATATTTATTTCTGAGGAGAGTTATGCATATTTTTCCTTGTAATTTTCAGACTTCTCAGATCAAATTATGAACGAAATCCTTTGAAAAATCATAGGAAGAACACTCACAATTTTTCCTGAAAATGTGTGATATGTTGAAGGAAATTTTGCATAACCTGATGGCCCATGCACTGGAAAAAGAGATTTGGTAGAATTTACCATTCCTTCACGCTGCATTTCACACAGCGTCAATTCAGAGTCAATTCTGCCTGAAGAAAGGCAACCGTTACTATATACTGGTACAGGTTACCATTCCTCTGGCAAAATCGACTTGAATATTGGTAGAACTTACCATTTCTTCACGCTGTGTGAAATACAGCGTGATGGAATGGTAAATTTTACCAATCTTTTTTTTTCAGAACTCCACGATATATTCAAACTATTTTTGAAACATTTCTTACATTACGGGAGTATCAAAGTTTACGCGGGAAGACAACGCCGCTGTATCAATTTTATTACTCTATGGTTAGCAGCCTCCCCCTCCCCCTCCGGCCCCTCGACGCCCTTTGATCCGACCCTTTACGTTGAGAGGCGGTGTTCTTTCCGCGGTGGTGCGGTGCGGTGTGGACTGTTTGCACAGCGCCGGGGCTGAGCTGGGTCGGATCAGCACTTAATTTTATTAGATTGAACGCCGGGTTTTATTTCCGTCCCAGTCAGTTTTGCATGGCTCGTCGAGTCCGCTCGCCGGCGTAGGGATATTGACGTCGTTTGATTTATGGCCCGGGCCTCTCGCGGAGAAAAAGCTTATTGCGATATATCGACTGATCTGCCATTTAAACCCATTGAATAAGATCGATACACAGGGTGTTCGCAGCGGACACCTCCATAATCGATTCTCTACCCCAGCTTCAAATGGGGAAATATCGATAATCGATCATTCACGCCTCGTCACTGTATCGTACCCCTCGGTTAGTTTCACGATCCGCCTCAGCGGACTGATTATTGAAATTGATAGACAAAGCGATGGATAAAGAAGACATAGAGAGTAAGAAGCGATCCTATAGGTGGAAACGGGTGGGTCTTGTAGACTAAGGGAGAAAATGATGGACTAACTATCGGGTCTCTCGTGGGTTGCCATTAGTTAGTCTATCACCCACGTCCTTTGTCCATTGCAACCACCCGCTTCCACCAATAGGATCCCTCCAAATCCCTTTTGTCTTCTTTGTCTATAGCTTTGTCTATCAATTTCAATAATCGACCCGCTGGACACGATAGAATGAGTCTTTGGAAGGAGTCGGACATGAAATTTTTGACAAAAATGTCGATCGATTCCATATCCTACGTCTTGAAAGGGTTCATTGATCAGCATTGATGAGCTTCAGTTTGCAATTAGGAACCAAAATTTCTGGCCTCGTTTAGGAACAACAGCTTCCTTTTGTGCACAGGCATTTTTACGGATGAACCCGAAATTTTAGCTCGTCAGGTTCACTCGCCGGCGTCGGAATATTGACGTCGTGCGATTTATGGCTCCGGCCTCTCGCGGAGAAAAAGCTCGCTGGGCGCGGGTATCGTACCAGTGGCGTGACGTGCTTTGCGGTAAATCGGCTGATCTGCCATTTAAACCCATGGAAAAAGATCGAAAAACAGGTTCTACGCAGCGGACACCTCCATAATCGATTCTTTACCACAGCTTCTAATGGGGAAATATCGATAATCGATCATTCACGCCTCGCCACTGTATCGTACCCCACGGTTAGTTCCACGATTCATCCCATGACACGACAGAATGAGTCTTTGGAGGAAGTTGGACATGTAATTTTTGACAATTTTTGTCGATTCAATCGATGTACTTCGGGCCACGCCGATCGGTTAACGTTTTTATTTGTCGATCGATCCATGTCAATCGAATCGACGCCGGTTTTTGAATAATTTTTCGGTCGAATCACGCCTATCGATTCATGTCGATCGAATCACGTCAATCGGTTCATGTCGATCGAATCACGCCAATCGATTCATGTCGATCGAATCACGTCAATCGATTCATGTCGATCGAATCACGTCAATCGGTTCATGTCGATCGAATCACGTCAATCGGTTCATGTCGATCGAATCACGTCAATCGGTTCATGTCGATCGAATCACGCCAATCGATTCATGTCGATCGAATCACGTCAATCGATTAATGTCGATCGAATCCATACCCTATGTCTTGAGAGGATTCATTGATCAGCAATGAGCTTCATTTTGCAATTAGGAACCAAAATATCTTGCCTCGTTTAGGAATAACAGCTTCCTTTTGTACACAGGTATTTTTACGGATGAGCCCGAAATTTGAGCTCCGAATGGCAAAATTTAGTACAAATCATCACACCATTACATCGCTGAGCAACGAGGGAGTCTATGCGTACAATTCGTTTTACTTGCATGCTTCTGTTTAAAATCATTTATACAAATATTGAAAAGAAGAGAAGAAAATTAGTTGGGTTTTATGTAATGTTTTTTCATTGGTTATGACAATAATTCCGATGTACAAAACCTGTACAAAAACTTCACAATCATAAGTTGAAATAATCGCGTTAAACACAGCGCGGCCAGCGCGGGGCTAGCGCACATGGTTCGGAACGCATAGTAGCGCCTTGCAAGACCGCAGGATACTTCATGCGTTGCGCATAGAGTACTGTTGTGCCCGCGGCGCAGGTAACGTTGCATGGTGGCAACGATCATGGTGTCAACAAACCAAAAATCTGATCATGGAGTCAACGATTGTTGACGTCGTGATCAGGCAGTAAAACGCAAAAATGGGCCCTGAGCATGGTGTCAACGATCACGGTGTCAACAAACAGAAAAATTTCTTCCTTGTGAGTAAAATTAAAAAATTAAGTGTACAGGAGAGGTCTGGGTCACGTATAGTTGGATTAGGTTAGTTTAGGTCAGGACATGTACGGTTAGAATAAGTAGGTAAGGTTAAAGTTATGTAGGATAAGGGCGGGGAAAGTTAAGCTCTGTGAAAGTGGGATAGGTCTTGTAAGGTGAAGTTGGGTAAGGTTAGGTAAAGTTGGGTAAGGTTAGATAAAGTTGGGTAAGGTTAAGTAAAGTTGGGTAAGGTTAGGTAAAGGTGGGTAAGGTTAGGTTAGGTAAGGTTAGGTTAGGTTAGGTTAGGTTAGGTTAGGTCAGGTTAGGTTAGGTTAGGTTAGGTTAGGTTAGGTTCGAGTAAATAACACAAGAAAAACAAGACTTGAAATTTAAAAGGTGTTATTGAGGCAAGTTTTAAGTTTCGTTGACGTCGTGATCGTTGACGCCGTGATCATTTTTCATAAGGGTCAGAATTTTTTATTTTTGGATGATCATGGTGTCAACAAAAACTTAGAAAAACTGTTTGTTGACACCATGATCGTTGACACCATGCTACGTAATCGCGGCGCATAATAGCGCCTTACAAGTCTGCCGGATACTTCATGCATCGCGCGTTTACCACGGTGCAAGTCGTGGCTCAAGTCGTTGGAAAGTCACACATTTCCGAACAGTGCTCACCGCGAGAACTGTCTCATATATTGTTTGTTGACAATAGTCAAATCGTTGTATAATTTTCGAGTAAACTTTTCAACTATCCATCTTAGGCTTACAGTATTGTCGAGAGAACCGTTGAAGGGTTTGTCACTTTATTTTTCTTTCTCTGAAATCGTCTGAGTAAATTGGTCTTGGAATTATTTAATAATAATTTAAAGAATATTTTGGCAATACTCTTATCATTAAAAACATCCTATCAACGTGGGTAATACATTTAAAAATTACATTGTTACATTTATTTCTTGTAAGTCTTATATGGACCACATTTTGCAATAAGGAACCACTATTTCTGGCTCATTTTAGGTACAAAATATGAGCCATTGGTTTTCCTATGCAGAAAGGTACTTTTGTGGAAGAGCTGGAGATGGTGATTCCTTTTTGCAATATGTAATCCATATTATTTCTCATGTACGTGTAGTTTGAAATATTACTTGTTCATTTTGGCATGTAGCTCGATTTTTTTAAATGAATTACCATGTTTTAAAAATGTCTTTGGAAACGCTCCTGATTTACAGGGTATACGTTCAAAAACCGCCATGAAATAGTACTAGAAACGCATGACCTCCAGAATTTTAATTTTTACGACTTCATCAGGAATGTCAAAAAATTAGAGCATGAAAATTTACGGGGCATCCAGTGTGTTTTACCGTGCCAGTGCTCGTAAACCCCCTCCCTCTCCCCGTCTTTCGCCAAAAAAAGAAGTCATTAGCGAAACGTATGAACTACATATTTTATTTTAATTTTTCCCCGCGTCGTGTTTCGCGATTCGCACAGTGGGGGGAAACGATTCGCCCTTTCATTTCGCACTCAGCTGCAGCAACATTATTAAACTAATTACTCAGTGGCTCAAAATGAGTGCGAATAAGGGGTCGCCTAGCGCGAGTAAAATATAGCACCTATCTTCTTAATAAATTATCAAGATTAATACGGCGTTCGCCTCTCAGCGTGGGGTGAGCGAGTGAGCTAAAATAACGACAAGAAGACGTTAGAGTAAAGGAAAGCTAAATGGAACGGTGGATTTGCCGGGGCCAGATTTCCCTCGATATAGCTGATTTTTCATGGACTCCAAGTCGTCTGACAAGTGGGAGTTTTTCCGAGCGGAATCTTGGTCTTCCGAATAGTAGGCAAAAAGGAAACTTGTAGCAAAAAAGGAATAAAAAAGAAAGAAAGAGGAGGAAGGACTAGAGTACCTTTATACTGAGAGTCAAGACAGTTCGGCTCATGGATGTCACAAACGGGAATAAAGATTGCAGAAATTGAACGTTTTTCGTAATCTTTGATCGGCCCATTCTCAAATGCCTTTCTCCGTTCCTCCTCTCATTCCGTTTGTTCCTTGCCGAACCCGTAATTCCCTGGTCCATTCCAGATTATAATCTTTGCAATTGGTGAAAATGTAATCTTTATTCCCGTTTGTGACACTGTGGAGGCCTAAAATACGGGAACCAATCAGAAATGGATTCAAATTGTCTTAAATCTCAGTATAAAGGGACTCTAGGAAGGACCAAGAACAAGGGGAAAAAGGAAAGAAAAAGAAGAAAAGAAATTTGGCAACATTCAAATGCTCATACGGCGTTCATCCTTAAGTCGGCAGCACTGGTGCAAATACATTATTTTTTGGAGACGTACAAAGTAAAACTCGTTGAAAAAATGAAGCCTAATCCCTCGTTTTTAATTAATTTGCGAAACGATGAAATGAATCTGTTTACGACGAGAACTTTTTACAAAGATAAGGAAAATAAAATCCACGTCAAAATGAGTGTTAAAATCTGAGGGTGTCATTTTCATTCCTTCCCCCGGTATGACAATAACAGCATTTCGGGACTGAGTTAGATCTCTGAATTCTCGACGACGATTCCGAAAAAAAATACGAGTTTTTAACGTGGTTTTGTTGCATATACATCCTGAAATAGAGCTCGTTTTGAGACTAATAAAAATAAATGGGATCCAATAATGGTCGCCAGATGGCGTAACGAGAGTTGGAGTTGGTGTGAAACTAGCGGCGTGGCGTGTTTTGCGATACATCGATCGATCGGCCATTTAAACCTATTGAAAAGTATCGATGAATAGGGCGTTCGCAGCGAACACTTAAAGAATCGATTATTTACCACAGCTTCAAATGGGGAAATATCAATAGATCGCAAAGCATGCCACGCCACTGTGTGAAACATGTGACTCCTACACTTCCGTGCTAGGGAAAAACGTCGTATGAACCTTCAAGAATTGTCAGATTGTCTTCGAGAAAAAATTAATTCACTGGTATGATTTGATAATCTCATTTTTCTGATTTTTTGGACAATTTAGTTCGCAATTTAGTCTTAAATATCGGCAAATTTTAAGGAAAAATGTGCATGACTATCCTCTAAAAGACACGTTTTATCTGGAGAATTTCGGCAACTCTCGAATTTTTATACGTCGTTTTGCCTTAGCATGAAAGTGCACGTCTGTGTTACATTTCTAAATTAGTTCAATTGTTGGCGAAGTAATGCAATTTATTGTGCCATTTGAATTCAAGAGCTGTGCTTGAACTTTGCTGTTGACCTTGCCGTCGAAGATCAACTCTTGAAACTGCGTTCAAACCATGCTTGCTAGCGCCTTTTTGTAATCGTGAAAATTATGTATCGATCCGATTACCGTCGTTATGGTCGATGATAAATACACGTGCATTATATTTATACTTATTTATACTGTATACTTTTACATTTTTTATTCTTTTGAACCGAAAAAGATATACATATTTCCCTTAAAAAAGAATGAACAAATGGAAAATTAGTGTGACATATCATATGACGACAGTGAAACTACAGAAAAGAGTACCTCAGATTGAGGTGTTACAAACTCCATATTAATGGTTAATTTTCTAAACAGAAAACTACTTGACGTACTAATATAGAAAATTTTTAAAAACTGTAAAATTTGTTTTAGAGAACTTTTGTAAGTAATTTTTTTCTTTTCTTATTTTTTAAAGAAAAATTACAAAAGGTACAATGAGGGGCTCGGATTGCAAAGCGCATTAATGGAATTTTTAGAAAAAAATTGAGATATGAATGATTTAAGTAAAACTAGTCTTGATGCATATTTTGTGAAGAAAAATCGCTCCCAGATTCCAATTTGTAAGCATCAAAAAACATCAAAAACTTTCTTTGCAGCGTGAGGATCCATGAACCGGTCGATGTTGTCAATTTACAGAGAAATTTCAAATTTTTACCGTAGTTCAATCAAAAACAGACAATATGTTAACGTTCAAGGGGCAGGTTCGGATCTGACATACTGGGAACATAGCCCTATTATTCGGAGCAAGGCTGTGTAGTTTTTTTCTTGCTCAGTGTGAACTTTCACTGAAAAAAAATTCTCGGCGTTTTTACTAAGGTCCGTTGGTACCTTTACCATCTCACTTTTTTTTCCAATTATTCGTAATGTTACCAAGACAGACTGGTAAGCTTACATAAAAACCGGTATTTTTACTGTTTTTTCAGGCAAGAATACCACTTTTATTGGTAATCAATTCCCGGTAACTTTGCCATTTTATCTCGGTAATTCTACCACAGTCGATAAAAAATATTGGCGTTTTTACGAAGGTCCAATAAAATTACCGAGAAAGTTCAATAATTTTACCAAGATTTCTCGGTAAAATTACCAATTCCATAAATGATAATTATACCAAGAAAAAACTGGGATCAAATAGAACCCTGAATTCTTGGTAATTTTACCTTTTTCTTAGTAAATACACCGAGATTTTTTTCAGTGTGCAAATCATTTCTAGAGCAGAACTGGCAGCGCTCTCCTCGCAACAACAGCCGGTTAGTCAAAGCTTTTTGTCTAATGACACAGCCAACCTTTTCGCCTGTTAAAGCTGTAGACTAGTAGAGATTTGTTTCAATTTGCGAAGAAGCAACTAGCAAGGCCCACGATTCCCTCTTCTAAATACCAAAGCGTCATCTAAAAATATTTTAAGTGAAAAGGGAATGAATGAATAATATGCACCATACATCAGTGCTTTCTCTTTTTCGCTCCATGTATTTAATTTTTTTCCCATCCGTGTAGCAATTTTCGTCTCTACGAGGATATTTGCTTCATTCGTCCAATTTCATTCTGGCTCTATTTAATTCATCGAATGGATCGCATCTAGCGAAAAAGAACCAGCGCGATTACAGTGTTTTCAAAACGCTGCAACCTTTTCTTTTCTTTTAGGAATACTTAATATATGTACAATATTAAGATATATACATTTATATTTCTTTAAAATTGACAACTTTTTGGTGGGAAGAAAAAAAATGTGCTATTCTGGGAAAATTTTTTGATAATTATGAAAAAGGAACATGTTTACAACACTGAAATATCACTGGTTCCTTTTTGCTAAATGCAACCCAAATAAAGCTGTTGGTGTAGATGTATATATTAGCCTGTGAATTTATTTACTTTAAAAAAAGTTTTGATGCTTATAAATAGTTCGGAATAGTTACAGCTGGCACCGGTTTTTTCTATAACTATTATATTTCCTTCTTCCTCGTTCTTGTTATTGATTCAAATTCGCATGATTTGGTTTACTTCAAAATCATGCGACAGGGAAACTTTCCTATATACTCAAGACAGGGCCAAGTCGACTCGTGCGATCGAGTTTCGGAAATACACCCGAACTTGACAACGTCGAGGAAAACCACAAAAAAATCAGGAAATGTTGACTTTTCACCAAAGTACGAAAAAGGAATTAAAATTCAGAGTGAGGAAAAAGTCATTAAAATATCGCTTGGCGGGAAATTTTTCTTTGAAACATCGTTTTGTTCAATTACAATTATTTGCACATTAACCACCAACGGGCGATTTCGACATTCGCATTTTCGCAAAGAATCAGGCATCGGATAGAAAGGGAAAAAAAGTCAACACAACCGAAGGTAGAAGAAACGCAATCGGGCTTCTTTGTTTTTTTAACTTCCCTCTCGAATCTGAACAACACCTCATTGGCAGCACAGAGCGAATCATTGCATGCCTGGCGCCATAACGCCTTCAATTTTGTAGATACAACACGGACATCCATCAAGCATGAATAGTTGTATCTCTGCGCCGTCATCAACACGCTTCCTTTCCCTTACTCCAATTTCATATTACGTCTTTTCCCGTTTGTCTCATTTGTAGAGGTGCTTCAAGAGCCACGTGAGCAACACAGTCAAATATGGTAGTTTTAAGGTACAATTACGTTACTGTAATGTGTTAGTGTAGTTTTCGTTTTTTAATGTAATAAACTAACTAAATGTCATATTTTCAACTGCTGTTTGTCATAATGCAGTCATACTTATTTTTTTCTTCTCTAAAAATTATTTTTGTGAATTTACCGCATACCTCATTCATTTGAAATTAGTTGGTTTTGAGATACAGCTCTGTGAAAACATTTTCATGACTTTCAAAATTCGTTATCATTTCATAATCAGTCAACTTTATTTGAAAAAATTTTAATAATAGGGACTTTTCTAGGACGAACCTTTCAGCAACTGGACGTGTTCATGCTAAAAAGAGTTATGTGCATGTTTGCATGCATTATAGTTTCTTTTAGCATAAATACGTCAAATTGCATATTCAGTGGATGAATTCACTTAAAATCAGACTAACTACGTCAGACGTTGCCCAATGTTTCATCATATTTTATTTTTTTTCTTACTAGAAAACGAAGCAACATTCAAATTCAAAATTCCATAAGCATCCATTCATACTCTTGAAAAAAATATTTAGAAAATGTTCAGGAGTCATTTTGTTTCGTGTTTTATTAAAAAGATGGAACAAGGGAGGTAAACTTAAATGAAGTTAGGCTGATCTTAGTTGACTCCGTCCGACTGTGGTAGAAAAACAATCGCAAGTAGTTAAGAATCGACGAATTTCATATTCATGCTTTCGGGATAGGATTTAATTATTTCTCGTAAATTTTTCTCTTCCAATTTTTCAGACAATATTGTCCACAATTGAATCTGTAATATCTGAAAATTTCATGGATAATCATGCTCAACTTTCCTCAAAAATACATGTTTAATCCGGGGAATTTGGCAACCATTAAATTTCCATACGACGTTTTACTTTAGAACGGAAGTATTGTAAAATGTGCATTTAAAACAAGTCAGATATATTTTTCAAAAATTGAATTGTTAAATCAGCGATCCATATTTTTCGATTGCCTTTTTGCTGAGGAGCACTGACAATTTAGCTTCTTCAATTCTTGAAGAATACACAATATAGAAAATTCGATCATTGCTGCCCTTTTCAGAATGGAGATGTTGCATTTGTGAGGAATTTGCGATTTGACTGTTGACTCTTATGTAAAAGTTCGCAAGAAACACGATGGTGCCACTGGTTTTCTCTGAAATCATCCCCCAAGCTCAGAAAAAGCTCTCAAAGTAAGGCCAAAATGGAGGGGATGTCCCGCCCTACCCTGAGAGTCCACCTCTACATCATAACAAACTCTCCATGCAAAGATAGGGAGCAAATACATTAGCAGGGTTGCCGTGTTTTCAGTTTTGGAGTCCCCAAATAAGGTGGCAGCCCTGTCAATGTATTTGCTCCCTATCTTTGCATGGAGAGTGTGTCTTGATGTAGACGTGGACTGTCAGGGTAGGGTGGGATATCCCCTCCATTTTGGCCTCAACTTGAGAGCTATTTTGAGCTTGGGAGTTAATTTCAGAGGAAACTAGTGGCAGCATCGTGTTTCTCGCGAACTTTTACATAAGAATCAACAGTCAAATCGCAAATTCCTCGCAACATCTCCATTCGGCAGGGATGGGAGAAATTGCGAGCTGATTTGACATCAGAGTCAGGGCTCCTTTTCATCAAATCTCAATTTGTCATAAGCGGGCCGACGTGAGCTTAGTGGAATCAGCATGAGGCGTTCGCACAGCATGAGCCTTTTAAGTGTTCCTGCCGACTAATGGTCCATTCGGTCCAAATGTCACGACCTTCATCAAATTTTAATTTTTCACCGAATCTTCAACGACCCTCTTGCCCCTCTTGGTGGACAGATTCCACGCTGAGAGGGTAAATGGGCGGAAGGAAGTGTGACAAACAGAAACGTTTCATAAATTTCGAGGTTTCATGCGTGTAATGAGAGATTCCGGTTCGTGAAAGGAACGGGGCAGAGGGTTCGCCTCAGGCCAAATAATTGAAATATGATAAGAGGACATTTCAGAGCTCCTTTTCAGCATCTGACATCACATACTCAGACAAGTCAGTTTCTCAAATGAGATAGCCTGGACAGGGAGGCATGAAACTTAAGAGGGAAATGATAGATTGGAAATTTCACGAGGCTGTGAAATATTTCATAATTTTCAGGAGCTAGAGTATGCAACCCGCACTCAAATACACAAAAACAGAAGAAAGCCGCAATTTTTAGATTTTGCGAAACATGAAAGAGAACCGGTATTTTTCAATACATTTCATAAATATTTGAAATTTTATGAAATATTTCACGTGAAATTTCAAGTTTTTATTTTTCATTTAATTTTGCCACCCTGAGCCTGGAATCTCCATGGAATGGAACTCTTGCATTAGTCAGGAACTTACGATTTAAGTACAGATTTGTACACTTTAAGCCCCGAATGCTTCTAATAATCCGTATATTTTATGCGGAAAAAAAGGACGACCAATTCCGGGGTAAAGTCTACTTGATTTTGACATCATATTCCATTTATGATACTCGAAAAGTTGGTAGCATAGACCATTATAATGTATATCAATAAAGGTATGCGGGTAACTGGAAAATGATTAGAGGATCTTATTCACCTTTACCTTTACCAAAAATGGTGTTACTATAAAACTTTAAGTATTTTTGTGTGTATAAGAGATAGATATACTGATTAAAAAATATGGAAAACAAAATATATCTATCAGCCAAGCACCAATGATTTTTACTACAGCAAGCCTGCAAGTACTCTAATGCCCCAAATTTTCATCTATTTTAATGGTTTCACTGAAAAATCTACCGTTCCCAACCTCGATGATCGTTCGAATATCTGCGGAAAATAATCTCTTGAGGACCTTGCTCTCTCGGAATTTTTGAATTATAACTCATAAGTTATGCATCATGAATCTTGGACATATTACTTTCAGAAAATAAAGAGCTCTCGAAAGAGGGGAGGGGGCTGAGGTCAGGCCGCGTAAAAGTAAGGGCCGGATCTCAAGTAACTAATAAGGAGCAGCACAATATTGCCGTGATATAAGGAAGAACGCCGTAGGAACATTCGAGAGTTGCCAAATTTCCCTTTATAAAATATTTAATTTTGACGACATTTATGCACATTTTTCCTCGACATTCTCAGATATTTTAGATCAAATCGCACACAAAATTGTCTGAAAATTTTGGGATAAAAATATTCACAAATTTCCCAGTAATTTCGGTTTTTATTGAAAGAAACTTGGCAACATCTGAAGACTCATACGGCGTTTTTCCTTAGCACGGCAGAATAGGGTCAGTATTCCAGCTAGAACACCCCTTCCTGATATGTATCCGCGTGGCTCGATCAAGGGCTGCAAACTGCAGAAGAGGGGTGGAGGGGGAGGGGGAGTGGGGGAGATTATGTTGCCTAATGCCGCGCATCAGAGCGAAGACGATTTTGACAATGACGAATTACCCGTGACGTCACTCGTGGGTGATGCGTCTCTCATATCGAGACCAGGGATGTCAAATTCCTGAGAGCAGCACGTATCTCCATCTCTTCTGCCGTGCAAAGAAAAAAACGCCGTATGAACATTCGGGGGTTGCCGAATTTTCCAGTATAAAACGTGTATTTTTGAGGGAAAAATATACGTATTTTCCTTCGAAATTAGTCGTATTTGCTTCGAAACAACAAAATGTTTCCTTTTTTTTTTTTTTTTTTTGCGATTTTGAACAACCAATGGGAGAGCAACTTCCAATTTTAGGTTAGAAGACAGCGTTGCTTTTTTGACAACATAAAAACGACTTGCTTTGAGCACGTTGCAGTTGTCGTACATCAATGTTGCTGTGGGGGTTCCCAAATTTTGCGCGCGAAAATAAGCCCCGTCCCCACAACTTACACAAAACAACTTGGAACAAAATACGAGTGTTGCTTGTTTTCACAACATGTTGGGAGTGTTGCTTCCGAACGAAATACGACTATTCTCAGATATTTTGGATCGAACTGTGAACAAAATTGTTTGAAAAATGTGAAGAAAAATATTCAAAATTTTTCCAGTAAATGCGGTCTTTATTGAAGGGAAGTTGACAACGTGTAAAGGCTCAACCGGCGTTTTTTCTCAGCACGGCAGTCCTGCCTTTGCAGTTTGAGATCCGGTGGAGTTCCGTAATACGGCTGTCGTGCCCTGCACAAATATAGTGAAATTCAAAGCCGTTGCCTCGCACGCCGACGGTGAAACTGCAAAAAAGCGTAACTCGGCTGCAGTTAATTCGCCGCATTCGGAGGAAGTTGGAACGCCATTCCCAGGTTGCAAAATCGACTGGAACGATTCAAATTTTTACATTTGAGTATACCTCTGCAATTTTGTTTGCCTGAGATGAGAAAAAAATTGGTGACATTTTCAGTTTCCCATCTGGAAACAACGTAACTACATTTTATAATGCCAAACTCTTTAAAATTGCATTTTTAGCAGAAAATGTTCGGCATTTTTCATTGATACCTAGGCTCGAAGATTTGGGGTTTTTGACAATGTACTTTTTATGAGCATCGGAGAGTCAGCCCCCGATCAGGGGAACCAGAGTTTGATTTTGGAGTTGCCTCTCCTGGACAGGTTGCTTTCACTGCAGCATCTACTTTTTCACTTAGGCATTTTAAACTGAAAATTTCACAGATTTTGTCTGATCTCAGGCACAAAATTGCACAGGTACACTCATATCGTCACTTCCCGGTCAAATTATGACAAGCACCATGCGATGTTTAACAAGTTCTGCCACCATTTTTTTTTTATTTTTATTTTTTTTTTTTTTTTTTTTTCACCGAGAAATCGTTCAACGAAGCTGTTCGAAAATTTCATTGAATTTTCTTTGCGCTGCCGATTAAATTCAGTGAAATTCTATGACAGATTCAACCAACAGTCAATACACTATTCAATCAACAATGTAAAAAAATAAATTGGCGGCGAAAATTTTAAAGCGTCGTATGTTGCTTGTGGTACTTTGGCCGGAGGTAGGTATTGACGATATGTAAAAAATTGAACCGTTTTGGTCAATTTTGCAACCTGGAATGGAGGTACATTTCTTCGTCCGGGAAACGACGAATTAACTTCATCTTCGAAACCCATCTCCCTCACAAAAACAATGTAATTACCTTTTATGTTGCCAACTTTCTCCTTCAAAATTGAATTTTCACCAGACAAATTATTGGAATTTCAAATTGAAACTTCACCGATTGTTTTCTGATGACAGGCAAACAAAATTGCACAGGGTATACTCATATAAATTAAATGTTGCGAAAAGAAACCACTAGCTCTGGCTCTTTTGTAATAGCATTGTTCTGCATAGGGAAACCAAAAGCATATATGTTGTTTCTAAAATGAGCCAAAAATAATGGTCCCTTGTTGCAAAATGTAATCCATATGTAAAAATTGAACCATTCCGGTCAATTTTGCAACCTGCAATAGAGTTACATTTCTTCGTCCGCAAAACGACGAATTAACTCCATCCTTCATACTGCCGTGCTAAGGAAGAACGCTGTATGAAGATTCGAGAGTTGCCAAATTTCCTTCAATTAAATGTTTACTTTTGAGTAAAGTAATTAATATTTGTCCTTGAAATTTTCAGGAGTTTTAGATAAAATTGTGAACAAAATTATCTGAACAATTGGACGTATTTCCATCAAACGGAACTAAGCGCCAATTTGAGTTTCTTTTGAGGAATTTAGAATCCCGGATAGCGCGTTCTGTCAAACGGACCTAAGCGCCATGGATAAACATTGCGAGTATAGGATGAAATAAGCCGGACGCCCGATTCCGCCGCCAATCCAAGCCCCCCTCTACCTTCCTTACCCTATGGCGCTTAGGTCCGTTTGATAGAAATACGTACAATTGGATATGCATAAGTTCAACAGGAAATTCCCTTTTTTTTATCAAAGGAAACTTGGCAACGTCTGGCGGCTCATACGGCGTTCTTCCTAAGCAAGGAAGCACTGGTGTACTTATTCATGAACGGCCGCAAACCGCAGGGCGCTCCAGCGCCAACACCGCAAGAGCTGACACTTACCGCGAATGAAGATTCGTGGTCTCTGATCCCGCGGCTTTAGATTAATCCAGGAGGGATGACCATGAGTGGGACACCGGTCAAGGGACGCGCGAAAAAACTACACGACGCCGTCCCGTCCGCTGTGACACTGTCCGTCTCGTTTTTGCGAGTGATTCTGAGCGTTTTTAGATCCCCCCTCAGGGATTTGCCGCGAGGAAGCCTGCATTTTTCAAGCTCCTCGCCACCGCCGGGACCATCCTTCGTCTCGTTTCAGCCGCGGCTCTCCGTCGTTGTGTTCCTCTAATCTTTCATTCCGTGACCTCTTGACGGAGCCTCTGCGGTGCACAGTGCTGCATCCTTGTGGAGGATGCGGACAAAAATCAGTAAAAGACACTTAACTTTAAATAATGAAGATAGAAGCACCGACATGGGAAACGCGCTTGGCACTATCAAAGTAAAACTCTCGAAGAATAAGAAAATGGTATATCTCGAGATTTTTTGCGATTAAGATCAAACCCAAAGCAATCTCAGAGGCAGCCTTAAATAGCCTGATTAAAATATGCCTTAAATAGTAAAAATTAATATTTAAGTGAAAAATCTTAAATCAAATCAAAAGACAAGAAGACCCTTTAGAACTTTACAAATTAACCTAACCCTTTTTGGCTAGTTTGTTAAATTGGGGAGATTTTTAAATAAATAAATCTTTAAATATAATACCGTGATTTCAGGTTGGCAACCTCAAATTAGCCCTATGTTAATAATGTAAAAGCAACGTGAAACACCCAAAATCATGAGATGAAAAACTGTGACTCCGCGAGTTTAAATATTAGAGTCGAACACAGAGCGGAGCGGCACGCGCACTGGCGCCTACAAACCTAACGGGGATACTTCACGCTGTGCGTAATGCGTAAGTATCCTGTTAGGTTTGTAGGCGCCAATGCGGGTGTAGCGCTGGTTACTGTTACCCTCGCCCGGCGCGCCGCGCCGCACATAGCGGCATCCTTATGGAGGATGCGGACAAAAATCGGTAAAAGACACTTAACTTTAAATAATGAAGATAGAAGCACCGACATGGGAAACGCGTTTGGAACTATCGAAGTAAAACACTCGAGGAATAAGAAAATGGTATATCTCGAGATTTTTTGCGTATTTTTCGAAAAACGTTGATTTGAGGTTGGGAACCTCGAATTAGCCCTATGTTGATAATGTAAAAGCAACGTAAAACACACAAACTTTAACTTCAAATATCTCTGATAGTCGCAAAAAGTCGCAAAGTCTGTTCGGTAGTATTGAAAATGGATATGTGCGGATTAAGAAAATGTCAACCGCTCAGAGCGTTTTGCGCTTCAAGCGAGAAATTTTCATTTAAAGTTGTCGACTTTTTCTTGTGTATTATCAATGGACCGTGATTCTCAACCCATTTTCCGTCCATTTTCCACCCAAATTTGAACAAACTTCGGGCGAAAAATTAGCAAATGAACCTTCATTGTGAGTTAAAAATATCTTTAACCCTAGTCTGCCAAACGGATTTTTGTTACAAGTCTGCCAATTACGGGTCATTTTGACCCGTATTTGAATTACATGTGTTTGCTGTATTTTACTTCTTTTTTTTACACTTTTTTTGGTAACTATATATTCTAATGATAGTTAGGGCCTACATTTTGAATTTTTTATTTTCCTAAAACATCCTGCACTGTTCAGGTTATGCAATTTGCACTGTTTTTGATCTAGCATCATTTGTACAGCCCGATAATCAAGGATAATTTTTAGGTTTTTTGGGGATTTTCTTCGCATTTTGGGTAGGACGACTGGAATACTCACTCATACACATTTTTGGAAAGAAACAGTTATAATATATTGCTTTGAAGGCTTCAAGGCTACAAATAATCATGAAAATAGAAAAATTTACTAATATTAGTACAAAAACTTTGTCACAATAGTTCGAAAATCTTCAAATACAACTAGAAATTGCCTCTGAATTTGGTAAAATTTAGAATACTACTTTCCTTAGAGGAACGTGGTAACAAGATAAAAAGAGAAAAATAAAGAACTAAATCTAAGTCAAGTAGGAAAAATGGAATTCCAGTTCCAACACATGTCTTCAAAATCTTACCTGATTTTAGCTGACCATTACACAAAAATCAGACTATATTTATCACAGATAACTTTTCTGATGCAATATTTGTTGATGGTTACATAACCTATAACGTGCGAATCAAAACACACAGTGATGCCAACATCAAATGCACTGAAAAACAAAAATTCCCTATAGAATTGCATATGGGTCAAATAGACCCCTCAATTGCCGTTTAAGGGGTAGTCTTGAATAAAAATTCACCACGGGTCGGAAATTTTTTTTTTCACAAAATCATGATAGTTTTGCATAAATGAGGGTTTTTGTGGACCTATATCTGAAGCACAGGTCCGTGGGCCGAAAATTAAGAAAGTTATGCATGTTTTTAGAGCCTGCCGGGTCAATTTGACCCATGTTTGGCAGACTAGGGTTAAGATGACAAACTTACGCGCATTTCGATACTTACGCATTCTATGCAGAAAACGATTGCCGAATCGAATTCGAGGTTTTTTCCAAACGCTACTCTGCTTTAATTTCTCTGAATTTTGTCAATTTTTGGCTTCAGAATGATTCTTTAGGCCCACGAGCAGGGACTACCGCCCTTTTTTGCTACAAATTCAAAATCTGCCGAGATTTTTTACCTATTCGATGCGATATATCGCTTGCCAGTTCGCCCACGTCACTTGAGCTTGACGAATCACCTTAAGTCTCCTTCATCGATAAAAAAAGTTAAACGGTGGGGGGGGGGGGGGGTGCTACAGGAGGGCAAAGTTTCAACGAACTAAGAATCAACTCCACACATGATTAGCGACGGAGCAGGGGTACTCCCCGCATGATCCCGAATGCATGAGTTCGAGACACCGCGCACTCGGCGGGGGGGGGGGGGGGGTTGCGATTAATGAGGTGCACGGAGTCGCTTATGATACGGGTGCGCGTGCGGTGCCATCGCCCCCCCTTTCTGCACCCCCCCCCCCCCCGCGAAGGGAGGGAGGTTCGCCTCGTGGGGCACGCGTCCCCCGTTCGCGAGATTGATTGCGGAGACGGTGTTTCCCTCTCAACGGCTGCGATTTCACCGCGTATCCTCGCTCCGGAAATTTGTCGATGGGAGATAACTGCGGACTGATTAGTGAAAATGATAGACAAAGCGATAGACAAAGCAGACGGAGCGATCTTAATGGTTGACATTGGTGGTTACTATAGACCAAGCGAGAAAATGATTGACTAACTATCGGGACTCTCGTGGGTTGCTGTTCGTTAGTCTATTACCTATACTGAAAAAAAATGTCCTTGTCTCAAGCATGATGATTCTTGACTTTGCCGCCTACAATTATTTTTCATCTTGATTTAAGCTAAATTTTTCTTGATACAAGAAAAATAATGCTTAGGGTAAGCAAAAAAGTAGTTCATATTAAGCAGAAAAATTGTTGATTTAAGAAACAATTCTTCCAGTGTAGCTCGTTTGTCCATTGCAACCACTCGCTTCCACAAATAGTATCCCTTCATATCTCTTTTGTCTTCTTTGTCTATAGCTTTTTGTATCGATTTCAATAATCGGATTGCTGGACGGATTTAGCCTGGACAAGCGTGCTGATTATTGTAATTGATGATGGACAAAGAAGACAAAGGGAAAACAGAGTAATGCTATTGGTTGAAACGGATGCTTGTTAAAGACAAAGGGGGGAGATGGACTGATGGACATATTTCTGCTGAACGGAACTAGAGACGGGTGGGTAAGAAGGGGTGTGCTCGTCAGTCGAGGGCCGTAAGAATGAATGGGAATTGTAAAGCACCAGTGACGTAATCGGCGACGCAACAATGGGGACACGCACGGACGAGTCTCTTTAACTCATGAGCCGAGCCCTGTCCACAACGCTCTTATCATATGCCCACGGCTAATGAGTCAGCATACAGTTGGCACTTAGTTCCGTTTGATTTAATGTAAAATCCGCATTTCAATTTCCCGAAAAGAATTCACGCCCATTTTTACATTGTATCTTACGCAGTTCATCAGAGCACACCCCATCTTTCCACACGTCTCTAGTTCTGTTTATCAGAAATACGTCCAAGTATAGGGTGCCTCGCGGGTTGCCATCAGTTAGTCTGCTAATTATTTCCTTTATCGATTGCAACCACTCGCTCCCACCATCGGGATAGCTCCATTTTCCATTTGTCTCTTTGTCTTGCAACCACTCGCTCCCACCATTGGGATAGCTCCATTTTCCATTTGTCTCTTTGTCTTGCAACCACTCGCTCCCACCATTGGGATAGCTCCATTTCCCATTTGTCTCTTTGTCTATCACTTTGTTTAGCCATTTCAATAATCAGCACGCAGCTTACTTACGCCAGATGTTCTTTGATTTATTCCTTTCATCTTTCATCTTTCTGACAGATTGTTCATCGACATTCTCTGAAATCTTGTGAGTATATTAGAAGACTTATCATCAAATGGGATAATTTCCAAAAAAATCGAAATTTGAGCTATACGTAGCAATTTGTTTTAAACAGCATGGATATCAGGCTTCACGAGGAGATGAATCCTACCTACAATTTAGAGTAATGCGTATAACGCTTAAAGGATAGTTCCAGTGGTCTGTGCCACAGCAGTTTTCAAATGAATAAATGTGAATACCTCGGAATCAAATTTTTGCTCCATAAACTATTACTGACGATAAGTCTTATTTTTTTATAAGCTAGAATCTTGAACAGAAAGTTTCAAGGCGTGTTATCGTTGAGTTCTTCGTTGAAAAAATACAATTTGAGAGTTAATTTGGCAACAAAAAATGCAGTGAGGATGATTCTGGCTAAGAACTGAGAATATCATTCCAACTGCTGCCAATACAAGTTGTATAAATTTAAACCACCTTCGGTGTAAATACCCGTTTGCGTTTACACTATTTGGTATTGTCAATCAAATTCAGTCTCAAAAATGTGGACATTGACTTCAGGAAATCCTCCAAAGCTTATTTGGATTACATTATGCAAAAACGAACCAAGAGCATTCCAATGTTGCTGGGATTGTGCAACTTACATTCTTTGCAACAAAATACTGAAGCCATGCAAACATTAATTTTACAAAAGTAGTTTTCGTCTTGAATTTATTATTAATCAATAGTAAATATAAAACTTATTTTGATGATCAGTTCATATTTGCAAGGTAAAAACAGTTTTACAATCTTAGCGACATTGGAACGCTCTTGGTTCCTTTTTGCAAAATGCAATCCATTTATGCTCTCATTGTCAGTTCAAAGGGCAATTCCACGAAAGATAAGAACCTGGATGGCAATATGATTATTATATTGGAATTTTTGAATTTCACCTCTACTCAAAAAGTTTTAGTCATCTGCGCTATTTCTCAAATAAACGTACATACACGAATACATATTGAATGCGATGGGTGTTTTGTTAAAAAATAACATCGCCTAAAGACTATACAATCTCTTTCAAAGTGTGTTAATGATATTTCCCACGGGACTCAGCCACCCACCGGAATCCGCAAAGAACTACGCTAACCAAACTCGCATTGTCGCATGCGAAAACAGCCCTATTACCGAGCGAAAAACCTCTCACCAGGACAAATCAGGATGTCACTCACCCAAGAGTGCGCTCCGATGACAGCGCAACAAAGGCGCTCTCAAGTCACCCCACGCTCCGGAAAACAGCCGTAAGTCCATCTCGATGTGAGCCTAGAAGCGAATAAGGCCGCGTGTAAACCGCAACTCAAGCCGAAGCGTACTTACGATCGTCCTTCAAAGCACGGCAGTAAGTACATTCCAACGTGAGCTCCAACGCCCGAATGAATGCGTCTCAACCGCGGCTCAAGCTAGAGTGTACTTACTGTTATCTCCCGGAGTACGGCAGATGTGTATTTAGACGTGAGTCCTGAAGCCTATAAGGATGAATGTTAACCACGGCTCACACCGAAGTGGACTTACGGCTGTCTCCCGGCGCACGACGGAAGCACATTGTGGCATGAGCCTTGAAGACTATAAAATACATAGTAATCGTGGCTCATAGTGAAGTGTACTTACTGCTGTTTTCTGTAGCATGGAGCACGGCGCCCGCGTACCCCGTCAGTTGAGAGAGACAAAAAAGGGACAGACGCAGATAAAAAGGGGAAAACCTGGGGTGCGCTGCCGCGGAGTGTGGGGGCATAGTGTGCGGGTGGGGGGAGGGAGGAGGGAGGGGGGGGGGGGGGGAGGGGGAGGGAGGGGGGAGGGGGGCGCCTCGCTGAAAATTATTAATGCAAGAATGGTTGGAGAAACTTCATAATGACTCGTGATGTGAGCTGGAAGAGTGAGCTTGTTCTGTTTGCCGCTTCGGCCGTATCGGCGATACTATGTTGCCATAACCTTACGGCGATATTTACATACTGCCGTGTTGCCGGGAAAGCAGTGCTGCCGAGATGGCGAAGAGTGCAGTAAGTGGATTGCATTTTGCAAAAAGGAACCACTAGCATTGCAATGATGCTAAGATTGTGCAACTTCATCTTTTGCAATAATATTGCGGTAATCGTGAAAAACTATGAAATTTAGATGGTGATTTTTGTCTTAAATTCACAGTTTTTAGCGGGTAAAATAGAAACTATAATGGATGATCGGGTTTTTCCTCCAAGACAAAAGAAGTTGCACAATCTCAGCAACATTGCAATGCTAGTGGTTCCTTTTTGCAAAATGCGATCCAAGTGCAAAAATGAAGTTTTGAGAAAACGGGCTCAGATGCGTCAAACCAGGAAACTTCATACACTATTTTGTACTTGCCAAATAATCATCAATCAAATTGCCACTACTCATCCAAAAGATTCTTAGAAATCGTTTGGGTGATTCAAAATCCGCCGAATTTTCAAAAGGAGGTATGGCGTTTTCGCTTTGAATTGCAGATCGCGCAAACATTCATTCATTCAAGTTTGCAAGGCGCTGAATAGATAACTATTCAACTTCGTAAGAGACTAAAATTGCCTACATCCTACATTGCAGGCACTTCGCGTGAGCTGGACGTAAAGGCTCGCTTTGAAACCTCGTGCGCCATCTGCTGCGTCTAATGATTCAAGATTCAATTGTCGTCATAAATTGGATATAAAATCAAACAAGTGAGTATATCATAGCACTCATTTGCATAATGTTTTAATGTAAGTGACTATATGTGTCTTTATGATCATCTAGAGTGAATACTTGCGGTCTTGCATGGAAACATGAAACCTCCTTAAACAAAAGTGGTCACCAAAAAAGATTCGACTTTTCTGACACTCCTGTATGTTCTCTGACCAATTTTAAGAACATTTTCGACTTTTAAGACGGTATTGGACGATAAATAATAATTTTAAGATTTTTTGATGTGACTTGTAAATATTTGTCATTGTCTTAAACACAAATTTTCCCTGATATTTAAATAATTCCGTACTTCTCCCTGAACATTACTATTTTTCCTAATCATTCTTTTTGAGGTAGCAGGAAAAGAGGGAATAGTAAGAAGGGAAAAAAAGGCATGAACGAGAAAGTAGAACTAAGAGCAGGTAGAACGAACCAAACGAACGACTGAAACGAAGAAATGAACGAACCAACTCAGTCTTATGCTGATGCGTATTAGAGCTCTCAATTTTTGGTTGTAATTGAAATTTTTTATCTTTTTGTCGTTGTTTGTTCCAGAAAAAAGTGTTGGCCCAGCACTTTCGGATTGCATTTTGCAAAAAGGAACCATGAGAATTCCAATGTCGCTAAGATTGTGCAACTTTCTTCAACCTGCAAGTCTAAACTATTCATCTGAACAAATTTTATCTTACTCTCAATATACTATGAATCCAAGAGGAAAATTATCCTTGTAAATATGATTTTTTTCATAATATCAGTAATTTTGATGCAAAGAATGCATGTTGCGCAGTGGCGTGGCGCGCTTTGCGATGTATCGATTCATCTATCACTTAAACCAGTGGAAAAGGATCGATAAGCAGGGTGTTTGCAGCGAACACCTTAATAATCGATTCTTTATCACAGCTTCAAATGGAGAAATATCGATAATCGATCATTCACGCTTCGCCACTGATGTTGCGCAATCCTAGCAACATTGGAATGCTCTTGGTTCCTTTTTGCAAAATGCAATCTATTTTACCATATTATTACAAGCAAATAGAATAAAATCTCTGCATCCAAAACGGGGTGTATGTGAGAGAAAAAAAAAACAGCGAAATAAAAGGGAAAGGTAAAGACATTTATATTCTTCATCATGTTCATCACGGTTTTAATAAGTCGCACCGCTCCGAATGGATCCCTCTTCTACGACCACTCGCATTCCTCACAAGAATGTTTAATGTAGGGTGGCGTTCCGGCTCCCCGGGACTGCGGAGATCACGATCAAGTCAAATCTAGGATATCCTTGTCGGCGCTCAGGGGAACAAGCCGTTAAAGAAAGTCGGAACATGGTGGGGAGTCTTCTAAACCTTGTATGGATCCCATTTAGCAAAAAGGAGCCAGCCCGATTACAGTGTTTTCAAAATCGTGCAACTACCTTTTTTCCTTTAAAAATACTAAATATACATACGGTATTAAAATTCACCCAGTCGTTTTCCTTCAAAATCGACAATTTTTTTACGGGAGGTAAAAATTATTTGCTATTCTGGGGATTTGTTTTAGAATATTATGAAGAAATAACATTTTCACAACACCGTAATCGTGCTGGTTCCTTTTTGCTAAATGCTATCCATATTTTCGTTAACACGGAATGAAGAAGTTTAAAAATAGTTGATTCTTTTTACACTAAGAGTTACAACGTACGACGCCTTGTCTTCCCCGCAAAATAGTGTGGACCTAGCACTATTTTACCAATGTTATTTTAAAAAAACTGCTCTCATTGACTCTGACGGAATAATGCTCCTAACGGCTGTTTTGTCCGAAACAACGTCAATTGTTGCACACTTATGGTGTTCTCATATTTTTATGTCTAATTTTCATACATATACGCCGAATGGCGAATTTGCATGCAAATTTTTTATTGATTCATCAGAAAGTGCTTAAAAAGCTGATTTCACAATATTTTTTATAATTTTTTCCGATTTGGGAAATGGTATAAACATAATTAGTAAAACGTTCTTTTGTAAGGAAGTGAATTTCCCGGTTAAATTTGGCAATTGCTGATGTGGCTTAGCTCATTTCTATTGAACGCGGTTTAAATGTGGCTTAAAACACACTAAAATTTCACTTTACTCAAATGTTTCACGTCCAAATTCTCCCAAAGGCTCACTCCACTGTGAGTCGGCGCAAGATGCTCAGTGAAAAAAACCCGCACCGCGGCATGCATTCAAAGCGTGTCGCGGTGTAGGATTACGCTACCCTCCCGCGGAAAAACCGCGGATCTCAGATAAGATCCTCACGGCACTTACGCGATTCTGGCTTAGCCGCGGGCGGTAGCGCGTCAGTATAAATCCACGTCTGAAATCCCTCGTCTTGGCGGCGAAGCAAGCGGGCTACCCTCACGCTGCCGCGATAAAGAAAAACGGCGTATTATCATTCCACGGTTGCCAAATTTTCTCCTGTAAAATGTTCATCATTAAAGAGAGTTATACATATTTTCCTCTTGAAATTTTCGAATAATTTAGATCTGATCGCGGATTAAATTCTCTAAAAAATTGGAAGGAAATTATTCGCAGACCTCCTTCAAAATGTTCAATGTATCTATTGAAATCTGGCAACGTCTGGAGGCTCATACGGTGTTTTCCCTTAGTACGGCAGCTTTCATGGTAATTGCTGGTTAAGTATTCCGACAGGGAACGGATCTTGGGTTGCGATGATGTGTCTCCCGACAGAATGCAGTGCCGGTGTTTCGTGGGAACTTGAAAGCGCCTTCAAACGCCCCCCTTCCCCCATTAAGGACCTATAATCATTGATGAGTTAAAATCCATTCCCAAACCTCGCCATTGAGAAGGCTGTGCGTCGAGTAATGCTGAGCTGGGTTTTGGGAAATTTTCGATTCCCTTTGATCTGCCTCCCTGCCCCTTTGACGTTCGCTTAAGGGGAGTCCCGGAGTACCCTGCCCTATGCTAAAGCATGTGGATCTATGTCACTTTCATAGGAACGTTTTTCATAGGAACTTTTGAAGATTTTTAAACGATTCTGGTTTTGTTTGGTAGGTAATAGCTTTCTACATCGATAGGCGAACCAGTTTTCGACAATTTTGAAATTACAAGTTTGGCGATTTTGAATTGTTTAAAAGAAATTAGAATGAATGACGCCGGGCTTGACCCCCCCCCCCCCCCCCCCTCTCCCCTTTATAACGCACCGTAACGCTGGTTGAACTCCAACCCTCCTCTTCCCCTAAATTCGCTATGTAATGCTTTAACGGCCCCTTTATGGAAATACCAGAGGATCTACGCCACACGGAGAAAAAAAACTTCGTGCATGGCACCCGAAGTTGAGGACATATGGATCTCTGAAGTTTTTTGATCATGCATCCGAAAACTTGAGGTCGAGCTGCCGAAGTTCGGGTCAGACATCGAGGCACTTTGGTATGTACCGGAGTACTTCCTATGTGTGACCCGAACCCTTCGGTATATATCGAAGTACTACGGATGTCTGACCCGAACTTCGGCAGCTAGATCTCAATTTTTTAGATACGTGATCCGAAAACTTCAGATGACCTCAACTTGGACGTATTTATGCTAAAAGTAACTATGTGGAAGTGGAAAGATGGGGTGTGCTCGTGGGAGCTGCGCATAAGAAACAAAGTAAAAGTGGATATAGGTCCTTTTGAGAAAATGGAAAAGC
Source organism: Bemisia tabaci (assembly GCF_918797505.1). Taxonomy (NCBI): domain Eukaryota; kingdom Metazoa; phylum Arthropoda; class Insecta; order Hemiptera; family Aleyrodidae; genus Bemisia; species Bemisia tabaci. The sequence continues at coordinate 25,405,537 of NC_092801.1, read as the reverse complement.
GGGATTTGACATTAAATCAAAAGGAACTGAGCGCTAACTCGTGAGCCGTGGACATGCCACAAGAGCGTTGCGCACAGGGCTCATGAGTTAAAGATCGAGGACCTAGTCGTCGTCGCTCGTGTCGCGTCTCCTCGTACCCGGTCCTCATCGCTGACGTCACTGGCGCTTTTAAAATCGCATTCATTCTTATGGCCCGAGCACTAACGAGCACACCCCATCTTTCCACTTGCACATAGTTACATTTCGCATAAATACGTCCACTTCTGGTCCCACGCACGAAGTTTTTTCTCCGTGCAGAGATCCATCTCATGAGTGGCATGGCTATGAGGGATATGAGTTTGAAAACGGTGTTGCGGACTTACCTTCGACATTATTGAAGCGTCTTCGGATGTAGTTGATGATCTTGGCGGTGAGGGAGAGGCGGTGCTTGGCGCGTCGCCTCCGGGAGGCCTCGCCGTCCTTGCCGTCCTGCTGTCCCTGCTGCTGTCCCTGCTGCCCGCCCCCGCTCTGCTGCTGCCCTCGCTGCCTCCGATCGCCGCGACCATAGCTCTGGTGGGCAACTACACTGTACATCCTTCACCGGGGCCCATCGGCATCTGAAACCTGGAACCGAAAATCCCGAAATCCTTAACACGACAGTGTTTTAATAACCGGAGAGAACATGATACATACAGCAGAAAGGAGCCAAGCCACATCAGCTATTGCCGAATTTAACTGCGGGCTGATTGTTGAAATTGGTAGACAAAGCGATAGACATAGAAGACATAGGGAACATGGAGTGAGCCTATAGGTTGAAACGGGTGGTTGCTATAGACTAAAGGGGAAAATGAAGGACTAACTGCAGGGGGACTCGTGGGTTGCCGTTAGTTAGTCTATTAGTTACCTCCTTTCTCCATTGGCATCAACCGCTTCTACCAATAGAGCCGCTTCATTCTCAATTTGTCTTTTTCGTCAATAGCTTTGTCTGTCAATTTCAATAATCAGCCCACTGGGCAATTTAATTTTTTACAAGAGAACGTCGGTACGGATTCCTTTGAAAGTTTTGAGGAATTTGCTTCATACTGTGCAAAAAATTCATTGAGATTTGCACAAACATTTTCACAATCGGGTTCATGCAAAAAATTAGATTGTCCGATTCGATTCGTCACTATCTGGTGTGATTTGGTTCCTTTGTGCTGAACGCGGTCCAAGTACCCAAAAGTTATATCAGATGAGCTTGGAATGGTATCCTCGAATAGAAAACTGATCATTTGAACTGATCCAAAGTTGTCCAGAAGTAATTCTGCAGAAATAGACCATTTGCATCGCATTTAGCAAAAAGGAACCAGCGCGATTAGAGTAATGTAAAAATGTTGCTTCTTCAAATATATCTAAAAAATCTCCCAGAACAGCAAATAGTTTTGACTTCCCAACAAAGAATTGTCAATTTTAAAGGAAAGTAAGTGTGTAAATTTTAATATTGTACATGTTTTCCGTATTTTTTTTTAAAAAAAATGAGAAGTTTCACGATTTTGAAAACACTGTAATCGTGCTGGTTCCTTTTTGCTAAATGCGATTAATTTGAAGTGGGTATGCGATGGATCGGGATATTTTTCCTTGGATCCAACAGGTGAACCATAAATCTATGGTCGGATGATGGGATCCTGCTGACGCATTGAATCGCTTAAAAACACCGAGAAAAATAATATGCTGTTTTAGCATCTAGGATGTCAAAAATGTGTCTGGTGATCCCAAGGTGCTGCCTTTACTGCCCCCGCAGTTAATTTCACATCCTGTGAATGCAAATTCAACTGCGGGGGCAGTAAAGGCAGCATCTCGGGATCACCAGACACATTTTTGACATCCTAGCATGCTAAAACAGCATATTATTTTTCTCGGTGAAAGGAAACTGAACTTGGCACCAGTGCACTGCACTTATCACCATTCAAAAGCAGGATGAGAATCATGACCTCTTTTATTCCTCGCTACTCGATAGGATGCCGACGCATCATTCCGGAGTCGTTTATGAGTCTGTTCCCTTCTGCACCAACAATTACTCCAACTCGGCAAAATAAAATGGAACTGGGTTCCGCGCCTTGGCGTCTCCGTGCCCCGGTCCGCGGAGAGTTCCATATCACTTTTCCCTTATTCCCCGCGATGTATCAATTCCCAGTTTTGCACTCGCAGTCTCGAACGTGTCGTCAAGGGGTGCACTCATTAGCGTTGAATTTAAAAGCATCGTTTGTTTTTTTCGGTTGAAGCTCGATATCAATGCTCAAACTTGCAATCAATGTTGTTAGTATTAATCATCACAGCATCGTACCGTCACCTTCCGGTCAAAGTATCACAAGCGCCATGCGACGTTTCAAAATTTCCGCTGCAATCTGTTTTTTTTTACAGAGAATGGAGAATTGCATGCAAATTTTTTATTGCTTCATCTGAAAGTGCTTAAAGAGTTGATTTCGCAGTATTTTTCATAATTTTTTTCTGATATGAGAAATAGTGTAAAAATAGATGTAAAAGTGAGAAAATGCACCGCTTAGTGACGTCATCTGGCGGCATTTCCCATTTAAACGCACACGTATTTTAGCAGATTAGATAATTTTGTCAAATCTTCTCCAATAATTGTTTGATTCATAAACTAAGGGTATCCTCGTGTTCAGTTGGCTCAGTAGTTTCCACTTAAACACGAAATTCATCGAATTTTAGACACCTGCAAATTCTCTATTCGTTGGTTGAATATGTTTGAAAATTTTACCGAATTTTACCGGCGACACGAAGAAAATTCTGTAAAATTTTCGGACAGCTTCGTTGAACAATTTCTCAGTAAAAAAATTAAATGGCGGCGAAATTTTTATGACATTACATGGCGCTTATGATAATTTTGCCGGAAGGTGACGTATGTACCGCGTTATGCAGAGAGCAACCAAGCCAGATCAAGTACTCATATTGCTAAATTTAATTGATTGAAAATTGAATGAGTTTTATTTCAGCGTCAAATAAATTTTCAAAATACTTCGATGCCTGTGATTATTTTCTCCACTCCCAATTTTGCTGTACACGGCTCCCTCTCAATTTTCAACTCAATTTACATAGCTCACCCCTCCCTCCCTTTCTCGCTCTTAATTTTTCCCGCGCACCACATCGAGTAGGGCGGGTTGCGTCACTGCCCCCGAGCGTAATTTACGATCAACACTTTGTTATTATAAACTCCAAAGCGCGCTCGGAGGGGTGGGGGGGGTGAGGGTGTTATTAATTATACGGATAAGATGAGGAACCAATACCACACCCCCTGGGCCCTACCCCTCGAGCCCCCAACCCCCGCATTGCCCACGATCCGATCGGACACGCCGATGGCAGGGCTCCAAATTCACAACTTCGGGACCCTGTAATTGAAACCCCCCGGCCGGGAATTTACATCCGAGGCGCACCGAAAGAGGGCGCACTGTGGCACGGAGTGCAAGGGAACTCGGCTCCTTGTTGAAATTCGTGAATCTTAAAAACTACTTTTAGACGGTAAGCAATGGGTAGATTTCTTAAACACACGGAAAAAAATTAATTGCTGATTCAACAATTGAATTACTAAAAACAGTGAGTGCAATGTTTCATCGTAGATTTTACAACAAAAAAATGCTACTCTAACCACATTGTAAACTAATTTAATCACGGGGGTGGTTAAAGTAGCATTTTTTTGTTGTAAAATCTACATTGAAACATCGCACTCACTGTATTTAGCAATTGAATTGTTGAATCTGCAATTTAATTTTTTTCCGTGCAGGAAACAAAAAACGAAAAAATGGGGCATCAGTGCGACTCTCTAGTGTTGCCGATTAAAATTAGGAGGTACCTCTCCTTTTTGATAAACATAAATGGCGAACTGAGTATCGATAAAATGTCTATTGGCACACTCTATTCGTGATTTATGTTCATCGAAAAGCAGAGCCTATATTGGGAGAGTACGGACAAATCGGTTAGAGAATTTTGAGGTTAGGTTGAGGTTGAAGGTGCTTATAGGGCCTAAAAGGGTAGCCCCTCTATGAATTCAAATTCTCCGCGAAGTGATTCATTATTACAATTTCTACGACTCAGCGCGCGGCGTTTGTTCAGCATACATCTGACCTAATTTTTTGCATAAGTTCACTTATTTTTGCGGAAGAACGCTCATTTATGAACATTTGTGCCATCTTGGTTGATATTGGGAACTGAAGCTTGGCAGAGAAGTTTTTTTGTGTAAGAAGGATGGCTGTCCTTTTGGGCCCCAGGAGCTCCATATTTCAACAGGTCCGTACTCTCACTCTCCCCAAATAGGTATTCTACGAGGTCTGTTCAATTAGAAATCGGATTTTGGTGACCTTTAGTCCCTGTCATTTCCGAATTAGGTTTCCTTGGACTTTCCTGAAAGCTGATAACATACCGAAGAACACTTCATTCACTGCTTTGAAAAATTCAAGGTAGCTTTGTTGGCACACGATTCGAAATAAGGCTACCTCACGAGTGTTTTGCAATTTTTTAGGAATTTTGTACATCTGTGAATGTGAGGTTCTTCAATACACTATCAGCTATCAGAGAAGCTTTCGGAAGTGTCCAAGAAAGCTTAATTCGAAGATGTTATGGACTACATCGTCACCTTCCGGCGAAGTATCACAAGCGCCATGCGACTTTTCAAAATTTCGGCCGCCACTTAATTAGTTTACAGAGATATTGTTGGCTGAATCTGTTTGAAAATTCCACTGAATTTTATCGGCAGCACGAAAAAAATTCAGAGCAATTTTCGAAGTAACAGCCTCATTGAACTATTTATCGGTAAAAAAATAAAATGGCGGCGGAAATTTTGAACCGTCGAATGGCGCTTGCGACATTTTGGCCGGAATTCGACGAGATATCACCAAAATCCGGTTTGTAATCCTGCCGTGATAGCGAAAAGAGCAGTAAGTTTCAAATTTTCAAAATCGAGTTTTCTTCAAAATTCGTCTAAACTCTTTTAGATGAAATTGTTAAAACTGCGAAATTCATACTAATTTCATCTAAACAAGACGTATGAGAAAGCCGTCAGTGTGCAAAAAATAACGTAGTTTTAGTCAAGACAGCAGAAGTGGCAATATTCTCCCAGAGAGCCAATGAAAACAGTGCTCTAAAGTAAAGTGCCGCCCTCTTCTGCAAACCTGAAAATGTATTCGTTGTGTGTCCAAAACGCAACCACGAAAGCATGCTGTAGATAGCACTTACGGCTGCCTTGCCTAACAATAACTTAGCATAAAAATGAAAAATACCTTTTTCACGCAATGAAAATAAAATCAGTCGATTTTTAATCATCCAAACGATTTTTAGGAGTCTTCCGGTCGATTAGTGGCAGTTTGACCATTGACGGAGGCTTCTTTCCATTAAATTTTCTGATCAGAAGCTTCTGAGCCCGTTTTCTCAAAACTTCATTTTTACACTTACTGCTCTCTTTGCTATATCACGGCAGAATGGAGATGTTGCATGTGTGAGGAATTTGCGATTTGACTATTGATTCTTATGTAAAAGTTTGCGAGAAACACTATGGTTCCACTGGTTTTCTCTGAAATCAACTCCCAAGCTCAAAAAAATCTCTCAAGTTGAGGCCAAAATGGAGGGGATATCCCACTCTATCCTGAGAGTCCACGTCTACATCAAAACAAACTCTCCATGCAAAGATAGGGAGCAAATACAATAGCAGTGATGCCGTGTTTTCAGTTTTACAGTCCCCAAATAAAGTGGCAGTCCTGTCAATGTATTTGCTCCCTATCATTGCATGGAGAGTTTGTATTGATGTAGAGGTGGACTCTCAGGATAGCGTGGGATATCCCCTCCATTTTGGCCTCAATTTTTGAGCTTTTTTTGAGCTTGGGAGATGATTTCAGAGAAAACCAGTGGCACCATCGTGTTTCTCGCGAACTTTTACATAAGAATCGACAGTCAAATCGCAAATTCCTCACACATGCAACATCTCCATCGAACAGACTTTGCACTTCGAAACGCCTTGAGGCTATCCGGAAGTTCCGGGTCCAGAATCCGGCGGGTTGGTTCCACTGTGGAGAGGGTGGCGGTGGAATGTCGGGTGACAAAATAAAAACGCAGGAAAAAGGGGAATTATAATGAACCCGGGCCACCGCTTGGAGCGCTGAGATATTCGCTAACTGCAGATAAACTGCCCATAAATCTGCGGGAACTGTGGCGCGCTCTCTCTCTCCTTCCCGCGGCAACCCCAATTTGCGTCTCTCTCCCTCTGATTTTATGTCCAGGGCTCGCGGGTGGGGCGTTGGGGCTAGCCGCGCCAAGTTTCGTCGAAAATTTGTTAGTTTACGCTACGTAAACTGGATATTTTGGAGTTTTTGGCAACCCTCTATTGTTCAAAGCGAGGCCTTTGATGTGCTCTAAAATAAGCGTTTCGTGTCTCTAGTGATTTCCTAGTATTGAGATGTTACTATAATGGTGCACGATAAAAACTACGTATTAAAGCACCATGTTGTGCGCTTTCTTTTCAAAATGATACTCGGAAAATTATGTCCTGGATGAGAATGGGCCAGTTGCACTGGTAAGAGAATTTCGTTTTGATGCTTGATTCTTGTAGATTAGCTACAAATAATAAGATCTGTCTAAACAGCAACTTTCTACGTGAATATTAACTGAGATATCGCGCCTTGAAAAACTCGATTTATGACGTTATTCAAATCGGTAGTACATACTATGATGTGCACTACCGCGGTAGGTAACGTCAAAACCCCAACTTTTTAAAGGATGATATCTCGGTTAATATTCAACGCAGAAAGTTGCTGTTTGTACATATCTTCTTATATTTAGTTAATCTGCAAGAATAAAGCATCAAAACACGATTCTGTGACCAGCGTAACTTACCCATTACGGAAGCAATGTCTACAGGAAGTAATAACTCCCTGCGATTTATATGTGCGATTTTTTAACCAAAGTTTTCAGTCATAGAAACCGAACTTCAGTTCAGATAACTGAAGTTTTTAGTATGCATTTTAAGATTAGTAAACCGAGAGCTTTGGGTATCAGAGCTGAAGTTTGGTCTAACGATGAAAACTCTGTATGATTAAAGTTCCATATGAACGGTACTTTAGGCCTTGTGGCAAGTTACTTTGTCTCCGGATAACAATGACCAAATGATCGGCTTACCAAGTAAGCTTCTCTGACTATGACCACTCCGTCAAACTGTATCATAAGGAAGTTTTTACACGGGGAAAAAAGAGATAGGGGTTGTTGGATGATAGAGGCATTTTCAATTAATTGTCGTAGTACCCCAATTAATTTTGACAGTACCCAAAAAGATGCTAGCCCAAAAGTTGCGGTACGGCCCCAACTTAAGTTGTGATATACTATCACAATTAACTGAAAATTCTCATATCATCCAACAAATTAGGGTAGTACCACAATTTTAGGGGATAACTTCCCACAGTCTGCTGGTTGGAAAATCTTGAAATCAAATAATTTTGCCCCTGGCCAGACTCCTAAAATGTAAAATTTACTTAATGAAGAAGACTCAAATTGATATCGGTCCCTACTCCCTATCTACCTTAAAAAGCAAAAAATCACTAAAAAGAGTATAAATCAAACAAGATCAGTCTATCTTTTCCAGTTGAAAACAGTCTAATCTTATTCCATGCTGCCTAATTTCCTTTCAAGGTAAATTTTTTGAACAGAAAGCAAACGAACGGCATGTCGCTCCTCCTCGGTTACAAAGAATATACCCACATTATTTCAAACGAGAATTTGGTCCAGTTTCCTGTTGAAAAAATAAATATCAAGAGAAAATAGGCAACGTCTGTTGTGGTTAGGCTTATTTCACTTAAATTCCTTCAATTAAGGCACCACGTTTAATGTTTCCTCCTGAAAATTGTACGTGTATGGCAAGCTAGTCACGCGAAGGGAAGTTTAAGAATCGACTATTTAGACAATGCCGGAGATTTCAGTGCAATGCACGCACAATGAAGGAACATGGAACGTTATCTATCCCATCCCGTTGAGCGAAATCAGAGGATTTCTATGCTGGGACGGGCGTGAAAATTTCTGCAGTCCAGAAACTCGACGGAGTCAGAAAATATCATATCATAGGTTCGTGCAACTTTTGATTCTCAGCAACGATCACTCCAACTCCCAAAGGCCTTAGATAGGCTTCCTTGCGGTATTATTTTGCCCTAAGGGACCTCCGCTCACAGAATTTCACTCCAACAGTCAACAGGGATGCAAATCCACTAACCTCCGATGATTTCAGTGTTGTAAGCAAAATGTTGAAATTTATTGCTTTCATGAATTTAAGAATCTGAGCTGTTGCATTTGTACTCTCCCTTCAGATTTTCTATGAAGACATAAGCAGCCTCATTGTAAGTTGCTCAAAGCTTCTAATAAAAATGTCGAACTAGCTATTCTTACGAAGAATCGTCCCTAAAACACATCTAGAATGTAAAAATGAGAGTTGAACACTATCCCTTTACTTTCAGAGAGGAATGAAACTTCAAGTGTAATTCTCTTGGCTCCAACATCATGAGATTTGAGTTCAACTCGTCCCAATTGTGGATTTGAATTGCATTTGAAGATCGTATTTGGACCGCATTTAACAGGAAGGAACCAAGCCACGTGAGCTATTGCCAAATTTAATTGAAAAATTTAATTTTTAACACGATGAGCTTGTTCGGATTCCTTTGAAAAATTTAATGATTTCCCATCGCACCAAGCAAACAATTCACTGAAATTCGCACGAAAATCCACGAAAACGTTTTCATGTAAAAAATTAAATTGCTCCATTAAATTTGCCAGTAGCTACTGTGGCTTACTTTCTATCTGCTAAACTTGGTCCATTTACAGACTTAATTTGAGTTTTTGCTACGCTGCGGCTAGGAGAGGGATTCTCATAACTTTCGGCCTGTTGCATACAACTGATGGAGTTAAAGTTGAACATCATTTCGGAGGAAACGGCCTCTTGCTGCAGTTAATTTGCAACAGCTTCATTGCTGATATCTTCATTCGACACTTCAACTTCGTGAGAGTGAAGTTGTTGCAAACTTTTACCGTAGTTATAATGATATTTGAATCATCTGGACGTTTCTATCCGAGCAATTTGTATTTGAAGCGAACAAAATTCCTGAAAGTGAAGCATGACAGAGGCTGGGCCTGCCATCTCCCTGTGGATGACGAATTGTATCTCACAGTTGCGCCCAATCTCATCGGATAATCCATCTCAATCGATAACTGCTTGACATTAATTTACACTAGCACATAGAGCTAATTTCATTTTTCTGATATTCTTTAACATTTTTGGCAAAATGGATCAAATACGTCTGGAGGCTCATTTTATCCGTTCACCCTAAAAAAAATATCGTTCTTAAACTCTGAATTATAGCTGAAAGTATTCGAACGCGGTATCTAGCTGTTCTATTTGGCGATTTGAATGGAATATTAATATTTCACGTTCTCATACTTTCAGTTCTATTTCAGGGTTTGAGAAATAGATTCTCTGGGGGGGGGGGGGAGTTAAAATGTGTTTACGGGGCATCATTGATCAGCATCAGACCCAAATTTACAGTGAAGCCCAGTAATTTAGCAAAATTGTCTCAATATAATAATGATTGTTTCCTTCCAGTGTAATGTCTCATTGAGTCACGGGAAGTCTTAACAGACTGCAGTAAGATATGCAATTTCCATGCCACCATGTGCTTATGAACGTTTTTCAAGCTCCCCCCCCCCCCCCCCCCCAAATAGTTCGATGATAATAACATAATGTTTAACAGCTCCATGCTTTTACAGTACTCTGCGTTGTGCTCTTTTTACCTTAACGACTCAGAATGGCCGTAGACACCAGGATGTGTTGCTTGTAATTTTTTGTTGCCACCAAAAATTCGTATATTACAGCATAATAAACTTAAAGCTTTTTTTTTTCTTTTTTTCCCGACAGGTCACTATCACGGAAGTGATCGCGTCTCATTATGATGACTCTCTCCACATGTCGTCGCTCCTCTGACGTAAGGGCGTATCTCTAATTCCACGTGACCCCTGTGCTCCGTATAACTCTATGCTTTCCAGGGCTCATGTGGAAATAGAGATACGCCCTTACGTCGGAGGGACGGCGATGTATGCTCAATTGTGGTAGCTTAAAATACGTAGTACTCGGTTGAACGGTTTATCTAGAACAACATCCGTTTCTCAAGTATATTTCCCATGAGAAAGGTCGTAAATTTACACTCAATGACGAGTGCATACGGATTTAGATTAAAAATACATTCCTTGCTGCCAGCGCTTAATTTCGTGTTTTCATTCGAATTGTTAGTTCCCAACCATATTTCATCGTTCCGAAGTTGAAGCTGTGCAGCACGTCATCCTTCTAAGACCGTGATAATGAATATAGGTGAAAAAATATCAATCATGTAAGTCTCGAAATTCCTTTTATTATCATCAGTGGGTCGTTCATTATAAGCGAACCTCAAATTAAACCGATGTTCCACAAAACAAAAATCATTGGGTGGTTAAATGATAAGAACAATTCCGCAATTAATCGTGGCAGTACCCTAATAAATTAGGCTACTAACCCAAATGTTGCAGCACTACAACGCTCAATGGGAAATGTCCATATCATCAAAAAATTGGGATAGTAGTACCACAATTTTAGGGGCCCTTGAGGATGAAGAATAAATTACATGGACTAAAGCGAAAAATACGATTTGATGTTTAAAAGAAATGTAAAATGGGTACCTATATTATTTTCAGTTTCCAATTTTATAAATTCTCTGAATTTCAATTTTATTCACTGATTGGCGGGTGCAGTTTTCATTCCTTTTGAAATGCACAGATATCCTACGCCTCCTAATTCTTATAATTATTCTATGATTTATTTTGATGAGCATTTTAATAGGGAACTTTAATTTTCTCATTTGTATTTGTTATTAATTCAAGGTAAACATCTCGAGGGTAATAAATAATGTTTACACTCACGATAAGAAAGTCGTGTTCCATCGTTGCTTCGAAACTCTGCTGAGGTTCATAAGATGTAATCTAATATTATTTACTGCTGATTATTTTCTCAGAGATGTTTTAACACTAGTCTTGGCTGTCATCTCGTTTGCCGATGGATCATTGCGAGGGTTTGATCCTAATCTCGGAATTATTGACCAGAAACTTTTCGCCGACGAAATCAACGCTAAGCAAAACAAATGGGTCGTGAGTACGCATTTTTTGCATCGAGAGAATAAAACAATTCTACATCTGCTCTTATTAGTGACGTAGTATATAAATTTCGAAAAGATTTAGCCGTTTTTAAGGTTTTTTATGAAGTTTTGAAGATTCTTTAAAATATTTTTTTTTGTTTTATCAAATTGCGGCGACGGGTCACAACCGAAAGACGTACATTTAATTTACGAGGAAACTGTCATGCGGTTTATCTTTTTTCACCCACAAAAAAGTAAAATTGAAAGGGTGGAATTGCCAGATTTTAAAAAATTAGACTCATGTTCAATTTTTAGTATTTTTAAACCCAAAATTAAATTCAAGAGCATCTCTAAGAGCGCTGGCATATTTTGTGGCCATGGATGGATGACACGTGTGAAGAAACTTTCGTAGATTACATATAATGTAATAAGGCTCATTGATGCTAAATTTTAAAGGAACTAAATGTATTATTTTTACATGAATTTGAGGAACCTTATCCCTTCTTTAAAACGGTTTAGAACAAAAAAACATCGTTCAGGAACTAATGTCTTATTGCGCTCAAAAGAATTAACTCAACGCAGGAGCCCTTGTAATTGGACTACATTTTGCAATTATGAACTATAATTTCTGGCTCAGTTTAAAAAAAAATAAATAAAAATAATAAATGTATCATTAGTTTCCCTTTGCACATTCGTTTTTTAATGGATATGCTAGATATTGTAGTTTTTGGTCGCTAAATGTACCAATTATTCTTCTTTATATTATGAATTTTGAGAACGGATTTTTCTTTGCTTTCTTATTTTATTAAAAAGGCTTGCTTCTTTATTTAAACAGGCTGGCGACAATTTTGGGAGACCTCTTTCGATGCGCGAATTAAAGCGGTACGGAAGCACTATTTTGAATAAACCTGACCTTCCCAAAAAAAGCCACGAGGCTTTTTCCAATTTAACAGGTTTATTAAACCTTCCTCCATTTTTCGACGCTCGTCAGCAATATTCTCGTTGTTTGTCTTTATCGTCAGTCAGAGATCAATCCAACTGCGGCTCATGTTGGGTAAGTTTTCCGTTGGTGTTTTAAAAGGTATTTTGGAAAACTTCTACCGTTTTATACATGCATAATAGTCACTTTTACAGCGCTGTCTGGCGCTCAGCGATGATTAACTGCCACAGTACTCGGTCCTGCCACACAAGGAGTTAGCACTCCCTCATTTTATTTACATCCCCCTATCGCCACCCTTTCACTGGGCGTCTTCTTTGTCTCCTCCCAGGAGGAACCCAATCTCCTGTCATCATTCGCGGATCCAGCAAATTAGCAACGTTGTTTTTCTCCATTTAGACCTATGCAAATTTATCGATTTTCGGAGGGGCCAGAAGCTCCGACAAGAATCAATTATTTAACATAGGTTTAAATGGAGGAAATCCGGTGTAGCCAAACTGCTAGATCCGCCTCTGCTTGTTATCCGTTTAATATGACGAACCAGACAATCTGTTTTGTCATGACGTCGAAACCGATGTTATTTTCGACTTCCATAATCACACGCACTCTATCATTAAGGATCCGATCTCTCCTAGAAATTCCTGCCGACCTCCTACACTTTACGATTCCGACCTTTTATGGTGTTATACATACAAAAAGGCGACACAGGATGGACAGGATTGAATTTTTATTTCCTGACAGCTACATTCATGGCCGTCTCTGGATCAGTTTCGTTTTTACGAATATGGTTTTACATTGTAAAAAAACAATTACTACAACCCAATAAAATAGAGAAAAAAAACATTTAGGGGCCTCGTGTTGTATCATCAGGGCTCCGTGGACATTTTGTGATAGCATCTTTAGACTGTCCCTGAATTTCGGCCGAAATTCATTTCCCTCAGTATATAAATGTTCTAAATGTCATTATATTTGCGGGATAGGTTAAGTCACAGCTATAATCTTGATTAATTTTTGGTTCAGGCTGTCACTTCAGCTGCAGCGCTATCTGATCGATTCTGCATCCAAACACCTTACCAAATAAATATGTCAGCCGAAGACTTGATTGCTTGCTGCACTTCTTGCGGTAGCGGCTGCAATGGTGGTTTTATTGACAAAACTTGGAGGCATTTTATGAGGAACGGGGAGGTATCAGGCGGAGATTATGGTTCTTTCGATGTGAGTACCTCATAATTATTCATACATATATGATCTTAATTGTTTTTTTAAACTCTCGTTTATAGATCGTATTCGATGCATCAAACAGGTGAGATTGTATCGATATCAATAGGTTCAACATGTCAATCATAGCATCAAAAGTCAATTGAGTAAGCCGAGGGAACGGGTTTCTTGTTATAGATGTTTGATTCTTATGAGTATGAAATGGTAATGAAAAGTGAAATTGCTAGGAGTTTCCTCATTTTCAGCTTTTCCTACTTTTTTTGTTTGAAGTTATGTTCTACTGTTTTAACCCAAACGATACATCGAACCATTATCGAATACGATGTGTGTGAAACTCGAATGAAAGCAAGGTGGAAGACACGAAGGGTGTCACTACCGCGGTGGATGACTTCATAACCAATTTTTTCAAAATCGATGCGATATCTTGGTTAATATTCAATGTAGAGAGTTGCTGTTTGGAGGGATCATATTCGTTACATTCAGTGGCGTGGTGTGAATTGCGATGTATCGATTGTTACGCCGTTTAGACCTATGGGAAAGGATCGATAAACAGGGTGTTCGCAGCGAACACCTTAATAATCGATTCTTTACCATAGGTTTAAATGGCATAACAATCGATATATCGCAATTCACGCCACACCACTGGTTACATGTGATCTAAAAAAATCAAGCACCGAAACGCGATTCTGTGACCAGTGCAACTGACACATTGATATTTTGCCTCTACGTAAAAAGACTTAAACTCTAGTCGGACTATTTCACAAATATTTTTCACTGTACCTTCATTTAGTCAGTGCATAAGTGTACTTTTAAATTTTTCAGGGATGTCAGCCGTACTCAATTATGCCTTGTGGCAGTATTGGGCAGCCAGAATGCGAGGAAGAAGAAGCCGCAACGCCAAAATGCAAACGTTTCTGCACCAATCCATACTACCGTATTCAGTACAGTCATGATAGACAGTCAAGTAAGTCCTCCACTTCAAAAAATATTCTGATTGGTAGTATCCTCATGATATTTGACAATCTCATTGATAGGTTTTTCAGGCTACAAAAAATATCACAATCTCAACTGGATTGCATTTTGCAAAAAGGAACCAAGAGTATCCCAATGTTGCTAGGATTGTGCAACTTATGTTCTTTGCAATGAAATTACTAAAATCATGCAAAAAATTAAAATCACCCGGTTAATTTTCTTCTGGAATTTATAAATTCTTGGAAGTAAAGATACAACTTATTAGTTGCTTAGTTTACGTTTGCAAGGTAAAGGAAGTTGCACAATCTTAGCAACATTGGAATGCTCTTGGTTCATTTTAGCAAAGTGCAATCCAACTATACTCCTGGCTGATTTTGGAGCCAGTTTTAAAAGTAGTTGCACCAGCCAGGGGTTGAGTTAGTCGAAAGTATATAGTTGGATGAACCATACCTCGTTCTGGTAAAACTACTCTGATAACTGGCGAGAAAATCAGCCAGGCGTGTAGTTGTGGTTTTGATTATTTGTTTAGTGTAGCTTAAGTTGTATACCGAATCAAGGCCAGTTTCTTACAATGTTTCAATGGGCAAGGTTGGCCTTCCGTGGTGCAGTGGCTGTGGCACTGCGCTGGCCCTATAACCGAGAGGTCTCGGGTTCGATTCCCGGCCAGGTGACCTGAGTTTGATGGTCTCAGGCACAGGCCCGCCACATCCCATCTCGGGCCCTGGTACCAATTTTCTGGCCCGGGCCCCTAGCGCGGGGGGGGGGGGGGGGGTCCGGGGGGCCTCCCCCGGGAAACTTTTGAAATTTTAAATCTATTTGGACGCATTATGAAGCTCTTATGATGGAGATTTTCCATCAATTTCTGCAGAATAATTACGCCTTTTTGTTTACTTTCAGCACCAAAAACTTTCGAATTGTTGCATTCAAAACATCTATAAATTTTTTTTTTGAGGGGGCAGATGATAATTTTCAATTCTATGGGGAGCCGGGCCCCCCTAGACTCCCCTTTCGTACGTCTATGGCAAGGGAGTTAAGCCATTGAAGTCGAGAATGCCCAGAAAGGAGCCTCTTAGCATCCGACAACGGAAGAAAATGAAACACAGTTACTAAAAATATCATTCTATACATATACTCAAAATCTTGAAAATCTTTAAAAAAAGTAAGAAAAATTTTATAGTGCCCTAGCGTGTTTTTGAAACTTTATTCACCTTTTGCAGAATTTTTAGGGTAATTTTTTCACTTTTCCCTACGAGACAAGGGTTACACATGAATTCGTAGTGGTTTGTCACCTGCGTCACGGGCCCCTCCAGGGCCCGGGCCCCGGTACCAAGGACCCAGTATCCCCCCCCCTTGTGGCGGGCCTGCTCAGGCAATGGCCACCTGGGGATGGGGTAATAAGCGTGGGATTAGCTGATAGGCTATTTGAAATTGGTTGAAAAAAAAGGTAAGCGTTGAAACATTCGGATATAAGTTTCCTCCTCAAAATTGCTCGTACAGCACGATATTCAGGCAGCGAAAATTACTGAAATTAGCTCCTAACAATAGTACTAACACTTTTATTTGTCAGTTGTCTCGAAAAGTGTAATTTTCTCGCTCATAAGGAAAGCTGAAGCCTACATGAATCAAGGTACGCACTACGATAGTATTGTGAGGAATTTTATAATAAATCCTTGTTTCTTCTTCGCCCTACTGAGTTGTTCAAAGTGTATACAACGAGCTGCAGTTGGGTCAAAACGCCGAAATTGAGATGTCATTTGTTCATACTACGAAGTTTGTTACGGTAAACATTTAGTGTGCGATTTCTCTCAAGTAGATAGTTTTTTTTTTTTTTTTTTTTTTTTTTTTTTTTTTTTTTTTCCCCATGAGTGGGAAGTTTGAATGTACGCATCAAAGACCTGTAATATCTTGGTTAAGATTTATTTTTAATAACTAATTAATACGTGAAATTTTGCAGAAAAACAAGTATCAAAATACTTAAATTCACCCTTTGTCTAATGGTCCCAACAATCAATAAATACTCCCTTATCAAAACCAGTTTTTGGCCTTCACGTTGCGATAATCAGTCTAATTTTCTGTTTTTTCAGCATTTGATGCTTTCTACATGGAAAACAATGTTCCATATATACAATGGGAGATAATGCATAATGGACCTTTAGTGGCTAGTTTTGTTCTTTACGCTGACTTTCTACCTTATAAATCAGGTAAATGTTTTTCCGTGCTCAAATATTACAATGGGAAAAGGTTTCAATAACGCATCCTTACTTTAGCGTATTGGAGAAAAAAAGAGACCTTAGCCATATCCATACTCATATTCTCCCAGTTTTCTTGATGTCATCTTTCGTACTTTACAGCAGCCTCCCGCCCCATTCAGTTGTTACTTTACTGTCTGATTTTGATTAAAATTCCCCCACTTTTTAACCTGCGATGATTTCATCACTTAATCATAAGATATTTTATTATATCCTAGGCTAATTTTTAACAGTATGATAATGTTAGTAAATTTCATTTATCCAGATTGTTTCCTCAAATACTGAATGTCCTGAGGATGGAAAATTTGATCGAAAAGCTTTTTATTATGTAAATGAATAAATATTGAAAGCTGCACCCAACAGGGCTAAAATCATACATGGACTGCATCTTGCAATAAGGAGCCATTATCTCTGGCCTTTCCATAAAAGCACCTTTCTGCATAGGGAAACTAACGACTCATATGCTGTTTCTGAAATGAGCCAGAAAAAGTGGTCCCATATTGCAAAATGTGGTTCATATTTCGAGGCTTCGGTCGGATAGCGGTCAAGTGAGGAACCCCGACCTCAGAATCTCAGTGGCGCGGCATACTTTGCAATACATCAATTGATCTACCATTTAAACCTTAGGAAAAGTATCGATAACCCGGGTATTCGCAATAAACGTCCCAACAATAGATTCTTTACCGTAGCTTCAAATGGAAAAATATCGATAATCGATCATTCACGCCTCACCACTGGCGGATCCATTAGGTTGGTAACACTGGCTTCGCTCGGTTCAAACCTGCAATCGATTTTTAAACGTCCAGCCCACTTACAAACTAGGGCTCTCAAACTGGCACCAATTCTTCTATTTCTCAGCCATTTCTGCACAAAATTCCTTGAAAATTTCAAGATCTGATCTGTGATGTATCTTGAACACATCGGTTACCTTCAAAGATCGTCGGGCCGACAATCTTTGAAAGGCAACAGTCAACAGTTCCATCGATGCACCGAAAAAAATAATATGCTGGTGTAGCATCTAGGATGTCAAAAATGTGTCTGGTGATCCTAAGATGCTGCCTTTACTGCCCCCGCAGTTGAATTTGCATTCACAGGATGTAAAAGTAACTGCGGGGGCAGTAAAGGCAGCATCTTGGGATCACCAGACTCATTTTTGACATCCTAGATGCTAAAACAGCATATTATTTTTTTCGGTGTGAGTCTCTTTGAAGCTCCTAGTTTGAAGGTGGGCTGGACGCTTTACTGGAGGCGCGACCTCTTCAGGAATCGATTTATTATCATTTTAAAAAACAGAGGAAAACAATGTTGCCAAATTGCTGGATCCAACAATGAAGAGCCTTTGGTTCAAACTTAAGAATCTGTCCTCTTCTTTTCAGGTGTCTACGTGCATACGGAAGGTCGTAAGATAGGCGGACACGCGGCCCGGATAATTGGCTGGGGAACCGAGAATGGCTTGCCTTACTGGCTGGCTGTCAATTCTTGGGGGACGTCATGGGGGGATAACGGCTATTTTAAAATTTTGAGAGAATACAATCATTGTGGGATTGAAACCTCGATGATCGGTGGTAATGTAAAATGATTCATTGCGTAAGCATGGTCACTTCTTCCGATATACTGCACCAAGATTCATACTGCCGTGCTAAGGAAGAACACCGTATGAACATTTAAGAGTTGCCAAATTTCCTTTGATAAAACGTGTTTTTATGACAACATTCATGAACATTTTTCTTTGAAATTTTCAGATATTTTTTATTAAATTGCGTACAAAATTGTCTGAAAATTATTGGGGAAAATATTCACAATTTTCCTTGTAAATTCGGTTTTTATCGAAGGAAATTTGGCAACGTCTGGAGGCTCATACGGCGTTCTTCCTTAGCACGGCAGCATAGCTCACTCGTTTGATCTCAGCAAAAATATCGCGACCTATCGCATACTTCGAATGGTCCAGGTCCATTTCTGTGGAAATACTTCTGGACTAAAGAACGGTTTAAATGAGCAATTTACCAAAATCCGAGCTCATCTGACTTAACTTTTGGGTAATTATTAATGACTCCATTTCATTTACTAGATAAAATATTCGAAGGAACATAGAATCAGTTCCTCATCTGGCACCCGGGTGCCTGAGATGTTAGCTTATTGTTTGATGATGCTCAAATAAGTCTTTCGCTCCGAAACGTCAGCAAATTCAAAGGGCCTACCGCAAATTTCAACACGACGACGAAACGATTTTTCAACAACTATAGAAACCCCATCCTATTGAAATCTATAAAACACGTTGGTGGATCCAGAAAATTGGCCAACAATGCTCCAACAATAAATTATAATTTACAATTTAATGTTTATATGCTGAACTTTGGATTTTTTTTTTGATCATTGCTCTAAAATGTCACACAAGAATATGGAATGAGAATGTCAAACAATGCAAACAAAGACTGAACTGTATGGTTAAGATATTTCCATCGTTTTTATTGTTTCCCCTATAAAAATATAATCAGACTGCGAATAGAGGCAAAGAAACATTCATTTCCATTTTTCTGACCCGCTTCTCCTTATTTGATTGGTATGCAAATTCGAACGCATCATTATTATTCGATCGAAGGCGCGGTTTCATTCGTCGGGCGGAAGGAAAGTTAAATTTTATTTTCCACCCTTCTTTTTAAATTTCTCAAGAGAAGTAGAAGACTCGTTACGGGAGCAGTTGTTTGAATGCATGAAACTGTGTTCAGATAGTTTGATTGGATTGCATTTTTTCCCACACGTCGATTCGCATTCTAATCTTTTATTGTTATACGAGGAAAGTTTAAGCAGATTATCCTCATTTTCTCGCGTAAACTTATTTTCCCCCGGCTATGTTCAATTCATTTTCATTGCTCTTCGCGCCAGCTCTCATGAAGCTCACCAATTTAAACAGAGGCAATTGGTGCAGTAAAGAATTTAAGCGCATCGCAAAGGGTTTTTTTTCTTTTTTTTGTACGTAGATTAACTCAAAATTATGCCACGGAAAAGTATCTGATGTCTTTGAAAGAATAATCAATGCATTATCATTGATAGCACAGGAAAATCACTGTTATTGCTCATGTGTATTTCGCCTCAATACGCGGCAATGTCACCATTCAATGAGCCACATAACCGATACATTGCTCAGCTCTGAGAAGAATTCTGTGCAAAAATTCGAATGATGTCAAATTTAATCCGATAGAGCATGCGTTTGTTAAAAAAATCACGAATGTTTTCTCTAAAAACTTGCTGGAATATCAAATTAAACTGCTAATATAAAATGGATTGCATTTTGCAAAAAGGAGCCAAGAGCATTCTAATGTCGCTACGATTGTGCAACTTTGTATACCTCGCAAATATAAACTGATTATATTTTGCAATAAGGAACAGGGCTATACCATAAAAGCACATTTTCACATAGTTAAACCAATGCCATGTATGTTGTTTCTAAAATGGGCCAGAAATATTGCTTCCTTATTGCAAACTTACTGTAATCAACTGATCATTTTGAACAAGTTTTGACGTAACTCCCAATTTACTATAGATTTAAGAGGAAAAGTGCCGTCGTAAATTTAATTTTTGCATAATTTCATTAATTTCATTGCGGAGATAGCAAGTTGCACAATCCTAGAAACATCGGAATGCTCTTGGTTCCTTTTTACAAAATTCCATCCAAATAATCCTTCAAATAAATCACTGAAATGGAAAACTTTCCAGCGGGCTGATTCTCAAAATTAATTGACAAAGCTATACATTTAAGAAGGCATAGGGAGTATGGAGCAATCCTATTGGTTGAAATGGGTGCTTCCTGTAGACTAAGGAAGGAAATGATAGATTTACTATCGGGTCTCTCGTGGGTTATAGTTAGTTAGTCTATTAGCTACCTCCTTTGTTCATTGCAACCACCCGTTTCCACCAATAGGATTCCTCCATATCCTTGTTGACTTCTTTGTCTATCACTTTGTCGATCAATTTCAATAATCAGCCAGCAAGCAGGCGTCAGAAGAGGCGTTCAGCGAAAAGCTTGATAAAAGGCATTCAAAACGAGATGGAGAGAGGAGACATGCCAACCAGTGGCGTGGCATGAAAGATCGATTATTATCGATATTTCTCCATTTGAAGCGATGGTAAAGAATCGAATATTAAGGTGTTCGATGCTAACACCCAGTTTATCGATCCTTTTCCATAGGTTTGAATGACGGATCTATCGATATATCGCAAAGCACGCCGCGCCACTGATGCCAACCCCCGGAAAATCTCCACCATGACCGACTTCTGTTGCAGTTAGGTGTCGCAGAGTGCCCTAACTCGCTGAGAAAGATGCCAGTATTAAAATATATACCAATGACACTGATTTAAACCTACAAAAAAAATCACTGATTTTATTTAATTTGTGAAAAATTGGCAGCATCTGGTTGTTGGTAGGACGGGTGACCGTCTGACCAGTGACCATGCCACGCAGCGACGAAAATGAAACGTTTCTTTTAAGCCTTTCGCTAAACAACTATTCGTGTTTACAGAATGTCCGTGTTGCATACTCACAAAATTGAAGGCGGACTGACCTTCTAGACTCCCACAACATCGTATTATTAAGGTCTTAAGTCTAAATAGAGCGGGACTTACAGCGCCTTGCTATACAACAATTCGTGTTTACTGAATGTGCGTGTTGCATACTCACAGAATTGAAGGCGAACCGACTCTCCAGACCCCCACAACATCGTTATTATCAAGGTCTTAAGTATCAATAAAACGGGACTTTCTGGCGCCTTGATATACAACAATTCGTGTTGACTGAATGTGCATGTTGCATACTCACAGAATTGAAGGCGGACTGACTCTCCAGACTCCCACAACATCGTATTCTTAGAGTCTTAAGTGCCAATATTCGGGGACTTACGGGGTTTTTCCTTAACTCAGCAGTGTGGGTCACTTAAAAGCTCATCCCCGCTCAGCGATGAGACGACACACAGTGACGGGCGCGGTGCGGTCGAACTTTCTCCGAAAGTTCCGGAAACGCCAAATTCTTTCGCTTTCGATGCCGCCCCGTCTGCTGCGGGCCGCGAGCGAGAACAAAGAAAACGGAACCGGAAGGAGGAGAAAAATCGGAAGCGACTTCGGGCTTAACGGGAAGTTTACGAGGCCGAGAAAAAGCGAAACGTTTTCCGACCCATTTGCTGGCCGCAAAGACCTCGGCCTAGCCCCCCCCCCCCCCCCCCTCCACACGCTCACAAGCTGCCGAACCCTCTTGGCACACTTGATGCTGTGGCTGAGACTGATACGCAGCACAGTGGGTTCATTTTGCTGTCTGTCGTTCCAAAATTGTCGCCAGCCTGTCTGAATAAAGAAGGGTGATAAAAAAGAAAACCAAAAAAAAGACTGTTCTCAAAATTCAAAATGAAAAGAAGAACAATAGGACTACATTTTTCAATCAAAAACTACAGTCTTTAGCAAGTTCAGTAAAACACAGCGCATAGGGAAACTAATGGTACATACATTATTTTCAAACTGAGCTAGACATAGGAGTTCAATAAATTGTGAAATGTAGTCCAACTACAAGGCTTTCCAAATGAAAATGCCAGACCTTTCACGGAGCAAAATCTTTAGCTTTTTAAATCAATTATTGGTTCATGTAGGACACCACTAATAATGGTTGGTGAACTTATGATTCTCGAGCTGTGAACCATACTCAGGTATGTATCGTCAGCTTTCGGTAAAAAATTCGTCTTTTTATGGTGAGATGGATAGAGTAGAGCTCTAAGTATCACAAGATTGAATTTAATATATTAAGAATTTCCTAAAACAATTCGTGGATTCGTGGATTCGTGGATTTCCTAAAACAATTCGATTCGTGGAAAGTAGTATTGATCAGACACATTGAAATGATTAAAATCCCAATTCAACTTTATAACCGAAATTGATGTAAATAAACCAGTCTTTGAAAACATTCTCATCAATTCGGACTTCTTGACAAGTATCTTTTCACCATTTATGCTCGATTTTTGTTCACTTTGTCAAATAAAACGATAGATCTCAAAACAGCATGAACTTGAACTGTAGCCAAAAGAAACATGCACCACAGTGACGAAAACACGATTCCATTTAGACACAGATGGTTAAAATTGCCAGCGCCGAAAAAAAGTGTCTAGATTTCACATTCGGCACTTTTCAAACGCAGGTGATTAACTATGATACTTGTTTCATTGGTAATTGGCGGTGAAACATTCCGTCACTACTTACGTAAGGTTGAAACTCACAATCACTGGATAGGTATTTCTTTGCAACGCAGAAATAAGAATCCAGCAAATTCACAATTTCCACCACCGTGCGACCAATGGAGAGGATTTCCAGTCATTATCACGTCGAGTGATGCTATTTACTCTTAATGGTTACTATAAATTACGGAGGAAAAAAAGAAAATCGTTGCGCACCACATCGTAAGATCTCAGAGCACTGTGCAACTATTTTAAAGTTTTAGGGGTGGAAAAAATTAAACATCCACTATTCAAGGTAGAAAAAGTTCTCCTCTCAGACGAAAACGCAAAATAAATTTGACTCAAAAACTTATTACTCCTATTTTCAACCTTCTTCCGCGGTGCAATCTTGTAATCTTAATGTATTCGTCGTTTGCGGGACGAAGGAACGTAACTCCAATCCGAGGTTGCAAAATTGACTCAAATAATTTATTTTTTTAAAAAAATGCATATGTGCAAGGCTAGTCCAAAATAGATCTGATTTTTGCATGAGATTCGGGTACAAATCATTGAAATTTTTAGTTAGAAATGCCTATGGTTCTATTGGTGGGAATACAATTTGCAAATACAATTTGAAATATAATCACGTTCTTTGTGAAATGAACAACAAATTGAAGATCATGATATGAAGTCATCTTGTAAGAAGGGATTTTAGCAGAGAAAAAATTGACAGATCTAGAATTATAAGACAAGAAAAAAACGGTAGAAATTAAGCTAGAATTGTGTTCTTGAGTCTCTTTATTTGTTTCTTCTTTCTCAGTTTCATTATACTTCATCAATATTAATTATTTTTGCTGTTTGCTATTGAAGGCGGATTTATTTATTGAATTCCCTTGATTCTGAATGTAAGTCTAAATAATTATAGCTTAGTCTCTTAATTTTATACTTAGTTATGGGAGTGAAACTAACATTTTTTTTCTCAACATTTCCTTGACCTTGGAAGAATACCTCGACGGTATTTTGATTATCCTGATCGTCATATTTATTAAGAAATAAAATTTCTTTCTTTGAAAGAATTTTAGATATTATTCTTTTAATTATTTCTTACTCATTGTTGCTCGTTGTTTCTTGTTCATAGTTACAGCCAAAGGCGAGGCGTGACTGCAGGGCCGGATACAGGGGGTGGCCACATGGACTGCGGCCCATGACGGCAAATTTATGGGGCGGCAAATTCTGTATTTTTTTAAAATATAGGTATAAAAAAATCGGATTCAGGAAAGTAGAAAAGGCGACAAAATCTCTCATCTCTAGAGTATATAGTAATTTCTAATTTTGTCGTTGTTCGGTGATACAAGAGGTAGCACATTAAATTAGTCGATTTAAAGAGAAACCCAACACCCAATTTGACCTGGAGCGTCGCGGCGCCGAGAGCAATGATGACGAAGATTCTGAGATGAAAAGGAGAAACCCTCGGCGCAGCGGTCGGCACGTAACACATATTAGCGCCTGCAAGACTGCATGAATACTTCACGCATTGCGTCAAACACAGTGCGGTCAGCAGCCGTCGGCCGTCGGCGTGAAACGCATAGCGCCTACAAGCCTGCATGAATACTTCACGCATTGCGTCAAACACAGTGCGGTCAGCAGCCGTCGGCCCTCGGCGTGAAACGCATAGCGCCTTCAAGACTGCATGAATACTTCACGGACTGCATCAAACCCAGTGCATTCAGCGCGTTGCGGCGGCGGAGGTTAAAATTATTAAATCACATTTATGTTTATTCTTTCATAATTTTTTCGTTCATTTCTTATAAATGGAAGGCCTGATCCACAGAGAAATAAGTGTACGGAACTTAACTTTCGCGCAAAGCTCCGTGAAATTTTGCTAGTGTTGACACGGCTTTCACAAAAAATGTGCCCAACACAAATAAACGCGTCATATGCAACCCCCCCTCCCTCCGGCACGTTCACTTGATGGTTTTCATTGATGTTTCAAAACGAATGGAAAGGGGGCGGAAAAATACAGGCGGCCCATGGGCGGCAAGAAGGTAAATCCGGCCCTGCGTGACTGATCGATTTTCGATACTTCCCCATTAGAAGCTATGGTAAAGAATCGATTATTAGTAACGTGTCCCTTGCAAACTCCGTGTTCATTGATCCTTTCCAATTGGTTTAAATGGCAGATCAATCGATATATCGCAAAGTAAAGCCATCGGTTACAGCAATTTTCATTCGAACGAATCTCGGATTCACCTTGAAACATTCTCACATCCGAGTCCTCGATTAACACGAAGTCGATCCTTGCTACCGTGCTAAAGAAGAACGTTGTATGAGCCATCAGGCGTTGCCAAAATTCCCTCAACAAATCACAAATTTTCAAGACAATTTGTGATTATTTCTCCTCCGATTTTTCAGAGAATGGAGATGTTGCATGTGTGAGGAATTTGCGATTTGACCATTGATTCTTTTGTAAAAGTTCGCGAGAAACACGAAGGTGCCACTGGTTTTTTTCTGAAATCAACTCCTAAGCTTAAAAAAAGGTCTCAAGTTGAGGCCAAAATGGAGGGGATATCCCACGCTATCCTGAGAGTCCACCTCCTCATCAAGACAAACTCTCCATGCAAAGACATAGGGAGCAAATACATTAGCAGGGTTGCCGTGTTTTCAGTTTTGGAGTCCCCAAATAGAGCGAACTTTTATAAGAAGAATCAACAGTCAAATCGCAAATTCCTCACTCATGCAACTTTTCCATTTGTGACTATTTTCTCTCCAATTTTCAGAGGATTTTGTGCGTAATTTGATCTAAAAAGTCTGAAAATTTCTAGGAGAAAGATTCAAAACTTCCTTCAAAAATAAATGTTTTCATAGACGGGATTTGGCAACGTTTGAAGTCATATACGGTGTTCCTACTTAGCACGGCAGCTCGGAAGGGGATACTCGTGTGAGCCCGATTGGAGAATGTAGGGTACGAGGAAATACGGTGTGACTTATCATTCCATCCGCGGTTTAAAACACTCTTCATGCCTGTCCCTTTCCTTTTCCCGATCCCCCATCCCTTCCCCATCCTTCCCTCCCCCCTCCTCGCGGATGCATCGGGAGAGCACGTCCCTTCCGTGGATTCAACGCCTCCACATGGCGCGCCCGATGTGGCCTCCAAACGAATGGATCATCACCTGCGACCGATTTTCGACTGCTGCGAGACCTTAATCGTAGAATACAAAAAAACATGGATTCCTGATTTAACAATTAAATGAGATCAGAGACAACATATCGATGGCTACATTGCGGAAACGAGATATTTCGCTGAAATACGACGGGAGGATATCAACAAAGGTGTGAAAAGATTCATTCGGGAAGGGCGACATTTTAAATTTTTTGCACTTTTTTTTCAAAGTTTTTTCTCCCTGGCTCTGATTTGTTACATAATGCTAGGTGTGACCCCTCTTTCTCCCGAAGTGCGTTACGTATTACGTGAACGGCCCTTTAAAACACATTTTCACGGGAGAAAAATGAAATTGCTGATTTAATAATTTTGTAGTTTAAAAATATGTCCAACATTTTTCAAACGTACATTTTACAAAAGTGGAAAGGTAGTAGTCAATACCCCAGGGTGGTTAAAATATTATTATTTTATTGTACAATCTGCACTGAAACATGTCGGGCACTTTTTTTAACTACAAAATTGTCAAATCAGCAATTTCATTTTTTCCAAATATGTTTTGAAGGGCCGTTAAAGTATAACGTAACACACTTAAGAGAGAAAAGAGGTAAAGCCCAGCGTTACGTGACAAATTCGAGCCGGGAGGGGATTTTGAAAAAAAAGTGCAAAAATTGGAAACGCCGCCCTTCCCGAATGAATCTTTCCACGCCTTTCTTGATCTCTTCCCGTCGTATTTCAGCGAAATATCCCTTTTGTGCAACTTTAACCATCGATCTGTTGTCTCTGATTTCATGGTACCCAAAACTAGGCCCCACCCCGCCTGATCTAGATAAGTAGACATCTACGAAGCTGCATGTCTGCTAGGGTTGTTGATTTTTCGAGTAAAAGTGAAGCATTAATTGTGTATGCCATTATTCTAAAGCCGCAGAGGAATAATAATTCAAGGGAAAGAGTGAAAGAGAGAGAGAAAAAAAACAAAAAACATGGCAATGTTGCTGTTAGCAGTCCCCGTAAAGGGAGCTCTCGGAACTCTTTGTGCTTGCAAATAAATGCTAACTGGTGCGTTATTTGCATGCGAAACATAATTGGGTGTCCGACAACACAATTTGTAGGGCGCGCCGTACCCTTGTCGCGTTCAGGTATTCCCTCCAATCGGATGCCCTGATTCTCATGCATTTTCTAACTTAAGTGTGGGTAAAAAAAAAAAAAAAAAAAAAAAAAAAAAAATCCTTTAGTTTATAATACCTGCAAAGAGAGTGGGTAAGAGGGGATTCGCATTCAGGACAACCACTGACTTACACCCTTTAATCACACGTTTGGAATAGAAGTTGCCACATAATATGCATAACCCCAGTAGCAGAATGATGCTCAAATTTTTTTTAACTATCTCTGAGAACAAATAATATGTTTGAGAGATGTATCTTTAAACGGGGCATATAATAAAAATATCTCAATAAGGCTTTGAAACGCTTGTGGAGATAAGAAATGGTGGCATTTAAACGCTTTTTTAATTTTTTCAGGTCAATTTTAATCACACGTTAATTCTAATCGATCGTGCCAATCATACCAAATTCTTTCATTAATTATATTGATTTTTCGTCAACCTTGTGAACGATTTAATCCAAAATTTACGGGTAACTTTACCCAAGAATTTATGAAATGTTGCTAAAAACTTCAAAGAAATATATTGATAATCATTTTCATCAGTAAATAATTAATAGCGGGAAATTTTGCAACATTTAAATGCTCATACGGCGTTTTACCTTTGCTCGTTGGCGGATCCAGAAAATTGCCAACACTATTTTTCTCCATTTAAACCTGAGGCAATGTATCCTTGGAGGGGCCGAATGACCCGACAAGAATCGATTATTTAACGTAGTTTGAAATGGAGGGAATCCGTCATTGTCAAATGGTTGGATCCGCCCATGCTTTATTTGCTTAGCAGTAATCTTAAAATTTGACGAATTTAAATGAAAAGGAAGTATTTCCTTAATGACATTAGCTGTGTCATACATGTACATGCATTCTTATGGATTCCAAGACCCAAATCACAATGGAGATCGTTAAGGAAATATTCAATGGATATATTTGAAGATATTTACGGAGATATGTTTTTTTATTTAAAAACGCCCAGTTTACGAGAATCACCATAGGGCTGCTGTTCACGTCCCATCGGATGGACTACTTTATGACGGATAGCCACGCCCTATTCTGATTTTCGGAATACGATCTTCTAAAACTATTGTTTACCCAGTACAACAGTGTTTTACGATTGTGGTTCTTGCATTAGGTCTCTGGTTAAAACAGAGATCCTCGTCAGTTGAACCGATTCTGGGAGCTGCGATGACTTTACCCGGCACATAATTATTGCTCGTTGGCATACTGCCAAATCATCGGGATATATTCAGGAGGGGCGTTTCGTGTCTGTTCAGCAGTCAGCCTAAGTGATTTCGATTCATCAAGGGGCTGTATTTGATGGTCGTTTCTCAAATCGGAACCACCCTAGGAGCATTGACTGTTAAAAAAAAGAAGGAGAAGAAAAAAATACTAAAAATGTTTGAAATAATAGTCTCTCAAAAAAACTTTTGAAACATCCAAGCTGGGAAATTTTTTTTAGTCCTTTTTAATTGAAAACGCAGTCTTGCTCTTTTAAGTTTTTCATCGCCTTCTTTAATTAACTTTTATCAAAAGATTTGCTGATATTTGAAATTATTTTAATTTTTATGTGGCGTACATTGCGGTTTATTTTGCGTTTAGCATGAATGATTTTTAGAATTAAATTACATTTTGATGCCGATTTCTATTTTCTTAGATTATTTTAATTATCTTTCAATTATTCATAACTTTTCATTCAAAATTAAGTTCAATTAAATTTTACTTAGAAAAGAACAAAAATAGTTTTCTCGCTCGTTTAATTTAAAAACATTTTTGACGTCCTTAAAAGACCAACTTTACAGACAAAGTTATTAGGGCACCCATTGACTATAGATCGATTTAGATCGATTAAGATTTTGCGGATAGAAATTATGCAATGACTTGTTATTGTAAATACCGTGTCTAAGACCCTTTTGGCGTGACTAGAGTCCCTTTATAGAGAGAGTTGAGACAACGCGGCTCGTGGGCATCACAAACGGGAATAAAGATTACACAAATCGGACGTCAGCTGAAATCTTTGATCAACCCATTCCCGAATTCCTATCTCCGTTCCTTCTCTCATTCTGTTTGTTCCTTGTCGAACCCGTAATTCCTGGTTTCAGGGCATTCCGTCAACTATTTTTTGTCCACACACCTGTTTTGTCCAGTAGTTTACGTCCACGTGTCAAATAAGCAACAGTGGCTTGGTCCAAGTGTCATATTTTAGTCCGTATGTAAAATTATATTGACACTAATGAAATGAGAAAATTAAGAGAGACGGAAGAGTTGTTGTGGTAACTCATTTTTTAAATGAAATGTTATTTCCTTCTTTTGATCAATCTTTTTAAATTGTCATGGGTGAATATTTGGTTTTATTTCCATCCTTACAATTTTCGATGAAATATGAACCTTATAAATACTTTTCTTTTAAAATAAAAATATTACCTTATTTTTACTTTTTACTTTTAAAATAAAAATATTACTTTATTTTAAAAAAATTTACATTTTTCAAACAAGGCGAATATTTATAAACCCTTTTCCAAGCGATGGCACGATGTTAAAGTCAATGAGCAGTAGTTGTGTCGAGAGAATCTATGCACAAGTGAATAAAAGAGGGGAAAAACCGAGAAGCACGCAATCTTCGGTTTTAGCCCATTTGTACATCGATCTTTCAGAGTCAAATATGTCCTATTTTGAGTGTTTGGTTGCGATCACACCACGCTGCAGCATAGCAAAAGCACAAAACATAAAAAAAAAAAATTAATGTGCTTTGAAAATCATTAAATACGACAAAGAAACACCTTAATATTTACAAAACACACATTAAATTTTCCTTTCATATATATCTATTTTTTTTATCAATTTAAATTAAAGTAATCCATGCAGAGTGTGCAAACATATAAAAATTATGAGTTGTAATACGCTGACTCCGCGAGTTTAAACAAGAGGCCCTAGCATAAAGCGGAGTGATGCGACGTGCTGCCAGCACAAAACGCGCACTGGCGCCTACAAACCTAAGCAGATACTTCACGCATTGCGCAATGCTTGAGGTATCCCTTAGGTTTGTAGGCGCCAATGCGCGTTCCGTGTCGGCTGGCTGGCCGGCCGCGCCGCAGCGTGCCACGTGCCACGGCGCTTCACTATTTCATAATAGATGTGTTGTACAGTATTACACGAAATTGAAGGCACTCCAACAAACCAACAATAAGAATGACAGGCATCCTTTAAGAGTACGAAACTTTCCTTTAAAAATAAGTCGAGATAAGAGAGATAAAGGAGCATTCTTGAGTACCTATGCCGTCAAGAAGATTTTCTTTTGCTTCAAGAATAAATTAGGTGAACAAAAGTGGGTTTCTGCTTGATGTAAGTGACTTTCCTTTTTATAAAAGCATCTTTTCTCCTTCAAGAAAACATTATTTACTTTATTAACTCATAAGGAAATCTTCTCGGCGGTAAATTTGAGGATATTTCTCCTTAAATTAGGTCACTTGTTCCTCTAATGAAGTTAAAAATCATACTAAACGTTATTAAATACAGACACTAAGACAGTAAGTTTTTCGACTACCGCTCTCTTTTTGTTCTCGTCACTCGATTTAATTTGCGAGGGAACTTCGTGCTTTTGGAAGATGCCATCAATCATGATACGTTGGGATGTCTTCGATGCTATATGATACTGTGCAACACCTCCGTGGCAAAATTGTAGCTCGAAGCGCTGCGGGAAAACCAGTACCGAAGCGAAGTTATCATGCACAGGAAAAATATGAGATCCTTTAGCTGAGGCAAATCAAAAGGTTTTCCAGTTCAGGTATAAAAATATCTGATTTTCTTGAAAGATAATTAAGTCCTGTTGCACCAAAGAGGTGTGGAGTTTTAGTAAATTTTCTCTCATGGAAATAACGCTCCCTCATTTTTACCAAAAATCTCAATCATATATTTTTCTCCGTTGGAGCAAACTAACCAAAAACAAAAAATGAGCAAACCCTCATTCTTCCAAGACACTAAACATTTTCATCCAAAAACGTCGTAAGTAATAGTCGTTTGTTTTTACATGTAGACCAATTAACTTTGGGTCTCAAGTGGTAAGTGGACCAAAACTCCCCTTCCGAAAAAACGCGTGGACGTAAACTACTGGAAAAAACAGGTGCGCGGACAAAAAATCATTGACGAAATGTCCTACAATCTAATTCCTCGGTCCTTTCTAGATCATAATCTTTACAAATTGATGAAAATGTAATCTTTATTCCCGTTTGTGACGCTGTGGAGGCCTAAAATACGGCAACCAAGCAGAAAGGGGTTCACATTGTCTAAACTCTCAGTATAAAGGGACTCTAGACGTGACAACCTTATTCGTATATTTGCACGCGGAACTTACTCGAAAAAATAAAATAATTTTACAGCATGCTTGATGCTAAAAGTGTGTGCCCCGGTCTTTTAATGCTGCTGAGTTACTTCTAGGGTTAATTGCACATCGTAAGGATGCTAATTTAACTGCGGTGGCAGCCAAACCACCATCAAGGACTCGTTAGATATATTGTTGACATCCTAGGTGCTAAAGCTGAAAATTATTTTTTCGATGCTCATACTTTTTATGACTCAGCCATCAAAGGACTTCCGTGACAAGCCAGACTTTCCCACTCAGTCAAATGACTCACGGCTAATGAGGCTCGTTGCCATGCAATTTGGCACCATGCCGATGGCCTTTAAACTCGGAAAGCATAGTTAGAAATTAATTGTGGCTGTAAATGTTGGCATAGATGCCGGAGACAAGATAGCTTCGGGCCCGACAATCATCTCGGCGAATATTAAACGTCCAAACTAAGCAGAAACCCATTCATGCAATCTAATTAGCCATAAACACGCCTTCAATAATTTAAAAGCTCTCTTCCGTTGGGTTGACTTTTTCAATTTTGCGGGGATGCCTCTAAGCCTTGTGTTCCACATCCGAACACTCGTTTTCGACCCTCGGAGCGGTTTCGAGGTCACACGGAAAAAATTAATAGACACATGAGAGAGTCAATCTAAAGGAGATTACGTTCGAATGAGGTTATTATGAAGGGATGCAGAAAACTGAACTTCCTCGTGCTTTGGATGCACGTTTCAAGAGGATCAATTATGCAAACTTTCGTTGGGATGCCAATTAGACTTAACAGAATGGAACGGGGGCAGATTTTGAGGGGAAAATGAGCTTGAGGATTCTTTACCTTAACCAGCCGCGCATTTTCCTTTGTGAAAAATGAAAGTCAAGAAAAGATGTGTTGAACATGAAAATAGGCATAGGACTGTATCTCTAACTCTGCATCTTAAAGAATTAAAATTACATGTCTTTTATTCTCAATTCGATCCGATATACCTTGGAATTTTTTTGTATAGCTTGTTCCAAATAGTATACATCCTTTTTGATTATAATTAGAATGACCGAATTGTAACAATGTTTACGTTTACAGTTTTACAGGATATATGCTTTGAAGGTGGGCAAATCAGTTTAAGTCCTACTTATTCTAATGTATTTGTTTTATAGATCAAATTTGAAATTATTGATGATTGATAAATATGAAAATTCAGTTGCAGGACAAACACACCCGCCTAAGTTTTTGTTGGTTAGGTCGATTCTGATCAGTCATTCTCAATCCGTGTAGGTAAAAGTGTGAATTTGCTAGATTATAATCAAGGGCGGATCCAACGATTTGGCAACAACGGATTCCCTCCTTTTAAACCAACGTTAAATAATCGATTCTTGTCGGGGCACCTGGCCCCTCCGAGAATCGATACATTGCCATAGGTTTAAATGGAGAAAAACAGTGTTGTCGATTTGCTGGATTCGCCAGTGATTATAATCACGTTTGGTCTCAAAGCTTGCTTGTAACAACACAGAGAGGTATTATTCCATAGGTGAGAGGTAAAATCCTTAAATTTATTCCAGCTATTTTACTAGGCTCTCTCCGTTTTTTTTCTGAAAAAAAAAAATGGGTGGGGGGGTCCCGGCAAATCTTACGTAATTTAACAGGGGGGGGGGGGGTCAGAGATTTCTTACGGGTACCTTACAAGGGTGAGGGGAGGTAAAAAAGTTGGCCAAAATGCTTTACGTAATACTTGGATGGCCCCATAGTAATGGAGATGTTGCATGTGTGAGGGATTTGCGATTTGACCATTGATTCTTATGTAAAAGTTTGCGAGAAACACGATGGTGCCACTGGTTTTCTCTGAAATCATCTCCCAAGCTCAAAAAAAGCTCTCAAAGTGAGGCTAAAATGGAGGGGATATCCCACCCTACCCTGAGAGTCCACCTCTACATCAAAACAAATTCTCCATGCAAAGATAGGGAGCAAATACATTAGCAGTGATGCCGTGTTTTCAGTTTTGGAGTCCCCAAATAAAGTGGCAGCCCTGTCAATGTATTTGCTCCCTATCTTTGAATGGAGAGTTTGTCTTGATGTAGAGGTGGACTCTCAGGGTAGGGTGGGATATCCCCTCCATTTTGGCCTCACTTTGAGTGCTATTTTTGAGCTTGGGAGATGATTTCAGAGAAAATCAGTGGCACCATCGTGTTTCTCGCAAACTTTTACATAGGAACCATGGTCAAATTGAAAATCCCTCGCACATGCAACATCTCAATTTGATTCTACGGGGTGCAACGTGGCAACAGGGGGTTGGACGACCATAGATTTATGCTACCTGCAGCGGAGGAGTCAATGGCGCGGAAGAACGTGTGCATAAAAATAAATCGCGGTCCAAAACTCCGGAGCTAGCAGCGGGGGGCGCTGCGCCGGGTACGCGGTGCCCTTTTCGCCCCCCCCCCCCCCGCGGACTCAGACTCCGGAGTGGAACCCCGCGGAAGAGAACTGTGAAGTTCCGCAACTGGTGGCCGCGCCTACAATGCCAACTCCCGCAGCTATATAGGATGAGGCCGAAAATCAGTGGTGCCATTTCCCGGAATTAATTTCGGAATTCGGAACTTTTCAAATAATTGGAACTCTTCCCGGGATCTTCTGAGTCTCCGGAATTTTCAGCTATTCTCGGAATTTCTCGAGATTGGCGGTTTTTTGCCTGTTTGCCCATTTATTTGATCACATACTGAAAGAAGAGTATAGTAGATTTTACCATAATCGATACAGTGATCCGAGTATGGTAATAAACATCAGGTTTTTTGGTAGCATTTACCATATTTTAGTAAGTGTCACTAGAGTTCTGGCGAATACCACTATAGTTCTGGTAATTTTAACTAAATAGCGTCACTGTGTAAGAAATCAAGTATATTAATAGTAGATGTTACCATAATTTTTTTTTCAGTGGCATTTAGGGACTTTTTGATCAAATTTAACGTTCTTCGGAACGAAGCCGGGGGTATTTCGGAATTTTTCCCCGGAATTTTCGAAAAATCGGAATTTCTCTTGAAACTTTGGCAAATCAGAATATATTTCCGGAAATCGGAATTATTTTGGTAAATATTTTGAGAAAATAAAATGGCAGCACTGCCGAAAATAAAGAACGAGTTGAAATATTGGGAGTATGATTTGACTATGAATATGGCTGTATGAAACCACAACTTTTAAGTTCACGCCAAATAAGTTTACGCATTTTTAGACTGTGACAGAAGATCCGCCATCTTGATTCTTTCACTTACTTTACATGTAAAATAACGTCAGACAATAAGAAAAAATACATTTTGAGGATCGAAACTTTGCAAATTTTCCCAACCTTGAGCAGCCAGAGTTGGTGTGTTTTCAAGCTCACTGATTCAATTGCAATATGTATTCTATTTGAATGTACTTAAGCTACAAGGAACTATACTAGAATGAATTATCGGAGTATAGGAGTACAAAAAATATTTGCTTGTCTCATTATTCTTTATTTTGATTGAAGAAATTTGAAAGCAGTTTTTTTGAGCATATATAATTCTATCTTTCCTTGAGATTTTGCAGCTGCGGGAATGAATAGCTGTAAAGTATCATAAACCAAAGAATATGGGAATGCTGAGCATAGAATCGATGCATCATCCCTGAAGAAGCAATGGAATGCCGCTGCAACACACGTCCATTGATTTATCGCTAGTTTAAGGCGATGAAGCCAGAAGGCGGGGGTAACCATTTATTCCGGGCAGTGAGAAAGCGCGGTTTTTGCAGAAATTTATTCTCGATTAAGAGAATGCATTCTTCTTTATGACAGTTTCTGCTATATATCGAGAGAAGGCACTCATGAAAATCGTTCAGTTTATGTATCTTTGATCCGGATTTAAATGGTGAATAATGCAGTCTTGTTTTGATTTTTGATAACAGGTTTTGTCGCTAGAGTTTTTTTACAAATTGTAAATACACAAAACAATTCAACACAGAATGGACAAACCATGCATACATGAAAGCCGCTTTCTAGCGCTCTTTGGTGGCCATAGGGCATGCCCCCTAGTTTCAACAAGGTGATTTGAGAAATTGGAATTAGAGTTTAAAAATTATTTAATGTCCCACGGAATAAGTTACGAGCGATTTAGTTAATTTATGTCAACAGAGGGCGTAAAATTGCATTAAAATTTGGGATGTTGCCCCTTAAGTATAGCATGGTACAATTTTAAAAAGCTTTCTCCAAATATTATTAGATTAAGAGTTTCCCCCAGTAAAAGTGATTTAGCCTGACGTCAGGCTATGTTTCATTAATCACCCTGAGTCAGACTGATGTCAGTCTGAATTAGTCAGACTCAGGATAGTTTATGAAACATAGCCTGACGTCAGTCTGATTCACTTTTACTAGCGCGATCAGCTTTATTTGATTTTCTTTGCGTTCTTGGCATGTTAGTTTCGAAGGGTATTTGACCATGCTAGCTGTGGTGCCAACAACTCAATTTTGGGCTTTTTTCTGTAAAAGTCCATTATTTCTCGGACAGCCACTATTATTTGTTAGATGATTTGATTGGACTTACGCAAATTGATTTGTGGTGTTGTTATAGATATGGCCGGTTTCAGCATATGGATTATGAATTCATACCTTACCTGAAACCAAAAAATTAACAGGAAACATTAGTGACAAATGGTTTAATCATGTCATTATTTTTCAATTACAAACACTGACAGTGCTTCATGTATTTCACACAGCGTGAAGCAATGGTAAATTCTACCAATCTTTGAGTCAATTCTGCCAGAGGAATTGTTACCTGTATACCAGTATATAGTAACGTTTACCTTTCTTTTCGCAGAATTGACTCTGAATTGTCGCTGTGTGAAATACAGCGTGAAGGAATGGTAAAATCCACGAATCTTTTTTTCAGTGTACACTTGAGTGATCGAGAAGAAAACAAGGCATTACGCCTTCGGTATTCGAAACGAACTTATGAGGTCTTAAAGCGCCACGTGACGCCACTCTAATTGCTCTGCACGCTCGGTTCCCGAAAATCAATTTAAAGGGTAATAAAAATGAACGACCCCAGGTTGAACTCTCGTTCGGAAGAAATAATTTGGAGTTTAATCACCCGGATCCCACCGCTCGGAACAGTCGCGTCGGCAGACGAATGTAGAAAAGGAGCAGTGTGGGACGATGAAACGCTTCGGCGGAAACTTTTGCAATTGGAGACAACTTCGCGCTGCTCCAGAATGAGACTTGTCCACTTTCAATTGTTATGAGGGTGCAGATGGACCGTTAGCAAACGAAATCTCTCTCCTTGACTTCTGAGAGTCATTGATACTGCATCGGGCTCGCAATGTAAGCACCCTTTAATATTTGCCGACTCCGTGTAAAATATCAAAATGTATCAACAAACATTTTCAGTTCGAACGGAAGTACGGTTTTTAATGTTTAGAATAGCGTTAAGTAAGACCGTCACTGAGTTGAATACAGTTGTATGTTAGCTGCAATTGGGGAGATGCTTTAACGCCCTACGTAATTGGTAATTGAACTATGAGTACATTGCATGCAAAAACTAGAGTGTATGTGTAGGTAGACTACCTGTGAAAATAGGCCCAAAAGAACAGACATAACCTTTGAAAACGAAAATTGTCACTGCCAGGTCCTCAGATTCCAATATCAAGTCAAAATGGCCATGAATGTTAATAGGAGCGTTCTTCCGCAAAAATGAGTAAATTTATCCAGAAATCAGTGGCGTGGCGTGAATGATCGATTATCAATATTTCCCTATTTGAAGGTATGCTGAAGAATCAATTATTAAGGTGTTCGTTGCGAACACCCTGTATATCGATATTTTTCCATAGGTTTAAATGGCAGATCAATCGATTTATCGCAAAGCACGCCGTACGCCACTGGCAGAAACTAAGTCAAATACGCACTTAACAAACGACAGGTTGTACACATTGCAATAATCCAGTGGCGTTGTGTGCTTTGCGATAAATCGATTATTATGCCATTTAAACCTATGAAAAAGGATCGATAAACAGGGTGTTCGCAGTGAACACCTTAATAATCGATCCTTTACCATGGGTTTAAATGGCATAATAATCGATATATCGCAAAGCATGCCACGCCACTGCAATAATCACGCCGTTGTCCGTTTACTCCGTCCATAAGCAGTACTCTAACCCACACATGCATGTCAAATTTTTAACAAAGCCGAAAGACCAATTGTAACCATAGTCCATGCTTCAAAAATATACTATTTTGAAACCATTGGTTTAAAAGTTCCATGAGGTGATATACCTAAAAGATACTAGAAACCATTCAATTTCGGCTGGGCAGTCCCCCTCCCCCAATGGAGTAGTATCCTCCCTTTAAGCGCGGTCGAATTCGCGAGGCAACGCGGGGGCATAAATCAGGGCGAGGAGCTTTTCGGAAGAGTGTTGAGCGGAAATGGTCATGACGTCATGACTAGTTGGAAGCATATCCGGTCGTTGCTTTGATTTATACACCCTCGCCAAGGCCGCGGGCGGACCCCGCGAGTCGCGTTTGCAGGGCCGAATGGAGAGCGGTCAAAGTTAAAGTGCCCCAGCTGCTCAGCACTCGGCCCTCGGCATTTCTAATTCAACGGCGAGGCGTGAATTAGCGGATATCGATTTTCGGCCATTGGAAACTGTGGTAAAAAATCGAATACTGAGGTATACCAGATAATCGATCATT
Organism: Bemisia tabaci; assembly: GCF_918797505.1. NCBI lineage: Eukaryota > Metazoa > Arthropoda > Insecta > Hemiptera > Aleyrodidae > Bemisia > Bemisia tabaci. The sequence continues at coordinate 25,367,477 of NC_092801.1, read as the reverse complement.
TTCTATGGGTTTAAACGGCAGATCGATCGATTCATCGCAACGCACATTATCGACTGTGGCTCCTAATGTACCGCCAGCTTCATAAAAGCCATCAGCGACATCTGTAGGATGCGGAGTGTCGTTAGGATAAGTTACAGACACGATGCTGCATTGGGAATAAACCAGGTTTCCTTTTTTTTAATCAAAGAGAACGAGAAGAATGTGTTGAACATTTTATGTGCTGAACACATAAAATGTGCTGCCATCTCTGATGAGAAACAGCACACATTGACAATGTTTTGATTATTAAGAGTAATTTGATCTTATAGCTTGTTATCAATTGTTACCATCAATGAAATCTGTTACCTTGTTTGAAATTTAAATTATGGCCTCTGTGATGTCGATTTTGTGACCCTGACGATGAAGCGTTTGCTTCGAAAAGTTTCGGTTTAAGTTTGTCAATAAAACGTAAGTTTTTTAAAGGAATTTTACATTATTTCTAGCACTCGGCTACACTCCAAATTCCAATATATTCAGTGCTACTACCGTCAGACATTGCATTATGATGTTCGCTGATTTTGAACAATAAGAAGAAGAGGCTAAAGTCAAACTAGCAATAATAGCTGCCGCCCATGCGTGAACTGCATTTGGACGTATTTCTACCAAACAGACCTACGTGCAGGTGAGAAATTTGGGGTATGCTCGTGGAAGCTGCATAAGAAGCAATGTAAAAGTGGCTGTGGGCGTGATTCCTTTTGAGGAATTGGAAAAGCGGGATTTTACATTCTATCAAAGAGACCTATGTGGCAACTGAATGCGGAACTCATGAGCCGCGGGCATGGCAAGAGAGCGTTGTGGACAGGGCTCATGAGTTAAAGCGCCCCGACGACCATCTCCCCGTCGCGCTCCTCGTTGATCATTGCCGCTGACGTCACTGGCGCTTTATTATTTTAATTCACTCTTACGCAAAGAGAACTAACGAGCACACCCCAAATTTCTCACTTGCACATAGGTCTGTTTGGTAGAAATACGTCCATTTGATGGAAATGAAATTAAACCGATTGCAGTGTATTCAAAATTGCGAAATTTCTTTTTTATCCGAACGAAGTCTTGGAATCGAAGATATAGTTCGTTTGTCCGATGGAAAATTGTTTATTTTAGGAGATGGATTGTGTAAATGTGTCAGAAGCATGACAATAGTCTTGAGGTACGAGTGAATACATAGATAGGTAAAAGTGGTAACTATCTTGTTAAGCGTTGTAATTACTAAGACACTTTTCTTGATCATTCATTGAACCATGAAACGACATTGATTTGAGTTGATAGTAGCAATTTTATCCGCAATGAAACCACACGATTGAAGACGGTCGCTAAAACCGAAGTTGTTGAGTACAAAATCCAATTCCAGTCATTTTACGAGACTAAGAAGCTTGATCACCCGCTACTATCGCGCACCGACTCGGCAAACTTCAAGTTAAGAAAGCTTAAACGGTAATTGGCTGAGGAAATAAAATCATTAAGCTCTATGATATCGGTGTTGCCAATTTTGCGGCAAAGATTTTTAACTATACAGGGTGAATAAGCTCTTAGAGGGCAGCTTGACGTGAAAACCTAGGCAACAACTGTAGGCGGTAGAGTCAATAGCTGAATGTAGTGTCACGTGTTTTACCCAAAACCGTTTTTCCTCAAAGGTAAAAAGTTCAGAGTGAATATTGTGAGCTTTAAAAAGTTCACGGGTGAAATATGATGAAGCTATTATATGACAAGTTTCAGTGCTTTTTGTTTCGAGTTTCTGTAAAAAAAAATGTTCGCTTGTCTTTGGAATTTTTAAAGAATCTCGAGAACATTCTCTGCAGTACTTTCAATTTTCCTCGCTAAAAAGAAATGCCAATCCGCACAGTAAATGTAAGGCGATATTTAGATTTTTGTTATCGAAATCAGGGGGGGGGGGGGGGTCCAGGCAAGCATAACGTACTTTTTGGGTGGGTTTAGCACAGCGTTACGGATCGTTACAGGGGAGTGGGGGTGTCCAAAAATCGCAAATTTAGCGTTACGTAATTTAAGGATGGTACCTTGTGTGATGTGCATGATTCGGTTGTCGTATATACATATATCTTCTCTAGACAATAACACAGAAATCTGAAATTTTTGCAACAAATATTTTAAAATATTACACACTTTCTTTTTTTGAAGAAAATAAGATACTATCATTACGAGCATCTGAATCACCCTGTTAATTGCTGAGAACCTAAAATAATGCGAATATCCTCCATTAAAATAGCGAATTGGCAATGATGCAAGTTAATGGCCCGGAATTTTACGCCTCTGTCCCTGCGATATCGTCGATGATAGTAGCTTAGCTTCCTCGAGGCGCCCGACCTGAGCACGCGGCAACGTTTCGGGACCCTCGAAATTTATGCACAGAAAAAACTGCTTCTTACGTGGTTTGTTTATCTTTGGTGGGTTAATCTCAGGGAATTTACTCGGGTTGAGAGTGGGTTAAGAGTGTTCAGGCGACTGGGCACGCTAACGACACACAGTGGATCGAGCCAATAGGAGAGGTCGGGCAAAATTTGGAAACTTTAAAAGCTTATAACTTCGTTCATACGAAATTTTGAGATTTTAAAAATGGTTCCATAGGTTTCCTCGTGGGATTTTTCCTCTTAAAATACCCCTTAAAATGTAAAATTTGACGAACTAAACATCAAAATTTGCTGTTTTAGTAAAAAAAAAACATGTCCGACCTCTCTGATTGACTCGGTCCACTCCCTGGTAAAAATCGGCAGTAGAATCTGTGTTCCAAAATACCATAGACCTACAGCCAGCTGTAAGATTTCCAATAGCTTCTATAGCCGGCAACACAATTTCTTATCGCCTTTTATAGCCGATGGCGATTAAGCAACAGCCTGGCGATAAAATGTTTGCTAAACGTTACTTATTACCGATGCTAGGACTTGGTGAGTTGTTGGACTACCGCTCTCTTTTTGGGCCGCAGTATCTTGATTTATTTTGCGAGGAAAGCTCCGTACTTTTGAAGGATGCCTGTCATTCCGAATATGTTGGAGCGCCTTCAATTTCGTATGATACTGTGCAATACCTCTGGTGTGAAATAGTTGCTTCAAGCGCGGCGGGCGGGCAGCCAGCGCTGAACGCGCATTGGCGCCTACAAACCCAACAGGGATACTTCACGCATTGCGCAATGCGTGAAGTATCCCAGTTAGGTTTGTAGGCGCCAGTGCGCCGCTGCTCCGCTTTGTGTTGGGCTCTTATATTTAATCTCGCGGAGTCAGCGTTATTCAACTCATGACTTTGAAATGTTTGCACACTCTGTATGAATTATTCTCATTTTAATTGATGAAAAAAATATGTAGTGAAGGAAAATATAACGTGCGTTTTGTAAATATTAGGGTGATTCCGTACAAACTTTAGATTACAAAGCACAATAATTTCTACACAATTTCTTATAGCCTTTTATAGCCGATGGCGAAAAAGCAACAGCCAGGCGATAGAGTGTAAAGCCCGGCGATAGGAACTATAGCCCGGCTGTATAATTTTTTATCGCTTCGTGTAGCCCGGCCGTAGTATTTTTCCCACTTTCTACAGCCAGCTATATGATTTTCTATCGCCCTCTTCAGTCGGCTATAAGAACTTCTATGGCATTTTGAAACGCAGCTCCTATCGCCAATTTTTACCAGGGCTATGCGGCGCCGAAAAGCGGATCCTTGCTGTATGAAAAATAACATTTTTCTCGAATTTGGAATAATGCTCGCGAGGGATGGTAATCAAAAACTATAATTTTTAGTCATGTCCTTTTTGTGTTCAGGATGATATTTGTTTTCTTATTTTACAATGAATTTTTAGTGAATTTCAAAACCTTAGTGTACACTTAGTAAGTTGAAACAAAATCTTTAAAAAAATTAAACGATCTCGACAACTCATCCTCTATCTGACAAAAAATGTGTCTTCTTATCCCGAGTTAGTTCCAAATTAGTTCCGAGTTCCGGTTTTTAGTTACCTGAACTGAAGTATGGTCCGTAAGACCTAAAACTGTAAGACTCTAAAAGCTCCCCAATTTCAATTATCACGATTCAAAAAGTCAACTGCATTCTTGTCACAAAGAGGCCTTAAAATTTCGCATGCAGGAAGCGTATATCCCACCATAAATATGAGGGGGGAACAAAAAAACCAGAATTTTGCGGTAATTTGGCAACGGTGGATAATATCCGGATTCTACCGCAAGAGGGTGTAATTAGAGGCTATGAAGAGTCGCCAGGCCTTCAACGTCTTAGCACATTTTGTTTCATTTTATTTGCAAGGTTACTGCAAATTTCCATTTTGGGGGGTGAGAGGGGAGGCACCTTTCGTAGGAAGCAATGGGTCTGTTGCGAACTTCAGCTGGAGCCGAAAGAAGAGTTGTTCCTTACAGACAATGGCTGAAAAATCACTTTGAACGCATCGGGAAAGTTCGAAATACACTCCCAACTTCACGATTTGCAAATAATTATAAGGTGTTTTGTAAGCTGTCCATTCAAAAATGATACTACGGGACAGGCGAGCATTTTGTAAGAGGAGCCGTTCCAACCAACCCCTGCGTACCAAGACACTAAACAATGTTCAACATGGCCAAAACCAGCCCACCAAAACACACGTAACAAGACGGGATTTTATCAACTAGCGTGTTTCTATGTACCTTTTCCTCGTTTTGATAAGTACATGGTGCATGGTGCTTTCTTGCAATTTGCGCGCGGTCTTCAACTTCGAGATCTGGCCTAAAAATGTGTCTGAAACTGAAACCCCCGTTCAAAAATCCTTGTTGGCAACCTTGCGGCGTAAAAAAATAATATTTCTCTTTATAATAAAAAAAAACGGTAAAAGTTTTAGATTTCTAATTAAATCCTCCGTTTGGAGCTGGGAAAAACTCTAATCTAATCTAATCTGAAGATACACAGAAAAGATTTCGTTTTCTCTCCACGTCGATACCAATTTGCTCGCATAGTCCATGAGCACTAGACAGTCCCATCATCCTGATCCGTCCACTGATGAAGTTCTCTTTCGGCGTCCTTTTGTCCTTGCGAGGATTAGAAGGGGGAGAGAGAGGGAGATAGGATATACAGGGGGAGAGATAGAGAGAGAGAGGACGGCTCAAAGCCGGAAACTTTTCCTCACTTTTCGAGCAACCTCGAAGCGGACTGCAGTCTTTGCGGCGTCGCGTCGTCGCGTTATGGCCGGGCTATAAATTAGATGTCGATTAAAATTGCTTCTAATTAACAGGGATGTCGTTCTGGTCCAAGTCCGCTGGCACGCGGTTGGTAGATTGGTCAAAAATTCCTTACCGTATTGCAACAGTCAGCAAAACTGCCGTGCTAAGGAAGAGCGCCGTATGAACCTTCGGTAGTTGCCAAATTTCCCTTGAAAAAACACGTATTTTTGACGGCAATCATGCACATTTCTCTTTGAAATGTTTAGGTATTATAGATCAAATTGCGCATGAAAATGTCTGAAAATTTTGGACAAAAATAGCTATTAACAATTTTCCCAGTAAATTCGATTTTCATCCGAGGAAACTTGGCAACGTCTGAAGGCTCATACGGCGTTCTTCCTTTAGCATGGCAGAGTAGCGCGGAGTGAAATCTGAATCCGTCCGATCCTAGACGCCAGGGGCTCTACCTTTGAAAAGGATTTATGGGTTGGCACGCGACATAAAGACAGAAAAGTCCCGCGCTTAGTAGATACAGATAAGGCCTCCAGCAGATACATCTCCATTTTGAAGTGAAATATTGACGTTCGTTGCATTAAAATTCAATAAATTCCGCTATCACCGTCCGTTCCGCAGCATTTATTGAGCAGTATGCTGCGAAAGGCCTTTTATCGGGATGTCGAAGATTTTACAGGGAAAGGAAGCCCGGGATCTGTCGTAATATTTTGTAAATATTTTATTTGGACCAAATTCAGGGGCAAAAAAGGAACTCATATCGAGTGAATGGAAGAGAAAAGTCTCTAAAGTTCTATTCTTGTGAAAGAATGAAGGTTCACGGTGATACTCCAGGAACGCGTATCACATTTGCAGTTTTTCAAATTCTCTCATTTTAGCGATACACTGGTAACTCGACTTGATATGCCGTGGGATATAATATCCTGGCGTATGAAAGTGGTGCGAAAATACCCTTTTCTGTTCTTTTGCTTTAGTTTTTATTTATTAGAGAAATTCATCTTGCCACATTATTCATAATGGTACGCCACGAGAGGCTGCTAGCTCTGCTTCATGGACTAGAGTGACCGGAGCGCCTTCCATTTTTGCATATGCAACACGCGCGTCCATTGAGTACGTATAGTTGTATCAACTCGTCAGTAAGCAATGTCGCAAACTATGATACGCGTTCCTATGGTTTCACCACCAAGATGCGTTTTGACAATAAGTTTTTCACGCGCACTGAATATTCATTTGTCGATTTTGTAGTTTTCTAATAGAAGAAAATACATGATCGGTTGATTTTAATATTCCTTTGCAAGAATATGGGTTGGGATTATTCTGCTCAATTTCATTTGAATTTATTACGTTGATGCGCAAGGTCAAAGTTTTATGCTATTTGTAGTGGTTATATTATAGTAAAGAACGTTTCCTCTTCTAATTATGCCTCCAAAAAACTAGACTTCGTGCGATAAAAATTATAATAAAAAGGTGAAAAATTCTGTTTTCTGATTGGCCAAAGGAAAAAACTTTTAATTTACATGACAAAACCATAGCTTCTGACCAGTTAAAATTTTTGACTCACAAAGCCTCAGATATCAGAATCTTGTTACAGAATATAGGTTTCTCATTTGTAAAAAATCTTGACATGGCTTGAGATTCGGGATCAGCAAGGTCTTCCCTTTAAACAAACACAAGCAAACCCTTTCGATTTTGGCAAAATTTTCCAACTTTCAAAGGTGTTGCTTTTTTGTTTCTTTTTACATAAAATTTACATACTTTCATGGTTTCTCCTGACTGATACTACCGTAATAAACCCCTTCTTCCAATCTGGCAAGCTCGCCTCTAATATAGCTCCGCAGGACTTGATTCAAGTCGCCCAACTGCATTTCCAAAAAGACACACGCCCTTTGTGCTCCTGCAGTCTTTAATTTTATTTCGACCCTCCTCACCCCCCGGGGGGAGGGTAGTTTCCCCCTCACCCACAGCGAGACCTCCTTGTTGAGCTCATATATGATTATATCCCCACTCCTATCCCTCTTACCTTCTCTACTCCTCTTCAGTGCCAAAGAAGGCCGGCATAAGCAATGAATACTGTGGAAACAGATTGGAGCCTCATGTTGTCATGTTGGCTCTTGATTCACACAGAATACCCCAAATAAGATGCCATGCAAATAATCTGATGAGACTTAAAATCAGAAAAAATGTAAGTGCAGTAGGTAATTATATTCGATTATGTGGTCCAGTTATTTTCACTTTAACCAACATTCATATTTACATGTGATACACTGAAATCGGCGTTTTTGCCAAGGTCCGTTGGTACCTTTACCATCTCACGTTTTTTACCAATTATTGGTAATTTTACCAAGACAGACCGGTAAGCTTACCTAAATACCGGTATTTTTACTGTTTTTTTTAGGTAAGAATACCACTTTTATTGGTAATCAATGCCCGCTAACTTTGCCATTTTCTCTCGGTAATTCTACCACCGTCGATAAAAAATATTGGCGTTTTTACCAAGGTCCAGTAAAATTACTGAGAAAGTTCAATAATTTTACCGATGTTTCTCGGTAAAATTACCAATTCCATGAATGGTACTTTTACCAAGAAAAAACTGGGATCAAATATAACCCTGAATTCTTGGTAATTTCACCCTTTTCTTAGTGAATACACCGAGATTTTTCTTTTCAGTGTGATATACCCTTTCATCAAATTTTTGTTGTGTAATTGTATTTTTTTTTTTTTTTTTTTTTTTTTTTTTTTTTTTTTTTTTTTTGTAGAGAAAAAAACCAACAAAAACCAGTTCGAATGATGTATAGCAAGCAACTTCGCGTAACATCAGGAAACCTGATGCCGCGAGATTTTTTCCGTTCGAAACCTGTTGGGTTTCTTGTCAACCTGAACACCTCTCTCTCTGCTAAAATTCTATTGAATAAAATACAAACTAAATTTATTAAATAAAATCCTAAATAATTCGGGCATTTTTATATTTTACGCACCTCTTGAGAAAGGATTTCGCAACCGCCCCATTTGGCAAAAACGTACCCTGCCACGGATGCAAGGAGAAATAGGAAGAAGTACAGCTCGCTCATCACAGGGTCGTCCGGCGCTGGGCGGGACTGAAATTTTACTCCTGCAAGTGACAAAGCGACGTTCCGGCACAAAGTAGAACGAGTCAACGAAAAAATTTGGACATGATTCGGGAGAATGGAAACTTCTTTAATACGAAGCGTAGAAGTTTGAAAGTGGTTCGATCGGGTTTGTCATGAAATATCTCGTAAGTGGCACTCCTTAAGGTGATTCGATGGACGCCATATTTTTTGTCAGAACGGCATGCGATATATCGCATCAATTGGTTCTATTTTTTCAGCTACTCGTCATTTTTCTCCAATTTTAAGATCGCAATTCTGTTGTCAGGAGACTTAAGCACTCACTTACCAATTTTAACAAAGAAATTCAACGTAATAAAGGCGTGGTTTTTTTTTAGAGAGAAAATATCGCATTCGAGTGCAGTTTCGATATCAGTATCGAATGCGATGTTTTCTCCCTGAAAAAACCACGCCTTTATTACGTTGAATTTCTTTGTTAAAATTGGTAAGTGAGTGCTTTAGTCTCCTGAAAACAGAATTGCGATCTCAAAATTGGAGAAAAATGATGAATAGCTGAAAAAATGGAACCAATTGATGCGATATATCGCATGCCATTCAGACACGAAATATGGCGTCCATCGAATCACCTTAAAATTCATTATGTGGCAAAATAAAGATCAAAATTTGCGCAATTGGTTGAAAATGTCGTATCCGACCTTCTGCCAAAGCGTCGTTCCACAGTGCGACGTGCCGACTTTGAGCTCAAAGCATCCAAGGAAGATCATCAGAACCATCATTATCCTCTCTAAGCATAAAATTACCGGGGGAAATACCGGCGCCTGAGCTTAGGCACAAACGATGCCTGAGTGTCACTTGAGTCTCTCTATGGGTAGACTCAAGGTGAATCCTCAGGGGCACATGGCTAGTCATTTTACCGTGCAGGACAAGCCCTTAATGAAGCGCTCAGCCGATAAGGTTCAGTTACACCATCAAATTGAGCCATCAAACTGAAGCTCTGATTGGTGGAAAAAGACCTGAGGTGAGGATAAGACCAATGAGAGGCCCAATTTGATGGCTCAATTTGATCGTATAACTGGAACTATAGGGAGCGCTTTTTAATTTCAACCTGCTTCTAGAATTCTAGTATACTGGCGGCAACGCGTTCGAATGGCGCACCACCTCAAAACAAAATGACGGAGAGGGACCTAAAATACTTAGAATAGATAAATCTGTGAAGCCTTGATTTAATGTCTCTGGTGCCAAAGCACAAAGGACGATAATCGTCTCTCTATAATTATTTTTGTATAGCAGTAGCGTAATATTCTCAAAATTAATAGTTGAAATTTTGGTGAGCGAATTTTTAGCATTGCTCATCTTTTCGGGGGAACTTAAAAACGCGCCTACATAGAAAACACCTGAGTGCTTCTCTAATACGAACGTTTCCTCGTATTCAATTCTGCGAGGAGCCCATATATTTTATTAAGCGTGCCAGTAGGGCTCGCTTTTTGAAATCACTCGGATGTACCATAGTACAGCACACAGATCAACCAATGCTATTTAACGGGTCGTCCAAATACTTTTTTCCTCGCACCCGTTTCTTTGTCTTTGAACCATTACACTGTCAAGCCCTGATGGTCTTTTACCAAAAAATCTAATGAACTGCTAATTGGAAACCCTTGAGAACATTTTTCTGTCAAAACCGTATTATTCAATTTGACAGAAACCTCATAGGAGCTTTCTTACGCTCGGAGGACTCAACTCTAGAACCTTCTTTCCCGCCAAAACTCTATAGCCAATGAGCGTCTTGCACTGTAAGTGCAATCTGTGATGAGCCTCGCGACTCATTATACTATGTACTAACCATGGCCCCTGCCGAAATCCACTTAAACCACTACAGTTATCTCGCGATATAGCTTTGGGTGTCCGGTTTCGAGCAAGGCAATAAAAGACGGCGAGGCGATTAACCGATTAACCATTCACCGTGATGCCAGGATCCACCAAATTTTCTCAAAAATTGTTTTCCGTCTATTTAGCGAGTTTTTCCTTACTTTCCGTTGAAGTACAAATAAAAAGAGACCTCATTTGTACAAATCGGCCGAATAGGAGAGAAGTTACAGTTCGAAATCCAAAGAAATTAACTGAACGCGATTTCGATGCACGGCAGTTCGCCCAAATCACGGTCGTGCGCAAATGCCGCATATCAGCTTAAAATCAAGATAATTGGACGGAATCTTTAAAATTAATGTACATTCAACGTTCATGAATCAATATTTTCTCCCAAATTTAGCAAAAAGTACCAATTGATGCAAAAAGCAAAGACGTGAAAATAAGAGGTATTTAACCAACATTTCAGTTATTCGGCACGCTTTTCCAACATATTCATGTTGGATTTTTTCTTCTTGTTTTTTAATTAAATACATCAAAACTCTTCCCCTCGGAACTTATTAAAGGGGCTTGGAGGACTAAGCACATAAGTGCAGTTTTTGAAAAAATTGAGATATTAATGATTCCAGGTAAAACTAGTCGAAATGCATATTCTTTGAAAAATTCGGTCTCAAATTCTGACTTTTAAGCGTCAAAGTGTCAGTTTTAACTATATTTCTGCCATAAGGATGCATGTAATCTCAAAACTTCAAACACGTATTTCTTGAAATAGCAAAACCTATTTTTATGCGCCTTGTGCTCCCTGCCCTTCATTTAACGACGATGTTCATAAAGTGATACTTGCGGAGAAAACCATATTTTTCCCCTGGTATATATACAGAACGGAATTTAATGAAAAAAGGGAGAGTAAAAAGACTTGGACGAAACTACTTGCTGAGAGGTGCATTGAACCAGTGCATGATCCTAGTTAAAAATAAGTCTCCAGCAACGCCTAGCAAAGACCCACGTCAACACCACTCTTCATGACAATATATCACGCATAGCTCGGGAAGTGACAAAAGACTTCTCAAGAATAAAGGGTAGGACAGGGAAAAAATACTTATGAAAACAGCGTTGCCTTTCTGAGAGAAATACAAACATGCATAAAGAAAATTGTACACACTTCGAAGAAACAATGACAATTTCATGAAGTTCCATATATATTTAGCATCACTGCATGAGGAGCAGTTTCCTTAAATCGCGTTGTCTGGAGTTGTCTTTCAATCGGTGCTCACAGATTGCTTCATTTTATATCGGACTAGCGCGCTTGTGAAGTGAAATCATTGACCTTAGTTGGGAATTTGGGTTTGCTTCTGGTACGCAACTAAACGAACTCCGTGGCAAAGCAGTGAGTATCGCGAGACATTGAAGGCGTTTCAAGAGGTGATCCTGCTTTGGAAGTTTTCTCAAATAAAAACCTGCATTTTGCTGTTGCAAATTATTAAAATCCGACCAAACAGCAGTTGTACTGCCTGCATTGAGGCTTGTTCAAATATTTTGAAAGAAAATGAAGTAGCTTAGCTTCAGATGAGAAATGGGTACAAATCACGTTAAAGAAATCAAAAAGATCCGATAATTAGACCAAATTCAGAAATTATAGTAACTAGTAATCTTGGCTCAACCACAGAAGCACCTATCCAAATTAGAAAACTAATGACACAGATGTTGTTTCTGAAATGGATCAGAAATACTTCCCTATTTCAAAATGCAGTTCATACACTCTTAACCTAACAATCGTTCAAAAGAATTATTTTCGTTTCCGAGCTCGAATCCATCACAATAATTACAACACATTGGACCGCGTTGGGCAGAAAGGAACCAAGCCACATCTTTTATTGCAACATTTGATCGAGAAATTTAATTTTTTACGTGGAAGCGGTTGTACAGATTTTTGTGAAAATTTCAGTGAATTTTCTTCAAAGTACGAAGCAAAATCCTCAACATTTTCAGAAGAATCCGCACAAACGTTGTGTTGTAATAAATAAAATTGCCCGGTTAACTTTGGCAATAGCTGATGTGGCTTGGCTCATTTCTGCTTAATTCGGTCGAATTGTTGTTTTACCTTGTTTGCTGGTTGATTCAGTTGCTCGTCGTTCGAAAAATACAGTACAGAGGAGATATAATTTGATACAGATGAGTCACTCCAGTTTCACAAATCTGCTGTACATCGATCTTTCAGCGTCAAATACGTCCAATTTTGAGCGTTTGGTTGCGCGTACACCACGCTGCAGCACAGTAAAAGCACAAAAAAATAAAAAAAAATAAGGAGTTTGGAAATCATTAAATTTAACACGGAACCACCTTAAAATTTACAAAACGCGCGTTACATTTTCCTTTAATTCATATTATTTTTTCATCAATTTAAATGGGAATAATTTGATACAGATCTTGCAAACATCTCAAAATCATGAGTTGAAAAACGATGACTCCGCGAGTTTAAATATTATAGCCAAACAGAACGGAGCGGCGTGCTGTCAGCGCGAAACGCGCACTGCCGCACTGGCGCCTACAAACCTAGCAGGGATACTTCACGCATTGCGCAATGCGTGAAGTATCCCTGTTAGGTTTGTACCCGCCAATGCGGGTCCCGTGCTGGCCGTCCGCCTGTATGCCACGCTGCAGTGAGCCACGGCGCCTCAAGCAACTATTTCACAACATAGGTGTTGCACAGTATCATACGGAATTGAGGGCGTCCCAACTTATGAAGAATGATAGACATGCTTTAAGAATACGAAGCTTTCCTCGCAAAAAAATCAAGATACGACGGAGTGGTAATCCAAAAACTCACTAAGTACATAGCAGCCGTGTTTAATAACTTTTAGCATATTTCTTGAATTTCATTAGAGAAAAAAGTGACTCGATTTAGGCAGGAACATTCTTGAGTATGTCGTCAAGAAGAATTCATTTTGAATCAAGAATAAAATCCCGGACAGAGAGCGGGTTTCTGCTTGATGTAAGTGACTTTTCTTTTTATATAGGCATTTTTTCTTCTCTAAACAAGCATTATTTTCTTTATTGGTTCAAAAGGAAATCTTTTCTGTGGTGAATATCGACGGTGAAAGTCGGCAATCACATAACTCGGTTTGCGAAGTCGCAAACTTCCTGTCATACTTTATTTTTTAAACGGAAAACTACTCAACGGTAATTCTTTAAAACTTCCCTGATTTTTCTTCTACGTGCGAGGAAAATTCTGCAAAAATTTCAAGGAATCGTGTCCATTTGTTCTCCTTTAAAAAAATAACATAGTTGCGGAGATTTTCAGACACCGCAAACGAGTTATGTGATTGCCGACTTGCATCGTCGATATGGTTATACTAGGGGGCTACGCCCCCTGGCCGCTACGCGGCCCAACCCCCTGAAGGCGCTACGCGCCATCAATGGGCCGCTTCGCGGCCCTATTTTTACCCTCCTATCATGTTAGTTTTTATTTTTTCCCCTAAAAAAATACGATATGAGGTATACTTTAATTTTAAACTTTACTTTAAATTACTTTAAAATTAAAAGGACGCGTTTGGGAATGACTGCTTGATGAAATATTGCAATAAAACAATGAACCATGAAAGTCAGATAATAATTAAGTTTCCAGGAGTCGGGAATCGAACCCACACTGTGAGCGTAGCGGAGGCATTTGACGTCTTAGAAGAATCGGCCTCCGCTCGACGTGAAGTCTCAGGTGCGAATCTTGTGTAGATAAGTGTAGAGCTGATGCGCAGGCTACCCAGCTACTGCGCAACGTCCTCGGCCATTGCGCATCCTCCCGCGCATAGCGGTAGCAGTACCGGAGCATTCTGTAAACTCGCTCACTTTTATAACGTGATTTTAAAAAAACCGGGGCCCTTTTTCCAAAATCTGATTACAGCGGGCTCATCTAGGGCCTATTACCTGTCGATTTACGCAAGAATCATGGAAATCGGCCCGGTAGAACGCTCAAACGAACTATGACAAAAAGTATAAATTGACATTGTTTAAATGGGAGAATTCGCAACTTTACCACGTAATATAAAAAAACCTGGGCCATATTTTGAAAATCTGAAAAGAGTTGGCTTATCTAGAGACAATTGCCCGTCGATAGCCGCAAAAATCATGAAAATCGGCCCAGTAGAAGGCTGGAACTAAGCGTTACCAGTTTCGCAAAATTAGGAGGTCTTGGAGCTTATAGTATAGATATCTGTTTCAATCAAGTCACTTTTTCCTTTAATGCTTCTTTCGTCGTCACTCGGTTTAATTTGTGATGCCGTCAATCATGACACGTTTTGGTGCCCTCAGTATGATACTGAGCAACACCTCCGTAGCGAAATAGCGCCGCAGCATGCCGTCGCCGTCGTAGAGTTATCATAGACAGGAACAATTTACAAGCCTTTAGCTGAGGCAAATCAAAAGGTTTAGCAGCTTCAGGTATAACAAGATGCGGGATTTTCTTGGAAGACATTTAAGTTCTATTGCACTACAGACGTGTAGAGAATCTTAGTAAATTTTCCCTTGTGAAACTCAAAATGGCAGCCGTCGTTAGACACGCAATTTTTCTAAAAGAAATTAACATCTGAAAGTGCGCTTATTAATTCAACTTAACAGAACTTGGAAGGCAGGAAAGCAAAGATGGTAAAGAAATGATATGGCCAAAGACATAAAGACGGAGCGCTCGTATCTAAAAGCACGGGGAAAAATGAAGCTAGGTTCGGCGCTGCGCGCTTGTGTGAGTGTGTAAATGAGCGCGGGAATCCATGGCGGCAAACGGAAATTTGATTTGAACTTGTCCTCTTGATTTTTGCACATTTCTTCTTTGAAACGTATTTTAAATTCCTAAAACAAATATACTAAGAAAGTTCGGTCTGCGTCCTAATATAATACACCTACTTTTGCTCGGTAACAAGCAGTAATCTCAGATAAAGTTAGTTTTTCTTCTGCTCATGGTGGTTCTGCAGTTTCAAACAGGCCGTTACAGTTCTAGATCAACGTTACTCCCAAATGAAATTAATCGGTCGACGACGAACTGAAACTAACCTAAAGTTAAAAAAATATGAGTGTGTACCTGAATTTGGGCAAAAATCAACCTAAAATACTTTGTTTCCGCAATTTTATTTATTAGTTCCCGCCTTACATTTGAATTCAAACTTGTCCCGATTTCGCCGCCAATCCTCTAGCCAATAGTAGAGGTGATTGAAAAGAAGCTCTAGAAGCTTCATTTTTTGCTTTTAGTGCTCCGTCTTTATGTCTTTGGATATGGCACGTCATGAAGTCACTTGTATTTGGATAACTACAATACGTGACGGAGGCCACTTTAAATTTCGCGTCGGGTCGTGAAACCTCATCTTTGTCAAAGTCTTTCTTTGCTGTCGTATACTTTGAGAAGTGGAAACTTAAAAATACGCACATTCCTTACACAGATTATGAGGTTAGGAGTAAGTATATGTATCAGACTTTTCGTATGTTGTCATCGTGATGTTTGAACGGTTTTCCAATACTTTCTTTTGGTCCAGCAAAAGCTTATAACAGTCCATTTACCGGAATTGTTTTCGAAATGATAAATAAAACTGTTTTGCTTCATCCGTTTGCTTAAAACCATGGATTTTTCCCCATTACCCTAATACTTTCAGCCATCAATACATTAGGAGCTCAACCGAGTAAACACTGCTGCAGCGTTCTTTATTCTGAGTGTAACCGTGCTTGCAGCATCTGAACAGGATAAAAATTAAAGCATCTTATACAACACTGCCGTGCTAAGAAAAAACGCCGTATGAATCTTCGTCATTTTCCAAATTTTCAGTGATTTAGTAAGAATTTTCAGGAGACTCCGTGAATAATTTCAGTTCAGTTTTTCAGAGAATTTTATATGTAATTTGATCTAAATTATCTGAAAATTTCATTACAAAATACTCATAACTCTCCTCAAAAATAAACACTCCACAAGACGAAATTTGGCAACTTTCGAATGTTTATAAGGTGTTTTTTTCTTAACACGACAGATGAGCTCTTTCCACGGTAACCTGAAAATCCAATGAGTCTATGCTGTGGATAATTATGAGACATGATGCGGTGGGGGTGAAGAGAAGGATATAAAGAAACAGCTGCTCACCGTCTTAACGGGCTTTACCTGCACGAGCTTACACTTGTCAATCAATCAATCAATCAATCACTGAATCAATGAGAAAATCCAACCGCGGACTCCGCATGCGGGTGAAAAAGGTGTGCCAAATTAGGAAAAAATCAATTGCAAAGGCAGGGTATGTATGGATCGCATTTAGCCCCCCCCCCCCCCAAAAAAAAAAAAAAAAAAAAAAAAAAAAAAAAAAAAACTAGCGCAATGTATGTCAATTTCCACCAAAAATTGTTAATTTTAAAAGAAAATAACTGTCCAAATTTTACTGCGGTACATATATTCCGTATTTTTAAAAGAAAATGTAGAGTTGCGCAATTTTGAGAGCACTGTATTTGCGCTGGTTCTTTTTTGCTTAATGCGATTCACAGTGTTGAAAATGTAAGATCATAAGTTTGACTGATCTTCCTCAACGCTTGTGCAACTTGATGCACTGAAAAAATAAACTCCGGCCGGGGGAGCGCAATTACTGGCTATATAGACATACCGCTGATAATTTCAGCTAATGCTGAGTTTTTAATGCGCGTTAGCGGAAAAAAAATTCCAATATACCGTCCGTTCCGGGCTCAAAGGCCGAAAATTCCATATGTCGGACACTTTTTTTAACTACAAAATTGTTAAATCAGCAGTATCCTTTTTTACGTGAAGTTTAATATATGTAATAAAAATTAAGAACCTGAAGGAAAGTTAAGGAAGTTTAATATATGTAATAAAAAGTAAAAACCTGAAGAAAACATCATTATTTTAACCCATAGGAGCCCTCAGGTATAGTCTGGTAGTTTAACAATGCGGCATTACCCGTATGCGGTATTACCCGTGATTACGATATTCAAGGCCGGGCTTTGAATTCGACCGAAAAGCGGGATATTTGACCTGGGTTCTCATCCGACAACGCGGGCATTCGATCATAAAAATGACCCCGGCGGAACTTGATTAAGTGCATTCGATTAATTTTTACAATCCATTATGAGAGCGTGATCGATGGCGCTGCAAAAAGAGCCCTGCGGAAAGTTTTGAGTCCCCGCACAAAAGGAGGGATTAAAAGTGGCGACAATGGGGGTCAATCAGTCCCTTCGGCCCGCTCCCGTACCGTCTCGGTGCTCCCATTGTGCATGATGAAAAACGTCGTATAAACATTCGGACGTTGCCTAATTTCCCCTGATATTACATTTATTTTCAGACAAGTTATGAATATTTGGACCTTGCTGAATAGAAAAGAACCAAGCCACATCAGCTACTGTCAATTAGAATTGGGCAATTTTATTTTATACATTTAAGTGGTTGTGCAGATTTTCCTGCAAATCTCGGTGAATTTTCTGCACAGTACAACGCAAATTCCTTAAAAATTTCAATAGAATCTGCACAAGCGTTCTCTTGTAAAAATTTGGCAATTGCTAATGTGCTTTATTGTTAGTTCCTTTCTGTTTAATGCGGTCCATTTTTCCTTGAAATGTTTCGGTACTATACATTAACGTTGAATACGATTCTCTAAAAAATTGATGAATAAATATTCACCAGTTACCCTGAAAATTCATATTTTATCAAATGAAATTCGGCTACGTCTAAAAGCTCATACTACGCTCTTTCTAAGCAAGACAGTTTCGTGAACCGTTTTCTGTGAGAAAAAATATTCCATCAGCAGTCCAGGCAGCATCTGGCTCAGTGACGACTCTTTATGCAGCTTTCCAGAACACACCACATCTTTCCATACGTCTATAATTCCGTTCAGCAGAAATACTTCCAATTTAATATTCAACTCAAACAAGTTCACCCTGCGAAAACAGTTCTCCCCATTTCCCGGAACTAGTTCCTAATTCAGGAACTTTTGAGATTTTCCTGTATTTACCCCCGGAACTTTCCAAATTTCCGAAATATTCCGGATCTTTTGCATTTCCCGGAACTTTCTCGGAACTTTTGAAAAAATCTAAAAGGAATCCCCGAACTTTTGACGGTCATGGACTTGAAGAAATTGAAGCAAAAGTTCTGAATCCCGGAACTTTTGACGGACGTGGCATGGGAGCACTGTGCGAAAATTAAGTTACAGTATTTCTACACTCTCTGAAAATTAGAAAACAGACATTGCACCCATTTGACCCTTCTCGCTGCGATTAACACTCGGTGCTCTCTAACAAAAGGGAACTGATTATTTTTCATTCAACTCTGCGGAATACAACCTTATCGTTCCTTCTGTTGGTGCAACTGAAACCAAGGATCATGAGGGATAATTCCTTTCAGGTATCGGTATATTCGCACGGCGAAGAGGGGGGTGAGAGGTCGGGGGGGTTATGATTTATTAAGGGCAGCGATAGCGCTGCGGTGGTTGAAACACCATTTACCATGAGTAAACTGCTGGCTTTTTATCAGTAATGTGCGGTACCTCCCCTGTCATCCCGCGGCGAAGGGAGGGGGTGAGATTGAAAAGACGGTTGTTAGAACATAAAACACCCCCAGTTTCCGTAAGCTAGATAGATCGTTGACAGTGTGGTACCGTCACGCAGTGGTGGTTTCGAAAGTTGGCAATACTGTTTTCCTCCATTTCAATCCATTAAAAATATCGATTTCAGGTGAGGCAAACTGCCTTACCAAGAATCGATTGTTTTACATATACCTATTTCAATGGAAGGAAGACAGTGTTGCCAACCTTCAAGCATTGCTGTTTCCGTCATGCCGCTGGATTGTTTATAAAACATTCCCAGACTAACTTATGCGAGGCGGTGTGAGACAATGGAGAATCTGCAGGTGTTGCAAATTTCGTGAATTTCATCTTTAAAATGATACTACTGGAAAGCAGAGCATGAAGATATCGACGGTTTCTAAATTGGACAATTAATGGAGAAAATATGACCAACAAACCTAATCTGCTAAAATCCATGTGTTTAAATAGGAAATGTCGTCAGACGACGTCATAAGGCGGAACATTTTCTCACCTTAAAATCTATTTTTCTCCAATTTCCCATGTCAGAAAAAAATTACCAAAAATACTGCGAACTCAGCTCATTAGGCACTCTCAGTTGAAGCAATAAAATTGTGTGCGCAAATTCTCCATTTGTCTAATTGTTTTATTTTCTTCTTCTTTTTGACCTTAAACATCACTTTCGGTATGTTTTTTTTCGGCGTCTAAAACGAGAGTAAATTTATGACGTTGGTAATTGGAGAAGCGTAATGAGTGGGGATAATGTGCGTATTTCCGATTTCCCAGTTCTTTTTATGCGAGTTTTTATAGACATATTTTGACACAATATGCGTCTCTGAAACTAGCTTTTAGTTAAGGGGTTCTCAACATTCAGTTTTAGTGATTTCTCATCCCTCCTCAGCAAAATGATCTAATGTCAGTCGCAGAGAAATTTTTTTAACGTAATGTACGTATAAAATATAATTTTTATGATTATTAATGATAGGATAGTATGATAAGACGCATGATTCATAAATATGATTTTGAAGACACCAAGTAGTAATTATTGGATCACTCCTCCAATCAAAATAGATTTTCGTCCATTTTTATTTTCGATGTAGTGGCTTACATTGGATGTCTATATTAAGCTTTTAGTCATATTCTGCATATATATGTACACAAGTACATTTTACAATAAAATATAAGTGTTAAAACATTCGGCATTATTAGTTATATCGATGTGTTTATTTAGCCAGAGCTATTTCCTATGGCTGATTTTCCAACGGTTGTTTAAGTTTGAAAATTTTTCTTTGATAAATGTCCTACTGTGACAGAGTGTGAATTTTCAGTATGACTGCAGGAAAGCCGAGGTAACTTTTACAGTATTTGAGATCCTTTTGCAACCTCGCACATAGTGCATAAATAGAAAATTCGTGCGGGAAAATTTAATTGCACCATTCATTAAGCTTAGTTTATGGTATTATAATGCTTTTCTCCGGTTTAGAAAAACAGAAAAATGCATTTGAAAAGAGAAAATGCGTATTTTCATGACATTATAAAACACATTTTCTAAACTAACCGTGGTCCAATGTTTAGATTTTAAATGCATTTACATTGATTTACCTTCATCCATTTCATCAATTACAATTGGTACAATTATTAAAATTTTCATAAATTTGGTATCATTTATTCAATAATTTTTATCTTTAGGTTAAATTAATCGACTTTCAGTCAGATACGTATAATTGGGCGCTTCTGGGTACCAGATGCGCCCTTTCCAACCGTTCGACTCCCCCGATGTAACATGTACTATACTACATGCCCTTTTGCCTTATGGGTAATGACGCCATTCTGGTACACCCGGGAAAATTGGATTTTTTTCTGCATCTGGTATTCGTAAAAGTTTTCGTGAAATGTTTTGCTTTTAAGCATAACAATCTCGCACGGACGTAATACCTGGTTAAAGTATTTTTAGGGCCTCCTTATGCTTTAAATACTTATATCCGAGGCAGTACTTTCAGATCGATTTGAAAAAATCACGAACAGTCACGTGATCTCTTCATTTTAGTGACGTATTACTGTGCTACTTTGTGATTGGTTCATTTTCTTGGCGCAGCATCGACACGTCAGCTGTTTGCGGCATTGAGCGGAAGGTTTATGGTTATGTCATGGACCAAGAGAATGAATAAGGACCCCCAACTCCATTAGCGGAGACATTAGCGCTGCCTATATTTTCATCCATGGCCGATGTCACCGCCGGCCGGCCGGTCCCTCTCTTCCCCGCGACCCGCGCCTCCCCCCCCCCCCCCCCCTATGCTGAACTCCTCTTCACGCGGCCCCGCTCCCCCGCGACCTGCGCGCCCTACCTCGCGGCGTCGCGACGCCGCTGTCCGCTAGATCGCGTTGACGCACCAGCTTTAGAGGTTCCGCCGCTGTTTCCCGTCGTCTGATTTACAGTGCATCCTTTATGTTTCTATTCACCACCTACTAAAATTCGTCACAAAGTTCTAGTAGAAAGTTTCAGATCTTCGCGGTCGATCTGTAGTATTGAAGGGTTTGCGCAAGATAGATTTACACAGGTATGGAAAAGTTGAAAATTTCCCAAGACTACGTGACGTAGGTTAAGGGCCCGTTTTTTTAATTAAATTACAATCAAATTAACATTCAAACGTTTGTGCGTTTAAACGTTAAAATTGATATCGCATTATCAAAATTGTGCAAAAAATCCCACAAAATTTTGACAAACGATAAACCGAACATAATAAATCAAAATAATCAAAACATTCAAAATGGCTGACGTTAAGGGGCCGCTGGAGAGCCAATCAGAGGCCAGTTGTTAAGTTCTGTCCATACCTGTGTAAATCTACCTTGGGTTTTGCGGTTAAAGAATCCCACTTTAAATTCCATCTTCGTCAGTCTTCGGGTACATAAGTTGGTAGAAATATGCTTTGTCAAAGAAGCGCCCTCCAACGCTTGGGCGTTGGAACTGCTTGTTTTTCAATTCATTGATTAAAAGGTGAATTGAATTTTGTGGGTTTGAGGATGAATTCCCTATCTAAATGACGTAATTGATGAATTTACTCATGCTGAGAGCCCCTGTGGTAAAACTTTTTACGGAAAAAAGGATCGCAAAAATATACGTTGAAATACGTCAAGAAGAAGGAAATCATTACTTTACTTAATGTGAACAGATTCAGGTCCGCAAAACCTTGGAATCCGTTCAGCGTGCGGATGAACTCGAGTTTGTTAAGTCCAATATGAGAGTACGCGTGGTTTTCGTGTTAATAGTGCACTTTCATTTTCTCTTAAGTTGTGTGTCTCTTATAAGATTCCATGCATTAAACAAAAGGTAAACATATGTGTTTTTGAATAAACTGAAAACAAATTTTATACTTTATATAATTACTGCGTAATTTTAAAGCAAGACGACGTATGTTTCAATGCAGAAAAATCCCGGTCAATATTTTTTTCCTCTCAAAACTAAAGTGTCGCACTTATAAAATTGTAAACTGATTTGAAAGCGCCCTCTACTCCAATTTCTTTCACGTATTTTTGTAAAGATAAAAAGCTCCCCATTAAAATAATAATATAGCTTTTTCTCGTAAAATGACGGTTCTGCTTAGGAAAATGATTGTTTTGTCGGAAAACGATTAAGCAAGTCTAATATAATTGAGTGAAAAAATGAATGTTTTTTTGTCGAGCAAATAAAACGTGTCAGTCACAATAAAAAGTTTCTATCGCGATAGGGACATTTTTTGGAAAAAAACTTAAATTTTTTAAAGTTTTGTAATGAATCGATTTGTTTTACGAAGAGACAGCTTGTTCATTTCAATTTTAAATAATTCTGTGTTTTATTCAAAATTGTATGATGAGGTTTTTATTTTTGTAGCTACAAATAATAAAAATATCGACAAAAGTAGATTGAAAAATAAAAATACGAGCCGATCGACGTTATTCGATCGACATAATTCGATCAATTCACGGGTTTCTCGATCGACTCACGGGTTTTTTGATCGATTTACGGATATTTTCTATCGATTCTCAAGTTTTCAGTATATTCATGGGTTTTTCGATACATTCACGGATATTTTCGATGAACTCGCGGCTTTGTCGATCAATGGAGATGTTGCATGTGTGAGGAATTTGCGATTTGACTATTGATTCTCATGTAAAAGTTCATGAGAAACACGATACCACCGGTTTTCCCTGAAATCAACTCCTAAGATCATAGAAAGCTCTCAAAGTTGAGGCAAAATGGAGGGGATATCCCACACTATCCTGAGAGTCCACCTCTACATCAAGAAAAACTTTCCATGCAAAGATAGGGTGCAAATACATTGACAGGGCTGCCACTTTATTTGGGAAATCTAAAACTAAAAAATGGCAACCCTGCTATTGTATTTTCTCCCTATCTTTGTATGGAGAGTTTGTCTTGATGTAGACGTGGACTCTCAGGATAGCGTGGGATATCCCCTCCATTTTGTCTCAACTTTGAGAGCTTTTTTTGAGCTTGAGAGTTGATTTCAGGGAAAACCAGTGGCACTATCGTATTTCTCGCGATCTTTTACATAAAAATCGATGGTGAAATCGCAAATTCCTCACACATGCAACATCTCCATTCACGATTGTCGATAGAATCACGTCAATCGGTTTCAGTGATTATTTGTCGATCGAATTGGTGTCGATCAGATCACGTCGATTGATTCTCGTTTATAGTTTTCAATCGATTTATGTCGATCGAATCCATACCCTTCGCTAGAATTCACCTTCCAGACATTGATCAAAGTTTATTAAATTATGATCGCAGGTGGAGGACTATTCCCTTTTGCGAGCATCGATCCGCTCGATAGCCGCCAATGACCTATGCGCTGAGCTTGACCTCTCGCAATATAATGTCTTCGCCACAGGGACGAGGAAGAGGCCATGCTTCTGGTTCTCGCGGTTGAGAAAGAAGTTGATGAAGTTACCAAAGGGCGAGGCAAATTGCAAGGCAGCCATGAAGTACTTCAACAAGCTCCCGAGTGAAGAATGGGTCGGGAGGATGAGAATCGAGGATGCCCGATGCATGCCTGCAATGGAAGGAGGCCTCAAATGTCATTTTTTCGTAGCGAAATCTTATTTCGGCGGACCAGGCTGGGATCCCCGGGCTTGGTACCCCATAAGCACCGACACCCTGAAGTGATCGAACTAATTTTGCTAAAATACTGATTTCACTTGGCGGATCCGGACAATCGACCAGGGCGTAGAGGGGGCATAGAGGGGGCGTAGAGGGGGCGTAGAACGGGGCGTAGAACGGGGCGTAGAACGGGGCGTAGAACGGGGCGTAGAGCGGGGCGTAGAACGGGGCGTAGAACGGGGCTTAGAGGGGGGAGGGGTTTGAGATTCTTTCCCCGGAAAATTTATGAAATTTTTTTAGCATCTTATTCCCGGTTTGAGTCAACATCGCATCGTCATGAATAAATACCTCGAGTTAGGTTAGATAGAGGAGGGCGAAGAGGGGGCGTATAAGGGGCATAGAAGGGGGGAGTAGAGGGGGGCGTATAGGGGGCGTAGAGGGGGTGTAGAGAGGGCGTAGAGGGGGCGTAGAGGGGGGCGTAGAAGGGGGCTTAGAGGGGGGTTCTGGGATGCTTTCCCCGAAAAATTTATGAAATTTTTTTAGCATCTTATTCACGGTTTGAGTCAACATCGGCATGAATAAATACCTTGTATGAGCTGTGTTTCCTTCTTCTTTCCTCCGTCTCTTCCTTCTTTCTTTCATCCCTATTTCCCTCTGATTTTTTCGGGCGTAGGGGGGGGGGGGGGGGCTTGCATCTTCCGTGTGTATTATATTTTTTAATCCACCTTGGGTGATTAAAAATTAATTTTTTGTTAGAATCTTTATTATTTTTGTAATTTTTTCATTTTTTTTTCTATATTAATCCTTTTTCTGTTTTATTTTTAGTTTAATTGTGTTTTTATAGCTATCAGCTTTTATAGGTGGAATAAATTTTTTTAAATCCTATATATTTAATTATTTGATCAATTTTAATATTTTTTACTTTATTTTTAGATCAATCAGTAATTCGGCAAATCTGAGTGAAAACTCCCGGAAGTTTGTTTTACACTAAATAGTGGATTCCAATGCGGAGTCTTCAAATCTCTGCGGGGTGATTGGAGAAATCCATGGATAAAACGATAGACAAAGAAGACATAAGCAGAATGGAGCGGCCCGATTGGTTGAAATAGTTGGTTCCTACAGACCAAGGGGGAAAATTATGGACTAACTATAGGGTCTTTCGTGGGTTGCCGGTTGCCGTGCGTTAGTTAGTCTATTATGTAACTCTTTGTCCATTGCAACTACCCGCTTCCACCAATAGGATCCCTCCATATCCCACTTGTCTTCTTTGTCTACAGCTTTGTCTACCAATTTCAACAATCAGCCCCATGGCTGTTCCTTTCCCTCAGGTAATCTTCATATCGCATAAGTGGTCCTGCATTTATTTGATTTTAAAAATAAAGTTTGGACCAATATCGATCAAATACCAGAGCAATTTTTCTGAAATCTATCAACGCCGATGAGCGAAAAGGTTGGAGGAGCCGAAGTCGAGATCCCTGGCCGCGGGGACGGGAACGAATCTTAGAAATATTCGTCCCCGTTGACCAAGTTCGTAATCACCTCATTGCACGGGACACATCCCTCAGGGGCAATACAAGGGCCCCATCCACCGCTTCCAACGTTGCCGAAATCACCCCTGTTATTTAACGTTGAGATGCAGATCGGTAATACCTCCCAATTCCTCCGTAATGGTAGAAGTTACTGAATTCAGGTCCGCTTTTTTTGACTATTGATATCACTGGTCAAAATGGGTCACTTAAAACTTTTGTCGACGCGAGCAGAGTTGTTTTCTCTCGAGAAAAGTTGCTCAAAATTCAAGCTGAACAAACAGAAAGTAGGGTCGCCCCCCCTGGCCCCCTGGCCGCTATGCGGCCTAACCCCCGGAGCGCTGGGCGCCTCCAAAGGCCGCTTCGCCGCCAGCGAAATCGTCGAAATCACCCGTTGGTGGTTGGTTAATGAGCAAAACATTTTAATTGAATAACAGAACGATGTTTCAAAGGAAAAATTTCCCGCCGAACAACATTCGTGATGAATTTTTCCGTACTCTGAATTTTGATTCATTTTTTGGAAGTCGACCTTGACAGAGCCATATATATAGCTTGTCCATGACTAAACAAATGCCGCTGAAAGTACCTAAAGACCCACTCTATTAAAACTCAGACGTTTGAAGTCTCCATCCTCACTCATGCCCATCGACCGTCTTAAGGTGATTCGATGGACGCCATATTTTGTGTCAGAACGGCATGCGATATATCGCATCAATTGGTTCCATATTTTCAGCTACTCGTCATTTTTCTCCTATTTTGAGATCGCAATTCTGCTGTCAGGAGACTAAAGCACTCACTTACCAATTTTAACAAAGAAATTCAACGTAATAAAGGCGTGGTTTTTTCAGAGAGAAAACATCGCATTCGATACTGATATCGAAACCAGTGGCGTGGGCGTGAATTGCGATACATCGATTGTTATGCCATTTAAACCTATGAAAAAAGATCGATTATCAGGGTGTTCGCAGCGAACACCTTAGTAATCGATTCTTTACCATAGCTTCAAATGGCGAGATATCGATAATCGATTATTCACGCCACGCCACTGATCGAAACTGCACTCGAATGCGATATTTTCTCTCTGAAAAAACCACGCCTTTATTACGTTGAATTTCTTTGTTAAAATTGGTAAGTGAGTGCTTTAGACTCCTGACAACAGAAGTGCGATCTCAAAATAGGAGAAAAATCACGAGTAGCTGAAAATATGGAACCAATTGATGCGATATATCGCATGCCGTTCTGACACAAAATATGGCGTCCATCGAATCACCTTAATCTCCCTTCCTAACCCCGTCTATCGAGCGTCTTAAAAATGATTTTATTAGAATAGAGAGAATATGTCCAGAATTGTCGCATTTTTAGTTTGCGCATCGTATTCTATGTGTCATTTTTCTTAAGAAAATGTATTCGCAAGTCAAAATTCGTTCATGGTTCAGTGCCCAGTCTGCACAACACTACCCCGAAAATGAGAGCGTATATACAAACCGATACTACCAAACCAGATTTTTTTTTTTTTTTTTTTTTTTTTTTTTTAAATCTTCAAAAATTTCCTTGATTTGACTTGTGAAGTAAAACGTTTTAATTATCCTTCACAATGTCAATTTACAGGTAGCAAAATAAGAAAAATCTTCAGCGTCTTAAAATCTTAGTAGAACCATTAGTTATATATTTGATTATTCCATGCTAAAAACAAATTTGTAGAGACTAAAGCAGTTTAGAAATGTGTATGTAAATTGGTTCAATTGTTAATTTAAAAAAAAAAAAAAAAAAAAAAAAACCGGTAATTAACGGCGTTAAGTACTTCTAAGGAGTAATTTCACAGCACAGTAGCTAACGAAATACCATTAAAATGAGGTACATTCATGTTATTCGACGCATGCCAATGCGCATCGATGAGCATTGTGATGGGGTCCGTTCTGAGGCAGATTTTTTCCGACTTTCATCATTGAAAAGGGCTCACAAAAGCAAAAACCCTTATACGTCAAAATCAACGTTGTCCCTCGGTAAAAAAAATTATATCAAATAACACGAGTTTTCGCCATAAAAAGTGAGAATATGCAACGGCGACGGGTCTATTCTCCCCTTAACAAAAGGTCTCAACTTGTAAACGAATCAAGTTTGGATTGTTAATTATTAAAGTTGCAGTGGGAGTTGGTTCCGCTGGAGGGTTGGTCACGAAGCGATCGGCGCACAATGGGTCTCGTAAGCATCACATGCAAAAAATGAGAGTCGGCGAGAACATTTGTATGAGGGGTCGTTCAAGTATAACGTAACGTACTTTCTCAGATTTTTTATCCTCGCCCCCTTTTAACACAACCCTACACCTCCCCTTTTGAATAACGTAACTTCGACCTGACCCCTCCCCCCACAATTTTCAAAAAATGATGAGAACTCTGAGAGAACAGCTTGAAATTAAATGGGGGGGGGGGGGGGGTTGAGATATTATCGCTAAAATACGGCCGAAAAGATTCAGTGGCGTGGCGTGTTTTGCGATATATCGATTGATCTGCTATTGAAACGTGTAGCAAAGGATCGATTATCAGGGTGTTCGCAACGAACACCTTAATAATCGATTCTTTACCATAGCCTCAAATGGGGAAATATCGATCTATATCGAAACACGCCACGCCACTGAAAAGATTCATTCGGAAAGGGCGGGATTTTCAATTTTTTGCAATTTTTTTTTCAAAGTTCCCCCGGCTCGGATTTGTTACGTAACACTAAGCTTAACCCCCCCCCCCCCCTTTAACACACCGTAACGCTGGCTCAAACTCACTTTCTCCACCCCTGAGTGCGTTATGTTATACTTGAACGGCCCTGAGGGTAAAAAAGCTGCACATCAGGATCCATACGTGAGAAATGATCGTGTGGTTGTGAGCAGAGGTAAAGCCAATGTTTTTTATTTAGAAGGAGGTTCAATGGTCGATATACATACATCGTATGACCAGAAAAGGCCTATACTGCACTTCTAAAAATTACAACAAAATTATCTTTCCGAGGAGAAGAAGTTCTTTCCTGGTGAAAATGCAATTCGCAATTGGAAATATCGGACCAGTGAGATTTGGTTACGCTCAATTGTCTGGAAAACGACAAATTCACCCTTGTTTGGACGCATTTCTAACAAACGGAACCATGTGCATTAAGACATGAGCCCTGAGGCCCATACGAATATATGCCTAACAGGGCTCACGTCATAATGCACATAGTTCCGTTTGACAGAAATAGGTCCATTTCTCATAAAAATGGATTGCGTTTTGCAAAAAGGAACCACTAGCATTGCAATGTTGCTAAGATTGTGCAACTTCTTTTGTCTTGGAGGAAAAATCCGATTATCCCTTAATAGTTTCTATTTTACTCGCTAAAAACTGTAAATTTAAGACAAAAATTACCATCTAAATTTCATAGTTTTTCACAATTTCCGCAGTTTTATTGCAAAGGATGAAGTTGCACAATCTTAGCATTATTGCAATGCTAGTGGTTCCTTTTTGCATAATGCAATCGAATTGGCTCTCTTTTGCTAAACGAGTCCGAATCCGTCCACTGAGCGGAGCTCGAAGACAAGCGCAAGCGGTGACGAAAAAATCTCTCTCGGTCCGCGAAAGTTTTCTTCCCCTGCAATTTCCCCCGCCGTTTCTCCGCAACTCGCAATAACGTTCCGTTCGTGTCCAAACGATAAAACTTGGAGATTTCGATGATTTATTCGCGAGAGAGTCCGCCGGCTTCCCGGCTCCGAGAGTCGAGAGGGAGGTCTCGGAACGCACTCGAAATCGGGATGCAAGGAGATGAATATGCAAATATGCTGAGTGCATAATTACGCTGACAAAGATTCGCCGACGAAAGAAATGGAGGCGGTTCCGAATCCAGTTTTCGGCTTCCGTTTCCGCTCGGGACCCCACGAAGTTGCCGGGATGAGACTGTTGCACATTTGAAAAACCCTCATCTGAGTACCATTTCGATGAAATTGCAGGGAAATCTTCTTCAGCACATAAAAATTGCTTCTTCCCCTTTTCTCAGAGCATAAATTTAGACTTTCTTCGTATTTGGATTGCATTTTGCAAAAAGGAACCACTAGCATTGCAATGATGCTAAGATTGTGCAACTTCATCCTTTGTAATAAAATTGCGGAAATCGTGAAAAACTAAGAAATTTAGATGGTAATCTTTGTCTTAACTTCACAGTTTTTAGCGAGTAAAATAGAATCTATTAATGGATAATCAGGTCTTTCCTCCAAGACAAAAGAAGTTGCACAATCTTAGCAATATTGCAATGCTAGTGGTTCCTTTTTGCAAAATGCAATCCATTTTATGCTGATAATCTCTTGGACTTCTCCCATTTAATCACTTTAATCTCTTATTCCAAAACGACAATGACTCGAGTTTTTTACGATGTGCATTTTTTTGCGTAAAAACACTCCTTTTCTGACTGTTGCGCAATTTTGATTGTCTCCAAGCAAAAACTTTGCACATTTGAAAAACCCCCATCTGAGTGCCATTTCGATGAAATTGCAGGAAAATCTTCTTCAGCACATCAAAAATTCCTTTTCGCCTTTTCTCAGAGCATAAATTTAGACTTTCTTCGTATTTCATGCTGATAATCTCTTGGACTTCTCCCTTTCAATAACTTTAATCTCTCAGTTCAAAAACGACCATGACTCGAGTTTTTTACGATGTTCATTCTTTTGCGTAGAAACACCCCTTTTCTGCATTGGCGGATCCAGAAAATTGGCAACATCGTTCTCCATATAAATCTATGGAAATGTATCGATTCGTGGAAGGGACAGGTGCTCCGACAAGAATCGATTATTTAACGTAGGTTTAAATGGAGAGAATCCGGTGTAGTACACACAAAATATCGAAATACACACGAATCGAAATAATTGATTTGTCGATGGTCGATAGACAAATTAAGGAAAACATGTATTTGTTTTATGAAAATGCATAGCTAGAGCGTGTATTTCACGTGAATAATGGCAACGTTGGAGATGTCGCGCGCAGGGAGTCAGCGTCACGGTCGGTGACGAGTGCGCCCGAAACTGCGGGGACACAATCGGAGCCCGGCCAAGATACAGGGCGGCGTCTGAGGGCTCGAAAAACTTAATTTCAGGCGCTCCCGCATTTTAATGAAATCATTTCGAGTGACTACAATTCGTGGCTTCCGCCGGCGGCGCCTTTGTTTTCAAGGGAATTTTCGCGCTTGTTTTCGTTTTTGAACACGCCCTGCGGGTGGAGTATAACAGTGGGCGTCAGTCCCATTACTCGGAGGTTTTAAATTGGAATTACTATTTATTTTTTCGTCTTTGAGGCCAAGTCTAGGTCTTCTCCTTCTCCCTTTGACTAGGGAATATCGTAGTCGGTAGTCAAAGCTGCGGTCATTGAATCTGCGGGCCGATTATTGAAATTGATTGACAAAGCAATGGACAAAGAAGACATGGGGAGTATGGAGCTATCCTAAAGGTTAACAGAGAACAACTTAAAACGGGACTAAGGCCGCAAATAATAAAAAGAAATACATAAAATGAAATAAGAAACCCGGGACGTTTCGCAGGGATCACACCTGCATTTTCAACCGGCAAAACAAGAAAAATTAAAAGGAAGGGCACTATGAGCCTCACCGTTGTTATTAAGAGACTCATTCGGGCTGATTAAGTTGTTTTTTCTATCCTATTGGTTAAAAAAGGTGGTTCCTATAGACTAAGGGAGAAAATGATGGACTAACTATCGGGTCCCTCGTGGGTTGCGGTTATTCAGTCTTTACGTACCTTCTTTTTCCATTGCAACCATCCGTTTCCACCAATAGGATCCCTCTAAATATTTTTTGTCTTCTTTGTCTATGGCTTTGTCTATCAATTTCAATAATCAGCCCGCTGGAACAACTTACGAGCTTGGAACGGATGATACGTCCGAATAGCCCGCGCGGTTCGCCTTCCAGATCCGGATTCTTTTCAAACCAATCAGTGAATTTTAGTGGTAATCGACGATAAGGAAGAAAGGAAATAATAACAGATATATCACAGGAAAATAGAAATATCGAATGAAGAATAGGAATGAGGAAAATGAAGATTCCTATCAGAAAGTAATAAGACTTGAAAGGATGTCAACGCTCCAATCGGAAAAATGTATAATATTATCTTTGATGAAGTATTCTCCTACTGAGAACCAGAACCATGGCTTATAAATTGGGAAAATCGTATGAACTAGTTCATGCCCAGATCCAGGCTGGGCATCATTCAAAATTCGACAATTTTTCTATGTACAGGGTTGCCACAGAATGAAGAAAATGAAATTCCCTGACATTTCACTGATTTCCCTTTCACATTTTGGTGGAATTCTCTGACAATTGAAGATTTGCCAGATGGTTAAAAAGACATAGATTCAAATAGTTTTCACGCAAAATATATTGCTTGGAACGTCAAACCTAGTCTAGAAAGCAATTAAAGGTTGCTTGACAACTTTTCCCTCTTATTTTCGACATTTTCGTCATTTTTCCTCGACAATTCCAGGTTTTCCCTGGCTTTTTAAAATTCCCTGATATTTACCGATTTTCCGTGTACCTTGCTAAATTTGGCAATAGCTGATGTGGCTTGGTTTCTTTCTACTAAACGCGATCCAAATGTATGATCAAAATTTCTTCATGGTGCCAAAATCGAAATTAAGATCATTAATCTTACTAAAAACTTATGACCAAGATATCAAAGATAGCTGATCACCAATCATTTAGTTAAAAATCCAAGAAAGGGAGGAAATCCAGAAATCCTGCAAACCTGCATCCTGGTGTTGTGGGTCTGACCCATCGAGAATAAAATTTCCTGAGAAATTATGATGAAATTATGTAATAGTATTCCTGATAAAATTAATTTTACTAACGGAGAATTTGCAACATGCGAGGGCTCATACGGCGTTCTTCCTTACAGCACGGCGTGTTTCGAAGGGAGTCTGAACTCGGGAGGCCCGCGGCATTGTTGACGAGGCTCGACGCTGGAGATGCTGTTGAGGCAGGTCAAGACGCGTCGCGATGAAACGAGGGGGTCTCCGAGGGGGGAGGGGTGTTGGGGGGGGGGGCGAGAAATTGAAAGACAAAACCGAGGGTGAGAAGCCGCTGCGACGGGGGACGGGCAGGAGTACACGGGGGCGCGCATCAATTTCGCCCTCGTCACCCGGACGAGGGGTCGGGGGGTAGGGGTCGTCGATTTTTTAACCCCTCACGTTCGGGATGTTGCCGGCTTCGAAATTGGTTTCGATTAAGCGAGTAAACAATGGTTTATCGAGCTCTTGACTTTTCTTGTCCTCTGATACTCTCCGGACGGAGACGATATGATTTTAAGACACCGCACTAACAGTCTAAGCAGTGGCGTTACCTTTCGGGCAAAGTATCAAGAGGGCCATGCGACGTTTCATAATTTTCGCCGCTGTTTTATTTCTTTACTGAGAAATTTTTGGTTGAGTCTGCACGAAAATTTCACTGAGTTTTATCGACAGCTCAAAGAAAATTCAGATGCGCGACCGCACCAAATAAAAACGCCTCCAAATCCTCTTGATACTGTGCAACACACTGAAGTTAAAATATTTGTATCACAAGATTGAACCGAACTCCAAAATAATCACATAAGCAAGAAACACAGCCAGGACGTTTTGAACGAATTCGTCATCTTCCGGCCAAATGATCACAAGCGCCATGCGACGTTTCATAATTTTCGCCGCTGTTTTATTTCTTTACTGAGAAATTTTTGGTTGAGTCTGCACGAAAATTTCACTGAGTTTTATCGACAGCTCAAAGAAAATTCAGATGCGCGACCGCACCAAATAAAAACGCCTCCAAATCCTCTTGATACTGTGCAACACACTGAAGTTAAAATATTTGTATCACAAGATTGAACCGAACTCCAAAATAATCACATAAGCAAGAAAACACAGCCAGGACGTTTTGAACGAATTCGTCATCTTCCGGCCAAATGATCACAAGCGCCATGCGACGTTTCATAATTTTCGCCGCTGTTTTATTTCTTTACTGAGAAATTTTTGGTTGAATCTGTACGAAAATTTCACTGAATTTTATCGGCAGCTCAAAGAAAATTCAGATTTACTGTCAAATTTTCTCTTAAAAATATTTACATCTGAAGACAGTAATGCATATTTTCACTAGACATTTTCAGATTCTTTGGATCAAATTACGAACAAAATGATTTACATACTCGGAAAAAATATGTATAAAAATATCTCTGAAAATTTGTCATTTCTAGAAGGAGATTTGGCAACGCCTGAAGGCTCATATGGCGTTCTTCCTTAGCTCGGCAGAATGTGAGTTCGGTTATTACGCTGAACCGTGCGCCTGCTGTAGGCTTACGAAAACGCCTTCAATATTTCGTGTATGCAGCACGGACATCCGTCAAGCTCGAATAGTTGCATCAAGGCGTTGAAAGAATTGATATATTCACGGAGATACACGCGTTCTCCAAATGGACCACGATGTTTGCGAAATTAGGCATTAGATGATGTGTGCTCCTTTATGTAAATGTCATGTGGAACCCGATTATTATAACTAGAACTATTGAAAGTAACCCCAAACCAAGAAGACTTAAAAATGTTAATATTTTTTCACGCATCAATTCAAACTCATAACTTAACGCCATATTTCATCTCACAAAATAGATTTTTGACTTATTTTATTCTTTCATATCATTCAGGGTTTCAAGTGCAAGTTCTCTGATGAAAACTGGAGGCTTTTCTCTCATTTTTCTTTAGACGCTCTTGAGAAAAATACTATTATTTCCGGAAGAATGAAGAGAGCTAATCAATCTGTTTATCTTTTGTAGAATGGAGCACTAGAAAAGGCACGATTTAAAGCATTGAAACTTCACTTGAAAGCTAAGAGGTTGTCGATGTTTTAACCGTTGGTGAAAGCCGGGTTCTTGGAGCTTGGACGTTGCCAAGTTTGAAACTGTATTCGATGGAAAGCATAGTCACTTAAACCAGAATTTTAAAAATTTAATCCTTGGATATTTTGCTAGTTTTCCCAGACTTCTCTTGATTTTTGAGGGCAAGTTTTCCGACAGAAATTAAAGGTTTCCGCTTGTTCTTCCTTTGATTATCACGGTAAAAACTAAATTTTTTCTTATGTTGATACTGAAAAAAGTATTGTCAATTATTATACAATGAGTATTTTTGATGTTATGACGAAATGAACTACTGGCTGAAACAACAGAACCTTTGGAAGCATTCACCACAAGTATGGTAAGTTTGACCAGGAATCTGCTTGATTATGTATGTACATATATACAAGATAAAAGATACAGTGTAAGGCGCCCGAACTTCACTCCAAAGTTTCTTATTACACTTCATGTAGGATTTTTATTTGTGCCACAGCATTGAACGTCCTCTAATTGAACTTAAATTTTGAGATGAATAAAGGGAGGCGAAATTTTGATCTATCTTTTGACTTCTTCACTTCAGGAAAAAAGGTCATGTAGTAATGGAGGAGAAATGGTACAAGTGAAGTTTACAAAATACGATGTCATTTATTGTTTTTCCACTGAGGGTACGCACTGTATTAAAGGCTTAGACTAAAGGTAACTGTACCAGGTAATGTGTCATCGAATGTTTTTAAGGTTGAATAGAATTTTTGTCAAGATTCGATTGGAAATTGAACTTTTCTTCACTTAGCTAAGCAAACACACTGTATTTGCTCTCAGTCAAAAATATTTCCATTTAAATTAGAAGAATTTTCTGTTCTAAGATCTCCTGCAAAAACGTCGAATTGATTTAAAAATAAATTAAGAGATGTTTGGTGGAATTTAAGAGGAATTTTCATTGTCTTATTTGGAGTTCTATTAGGAATAATTATTGGGTTTTCTCTCGGAAAATATTCAATGGAAAATAATTCTAATCCAAATTTTTAAGAAACCCACGCAACCACAACTGCATTGAAACTTCTCATCATCGTACAATTTCATATTTCCAACGCATGAAATCCCGAAAGAACAGAGTTTTACGATTTTTTCTCCTATAAAAATTCAATTATTAAAAGGGTTTGCTCATAAAAATTTCAAGTTTATGAGTGCACTCGGCTATAAATAAAATGAATACAAAGTCACACAGTCGTGAAGACGACACCGCAAAAAAGTTTTGTACTTTTAATTCCGGATGCTTTGATTACATTACAAGGGGTCGCGCAAGTAAACTCAATTCCATGTATCGATTTTTGCATTTTTTTCAGTGACGAAGTATGAATGATCGCGACTATCGATATTTCCCCCATTTTGAGCTATGGTAAAGAATCGGTTATTAAGGTGTTCGTTACGAACACCCTGTTTATCGATACTTTTCTATTGGTTTAAATGGCAGATCAATCGATAGATCGCAAAGCACGCCGCGCCACTGTTTTTTTGTTTTTTTTTTTTCGTGATTTATTTTTATTTTTCATCCGTATCTTGGGTTTGGATTTCAAAGTTTGATTTTATTGACTTTAACTCGATCCTATAAAAGCAACCTCGGGGTACAGGGTAAACTTCAGCCGATGCTTGTTTTCGCATGATTAAAAATAGTTTACAGTCTTGATTAGAAAAGTTTATCCGCATAATGAAGGGCGACCATAAATAATTCAGCCACGTATCGTTATGCCATGCTCGCCCGGATGTACATTAATTACTACTCCTCGCGCCCCTTCCTTTCAGTCGCGTGGCGTACTTTGCGATATATCGATTGATCTGCCATTTGAAGCTATGAAGAAGGATCGATAAACAAGGTGGCTTGGCGTGCTTTCCGATGTATCGATTGATGTGTCACTTAAACCTATGAAAAAAGATCGAATAAAAAGGTAATTTAATGTTTTACAAGAGAACGATTGTGGGGGCTCCTTAGAAATTGTTCAGGAAGCTGCCTCATACTACAGAAAATTCACTGTTTGCGCAAAAATCCGCACAACCGTTTTCATGTAAAAAATTAAACTACCCAATTAATTTAGGCAATAGTTGATGTGGCTTAGTTCCTTTCTGCTTAACGCGGTCCATAAATGTCTAGAACACAGTAAAAGGACACACAGTCCGAGGAAAATTTGATAAACTTTTATGGATACTAATATTATTTGACTACTTTTTTCAATAAGAAATCACAATTCCCATCTCATCCATCAAAGCTCTTAACAAGTGATACCTGTTGTTGCTAAAATGAACCACTAACATTGGTTTGACCTCGAAATTTAGGGCAATAACCGGGAAAGGGTGAAATTTCTAAGGCCTTGTCTCCACGGGACGTTTTCATGGGATTTGTCCCAAGTTCGAATCGCAGGAATGAAACTTCTGGGATTTTTCCCAGTTACCGTCTCCACGGGACGGGGCTCATACGGTCCTGCGACTATAGTTTGCGCGGGAAGATAAATTAGATAAAGTCGAGTATTTAACCGGGATTAAAATAATGATTGCACTCAATTGACAATTAGACACATTATTTTAACTAAACAAACATGAACAATGGAGTATTCAACAAAATATCGCACAATTTGTTTACACTTCTTCTTCCTCTCTCAGTGGGCCCTAGGAGTAGAAGGACAATACTTGGTACTGGGAAAAATATTGATTAACTCAATATTTTTCCCAACTTCGTAGGTGGGATTTTTCCCTGGGACAAATCTCGTGAAAAGGCCCGTGGAGACAAGGCCTGAAAACGCGCGCTTTCAGGTTAGCAGACTATGAAATTGGCAATTTAACCAGAATTCGTCTCTCTGCACGAAGTCCCGGAAACGGACAATAATTTGCACGTTCCGTTCTGTTTCGACAGTTCAGAGACCCGAAGCATTTAAATATATTCTCTCATCTCACTCGGTGGTAGGTATACTATGCCATAGCGGTAAACCCTAAAAAAAAAAAAAAAAAAAAAAAAAAAAAAAAAAAAAAAAAAATTTAAATACGAGCAGCATTTGATGGGATAGCATCGTAAACAATGCGCATAAAAAAGAGAAAACGACTAATGAACGTTAAAAAATTGAAGGTTATTGGAAATGCACGCTGAGTTTCCTCTGCAGCTTTCCTCACTCCGATCCTTCCTCCCCTCACCCGCCCACCACCCTAACACCCCCACCAACCCCCATCCCACCACACTCTTCCCCCTTCACCCTCTACCATCTCTCTCTGTAC
Organism: Bemisia tabaci; assembly: GCF_918797505.1. Taxonomy (NCBI): domain Eukaryota; kingdom Metazoa; phylum Arthropoda; class Insecta; order Hemiptera; family Aleyrodidae; genus Bemisia; species Bemisia tabaci. Next base: position 25,330,046 of record NC_092801.1, on the reverse strand, counting down.
GCACTCTTCATCTGAGGGAAGGTAAATAAACAGGAAACAAATAAAATCATGCCGACTGCACACGGAAAAATAGGAAGGAAGAAGAGAGCACTCGAAAAGGAAAAAAAAACACATTGATTCCGATACTCCTGAAAGACGGCCACAACGGGATTCGCGTCACGGCGCGGGGATACAACTATTCGTACTCGGTGGATGTCCACTTTGCATACACACAAAATTGAAGGCGTTTTAGCTTGTCACGCTACGACGCGACTACACAAGGACGCGCAATCGCGCATATTTTAAAACACTAGATGATTCTTCATACCTTTTGCTAGTGTTTTAAAGTATGCCAATTTCAAGGGAAAATATTCATAACTTTCCTCAACATTTTATAAACATTTTATCGAGGAAAAGTTGGCAACTCTCGAATGTTCATACAGCGTTCTTCCTTGGCACGGCTTACTGGAAAAAAAAAACACATTGGAGCTAGAGTCCAGACTCTTGAAAACATTGACAAGAAAAAATACTCCTGATTCAGTCAGATTTTTGCTTAAATCAAAAGGAAATCCGCTCAATTAAGAGGATTGGTTCTTGATTTAAGAAAAAATCCGATTGAATCAAGAGTATTTTTTCTTGTCGATGTTTTTAAGAGTCCGGACTCTAGATCCAATGTGTTTTTTTACGAGGTCAGAGCTATACGAGTAGTAGACTGATTTAGTGGCTACGTATTTCTATATATATCGAACTCTTGGTTCAAACTAAAACTAACTAACATAATCTCATGTACGAATCCTTCATGAGTTAATTGCGTTAATTGATTAAAAGTGAGTCATTGACTGGTCATAACTCGCAATAAGGGCTCATTAAACACGATAAATTACGATTGGAACGGGACGAAGTTGAGCAGAAAAGAACAAAGCCACATCAGCTATTGTTGAATTCAATTGGACGATTTAATTTTTTACATGAAAACGGTTGTGCAAATTTGTGTGCAAATTTCAGTGAATTTTCTATATAGTACGCAGCAAATTCTTCAGAATTTTCAACGGAATCCGCACAACTGTTGTCTAGTAAAAAATTAAATTGCCCTGTTAGATTTGGCAATACCTGCGATTTGGATTGGTTCATTTCTGATGAACGCAGTCCAATTTTATGCGACTTTGTCCGATTTTGTTAAACTTATTCCAATCGGCCCTGACATTTCAATATTTTGAGGAAAAGCTCCTCAGAAATTCACTTGTAAAAAATTAAATTGCCCAGTTTTATGTGACAATATCTGATGTGGCTTGGTTCCCTTCTATTAAATGCGTTCCAATTAGCACTTTATCACCATGGTCGCACTTTACCACCATGACGCAAAGGGCCCGAATCAGAAACAAGGTCATGTGTTTGTTTACAATTGAATCATGGCGCAAAGTAGCCACTGAGTCAGTCTATAGTCGCAATACACCAGAGCACGAGAGAAAGGAGTCCTAAATTATATGGTTTAAATTAGCATGGTTCTGAGCGTCGCCGAGAGCTTCGACGTAAATTTAACCTGCGTTTAATGTATACCATGAATATCATGCTGCATGCATAAAATGCCTAGCGATGCACAGTGGATCGAGTCAACTAGAGAGGTCGGACATGAAATTTTTTACTAAAACTGCAAATTTTGATGCTTATTTTGTCATATTTTAAACTTTAATGGGTGCATTTAGAAGAAAATTTTACGAGAAAATCAATAAGACCACTTTTGGAACCTAAAAGTTTTGTATAAACGGAGTTATGAGCGTTTAAAGTTTCCAAATTTAGTCCGACCTCTCCTACTGACTCGATCCACCGTGCGACGCTTCACGGTTTCGTGTGTATACTACTTGTTGAGTAGTTGCGCTGAGAGCTGTCGGGTTCCGAACCCGTCATTCAGCTTGGCTCTGTCCTATCATTCTGCCGAGCTGAGGAAAAACGCCGTAAGAGCCATCAGAAGTTGCCAAATTTCCTCTATTAAATTACGAATTTTCAGGGTTCTTTTTGAATATTTTTCCTCTAATTTTTCTGAGAGTTTGATTCGCAAATGGATCTAAATTACCTGAAAATTTCAAAAGAAAATATTCATAACCCTCCTTAAAAATGAATATTTAATTGGAGGACATTTTTCAACTCTCGAATGTTTATACGGCGTTTTTCCTTAGCACGACAGTATCATTGTGGTTTTTTAGTGTTACGTTCTGGGGAGTTTGAGATGAAATTGGTACTATTGAAAATGAAAAATTGAAAGGACTACTGGTCGAAGTGTAAATTTAATAAGTATGCGTGCTACATGCTTCTTTCATTTCTATGTCTCGTAAAACACGATTTGAGCATTGAAATCTTTAAAAGTGACTCCGTACCAGATATTAACGTTTTCTAAAGATTACATTTAGTACCCCAGAGTCAAAAGGTATCTAACTCCATTTTAGTCGTCCTTAGATATTAGGGAAAAACTGTGCGCCGGCCCCATTAACATCAATGTAAATCGCAATTTTTGAAATTCCGATTCCGAATTTCATGATGACCGGCCAAGATAGAGCTACCAAATTTCACAGACACGGAACTGTTATTGGAGATTTCCAAAACAATACCAACTCAATTTTTCAAAAAAATGTGAGGTATGTACCTTTTGACTCTGGGGTACCGAATTAAATGTTCAAATAAAATTGAAAAAGCAATGAACGGCTGGATTGTTGGCTGATAATCTGAGAAGAAAAACTCTCAAGTGAAGATATGTAACCCAAATAACCGAAAGAATATGTAAGGAATACATTGCATGCGAGCTTTGTACGCAGTTAAGTGATCAATCTTAGATTTTATCCCAGCCTTCGTCGGAGACAATTTTTTGAACTGTTTCAGGATCCATCCATTCTAAATTATTGTCATGGGAACGGAGTTCCCCATGATATTAGAATCGTTCCGTTGCTTTCGCTATGGGATTCCCTATACCTCTGCGACCTTGAGCGTTTCGCCCAGTCTCCGATTTTTGGTTGATTTTCCGATGTATCAAAACCGTTGTATTTTTTAGCCAATCATGTCTCTACGTCAAGTTGTGTTGATTGCTAAAATTCGCTTTCAGCGAGTTTTTTTCCACCTCGAGATGTCGTGTCTGACTGATAAATCTGCGCAGAACCACGAAGTTCCGTTTTTAGGCAAATTCTTTTTTTTGGAGGTTCTGATTGGTTATTTTTCGCCATCAGTTTTCTGTTCGTTGGTGCAAAAGATCGCCTACCTCGGTGTTCTTAAGAAGCCGCCATTATCCCACCTCAAATTTGAAAAATAGAAGTAAAGAAATAATAACCATCGTACAAGGTGGAAAATTGTTCTGGAGGACTCGTTACGGATAAAGAAGTCAAAATCAGAGCTCGATTGATTGATTTAATTCATGGATACGCAAATATTGCCTTAGCTCAACTGCCGCGATCGGAATGCGTGCTGGCATGAACCTCGAGACGCATTAAAACAGTGCGAACCATGGCTCCTACAGCAATACAGCAATGCGCTTCATATCATCCCAAAAGCAGTCAAGGTCTCTTGTGATAAGTCCCGCCCATTGCCCGAGTCTTTTGTATGCTATTTTTACTCTCACCCTCGTGGATCCATTATAGCCTAGTTGACTAAACCGCCTCGTAGTTTTGATTCGGTGCGGGCACCCGGCGATCGGGAGTTCGATACCCGACGATGGGAACTACTTTTTAATGGTTGTATTGAATGTTTTAGACTAATCATCAAAAAATAATTAATAGTAGATGATAAATGTACGAACATTTTCTCGTGAGTTAATATGTTAAACAAAAATACTCGAATATACCTTCTTCATATAATCAGCCACATGTTCCCCCAAATTAATGACGTTATTTTCTTTTTTCAATAAAGTTAATTTGCATTCAACGTTCGTAAGTTAAGCAAAAAGTACCTATTGATACAAATAGAAAGACATGAAAATAGTATGTCTAACATTTCAGTTGTTTTTTTTTATTATTTATTTTTTGTTTTTTTGTTTTTTCAATAAAACAAATTGACTGGGACTAGAATCATCGTACCTCTGAAGACAAAAGCTAAGTTTTTTGATACAGAAATACTAATATATTCATCCTTTATATAATCAGGGAGATGTTGACCCAAATATTGATGTATATTTTCTCTGTTCGCCCAAATTCATGATGGTATTTTCTTTTTTCAATAAAATTAATTTACATTCCACGTTCTTAAAGCAATATTTTCTCCAAAATTCAGCAAAAAATAACAATTTATACCTACGCAAAAAGTAAATAAATAAATAAAGCAATGACATGAAAGTAGTATAGGTAGTACACATCTAACATTTCGGTTACATCTATTTGAATGAAAAAAATGGCAACTTAGGAAGCACATAGGTCACTTATCGACGGTGAAACTACCAAACCACGTATCTCGGTTTGCGACGTCGCAGACTTCCCGTCATACTTTATTTTTTAAATGAAAAGCTACTTAACGTCCAGTCTTGAAAATGTCCGTGATTTTTCCTCTTCGTGCGGAGAAAATTCTGTGAAAATTTCAAGGAATGATATTGATTTGGTCTACTTCAAAAAAATAAAATGTGAGCGGAGATTTTTAAACACCGCAAACGAGACACGTGGTTTGGTAGTTTCACCGTCGTTATGATGCGTATTCGGGCATATGCGTAGAGTAAAAATATCATACTTTACGCCGAAAAAACGAAACTGAAAGTTAAATGCGTTAACTTCCAAAAACCATACATAATCCAACGAAAATAAATAATTGGTAAATAACAGCTTTCTTGTATGCAAAGAAAAAAAATTAAAAATGTTAAAAAAGAGATGTCGACACAAAATTACATAGCCCCTTCAATTCTGAAGATACTACAAACGAACTGTACCTTAATATTTTCATATTCCAGAAGCAAAAGTTCCCATGACGAATATTGCTATCGCTAGCGATTGCAAAAACCAACTTGTTTATAATATACATCTGGGAAAGCCACTTGTAAAACAAATATATTAAATAAATTAAAAAACGAAATCCACTTTTTTAGTTAGAAGAAAGAAAAAGTCTACGGCTTGTAGAAAGCGGTTGGTAAAACTTGACACTAATTTTCATGGAGAAAATGTCTAATTTCTGTCACTGAATGCGTTGCTGTTCGCTAACCCATAGGCAAGGATGTTTAATTAACAAAAACGTTTTTATTCTCTTAGTGTTTCTGGTGACTCACGCTGAAAAGATTTAAATTAAGTCAAAGAAAAAAACCAAGTCGACCATGGACTTCTATTCAAATATCTCAAGAGTTAATTGAATTCAGAGAAAGGGACCAGGTATGCGTTAATTTACGATGACTCTTGTTAAAAGCTGCGCCAATAAAGAAATTAATTAGCACACTTCCGAAAAAGAAGAGAAATAATGAAAAAATATTTTCTCGTCATTTTTTCAGCCGACTTTAAATGTATTCTTAATCTCTCTGCATGCATCTGACCGAACACTTTGTTTCTTTAAAAAACCGTTCAAGTGGTAAAAGCTATCTGAAAAGAGACCCTGTGAGGTCTCAACTGTGTTCCCGGGTGTTTCGTGTGCGAGATCCGTACCCTTTGCCGTTTTCCATGCTGCTATTGGCTGCTTCGTCATTATGTGACGTCAGGCGTAAGGATATTTATTGGACGTATTTATGCTAAAAGGAACTATATGCGTAGGGTTTGTGTGAGACATAGTTCTTTTTGGCATAAATACTTTCATTTTAAGATAGGGAAGCGTTTTCCAATAAGCTTTTGGTCCGTCCGCAGTCCTTGGGATCACTGGATCTCAGTATCAAATCCGTTAGCATGTAACTTTAAATCGAAAAATTACACATTTTTGCATACGTTTATTTTCTCTTCTCTTTTGAAAATGTTTTAAATTTAATTTCTCCTCCATATTTTTTTTCTAAGGGGCTATGCGCCCTGGCCGCTACGCAGCCCAACCCCCAGAGGGCGCTTCGCCCTCTCTTAGGACCGCTTCGACAAAAGAACGATCAAAAAATGAAAATATTCTCATACCCGACTCTCATTCGTCCAATCTCCCTTTGCCGGGAGCGATTGGACCAATAAGAATCAAATTAGAAAACCGTCATTCATTTCAAACTTCAGAACAGTACTGAAACGAAACAAAACGAAATGAACGGAACGGAGCGTTTCTTTACTTTTGGATAGTCTGTAGAAAAGGAGCATATACCTTCGATTCACTTACCTTACCCTACTAACAGACCAAGATTCACAATTTCCCGCTTAGTTCAATTTTCCGGAACATTTGAAATTTCCGCCAATTAAAAATGGCGGGAATTTCAAATGTTGCCCCTTTTCTACCTTAATAATAGATTCTTCACCATAGATGCAAGTCAGTTTCGCCTCGTCACTGTTGAATTCGGTCCAATTTCGCAATTGTAGTGTGGTGCTCTTTATACCACCCTACGACGGAGACAAAATTATGACACTACTACCACTATTACTAGTACTACTGACATGCTACTCTTAGCGCTTCCCTGCGCTCTGCGACACCCTACTGCCACTGAAAGCAATCCTGCTTCAGCGCTGGAGCTCCTCTGGGAAATCACATCTCTTCATTTCCTGCCTCATTCTATCAATCCACGAGTTGGCACTGTTGGATATTATGACACTACCTAGCAATAATAATCAAAAAGAAAAACACTAAAAGTTATCTCACTTTATATCAGTACCAACGGCTAGATAAAGCGAGCTATCTTCCAATCAGAGAGGCGACAAATGACCTTAGCAAGCGCGTAAACCAACAAAACGCCTCGTTTTGGCGCTGGATGCGGAGAATCGACACAACCGCACTCATTTCGCTCCATTTCACACCCCCCCCCCCCTCCTCCCCCGCGCGCCTTCCCGCAGGAATCGAACACATTAATCGGTTGAACGACCGGAACATATCTGCATACCCATTCCGCCGCGCTAAGGAAGAACGCCGTATGAACATTCGAGAGTTGCCAAATTTCCCTTGATAAAACGTTTATTTTTTTAGGAAAGTTATGAACATTTTCCGTTGAGATTTTCAGGAACTTTAGGTGAAGTTGTGAACTAAATTATCTGGAAAATTGGGAGGAAAATATTTATAAGTTTACAAGGAAATTCGTGTTTTATCAAAGGAAATTTGGCAACGCTTGAAGGTTCATACGGCGTTTCCGCTTAGCATGGGCAGCATTGAGCTCTTAATTACTCGCTGATACATGCCCTCTTTGAACGATGAGCTCGCCCGCTTGGATTTTATTCCAGCCCGTTAATAAAGAACGGCATAACTCCAATAGAATCCCTATGTACACACGTGGTTTTTGGGTATTCACTCCGCCCCTCGCACTCAGCTCGCGGAAAGTAGATTATGTTGATTTACATTAAAAGCTTAGAGCCGGGCATTTGATCTGGTTCCGATCGCGCACTGCTTGGTCAAGCTCTCGAAACTCTATTTTTCCTCGAATTGGAGGTGTGAGGCCGTGGCAAGCTTTTGCTGGAGCTCGAAGTACAATACACCTCTACACAAGGTATGAATTAAACCACTACGCTACCGTGCTAAGGATGAACGCCGTATGAACATTCGAGAGTTGCCAGATTTCCCTCGATTAAACGTTTATTATTTTTGGGTAAGTTATGAACATTTGTCGTTGAAACTGTCAGGGACTTTAGGTGAAGTTGTAAACAAAATTATCTTGAAAATTGGGAGGAACGTATTCATAAGTTTCCCAAGAAATTCGTGTTTATCAAAGGAAATTTGGCAACGCCTGAAGGTTTATACGGCGTTTTTCCTTAGCACGGCAGATTTCTGTTCAAAATTTCAAGAGGAAAACGAATCATGCAACGGAAGCACTGGAAATCAACAAACGAAGTATCCAGTAGTCCTAAACAAAGTATGAGTATTTACAATTACCGCTGCCGTGTTTAGGAAACATGCCGTTTGAACATTCAAGGCTTGCCAAATTCCCTCTGGTAAAATATTTATTCGTGAGAAAAATTATTAATATTTGTCCGTGGAATTTTCAGGAACTTTAGATGTTTAGGCACAAAATTAACTGAAAAATCGGAAGAAAAATCTTCATTTACCGGGAAATTCTTCTTTTATCGAAGGAAATTTGACAACACCTGAAGGTCCATACGGCGTTTTTTCTTAGCAAGGAAGAACATTGGTTAAGTACAAATGACGTTATTTCTACAATCCAACTCCCGTTTGAGCGTTTCTTGTCTATCGGCATGTAGTGGCAAAACAAAATCAGATATTTCTGGGCAAAAGTAAGAAGAGAGTCACATTTTAATACCATTACATTTCACCATGACGTTTCATGCTATGTGATTATATCATAAAAAAACTATATGTAAATTCGAAACTGAAATATCTCAAAATGATTGTGATAAAAAGTCGGCTTTTCTTTGCAGATAGACCTTTTTAAGCAATTTAGATTCCGAGGCAGCTTACTATGAAAACCCGCCCCTTTTGCGCTTTGAATCATAATCGGACGCACATCTGTCAAACGGAACTATGTGCATTATGACGTGAGCCTTGTTATGCACATATTATATTCTTATGGGTATCAAGGCTCATGTCTTAATGCACATAGTTACGTTTGATAGAAATACGTCCAATTTATTCTGAAAACTATGCATGTTTGTGCCTCTCGCTTCAAAAATAAGTGCAACCAGACTTTACTGCTCGTTCAAAATAGTTCAAGCACGCAATTCGCAAGAACAGGTATCGTTTTTTTAACACGTGAATACCCATTTGCTTAGCTCCATGAATGAAGGAGACTTTGTTGGAAGGAATTTGTTGCAAGTGTTTGTAGGGGTGAATATTCAACAGTTTCGGTTGAGAAATATTACCTGCTACGCATTTGATTTCAATCTCATTATCGTATGTTTTTTTATATTATCAGCTTTCACAGCAACTTACCCTGAAAAAGAAAGGAAAACATGAGTGTTAGTAAGTTACATTTTTCCAAGAATAATTTTAAATTGACAGTTTACATCTAAATCAGACAAAAACTCTAAGCCGATTGGAATGCTTGGTGAATCAATCAGAAATCAGCCCAAAAACGCCGTGGGAGCCATCAGACGTTTCCAAATCTCCGTTGATATAATATTCATTTTTGAGAAAACTTGTGCATTCCATATTTTTCCTGAATCTATATTTCAGATTAAATTGCAAAAAAAATCATCCGAAACATTTGAACGAAAATACTCCCAATCTTCCCTGTAAATTAGTTTTTTATTGAAGAAATATGGAAAGTCTGAAGTCTTAAACGGCGTTTTCCCTCCAATATGACAGTTTAAACCAGTGGTGAGGTGCAATATATTGATTGATCTTCCATTTAAACCTATGGAAAAGGATCGATAACCAAGGTGTTTTCAACGAGCACCTTAATAAATCGATCATTCACGCCTCGCCACTAGTTTGGACACCATACCACTGACTGTAACTTCATGCCCATCTCACGATCAGTATAACTGGAAAATATCGCTGCCGTCATCGACGCATTATTGCCTCAGTGTGCAAAATAGCAAAATCGAAGTGCACCGTCCGAGATTGCATGCACGGCGTAGGTTCGACACCAAGAACTATGACCTCTTAACGACTTGAGAGTGCACCGTGATATACGCGCAATGCATGAAGTATCCGGCAGACTTGTTAGGCGCTACTATGTGTGCCGCGCTGTACGCGCAGTGCATGAAGTATCCTGCGGTCTTGTAAGGGGCCACCATGTGTGCCGCACCGTGCGCGCTAGTCCCGTGTCAGCGCCACCAGAAAATATCGCCGCCGTCATCGACGCATTGATGCCTCAGTGTCCAAAATAGCAAAATCGGTCAAACTCGTTAGACTTTTATTCCGTTTTGCCTTGTAATCCGGGATGAAACAACAACTTAATCCACACCCACTCCCCTGTGATGAGGAAAACCACCGCACATGAATAATCGAATGTTGTCTTTCTCCGATCAAAAATGTATCTCAGAAAAAGGTATGCATGTTTTTCCCAATAATTTTCAGGTAATTTAAATCAAATAACGGCCATTTTTTGGGCGCTTCTGGGTACCAGATGCGCCCTTTCCAGCCGTTCGACTCCCCCGATGTAACATGTACTATACTACATACCGTTTTGCCTTATGGGTAATGACGCCATTCTGGTACACCCGGGAAAATTTGATTTTCTTCTGCATCTGGTATTCGTAAGAGTTTTCGTGAAATGTTTTGCTTTTAAGCATAACAATCTCGCACGGACGTATTACCTGGTTAAACTATTTTGGGGCTTCGTTATGCTTAAATGCCTCATATTCGAGGTTGTAGTTTCAGATTGATTCGAAAAAATCACGAACAGTCACGTGATCTCTTCATTTTAGTGACGTATTACTGTGCTATTTTGTGATTGGTTCATTTTCTCGGCGCAGTATCGTCAAGCGTCAGCTGTTTGCGGCTCTGGGTTGAAGGTTTAAGGTTATGTCAGAGAGAATAGAAAGTTAGAGGCCCGACTCGATGCTAGGTAATTGAAACAGATGCGCTCGCAGCGCGCTCGCTGGCAACGTACGCAACTACTATTTTCTATTGTTTTCCAGAGACTAGCGGCGGGTATGTTGCTGCCGAACCACCTTCACGTAGGCAATTTGTTATACATCGTCCGTCCGCAATACTCTCGCTTGGCCGTATGAAAACGTTCCTCGCATGCGCAGTGTTAAAGAAGCGCCCTTCAACGCTTTGGCGTTGGAACTGCTTGTTTTTTTTTTTTTTTTTAAACAAATGGAAGAAAATTATTAGAGATTGTCACACTAAATTGTCTTTTATCAAATGAAATTTGGCAGTCCCTCGAAGGTCATATTGAAAGTGTAAGTCGGCAATCACATAACTCGATTTAGGTACGACGTCGCAGACTTCCTGTCATACTTTGTTCTTTAAATGGAAAACTAATCAACGGCAATCCCTTAAAACTGCCGTGGTTTTTCTTCTCTGTGCGAAGAAAATTCTGCAAAAACTTCAAGGAATGTTATCAATGTCTTCTCCTTTAAAAAACTAATATAGAGGCGGAGATTTTCAGACACCGCAAAGGAGTTATGTGATTGCCGACTTACACCGTCGATATGCTGTTTATCCTTAGCAAGGCAGCACTCCGCTGCACCGTCGGGGATAATATACGTCGGGGTCACCCACCTAGCGTCGATCCGGGGATCTCGATGGTGATCGGGTGTGGGGGAGGGGTCATATGCGGGGGGGGGGGGGGGGGGGGCAACGGATCAAAGGTAATTAAGTCGAGGAAACGCGTCATCCCGGATTGATTAAACTTGACAAAAGCCCCAGACAGACTCCGACATACACGGTAGCAAAGTCATGTGCACACACACTTCTTTCCGCGGCGCACAATGGGACCAGAAATCGAGAGGGTCGGATGTAGAATGTTTTTTTGAAACTCTTAATTTTGATGCTCATTCGGACTAAATTTTGCAGTTAGGAATGAATATTTCAAGCTTAGAAACAACGTATGTGTTTTTAATGCTTCTGCACAGACTGATACTTCTTCCTCTTCTCCATTTTACCTTCTTCCTCTTCTTCTTCTTTTTATCCACTTTTCTATTCTACCGTTCCTTCTTCATCCTTTTGATTTTCTTCTTCCTCTTTTTTTTCCCTCCTCTATTTCCTAGTGTTTCCTTTCCTCTTCTTCCTCTTCTTGTTGTTCTTATTATCCTCTATCTGTTCTTTTTCTCTTCAACCTACCCCTTTCTTTATCCTTTTTTTCTCCTTCCTTCTCCTCTTCCTTCATTCTTCCTCATCTTCATTGGGTCTTCTTCATCTTTCTCTCCTTCCTTCATCATCCCTGTCCGGTGTTTCTCCATTCCTCCTATATCTCGTCGTCTCCTTTGTATTTCTGTTCTTTTTCCTCTTCTTATTATCTTTTCTCCTCCATGCTTCATTCGCATCTCCCTCTCTAATTTTTTCCAGGCCGATAGTTCCTTTTATGGATGAGTCAGAGATGGGTGATTTCTGCTAGAAAGATCTATAGGGGTGTGCTCCAGAAAGCTGTTTGTTTTTTTTTTTTTTTTTTTTTTTTTTTTTTTAATAATGTTTTTTAAATAACGTAAATACTACACAAGTATTTCCTTGTATCTATCTACATGGTTTAAAACTAAAACTAGACTAATTGGATTAATTTGACAAGGTATCGTTAGATAATACGATGATGATCTAAAAAAGCAGGAATTGTAATACTCTCTGCCTTATTTTTTAGAGATACGAAAACATGAAGGATTTTAGTTTAATTGTTCAGAAAGCTGCTCAAGAAGCAATGTAAAAGTGGACGTGATTCATCCAGGCAATAAAATGGTAAGTGGCATTGGAATTTATCGTAAATTAAATCAAACGGAACAAAGCGCCAAAATATGTGACACGTACTCGTGAGCTGTAGCCATGTGGCGAAAGTGTTGCGGATAAGGCTCATGAGTTAATGCGGCATTTTTGAGCTCGTCGAGACGGGTCGTTGCCGCTGACGTCACTGGCGCTTTATAATGGACCACTAGACAATGTACGAATTTAAGCAATCTGATACATGTTGCTTAACCAGAATTTCACTTAGAACACGATTCACACAACGAAAATTACCGAAACCAACTCCTAACGAAGATATTAACGTTTTTATTTCACATTGGTTACGAGGAATTTGAACTGCCCGCTCACAAGAAACTCAAAGCTCTACGTGAGTCAAATCGCGCACTAAAACGGTTTCAACTAGCCTCTCAATCGAGCAATGTTCATTTCCCACTATGTGTTGTTCAAACTATTAGCAATTTGCCATAGCTGAGTCAAAGCGTCAAGATAGAGGTTGCCAGATTTTTATATCGCAGAGACTGCCATGATAACGTTTAGCGCATGATGTGAATCACGCAGAGCATTGAGTTTTCATGAGCGGGTGGTTTGAATTCACGCATCAAAAATCATTAAACATCTTTGTAAGGAGTTGATTTCGGTAATTTTCGTTGTGCGCGTCGTATTCTACGTGAAATTTAAGCCGAGAAACATGTATCAGAATGCTGAAATTCGTACCTTGTCTAGTGGTCCATTCTCATTCATTCCGACGGCTCTCGACTAACAAGCACTCCTCTTATTTTCCACTCATCTCTGGTTTTAATTAGCAGAAATACATACAAATGTAAGCTCTTTATTGCAAAACGTGGTCCGTGTTATCACTCTTTACCTTTAAAGGGTGTTTCTTGAATACAATTATACGATAAAACCAATGAACAATTTGTTAAACCTCTGCAGTTCATAGTACCATAGATGTTTAAACTTTCAAAGTGTCCATACCTTGTTCGGCCTTTCTCCTCAACGTGTTCCACTGTGTGACGCTTAGTTCAGAGATCGGGAAAAAGCTTTTCTAGCCACATCCCGATCCGCCCTTTAATGCTGGGGAAACGGATCGGAAAACTCAATCCCGTTACGTGGAAAAGAGTGAAATGGATTGTGATTGTTCAATGTTGCTTTATACTCTGGGAGGGTTTCAGAGTTGTATAGCTGCAAGGAGCATCGGACTTAGTTGGTCGAGGTTTTAACATGGAATACGTAGTGTTGGTTGTACAGGTTTATAAAGTTCAATTTTAGAATGAGAGAGGGAGGAAGAGAGAGAGAGAGAGGTAATACATCGAGCTAGAAGCCGAAAAAAAAAAAACACAAATGCAATATATTCAATCACATGATTCTTTTTTTTACTGTATTCAGACCACTGGTGAAGAGTATTTATGAAACGGGTCGAAACGGTTATCTGAAACTTTTGTAAAATAATATTCGCAATTTTCTTAGTAAATTCGGTTATTATCAGAGGAAACTTGGCAACGTCTGAAGGCTCTTACGGCGTTATTCCTTAGTACGCACAGTCAATCGAATTAAAGGGAGAGGTCGGACAAAATTTGGAAACTTTAAAAGCTTAGAACAACGGTTATACAAAATTTTGTGCTTCCAAAAGTGGTTTCATTGGTTTCTCGTATTTTTTTTTTCTAAAAGCAGCCTTTGAAAATTAAAATGTGACGAAATAAATATAAAAATTTGCAGTTTTAGTCAACAAATTTCATGTCCGACCTCTGTACTGCCGTGCTAAGGAAAAACGCCGTATGAACATTTGAGAGTTGCCAAATTTCCTTCGATAAAATGTTTGTTTGTGAGGAAAGTTATGCATATTTTTCTTTGACATTTTCAGGGACTTTAGGTGAAACTACGAACAAAATTATCCAAATAATTGGAAGAAAAATAATTATAACTTTCCTCGGAATTTTGTGTTTAATGAAGGGAAATTTGGCAACGCCTGAAGGTTCATACGGCGTTTTTACTTAGCACGGCAGTGTATAACTGACCCAATCCACTGTGTCACGGCAGAATAGGTTCGATTGGGTTTGACGTTTAAATTTCTATTAGACCAAACCCGTCATTTTCTCCGGTAAATTTGCTTTAATTTCAATAGAAAATCCGACGGTGATCAAAACAGAGGCTGACGCCACGATTGGCCTCGGAATTCGAGCCCCGAGATTTTAAACGTGAATTTAATGCCGGGCTCAATTCCCGAGCGGATCCCCATTAAAAAAATATCATCCTCGAGTTACCTACACCCTCCCCACACGGGGCACCCCCTCATTTCGGCCCCGAAACAAAGATAAGCTTTTACCGCCGCTTCTTCCCAATTAATATTTCACTCTCCAGTCCATTTCTGCCGTGGTAAGGTAGAACGCCGCACAGTGGATCGAGTCAATAGGAGAGGTTGGACGAAATTTGGAAACTTTAAACGCTTATAACTCCGTTTATACGAAACTTCAAGGTTCTGAAGGCGGTTCCATTGGTTACCTTGTAAAATTTTAAATAACGCCGTATGAGCCTTCAGACGTTGCCAAATTCCCTACAATAAAAACCGAATTTACTAGAAAAATGGAGATGTTGCATGTGTGAGGAATTTGCGATTTGACGTTGATTCTTATGCAAAGGTTCTCGAGAAACACGATGGTGCCACTGGTTTTCTCTGAAATCGACTCCCAAGCTCAAAAAAAGTTCTCAAGTTGAGGCCAAAATGGAGGGGATATCCCACACTGTCCTGAGAGTCCCCCTCTACGTCAAGAAAAACTCTCAATGGAAAGACACGGAGCAAATACATTAGCAGTGATGCCGCCCCAGTGCCTAGGACCCAGGGCCTCCTGACCATAGAACCAGCGCAACAAGCACTAACCCACAGGAGGCCGACTCCTCGACAAAGGGTATGGCATGTAAATTATATGTTCGGCGGAAAATATAAAATATTTCAAAATCTCTACTATCCTGTGACCCTAGGATTGCAAGCTTGCGGTGTGCACTGTTCGAAATCGTGTGCACGGGGTAGGTTCGGCACCAAGAACTACGACTTCTAAACGACTTGAGAGCGTACCGTGGTATACGCGCAATGCATGAAGTATCCGGCAGACTTGTAAGGCGCTACTATGCGCTGAGCGATCAGTGCTGTACGCGCAGTGCATGAAGTATCCTGCGGTCTTGTGAGGGGCCACTATGTGCTCCGCGCCGTGCGCGCTAGCTCCATGCCAGCGCCGCGCCGGCCGCACTGTGTTTGTTTGACTGTGATTCAAACGTGCGGGGTCAGCAGTTTTTAACGTATGATTTTAAAGTTCTTGTTTAGTTTGTTGGAATGTGCCACCGAACAAGGTCTTAAGAAAACGTCACATGTTCACTTTTCAAAATTTTAAATCGAAAACGATTCACAAATTGGGAAGTTTTGAATTCAACTCCTCAGAGAGATATTAACGAGTCTTTATAACAAAGATCAAATGGGTGTTAGATTATGCAAATGACGTCATTTGTATAATGGCAATTAAACCAAAGTTACATATAAACACTTATATCTTCTTAAGGAGTTGTTTTTTGGACTTCCCGTTGTGCGATTCGTTTTCCAAGTAATATTCTAAAGAGAAAATATGCAGCGTTGTGATTTCATACCTTGTGCAGAGGTCCATTGAAAAATTTGAAGAAAAACATTGACAACTTTCACAATAAATTCGTATTTCATGAAAGGAAATTTGGCAACGCTTGAAGGTTCAGATGACGTTTTTCCGTAGCACGGCAGCATTTTCGGTGTAAATTTTGCAACCTTGAAATTGAATCACGTTCATTTTCAACGAACTGTGATTTAAGCTGCACGGATACGTAAAAACAAACCCAACGCAAACTTTTGGTCATACGAACATTTTCTCATTCCATACTCTCACGACGCACAGTAGTTCGAGTTACTCAGAGAAGTTCGACATAAATTTTTTGACTAAAACTGCAAATTTTAATTTTTATTTCGTCATGTTTTAAATTTTAAAGGGTTCTTTAGGAGGAAAATGTTACGAGGAAACCAATGAAACCACTTTTAGACTTTCAAATTCAATTAAACTAAAAGCCTTCACAATTAAACTAAAAACCTTCACGTTTTAATATTTCTATAAAAGAAGGCAGAGAATTTTACAATTCCTGTTTTCTTAGATAATCATCGTATCATCTAACATTACCCTGTAAATTTAATGCAATTTGTTTAGTTTTAGTTTTAAACCATGTAGATAAATACAAGGAAATACTTGTAGTAGTTACGTTATATTTAAATAAAATTCCTTCAAAAAAAAGAAAGAAAAAAAAATACTTTCAAAGTTTTGTATATACGGAGTTATAAACGTCTAAAGATTCCAAATCGTCCCCGATCTCTCCTTTTGACTCGATTCACTGTGCGCCGCGGGAAACGAGCGTTGTTTTTTCATCAGAAGGCATGTTCGAAGGGACGATGTAATTTTTCCGTCCACGTCACAACAGTGGAAAGGTTTTCGACGTGCCGTTTACGAGTGTTACGAGTCCCCACGGATTCCACCCGGGAGGAACAAGCGCGCTTAATTAGTTTTCCCGCAGTTACTCCGCCGATCTTTGTCGTGAGTCGTGATTTTTCCGCGACCAAGTTCCAAGAATGAGAGCCGAAGCTGTTTTTTCGGACCGGTTTCGCGTCGAACTCGTGGGATACATTCTGAACCAATCTTCCTTCCGGTTCCAATGTTGGATGTGTGTGGAATTTGCGATTTGACTGTTGATTTTTATGTAAAAGTTCGCAAGAAACACGATGGTGCCACTGGATTTCACTGAAATCAACCCCCAAGCTCAAAAAAAGCTCTCAAGTTGAGGACAAAATGGAGGGGATATCCCTCGCTATCCTGAGAGTCCACATCTACATCAAGACAAACTCTCCATGCAAAGATAGGGAGCAAATACATTCGCAGAGTTCCCGTGCTTTCAGTTTAGGAGTCCCCAAATAAAGTGGCAGCCCTGTCAATGTATTTGCTCCCTATCTTTGCATGGAGAGTTTGTCTTGATTTAGAGGTGGACTCTCAGGATAGCGTGGGATATCCCCTCCATTTTGGCCTCATCTTGAGAGCTTTTTTGAGCTTGGGAGTTGATTTCAGAGAAAACCAGTGGCACCATCGTGTTTCTTGCGAACTTTTGCATAAGAATCAACAGTCAAATCGCAATTTGCTCACACATGCAACATTTTCATTCATGATATATATTATGCGATTTTTCGCGTCGATGCAATCGATATGTCTTGGATTCAATGACATTGCAAACATCCGTGCTACCCAAGTAGCTGTGATCGCTATGAGTTGCGATTTGATCGGAGAATGTATATCGATTTGTCCAACGTCGATTTACTGCACTAATATGTATGTATGAGCCGCTTTTACGGCGCGCTTGGGCGCTCTGCGACGCCTATTCTCCACAGGAATCTGTCATGGTAGAGATCCTCCGGAAGCTGGCATCTCTCCATCTCTTCACGGATACCCTCTACCCACCGTTTGGCTGGACGCCCTCTCCGTCGCCTACCTGGGGGGACCCACTCCAACACCTTCCTCGGCAACCTGGTATCAGCCATTCGCTGCACATGCCCATACCATACCAACTGCTTGGTCATGATATCGTGCACAATCGTCTTCTCAACGCCCATTATCTCTCGGACACGTTCATTCCTGACACGTTCTCTCCTCGAGATTCCAGCCGATCGTCGCCAGAAATCCATCTCGGTCGCCTTGAGCATTTCTTGGGTCCGCTTCTTCAACTGCCACACTTCACTGCCATAGGTGATAATAGGCTTGACAACCGGGTTATAAATTCTCTTCTTGTTGTCTTTGGAAATCCTTTGGTCCCAAAGGATCCCATTAAGCATGGCGATGGCTTTCCTTCCTAGAAGATTACGGTCCCGAATGGCCTGATCCAGCTTCCCATCCGAAGTCAGCTTCACCCCCAGGTACTTGTATTGTTCGCAACTTTCTATATGTTGACCATCCTCCAGGACTATGCTTTGCTGAGCACCTCCGACTGACATCTTTTTTGTCTTACGGACACTAACCTCGAGGCCCCATTTGCGGTACTCCTCCACCAACTTCCGGGTCATATACTCTGCGTCATCGTGATCTTGACTTATGACTACCTGGTCGTCAGCAAAGCATAGCGTGAACAGTGTTTCTTGGTCATTCAGAGGGACGCCCATGCCGGCACACTTTCTTTTCCATTCCTTCAGAACGTGCTCTAGATATATCTTAAACAGCGTCGGTGACAGACAACATCCCTGCTTAAGCCCCTTGGTGACAAAAAAACCGTCTGAAAGCCTTCCTTGGCACTTAATTCTAGCAAAAGCCCCCCGATAAAACTGCTTGACTGCCCCAATAAGTCCCTTACTAAAACCAGTTTCTTCTAGGACTTCCCAAAGTTTCACAAGAGGAATACTATCATAAGCCTTTTCAATATCCAAAAACACTAAATGAAGCTCCTGGCCAACAATTCTCTTCTTTTCGGTTAACTGGGTAACACAGAACAGATGATCAGCGGTAGACC
Source organism: Bemisia tabaci (assembly GCF_918797505.1). Classification (NCBI taxonomy): domain Eukaryota; kingdom Metazoa; phylum Arthropoda; class Insecta; order Hemiptera; family Aleyrodidae; genus Bemisia; species Bemisia tabaci. The sequence continues at coordinate 25,311,173 of NC_092801.1, read as the reverse complement.
GACCAGCCCTAAACCCTGCTTGCTCCTCCGCCTCGAACGGGGTCCACTCTTCTTCGATCTTCGCTTTCAACACTTTTCCATAAATTTTACTTATCGTTCCTGTTACCGCTAACCCTCTGTAGTTCCCACAGTCATCCTTCCTTCCTTTTTTGTGCGACGCTGTTATCCAGGCCTCTTTCCATTCTTTCGGGATGTCATCACCATCAATGCACATCTGCAGCAAATCCCTGAGATGGTTAACCAACTTGCCAGTCCCACATTTAATTAACTCGGCTGGAATGTTTCCTGGCCCAGGAGCTCTTCCATTCATCAATTCCCTGATTGCTTTGACCACCTCCTCAACTCGAATTTCCATTGAGTGATCCTCGACTATATTTTCAGCATTCCCCGTTTGAAACTCTGGTCGTCCTTCCGTCAATAATTTACTAAAATGTTCGTCAAGCTGTGAGATTGTTATCGGAGATATAATGTCCCGTTTCATGTCCCTTCTTAGACCTTTGATCAGCTTCCAGCTCTCAGCACTCTTCCTTCCCCCAGGTATGTGTCAATCCTTGAGCAGTTGGTCTCCCAAGACTCGTTTTTCTTCCTGGTGATTAAAAGACGAACCCTCGCCTGGGCTTTCCTATACGCGCCGCGGGTGTCTGCAGTCCTAGAAGCCAGATAGTCATGGTACTTCCTACGCTTTTCTTCAATTACTTCCTCTACCTCTTTGTCCCACCAGTAGGGTTTCTGTACATCCTTGCTCTCATTACACACACCCAGGGCTTCCTTCGCAGCTGAATGTATACAACTTTTGATGAACTGGTACAACTCTTCTGCAGTATCGAAAGTTTCTACTCCCAGTTTCTCATCCAGCCGCTTCCTGTAGAGCGCTTTCACGCTTTCATGCTGTAAGCTATCGATGTTGTAGTGCACTTGTTCAATCTTCGTTCCTTGTGGCTGGCACTTCTGATGTTGCAAGGTACTCCTCTGCAGCCCATACTTAACCGGAAATGCGATCTCCGCCTTGAGAAAATGGTGATCACTACCACAGGAGAACCCCCGGCAAACTCTTACTTGTTGAACCTTCATGGTACTCGTTTGCCTGGTGACCGCGTAGTCGATGATTGACTTCAGCCCCCGAGTTTGCTGAACCCATGTGTACTTATGGATATCTCGATGTTGGTAGAATCCGTTCAGTATTTTCAACTCGTTTTGTTCACACAAATCAATGATGCGTGCACCGTTGTCATTCATCGCCTCTTCACCGAAAGGTCCAACAACTTTAGAACCATTCCTTCGTCCGGTTCTACCATTCAAATCTCCATGATAATGACCTCCCTTGTCCTTCCAACCCGCAGAACCTCGTCGTTGAGTTGCTCAAAGAACTGATCCTTTAGATTGACGGGAGCATCATCATTCACACCATATACTCCTAACAGGGCCACCTTGTGACCATGCAGTGTAAGATGCATTCTGATGATCCGCTGGTCTACTGCTTCCCAAGTAGTTATAGACGGACGCAAACTTTTCCGGATAAGTATGGCGACTCCTTGCTGTGCGCGTTGATCTTTACTGACACCACTATAGAACAGATCATAAGTACCTAAGTTTTCTGATCCTGTGCCTTTCTTTTTAGTTTCTGTTAACACGGCGACATCTACATTATACTTTTTTACCTCCGATATAACCTCTGTCAATTTATTAGAAATGCCCTGTACATTCCATGTCCCAAAAACCATCGTCCTTTTCCGTAGTTTGTGTCGCAAAATCCGTTTTTTTCCATTATCACCGAGGCTATCTTTATTAGGCTTTTTAACATTAAGTTTTTTCCGGGTATCGGGGAGTTAGCCCGATGCCCCAACCCCCAACCTGGAGGACCAGGGTTTGATTTTGGAGTACCGTCTCCTAGACAGGCTGCTTTCACCGCAGCTATGAGCCCTGTCTACCCCTCTGATGAGTGGCTCCTACGCCATGAAGCCGGTGACCACTACTGCACTAATATCAGATGAAAAAGTTCGATACATTGAGAGTTCATTGCATACATATATATCAGTTGCTGTAACAGCGCTCTCTGGCGTTCTGCGACGCCTTACCGCCACAAAACTCGGTCTTCCCATACCCGTCAGGGAGTTAGCACTTCCTCATTTCATTTAAAGCCCTCTGTCTCCGCCTTTTCACTGGGCGTCCCCTTCGTCTCCTCCCAGGAGGAACTCAATCAGGCATCTTTTTTGGCAGCCTCTCTTCCGTCATCCTATTAACATGACCTTTACCAGACGATTTGTTTGGTCATGACGTCGAACGAGATGTCATTATCGACTTCCGTTATCTGACGCACTCTATCATTACGGACCCGATCTCCCCTAGAAATCCCGTCTGATCTCTTCCAGAAATCCATCTTTGTTGCTCTTAGCATGTTCTGTGTCCGTTTCTTCAGCTGCCAAACTTCTTATCCATGCGTTAATATACTTTTAACTACTACGTTCTAAATTTTCCTTCTCTTGTTCTCTTTGAAAATCCGCTGATCCCTTTTCGGACGTTCCTTCCTTTTATCGATGTTGTCACAAGCTCGGATAAGTTGTAAATACAGCTGGAATATGACCTACGGATGCAATTTAGGCTTGTAGATGCAATGCGGATGCAGTCATAGTGTCCGGATGCATCGAAGGTATATACTGCCATGCTAAGGAAGAACGCCGTATGAACATTCGAGAGTTGCAAAATTTCATTTGATAAAACATGTATTTTTGACAAAGTTCATACATATTTTTCCTTGGAATTTTCAGATATTTTAGATTAGTTGCTTACAAAATTGTCTGAAAATTTTAGAAAATACACTGGTAAAAAAAACCTCTTGGTTCAAGAGTGCAGTTTCTTGTCGCCGGACTTAAGAGTCTGGACTCTTGTTTCAATGCAAGATCTTGCTTGAATCAATGCAAGATCCGCTTAAATCAAGAGTTCAAGACTCTTAAATCCAGCGACAAGAAACTGCACTCTTAAGTCAATGCAATGCGGCATTGGTCCAAGAGGTTTTTTTTTTACCAATGTAATATTCACAATTTTCCCAGTAAATTCGGTATTTATCTGAGGAAACTTGGCAACGTCTGAAGGCTCATACGGCGTTCTTCCTCAGCACAGCAGTGTATATCTTCTAATTCAGACAAAATACATGCTCCTCTATCGTATTTCAGCTTCTTCATGGATGCCTTTGCCTTTGATACAAACCCAATGAAATCCGGAGACCGGTCGAATTCATCACAACGGCGATCGCACAGGAGGAACGAGGCTGAAGTACGAGCACCTAAAAATGACAACGGGAAGACCGTTTCGAGTATGCCCGCCGCGGTATCAGACAATGGGATCGGCCCGGGATGGTCCTCCCCGAAGGGATACGGCGCGGGCGCGGAAACAAAACGTAATTGGCCGGAGTGGGCACATCAAACCGGCCATGAATTATTCAAATGCACAGCCAAAGTCCACGGAATAAAGGCTTGTCCCCGCGCGCCGCGATACATGCTTTACGGAGATGATTCGAAAGTTAGGACCGGCCCGGCGCGTAGTGGATCGAGACAATAGGAGAGGTCGGACACAATTTGAAAACTTTAAAAGCTCATAACTCCGTCCATACAAAAATTTTGAGGTTCTAAAAATGGCTCCATTGGTTTCCTCGTGAAATTTTCTCCTGAAAACACCCCTTAAAATGCAAAATGAGACGAAATAAACATCAAAATTTGCAGTTTCTGTAAAAAATTTCGTATGCAACCTCTCTGATTGAATGGACCCACTGTGCGGCGTGGGAAGAGCATAAAGCACTTTAATTGTGGCTCTGTCCATCGAGCTGCTAGCTAGGCTTTGTGGTGCTGACAACCAACAACAGTCGTTCCGTCAAGTGTTGTAATGTTTGAGGTAATTATGTGTGTTCTCTCACACCGGAAAAAAAAAAAAAAAAAAAAAAAAATCCGGCCGTGGAAGCCGTACTTGCGGGCTTATAGGCATACCGTTCGTGTTCCGAGCTCAAAGGCCAAAATTTCGGGGCGTAGCACCCAGAGCAATCTAAGGTACGGCTTCAGCACCCGGAACTTCCAGCCTCTGAGCCCGGAACGGACGGTATGTCGTTATAGCCCGTAACTTTTTGTTAGTGCGCTGAACAATAAGCAATGGGGCTCCATCACGTGTCAGAACTTGGAGTTTCAAGCACAGATTCGTATTTAAATTTCGCGAAAAACACGATGATATCACTGGGTTTCTCTGAGACAAACTCGAAAAATAAAATAAAAACTCTCAAAGTTGAGACCGTAATGAAGGGAATATCCCACGCTATCCTGAAAGCACCTCGACATCTATAGTGAAACTCTCCATGCAAATATAGGGAACAAACATATTTACAGGGTTGCTACTTTGTTTGGGGACACAACACTACGAATGTTTTTGTTCGCTGTCTTTGCATGGAGAATTTGACTTGCTATGAAATTGGTTAAATTAGCATTTTTCATTGTAAAATCGACTTTGAAATATGTCGGACACTTTTTTAAACTACAAAATTTTTAAATCAGCAATATCATTTTATTCTGCACTGGAAAAAAAGTCGCTTGGATCTAGAGTCCAGACTCTTGAAAACAATGGCAAGGAAAAGTACTCTTGTTCAATCGGAGTTTTGCTTAAATCGAGAAACAATCCTTTTTATATAAGCGGATTTCTTTTTTTGATCCAAGCAAAAATCCGATTGAATCAAGAGTATTTTTTCGTGTCATTGTTTTCAAGAGTCTGGACTTTAGATCCAAGCGACTTTTTTTCCCAGTGTGTGTGAATTTGTGCGCCTCCCCCGTAAACAGAGCCATCTTCTATACTATAAGCTCTCAAGCCTCCTAATTTTGCGAAACTGGTAACGCTTAGTTCCAGCGTTCTACCGGGCCGATTTTTATGATTTTTGCGGCTATCGACGGGCAATTGTCTCTAGATAAGCCAACTCTTTTCAGATTTTCAAAATATGGCCTAGGTTTTTTTATATTAAGTGGTAAAGTTGCGAATTCTCCCATTTAAACAATGTAAATTTATATTTTTTGTCATAGTTCGTTTGAGCGTTCTACCGGGCCGATTTCCAAGTTTTTTGCGGTAATCGACGGGTAATTGGCCCTAGATGAGCCCGCTCTATTCAGATTTTGGAAATAGGACCCAGGTTTTTTTACAATCACGTTATAAAAGTGAGTGAATTTTCAGAATGCTCCGAGACTGCTACCGCTATGCGCGGGAGGATGCGCAGTGGTCGAGGAGGTTGCGCAGTAGCTGTGTAGCCTGCGCATCAGCTCTACACTTATCTACACAAGATTCGCCCCATCTGCCCCAGGTAGAGCGGTGGCCGAGTCCTCAAAGACGTCGGAAGCGTCCACTTTAAATATGGTGTGGGTTCGATCCCCGTCTCACGAAACTCTTAATTATTACCTGATTATCAATGTTCGTTGTTTTACTGCAATATTTCATCAAGTAGTCATTCCAAAACGCGTCCTTTAGACTTCAAAAAAATAATTTTGTTTCTTTATTCATCAAAACCAAAAATTATTTCATTCTAAAAGTAAAGTATACCTTATATCGTAATTTTTTAGGGGAAAAAATAAAACTAACACCGATAGGAGGGTAAAAATAGGGCCGCGAAGCGGCCCATTGATGGCGCGGAGCGCCTTCAGGGGGTTGGGCCGCGTAGCGACCAGGGGGCGTACCCCCTAGTTTTATTCTAAAATGCGATGTATGTTGTCACCGACTGAAGTTAGAGCTTTGTCTCAATCTCTCGCGAGAACTGAATTTCTCCGGGGCGCACGGTGGATCGAGTCAATGGAAGGGGTCGGTCATCGCGCATCACGCGTCTTATTTTCTCTGATTACAGAGATTTTCCGCCTTTAGAATAGAGCACATAAGTATTATCGTATGTATTTTTCGTCGTAGATTCCATTTTTTATCATATTTCAGCCGAATAACGAGTTTTAATACGACTTTGACACACTTTTTCATAAATATTGAAAATAGGATCCTTGATAGTTTATTTTTCACGTTACTTTCGGCGAATGGGACCGTAAGCATCTTACATAAATAAGAATTTTGCAGAACTTGTCTCAAAAACATTACTTGAGGAGTGAGGGAGGGCGGTTTCACAGGCCCCTCACCACGAAGGTTGCCATATTTCTTTCAATTTCTGCTGAAATTGTTTTTTGTTCATGTTAATTGGTTTCTCGCAATTGCATACTGACACATATACGGAACATTCTGATAACGCTCATTTTTCTTCTCTTTTCTTCCAGCCAGTCAATAGACGTTTTTATTTTCATGAGCCCTCTACTCTTTCAGTTATTCAACAAATATGCATATTTCAAATAATAGATCAATATATTAAAGAAATAAAAAAAAGAGATGTGTATACCGTAGCTTCTTTTCATCGAGTCATCCTAAAAGATTATCATGGGTACTTACCACAAGATATAAAAAATTGAATGTGCAGTAAAAAAAAATAATTAAAAAAAAAATTAAAAAAAAAAAAATATATCATCTTCCATTATTTCGTTTTGTTACTCGATGGAGTGAAGTTTGAAACATTTTTATTGAAAAAATATTAAAATAGGAGGAAATTTATTTTTCATGCAAGTTCTGATCACTTGAACTCCTTGAAGAACCTCTGAGAAGGACCAATGTCTTTTGAAGAAATTTCTTGTATTTATTCTTTTTCAACCCACAACCGATTTTTATTTGTATGGAGCTCATGGAGGAGTTCTAGGTATGTTGAAGACATTTTGGAAAAAACGGGACTTGTGAAATATACAGTGCGCAAAACATACACCTTAAACTTTATCGCACTGTATAACACTGATCAAGTTAGCTTCATAGACTAACAGGAGGTTAATTTCTCGTCCAAAAATATCAACAAATCAGCTAAAATCAGTAATCAGTAGAAAAATTACCGAGATTGAAGGATATCGTGTGATGCACGATTTTATTGATGACATTAGAGCAAGATCGGTTCCCAGCAGGCGCGACTTCCTATCATTCAAATGGACCGTTTTCGCAGATTAGCGGATATTAGCGGCTAATTATTACATAATATCATTCCTGATAGTGTACTAGAAGCAACCCAACAAAGGATTTTGCGGACACTTGTGGACATTTTTTTATCGAGCTATCTAAACATTTTTTTGGGAGTTTTTTTAAAGCAAGTTTTGGAGGTGGTTTTGGTCCTCCTAAAAATATACCAATGCACATTAATGATATACCAAAATGTTCCTTAAAGGGAGGAGAATAAGCATGTTTAATTGAAATTTTGATTCATCTGCCACAGAACTCATGCAAAAGCGAAATAAAACCTTGAGAATCAGACGGTAAATTTGATACCACCTGCAATGTCAGCTTTAGGCAACCCGCATGTCAAAGAGGAAGGATTCAAAGACCCTTGAACCATGGATACATTCCTTTTGGAAGCTTAACTACTAGAAAACCAAGAAAAAATATTTAAAATCAGACTTTTTTTTTTTGGCCCATGACCGACCTCTACCATTGACTCGATCCACCGTGGGGCGACGAGAATTCCAGCGATGTAAAAAACTTTACGGCAAGAAAACATACAACCGAACTTTCCTACACGGATCCTCGGGATACTTTCCCCGGGTGTATCAGCGATAAGGAAAGGGTCGGCGTTTTAATTTCGAAAAATTCGAGAGCGCTAAAGTGGGCGCCGGGCCGGGCCCGTCGCGGGACACGTAACGCGGAAAGCGGGGAGGGCGAGGCGGAAGTGATAAGCCGGAAATAGATTAGGAGCACCGCCCGGGGACTTCCGGCATCGAACCCGGAGAAATTACGGCGGAAAGGCAAACGGCAGTCCCACACCGCCATCTGTTGGCCAACTCGAGTGGGGTCGAATAAATTTATTTCGTTTTCGCGCGAATATGTCGAATTTTCTGTTGAATTCGCACGGAAAAATGGATTGGTGGAGTAACAATTAAATTGTTGAAAAATATGTCGGATATGTTTAAATTGCACACTTAGCAATAGTGAAAAGCTACTTTAACCATGGGGATGGTTAAACTAGCATTCATTTTAGGTAGAATCCACATTGAAACATGTCGGACATTTTTTTAAGCACGAGATATTCTTGTGCCCAGCAGTCCGTGACAAGATATCGACGGTGAAACTACAAGACCACGTGCCTCGATTTGCGACGTCGTAGACTTCCTGTCATATTTTATTTTTTCTATGGAAAACTACTCGGGCCAATTCTTGAAAACTTCCGTGATTTTTTTCCCTGTGTGAGGAAAAATCTGTGAAAACTTCAAGGAATGATATTGGTTTGTTCTCCTCCACAAAAATAAAATGAGAGCGGAGATTTTCTAACATACACAAGATACGTGGCATGGTAGTTTCACCGTCGAATACAACAATAATTTAAACAGCGGGTGACAATGCTAATTTTCACATAAATACTACCAAAACGTTGAACGTGAACTTCATCCATGGTTTAGTGACCCATTTTAGCGTTCACTGTATCCTTCATCAATGCCAACCTTGTAATTTTCCTCAATAGAAGTGGCAACAAGAAAACTATGTAACAATTTAAAAATTAAAAAGCTTCGTACTTGGCTCTATCTTTCAAAGCGAGAAAAACGTTTCTTTAACCACAAAATTGCTAAATCAGCATAATTATTTTTTCCCGTGAACTTCGTTCATGGTTTAGTGACCCATTTCAGCCTCCACTGTTTCCTTCATCAATGCCAACCTTGCAATTTTCCTTAATATAAATGGCAACAAGAAAACTATGGAAATTCGAGGCATTGGAATGCAAGATTTGCTAAGCGTCTCGGAGGCGGCCTGAACGAGGCCCCCGTATGTTTTCGAGCCCGGCTCCATCATTATTCATAGGCACCTCTTGAATAATTCACACGTGCTTCTCGCCACTCATCTTCTGTGCGTTGCCTGGTGCCTATGCCTCAAGGCGCGGCTCCTCACTCCCCTTCGTAAATTTTATTCTTTCTCCCCGCTGTCTCGCCAGTTGCCAGATGTTGAGATGAAAGTCCTGACCCATTGGGAAATATTCGGCTCTCTTTTACCTTAATTATTCTTCTTGCGTGTTTTGATTTCCCTCAATAAATTAAATATTTAAAGTTCCCACCCTGATGTGCACGGGTTGGGGTGCAAAAAAGGCTCCAAGCAGGCTCGCGCGAGCTGTGACAAAATACCGTGAGTGGCTTACGAGATTTACCGCTCACCGAAAAAAAATGAAATTGATTTATTATTCTGGATGTGAAGAAAGTGAGCAAGAACTTTCAAAATGCTGAAATAACCACTACTGCAGTTACTAAAGCAACGTCAAGATGTTGAACTAACCGTAGAAAGCACTGACACATCAGGAAATATTCGGCTCTCTTTTTTCTTCATTATCCTTCTTTTTGTGTGTTTTGATTCCCCTCAATAAATTGAATATTTAAAGTTTCCACCCTAATCTGCCGTGCTAAGCAAAAACGCCGTAAATACATCAAGATTTTCCCGCATTTTTTGGAACTTAACACTTTACAAAATATAAACCGTTTCACCTATGCACCTCAAATTTTCAGACTAAGTTCTTGGTAGTATTTGCGAAAGGATTCTGTAAAAATACTGTCCCAAAGTACACAAGTTATTCTGCTATGATATGTTGTTTCCAAAAAATGTAAAATGGCGTTTATACGTCGTTTTTGCGTTGCACGGCAGTGATGTGCACGGGTTGGGGTGCAAAGAAAGCGCTGGCACCCGAGCAGGCTCGCGCGAGTTGTGAGAAAATACCGTGAGTGCCTCGGGAAATTAAACGCTCACCGAAAAAATAGTGAAATTGATTTATTATTCCGATTGTGAAGAAATTCTGCAAGAGCTTTCAAAATGCTGAAATAACCGCTACAACAGTTACTTAAACAATGTCAAGATGTAAAACTAACTGCCGTAGCGGGTAATTCATCATTTTGTTTTTACACACACGTTTTACATCCAGATTTTTAAATCAAATTCACTTTTTTTGATGTTTCTTAACTTTTTTTTTAACGAAAAATAAGAAAAACAAAAAAATAATTAACATGAATGTATTTTTTAAGATGACAGTGCTCGCATACTATTCGATCGTTTCACAGAGTGACAAAATTGGTGAGTAGATGCAAAATCGAAAAAAAGTATCAGTCAGTGACATTTTTGGCCGCACTTTTGATTAAATTTTGAGACCAATTACTTCAAATTTGAATCTTAAACTTACGAGACAATAAGATATTGTTTCCTTCATCCTTCAGTGATTGGAATGAAAAATGTGCCGGGGTGCGTTTTGTTAGAACGATTCTAAAACTTTTTTCGCTTTGTGCTCTGTTAATGACCTTGTAGAAGAAGATGACACTCAGTACCCATATGATGCGCAATTTGGTAGAGGAGTAACTATGGCGGTGAGGTATCACAAAGCGCCGGAGAGCACTGTGTAAGGGATTCTAATAGGCCTGCACTTTGCAATTTGGAATTATAAAGTCTGGCTCATCTGAAAAAAATCTTATGTGCACCGGGAAACTATGGCATAAACGTTGTTTTTGAACCGGGAAAGAATTCATAGTTCCTAATTGCAAAATGTAGTCCAATACATGTAAAAGGTGTCGATACATGTAGTTAAAAAAATTCAGCCCTTTTCTTAATTTGCTTATGTAAATTCTAAATTCTGCCCCTATTTAATATCAGTTCCTCTTTATTTCATATGAATCAGACCTTTTTTACCTATCAGCCCTTACTTATACTTATGTAATTTTGAACTATCAGCCCTTTTTTAACTCTTTTCAGTTTTAATAACTAACTTTCAGATCTTTTTTAACTCATCAGCCCTTTTTCTTAACTCTTATGTTACTTAAATTCTGACCTTTTTTCGATGTAAGTCCTTTTGTTTTACCCCCTTCTCCAGCCGATGCTACGACTCAAGTCTCAGATTCCGGCATCTCTTGATGTATTTCGTGTTCTTTAATGTATTGTAATGAAAGCATCTTGAATAAATTAAAAAAAAAAAAAAAAAAAAAAAAAAAAATGTAGTTAAAAAAAGTCTAGATTCGCACTATCGAGCCAATATTTACAAGCAGTTATGACTTCTAAAGATCCTGGGTATTGGCTGTGATCAAAGTTGAAAAAGTCTTATAAAGCCGTCGCGTAACTTAGAAAAAGGAGACGAAAAAATTGAAAAAGACGGGGGAGGGGGGGGGGCGTAATAGGAAAACCAACTCAAAGCGCACTCGATCATTTCAGGAAAATGCAGGCGCGGAGAAAAAACGGTAACACTAACCGACCCAACTTTCCTCGAGTAAATTGTTCCTGGAAACTCGGTCCTTAGGCTCCGACTCAATGCTGCCGTGCTGAGGAAAAACGCCGTATCAGCATTCGCATGTTGCCAAGTTTCCTTTCAGGAAGGATTAATTTTTAACCAAAGTTATGAATATTTTTCCTTGAAATTTTCAGTCTTTTCAGATCGAATTAGGGAAAAAATCCTCTGAAAATTTGGAAGAGATATATTTACAAATTTTCCGGGAAATTCATGATTTGTCAAAGGGAATTTGGCAACGTCTAAAGGCCTTTACGGTGGTTTCCCTTAGCACGGCTCAACGTGTGACTTGCTTGAAAAAAATAAAAATAATAAAAAATTAAAACTGACTAATGGACATGACGGTGCGACCCGAGCACTGCGGTCTTGTTAAGGATAAATTATCCTACCTCTGACGTAAGAGGGTATCTCAATTTTCGCGTGAACCTTTTTCTCCGTATAACCGTATGCCTTCAGGGGCTCATGCGGGTACAGAGATAGGTCCTTACGTCATTGGAGTGACGAATTCTCCTACCTCTGCTATTTTCCCGTGGCGTGGCGTGGCGTGGCGTGGCCTGCTTCGCGATATCGACGGTGAAACTACCAAACCACGTATCTCGTTTGCGGTGTTTAAAAATCTACGATCACATTTTATTTTTCTGAAGTAGACCAAATCAATATCATTCCTTGAAATTTTCACAGAATTTTCTCCGCACGAAGAGGAAAAATCACAGAAATTTTCAAGACTGGACGTTAAGTAGTTTTTCATTTAAAAAATAAAGTATGACAGGAAGTCTGCAACGTCGCAAACCGAGATACGTGGTTTGGTAGTTTCACCGTCGATATATAGATTGATCTGCCATCTAAATCTATGGAAAAGGATCGATGAAAAGGATGTTCACGACGAACGCCTTAATAATCGATTCGCGATTTCAGAACAGCTGGGTTGAATGAGTTGTCCTCAATGAAATTTGGCAATGCCGGGATATTCACTTCGCGTTCTTTCTTTGGTGTGCCAAACTTTAATTAGATAAAATCTTTGCTCCTAATATATATTTTCTGCAATTTTCGTATCAATCTCTGGCAATGCCACTAACCAGATTGCATTTTGCCAAAAGGAACTAAGAGCATTCCAACGTTTCTAGGAGTGTGCAGTTGACATTCTTTGCAATTCAATTCCTGAAATCACGCAAAAATTTGAATTTACTAAGGTAATTTACGTCTTGAATTTATAGTTCATTGACAGTAGAGATGAATATATTGTTATAATGAGCAGTTTATTTTTGCAAGATGAACCAAGTTGCAAAATCTTAGCGACATTGGAATGCTCTTGGTTCCTTCTTGCAAAATGCAATCCATTTGTACTACAGTCTTGAGTTTGACGAGTTCCCCTGGTAAAAATTGGCAGTAGAATCTGTGTTCCAAAATACCATAGACCTACAGCCGGCTGTAAGATTTCCAATAGCTTCTATAGCCGGCTACACAATTTCTTATAGCCTTTTATAGCCGATGACGATTAAGCAACAGCCAGGCGATAAAGTGTATGCTAAACGTTACTAATTACGGTTGCTTGGACTTAGTGAGTTTTTGGACTACTGCTCTCCTTTTGGGTCGTAGTATCTTGATTTATTTTGCGAGGGAAGCTCCGTACTTTTGAAGGATGCCTGCAATTCCAAATATATTAAAGCGCCTTCAGTTTCGTATGATACTGTGCAATACCTCTGCTGTGAAATAGTTTCTTCAAGCGCCGTGGCACGCTGGGCGCGGCAGGCGGGCAGCCAGCGCGGAACGCGCATTGGTGCCTACAAACCTAACAGGGATACTTCACGCGTTTCGCAATGCGTGAAGTATCCCTGTTAGGTTTGTAGGCGCCAGTGCGTCGCCGCTCCGCTTTGTGTTAGGCTCTGCTCTAATATTTAATCTGGCGGAGTCAGCGTTATTCAACTCATGATTTTGAAATGTTTTCACGTTTTGTGTGGATTATTTTCATTGTAATTGATGAAAAAAAATATGTATTAAAGGAAAATATAACGTGTGTTTTGTTAATATTAAGGTGGTTCCGTATCAAACTTAATGATTTCCAAAGCACACGAATTTCTACACAATTTCTTATAGCCTTTTATAATCGATGGCGAAAAAGCAACAGCCAGGCGATAAAGTGTAAAGCCTGGCGATAGGAACTATTGCTCGGCTGCATAATTTCTTATCGCTTCGTATGGCCCGGCCGAATGATTTTCTCCGCATTCTACAGCCAGCTATATGATTTTCTGTAGCCCCCTTTAGCCGGCTATAAGAATTCCTATGGTATTTTGAAACGCAGCTCTTATCGCCAATTTTTACGAGGGTCAAATTATTTAAAAAAAACGAATTCTACGTTTACCAGCGGTTTTATTTATTCCGCATTTGAGGCAGGACAGCCGTATTCATGCATGCTTGAGCGATGAATAGGAAAGAGAGTATTGGTCGATATCGATTTTGTATTACTGTTTAAATTGGAACTTTATCTTTGAACTGATACACGGAGATGAAAATGGAGGGCAGAAGTCGAGAGAGATATTTCGGAATGTCTCAAATCATTGCCTGGAACGCCTCGCGGGTGTTGATGTAACTCTAACTTTTTCGCTTTCGGAATTACACTGTGCTCTGGGGAAAGCTGATGTGAGAGAGAATTAAGGCAGGCCGTCTCTTTCTCTCTTTCATTTATTTGCTTGCCAAGTTGGAGCCTGGCTGAAATATTTATTTGCACCGGAAAGTAAAGGAATTCTTGGATCGGATTTCCACCGGTGGGAAAAGAACGGGAGCGCAGATTTTTAAACACCGCCCGCGAGATACGCGGTCTAGTTTTTTCACCGTTGTTTTATGACGAACGCATGGTCCATAATTTTGTTAATGTATTGTAAAATTGGCTTTGCTACTTGAGAATGAAAGATGCATTAAAAAAAAAAAAAGAAAAAAGAAAAAAAAACAATCAACATAATTGCCGTAATTTCTTCATCAAAGTCCTTGACTTTCCTTGACTTTCCCGGACTAGTTTTGCTTTTCTCTGACTCCAAAATTGTCGAATTCCCTGACTTTCCCTGCCGTTCGAATGAAACTTCCGCTTCGATTGTTTTCCTTTTCTGCTAAACCCTAACGCATTAAATTCTCTGACAATGCGCGGTGAAATGTAGTGGGTTGACTCGATTTCGCTGGGAAAATAAAGCTAAAAAGTTTTAAAAAATTCAATTTTTGGGCGCTAATGAGTACCAGTACAAGACTGAGTTCCGAATCGACTGACTTTTTTCTTGGATTCCCTGACTTGTTGGTTGGCTTCTCTGACTTTCCCTAACTTTTTTTCGGTTCCCTCAAATTTACTGACTTTCCCTGCAGAGATGCCACAGAATTTAGAAAATGACATTTCCTGACATTTCCCTAATTTCCCTGACTGATTTCGTTACCATCCCCTGACAATTAAATATACGGCATATGGATGAAAACACATAATTAGAATAAAAAGTTTTCAGGCAAATGTGTTGTTCAAAAAGTCAAATCCACTCGAGAAGGCAAATGAAGGCGTCACGATTTTTTACTGACACTTTCCCCATTTGTCACCAATATTTCCAGGTTTTCCCTCACTTTTTAAAATTCCCTGACATTTCCCGGTATTCCCCGACTGTGGGAACCCTGAAGGAAATTTTCCCGGTTTTCTAGACCGCCGCACAGTAGATCGAGTCAATTAGAGAGATCAGACATGAAATTATTTACTAAAACTGTAGATTTAGGTGTTTACATCGTCACATTTTAAATCCCAATGGATGCTTCAAGAAGAAAATTTCACGTGAAAACTAATGGAACCATTTTCAGAACCTCAAAATTTTGTATAAACGGAGTTATGACCGTTTGAAATTTCCAAATTTTGTCCGACCTCTCTTATTGACTCGATCCACTGTGCGCCGGCAACCCTGAACCGAGAATGTAATCGTTTTCATCGAAAGTTTGGCATCAATCTTCTCGTTCGCGAATGATGCTCGAGAGGCCAGCTTTTAAATCTAATTCAAAATAAAAACATTTTCTTCGGTGACATCGTGAAAGATCTCCATTGCTCCGGCCCCCCTTCCTGGGTGCCTCTCAAGAGGGGGGCACGGGGCCCCAGATTGGAGGGATGAGGATGGAATCAGACGGCTATGAAAGATTAATGTTACTCCCTTCCTCTTCTCGTCAAACTTTCACCCGGAAGCTCGATTTGCACCCGAGGTTGCCGTCGTAGAGAAGACATGACACAGAAAACTTTAATGGACTTGACTCGGTTCAAATTAAAGCATTTCCATCATGATTCTGATGTTCCCTTTTGAAAAGTTGACGTGGAACACGAATCGAGCCACAAAAATAACCAATATTAACTCAAACCTAAGAAAAATGCACAAAATAGCTTCATAATTTAAATAAACAAAATAGAGGAAAAGAGGCAACCAAAGCCAACAAACAAAGAAACAGAATGGCTGGAACGTTTCAGGTTTTGTTTGTTTGTGTTTGTTTGTTTGTTATTACGAATGGAGGTCTAAGAGGTCTTTGATTTTTGGATGAAGTTGAAAATCTTGAAAAATTTTGAATATCTAGTAAAAACAAAAAGATGATAATGTGTAACAAGATGCTAACAAATCCTTTGCTACGACGTTTTTTTTTATTAAATTCAAGTAGTTGGAAACGGATTTGATTAAAAAAAATTTAAATTTAAATAAAAATATTATTGGATCATCAACGATTTCTGAATCGAATCCCACACTTCTTTATTCGCAGCCAAGTTCTTGTTTTAATTTCCGAGTTGAGGAATTTTTCTCGTTTTGGATGACTTTTAGCACAGACTTTTTTCTTTGACTTGTGCACAGAGACTTCCATCTTTCTTTCCTTCAAAAGTCAAAACCCTAATTTTTCGCTCAAAAGTTTCCTCATCAATCGTCACTAGCCAACGTGTATAGCAATAATCTTTGAATTTAACTTTTGCCTTACCTGATTATAATTGGGAGATCAATACAGCGGGGTCTTTAAAAAACATCATCACTGCAAATTACCTTAAAGAGCGACTTTGAAAACTGCCCTAACCAATTCAGTGTTCGAAACTCACAGGCACCAACGCGCCAAACGTGACTGAAAAATCGGTCATGGCGCCTAAAATATGGAGGCTCTGCGCCAACGTGGCCCTAAACAGTGCCCCTCCCCCCCCCCAAAAAAAAAAAAAAAAAAATCCTAATTTTCTGTTTGTTGATTTCTCTAAATTTATAACTTACAGCTACTAGTTCTGTAGCTAAAACATCTTGCGTCTGAATTTTCAAAAATTGCGCCACACATAAATATACAGGCAAGAAGTCAATTTGGCCCCCCAAAAAATCTTCAATGGCCCCTAAAAATTGAGCTTGATGGACCACATGGCTCATGAAACTCTAAGGTTAGTTTCAAACATTGCTAACCATAGCCCGGTACAAATTGTTAAATTTTGCGTCACTCTCGGCAACACCGTGCAAATTGACGGAGCATCTTTAACAGCCAGTGTGGCAGCCTGGAGTGGGGCGGGGGGAGAAGTCAGAGGGCTGTAAGAGAGGGTCGCATGGCACGGGAAGGGGGGGGGGACTAAGGGGGTGCCGAAGCTGAGTCTGGAGTAACCCGAGTTTTCACGCAATTAAATTTAGTCGCCACTCCACCGCCTCCGACGCCTTGACCTGCCCCTGCAACACCCTGATTGACAACCCGCTAATCACGGTTGACGTCGATGACCGTAACACCTCTCTCCCCTTTCTACGCAGTCGCTCGTAAGTTGCACGGCTGTCACAACTTGAGAACACTGCTGCCGTAGGAAAGAACGCCGTATGAGCCTTCAGACGTTGCTAAGTTTCCTCCGCTAAAACCGGATTCACTGGGAAAATTGCGAATATTATGTTCTGAAATTTCCAGACAATTTTGTACCCAATTAAATCTAAAATATTTGAAAATTCCAAGGAAAAATATGCGTGAATGTTGTCTAAAATACACGTTTTACCGAGGGAAAATTGGCAGCTTAGGAATGTTCACACGCCATTCTTCCTTAGCACGACAGGAAACCAGGATCACCGTCGGATTTTCTAGTGAAATTAAAGCAAATTTACTGGAGAAATTGATAGATTTGGTCTAATAGAAATGTAACCGCCAAACCTAATTGAACCTATTTTGTCGTGATCAAGAAGATCGCTGTGAAAGCCTGCCTACAGTCGTTGCCAAGTTTCCTCTGATAAAAACCGAATGATGTACTGGGATAATTGCGAATATTATTTTGCAAAATTTCCGGACAATTTTGCACGCAAATCAATCTAAAATATCTGAAAATTTTAGGAAAGATATGCATGAATGTTGTCTAAAATACATGTTTTATCAAAGAAGATTTGGCAACCGTGGAAGGTTCATACGGCGTTCTTCCTTGGCACGGGAGACTGGGACAGTGCAACGGAGTTTCATGGACCTCCACAGCACCGGGAAAAATTAGTTCTTTGTTCTTCAACTATGTAAGGGGCTGTTCAAGTATTACGTGACCTACAATTAGGGGGGAGGGGAGCTTCCTTTACAAGGTCTAACGGGAGAGGGAAGGGGCCAGGATAAGTTTTTCGCAAATTCTTTGCAAAAAATGTAAAAAAATGCAGCTATTTTCTAGGATTTAACGAATGAACAACAAAACTGAATTTCCTCCTTGGGGTAACAACATACAAATTGTTAATGTAATCGTTTCAAAAAGTTCTGAAAATAACTAGTGAGATTGGACTGCACTTTGCAAAATGGAACCAAGCCACATCAGCTATTTACAAATTTAACCATATGCAATTCAATGTTTTAAAAGAGAACGTTGTGTGGATCCCTTTGAAAATTTCAATGAATTGCTTCATACTGCAGACAATTCACCAATATTTGCATACAAATCCGCACAACTGTTTTTTTTTTTTTTTTTTTTTTTTTTTTTTTTTTTTTTTTTTCTTTTGTGGTAAAAAAATCGATTTCCCGATTAAAAGCAATAGCTGATGTAGCTTGAGCCCCTTCTGCTTAACGCAGTCAAATTATCCTCCAAATAACGCCACCCTACAAAAATATTTAAAATAAACCTAAGGGTAGAACATGGTGGATGCACTATTAAACCAAGAAAAATTGATTGATATAAGTTGATATTAACACAAAGTGAAAACTTGCGAATTCGAATATGTGTATACTCCCTAATAATTCAAATAAAATAGTGCGAGGAGAAAATCCTGCAATTCATTGGATATGCAATTTAAGCTACACGGACGTTAATATAATTGTATCACATATTCTACTCGCAGCGGGTTCCGTTGAGGCCCTGGACCGTGAATATTATGCCCTATACTACATGCAAAACATTCGTTATTTCTCTCTTTCGTCTCGAAGGTAGTTTATGTGCACTAAAGCCATATTTTAACTCATTTATTCTCTCTTTTTCATCCCAATTGGGCCTTCAGGGCTTCCTAATGGAGAAAAGTTGGCGGAAGCATAAAATATGTAATCAAAAAGTTGGCTTGCAATTTTAATGCTTTATAAACAGAACAGAGCTGCGTTCGTGACTGACGTGTTTTATGAGAAAATTGCATCTGATGAACCTGGCAGGCACACCTATCAAATAATTGTACTTTTAAATAAAAGTTTTAATAAAAATGAACAAATCTGGAAGTGGACATTCTTAAATTGCTGTATATAGGTAGAGCTAAGCTAGCCACTTTACCTCATACATAGAAAAATAGTATCTTCTAAACGCTAATGAATTTAGCTTACATTGTTCTGAAATCTTGATCATATATGATTTTATACAGCTTGTAAGGCAAATCAAAATAATCAGGATTACAAATGGTTCAAACAAACTGAAAAAGTTAATGTAGAAGCTTTCCTATCTCTTCTTGGAAAACAATTTTTATCAGAAGACATGAGGCAACGTCGGAATACTCATACGGCGTCGAAACACAACATTGGCCTTTAAAGCCCAATTATTCGATGCCGCGATTATAACGCGAGTGCAAATGATCGCGCCAAACACACAGCGGCCGGCTGTCAACGCATATTAGCGCCTGCAAGACTACATGAATACTTCACGCATTGCGCGCTCAGCACGGTGAGTATCAGTGTAAGGCAGGGATAGGGAGAGTGATCAGAAATGCGTTTTTTCTTCACGAAAGCACATTATTGCAATCCCTTGCAAGGACCTATTTCCAAAGTTATACCGATGTCTTTTTCTTGAGGTTCGTTAATATTGTATTCCTTTTTATGATGCTTTGCAAAGGATCTCTTTAAGCCACCCCCAGCGAAAAAAAGTTTATCGGATCCAGACTCGAGGCTCTTAATAAATTTGACAAGAAAAAATGCTCTCGATTCAATCGAATGTAGCTCGAATCGAGAGCCAGGCCTCTTTGTTCAAGCAGATTTCCTTTTCCTTTAAGCAGAAAACTACTTGAGTCGAGAGTATTTTTTCTTGTTAAATTTTTTAAGAGTCTAAGCTCTGGATCCAAGAGACTTCCTTTTCTAGTGTCCCTTAGTTACGATGTAAACCCCCAGTGTCGGGGCGTGAATGATCGATTCACGCTATTTCTCCATTTGAATCTATAGTAAAGAATCGATTTTTAAGGTGATCGTTGCGAACCTGTTTATCGATCCTTTTTCGCAGGTTTAAATGACAGCCCAATCGATACGTCGCAACACACGTTACACGGAAAAAAATTAAATGTTGATTCAGCATTTATACTGTTGAAAAGATGTCCGATAAGTTTCAAATGCTGATTTTACAATACAAAAATGCTAACATAACATTTTAATTTGTACGTTTTGCAGTGGGCGTAGTTACGTTAGCATTTGTTAAAATGTAAAATCAGCATTTGAAACTTGTCGGACATCTTTTTACCAGTATAAATGCTAAATCAATATTTAATTTCTTTCCGTGAGGCCACTGACTCTCACGAAAAAGAGCTGTTTTTTTTTTTTTTTATTCTTCAAGTACATGTTACAACCACCTACTAGGTGTAAATTAACTTTTTTTTACAAATAAGGTAACTTAAAAATTGACTACGTCTAATTTTTGTTTTTAGCTTTAACTTCCATAACCCATACTCGCATGAAATCCAGACTACACTCATACTTCTTAACTGTTACATAGATTAAAAGAAAATAAAGAAATCAAAATAATAAAAATAAATAAGCATGATAAAGAACCTTAATTAAGTAAACAGTGAGTTACAATTGCTTTCATGCGTTTTCCATGTCGGCAGTTGCAGCTCTAATAACTAGATCATGAGAGATCTACTTTGTTGTAATTACATGAGAAATGGTTATTTTTTTTTTTTTTTTTTTTTTTTTTTTTTTTTTTTTTTAAGTTAGACGCCAAAGGCCAAGTCGCGAGGCTTGATCCTCTTTAGCCTCCTTACCGGGTCGTCTATGGTGAGGTCCCTGGCTAGGGGATTAGAGTGAATTTCAAGTTTATTATAGTACTTGTAGGAAGCTGTTTTAATATAATCAGAGACAGACTCTATTCCGAGCTCCTCCCTAATTGATTCGTTAGTTGTGAACCATGGGGCATCCACCATTGACCGTAGCACCTTCGCCTGGAAGGACTCAATCAAGTATCTGTTGCTCGGTTTAGTGCAGCCCCATAGTTCACAGGCGTATGTCCAGACAGGCCTAAGGACTTGTTTGTATAAGAGAACTTTATTGGCTATGGAGAGGGCCGAGTTTCTTCCCAAGAGCCAATACATTTGTCTGTATTTTGCATTAAGTTGTTCTCTTTTGTTTTTGATATGATGTTTCCAAATCAATTTTCTGTCAATCGTGACTCCGAGGTATTTTGCTGTATCCGAGTATGGTACAGGTTTATTTTCAATTAGTATAGGAATATAGTTAACTTTTTTGTTAGTGAAAACAGTGTGAACGGATTTTGGGTTGGAGAGAGCCACTCTCCAGTCCTTAGTCCAGCTCACAACCTCATCAACAGTATTTTGTAACTTGACAGTGGCCTCAGGAAGATCCCGACCCGTCTCCAAAGCTGCAATATCATCGGCGAATGTTCCTAGAAGTTTACCACTTTCAGGCACGTCTCTAGTGAACAAAAGGTATAAAATTGGCCCCAAAACACTCCCCTGGGGAACTCCGGCCAATATAGTTTTAAATTCCGAATATGCACTTCCATATCTTACTCTAAATTGTCTATTTGACAGGTATGAATTTATTAAATCGCAGTGGTTGATCGGTAGAATGCTTTTCAGTTTGAAGATTAGTCCTTGATGCCAGACTCTGTCGAATGCCATTTGAATGTCAAGGAATATGGCAGCTGTTACTCCTTTCTCTTCTAGTGTCTTTTCTATTAAGTTAATTACTCTATGTACTTGTTGGGTTGTTGAATGCTTTTCACGGAATCCAAATTGGTGGTTGGGGATCGCATTATTTTCTAGAAGTATAGGTTTTAGTCTTTTAAGGTATAAGCGTTCCCATAATTTACTTATAACTGAAAGGAGGGAGATTGGCCTATGAGAACTGGGTTCAGTGTGGTCTTTACCTGTCTTCGGGATTAAAATTATTTCGGCTTCTTTCCATACTTTTGGAAAGTAACTTTTTTCTAGCATGTAATTGAAAATAGAGCAAAGCTTAGTTATTGCATTACCTGGGAGCTGTTTTAATATCTCACCACCAATCTGATCTCTTCCCGGAGATTTCCTACGCTTAACTTTATATTTAATTTCTTTAAGTAGTTCTTCCTGTTTTATTAGAGCTATTTTTTTATTCGGTATTACTTCCGGTTTTTCTAGCTGTTCGAGATTTACTCCCGGTATGTCTTCATTTGGAGCGAACACATTGGCAAGATGTTCAGCGAATACCTCTGCTTTTTCTATTTCTGTTTTGGCCCAATCTCCGTCCTTTTTTCTAATTGGGGGTGAATGAATTGGCGTATTTTTTAAATATCTAATTGCCTTCCATAGGGAATAATCTGTTCCGGGTTTGTTATCTAAACCCTTAAGGAATTTTTTCGTACTCTCATGTTTGTAATTCCAGAGTAAGCTATTGAGTTTTTTATTTATTTTATTAAGGATTGTTTTGTCACCTGGATATCTAGTAGTATGCCAAGTGGCTCGGGCTTTTCTCCTTTGTCTAAAGAGCTGTTTAAGGAACGATTATGAAGTAGATTCCTTTTGGGAATTAATACTGCGAGGACGAGAACGATGAGCAGAGCGCTCTGGTGACAGCGGCATGCAAGAATAAAAGAAAGCACGGTGGTGACTGGCGCACAGTGGATCGAGTTAATGGAGGAGGCCAGACATATTTTAAAAACTTTAAATGAGTAAATCAGGGTTGCCACAAAATTTAGAAAATGAAATTCCCTAACATTTTCCTGATTCCCCCGACACATTTTGGTGCAATTCTCTGATAATTGAAGATATGACAAATGGTTGAGGAGACAAAATAGAAAAAAATATTTAGGCGAAATGTGTTGTTCGAAACCCCAAACTCATTGTAGAAAGCAAATGAGGGTGATTTAATACATTTTTCCTGACATTTCCCGGTTTTCCATGACTTTTCAAAATTACCTGGCTTTTCCCGGAATTCCCTGACTGTGACAACCCTGGTAAATCTTCATTTAGGCAAAATGTGTTGTTCGAAACCCCAAAATCATTGTAGAAAGCAAATGAAGGTGATTCGACACATTTTCCCTGACATTTCCCGGTTTTCCACGACTTTTCAAAATTACCTGGCTTTTCCTGACTGTGGCAACCCTGGTAAATCTTCATTAATAAGAAATGCTAACGTTTTAAAGACAGTTTTGTTGGTTTTCTCGTAAAATGTGCTATAAAAAGCACCTTTTAAAATTAAAATTTCACATTTATTGTCAAAAATCTCATGTCCGACTTCTTCAAGACTCGATCCACCGTGCGGCGTCTCGCTATGGCGGGAACCCTAATTCCAGGTTCCAGGCCTAGCGCTATCGGCCGCCGAGAAGCCATTTATCCCTCCATTGTTATGTAAATGGCGGCCGGTTACACGGATTGAAATTCGGCCCTCAAACCCCGGCGCGGATTTGAATAAGTCATTAATTTCCTGTCTTGTTTCTGTGATATTTTTCCGCGCCATCTAGGGCGAAAGTGCACGAGGCTCAAAGGGATCCCCCGCGCGATAAACGCGCAAATCCCGCGGGGGCGTGTGTGTTCATGCGCGGTTTTTCGGCGGGACGGCTCAAAGGGATGTTTGCGGATAATGCAGGTCTCATCAAGACGCTCTTTGAGACAACAGATTCTCAAAGCCCCTCTTGCGCGACACTCGGTTCAGGCTCTGTCGCCTCGAGGGCTCTATTAATCGTGTGGTAAACATGGCGCGGGAGTAAGTGCGTTAAATTCATTGCCTCCAGTCGCGAGGATCCGCAACCCCTCGACGTCGTGGATTTTGCTGCGGTTCACGCGACAAAAATTGGACGTATTTCTACCAAACGGCACTGTGCATTGTGACGTGAGCCCTGTAATGCATACATTCTTATAGGTATCAGGGCTCATGTCTTAATGTACATACTGCCGTGCTAAGGAAGAACGCCGTATGAACCTTGAGGCGTTGCCAAATTTTCTTTGATAAAAAACGAATTTATTGGTAAACTTATGAATATTTTTCTTCCGACTTTTAAGATAATTTTGTTTGCAATCTTACCTAAAGTTCCTGAGGATCTCGAGTAAAAATATTCATAATTTTCCTCAAAAATAATCATTTTATCGAAGAAAATTTGGCAAATCTCAAATGTTCATACGGAGTTCTTCCTTAGCACGGCAGCATAGTTCCGTTTGATAGAAATACGTCCAATGGAGATGTTGCATGTGTGAGGAATTTGCGATTTGATTGTTGATTCTTATGTAAAAGTTCGCGAGAAACACGATGGTGCCACTGACTTTCTCTGAAATTAACTCTCAAGCTCAAAAAAAACTCTTAACTTCAGGCCAAAATGGAGGGGATATCCCACGCTATCCTGAGAGTACACATCTACATCAAGACGAACTCTCCATGCAAAGATAGGGAGCAAATACATTGACAAGGCTGCCACTTTCTTTGGACACTCTATAACTGAAAACACGGCATCACTGCTAATGTATTTGCTCTCTATCTTTGCATGGAGAGTTTGTCTAAATGTATGTAAAGGTGGACTCTCAGGATAGCGTGGGATTTCCCCTCCATTTTGGCTTCAACTCGAGAGCGTTTTTTGAGCTTGAAAGTTGATTTCAGAGAAAACCAGTGGCACCATCGTGTTTCTCGCGAACTTTTACATAAGAATCAACAGTCAAATCGCAAATTCCTCACACATTCAACATCTCCATTAAACAACCTTGATGCGTAAATACGTTCCCTCGTGGGGAAATTGACGAATATGCTTCACGTTGAACAATAGCCCACTAGAAACTAGAAAATATAATCATGTAACGATGCCATCAGAAAAGACCTGGTAACTTGTAACGAATATTTACGCTACGTACAGAGAAACAATAACCGCTGAACATGTGCTGTTTTAATGAGGAGCCCCTTGACCTCTAATAGTTCTCCTGTTCCCCACTGTTCGGCAGTATTTTCACTTTACCGAGTTTCCCGGTCGCTGCGCACTGTTTCCCTTAATTTAAGGGCTTGGCTACGGCGGGAAACTAATGAAAATCGTATTACGAAGGCTGACGTTCGTAGTACTTTACTCCACCTCGAGGTTGTGCGGTAAGACTCTCTCGCCACGGTTGACAAACACACTCAAAATACATTTAATATGAAAATTATCAGATCGTATTCGATAGTGGTTTGATGTATCTTTTGGTTCAAAACAATAGAACATAACCTCAAACAAAAGTTTTATGACTTGAGAAGGTAAAGCTGATCATGACAAAATTCCTTACAATTTCACTTTTCATTGCCATTTTATACTCACAAGAATAAAAAATCTATCACAAGAAACCCGTTCCTAAAGACTATACTCAACTGACTTTTGTGGCTATATGTTCACGTGATGAACCAATCGACATCGATACAATCTCACCTGTTTGATAAATCAAATACGACAGTGGCGTGGCGTGCTTTGCGATATATCGATTGATCGGCCATTTAAACCTATGGAAAAGTATCGATAAACAGGGTGTTCGTAGTGAACACCTTAATAATCGATTCTTTACCATTACTTCAAATGGCATAACAATCGATTAATCGCATTTGACGCCACGCCACTGAAATACGACCCATTTGGTAAATAGAATCGATTATCAAAAAGTTCGTCGCGAACACCCTGTTTATCGATCCTTTTCCATAGGTTTCAAAGGCAGGTCCATCGATATATCGCAAAGCACACTGGTCCAGGTTCTGATCTTGGCGACTGGCGACTAATTTTTAAGGAGATTGCAGGTTCTCAACCTGAAGATTTGGTTTTTTTGACACAGGGAAAAATAACCAAAAAAATCAACCAACAGCTTTTGTTACTCCGTGTTTTACTTGTTATACTACTTAACACAATTTTTTTTTACTTTTGCAAAAAAAAAAAAAAAAAAAAAAAAAAAAAAAAAAAAAAATGCCTACTCTTTCTTACTGTATGCAAATAATTGAAAGAGTTTGTGTAAGAAACTGTGCAAATTTGTTATGCGAGTAAATCGCAAATCATGCAACGCCGCTGATTATCACATTGATTCTTTAGATTTTTTTACAGATACATTAAGATACATAATCTTATTTTATTTATTCCTTCTTAGACGATACGTGGAGAAAAAACCATTGGTTTTTCGAATCTACAAATTCAAACCGGAACTGATTGGTAGCCTTGAGTCAGACTAACAGACCCCTTTGTTTGACAGAACCAAACTTAAGTTTGGTAAACCGAGGTTGCAGGTCGTCGTAGCTGGTTAACAGGAGCTGATCTTTCAGTTTGGTTCTATTAACTGAAGAGTTTGGATCGTACTCCTCAGGGATCAGTTCTCTAATCCAAAAAAGTCTACTGAACTAATCGGTTTGTATGGAGGAGATTTTTTCATGCATGAAGTTTCTTCTTCAAAACGTTCGGGAATACTTTATAAGAGAGAAAATGCGGTTAGCACATTTGGGCATTTGTGCCTCACATTGGACTCTGAATTGAAGATGTCAATTCCAAAGGTTTAAGCAAAAGACAGGAAACTCTAACTAAATTCTGACAACAAGCAACTCAATTACATTGTTTCAAAATCTCCGCTAATACATATAATTTTTAGAAAATGAAAATACGAGCAATTTTCATAATTTTATCGTTTCGGAGTGAAAAAAAAATCGCAAATAATATCCATAGGTTGGTAATAAGTCGTTTTCTTTGAAAAATGAAATACTATAGGAAATTTGCGCCATGGTGTATTAAGATAGTGTTCTCACGGTTCATCCATCGCGAAATTGACCTTCATTGAAATCGATTGTATTTGTATTTGTCACCAACCTCGAATCGATGAAATCTAATGCTCCTCAACTATATACAATGGTGGTATGACTTCAGCCTAACTATCTTTAATATTTATGCTTTAGTATGAACAGTGTTCAAATTTACATTTTTCAATGATTTATCTTACGAATTTGAGCACGTTTTTTCAGCATTTTTGTGCAGATTTCTTATCCTAATGGAGCGTATTCGATATTGGTTTGATGTTTCGTTTGGTTCAAAACGATAGAGCACAACCTCAAGAAGAATCATAGGATTTAAGATAGAAAAGCTGAAAATGAGACTATTCCTAACAATTTCACTTTTCATTGCCACATGGTACTCAAAAGAATAAAAAATCTACTATAAAAAACCTCGTTTCTTTAAATTTCTCAATTGACGTACTTTGAAGCTATGTTTACATGTTGAACCAATCGATATCGATACAATCTCGCCTGTTTGATGTATCAAATACGATCTATTGTTTCTATTCAAGGTGATTCGATGGACGCCATATTTTGTGTCAGAACGGCATGCGATATATCGCATCAATTGGTTCCATTTTTTCAGCTACTCGTCATTTTTCTCCAATTTTGAGATCGCAATTCTCTTGTCAGAAGACTAAAGCGCTCACTCACCAATTTTAACAAAGAAATTCAACGTAATAAAGGCTTGGTTTTTTTAGAGAGAAAATATCGCATCCGAGTGCAGTTTCGATATCAGTATCGAATGCGATGTTTTCTCTCTAAAAAAACCAAGGCTTTATTACGTTGAATTTCTTTAAGAAAATTGGGAAGTGAGTGCTTTAGTCTCCTGACAATAGAATTGCGATCTCAAATTGGAGAAAAATGACGAGTAGCTGAAAAAATGGAACCAATTGATGCGATATATCGCATACCGTTTTGACACAAAATATGGCGCCCATCGAATCACCTTAAAAAGTGCTCGGTGAGAGGTTGGCAACCCTGTATAAATTGGCTTCGGGAAGTTCTTTTCCCATTTCCCCGACAGATTTCAACCAATTTAAACGTCTCTGTTCTCCCTCTCCTTTTCTTCGCATCCTTCGGCTCAACTTTAAATCAAAATCTCTTGCGGAAAAAAACGGGCGAGAGCAAAGAGCTCAACTCATCGGAAACAACCTGTTTAAATTGTTATGAAAACGGTGAGATCAGAGCTCAAATTTACGTTGCCACTTCCAGCCACGGAATTGTAATCTTTGGGCAGGAGGCGGGTATAGCAATTTGACAACACAGGATGTTTAGAAATTTTCAGCAATGAAATACATTTCCCTGATTTCCCTGAGAAAAACAGCCAAAAACTGATCAAAATAAAAAATATTCCTAATTTTTCGACACGGTTGAACTTAGTAGATGTGAGTAAGCATTTTTTTTTTGGTTTTAGGAATATAATGTAGAAGATAGAGCGAAATATATGGTCCTTAAATTTAAACGAGGTATGTTTGGCTCATTTTTCAAATTTTAGCAGAAATTCTCGTAAAAATGTTGGTATCGATTCCATTATTCCGACACTTGATTCATCATCAATTTTTTTTAAAAAAAAAATAATTAGAGAATGCATCAATTTATCGGAGAACATATGGACTGCATTTTGCAATTTGGAACTATAAATTCTGGTTCTTCTGGAAAAACACCTATTTGCATAGGAAAACTGATGGCACATACGTTGTTTTTAAACCGGGCCGGAATTTATAGTTCCAAATTGCAAAATGTAGTCCATATTACTTGTTGTGTTATTTTTTAAGAAGAAGAATACAAATTATAGAGACCAAAGTTTCAAAAATTTCCCATTTCCATCCCATCTGTGACAGAAAAACACGCGTGTACGTATTTTTAATTTTAGAAGTTCCCAAGTATGTACCAAGGTGCGCGGAGGGGAATGGGGGCTTTTTTTGGAGCCGATCCGTATATTTCCCCAAATACATAGGACTTTTTGTTTAGGGGAGCTGCGGCTTCCGAATTCGGATTAGAGAGTAGTTGGAGCTTTTCATACTACAAATATACATCCCAGGTATGTATTCCATCATAGAGTGAATGCTGAGATTGCTCTGTGTTTTTCGGCATTCTCGCACAATGCAGCTCTCACTTTATTTCCTAATACTTGCACCGTGAATACCTCAATAACATGAATATTTGATTCGGATACGCAGCCGAATAGCTGGCATATAGAATAATAAATCGGCCTCCAAATTTATTTTTAAAAGAGCGATTTAGGGAGCAAATTAGATCGCAACATCTCAGATAATTTCCATCGCAGTTGTGCTAGTTTTTCTCTTGGTGCAAGGATCTCAACCGAGTCAATAACATTTTAACTCAGTAACTTCAAGATATTAATACTTTACGCTTTTAAGAGACTAAATTCTTGATCTTCATTGATTTTTATGAGAGCAGCTTAGAGTAGAAAATCGTCTTACAGCATCTTAGAGTACTTCTCTCTATCGCTGTTTGTGCACGTTTTTCTCTTGATGTAAGGATCTTAACCGAGTCGATTACATTCTGACCCAGTAACCTAGAGAATTTGAAACGCTATGCTCTAAAATAACAAAGTTTGCCTACTCACTGTGAACTGCTTGCGATTATCTACAGCGAGCATGAGAAAAATGAAAACGCCTTCAATTTCGTGTGTATGCAATGCGGACATCCAATGATCACGAATAGTTGCATCCTCTAGCCTGATTCTGGCTTTTTCGACAAAATAAGACAAAATGTACCTATTCCTGTCTGTGCCATGTGACTTATAGATTTTCGATGTTTTATCACGCTTCCGACGATGGGTTAGTCGCACTAGATCGCACAAAATCGTGTTTTAATGCTTGATTCCAGTATAGTTTAGCGAAAAGTATTAGGATCTGTCCAAACATCAACTTTCTACGTTCAAAATTGACCGAGATATCGCGTTTAGAAAAACTCGTTTGATGACGTCATCCAACGCGGTAGTGACATCTTTGGTTTCTTCCACCTTGCACTGTGACGTCACGAAAGTACCGCATTCCTTCTCGCTTAAAATCGACTATTTGAAAATCTGAATTTTGGGCGATTTAAGTTGAGTGTACGGAGGTTTCCGATAGTAAGAAAAAATGCGGAAAAACTCTTGTAATATCAGGATTCTTAGTTCATCCGATACAGGCAATAAGAAAACTGTGCAACATACCCATTTTCGTGGCATCTAAAAGTCCCCTAAAAGTCTATTAACACGGATATATCTCTTGCGTGCAGAGGAGCCATTTGGAAAATCCTGATGTTTCCGTCACGTGGCATGTATACTGCCGTGCTAAGGAAAAACGCCGTATGAACCTTCAGGCGTTGCCAAATTTTCTTTGATAAAACACGAATTTCCTAGTAAACTTACGAATATTTGTCCTCCAATTTTTCAGGTAATTTTGTTTGCAATTGTGCCTAAAGTTCTTGAAAATGTATCGGAAAAATGCTCATAACTATCCTCAAAAATAAGCACTTTATCGGAGGAAATTTGGCAACTCTCGATTGTTCATACGGCGTTCTTCCTTAGCACGGCAGTATAGCTCTGAGAAGGAAAATGTATTGGGTTGCGTCTTTTCTACGCTGCCTAATGGTCCGTCGAGTCTGTGGATGAGAATGGAGCAACAAAAAATTAATGAAGATATTATAATGGATTTCATTCCGGACAAAGGAAATTTCGGGGTGAATTTTCCTCGGCGAGGCAACTTTAAGTCGACGTGAGTGCGTGAGGGCTGCCAAGTAAACGTCATGCGATGAGCCGAGAGCCCACTTCTACGTCGGAGCGAGATAAGCGCTGTGCTACCCGCTCAGTGGTCCGTCACACTGGGTAGAGATGGAGCAGCCCTTATAGACTGATTTAATGACCACGTCATTCGATATGATATAGAAATCTTGGTTCAAACCAAAACAAACTGATACCGCAATCACACGCTGAATGTGGCTTGAATGTGGAAGTCATCGGCCCGATGCCTGAATTTTGCTCGTCACGCGGAAAATTCAGCAGCGATTCTCGGTAACCGTCGGACTATGCTGAATTTGTCTGAACTATTCGAGTAGATTTGATACACATCTGGATGAAAATAACTCGAATTTGCTAAATTTCAGCCGTTGGGCGATGACTATTGACTTCCACATTCAGCTGCTAAATTCAGCGTGTGATTGCGGCATGACCTAATGTAGAGTCCCTTTATAGAGGAAGTTAAGACAACGCGGGTTGTGGATGTCACAAACGGGAATAAAGATTACACAACTCGGACATTTGCTGTAATCTTTAATCAACCCATTCCCGAATTCCGGTCTCCGTTCCCACACTCATTTCATTTGTTTCTTGCCATACCTCCTGTTCCCCGGTCCATTCCAGTTATTCCAGTTCTCAAAAATTATCCTTTTACATTCCAATTTATCCCGTTTCATTAAGATTTATGCTGATTTTTGTCGTCTTATCCCGATTTCTTGGAATTTAAATTTCCCGGGTTTTATCAATGACGTTTTCGGATTGGTGAATCGAGCGACCAATGAAATAGCAAATCGACACAAACGTACACACAAGAAACCTGCTTACATTGTTAAATTATAGTAAAAGATAAGATTATTTGGACCGCGTTTAACAGAAAGGAACCAAGCCACATCAACTATTGCCAAATTTAACTGGGCAATTTAATTTTTTCAAAAAGAACGTTTGTGTGGATTCCTTTGAAAATTTGAAGGAATTTGCTACGTACTCTGGAGGAAATCCACTGAAATTTGCACAAAATTCCGCACAACCGAGTTTATGTAAAAAATTAAACTGCCCGATTAAATTTGGCGATAGCTGCTGTGGCTTGGTGTTGGTTCCTTTTTGTTTAACGCAGTCCATTTGATTGCTTCGTTAAGAAACTTCCAAAAACTGGACCAAACTGCGCGGTTTGTGCGGTGCCGGCTGCGAAAGGATTAGTGTCCAGGCCGAGCTTGACAGCTCACTCGGGAAAACTCGATTTTTACGAAATCCCTAACCGAGCGCTCCTCGCCCTTCTCCAAGCGATCCCTCAAACGCCGTGCCCTCACCCTCTCGTCCACCACCGCGGCTCACTCTACCGTGTATGCATGAGCGATAAATAGATTAATCGAAAACCTCGATCATGCACAACCCTCCAAGTAGTGAGCCTTTGAGCAACTCACGTCTCGATACACAGCGAACATGAATGGGGAGCCTCTAAAAGCATCGCCTCAATGGGGATGTTGCATGTGGGAGGAATTTGCGATTTGACTGTTGATTCATCAGCAAAAGTTCGAGAGAAACACGATGGTGCCACTGGTTTTCTCTGGAATCAACTCCCAAGCTCAAAAAAAGGTCTCAAGTAGAGGCCAAAATGGCGGGGATATCCCACGCTATCCTGAGAGTCCACCTCCACATCAAGACAAACTCTCCATGCAAAGATAGGGAGCAAATACATTGACAGGGCTGCGGCTGCCACTTTATCTGGGGACTCAAAAACTGAAAACACGGCATCACTGCTAATAATGTATTTGCTCCCTATCTTTGCATGGAGAGTTTGTGTTGATGTAGACGTGGACTCGCAGGGTAGGGCGGGATATTCCCTCCATTTTGGCCTCATCTTCAGAGCTTTTTTTGAGCTTGGGAGTTGATTTTAGAGGAAACCAGTGCACCATCGTGTTTCTCGCGAACTTTTACATGAGAATCAATAGTCAAATCGCAAATTCCTCACACATGCAACATCTCCATTCTGCCGTGGTAAGGAAGAACGCCGTTGGACGTATTTATGCGAAATGGAACTATGTGCAAGTGGAAAGGTAGGGTGTGCTCATTAGTGGTCGGGCCATAAGAATGAATGGGGACTTTAAAGCGCCAGTGACGTCAGCGGAGAAGAAGCCGCCGTCACCGAGCATTATCTCATGAGCCCTGTCCACAATGCTCTTGTCATATGTCCACGGCTCACGAATTAGCACTCAGTTCCTTTTAATATAGTGTCAAATCCCGCTTTTCCATTTTTTCAAAAGGAACTAAATCCACTTCTACATTGTCTCTTATGCAGCTTGCATGAACACACCCCATCATTCCACTTGCACACAGTTCCATTTGGCATAAATACGTCCGTATGAACATTCGAGAGTTGCCAAATTTCCCCGGATAAAACATGTATTTTCAAGGAGAGTCATGCATATTTTGCCTTAAAATATTCAGATATTTTAGATCAAATTGTGAAGAGAATTGTCTGAAAAATTGGAAGAGAAATATTGACAACTTCTCCAATAAATTCGTATTTTATCAAAGGAATCTTGGCGACGTGTAAGGCTCATACAGCGTTCTCCCTCCGCGCACGGCAGAATTGGTATCGAAGGGCTCTTTCATTGCCGCTCCTTCAACGTAAAGATCTAATTTTATTTCGACATGAGCCTTGAAAAGTACGCAGTTTTTACGGACGGACCGGCGTGCCTTAAGGCGATTCGATGGACGCCATATTTTGCGTAAAAACGACATGCGATAAATCGCATCAATAATTTCGTGTTTTCAACTACTCGTCATTTTTATCGGATTTTGAGATCGCATTTATGTTGTCGCGAGACTAAGAAATTCACTTACCAAATTGAACAAACATTCAATGTAATAAAGCAAGATATTTTTAGCGAAGAAATGTGCATAAGGTTT
This sequence comes from Bemisia tabaci, assembly GCF_918797505.1. NCBI lineage: Eukaryota > Metazoa > Arthropoda > Insecta > Hemiptera > Aleyrodidae > Bemisia > Bemisia tabaci. The sequence goes on along the minus strand of NC_092801.1, from coordinate 25,277,820 downwards.
GAATTTAAAATAGTTCATTTTAGCATAAATTCTTCCAATTTCTTGCTCGCTTTCCTTGCCATGATTAATATGATTTTTGCGCGCTTTTCTTACTTCACCTTTTTCTAAATGTTTCCCTCTTTGATTTCCTACAGCAGCCATCTTTATACGGGGCATAAATTCGTTAATGCCTGAACTCTGCTTTTAATTCAGCCAAATTACGTTAATTTTATCGTTAGTACAGTGTTCATAACATGTGGATGATTTTTTTTCAGAATGAGTGAAAAAATCTGCAGCCACTTGAGAAAAAAAATTTTGGATTGGTTTTTCCTGTGAAAGAAAAAAGAAAAAATAAATTACAAACGAAAACTTACAGTGTCGCAACCTGATAAACGCATTTTTATACTTTAGCCATTGATGCACGGCCTCTGGTTATCTTGTTAACACATGGTAAGCTTCATAAATATGATCAAAATTGTAGACGATTCCGTATAAAATTGTAAAAATGGTTCTTCCTTAATGAGACAGAATGATCGCGGAAAATTTTAAAAACACAGTAACGAAGATACGCTTTTATGCGCGAGACGGCGGCGCACAGTGGATCGAGTTAATGAGAGAGGACAAACAAAATTTGTAAATTTGGAAGTATTTCTATCAAACAGAACTATGTGCAGGTGAGAGATATTGGGTGTGCTCTAGAAAGCTGCACAAGAAACAATGTAAAGGTGGGCGTGATTCCTTTTTAACAAGAATGGACCACTAGACAATGGACGAATTTCAGCATTCTGATACATGTTCCTTAAACAAAATTTCACGTAAAACACGATGCGCACATCGGAAATTACCGAAATTAACTCCTTACGAAGATATTTAATGATTCTTGATGCGTAAATTCAAACCACCCGCTCATGAAAACTCAATGATCTGCGTGATTCACATCGCGCGCTAAACGTTATCAAGACAGTCTCTGCGATATAAATATTTGACAACCTCAATCTCGCCGCTTTGGCTCACCTATAGCAAATTGCTTATAGTTTGAACAACACATCGTGGGGAATGAACATCGCTCGATTGAGAAGCTTGCTGAAATATTTGTAGTGCGCGATTCGACTCACGTAGAGCTTTGAGTTTCTTGTGAGCGGGCAGTTCAAATTCCTCGTAACCAATGTGTAAACGTTAAAAAACGTTAAAATCTTTGTTAAGGGTTGGTTTCAGTAATTTTTGTCGTGTGAATCGTGTTTTTCGTGAAATTCTGGTTAAGAAACATGTATCAGATTGCTTACATTCGTACCTTGTCTAGTGGTCCATTCGAAAAGTGGGATTTTAAATTTAGAAAATAGAACTATGTATCAACTGAATGCGGGATATGAGCCACGGGCATGGCACGAGAGCGTCGTGGACAGGGCTCATGAGTTAAAGCGCAATACGATAAGGAGCCTCGACCGACGAGCAGCATCCGAGCAAAACTTTGAGGGTTTATAAGTGATTCCATTGATTTTCTCGTGAAATTTTCTTCTTAAGGCACCTCTCAAAATTTAAAACGTGATGAAATAATCGTAGAAATTTGCAATTTTTGTCGAAAAAATTCGTGTCCGACCTATCTGATCGACTCGACCCACTGTGCGGCGTTTCGCCGGTGGTGCAGTGGGGGAGGCGATTAAAGCCAAACTTTGCCACATTACGCCCGAATAATTAATCGCCGCTGCACAGCAATCTGCTTTTTACCGGGGGGTTTTAAGTCTGAACCGCCCGGATATAAGCCATAAAAATAACCTCCGGCGGTTTTGAAAAGGGAGGGGGGAAAAAACAGCAGCGCGCCCGCAAGCACCCCGGGGCGACCGAAAGGGAACATTAAGTAGCAGCTCAACACTGTTTCGTTCGCACCTTAAATTAACTACCCGCGTTATTCGAAAACCGCACTTGTGGTCGGTGGCTGGAGTTAAAAGCTTGTAAAACACTCGCTGGTAAGCGGATAGTGGCGAACGAGGACCTTTCCGACCAAAAAGCATACCGACCAGTGGTGTGGCGTGCTCTGCGATATATCGAATCAACTGCCGTTTAAATCTATGGAAGAGGATCGATTATCAAGGACACCTGGATAATCGATTCTTTACTATAGCTTTAAATGGAGCAATATTGATAATCGATCCTTCACGCCACGCCGCTGGTATCGACGGTGAAACTCTGAAACCACGTCTTCCGGTTTACGACGTTGAATGGCCTAGTCACACACTCAAATGCTCGTCAAATTCCGATCAAAATGATGACCAAGATGGCGGTCGAGAGTTATCTAGATTAATGAGTAAAATTAATTAAAACAGCGTGTTGATCGACATAAGCATGAAATAAGCACGGTTGTGTGGAAATCAGATGACGGATGAGCCCCACAGTTCCATCATCTACCATCAAATTTTTGCAGGCCGCAGAAATTTGATGGTAGATGGTGTACACCAGTCTCCATTTGATTGGAAATTGATGGGAATTTGAGCGTGTAACCAGCACACAAGACTTCTATCAAACTACATTTTTTAAATGGAGAAATATTTGGATAGCGTTAAGCAGAAAGGAACCAATAGCCACATCAGCTATTGCGAAATTTAATTGGACATAATTTATTTTTTTACACGAAAACGGTTGTGCGGATTTTTGTGCAGACAGTAGATTTTCTGCATAGTACGAAGCAAATTCCTCAACATTTTTAAAGGAATCCGCACCATTGTTCTATTGTAAAAAATTAAATTGCGTACTTAAATTTGGTAAAAGCTGATGTGTCTTGGTTCCTTTTTGTTGAACGCAGTCCATTTAAGGTGATTCGATGGACGCCATATTATGTTTCAAAACGACATGCGATATATCGCATCAATTGGCTCCATTTTTTCAGCTACTCGTCATTTTTCTCCAATTTTGAGATCGCAATTCTGTTGTCAGGAGACTAAAGCACTCACTTACGATTTTTAACGAAGAAATTCAACGTAATAAAGGCGTGGTTTTTTTAGAGAGAAAACATCGCATTCGATACTGATATCAAAACTACACTCGAACGCGATATTTTCTCTCTGAAAAAACCACACGAAAAAATGGAACCAATCGATGCTATATATCGCATGCCGTTCTGACACAAAATATGGCGTCCATCGAATCACCTTAAAATGTTTTTTCGATAATGTGGGTTGGCTCCTTTCTGATAGACTCGGTCCATATATTTTTTCATCAGAAAAACAATGCATTGTACGGCGCGTTGGGCATTGGATCCGACAACTTGTCGCTCTGTCTTACGCTCTTTCCTCTCCGAAAAAAACGCAGCTACTCTTTGCGTTGAACCCTTCCGTGTATGTAATTCTACGCGTTCGAGGTCTCACGTTAAAATCGACACTAGGCTTTCGGTTAGCGGAGCGGAGAACTGCCCCCTTGTCGGAATCTCGCGGTTGGGACAGGGAGAAGACATCAAAGGATCTTCTCAAAGTGCCTATCCTGGGGCTTCAAGGCTGTTCCCATGAGTGGCGTGTTAATTTCTTTCGCAAGCTCCGGGTCTGGGCCACTGACACCACTTCAATCTTACCTTCTGAAACAATCCGACCGGGACAAGCGATTCAGTGAGTTTGGGGAGAGTCCCTTTATACTCAGAGTTACGACATCTCAATTCCGGTCGGGCTTGGTTGGGCTGAAAAAGGCCTGAAAAAAATTCAATTCTGATTGGTTCTCGCTCATGGACTCACTAAAGAGTGCACCGAGCAGTGTTCGAAACTCACGCGTTCGGGCTATTGTGTCTTTCTCTCTCTTATTTCCATCATTCATTGATACATAAATTATTTTTAGAGCTTAATCGAGTGTGTATCTCAATATTTGCAAATTGCTATCAAATACAGAATTTTTAAAATATTAATAATGAAAATCAGTGACTAAGAGAGACACAGCCCCCACTAAACTTTCCAGACCCCATATTTCAAAAGTTGCCACAGAATTTAGAAAAGGAAATTTTCTGACAGCTCCTTAATTTTTCTGACACATTTTGGTGACATTCCCTGACACATTTTGGTGAAATTCCCTGACACATTTTTGTGAAATTCCCGGACAATTGAAAATAGGCCAGATGATTAAAAAGACATAACTATACGAATTTCTGTTAAACGGAACTAAGCGCCAAATTGAGTTCCTTTTGAGGATTTTAGGATCCCGGATAGCGCGTTCTATCAAACGGAACTAAGCGCCATGGAAAAGCATTGCGAGTATTAGGACGGAAAGAGTATCGCGTTCCGCAACAGCCGCCAATCCAAGCCCTCCTTTCCCTTCCTCCCCCTATGGCGCTTAGTTCCGTCTGATAGAAATACGTCCAATTAGAAAAAAATTTCACGTGAAATTTGTCGTTCAAAAAGTCAAATCCATTCTAAAAAGCAGATAAAGGTGACTTGATAATTTTTCCCCGACATTTTCGTTATTTTCCTAGAGTCCTTTTATACTGAGAGTCAAGACAACACCCCCTCATGGAGTCACAGACGGGAATAAAGATCACAGAAATTGAACTTTTTTGTAATCTTTGATCGGCCCATTCTCAAATTCCTTTCTCCGCTCCCTCTCTCATTCCGTTTGTTCCTTGCCGAACCCGCAATTCCTCGGTCCATTCCAGATTATAATCTTTGCAATCGGTGAAAATGTAATCTTTATTCCAGTTTGTGACAACGTGACGGCCTAAAATACGGGAATCAATCAGAAATGGATTCACATTGTCTTGACTCTCAGTATATAGGGACTCTACCTTTCCCTACCTCCCCCTACGACGCTTAGTTCCGTCTGATAGAAATACGTCCAATTAGAAAGATTTTTCACGCGAAATTTGTCGTTCGAACCGTCAAATCCATTCTAAAAAGCAGATAAGGTGACTTGATAATTTTTCCTCGAAATTTTTGTCATTTTCAGCATTTTCCTGTTTTCCCTGCCTTTTTAAAATCCCCTGACATTTCCCGGTTTTCCCGGTATCCCTGACTGTGGCAACCCTGCCTCCGCGAACAGTATGTTCGGCACAGGCATCGGAAGTCTCGACCGCGACAGCTGATGCCTTTAAATCGGCCCTGTAAGTTCTTTGAAGCGACGGAAAAAATAGTTGCAGGCAATTAGAGGGCTCCAGCCAGTTGGGATGAAAGAGGAGAATGCTCCTCCAAACTCGGAGCGGAAACTCACTTTACCTCAACTTTCCTCTCGGCGGGTTTGCGAGACTGGGCCGGGAAATTCGTTTGATACGCGGCGTGCAGGCGAGGAATTCGGAATAAAACTGCGATTTATTACCTTCGCGCCCATCCTGAGAAGGACTTTTCAGCCCTGGAACCGAGTCAATCAGGCCTTTCGACCCCGGTTGCCAGATCATCGCGGACAGCACGGGAGAGAATGGAGATGTTGTATGTGTGAGGAATTTGCGATTTGACGGTTGATTCTTATTTAAAATTTCGCGAGAAACACGATGGTCCCACTGGTTTTCTCTGAAATCATCTCCCAAGCTCAAAAAAAGCTCTCAAGTTGAGGCCAAAATGGAGGGGATATCCCACGCTATCCTGAGAGTCCACCTCTACATCAAAACAAACTCTCCATGTAAAGATAGGGAGCATTTACATTGACAAGGCTGCCACTTCATTTGGGGACTCCAAAACTGAAAACGCAGCAACCCTGCTAATGTATTTGCTCCCTATCTTTGCATGGAGAGTTTTTTTTATGTAGAGGTGGACTCTCAGGGTAGGGCGGGATACCCCCTCCATTTTGGCCTCACTTTGAGAGCTTTTTTTGAGTTTGGAAGTTGATTTCAGAGAAAACCAGTGGCACCATCGTGAATCTCGTGAACTTCTACATAAGAAACAACAGTCAAATTGCAAATTCCTCACACATGCAACATCTCCATTATTTTAAGGACTTCATATTGTTATCTTCTCTGTACTGTAAAAATTGAATCAACGTATGTGAAAACGTCCGATGTCCAAGACAGTGTTTCAGAAATTTGAGTTGACAATTTTGTTGTAACTTAACGACACACTATGGTTTAAGACGCTAGAAATGTAGAACAATTTAGTAAATAATCACTAAGTGTAATTATATAGACGTTTACTAACAAGTTCGATCCTATTTATCAGTGTCGTGGGACAAAATAAACCCACCGCAATTATGAAACCCTGTATTGGACAACGGACGTTTTCGCATACGTCAATTCAATTGGTATTAAATGGACCTTCTTCAGCAGAAAGGAACCAAGCCATATAAGCTATTGTATAATTTAAAGGAGCAATTTAATTTTTTACAAGAAAATATTTGTGCGGGATTTTTTGAAAATTTAAAGGAATATGCATTATACTATGCAGAAAATTCACAGAAATTTACACGAAAATCCGCACAGCCGCTTTTACGTAAAAAAATTGAATTGATTTCAGACTTTTTTGCTGCGCCTAACGTGGTTTTCGAGCAAATTTACCCTTAAATTGTGTATTCAATTGGTTATAACTCTTGCTTGCAACAGACTTAGCGTGTAAGTATTATAAAAAATTAAAGGTTTTTGCACTAGAAAGTAGTTTAAAGTTTGGAAATCAAGTACGAGATTTGCTGAATGATGACTCGTGATCAAAGAGCAGAAAAATACTAACCATCATCAAGTTGTATCTGAGAAAAAGGCTTGGAGTTGTACATTTATAGTTCGTCCTCGACCAGGAAAAAAATGATCCCCTTTTTTAACAGATTTTTTGTCGGAAAATTCGGTTTGGAACCCATGGGAAGATAAAAGGCCCTCGTGATTGTATGGATGCAAACCAGTCAATTGTTTGGAAGGCATATTTGCATGCAGACGTAAGTAGACATTGCCTCTGAACTAAATATTAAGAGCTCATAAATATCTTAGTTCGGAAATTAAAATTGAAAAGTTGATCAGACGTTTTAATTGTTGGATGGACTATTTAACAATAATCCACATCGTCAGCAAAATAGCATTGAAAACGAATAAAAAAAGAGACATTGACGCCTTTTCAATTCTGAAGATATATTTGCGTACTTACATTGACTGATATTAGGGTGCGATTATTCTGCCGGACAGATAGCTGAGAAAAGTGTCAACTTACCTGTAACAGACAAAAGATACATATTAATGGCCGAATTTCATTAAGATCCTTTTGATATAATTGATTTTTACACAGTTCTTTTCGCAAGAGGATCTCCAACTTTATGTCGCAAAATGCTGACTGTCAGCACAGTTTGTTTCCCCCATTCATTTTCAATCTTCTACCAATTGTGCCATCAGTGTCTCAAATAACTTACCGGCTTGAGCTTTTATGCTCCGGATTACTCGGAAAACAATTCACGGAATACAATAAAGAACATCTATATTTTTATTAAAACCCGGCGGACGCTCCGAACGTTGCAACATTTCTGGATTTTTTCCTGCTTTGACTCATTTGATATTCGAATTAATTCGCTCGTGACCGGCAATGCCGGAGAGGAAAAATAAAGAGGGGAAAAAGAAAAAATTGATCAAACGCGCAAAGAAACACGCCGGGTTGGAGAGGAGAGTTCGCGCCGTGAAGGCACCGGCAATTGTATTAGACGTTGCGCCTCCTCGCTGTGAAAACCGAGCCGCGTCGCTCGCCTGTTCACCGGGTTGCCGGACCGGACATTGAAGGCTTTTTTTTTTCAAAAATTACACGCCTCGAAAATTTCATGAGGAAAGCAAATCGCACAACGGGCAACCTACAAATTTACTCCTAAGCAAAATATCAATGATTACAATTAACATTTATTAAATGTAAAAATACAAATTGTGTGTTCATCGCGTTGCCGGACCGGATATTGAAGGCGTTTTTCACTCACCGGATAACCCATATTTCCAATGGATATATGCACAAACTGTAGATACATAGGAAACATCTCACTCTTCGAAAAATTCATAGAGTAAACTAAATAGGCAACGGAAAGTCTGAAAATGTACCCCTGAGCAAAATATCAGTGATTACAGTTGTCATTTGTTAAATGCAAAAATACAATTTGCGTGTTCACCGGGTTGTCGAGCTGGATACTGAAGGTGTTTCTCACGCACCGTATAACACATCTTTTCACTAGATATGCACAACCTTTAGATAGAGAGGAAACATTTCACTCTTTGAAAATTTCATACGAAAAACCTTGGAAGGTAGTGGAAGTAAAAATAAAACTGGTTTAGATGATCAAATCTATTTGCAAGGTAAGAAAAGTTGCACAATCTTAGCGACAGTAAAATGCTTGTGGTTCTTTTTTGCAAAATACAATCCAATTATTCCTTAAATTTTGCAACACATTGCACAAATCGAAGTATTTTTACGGAGGCGCGCAAACATTGTGATTGGAACATGAGGCCCGAAACAACTTTTCTGAAGAGCGCGAGAAATGCGCGGTGCGTGAGCGGGGGCGATAGACAAGCCGGGAATTTAAATATCGGGAGTATGCTGCTAATGAGCCTTGTCTCGCTCTTCAGCTTTCGTCTGCCTCATTTCGTCGCGCCGCTGGCGAAACATCGTAAGTCGATCTGCGGATGAAACTTCGGCGGCACTGATTCACTCATGAAAAAGCCCAGACGGTAGAACCGGAGTTGTGTTCCGTCATCAAAGAGGCGGTGATTTCTCGAGGAAAGAATAAATAAATGTGTTCTTTCACGAGGAGCGCTGTTGTCCTACTCGCGCCTTTTCCAGAGCTGGGCGTCAGGTTTGCACTTCTTACATAATCGTTACAAAACATGCTTTTCTTTTTCTGCCTTTCCCTCCATCGAGACAGACGAACTTCCGGGATGATCCTGGAGTGATGGAGCGTGCCATGGCAAAGGGTGCACGACCCGATGATCTTTTCTTAGCGTGCCCCACAAACGTGAATTCGGTGTCAGGATTGCCACAGAATTTGGAAAATTTTCCTCCTCTGCTTCCTCTTGTTCTCTCTTCCCTTCCTTCTCTTCATGTTGCTCATAGTTCCCTCTCTTGATTCTTTTGCTCTTCTTCCTACTCCTATTTCAACCTTCTTTCCCTCCTCCCCTCTCCTCTTCGTCTATTTCTTCTTTTTCTTTTCCTCATCTTTATATGATCTTCTCCGTCTCTTCCTCTTTATTTTCCGCTTGTCCATTTTGTCACTCTTTACATTTAAAGGGGTTTTTTTCTTGAACACAATTATACGATAAAACCAATGAACAATCTGTTAAACCTCTCAGGGCTGCCACAGCATTTAGAAAATTAAATCCCCTGACATTTCCCTGATTTCCCTGACATATTTTGGTGAAATTCCCTGCGACAATTAAATAACTGCCAGATAGTTAAAAAGACATAGTTAGAAATAGTTTTAAGGCAAAGTTCGTTGTGCGAAACGTCAAACCCACTCGAAAAAGTAAATGAAGGCGACTTGACCAGTACTCCCATTCCATGCCCGTCCGTGTGTAATTTGTTTTGGAAATACTCGTTCTGTGCAGAAGTAAATGTCTATTGTAGTAATTAACTGCCTTAAATGGACGTATTTCTACCAAACAGACCTATGCGGAGGTGAGAAAGATGGGGTGTGCTCTATAAATCTGCATAAGAAGCAATGTAAAAGTGGGCGTGGTTCCTTTTGAAGAATTGGCAAAGCGGGATATTGCATTCTATCAAACAGACCTATGTGCAACTGAGTGCGGGAGTCATGAGCCGCGGGCAGGGCAAGAAAGCGTTGTGGACAGGGCTCATGAGTTAAAGCGTCCCGACGACGTTGCCCTCGTTCAGCTCCCGCTCACTCATTGCCGCTGACGTCACTGGCGCTTTATTATTCTCATTCACTCTTACGCAAGAGAACTAACGAGCACACCCCATATTTCTCACTTCCACATAGGTCTGTTTGGTAGAAATACGTCCAAATGAGAGTATCGTGGGAATTTTAAGTAATTTAAGCATCCAAATCATAAGTAAAGTTAGACTTTCTTACCTAGGCCAGCTTCCAGTTAAGTGAAGTTTTGTTTTTATTTTACGCAATTTTAATGCTTTTAAGTCCTTCATTTTCAAGTGCGCGTTTGAAATTAAGGTGATTCGATGGAAGCCATATTTTGTGTCAGAAGGACATGCGATACATCGTATGACTGCACTGCGTTTGACGCAATGCGAGAAGTATTCATCCACTCTTTTAGGCGCTTATATGCGTGCCGCGCCGAACGCACTGTTTTGCGCAATGCGTGAAGTATTCCTACAGTCTTGCAGGCGCTTATATGCGTTTAGCGCCGTCCGCACGGCGTTCGGCGCGATTTTTCGAACTCGCGTCAGAAGAATCAAGGCATCGAATAATGGGACTTCGAGGGCCCATGTTGTATGTCGACGCCGTGTGAGCATTCCAACGATGCCTCGTCTCTCCCGATGAAATATTTTTTCCGAAAAAAGTTTGAAAAGTTCTTTGTAATGTTTACATTTTTAGATTGAATGCACCATTAAACAAGGAACGCATTTAAAATGATTCGATGGACGCCACATTTTGTGTCAGAACGGCATGCGATATATCGCATCAATTGGTTCCATTTTCTCAGCTACTCGTCTTTTTGCTCGAATTTTGAGATCGCAGTTCTGTTGTCAGGAGACTAAAGAATCCACTTACCAATTTTGACAAACACATTCAGCGTAATAAAGTCATGGTTTTTTCAGAGGAAAAATATCACATTCGAGTGCAGTTTTGATATCAGTATCGAATGCGATAATATTCCTCTAAAAAAACCACGCCTGTAATACTTTGAATTTGTTTATCAAAATTGGTAAGTGGTTCCTTTAGTCTCCTGACAACAGAATTGCGATCTCAAAATTTGAGAAAAATGACTGGTAGCTGAAGAAATAGAGCCAATCGATGCGATATATAGCACGTCGTTCTGACACAAAATATGGCGTCCATCGAATCACTTTAAGTCATTCATTTTCAAGTGCGCGTTTGAAATTTACGTTGTGGTGAAATTTTTGCACGTAATTTTCATTTCGAACACTCACTCGTTCCCATAAGATGCCATGAATTTTGTTTTTTACCACCGGTTCCTAACCTCTCTCTGCGCTGGAAGGTATGGGTAGGTGGTGTTGAGACAGCCGAGCGCTTCTTTAATAAGGACGTATTATCAGAGACGACCCACAACTGGAGGTGTTTATCGTCAACAGTGCAGTCTCCGTTTTCGAACATTGACGTCATAACTCCAACTCACTAACGCGAGGAGACATCAGAAAGATACGCTCAGCGTTTCCAGGCGCGAGGAATTCCCGCTGGCTGTAAAAATCTAATTTGCTCATCGCGATTTGTGCCGTGAATTTCCAATTTACAAGCGGCAAAGGGTCTCCTCCGCTCCTTCCGGAGAAAATTTCAAGACGGCGAAAAGCTGACGATCGACACAAATCAGTAATTCGACGCTGCGGGCTGTCACTCGAATTATAATACGTCTGATCGATTTTTGAAGTCCTCACTTCCCAATTTCACGGGTGGAATGAGAATGAGAGGGAATGATAGATTGTATTTAAGGTGAACGCTTCGTGTTTGATGCATAGGTTATCTGCAGGGATCTGAGAACTGCTAAAAGGCAAAATAGCTGTGTATGTGATATTCAATTTCCGGGTTTATCGATCATTGGTTAAAAACTGAGTAACTCTGTTGCCGTTTTTGAAGTATTTTCAACACTTTTTTTCTTTATTTTCTTTTTTTTGGTAAAAAGAAAAGAATCGATGGATCTTTAGACAAGATCTGACAAACTTACAATAGACAGTTTTAAAAACACTAGTGTAAACGGAGAGTGTTTTCTGTCCAAATATACCGCGAACACGACCAGACATGTATGTTGGCGCCTTGATGCAACTATACGTGTTCCGTGGCTGTCCGTGTTGCATATACACTCATTTGAAGGCGTTTTCAAATTTTCCAAGACATGAGTAAGGAGAGCCTCTCCTCAGTCTCTGCGATATAAAAATGTGGCAACCTCAATCTTGACGCTTTGGCTCAGCTATAGGAAATTGCTTATAGTTTGAACGACATGTGGTGGGAAATGAACATTACGCGGATGAGGAGCTTGCTGCAACCGTTGTAGTGCGCGATTTGGTCCACGTAGAGCTTTGAGTTTCTTGTGAGCGCGGGCAGTTCAAATTCCTTGTAACCAATGTGAAATAAAAACGTTAATAGCTTCGTTAGGAGTTGGTTTCGGTCATTTTCGTCGCGCAAATCGTGTTCTGCGTGAAATTCTGGTTTCGGAACATGTGTCAGAATCTTTTAATTCGTACCTTGTCTAGTGGTCCATTACCTAAAAAGTCTCCCTGAATGCAAACAGTTTTTGCTTCCCACCAAAATATTGCTAATTTCATAGGAGAATAATTGTAATATTGTGAAATAGTCAACAATGGCCACAGCGAGTTGCAGTGGCGAGGATGCAGTAGACTGCCGTACGTATACCCCGCAACGACACTAAAAGCGGGGTTGACCGCCTTTCCTATCCCGCCCCCCGTCCCCGCCCCTCTCGCGCGGGCGGTGGGTCAATTATTTATGTCGGAGATAATTTGCGGTGCGAGACCGCCCCCTCGCTTATTTTTCAGCGGTGCACCAACTGGATCAACCCGTAGCCCCATTTATTCGATTTCGGGTCGAACCGGAACCGAACCCCACCGCAAAGCGGTCGCCAGCCGCTCCCGTTTTGGGCAAGAAGGACCTATCAACATTCCAACGTTGGAAAATTTCCAAAAATAAAATACGCGTTTTCTCGAGAATGAGTCTGTTACACGTAATAGATACAGGGTTATTCAAAAGTTACGCACCACTGGCCATAACTTTAGTTCTAATTATGATATCGATTTGCGGTTTGTGGCGTCCTTCCTCATATCAAGGGGGAAACTTTTTGAGGTACTTTCCAGTTCTTCACCCCCCCAGGGGGAGGGGGGGCGGGAGGCAACTCAAAAATTTCAAATGGCAACCCCCATCATGTGATACATCGTTAGAAAGAGCATGAAAAAAGAAAATTTTTAGTGCAAACCGGAAGTCGATCTGACCCCCCTTTCAAAAGTTAGGGGGGTCCAAAGGTTATTTAGGGGGTCCGTACCTTCATTTTTTAGAGTAGCTTCGGCGGCTCTTGGACATACCATTTCTCTTTTCAAAGAGTCCTCGAATACTCTAAGTCTGATACCGAAGTCTTCATATTGCCCCCGGGCCACCACAGGCCCCCGTAGGGGGGGGGGGGGGGATGGGCCTGTTACAATGAAAAATTGCAATAAAATACGAAAAGTCACAGAAGTGCTTCAAACTTAGCATCAAATCCGAGTGGATCTTCTTGCCAATGTTCACGCAAACGCAGCCTGCGAGTTTAAAGTGAGTTTTCAAAACTCTTAGCCCCCTGCCCCCCTCATTTTTGGTTGCAGAGCGGGTAAAAACCGGGAATTCACTACAAATAATGCCCGAAACTAATGTCCAACTTGAGAAGGACCCTTGAAACGTTGCGACCAGTCGGAGCATTGACATACAGGGACTGCCACCCCCCCCCCTTAAAGTACGGAAACATCCATAAAACCCTCGCCCCCCCCCCTCATTTTTCGTTGCGGAGCGGGTAAAAACCGGGAAATTCGCCAGAAATGATGCCCGAAAACTCTGCAGAACTTGACGCGGACCCTTGAAACGTTGCGCCCAGTCGGAGAACTGCAACACAGGAACTGCCGCGCACTTTAAGGATGGAATCATCCATAAAAACCTTCGCTGCCCCCCTCTTTTTTCGTTGCAGAGCTAGTAAGAACCGGGGCATCATTTCTGGCGAATTTCCCGGTTTTTACCCGCTCCGCAACGAAAAATGAGGGGGGCAGCGAGGGTTTTATGGATGTTTCCGTACTTTAAGGGGGCGGCAGTCCCTGTATGTCAATGCTCCGACTGGTCGCAACGTTTCAAGGGTCCTTCTCAAGTTGGACATTAGTTTCGGGCATTATTTGTAGTGAATTCCCGGTTTTTACCCGCTCTGCAACCAAAAATGAGGGGGCAGGGGGCTAAAAGTTTTGAAAACTCACTTTAAACTCGCAGGCTGCGTTTGCGTTAACATTGGCAAGAAGTTCCACTCGGATTTGATGCTAAGTTTGAAGCACTTCTGTGACTTTTCGTATTTTAATGCAATTTTTCATTGTAACAGGCCCATCCCCCCCCCCCTACGGGGGCCTGTGGTGGCCCGGGGGCAATATGAAGACTTCGGTATCAGACTTAGAGTATTCGAGGACTCTTTGAAAAGAGAAATGGTATGTCCAAGAGCCGCCGAAGCTACTCTAAAAAATGAAGGTACGGACCCCCTAAATAACCTTTGGACCCCCCTAACTTTTGAAAGGGGGGTCAGATCGACTTCCGGTTTGCACTAAAAATTTTCTTTTTTCATGCTCTTTCTAACGATGTATCACATGATGGGGGTTGCTATTTGAAATTTTTGAGTTGCCCCCCGCCCCCCCTCCCCCTGGGGGGGTGAAGAACTAGAAAGTACCTCAAAAAGTTTCCCCCTTGATATGAAGAAGGACGCCACAAACCACAAATCGATATCATAATTAGAACTAAAGTTATGGCCAGTGGTGCGTAACTTTTGCATAACCCTGTATGTCGAAGGCAATTAGTCAAATCAGGTATTTTGTCAAATGCCTAGGCAAACGACAATCGAACACAGAAAAATGCGGAAAAGAGACTAAAATACAAATTACAAATCGACGGTGAAACTACCAAACCACGTATCTCGGTTTGCGACGTCGCAGACTTCCTGTCATACTTTATTTTTTAAATGAAAAACTACTTAACGTCTAGTCTTGAAAATTTCCGTGATTTTTCCTCTTCGTGCGGAGAAAATTCTGTGAAAATTTCAAGGAATGATATTGATTTGGTCTACCTCAAAAAAATAAAATGCGAGCGTAGATTTTTAAACACCGCAAACGAGATACGTGGTTTGGTAGTTTCACCGTCGATATGTCGTAGGCATTAATCAAATTAGGTATTTTGTCAACTGCCTAGGCAAACGACAATTGAACACAGGAAAATGCGGAGAAAAGGCTAAAATACAAATTACAAAGGCAGGACGTTGCGAAGCTCGAAGGACGTTCGGGCCTGAATAGTACCTGACTGTACCTTTCAAATCGAGAATGTTGTTATGACAGCCTATGCTGCCACCTGTCATAACAACATTCTCGATTTGAAAGGTACAGTTAGGTACTACTTTAGATTTTTTACCATTTTTCTTTTTATTCATTTAACTGAGGATGGCTGAATTTTCAGCCGAAACGTTTTGGTCCTCTTTGTGAACTTTCATCCTTGTTACCCGCTTGTTAAATTGTTTTTTATTGTATATCTTGTCACGGGCTCCGAAGCGTCTATCATATCTCATGATCTTACTGCATATTCCACCTACAAAAAATACGATCTGAGTTTGTCATATTACGGTTAAGTTGATTCGATGGACGCTATATTTTGTGTCAGAACGGCATGCGATATATCGCATCAATTGGTTCCATTGTTTCAGCCACTCGTCATTTTTCTCCAATTTTGAGATCGCATTTCTGTTGTCAGGAGACTAAAGCACTCACTTACCAATTTTAACAAATAAATTCAACGTAATAAATGCGAGTTTTTTTTTAGAGAGAAAATATCGCATTCGAGTGCAGTTTCGATATCAGTATCGAATGCTATGTTTTCTCTCTGAAAAAACCACGCCTTTATTACGTTGAATTTCTTTGTTAAATTTGGTAAGCGAGTGCTTTAGTCTCCTGACAACAGAATTGCGATCTCAAAATTGGAAAAAAATGACGAGTAGCTGAAAAAATGGAACCAATTGATGCGATAAATCGCATGCCGTTCTGACACAAAATATGGCGTCCATCGAATCACCTTAAGCATAATCCTACAAAATTCTAGCACCATTGCGAGGTCATCAGTGGTTTCTCCAAAGAACATTCAAGCTGCTATCACTGCAAGATCTGGCAAAATTACACGGCCACGAACGCTCCAAATATTCCCGGAGGAATCCGCTGCGGACAAGAATCGGGAATATTGACTCTGCCAATTTGCTTTGCAGAGCGGGTTGAGAAGGATCCAAGTGAGCCGGGTGGGCTCCTGCCCGCGTTTATAAAAACCAGAAGACTTTCGATAAATCAACGACGTAATTTCATTTTCAATGCGGCCGCTTCAATTGCTCGTGCCAACTCCTGCAGAGGACTGTCCACCGCGACCCATCTACCGCTCCTCGTCCAGCGGTTTTGCCAGAGTGCATCGCGGAAATCGGATTTTCGGGGTTTTGTGCCATCGATGCATTTACATGCACAGGGAGAAAACTCAACAGAAACCTTTGGTTAATATTACGGAAAAAAAGTGTCAGGGGTTATATCCCCCAAAATTGTTCTACTACTCAAATTTGTTGGATCACTGAAAAAAAATGGATGCTGACTTAACATTCTGGATGTAAAAAAGTGTGCGACAACTCACAAAACTCTGAAGTAACCACCACAGCAGTTATTATAGCAATTTCAAGATGTAAAGGTAACTGCTGTGGCGGTTAACTCAGCGTTTTGTGAGTTGTCGCACACTTTTATACATGCAAAATGTTAAGTCAGCATCCTTTTTTTTTCGATGATGATATGGACGTTTTCAATTAATTTTGGTAGCACCGCAACTCAAGTTGGGGTAGTACCGCAACATTTGGGTTAGTAACCTAATTTATCGGGATACTACCACAATTAATTGGGATACCACTACAATTAATCGGGGTATTACCACAATTAATTGGGAATGTCCATATCATCCAACAGTTAGGACTTAACCCCTACCTCTTTTTTTTCCGTGATGGGAGGTAGAGAATCTTTAAAAAGAGAGTATGAACTCATCGCTTTTTTTAGGGTTTTTAGTAGCTTTTAGGGCCCAAAAGGGCGACAAAGGGGACCAACAAGAAAAGTGCCGCTGCCACCCTATGATATGAAAGATTAATCAATATGGCCGACAGCGCGTTGTAAATAAGCGTCTTTAAAGATTAAGACTTTGAAACCGAGAAAATTAATGCGAATTAAATCAAAGTTTTATACGTGCTTTTATAATTTTTAATCAATGTATCTAATCTCGCAGTTTACGATTGTGAAAATTAGTACCACTAGATAGTTCGAATGAAAATGAATCAAAAGGAAGACAAGACACAAATATTTTTATCAGAGTGGTCCGTTAAACACAGGAAACATTGAGTATAGTAATGAAAATAATTTTCTAATACAAGGTCATCATAAACCACCAGAATGCAAGATAACGTGTTCTATGGATTGTCTATGAACTTTTTTCCAAATCAAAGATTTAAACCGTCAGATGCCAAAACCGGGTCAGATTAGCTCGAGGCTCTCTAAAAACACGTGGCTCGCAGGTTGTATGGGGCTAGTATATACGAGCTTTAAAAATAGGTCTACAATTAAAAAAGAATCGGTGGACATCAAACTAAAAAACATGAATAAGAAATCGAGTGTCAACCTAGCCGAGGGTAGAAAATATGTAATCGGGTCTCGTTCTTTAAATTTTACTGCCGAATCTCAGCAACACTTCATTTGCTGCATAGTGTAGAGCATTGCTCAGTGCACACGCTTCGCGCCAAGGCGCCTTCAATTTTGTGGACGCAACACGGACATCCTTCATGGACGAATAGTTGTATCTCCGCGCCGTCATCACGGGACGTCCTTTACTTTGCTCTATCCCCCATGTTGTGTTTGTTCCGTTTGTCTATTCTTTTATCGTGGTGGGCGACTGCTACGTGGGAAACAGTCGTTTTTTGGAAGTTACATACACTAAAAAAAAGGTTGGTAGAATTAACCATTATCCTTCACGCTGTCTTTCACACAGCGTCAATTCAGAGTCGATTCTGCCAGAATAATGGTAAACGTTACTATACATATACTGGTACAGGTAATTATTCCTCTGGCAGAATCGACTCAAAGATTGGTAGAATTTACCATTCCTTCACGCTGTGTAGCGTGAGGGAATTGTAAATTCTACCAATATTTGTTTTTAGTGTACGAACCGTAAAGCCCCAATTCCGATCTCGTTTAACGATTGACTACTCGCAAATATTTGAGTAACCCATGGATCCTCAGCACTTGAAAACTTACTCCATTTACGACAAACTGCAACCAATTCCTCTGTCACATGATAATTTATTATATTATATCTTCACTCAGCTCAATGAAAATATCCAACGTTCCCACTTCTGGGAAACTTTGATGAGGAAAATTGCTTGTATTAACTTTAACTTAGAGATTATATCCGAGCACAATATGCCCTTACGTCTGGCGGTGATCTACAAGAAAGAGGCTTATAAAGGGAGAACCCAAGCCTGTAATCCTTGTTAATAAGCTCTGAAGAAAAGTGAGATTGTCATATTCATCACTTAGCTTTTTCAAATATCCTCTCTTGTGAGGCTTGCTTTTACCAGCTCTGATCAAATTTCAAATTTAAAGAAAAAATGTTTCCTTCCAGAATTTCCCTTTCTGCAGGTCTAAATTTTCATTCGGACCATACAATTCACTAAGATTGTGAATTCTTGAAAAAATGGCATTTAAAATTGTGATGTAGTAAGAGGCTGGAATTCGCGTTAACAATGAAAGAACGTAACTAAGTTCCAACGTTGCCAAATTGTAATTCAAACCGCGTGTAATGTTTTTTTGTTTAAGGTAATAATACAATTCATTTTTTGTAGTTGGTGCTAAAAGTATCGATATGTATTCCTTATCATGTTACTTGTCTAAAGTTTTGAGTTATAAAGTCAAATATATATAAGGAAATAAAAGACATTTAACTAGCAATGTCACCTAATTTCCTCCAAATTTCACAAAAAAACTCAACAGAATGTTAAGCAAAAGTTGCGCTGTCATAATTATTTTCGTAAAAACTGGAACCGTTCGAGTCAATTTTGATACCTTGGAATAAAGCAGCGTTCCTCAGTCGGGAAAATGATGAGCTGTCGAGAGAAGGCAGAACCGGACCCCACATCAGCGACCTAACAAAAGAGTCTGCCCAAAATGATCCTGGTTGGGAGGATCAATGTAGATAATTAACGAGAAAATAAAATCAGGCCTCGATATGAGGAAATCACCATCACACGTATTAACTCAAGTCAAGCGATAGCGTTACATAAATTTAAAATTAACATTCTTAGGCTTATTTTTTAGGCATTTTTTGAAGTCAAACTATGTAAATTTTGCAACATTGTTGCATCAAAATTACATCTGAAACCCAAGAATTTGGCAACGCCTGGAGGCTCATACAATGTTTTGCCTTAGCACGAAAGTACAGAAGTAAGCTCATATTTCTACGGCTGTTGGATGCTCCCCTTTCATTAAAAAGGACGAGGCGGTGAGAATATTCGTTGGCACCCTCGGTCCCCGACGAGAAAGTTTTAAAAATTCTTAAGGGTTAAACTTTTTAAATCTCTTTATTACTTTTCCAAATTGCTGGCAATTCGTGCCATTCTTTAATCCGCCCTAACTTTATTTCGTGGTGTTTGACGAGTCATCTTTCTTAATTTTGTCTGTTTTCGAGGACACCAATGCGACCCGGTTTTTTTTCCGGATAGGGAACTTATCGAAGAGGAGTTTTAATTCGTAAAAAGTTTTAAGCAGAAGACGATAACCGTTTCTCGTGCATACTTGCCAAATTGCACATTCAAAGCTGTTTGCTTTACGTTTGGTTGGTGAATCAGTTTGTTTAGAGTTGCCCTAGTAGAAGAGTTATATAAAAAATTTGTTTTTAAAAGTATAAACCGTAAATAACCACAAGCTAAAGAATATTCATTGTTTATGTAATGGATGTAAAGTTTTTTAGTTAAAAGTTTACATTATTATGTAACCCTTTGTATAAAAGTTATATATCCAAATTCAAAGAGTGTATAAAATGAATTTTCATTATTCTTCCTGGCTGGTAGCGCACTCTAGTTATGAAGTGTGCAAGTTTTCATATGCGTTACTACCAGGTGGTGGATCATCGTAGAGTTGTGACTTACCTTAAATCCGCGGCGTCCTAGTCGGGTATAGAACCCACGCCTCGGGATGGAGTTGCAATCCGAAATCCAGTACTTTACCACCAGACCAGCCAGGCTTGATATGGATGGGCCCTAAATTCAATCTCTTAACTATCGCAGGCCTCTGAGTCCGTAATATGTTTGTTTATTGACGGATTCTTATGATATTTTACCAGACTTTATTATTTATTATTTATTTATTTTTGTTTTTTATTTCATGATGTAAATTTTTCATTTTCATTTTTTTTAACTCTCTCTCATTTTTTTAGCTCTCTCTTTTTTTTAACTATCATGATTTTTAACTATCATTTTTTCTAACTCTCTCTATTTTTTTAACTCTCATTTTTTTAACTCTCTCTCTCTCTCTCTCTATTTTTTAACTTTATAATTGCGTCTTTTTCCAGTTTTAATTATTTGGGCCTTTTTCTAGTTTGAATTTATGTCGATGTATTTATGTTATTTATTTATTATTATTATCATTTCCTTTTTTCTTTTAAATTTTTATAATATTAATTTAAACATTTTAAAAAAAAATCAAAATTTTTAAAATAATATTTAATAATATTTTTAAAATATTAACAAAAATAATTATGATATACTTTAAAAATATTATAAAATATTATTTTAAAATTTTTAATTTTTTATATTTTTAATATATTTTTAAAATGTTTTAAAAATATTCATTGATTGTATTTCAAAAGTACTTTTGAAAATATTTTAAAAATACATGAAAAACATTTTAAAAATATAATAAATTTCAATATTTTTAAAATATTTTTAAAATATTGCTGTATAACTGGGCAGGGTTATGAGCCAGACACGCTACCAACTGAGGTAACAGGGCTCCTCGGATTGTGTGCCGAAATATCCCCTTTTAACTCGTCTCGGAGCCACTAGTACCTCTAATAATACCTATCCCACGCAGTCTGAGAGTCGAGGGTGTTCATTGAAATGAGATCATCATCATCATTCATGAAAATGAGATAGGTTTACGTTAAAGTCATTCAGGTCATTTATATAACAGTTATATTAAGCAAATTAAGCAAAAGGATACTATGCGTATAAAGAAAATTTATAAAAACCCTTCCTCAATTATATAAATTTTATATAAACGTTATCTTCTGAAAATATGAATAATTATTTTCATGGGCATTTTATATAAAACTTATAAACACGATATATAAACTTTAGTTAAAATGGTGCTTAATAACCGGTATTAATTCCTTATACGTTTGTTAGGAAGGGGAAAGTGAATCATGCTACTAGGGTGTTTTGACGAAGTACTGGTCGTTAATACCTGAAAACTTTAGGAAGATCAATAAGATGGGCCGCTAGTTGAAATATGAATTAAAGCCCAACGCGACGTGTTTTTATTTCGAAATTCTACCAAGAAAACGAATCACACAATGGAAAGTCTAAAAATCAACTCCTGGGCAATATACAAGTTTTTTCTATTAACATTGGTTAAATTGTAAAAATGCGGATGACGTCATTTGAATACCTACTCGAACTTCCTTTTTTAGTGTGTGTAAAATACTTCAGAAATCTAATTGAAAAAAAAAATCAAAATCAGAAATTTCTAATCAGAAATTTAAATTTTTATTGACAAGATCTTTTTAAATTTTAAAAATTTTACTAATTCATGATTTGTTTTATTAATATCTTTTATCATCGACATAATGCATTCTAGGGGTAATCTAGTTCCGGAATTGATTTCAAAACTCGCTGTGTGCATTGTTTTCTGCGTAAAATTTTGAAGGGAGACATGTGACGTTAAGCAAACATGGGTTATTTTACCATTGTAAGCTTTCTCATCGACAAAATACGTTTAGACTTGATATTTTTCCTCTTCAAACAATAATGTTCTTTAATGCCATGCTACACAATTTTTCAACACTCAAATTGAAGATTTTTAAACTAATTACACTTTGTCGTTTCTTTCACGAAAGAACGTACATAATTTACATTTCAATATTGCCGAGTTTCCTCGCGCATATTGCTTTCTTACCGGGAGAGTCTTGGGAATTTCTAGCTGAACATTTTACCGATTTTTCTTCTGTTTTAATGCAAAAAGTAAACACATTTCGTCCAAAAATCGGACAGGTATTTTCCTGTAAAATATTGGATTGTTCGAGTCAATTTTGCAACCTTGGAATAGAGTTACGTTCCTTTGTGAGGGAGGCAATAAGTTTGTAGAAAGATTCAAACAAATTCTGAAATGGAAAAATAATTTACGGTAAAACTATTGTTAAAAGGAAAAGCCACTAAACTATTAAAGAATAATATTTCAATTTAATACTCCTCATCAATTCGAACAATATTGACTCCTAAGTGAGCTTAAAAAATCAGTCAATTCATGACCGAATTCCAAAATCATGTAGCCTCTCCTCCAACAGGTATGAGAGATCAATTGAATAATATTCAAGGTAGACGTTTATCGATAGAGGAAATTCAGCTCTCCAAATAAAACGTGAGAAAAAAGTATCGAAAATTGTCAAAACTCCGCTCAGCTACCAAGGGTTCTCTGCGAGCAAAGACGCGCTTATGACCATACTCTACACTCACTTGCCCTGAAAAGTTCAAAACTTACAGGCTTTCCCGTCTGAAAAGAATGACGCTTCCGAAGAATCGTTACACTACGGAGAAATTCGCACATCAAAGCTCTCGCCATCATAGCACATCGCAACTTAGAAACGATCTTGCAAAGCGCCTCTCTTCTCTATACTTTCGGATGATCTGAACAGCTATTTCAGCAAGTTTCGGGGAAAATAAAGAGACAGGAGTTCGTAGTTACAACCGAGGCGTCAGGACGATGGAGGAGGCGGCAGATGGAGAGCTGCGCACCCATTGCATGCGCCTTCTGAAAACTTATCCAACTTCCGGTACCTTTTCATAATATTTCCCGCGTTGTCAGTTAGGGCTCGGTATACAAAAAAGAAGCAGCTAATAAAAACTTAAGGTAACCTACATAAGGAGGAATACTCCATAGAGCTTGCTGTTCCTCTGTGCTGGCGTACTGAGGAAAAACGCTGTGTGAACATTCGAGAGTTTTCAAACTCCTCCCTATCAAACTAGTCTTTTTAAGGAAAGTTATGCGTTTTTTTGCTTGAAATTTTCGGATATTTTGGATTAAATTGCATACAAAATTGTCTGAAATCTTTGAAAAAAATATGCAAAATTGTTCAAGAAAAATGAGGTTTCATTGAGGGAAATATGGCAACATCTGAGGGCTCATACGGCATTCTTCCGTAGTACGGCAGTATGTTTCTTCCGCCAGTTTTTAGACACTTTATTCGGCTCTGAAGCATAGGGTGTACCTAGCTCTTTTTGCCGAGGGGGCCTGGCCCCCTGCCACCAGGGAGATTGGGGGGGGGGGGGGTATGTGAGGTAAGCCCCCCTGCGCTCTGAGAGAGGTCCAGGGGGCCTCCTCCGAGAAATTTTTGAAATTGTAAATCTATTTGACGCATTTTGACTCCCGTGCCGCGTGATTTTCCATCAATTTCAGCGGGAAAAACTACATTTATTTTTTAGTTTCAGCAAAGAATACTTTCTAACCGTTGCGTTCAATAGATTCTAAAATTTGATGACATTTTAAATCAATTTGGACATATTTTGAGGCACGCTCAAACAATTATAACCGAACAGCTTGTTTGTAATGGTCATGTTCGATGAATAGCGGATGATTGCCTAAGAAGGTACTAAATTGGGTTCTTCCTGGTAAGAGACGAATGGGACGCACAGTAAAATCGTGGATAGGTGGCATTCAAAATAAAATTACAAAGTGCAGTTTACCAGATCACCTCCGGGTCGATACATAATGATGGCGATTAGGTGTCGCAGAACGCTCGGGCTCGCTATAAAAGCGACTAGTACGAATATACGCATTTTTAGGCTGCCGTGGCGAAGAATTTCTTCTCTGAGAAGCGCGGTCCTTTCATGTGATTGAATTAGAGATCAGATTCGGCGAGATGAAGCGAATCTGCAATAATTCCAAGGTGAAACTAAAAAAGCACGTACCTCAGTTTGCGACGGTTTGAACTTCGTGCCGACCTTTATTTTTTAATGGAAAATAATATTTTTAATTTACTTGGATTAGTGGTGCAGCCCAGAGCGCAAGAAATGGAAGTCACACCCTGCAGCGAAAACCCATCAAACGTGTTCGCGATAAGGCGGCGGCGTCCTTGTGAATGTAGAAGAGGAAGGTTATACCAAAAAACAGAGTTGCCCTATCTCTCTCGCAAATTTTCCCACACCGCTCTACCATGCCAAAAAGAACGTCATCAATCGAACATTGCCAAATCTCTTAAGAGAAATTATTTAATTTTAAGAAAAGTTATGGATTTTTTTCTAGATACTTCAAATCATAGTTTAGAGGGCTTAATTTAATGTTCCTTAGATTATCTTGGAAAAAAGTATTTTCTCTTTAAAAAAAAAAACAATTTATTCATTCATCTTACGGTGAAATATTAACGATGAAGTAACTCAGACTCAGATTGATAAAATTCAAAACAAAAGTGTCTCAGAGAAGTAATATTAACAATATATTGTTGTTTATTCACATTGGTTCCTGAGAAAATATCCAATTTTTGCGAGTTAGGCCCTAAGGTAAAAATCTGTGAAAAATCAAAGAGTATATCATATACTTCCTCTCGATAGTAATTTATTAATCAACAGCTTCTGAAACACGTTCGAAACAAATTTTGATGGCAGTTTGTCGTGAAAATTGTCTTGCGGTTATCAGTAGTGTCCTTCCTTGAAATCACAAACTCATATACGCTGATCTTGTTCACAACGGTCCTTAAGGGCCTCATGATAGGCCTAATTGTTGAACCAATCAAATGAACCAATGAAGAAGCAAAGTCTTGTCAAAACATTTCTTATTCAGATATTTCACTTAGATTTCATCGGCGAGGCATGAATGATCGATTATCGGTATTTCCCCATTCGAAGCTATGATAAAAGATCGATTATTAAGGTATTCGTTGCGAACACCTTGTCATGTGGTTTTTCTCGACAGGTTTAAGTGGCAGCTAAATCGATACATTGCAAAGCACGCCACGCCACTGTTAGATATTCTGGGTGGGCATAATAGTTCATCGATACGGAAACATTTGCAAAAAAAGTCAAAAGTAAACGTTCTATCTGTTTGAAACCGCTGTTTGAGGTCATTTTAATCTTTTATATTGCACATAGCCAATCGTATATAACTCAGGCTTCATACGATTGAATCCGACCCAGAGTATTTCGCAAAATCGATCAGCTCTCTTCGAAAATGCCAAGTACATAATGACTGGTCTGCTGAAAGCTTTTCGATTTCTTTATAACCCATTTTCCCGCTTTTTTACATCATATATTAGATTCAATTCATCGGAAACTAATATAAAATTTCAAACAAATAAGCACAGTTCTACCATGCTAAGTATAAACGCCGGATGAACTTTCAGGCGTTGCCAAATTTCTTTCGATGAAACACGAATTTTTGAGAAAATTTATGATTCTTTTTCTTCCAATTTTCGGATAATTTGTTTCGCAATTTCATCAAAGTTTCTGAAAATTTAACGGAAAAATTTTCATAAAAATTCCTTAAAAAAACTCAATTTATCGGAGGAAATTTTGGCAACTCTCTAAATGTTCATACGGCATTTTTCCTTAGTACTTTTATCGTGTTATTCCAGTGATATTTTTCATCATAATATTCTGAAGCTAAAAAGAATGAGGTGTTAGGAAGTACGGATTTTGTGCAATATAGTTTGCAAGTATCGATTCGGTTTCTTTCATTACGCTCAAATTTCTTATTCTTTCTCGTTGTGAGGTGGATCATAAAAACCTCCTCTGTGCTGGAGTAATGCTACCTGGGATTTATCGTTTGCTTTTTTGCGGCGCAGTAAATCATAGTGACCATGGGTCATCCGGCAAATGTCTTGCAAAATTGATAATAGTTCCAAAGATTGAATTCCAAGTAATTTATTATTCGGTATAGAAATTATAAAAATAGCGATTCATTCTCAATTTTCTTTTTAGGTTGCAGTGTCTTCTTAAATTATATGCAGTAAACGCCGCGAACTTCACTGCCGTGTTGCCGAAAAAAAACAAAAAGTTCACATCATATTTTGAGAAAATATAATTAGTGGCGGCCGAACGGATGATTTTATCGAATAAATCCTCCATTCCTTGTAAAAACGATAAAACGTAATAAAAACGAGGCCAGATTACGTCTTACCCATCCCCGGCTGTGTTGCTCTCGTAGCCTTTAAAGTATATGTACCACTTCAAATCAGGCAAGCGGAGCCAGCACAAAATAGAAATTGAGCAAGGAAAAGAAGACGCGTTGATCACGGCGCAGAGATACAACTATTCATGCTTGATGGATGTCCAAGTTGCGTCTGCAAAATTGAAGGCGCGATGACACGATCCGTGAACTCGCAATGCTCCGATCCACGCTGCCAACAAGGCGACTTGTGTTGTTTACGAAAAGTTAGGATGTTACTGTTTTACCTGAATCAGTCGGTTCATTAAAATTATACTCCTTGAATTTTGGAGGGAGGAACAGGATAATGGGGCTGTTGCAAACTTCAGCTAAAGCAAAAAGAGATGTTGCTTATGGGAACTGGCTCAAAAATCAAGGTGAGCGCATCGAAAAAATCTGAAATACGCTGGAAACCTCACAATCTGCGTGGGCATTTTTTTAAGCTTCTCGCTTCAGAAACAATATTGTGGCACAGGTTATCATTTAAGAGGACCCTGCTTGTCCAACCCTTGCGCACTAGGATACCATGCAATAATCAACATGGTCGACGCAAACCCGCTAAACATACGTGAGAAAGCGGTATTTTATCAACCAGCGTGCCTATGATTACACTTTCAACGCATTAATTGATAAAGACCATGGTGCTGTCTCACTATTTGCGCGAGGAAGTGTCAGCCATGTTGAAAATTGCGTAGCATCCCAGTGCGCAAGGTGGATGGAAGGACCCTTAAGAAACGGTAAACTGTGTCACAGTGTTGTTTTTGAAGCAAGAAGTTTAGAAAAACCCATATTTCTTACGCAAATTGTATAGTTAGCAGCGTATTTCAGACTTCCTCAATGCGCTTATCTTGATTTATGAGCTATTTTCCAAAAGCATCATCTCCTCTTTTTGCTCTAGCTGAAGTTTGCAACATCCACAAATATATCATTTTAACGAACCGACTGATTCAAGTAAAACAGTAACATTCGAATTATGCATAACAAAATGAGAGTCACCTCATTGGCGGCATGGAGCAGGGCATTGCGAGTTCACGCCTCGCGCCATCGCATCGCGCCTTCAATTTCGCAGACGCAACACGGACATCCATCAAGCACGAATAGTTGTATCTCTGCGCCGTCATCAACGCGCGTCCAGTTCCTCGCTTCCTTTCCAAATTGTGTCGGATCCGTTCGTCTTGTTTGTAGTGATACTTCAAGGGCTACGAGAGCAACATAGCCGAGCAAAGGTAAAACCCGTAAAACGTAATCTATAGCCTTGTTCTTTAACTTTTCTCCGGAATCCAGGCGACATACAGTGGCAGCACAGACCGGAACATCACGAGTTCACGATGTCCGTTTCAGTTTCTCTTATTTTTGAAATTTTAAGAAAAGTTGAAGTGAAGTCCGCTTAAAATATGTTGTGGATTTGTAAATGAAAGATCGTTTCAAGGAAGAAACAAAACAATCGGTCAGACGTCTTTCCTGAGTAAAACGTAATCTAGCCTCGTTATTTTTCAACTTTTCTCCCGAATCCAAGCAACATATCAATGGCAGCATTGGTGCGTTACTATTTTCTTCATTAACATGCTAGATATCCCTCAGCATGGAAAAACCAT
This sequence comes from Bemisia tabaci, assembly GCF_918797505.1. NCBI lineage: Eukaryota > Metazoa > Arthropoda > Insecta > Hemiptera > Aleyrodidae > Bemisia > Bemisia tabaci. Next base: position 25,250,009 of record NC_092801.1, on the reverse strand, counting down.
TGCTCCCATTTCCCGGAAAAAGTTCCAAATTCCGGAACTTTTGAGATTTTTCTGCATTTTTCCCTGAACTTTTAAATTTTCCGGATATTTTGCATATTCCTGAACTTCCTAGGAACTTTTGAAAAAATCTAATAGGAATCCCGGAACTTTTGACGGCCGTAAAGTGGGGGATACTGCAACAAAAAAGTTCGGAATCCCGGAACTTTTGACGGGAACACTGTCAAAAACCCGTGCGTTTCCCCGCGACCCGGCAACGCAGGTTGTAAGTTAACGAGTCGCCGACGGAAAACAAAAGACACAACTGCGACAAACTTCCCCGGTTGGCGCGGCGCAGCAGGGCGCGATGCTAATAAATCGTGTTTAGGACGATGACGCCAACTGTGAGCAACTCCTTAAATCGGGCAAACGAGCTGTTAAATTAATTTACAGTGATACTCTCCAGTTGCGTCTGTTTATTTGATAACTTTCCGTTTGTTAACCAAATATCCCCGCACCCCTAGTCTAGCGACGAGTTCGAGATGCACATCGGGCGGCAACTGATGCACATCGATTGACTTACTTCTTCGTGCGCCTGACCATAGTGCCATGCCAAAGAAAGACACCGTATACTGCCGTGCTAAGGAAAAACGCCGTATGAACCTTCAGGCATTGCCAAATTTCCTTTGATGAAACAGGAATTTCCTGGTAAACTTATAAATATTTTTCTTCCGATTTTTCAGGTAATTTTGTTTACAATTTTACCTAAAGTTCTTGAAAATTTATCGGCAAAATATTCATAACCATCCTCAAAAATAAGCAGTTTATCGGAGGAAATTTGGCAACTCTCGAATGTTCATACGGCGTTCTTCCTTAGGACGGCAGTATATGGGCCTTCACGCGTTGCCACATTTCCGTGATAAAAGCCGAATTTACTGGGAAAGTTGCGAATATTATTTTTTCAAAATTAACAGACAACTTTCTTTGCAATTTAATCTAAAATATCTGAAAATTTCAAGGAAAAATATGCATGAATGTTGTAAAAATTACACGTGTTGTCAAGAGAAATTTGGCAACTCTCGAATGTCCATACGGCGTTTTTACACAGACGGCAGCATAGGTCCGAATGAAATAGAATCCTAGAATAACTCATCCGTTAGGGCAATCTCTTAGATTTCCTTGAGGAGATCAAGTGACTTTTCTCGGGAGGGGGGGGGGGAGTAGGGGGCTACCCCCTACTCCCACTCATGCTAAAAACCCCTTAAATTTAAGTCTGTAAGTTTTGCAGATTATCCATGTGGTTGATGCCCTTGATGCGGAGCCGGTTGATGCAACGCGACGCACAATGGAGCGGCTTAATGGGAGATATTGGACGTGAATCACTTTACTGTGACGGCAAATTCCGATAATATATGAATTTTCAAGGAAACTGTTGGATATTTTTCCTTACATTTTACAGACAATTTTGTACACAATTTAGCCTAATATCTCCGAATATTCCAAGGAAAAATATGAATAACTCACCTCAAAAATACATATTTTAATCGGGGGAATTCGGCAACTATTGAATGTTCATACGGCGTTTATCCGAAAGCGCCAGATACACTGGCTTGCTAGACGTTCGTCTAGAAGCGAAAAGTAGGATCTGATCCTACTTAGAGTCCCTTTATAGAGAGAGTTAAGACAACGCGGCTCACGGAGTTACAAATGGGAATAAAGTTTACACGAATTGAAAATTGTTTGTAATCTTTGATCGGCCTATACTCAAATTCCTTTCTCCGTTCCTTCTCTAATTCCGTTTGTTCCTTGCCGATCCCGTAATTCCCGGTCCACCACAGTTTATAATCTTTGCAATTGGTGAGAATGTAATCTTTAATCCCGTTTGGGACACTGCACGAAGAAAAAAACTTCGTGCGTGGGACCCGAAATTTAGGTCATATGGATCTCTGAAGTTTTTAAATTGAGCATCTGAACACTTTAGGTCTAGCAATCGAGGTTCGGATCACACATCTGAAACTTCAATTGAACGCATTTCTGTCAAACGGAACTAAGGGCTATAGGGGGACGAAGGTAGAGGGGGCTCAGATTGGCGGCGGAACCGGGCTTCGGGCTCATTCCGTCCTATACTCGCGGCGCTTAGTTCCGTTTGACAGAACGCGCTATCCGGCATTCTAGATTCCTCAAAAGGAACTCAAATTGGCGATTAGTTCTGTTTGACAGAATTACGTCGAATTCTTACATCTGAAGTACTTCAGATGTGAGAACCGAAGTTTTTCGGATGTGAAAACCGAAGTTTTTCGGATGTGAGAACCGAAGTTTTTCGGACGTGAAAACCGAAGTACTTCAGATGTAAGAGCTGAAGTTTCGGATGTGTGATCCAAACCTTGACAGCTAGACCTAAAGTGTTCAGATGCTCAATCTGGAAACTTCAGAGATCCATATGACCTAAACTTCGGGTCCCTTTTTTTCCCCGTGTGCGGGGGCCTAAAATACGGGATCCAATCAGAAATGGATTCATATTGTCTTAACTCTCAGTATAAAGGGACTCTAATCCTACTGAGAGCGTATTACGGGCGGCGAGCTGCAACCTGATTGGCTACGGAACGGATATTGCAAAACGCAGCCGAAGGCCTACTCGCCACTCAAGACGCGCGTCCAACTCGCAGGTATTAGCACGGCAGTAGAGGCCCGACTTCTCCCATTCATCCACCATTCCACTGTGCGACAGTGCGTTGAAAGCTGCATCTCAGCGCCTAGGACAACTAAGATTTATGTCTCCCTCCGCAACGGGGATTTCCGCTAACAAGACCATAGGTTCGTGCTCCACCGCACGCGCCAACCGAAAAACCACGCATCTACACGAGATTCCCATCGACGTTGCGCGGTTTCGCCGAGGACAGATCGCGGGGAAGGAAGTTTACGTCTGCATTTACTTGCGGTAGGGCTAATTCGGAGTTGACCAGTTTCTCGGAGGTGCAAGCTCAGAGCTTTGATAACGAGCCGGCACGTTCCGTCCCCGGTTCTGCCGTGCTAAGGAAAAACGCCGTATGCACCTTTAGGCGTTGCCAAATTTCCGCAGATAAAACAAGGATCCCTTGGTACAGTTATACATATTTTTCTTCCAATTTCGCAGCTAATTTTGTTCGTAGTTTCGCCTAAAGTTCCTGAAAATCTCAAGGAAAAATATTCATAACTTTCCTCACAAATTAACGTTTTACCGAATGAAATTTGGCAACGCTCGAATATTCATACGGCGTTCTTCCTTAGCACGGCAGAGTTGGGGTCGGGGCTGAATATTCATGAGCTCATCGAGCCGCCGATTCAATTACCCAGTCGCCGAGTGGATCAACGAGCAACAGCGTGAATGATCGATTATCGATATTTCCCCGTTTGAAGCTATGGTGAAGAATCGATTATCGAGGTGTTCGCCACGAGCACCCTTTATATCGATCCTTTTCCATGGATTTGAATGGCGGATCGATCGATATATCGCAGAGCATGCCACGCCAATGGTGACGCCGCGGTTTCGGAATAGGGAGTCGTCGCCGAATGTGACCGGCGAGTCTAACCTAAATTGGGCGGTTTGTTCCGCAAACTGAGCAACTGGGAAATTAACCCGAGTCGGACAGAGTCCTCGTCTTTTGAATCGATATACGGATACAGAGATAGAGAGAAGAAGTAGATAGACAAAGGATAAGGAGGAGGAGAGCATAGTCGGAATCAGAAGAGCCAAGGGGGATGCCCTTCCCAGATAAGACATAATATTTTTACAATATTGGGCAAATATTGTCAGTATTGTCGCAGTAATTACACAATACTGACAATATTTTGATGACATTTCAATCAAAATTATTGTTTTAAAAAAATATTTAAAGAATCTTTATTCGGCATTTTTAAAAATAATATGTTCACCCAAAATATTATAAAGATATTTTCACAGTATTGGCACAGTATTCCACAGTACTTTAAAGTATTGGCACAGTATTCATGTCAAAAGGAAATATGGCGTACATTTTTAACATTGGTTCTATATTTAACCAATATTGGCCCAATGTTTGCATCAATATCAAAACAATATTGTTTAAATATTGGCTAAATGTCTCCGTCTTATCAGGGAGGGGAGATGCCCTCCTCCCCCCTCCCCAGATTCTGCTTGGCCCTTTCCAAAAAATGCTAGAGGCCGAATCCAGTAATTAGTTTTGTGATAAAAATTATAGGAAATGTAATAAATATGCGCTCTATACTAATATAATCGATTGAAAATGTCAGAAGATGAAGATTAGTCGATGGAAGCTAGTCGAGTTAATTTGACCCTCTTTAGGAAGTCGAGGGGGGCAGTCGTCAAAAATATAAAAATAAAAACGATCCCTGATCGGACACAGCTCTCGCCAGAAAATCAATTTTTAGACGTGCACCCTTAGGGCGCTTGAGAGAACTCTAAAGATGTTTTTCTTTGATGCTTATTGAGCTGGATACATCATAGGAAATTTTGAGCAACAAATTAACACCAACAATGCTACTATGTTAAGGAAAAACGTCGTATGAACCTCCAAGGAGTTGTCAAATTTCATGAAATACGAATTTATTGGGAAATTTTTCAATGTTTTTCTTCAAACGTTTCAATGGACCTCTGCACAAGGCTTGAAATCACAACGCTGCATATTTTCTCTTTAAAATATCACTCGGACAACGAATCACACTACGGGAGGTCCAAAAAACAACTCCTTAACAAGATATAAGTGTTTCCAATTAACTTTGGTTTAATTGCCATTATCTAACACCCATTTGATCTTTGTCATAAAGACTTGTTAATATCTCGCTGAGGAGTTGAATTCAAAACTTCCCAATTTGTGAATAGTTTTCTATTTAAAATTTTGGAAAGTGAACATGTGACGTTTTCCTCCGACCTTATGTTCAGTGACCCATTCCAACAAACTGAACAAGAACTTTAAAATCATGCGTTAAAAACCGCTGATACCGCAAGTTTGAATCACAGTCAAACACAGTGCGGCCGGCGCTGGCACGCGGCACGGGGCTAGCGCGCACGGCGCGGAGCACATAGTGGCCCCTTACAAGACCGTAGGATACTTCATGCACTGCGCGTACAGCACTGATCGCGCGGCGCATAGTAGCGCCTTACAAGTCTGCCGGATACTTCATGCATTGCGCGTATACCACGGTACGCTCTCAAGTCGTTTAGAAGCCGTAGTTCTTGGTGTCGAACCTACCCCGTGCACGTAATCTCGAACAGTGCACACCGCAAGCTTGCAATTCTAGGGTCACAGGATGGTACACTGAAAAAAAAAATCTCAGTGTATTTACTAAGAAAAGGGTAAAATTACCAAGAATTCAGGGTTCTATTTGATCCCAGTTTTTTCTTGGTAAAATTACTATTTATGGAATTTTACCGAGAAATCTCGGTAAAATTATTGAACTTTCTCGGTAATTTTACTGGGCCTTGGTAAAAACGCCAATATTTTTTATCGACTGTGGTAGAATTACCGAGATAAAATGGCAAAGTTACCGGGAATTGATTACCAATAAAAGTGGTATTCTTACCTGGAAAAAACAGTAAAAATACCGGTTTTTAGGTAAGCTTACCAGTCTGTCTTGGTAAAATTACCAATCATTGGTAAAAAAAAGTGAGATGGTAAAGGTACCGACGGACCTTCGTAAAAACGCCGAGACTTTTTTTTCAGTGTAGAGATTTTGAAATATTTTATATTTTTCGTCGAACATATAATTCACATGCCATGCCCCTTGTCGAGGAGTCAGCCTCGTGTGGGTTAGTGGTTGTAGCGCTTGCTCTATGGTCAGGAGGTCCTGGGTTTGATCCCCGGCCAGATAACCCGAGATTGATGGTCTCAATCAACGTTCCCCTTGGGCTGGCTTGATTGAGGACTCTAGAGACTGCAAGCGTGATATTATCCTCCCGGGGATATTCAAAGTGGGGGGGGGGGGGGATTAGACCATTTTGTTTTCACTTTAATATAAATTATCGAGAAGTTTTAAGGCAAAACCTTCGTCTTCCGGTCGAAGGAACGTAACTTAATTCAAGGGTTCCGAATCGGCCCAAACAATCAATTTATCCTACGCAAGGGACCACTAGACAAGGTACGAATTTAAGCGATCTGATACATGTTTCTTAACCAGAACTTCACGTAGAACACGATTCGCGCAACGAGAATTACTGAAACCAACTCCTAACGAAGATTTTAACGATTTTATTTCACATCAGTTACGAGGAATTTGAACTGCCTGCTCACAAAAAACTCAAAGCTCTACGTGAGTCAAATCGCGCACTACAACGGTTTCAGCAAGCTTCTCAATCGAGCTATGTTCATTTCCCACCATGTGTTGTTAAAACTATAAGCAATTTGATATAGCTGAGCCAAAGCGTCAAGATTGAGGTTGCCAGATTTTTATATCGCAGAGATTGTCATGATAAAATTTAGCGCGCCTTGTGAATCACGTAGATCATTGAGTTTTCATGAGCGGGTGCTTTGAATTAACGCATCAAGAATCATTAAATATCTTCTTAAGAAGTCAATTCCGGAAATGTTCGTTGTGTGCATCGTATTTTACGTGAAATTTTGGTTTAGAAACATGTATCAGAATACTTAAATACGTACCGTGTCTAGTGGTCCGTAACAGACATCAGTACTCTCCTTGTATAGGTCCTCTAGCCTGGGTAACGTGCACTGGCACATAAAAAAAAAAACCCAGAAAACTCCCCGTCACGCAGGGCTGGTTAAATATTTGGTCACCGCATCAGTTTGGCAAGTCAGGCGGGGCCCCCAACTTTTCATTTTACGTTAATCGCAAACAATCTTGATTTATTACTCTCATCAAGTCGACAAAGACACCGCGGTCCCACCACCCTTTGCCTTAATACTGCCGCGCTAAGGAAGAACGCCGCATGAACCTTCAAACGTTGCCAAATTTCCTTTGATAAAACTAGAATTTCCTGGTAAACTTGTGAATATTTTTCTTCCAATTTTTCAGAGAATTTTGTTCGTATTTTGGTCTAAAGTTCCTGAAAATATCAAGGAAACATATTCATAATTTTCCTCAAAAATAAACATTTTATCAAAGGAAACTTGGCAACTCTCGAATGTTCATACGGCGTTCTTCCCTAGCACGGCAGAATAGCACTGAGCGATGCTCACTGCGAACCGCAAGCTGGGACGCTCGTAAAATGCGCGCTTTTTTTCGCCACTGTGCATGCAAATTTCCCCCGGAACGCTCCACGTGAAATTACGGCAATAAGCCTTTTTCAACCACTCATCATCGAAATTTTCCCTCGCTGCCTCCCTAAACCTCTCGCTGAGGAGGGAAAATATAAAAAAACAAATCGGCGATTACTATAAACATTTTGATAAGCTTCTCTGCGGTAACTCTCTTGACCGACCCTCCCCTCCCCCCCTTCAAAAAACACACACATGAATTTGGTAGGTAAAGTTCGCCCTCTGTGAATTTCCTCCTATACACTGAAAACAAATTCTCGGTGTATTTACTAAGAAAAGGGTAAAATTACCAAGAATTCAGGGTTCTATTTGATCCCAGTTTTTCCTTGGTAAAATTACCATTTATGGAATTGGTAATTTTACCGAGAAATCTCGGTAAAATTATTGAACTTCCTCGGTAATTTTACTGGACCTTGGTAAAAACGCCAATATTTTGTATCGACTGTGATAGAATTACCGAGATAAAATGGCAAAGTTACCGGGAATTGATTACCAATAAAAAAGGTATTCTTACCTGAAAAAAAAAACAGAAAAAATAATGTCTGTCTTGGTAAAATTACCAATTATTGGTAAAAAAAAGTGAGATGGTAAAGATACCAACGGACCGTGGTAAAAACGCCGAGAATTTTTTTTCAGTGTAGGGAGCCTGCATACTAAGGTGGCTCGTTTTTGCATCTTTTTCGAAATTAGAGACCCGGTAGTGACAACTGGTGCTCTTAACCGTCCCTATAAAGGGATTTTTTTCGGATTTTGAAAATATTGATATTTAAAGGTCTTACTAGGGTGCCCTCCTTTTGGTACATTTCAGCGCTGGTTTCCCTATTGCAGGTTCTTCAATGTTGCAGCAATGTAGTTTAGTTGTGAGTTTTCCGGGTATTAAAACAGTGCAACGAAAAATCAATGTTCTACAGATAGGTGATGATTGATTTTGTTTATTTTAATGAGGGGAAAATACTTTGAGGGGCCCCACCTATGTTTCACGTATATTTACGTGAAAATGCACCGAAAAGAGTCTTCAACAGCTCCTCTCAAGGTCACTAAATTGGCCAGACGTGACACTCATCGTTTTCCTTAATAGGTCAAAAAGAAATTAAAGGGCACGACCAAAAGCGAAAAAGTTAATATTGTAAGATGTCAATGCATTTAACATTACTCAAATGGCTCAGAAGTCTGGTGCCGCACTGCTGCAATTTTAATGATTTTTGTTGCCACACCCCCCCCCCCCCTCTTCTCACTTCGGGGCTCTTCAAGACCTTTTTTCCCATAAAAACAAAGAGTATCCAGCATCTTAAATCCATCGAACATTGATTTTTCGTTCTATTTTTTCAATACATAGAAAATCTATGTATTAAAAAAGTAGAACGAAAAATCAGCATAGTTGCAAATAATTAGCAACTATGCTACACCTCTATGAAATCGAAGAATCCACCATTGAGAAACCGATGCTAAAATATACCAAAAAAGGGGTACTATAGTGGGACCCTAAAATTTTCAAAATCCGGAAAAAGATACTTTATCAGTTACTTTCTGCGTTAAAGAAGAGCTTGGTCGGCCAAAATTTCTCCACCTACGCAGAGTTGCAAGAACTTGTTAAACAATAGTTCTAACTACAGGATGCGCAATTTTTTGAGGATTGAATCCATAAACTGCTAACACGGAATCAGAAATGTGTTCAACTAGATGGATATTATGTCGAAAAGTAAGGTAAGACAATTCAAAGCCTGAAAGTTTCACATTTAACCAATGTGTTAGAAGCTTCTTTACGGTGAGAGCATGTACTCGTCTAAGGAGCTCCGCCGCGCTCGAATATTTTGGACACGCGGTGACGAGAGATGGGCGCGGGAAAAATGACGTCACTCGCGAACCGGTAAACCAAATTTAAAAAACGAAAGCTTTTGGAAAAGCTGAGAGTATGAAGGTATAAACAATTATTACCGTTTTAATTTATCTTAAGGTGATTCGATGAACGCCATATTTTGTGTCAGAACGGCATGCAATATATCGGATCAATTAGTTCCATTTTTTCAGCGTCATTTTTCTCTAATTTTGAGATCGCAATTCTGCTGTCAGGAGACTAAAGCACTCACTTACCAATTTTAACAAAGAAATTTAACGTAATAAAGGCGTGGTTTTTTCAGAGAGAAAACATCGCATTCGATACTGATATCGAAACTGCACTCGAATGCAATATTTTCTCTCTAAAAAAAAACACGCCTTCATTACGTTGAATTTCTTTATTAAAATTGGTAAGTGAATTCTATTGTCTCTTGACAACAGAATTGCGATCTCAAAATTTGAGAAAAATGACGAGTAGCTGAAAAAATGAAACCAATTGATGCGATATATCGCATGCCATTCTGACACAAAATATGGCGTCCATCGAATCACCTTAATTAGTTTCTTAAAATACAGATATGTACTTACTTTACGAATGCCCTTCGTACTTTACCCTATCATTATTCGCACGAAATGCAACATCGCAAAAATTGCACAAAATCCGTGTCAGATATCACGCTCATTCATTCATTTTACTCGTGCTTTATCGGATGGAAACACGTGTCACGACAACAACGCTCTTATTAATCGCAGCTCATTGTAAGCTAATCTCCCTTTTCCGCTCAATTTAGCTTTCATCACGGAGTTAATATCAGGCTACGCCCGGCTTGTTAACATGTGTTGACATCAAGTTCAAGCAAATTTGATTTTTATGCCAGTTAATGCGGGTGTTTGATGTATGATGTTACGAGATTGCTAGCATGATTGCGCGCGAGATTTCTGCCGTGCTAAGGAGAAACGGCGTATCGACGGTGAAACTACCAAACCACGTATCTCGTTTGCGGTGTTTAAAAATCTACGCTCGCATTTTATTTTTTTGAAGTAGACCAAATCAATATCATTCCTTGAAATTTTCACAGAATTTTCTTCGCACGATGAGGAAAAATCACAAAAATTTTCAAGACTGGACGTTAAGTAGTTTTTCATTTAAAAAATAAAGTATGAAAGGAAGTCTGCGACGTCGCAAACCGAGATACGTGGTTTGGTAGTTTCACCGTCGGTATGCATTTTCAGGCGTTGCCAGACAGTATACGAAACTCACAGGCGCCAACGCGCCAAATGCGCCTAAAAAATCGGTCATGGCGCCTAAAAAATGAAGGCTCTGCGCCAACGTGGCCCCTAAACAGTGTCCCCTAAAAATCTGGATTTCCATAGGATATCACATAAAGAAAGAAAAAAAATCTATTTGAATTAAAAAAAAAAAACTCAGAATTTTCAGCACTACAAGTGAAAGCTTTTTCTATTCTTCACGATTTCATTTTTAGTGATTTTGTCTTCTCCAAGTTACAGCCACTTACTGATTCTTTTCCGAGAACATCTTGCGTCTATCTTTCCACTGAATGCGCCGTAGTATACAGGCAAAAAGTCGATTTGGCCCCTAAAAAATTTTCAATGGCGCCTAAAAATCGAGCATTATGCGCCACATGGCTCCTAAAACTCAAAGGTGAGTTTCGAACAATGCCAAAGTCCTTCGATAAAACACGAATTTCCTGGTAAACCTGAGAATATATTCCTTCAAATTTTTCTGATAGTTTTGTTCGCCGTTTAATTTAAAGTGCCTGAAAATCTCAATGAAAAATATTCATAACTTTCCTCAAAAACGAAAATTTAATTGAAGGACATCTGGCAACTATCGAATGCTCATACGGCGTTCTTCCTTGCTACGGTAGATTTGCCCGCATACTAGATTACGAATAGACTGACCGTAACTCAAAGTGTGAGATACGGACACAGGCTAATGGACGCATGATGCAAATAAATTAATCTATGTTCAGCATACTCAAAGACAAGAATTATTTAAGCCACCGCGGGGGTTTTCGTGTAATGAAATATGGTTTTTTATCAATCATTGAGGGCTTCCAACCTCCAAAATCAGTTGCCTTCCTGAAATCTGTGTAAAGACACCAGAAACAAGAGACCCTCCACTAGTATCTTGGCCATGGTGGAAGCTTTTACTTTCGGGACTTCAGCATTCTAATGTTGACTTGCCTACCTGGTTGATGTTCAACAACGTGTTGGCAGTTTCGTTTTGCAAACAAGCCGAAAATGGCCGACGTTTGGGAAAGTTGTTTGGCTCATGACGTCATCCGAAGCTCATCATCGACAAGGTAGGTAACCATCCATGTAGGTAAGTCAACAGCCGAAACTAGGGTGATGACTGTTGCTCCCTAATAATTGTCCATAAGGAATTGTTGAAACCCCGAAAGTAAAAGCTTCCACATGTCGCCAGGAGGCCAGTGGAGGGTCTCTTGTCTCTGAAAGACACAGAGGCTCGTACTTATGATGCAACTGCTCATGCGTTACGGAATAGAATTGCATAGTCCAATAAATGAAGGCGTTTTGACGACCCCACTTTAGTCCTCCTTTAGTTCAACTCCATTGAAAGTGGTCATACCTGCATCGACATTCTGAACGAAATGCATAATTTAAAATATAATGGATAGGCAAGTTACTGACCCTTGAATACGAAGTTGTTAAGCAGATATAGTGACTTACTGACCAATTTTAGCATAGACCATGGATTCGGTCCTATAGCCTCGTTTATTCTTTATTTATTTATTTTATTTATTTATTTTTTTTTTTTTTACAAAAAAGTGTCCTCCGTCCTCACCCTCTGAACCCGTTTTTTAAGTGTAATAATCGGCATTGTAATGTTTTATACCAATTGAGAAACGTACACGGTAAAAATGAAATAGCAACTCTCACAATTTTGTTATTAAAAAAAGGGTCATATATGTTTCAATGTAGATTTTACAAATAAAAATGCTGATTCGACCACCCCCGTCGTTAGATTAGCTTTCCCTTGTTGTAAAATGTACATTCATACATGTTGGACATATTTTTTAAGAATGTAATTGTTAAATCAACAATCCATTTTTTTACGTGGAGGTTCTACTGTACTCCAGGAATCAAACGTGCCGTGACATGGCAGGACAAAAAAAAAGTTGCTGCACGTGGACGCTTGAAGCAGGCGATTGCCACGCGTTTTTGGAAAAAAACGTCAGTATACTGGAAAAAATTCCCGCTGATGAGTGTTAAATCAAAACAATAAGTATTTATGCGCAGTTCATGTAGTGACTCGTGTTTGTGCAGGTGTCACTGCAGTGGCCTTGCGTGGCGATAAATCCATGGAAAAGTATCGATAATCAGGGTGTTCGCAACGAACACCTTAATAATCGATTCTTTACCACAACTTCAAATGGGGAGAAATCGATAATCGAACATTCACACCTCTTTATTGCTATGAGTGTTTTGACAGCGCGAGGCATTCTATCATAACTATCAACGAAAAATTCTCTTTCCCTCTGCTGGCATTTTTCCGTGACATTAAGTATTGTAAACCCACATTTTAAAAATGCATGAACTACTACTTTGTACGTTGTATTCCGTGAATCATTTTTGATTATGTATATTTCTTCTCGCTTTTTTGTTTTTTTGTTTTTTAAACAAAATACGATGATGAAAATAATTTTTTGAAGTAAACAATAAGATTTGACGATTACTCCATGAATAACAACAAATGTAATATGCATAGAAGGGAAAAACCTTCTTTCTCCTGAATCAATTTAACCATAATTTTTGAGTCTGCATGAGTTGCAAAAGAGTGTTCAGGATGGAGGTATTGAGTTTCCTCCGGAATCTTTTTGCGTTTTCAATCATTTGCTCACTGTCTAATACTTCCCTCCACTTCCTCCCTAATAATCGTGTAGATTCGAATGATTTGCGGCTCATATCACTGGCATTTAATGTAAGTAAACTCACCGTTGCGTTATCAAATCGTCGTTCATTAATTATTGTCAATCTGCGAAAAGACCTCGTAATAGATACTTTAATTCAGAATTTACACAGGAACACCATACAGATCACCTCTTTCACCGATCATAAAGCCCTTATGAAATTGACTGTGAGCTCTGAACAAAAAAATGCTTTATTCTTCGTGAATGATTGCGATGATATTTTGAGCTTGGTATTTAACTCTATGAAAACACCAAAAACCACCCAAGAACATTTTAACTTCACGGAGAATGTAATTCCGAACAATAATGACACTCTCTCTCTATCCAAATCAGACGTGGCCATTCCCGAAAGATCGCCAATTTATTGTGTGCAGGATGATGCTGATGTCGATGGTATCGTGAAAAGTCAAGTTAGCAACTGTCAGTTCCACCTAACCTCAGAGGAGCTCGAACCCGGCTCAATCCTCTCAGATCGCGTTCTTGATCACACCCACAACTTGCACAATCACACTTTATGGAACTTCAGAAACCACTTAGTTTTCATGGTGAAAGAACGGAGAGAAGGACAGTTGAAAGACGGACGACATCAAAATCAGCCAGTGAACGAGATTGCATTCCTTAACATAGCCCAAGATTACCAGGAGGGCAAAAGCCTCATTCCGTACTTCAAATTTTTCTGGCGATTTTTCAGAGGTCAAAGAACGATAATCTGCCGGGTGCTTTGCTTCTGGTACGATCCCTACGCCGAGAAACTCCACTACTACAGCAGCTCGGAGGACAAACACTATTTCGATTTCTCGCTCAAAAACTTCCACCGAAAATACATCAGAATTCTCCTCAGAACCGACATACTACTCGATTTCGAGATCTTGCAGCCTTGGAACTTTTGGTTCATCATCTTTTCTAACTTTCTGGAACACCTCGGAAATTCTTTGAACAGCACCAATATGATCGAGACACTGACTCCTCCATCGACTGCGCTAACCGTAAAAATCACCGAGGATGGGGCAGGTTTGAAGCATGACAATGATATTATCGTGTATAACGTTGGGACGGTCCTAGGGGTTGCTGACTTCGCTGACTTCAGCTACACGGCGACTCTCGACTTTTTCTCTCTGACCATACTAGCCCCACGCCGCGGCTTCATGCCACAGTTCTTGACCGCCTTCAAATCATTCACCCCTACAGTTTGGTGGGCCACGTTCACGACGATTGGAGTGTTCATCATAATGTTAGCCGTATTCCAACACTCTCAGTGGGGAATCTTCGCTGCCTTGTATTCGGAAACAGAGATACGCACCTACGAGAACACCTCACCGTTTCTCACCGTGTATGCATACTTCTTATGCGGTAGTCCGCCTACCTTACTTCTGGGTCGCTTGATCTCGGGAAAAATGCTATTCGTGATTTTCTCCTTCTCGGCCTTGATAATAGGGACGGCTTTCCAGGGTGCCATGGTGACCTTGATCAACCTTGGAGTGCATAACCCGGATATCGAAACTTTGGACGATCTGAAGGAGTCGAACAATTTCATCCAAACAGGAAATCCGACATCCTCGGCGGTTTTTTTTCGATGAAAATGATTTCGCAGGGCTCGAGAATAGACTGACCACTAGTTTTCGACCGTACATGGATCAACTCGTCGAGGCTGGATATGATATTCCCCTCGAGAAAAGAGTCGATCTTGCAAGTCACCTGCAGGAAATCGACGAGTTTTACTTGAATGGAACGGGCATCCTTAGGCGCAATCATAGATCGATATTGGAAAATGACGTATTTCTGGCGAGTTTGCCGCAATCTTTGGGCGTGCAGAAAAATTTTCGGTACACCGCCTTCCACGATCGTTTGACCGAAATCGAGTACCACAGGGTTGGAGAGCGCATTTTTTCTTATCCATTGACGTTTCTCCTCCCAAAAAACTGTTTCCTCTTCGACGGCATAAACGATATTTTTCAAAGCTTTCTTGAAAATGGCATGTTGTATCATACCAACCCTGGACATTTTAATGGGAAGATTTTCGGTGTATCTGGTGAAACTAAGCCTCTTGACGAAGAACCGAGACCGTTTACAATGGCGGATGTACAACTTGCGTTTATCGGACTTGTCGTTGGGTTGTTCTTCAGCTGTCTCGTGTTCGTGGCAGAGATGGTGCGCGATTTGCTTGGATAAATAACAAAACTCGTAATTCATGTGCATGATGTGATGAGTGATATAGATAAAAGACATACTTTTAGCGCGTATACGTAGTATACTGCCTTTGAGATCGTGTTGAACCCCGAATCGATACAATGTATAGAGTGTGCCAGAGAAGGGCTGGCGGGCTCGTGTTAAATTACCCACTGTACCGTCATTCTAGGATTCTAGGGTCCACCAAATTTTCACAAAAATTGTATTGTCCGTCTTTAAAAAAAATTTCCTTCTTTCCAGTTAAACGGTAAAAAAAATGAGCCCTTATTTAGGAAAGCTCCTTGCAAGAAACCAATTTTTTGTAATTGTGCTCTAATTTTTGCTCCGGTACATAATCAATTGTGTGTAAAATTCTAAGGTATAAGTACATGTTATTTAATTGTAATTTGTAATTCTTATTTTTTTTCTAATAAAAAACCCGAGATGTTTCGACTCACAACTGAGTCATTTCCAGTCGGAAAATGAACTAAAAATGAAAAAATATCGAAAAGAACCCTAAGACCTACATGTTGGAAGCCGAGGTCCGAAAAAAACAAACGAAAAATCTGATAACAGAGATATCGATGCCGGCACCATTGTCCGACTGAAAATGACTTAGTTTTGAGTCGAAACTTCTCAGGTTTTTGATTGTTGTGTTTTAGCCTTAGCTCCCATTATTCCTCTTCATCTTCTCCTATACCATTGCCTCGGGCTGCTTCGTAAAAATGTTGAGAAATGATCTCTATTGAGCTGAACTCTCAGCACTAAGGGACTGTGCGCTGGACCGTAGAGTCCCTTTATAAAGAGAGTTGTGACAATGAATGTCACGAGCGGAAATAAAGATTACACAAATGTATCGTTTTTTGTAATCTTTAATCAATCCATTCCCGAATTCCTATCTCCGTTCCCTCTCTTATTCTGTTTGTTCTTTGCCGTACCCCCCCCCCCCCCATTCCAGGTCCCTTCCAATTCATAATCTTTGCAATGATGAAAATGTAATCTTTATTCCCGTTTGTGACACTATATGAAGGCTTAAAATACAGAAACTAATCAGAAATTGACTCGCATTGTCTTCACTCTCGGTATAAAGAGACTCTAGACCTTACTTTCTCATCGAGAGCAATGTAACATGGATGAATTTTGAAAGAAAAACGGCAGCAGCGTCGCTAGATGTCAGCGGTAAACCGGAACCCGGCTTTCGCCGATGACGACACTCCCCGTGTCGTGTCGCGGTTTCCTTGGCGGGATCTATTCAGCCAGCGAACGATCCGATTGGCCGGGCGGCAGGGAGGGAGGTTGCGCGGGCCAAATTAAATTAGTTGATTTTAATCGGACGTTGATAAGCTTGATAAATGGGTGGCCGTGCTAGCTCCTGACTCGCGGGGTCGAGTCCAGTCGCGTGGCACGCTTTGCGATATATCGATTGATCTGGCATTTAAACGTATGGGAAGTATCGATTATCAGGGTGTTCGCAGCGAACATCTTAATAATCAATTTTTCATCATAGCTCCAAATGAGGAAATATCGATAATCGATCATTCACGCCTCGCCAATGGTCGAGTCGCCTTTCGCGGATGCACTGGAAATTTTGAGAGAGCCCAGACCTCGCAGGACCGGAGCTTGGGGCTTATATCACCTTTTTGATACGATGAAAAGTCTAAATTGTTTGAATAATTATTCGTTAAAATAAGTCGTAGGAAATTCTTCATTCTCAGTTTTTTCTCGTGTCTTCGCTGAAAAAAAACCCCCGGCCGTGGGTGCCACACTCACGGGCTGTATAGACACACCGCGTCTGCGTTTCGGGTTCAGAGGCCAGAAGTTCCAGGTACAGCACCCGGAGTAATCGATGCTACGGCTCCAGTATCCGGAACTTTCGGTCTCTGTCCTCGGAATGGACGGTATGTCTGTATAGCCCGTAACGTTTTTTTCATTATTGAAAAATATTTAACCGTGGTCTGATGGACTCGAGATTTACGACTACTAACGTGAACTGCGGGATTATCACTGACATTGATAGACCAAGCGATAGACAAAGAAGACTTATGGAGAATGGAGCGATCATGTTGGTTGAGATGAGTGGTTTCCATAGACTGAGGGAGAAAATTATGAACTAAGTATAGGGTCTCTCGTAGGTTGCCATCAGTTAGTCCATTACCTATTTCCCTTGTCCGTCGCAACCACTCGCTTCCACCAATAGAATCGAAATATAGTCCTTTTGTTTTCTTTCCCTAAAGCTGTGTCTATCAATTTCTATAATCGACCCGCTAGAGAGGAAAAATATTTTGCGGTCTTCCTGGAATCAAGAATGATTCTGTAGAATTCAAGCCTGACGCTTAGCTTGAGAAATGTTCTAATTTCTTCCTACAAAAATTCTGTTTCAATCGATTAAAAAAAACCTCTTTTCTTTGAAAATTATTGTATTTTTTTTTTAAAAAATGTAATTTTGTAATTTTGTAAAAAAAACTTGATTTTGTAAACTTTAAGCCTAGCTTAACCTGAAAAATATTCTGAATTCCTAGAAGAATTCAGTTTCAATTAAGTTTAAAAAAAAAGCGCCGCGATAATTTCAAAAATCTCTCTCCAATTTTAAAAGGAGTTCATTTAATTTCAGAATAGGTCAAGAACTCCCGTGGAGTTGTGCGAACTCTGCCATGAGCCAAAAAATCGAAACACAGCGGTGACGTCTCCGGCTCGGAAAACTTTCCTACTACGCACCGCTGAAAATTAACCTTAAAATATTCTTCTTTCTCTCCTTCTGTTGGTTTACTGGTTTATATTCCAGATGTGGAACCTACAACCATCTATAAACCTTAAAATCCTCTGAAAATCCTTGTTTCTAGCATCAAAAAGCTGTCATGAGCCCTGCTACTCTTTCCAGGAAGTCACCACGTCCATTAGAAGTCAAACCTCCCGTGCTCGGTGGAGGAGGAGACCCGTGGTGCAATGCAGGGTGCGGGTCCCCGGAAAGGGGGGTATGCGGGTGGGGTGACAAGATTCTGATCTTGATACAGTGCCAATACCGGTTATCCGGGGCAGGAATCGAGGTGGGAGGAGGGGCGGGAATGGGGTTTATAGAAAACTTGCATCCTCATCCCCCACCGGGTCCGCCTGTTTATTCACACACCGAATGGTCGTCCATCCATCGGAAACACGTAACTGCATTTTTAGTTGAGCTCTTTTGTTGATAGAACCGCATGCTTTTCAAGGCTTAAACGAGAATTCAGTTACGCCCTTTAGTCAAAAGAGCGGCAAATTAACCCCACCCAACGATGTAGTCAAAGAGGGTGCTGAATTCGTCGTTACCCTTACAAAATGACGTTTCTACATTTCAATGTTGCCAAATTTCCTCTCGAAAATTGCGTTTTTAGAATGAAAATCTTGGGGGTTCCTATTTGAAAATTTCACTGATTTTTGTTCTGATCTCATCATGCAAAAATCAGACAAATTTTGGTCACCCATCTGCTAGAAGGACATAACTGCATTTTTTGGAGGGGCTATTTTGTTAATAGAGTCACATACTTTTCAAGGCTTAAACGATAATTCAGTTACGCCTTTTAGTCAAAAGAGCGACAAATTAACCCCACCCAACGATGTAGTCAAAGAGGGTGCTGAATTCGTCGTTACCTTTACAGAATAACGTTTCTACATTTCAATGTTGCCAAATTTCCCCTCGAAAATTGCGTTTTTAGTATGGAAATCTTGGGGGTTCCTATTTGAAAATTTCACTAATTTTTGTTCTGATCTCGTGCAAAATTCAGACAATTTTGGACAAAAACGGTACAGTCCATCCTTATAAAAAACAAATTCTTTGACTCAATTTTGCAACCTAAGAATGGAGTCACGTTCTTTCGATCGGGAAACGACGTACTGAGGCGCGTCGACGAAAGTGCAATGTTAAATCGGACGTATTCTTGTTGAAAACAACTAAGGACAGTTTAATTAATCCAGAATGAACTATATCGATGACCAAAGTCCTCGGTTGAAAGTTGAACCGGACTTTTGAACACCCTATACACATGTATGATAAGTTTGCAAAAATCATCACTTATAATTTACTTCGTCAGCACTAAAGGAAACGCTGGAATAAAGTAAATGTGTGAGAGATACAAGCAAAGCGCCTTCAGTTCGTATTTCATTCGACCAATATTCAACCAAATCATTATGACACGTGGATGCAAATTTTCGGGCCCCATGGATGTCCGTGTTGCATACGCATAGAAGTGAAGGCGCTTTGAATCTATTGGCACTCGCTGCTTCACTCGTGGCGCAAACTATATCTATATGTGTTTACGGGGCTTAAGAAAGAAAGAAAGTGCAATCTTAATCGGTAATAGATGTAAAAAATGTTTGTTCAACAAACTGCAAGCAGAAAAACTTCGATTCGTACGATTCACCAAAGTTTCTGGTCTTAATAACTACAGCTTTTAGTCGAGGAACCAGACTTCGATTCAGGTAACCAAATTTATTGCTCGTCATACGAAATTTCGTTTTTTTTTTTGCAAATACTTCGGATTTGAGACGAAGTTTGGTCGCTAAGACGGAATACTTTGGACACCTACTGACCTGAAAATGTTGAGGGTCCATACTAATTGAAGCTCGGTTTTTTTTTTTTAACCGAAGTTATTCCTTGTACGCAATCCTTATCGATTTTTCCAACAGACCATTCCATTCGTCGTCAACTGGAGCATTCGATTTATTGGACCAAACTATCGACTGAGGCAACCGCTCTTTTGACATTAGGGAGCTTGAAGAAACATCGGATTACACAAAAGGACCATCTGCTTGTCGAGTCAAGCTCTTGGTTAGACAAACCAAATAGTTCGATAAACATTGAATACGGAACATTTAGCTTGGTAAAACTTTTTCTTTTCACTGTGTGAGTATGCATCTAAACGGGAAAAGTTTCTATTTACTCAATAATTACTCTCTCTTTACTGAAGGATCCTTTCGCGCAACTATTTTCCTTGCTGAGGCAAAAATGTAATTTCCGACCATCTTCCCTCCCTTTACGATATTAGCAGACATGAGGGGAAGAGAGAGTTTAATTACAAAGCACAGGGCGTAGACACTTTTCGCCGTACCATTTATTTCCCGTCCGCATTTTAATCAGCGTATGAGGAGCTCTACTCTTCATAGTTGAAAATGTACGCAAACATTTCTGTCTGCAAAACCATGAAATTCTCCAAGGGCTCTAAACGTGCCGGATTGAAAAGATAGAAAGCATGTTTATGGTTCATATATTGTGGCTCAGGTGAGCAAACAATTCAGTCATAGAGTTCGAACTTTGATCCAAGTAATTACAATTTTTAGCGACAATGGACCACTAGACAAGGTACGAATTTCAGCATTCTGATACATATTTCTTCACCAAAATTTCACGTAAAACACGATGCGCACAACGAAAATTACCGAAATCAACTCCTTCCGAAGATATTTAATGATTCTTGGTGCATGAATTGAAACCACCCGCTCATGAAAACTCAATGCTCTACGTGATTCACATCGCGCGCTAAACGTTATCATGAACGTCCTCTGCGATAAAAAAATCTGGCAACCTCAATCTTGACGCTTTGGCTCAGCCATAGCAAATTACTTATAGTTTGAAAAACGCATGGTGGGAAATGAACATTGCTCGATTGAGAAGCTTGCTGAAACCGTGCTGGTGCGCGATTTGACTCGCGTAGAGCTTTGAGTTTCATTGTGAGCGGGCAGTTCAAATTCCTCGTAACCAATGGATTATAAAAATGTTAATATCTCCGTTAGGAGTTGGGTTCAGTAATTTTCGTTACGCGAATCGTGTTCTACGTGAAATTCTAATCAGGAAACATGTATCAGAATGCTTAAATTCGTACGTTGTCTAGTGGTCCATAGTGGTACTATAAAATGACCGACAGTCTTCCAAATTGAAATTTTCACAAAATGTTCTTTTACACAGGTACCAAAAATCAGGGAAGTTTTCAAAAGATGACGTTGAGCATTTTTTGCTCCGTTGAGCATTTTTTTTTTTTTTTTTTTTTAAAAAAATTACGGTTGAAAGTCTAGGACATTGCAAACCGAGATGTCGATGTCTTTACGAAACCCTCCTCGAATCTACATTACAGTGTTACAAATAGTAGTACAATTTGCAAGGTGAAAAAAATTGCACAATCTTAGCAACATTGGAATGCTCCTGGCTCCTTTTTGCAAAATGCAATCCAAATAAGATGACCTCTTTCAAATCTGTCATGAGCCCTGTTAGAAGCATTTTGTCTCTTTATCAATCAAAAGTTCCCGAACTCCAGTGAATAATAACAAAGGATTTGAACGTTTAAAAGAGAAAAAAAGAGAACATTGAAGAAGAAGAAGAAATAAAGAATTGCATTTCCGTTCATCTGAATACGATTCCATTCAAGTGCATTTACTCGACCCTCTCATGATAATCCCTCAGAGCTCGAGAAACTTCCATTTCACAAAGGAATGAGACCCATGACGGAAACATAACCAAGATAGTTCCTCAGAGTTTCATATCCTCGCGACCTGCGAAAGTGTTCTCTCGACGAGGCACTTCCGAATGACGGTTCAAAGCGCGAAAAACCTCCGAAAGTTCCCCATGTCTTACGAGAGCGCCGTCAGAATTTTACGAATAAATATTAAAACGCAGCATTTCCTTCTCATTGTTTACGTTCGAGCCCCCTCCACCTCCCCCCGGCTTTCCGGAGGGCGCTGAAAACACTCAAAGCACCTCCCGTATGTATACTGTCTGAGTCTGAGGCTCGAACCTCTTCATTTTCTTCGTGCTGCGTTGCCAAGTGGGCGATGGAAGTCAACGGGAGTTTTTTACTTTTGGTAGATTTTACGAGAGTCCCTTTATACTGAGAGTTAAGACGATGTGAATCCATCTCTGATTGGCTCCCGTATTTTAGGCCTCCACAGTGTCACAAACGGGAATGAAGATTACACAAATTAAACGATTTTTTAATCTTCGATTACCCCATTCCCGAATTCTTATCTCCATTCCCTCTCTCATTCCAGTTGTTCCTTGCTGTACCCCCAGTCTCGGTCCACTCTAGTTTATAATCTTTGCAATTGGTGAAAGTGTAATCTCTAATCCCGTCTGTGACATTGTGAAGGCCTAAAATACGGAAACCAATTAGAAGTGGATTCGCACTGTCTTTACTGTCAGTATAAAGGGGCTGTATTTACGCTATGCCAAAAGTGTCCATGACCTAACCTCAAAATTACCGGCATGTCCGCACTCTCCCCATATACTGCCATGCTAAGGAAAAACGCCGTATGGACCTTCAGGCGTTGCAAAATCTCCATTTATAAAACACGAATTTCTTTGTAAACTTACTTGTATTTTTCTTCCAATTTGTCATAAAATTTTGTTTGCAATTTTACCTAGAGTTCCTGAAAATTTCAAGGAAAAGCATGCTTAACTTTCCTCAAAAATAAACATTTAATTGAAAGAAATTTGGCAACCCTCGAATGTTCATACGGCGTTCTTCCGTATAGGTACTCTAACCCGAAACGCCCAGTTTTAGCCCGAAATGACAACCTACGTTTCAACGGTTGCAGCCCGCGAAACCCAATCCAAGGGGTGGGGGAGGGGGGGAGAAGGGCGGCTCACAATTTAAAAAGTTTCAACTTCCACGGGTCCGGGTGCAGCGCGCGCAAGCCCGATTTATGCTAAGCGACTGCGGCTCGGAGATAGAGCTTCGAAGCCATGAACAGTTCCCGTGATTGTCACGACTCCATTCACACCAGTGGCGTGACGTGCTTTGCGATATATCGATTGATCTGCCATTTAAACCTATGAAAAAATATCGATTATCAAGGCGTTTGCTACGAACACCTTAGTAATCGATTCTTTACCATTGCTTTAAATGGGATAATCATCGATATTCGATTATCACGCCACGCCACCGATTCACACTCGGAGCACCACTGCTGTGCTAGGGAAGAACGCCGTATGAGCATTCGATAGTTGCCAAATTTCCTTCGATCAAATGTATATTTTTGAGGAAAGTTATTAATATTTTTCCTTGAAATTTAAAGAAATTGTGGGTGAAATTACAAACAAAATTATCTGAAAAATTGGTAGGAAAATATTCATGAGTTTACCAGGAAATTCGTGTTTTATCAAAGGAACTTTGGCAACACCTGAAGGTTCATACTGCGTTTTTCCTTAGCATGACAGCGCGGGTCAGCCGGGTTGCGTTGCATCGTTAAAGGAGCGAGGCATCATATTTCTCTCCGCTTTGCCGGGTCCCAAAAATGAGGTTCCTATTTTAGATGCAAGGGTATCAAAAAAGTAAGATCTCTAACAGATATCCTCACATACCGTTAATGGTATAAAATAAACTAGAGATCTGTTACGGTTGCGCGGCTCCTAACCATTGAAAGAAAACTACACGTAAAACATTATAAAATAACTGAGGGGCTTGGAGGACAAGGCGCATAAGTGCAGTTTTTTTAAAAATAATCGAGGCGTTAAAGATTTCAAGTGAAACTATAGTCTCAATGCATACTCTGCGAAAAATTCGCTCTCAAATTCCAATTACTAAGCATCAAAAAGTCAGTTTCAGCTTGTTTTCCACCATAATGATCTATGTAATTTCGAAACTTTAAACACGTTTTCTCGAAATAGCAAAAATTGCACTAATGCACCTTGTCTTCCAAGCCCCTCAACTATATTCAAGTTATTTAAGGAATGAATGGATTCAAAAGCCAACGAGTGCACGCAAAAGGAAGCGTATTTATCTCTGATTGCAACGCCATAAATTGCAACGTAATCGATGTAAACGATTTTTTTAAAAAGCTATACACAGTTTTTCTGAAAAGTTTCCACTAATTTTCTTAAATGATCTCAAATAAAAACTTTGACAATTCGACGCGATATTCTCGTTCGTGCTACTTTCTTTTTCTGTCACCAAAAACATTAAATATCGTCTGAGTTTCTGAATTTTTACAATAAGGATACATATTTCCCTTTAGTTATGGTAAAAACCGGCGCAGAGGGTCAAGTATAATGACCCGAAAGTTAACAGCATACAGGAAAATCTCTACGATCCTTCGAGAATTGCAGGATCGCGTTGTACACTGGTTGGATACTGTGTCCACCGCACTGCGGGTGATGGGTCCTACAGTCTAATATGCGTTACACGCCAACTGGCTGACTGCACTGCGTTTGACACAATGCAAGAAGTATTCAGCCACTCTTGTAGGCGCTTATATGGGTGCCGCGCCGACCGCACTGTTTGGCGCAATGCTTGAAGTATTCCTACAGTTTTGCAGGCGCTCGTATGCGTTTAGCGCTGTCCGCTCTGCGTTCGGCGCGATTTTTCGGACTCGCGTCAGAAGAATGATGGCATCGAATAATGGGACTTCAAAGACCCATGTTGTACCGTGTCGACGCCGTGTTGAGCATCCCAACGATGCCTCGTCTCTCCCGATAAAATATTTTTTTCTGAAAAAAGTTGGGAAAGTTTTTTATAATGTTCTAATTTTTAGATTGAATGAACCATTAAACAAGGTACGCATTTAAGGTGCTTCGATAGACGCCATATTTTGTGTCAGAACAGCATGCGATATATCGCATCAATTGGTTCCATTTTTTCAGCTACTCGTCATTTTTCTCCAATTTTGAGATCGCAATTCTGTTGTCAGGAAACTAAGGCAATCACTCACTAATTTTAACAAAGAAATTCGACGTAATAAAGGCGTGGTTTTTTCAGAGAGAAAATATCGCATTCGAGTGCAGTTTCGATATCAGTATCGAATGCGATGTTTTCTCTCTCTAAAAAAAAAAAAAAAAAAAAAAAATAAAACACGCCTTTATTACGTCGAATTTCTTTGTTAAAATTCTTAAGTGAGTGCCTCAGTTTCCTGACAACAGAATTGCGATCTCAAAATTGAAGAAAAATGACGAGTAGCTGAAGAAATGGAACCGATTGATGCGATATATCGCATGCCGTTCTGACACTAAATATGGCGTCCATCGACTCACCTTAAGCACTCTGATACACGATTCCTCACCAAAATTTTACGTTAAACACGATTTGCGCGACGAAAACTACTGAAATCAATTCCTATTTAAGATATACACGTTTTTATTGCACATTGGTTAGGGGAAACATGAATTATCTGGCCACAAGAAAGAGAGTACCGTACGTGAGTCAAATCGTGTACTACAACTTTGAAAACTACTCAATTGAAGATTGTTTCTTTCCCACCCTATGTTACTCAAATTAAGTGCAGCTTGCAATAGTTGAGTCAAAGCGTCGAGATTGAGTTTGCTATAATGTCATGGGAACGGAGTTTCCCATGATATTAGAATCGTTCCGTTGCTTTCGCTATGGGATTCCCTATACCTCTGCGACCTTGAGCGTTTCGCCCAGTCTCCGATTTTTGGTTGATTTTCCGATGTATCAAAAACCGTTGTATTTTTTAGCCAATCATGTCTCTACGTCAAGTTGTGTTGATTGCTAAAATTCGCTTTCAGCGAGTTTTTTTCCACCTTAAGATGTCGTGTCTGACTGGTAAATCTGCGCAGAACCACGAAGTTCCGTTTTTAGGCAAATTCTTTTTTTTGGGAGGTTCTGATTGGTTATTTTTCGCCATCAGTTTTCTGTTCGTTGGTGCAAAAGATCGCCTACCTCGGTGTTCTTGAGAAGCCGCCATTATCCCACCTCAAATTTTAAACATAGATATAAAGAAATAATAACCATCGTACAAGGTGGAAAATTGCTCTGGAGGACCCGTTACGGATATATGAGCCAAAATCAGAACTCGATTGATGGATTTAATCCATGAATACAGAAATATTGCCTCAGCTTACTGCCGCGATCGCAAATCCATACTGAGATGAACCTTGTGACATATGACAGCATAGGTAAACAATGTCTCACAGAGTAATGCGCTTTAATCCGATGTCTCTTATGACGCCAGTGGCCGAACTGCCGAAATCTCAAGGTCGTCTTTTGTGAAGCCCCGCTCAGCGTCCGAGATCACTTAACTGTGCTATTTTCTCCCATCGCTCTCATACGGCGAGATGGCTCAGTCAGCAGAGACACCATTCTGACGTCGGGTAAATGTCACTTTTTGTGCGAGCGGGGGTTCGAATCTCGCAGGGGACAGTTAATTTTTACTGGTTGTATTGAATGTTTTAGACCAATCATCAAACAATAATTAATACTTGGCAACTTAGGAAGCACATAGGTCCCTTATGATGCGTATTCAGGCATATGTGTAGAGTAAAAATATCATACGTAGGGTGTCCCAAAAGTACCGGGACTGGTTCTGTAACTTCAAAAGTAAGATAGATACAGACATGATTTTGGTCTCATTTTAAAGATCAACTCAATACCTATCGATTAAAACCAAGATCAGCTCAATCGGATAAAAATTGACCGAGTTATGACAATTTGAAATTAGTGAGGAAAGTTTACCCCTACGGTTTTTAGGAAGATTTTTCGCTTACCAGGATTCAAAAAGTTAATATTCGTATCCACTTTCCTCCGAATCTTCCATAACTTCCTTTTGCTTTTCAAAGTACCGTCCATCAAACCGGATGCACTTTTTCATGCGCTCTTGCCACTTATCCAACATTGTTTTCCTGAATTCTTCCTCTGGGATGGCGTTGAAAAAGTTTTGAATTGCATTCTGGATTTCGGTCTTCGATTCGAATCTTCGTCCACGAAGCTCCTTTTTAAGCGTAGGAAACATCCAAAAATCACATGGAGCCAAGTCAGGGCTGTAAGGGGGATGAGGGATTGTTTCAACTCCATTTTTACTCATAAATTCACGTGTTAAGCTCGATGTGTGAGGCCGCGCTTGTCTTGATGGAGTATCCACGAAGCTTTCAAGTCCGACCGTTTCCGGGAAATGTGCATTCTCAACTCCTTTAGCACTTTGCAATAATACGCACTGTCAACTGTTGTGTTTGGTGGTACAAAATGTTGATAAATGACACCTCGAAAATGAAAAAAACACAATAAGCATCACTTTATAGGCCGACTTTTCGATTTACGGCGATGAAGAATCTTCCTTAAAAACCGTAGGCGTAAACTTTCCTCGCTGATTTCAAAGTGCCATAACTTGGTCAATTTTTATCCGATTGAGCTGATCTTGGTTTTAATCGATAGGTATTGAGTTGATCTTTAAAATGAGATCAAGATCATGTCTGTATCCATCTTACTTTCGAAGTTACAGAACAAGTCCCGGTGCTTTTGGGACACCTTTTGTATACTTTACGCCGAATAAGCGAACCTGAAACTTAAATGCGGTAACTTCCGAAAACCATAAATAATCCAACGAAAATAAATAATTGGTACATAACAGCTTTCTTGTATGCAAAGAAAATAATTAAAAATGTTAAAAAAGAGATGTCAACACAAAATTACATAGCCCCTTCAATTCAGAAGATACTACAAACGAACTGTACCTTAACATTTTCATATCCCAGAAGCTAACGTTCCCATGACGAATATTGCTATCGCTAGCGATTGCAAAATCCAACTTGTTTTCATATTGCTCAGACCGTCACAGTGACGTTAAGCGTGCGATTCAACCCAAGATTAAAACGAATTTTTGCGATCGAATATCATTCATAAAACGAGTTGGTCAGTCTATGAGTGATGCCGATTTTTTGCGAGAGCAGGAGCCAATGAAAGTTCTTTTTTTTTCCAGTAAAATTGAGAGGAAAATATGAAAATACGAAACACTGAAACGCAGCAAATGCCAAAAACAGCAGATTTGAATTGACAAAACACAAGAACAGAAAGAAATGACGAAACCAAAATTCTGGTGATAGAAGTTTCTGGCATCGATTGCATTAATTCAAAAATTGAAATTCAAGTCCCGAGGTGAATTCGAAATTTCAAATTAATGGACTCTAAGGGGCTCCGGCGAGACCAACGAAGAAGTCGAGTATACCATTTGAAAAATGCGCAATCAGCATCGAGTATCATTCAACGGTGAATCATACTCGATCGCGAAAATTCGCTATCATTCTTTCTTCCGGGGCAACGTTTCAAACGGAGATCCGTGGTTTCGCAATTTAGCCATCCATATGTGTGTCGTTATTATAACGTCATGTGTTCTTATGGAACACAAAATAAACGCATACAATTTCCACATGTTTCTACGAAATGAGAGATTGGGATTCTTTGTGTTCCTACTGATTTTTTCGCTATGCCTCCTAAGAGAACTAGGTAAAGTTTACAGATCACAAATTCCAATTTTAAAACTTTAAAAAGGAGGGATTTCTCGATTAACGAACATTTTTTCTAGAGAATTTGAAGAACCGTGTGAGGATGAATCCAGGCTCTCTTTAAAAAAAATCAAATTCCAAACATTTCCCGACGCATAGGTATTTACAATGGGAAAATGTGTTTATAGAACTACAACATTACTAGTTGCGTTTTACAATTACCTTTTACTTGTGCAATTAAACAAAATTAAGTCACTTTGTATAAAACATTGATCTATACTTTGAAGAAAAATTAATTCTAAATAATGAGAAAGACTGATTTCAGCCGAGTGTTTTCAGCGAATTTAAATGTAGTAATTGATACCCAGTTCCCAAAATGAATGGTGCGGCTAAAAAATATGAAACTTGCTAGTTCCATGGTAGCGTTGTATGAACCTTTTTAAATTTTGAAATTGGGCACTTTTTGAAAGAAATTAAATTCGTCCCTATTTTTTAAATCCAAAATACTGAAATGTAGAGTTACTCCAATCAATCGTGATAATCGCTGAATCGACCATAATTGTTATAAGCACGTACTTAATCTTTTTAAAAAAAAATCCGATATTCTTTGATGAGACTCTTGAAAATGTTTGAAAACTGCCATAAAATCCTGCAAAGTTATACGGTTTAAAACTGCCGGTTTCTTACATTTAAATAAAATGCAGGAGGGGGTTTCCAATGGTGCAAACTGAGATTCGCGGATTTCTTTGGTTCTACTTCTAATAAACTGCCTATTTTTTGAACGAATAAAATAATCTAAAATATTGACAACAACACTTGGATTGCATTTTGCAATAATGAACCACTAGCATTGCAATGTTGCTAAGATTTCGCAATTTCTTTTGTCTTGGAGGAAAAACTTGATTATCCATTAATAGTTTCTATTTTACTCGCTAAAAACTGTAAATTTAAGACAAAAATTACCATCTAAATTTCATAGTTTTTCACGATTTCCGCAATTTTATTGCAAATGATGAAGTTGCACAATCTTAGCATCATTGCAATGCTAGTGGTTCCTTTTTGCAAAATGCAATCCACTTGCAAATTCCTCTCGAGTGTTTTCGCTCTCAAGACAAGAAATAAAGGTAAGAGAGTTTTATAAAGCAATACCTTAGTACGAGAAAAAAAAGAACTTACGTTAAGTGCTGATTCTCCGCAATCGTGGGCTTTGAAGGGCCGTAAAAATGTTCAATCCTCCAAGTTAGCGCATTGCGGTAGAAGGTATGCTCATTTACTTCACTTAAAAATCCACGAATTAAAGAAACGATCCACGAATTTTAATTTTTCCAATTCCAGAGGCTAGTTTTACTCGATACGCTAACGCACAATCGTAACACTTTAGGCGGAAGGATGTACTCGATAATTATCAGCTACGCGATCAACGCACAAAATTTCCGGGAGCTATGCTTAAACCTAATGCTGACACATTTCAGCAACAACAATAAGACTCTATTTGCAATGATCGCATCGAAATAATAAAATGAAAGCACTCAAACGATGAACTTCGCAAATTCACAAATGAATGGACGTAAATAATGGAAAAAGTTTAACTGAATTTAGAACGAGAATTGCATTTGGATAATAAAACAAAACGCGGATATAGTTATGTCACATAAACACAATTTAATTTAGATTTCTCCTCTGAAGAGGAAGCATTTTGCGCAAAGAAATGTCGTGGTTACGTGTTCGATACAAGGTAATTTTTTACCTATCAGTAACTTCATCGAATTTAACAAAACTATTGAGGACACTTTACTCCAGTAGAATTTCTATCGAGAAATCCTCTGTAAAGATTGCATAATTTTGAACACTGAGACTGGAAACTATATAAAGTTCAGGATATCAATGACATAAATTCTTATTTATTTATCAACTTAACATTCCGCGTTGTGTGCCTTTGTTTTCGTTTATTTTTTTATAAAATTAAAAATAATGCCTGCGGAATCACACTTTCTTCCTGAAACACAGGGGACAAAATAATAACCATTTTTTTTTCTCAAACCTCAACTACGAGTAATTCTGAAGCTGCCCTATGATTTCACATTACTATTTAAACTAGCCCTACACAAATAAAAATCATTAAATATTGCATGTATTTGATACAATGCGGATCCATAAATTTAGATTTTAACGGGTCATTTTCCCCTCTCCTCTATGAACCGTCTTCTTTCAGTATAAAGGAAATAATTTTGACTTTATATGATACCTAATGTAAAATCCCAACATAATCATAAAAACTGCAGAGTAAGCTTTTTACTTTCGCAAATTTCAACACTAGATTGCTCATTCCCTCCCTCGTATTAAAAAAGAGAAAATTCAAAACTTTAAACCTCAATCAAGGGTAAGAATTACAAGTCGAAAATTTGTATATTTTATTTTTCAGCGCTAAATTATTTTCAGGGTGACTGTATTTACGAAAACCGCACGAGCCTAACCAGACTGACCCGATAAGCCCCACCAACTTTTCCCCAAAACTTTAAACGTCGATTTTCTGCTCTCTGAATATCATAAGAAACCGAAATAAAATACAGAATCCTAGATCAAGGCACACAATCACCAATCAAAAACCCATTTTCAATTTTCCAAAATCAAGTCCTTCGAGATAATTTTCCATACCGCAGAATGACCGGCTGGTATCCTTCACACACCTAGATACGTCCGTGCGATTTTAACATCTCGTGCGAGTTCCGGGTGTTTCAGGGCGGATCTCGGGGGCGCGACGAATACGTGACGACGTCTCGGCAGTGGGTAGGCAACACGCGCGACACCCGTGGCGGGCGGCCGGTATCAGACTGGATGATGCGGGCGCTGGGATCTTCGCCGAGAGCACAGCAGCGCGTCTGCGTCGTCATGGAGACGGCGGTCCCAAATTACTCCTCTCCGGCGATTCACGGTCATTCATAATTTCAACAACAGCCAACATCTGTCTCTTTTTGGCGTCAATGGGCCACTGGAGGACGTCTCAATTGGACATGTTTCTGCTACACTGCCGTGCTAACTAGAGTACCTGTGTAGCGAGAGTATGGACAGATGTGAAACTCCGAAAACCCATCAGGCCTTCACCGATGCTTCTAGTTTTCTCTCAAAATTTTTAAATATTCTGGAATAAAGTATAACCAGGGTGTCTACGAGTCTTGAATTTCCGGAAAGCTCGGAAATAGTACTGAATTTTTAAGAGCGGTCTGGAAATACTGAAAAAATGCGGAAATTCTGCAAGAAGGTCCTTTTTTTTCGTTTTTGGTCATTTGTGTTACAACTTGAGCGAGAAAGTCAAATTTTTGAAATGTTTTGAATTTCGTCAATTGGAGGTACTGCAAAAGTATTGAAGTTTCCAGTTGAGGAGGTACTGAATTTCTTGGGAGCGTATACTGAAAAAGTACTGTAAAAGCACTGATTTTTGGACAGTCTATTTCAGCAGAACCTATAGTACCTGTGTAGCGAGAGTATGGACAGATGTGAAACTCCGAAAACCCATCAGGCCTTCACCGATGCCTCCGCGAATAAAGTTAGGGCCCAGAAATGCTGCCAACCTATGAATGTCAATTATCCAGAACGATTTACTAATACTAGTTACGAACCGTCGTTTATAAAGCACGTATTTGACTCAGTTATTGCATAAATTTACCCATTTTCGCGGAAGAACGCTCATTTCTGTACATTCTTGGCCATCTGGGTTAGAATTGAAATTTGCAGACTCTGCAGATTGACAGTGAAATTTTGTACGTTAGAAGTTGGTTAGAAGGGTGGCTGCACTTGTGGGCCCTAAGCCCTCCATGAGGCGATCTGTCCATACTCTCGCTACACAGGTACTCTAGTGCTAACGAAGAACGCCATATGAGCCATGAGGCGTTGCCAAATTCCTTTCGACAAAGCCCACATTGTCGGGAATATTTAGAAATATTTTCTTTCCAATTTTTCAGAGAATTTTGTTCGTAATTTGATACGTAACATTTCAAAATTTCAAGGAAGAGCATGCTTAACTTTCCTAAAAAATCAATATTTTATGACAGGAAATTTGGCAACATTCGAATGCTCTTACGGCGTATTTCCTTATCATGGCAGACCTGTGCTCCTGTGGGTTATACAATACTATTTACTGTGCCGCGTCAAGAACTGAGAAACGCGATTCAGCAGTTTCACTGTCGATGTACATACGTACCTATAAACTATGATTGGAAGTTTTCGCAACTTCAACTGCGATTCATACGTGTTTTGCGTCTTTATGTGTTTCGTCATTGTTTCATTGTGACCCTTTTACTTTCTCTGTACTTTTGCTTTGCATATTATTATTATCTTTCTTATCCCATCCTGAAAAAAAAAGTTCGTTAAACTGAACTAGTTGGGATGATATTGAACCAGGTTTTGTTCAGTACACACAACCGAACTATCAGAACTCGACATAGTTCGGTCACACAAACCGAACAATTTGATTGTACAAACCGAGCAGTTTGGTTGAACAGACCAAAAAATTCAGTTGTGTATACTGAACAGAGCCTGGTTCCATTTCATGCTAACTAATCCGGATTTACCGAACTTTTTTTTCAGTGGCAAATCTCAAAATAAAAAAAAAACAACAACAAAAAGTATTTTGTGAAAATTTTCAGGAATGTTACAATTTTTCAGTTCCTTTGCCATTACTCAAACTTGTTTGGGTCGTAGTTTTGTTGATTATCAAAAGCTATCGACGGATCTTTGTGCTTCCTGCCATTTAGTGCGAGCAGCCCATACAAAAATGAGTCAAACATTATTCCTGGATCAAAGTGCACTTGTGGAGATTGCAAATATACAGGAAAAACGTCTGGTCACCAAGAAAGTATGTGCGCAGTTCAGACTATTAATGGAAAGTAAGAGTCACAAATGCATTTTTTATGTGTCTGCCTGTCTTTTTGTGTGTCTGCAGATCAGTTGGGTCGGTTGCTCCTCTTAACAGGGAAAAAATCAAATTCTGCGAAAAACATGAGTGATGTAGCACAGTCTAGCTGTATTTCTTCATTTGAAAAAAAATTGCAAAAGCACGCAAATAAAATGAGCAAATAGTTATAGAAGGGGATTTCGATAAGTCGACCTTTGATCACTCAAAAATTTCAAAGAGAACTCCTCGGAATTTTCCACTATATCCTCGGTGAAGGTATCAAGTTTATTGCACGCCAGTGGCGTGGCGTTAATTGCGATATATCGATTGTTATGCCATTTAAACCTATGAAAAAAGATCGATTATCGGGGTGTTCGCAGCAAACACCTTAGTAATCGATTCTTTACCATAGCTTCAAATGGCGAGATATCGATAATCGATTATTTACGCCACGCCACTGACAAAGGCGTGGCGTGCTTTGCGATATATCGATTGTCATGCCATTTAAACATGTGGTAAAGAATCGATTATTAAGGTGTTCGCTGCGAACACCCTGATAATCGATCCTTTTCCATTAGTTCAATGGCATGACAATCGATATATCGCAAAGCACGCCACGCCACTGTAGCACGCGAACGGTGCGGACAAAAGAATAGACTATATTCTACAGATCTAAAGTGACTGAGGAAAAAGGCTCGCAAATGGTGGAACCGGAGTGCTCGCACTATTCTAGATCACGCGAAAAATTTTCACGTAAAAACTTGGAAAAATCCCACATTTTGTGAAACCTTTTAAGCGCTCAGCCGATAGGCAGGCGTTTCTTGTTTTCGTTTTGCAAATGCACTGAAAAAAAAATCTCGGTGTATTTACTGAGGAAGGGTAAAATCACCAAGAATTTAGGGTTCTATTTGATCCCAGTTTTTTCTTGGTAAAATTAACATTTATGGAATTGGTAATTTTACCGAGAAATCTCGGTAAATATCTCTCTCCGCATTGTGGAGCTTCCTATTTTAAGAAGCACCACGTTCATATTACTATCGTGCAGAGGAGGAAAGCCGCATGAACATTCGAGAGTTGCCAAACTTCCCTCGATTAAGTATGTATTTTTGATAACATTTATACACATTTTGCCTTGAAACTTTCAGATATTTTAGATTGAATCGCGTAAACAATTGTCTAACATGTTTCGAAAAAAATATTCACAAATTTTCCCAGCACAATCGCGGTTTTTATCGAAGGAAACTTGGCAACGTCTAAAGGCTCATACGGCGTTTTTCCTTAGCATGTCACATGTCAGACTACGGTAGAGACTTGATTCGATTCAAGTCACCTTGTGTCACAATTCAACACGAAACTTATCAAAAATGGCACCTCTGAGTGCAGAAGTATATCTGGAACCAAGGTAATGGAATAGGGGAGAAATTCTTGACGCAAAAAAAGGAAACACGCGAAAAAAAAAAGAATTATATTCGATAGCAATATTCGTCATGGGAACGTTAGCTTCTGGGATATGAAAATGTTAAGGTACAGTTCGTTTGTAGTATCTTCTGAATTGAAGGGGCTATGTAATTTTGTGTTGACATCTCTTTTTTAACATTTTTAATTATTTTCTTTGCATACAAGAAAGCTGTTATGTACCAATTATTTATTTTCGTTGGATTATTTATGGTTTTCGGAAGTTACCGCATTTAAGTTTCAGGTTCGCTTATTCGGCGTAAAGTATACAAAAGGTGTCCCAAAAGCACCGGGACTTGTTCTGTAACTTCGAAAGTAAGATGGATACAGACATGATCTTGATCTCATTTTAAAGATCAACTCAATACCTATCGATTAAAACCAAGATCAGCTCAATCGGATAAAAATTGACCAAGTTATGGCACTTTGAAATCAGCGAGGAAAGTTTACGCCTACGGTTTTTAAGGAAGATTCTTCATCGCCGTAAATCGAAAAGTCGGCCTATAAAGTGATGCTTATTGTGTTTTTTTCATTTTCGAGGTGTCATTTATCAACATTTTGTACCACCAAACACAACAGTTGACAGTGCGTATTATTGCAAAGTGCTAAAGGAGTTGAGAATGCACATTTCCCGGAAACGGTCGGACTTGAAAGCTTCGTGGATACTCCATCAAGACAAGCGCGGCCTCACACATCGAGCTTAACACGTGAATTTATGAGTAAAAATGGAGTTGAAACAATCCCTCATCCCCTTACAGCCCTGACTTGGCTCCATGTGATTTTTGGATGTTTCCTACACTTAAAAAGGAGCTTCGTGGACGAAGATTCGAATCGAAGACCGAAATCCAGAATGCAATTCAAAACTTTTTCAACGCCATCCCAGAGGAAGAATTCAGGAAAACAATGTTGGATAAGTGGCAAGAGCGCATGAAAAAGTGCATCCGGTTTGATGGACGGTACTTTGAAAAGCAAAAGGAAGTTATGGAAGATTCGGAGGAAAGTGGATACGAATATTAACTTTTTGAATCCTGGTAAGCGAAAAATCTTCCTAAAAACCGTAGGGGTAAACTTTCCTCACTAATTTCAAATTGTCATAACTCGGTCAATTTTTATCCGATTGAGCTGATCTTGGTTTTAATCGATAGGTATTGAGTTGATCTTTAAAATGAGACCAAAATCATGTCTGTATCTATCTTACTTTTGAAGTTACAGAACCAGTCCCGGTACTTTTGGGACACCCTACGTATGATATTTTTACTCTACACATATGCCTGAATACGCATCATAAGGGACCTATGTGCTTCCTAAGTTGCCAAGTATTAATTATTGTTTGATGATTGGTCTAAAACATTCAATACAACCAGTAAAAATTAACTGTCCCCTGCGAGATTCGAACCCCCGCTCGCACAAAAAGTGACATTTACCCGACGTCAGAATGGTGTCTCTGCTGACTGAGCCATCTCGCCGTATGAGAGCGATGGGAGAAAATAGCACAGTTAAGTGATCTCGGACGCTGAGCGGG
Source organism: Bemisia tabaci (assembly GCF_918797505.1). Lineage (NCBI taxonomy): Eukaryota > Metazoa > Arthropoda > Insecta > Hemiptera > Aleyrodidae > Bemisia > Bemisia tabaci. The sequence goes on along the minus strand of NC_092801.1, from coordinate 25,213,768 downwards.
GCTTCACAAAAGACGACCTTGAGATTTCGGCAGTTCGGCCACTGGCGTCATAAGAGACATCGGATTAAAGCGCATTACTCTGTGAGACATTGTTTACCTATGCTGTCATATGTCACAAGGTTCATCTCAGTATGGATTTGCGATCGCGGCAGTAAGCTGAGGCAATATTTCTGTATTCATGGATTAAATCCATCAATCGAGTTCTGATTTTGGCTCATATATCCGTAACGGGTCCTCCAGAGCAATTTTCCACCTTGTACGATGGTTATTATTTCTTTATATCTATGTTTAAAATTTGAGGTGGGATAATGGCGGCTTCTCAAGAACACCGAGGTAGGCGATCTTTTGCACCAACGAACAGAAAACTGATGGCGAAAAATAACCAATCAGAACCTCCCAAAAAAAAGAATTTGCCTAAAAACGGAACTTCGTGGTTCTGCGCAGATTTACCAGTCAGACACGACATCTTAAGGTGGAAAAAAACTCGCTGAAAGCGAATTTTAGCAATCAACACAACTTGACGTAGAGACATGATTGGCTAAAAAATACAACGGTTTTTGATACATCGGAAAATCAACCAAAAATCGGAGACTGGGCGAAACGCTCAAGGTCGCAGAGGTATAGGGAATCCCATAGCGAAAGCAACGGAACGATTCTAATATCATGGGGAACTCCGTTCCCATGACAAAAAGCCGCAGATCTACTTTTGCACACGGGTTTCTGCTACTCATCGTGCGTATAATTAATCCAGATGTGCGCCTCCATTACATTTTTGCCGGCTGCACACATTAGGAGGATGGGTATAAATACCGAATCGCCTTACCATTCGCTTCGATTCGCGTCTTCGTGATGGATTCTCTGCGTTTCTTCATGCTCACGTTATTTATAATATTTCTGCGGAGTCAAAAGGTAAACTACGAATGGAATTTTTGTACATAAAGATTTTTCAGGTAAATCTACATAATCAGGAACAGTGAAAGAAAGTTTAGTAACATCCACTATAGATTTATAGATTTACTTGATTTTTTACGCAGTGATACTATTTAGTGGAAAAAATCAGAATTATAGCAGTATTCATACGAACTCTGGTGATACTTACTATCGTACGGTAATTTTTATCATAGTGTTTAATATTTGTTACCATATTCGAATCACTGTATCACAGTATGGTAGAATCTACCATATTATTATTCATTGAATAATTAATGTGACACACAAAGACAAAAATGCTTAGAGATGAAAATAAAAATTGCTTAGAGCAGGAAAATAATTTATTTTATAATAAATATATCGATTTTTAGTCCTCGATGCTAAACACATCTACTCACGATGCTCAAGCACATAGAGTCACCATTTAACCCGTTTTTGTAATATATTGATGTTACATGTATAGATGTTCAGTCTTCGATGTTAAACACTTTCTTCTCAAGATGCTTCAGCACGCTGAGTTGCCATTTTAACCCAGTATATTTATTCATATTATACGAGTTTAAAGTGAATCGTCTTAATAAGTAGCAACAGCGTTAGTCTAATTTTACCGATTTTTTGGGTTCCCCGGTTTCTGTCCTTGTATTTTGAATTACTGCTTATTATTTTTTTTCCTTTCTTTTTTTCCCTTTTTTTGGTCAAAGAGAATTTTCGGGTATTTTTTACGCAGAATGATGAAATATTAACTCCTAATGAACCAAACCTTGAAGCAATTTTCTTCCTCCATCGTCAATCATATCCTGCCCTATGCTCTGTCACCAAAATGTGACACATGATCTTATTGTTAATTTTTATTTCTTTTTTTAAACCTTTGTTTTAAAAAAAAACTCCTTAGGCAGAATTATTTCTTATGTCTTCATAATGTAGGTCACACTATTTACAATTGTACCTTATCATTGGGCTCTAGAGGAAGGACTGAGCATTCTCGGTTAGATCATTCAAATTAATCAATAATACTCGTATTTACATCTTACGAATAAAATTAAAATCATAGAATATCAAACAAAATTTTACAGAATCCATTCCATGTATTATTTTTTATTTGTATTCAATTAATAGATCACGTTCAACATATATAATAGATGGTTAAAATGATACATAGATAATGTCCTTATCGTGCTTAAGTTTGCATTAAGCTCACAGGGATGAGTTTGTAGGCAGAAAAAGGTGCTCCGATCGAAACTGAATGCTGTTTAAAATTTACAAGGATGTTTTTATTTCCACTCGGAGTCATATAAAAGTAGACTTAACATGAAAATTTAGATTCTTCGGTGAGACCATTACTAAAGTCGTTGTTTTAATTTTCAAAATCATAGCCTATATTTTGACCTACGCTCCGACAATTCTCTGTAAAATTAGGCCTTCACCTTGCCAGGAAAGGTCCGTGGCCCCCAGACGCGTTCGAAACAGAGGCGGATCCAGCAATTTGGCAACATCGAATTCCCTCCATTTAAACCTACGTTAAACAATCGACTCATATCGGAGCACCTGGCCCCTTCAAGAATCGCTACATTTCCATAGATTCAAATGGAGAAAAACAATGTTGCCAATTTGCTGGATTCGCCAATGATTCGAAACATTAATGGGTCGACTCGATGAAAAAAAAAGTCCGAAGAGTAAGCGACTCTGGTTGGATAGTTTAAAAACTAATCAAAATACACCAACCGAAATTTCGTGTTATTTTGTGCTCTCTTTGCCATGTAAGACAAATCGACGATGAAGTTCCCAAACCACGTATCTCGTTTGCTGTGTTTAAAATTCTCCGCACCAGTTTTAATTATTTAAGGGAGAACCAATCAACATAACGCCTTGAAGTTGGCTGTATCCGGATTGCGTTCCTCGGCCATTCCGAATTGCGTCCCGAGCTCTATCCGAATTGCGTCCGGCGCATATATTGGAAGGTGGCAACACCGCATATAAAAAACAAGTCAATATTGTCGAGCATGTTCAGTGTAAAATTGCGGTTGTTTTTTAAAAGTTAGTATCGGTGGCGAGGTTATCGAATCTAATACGAAACACAATCACAAAAAATTTGACGATAACGTTTTGACGTTTTGACGAGACAAAAAGTCAGCAACTTTGTAAAAAAAGCAGCAGTAGCGGACATTTTTTGCCGGTTAAAAAAGTAATTTCTCAAGTGAAACTACCGTGACGAAAGGGCACTGTTTACACCCTGGATGATTTGTTTCAAAGTGTAAAAACTACCGTGACAAAAGGGCTCTTAACACCCTGAGTTATTTGTTTTAAAGTATTTGATGAGCCTCTCTTGATCTCCATTCGCCAAACAGTTTTCGTGATGTGGGAACTATGTCATCATTAGATTTTGCTGCTCTAGGCCGAATCTGTTGTAATCAGCCTCGGTCTCACAATAACAGGGAATCGACAACTCATTTTTGTTTCCGGTTGATGACGGAATTGTTAATATTTCGAAACGTTCCGGGTTTTTCCTTTTGATTTGCCCCTCCCCCTCCTTTGCAGCATTTCCCTAAATTAAGTTCTTATTTTATTATGTGCTTTGCGGCTGATTAAAAGATTAGACTTTAGACGGTTGCCACTTTTTGTGTCAGAGCGACGTGCAAGTTATCGCAACAATTCATTCCATTATTTCGTCTACTTTTCATTTTTTTCGAATTTTGAGATCGCACTTCTGTTGTCATGAGACAAAAGAATTCATGTACCAAATTTGACAAAGAAGTTCAACGTAATAAAGGCAGGGTTTTTTTCAGAGGGAAAATACCGCATTCGAGTGCAGTTTCAATATCAGTATCGAATGCGATATTCTTCCTCTCTGAATAAAACCCTGCATGCCTTTAATACGTTGAATTTATAACGGTGACGTATTGATTGATTTTGACTGATATTATATTATTTAATGATACCTTGATTATATGTATATTTATGACTGTGATGGTGATTCTCTTTCTGAAAAATCAAAGGGCGTTTGGTTGGTTTCTGCTAAAATTGTAATCATTCAAATTAGTACTAGAGGAAATAAAATTATCAAAACAGATACATATTTCTGAACTTTACTTATGTAAATAAAGTTTATTTGTTCTGTGACTATAACTACGGTAATCAAAATTACAATCAAGTTAATCTCGTACGAAATCAGTTGTGAAATTGTCCGGATTATTCCAATAAAAGCATGGTTTGAGTTTGAGGATTGCATTGAGGATTGAGGATCATGCCAATCGATGCGATATATTGCACGTCGTTCTGACACAAAAAATGGCAACCATCGAATCACCTTACGGTGTTATTCATCGAAATATGTTTACTTTTTCTTACCGCGTAAAAGTCGTAACCTACACTCGGAAAATTTGTTGCAGGAGTTCGTATTGGCAGGGAGGGGAAAGCGCGAAGTCAGGTTCACCGAGCGGCAAAATCCCTGGATAGCGGCACTGATGAAATTCGAGAAGAACGACCCGTGCAAGCAATACAGCATCTGGGATGGCTCGGCCTATAAAACTAAACAGCAGGCCGACATTCATTGCATCACAGCCAAGAACGCCTATGCCGATCTCCCCGATCGCTACAAACGCAATCGCTGCAAGAATCCCCGACAGGCCGCGTGCTATCGGAAAACTCAATATAAGTATAGATGCGGTTTCATAGTCGACGCACCATCAGTCGGGGGATGGATCGGTTGTGCCACTCGGTCATCTCAAGAGGGTGTCTTCATACGTCTGAAGACATGCATCAAGTACCTGGACCTCAACCCACCAACCTGGGATGACCCCAGACTGAACTGATGATTCTCGGATGGAGCCATTGATCCCGGAAAGACGAGATTTGGCGAACTTTTGAAATCGAACGAGACCTGGGCCACGATCTCGAGGGCACTTTGGAACTGGTGGTGGTCCGATTATTGAAATGTATAGATGTCGCAGGCTAAAGGTCAAATCCGGCATTTAGGCAAATGCCTAGGCAAATGGTCAAGTTTAATCGAAAACGTAGATTGGCTATTTGCCTAGGCATTTGACTAAATGACGAGGCAATTACATAAAAGCCTAGGCATTTGCGTAAATGCCGAGGGCACGTTAGGCAAAAAGGCAAATGATGTTCCTTTTCAGGCAAATAGTCAAAATCTGAGAAAAAGTCAATTTGCAATAATCCAAAAAACCACGGCCAAAGAAAAAAAGAAAAAAAAGAAAGTCTGTACCTTAAAAAGAATGAGGCAGTAGCGTTACTTGTTCGAGCACGCGATGGGTTGGTGGCACTTTTGCTGGAACATCTTCTCTGATTTTTGAAGCAAGAACATCGTTTGGTCGCACATTGATTTTTACTGGCTTGGCAATTACACTTGACAAAGCCTTGCCCTTCAAATAACGAAACGCCAGAAACTGCTTCGCGGACCGACACTAGCTTATCCCTCGGAACCTGAGATATTTCAAATATTATTGCCTCTACTTGTTTTAATTCTTCCCGCGAACACCAATTTTTGATGACACCTGCGGGTGCTTCAATTTGGTAAACATTGCGGACGTCAAGAACAATTCCTTCGATGTTTCTTGGGTCCAACGGACCACGATCAAATTTTGAAATGTTCAAAATAATGATTTCAAGGTGGATAACGAACTCTCATTGTGCGCTGAGGACCGTCAAGATTGTCCGCCACCTTTCCTCAAAACAATGTCTCCCTCGCACACGTCTCAACACACATCGTTGCCAATTTGCCCCCTCACTGCGTCAAAGTCACCTTGACCTCATTAAAAACACAGTTTACTATTTGCCTAATCAGCCTTCGGCATTTGGTCAAATCTTCAGGCATTTGCGCAAATGCCTAGGCAATCGACGAATTTCAATGATTTTTACCATTTCTTTTCTATTTGCCTAGGCATTTGCCTAAATGCCGGATTTGACCTTTAGCCTGCGACATAGACAAAGCTACAGACAAACAAAACAAACAAAAAATGTCGGCCTCCTATGGTGTAGTGGTTGTAACGCTCGCACTATGATCGGTAGGTCCTGGGTTCGATTCCCAGCCAGGCGACCCGAGTTTGATGGTCTCAAATGTACTGCATTTTGCAATTTGGAACTTTAAATTCCGGCTCTTCTGGAAAAACACTTATGTGCATAGGGAAACTGATGGCACATACGTTGCTTTTAAACCGGGCTAGAGTTTGTAGTTCCAAATTGCAAAATGTAGTCCAAATAATGGTTGCCTGGAACTGGCTGTAGGGACAGAGGGGGACGGGAGTAAGGCGCGAGGATTAGCCCATGTGAGCTATTTGAGGTAGTTAAAAAAAAAAAAAAAAGACATGAGGAGTGTAGGACGATCCTCTTGGTTGAGATGGGTGGTTCTTATAGACTAAGGGGGTAAATGATGGACTAACTGTCTGGTCTCTCGTGGGTTGCCGTAGTTGGCTTATTACATCCGTCCTTTGTCTATTGCAACCACCCGCTTCCACCAATAGGATCCCTCCATATCCTTTTTGTCTTCTTTGTCAATTGCTTTGTCTATCAATTTCAATAATTAGCCTCCTGGTCCTGAGCAAAGCGAATCGTTGCTCCTTTCGAAAAATGGCTCAAAAATCACGCAGAGCCAGTGGCGTAGCGTTTGGAAACGGGAAGCTTAAAAAAATGCGCATTTATACGCAGAATGTGATTTCAGGGGCGTGCTTTAGAATTTCCCGATGCGCTCATCGTGAATTTAAGCCATTTTCAATGAGGAATTACTCTTCCTTATACCCTAGCTGAAACGTGCAACAAGTTTATTGATTTGTGATTCTAGTACAGGTTCCAGCTTCTTGCAGGTCATGGTTTGGGCTCCTGTTCGGGTTTCACAACCAGTTTCAACACAGCACTGAGGATTTTGGTTTCATTGATTTTATTTTTCGTATAAACAAAAGTAAATAGCTAAGAAAATGGATTTTTATTCTTCAAATGAAGCTGAAATGCTTAATAAATTAGAACATCGCATTTACCTTTACTTTTACCTGTAGGTACTTCATTGAAAAATCAACAAAGTTCGTGGTTGTGTTATCTCAGCGTTAATTCGTAATTTACATATTTTGCGCCGCGCCGCGCGCCGTCGCGTAGTTTTCCGACACAGAAAAAGAAAGAGCCTTCAGCTGACGCAAATCAAACGGTTCAACCGGTTCAGGTATAACAAGATGGGATTTCCTTGAAAGATAATTAAGTCTAGTTGAATCAAAGAGGTGCAGAGAGTTTTAGGGAGCCTTTCCTCAAATAGAATTGACGCTCCCCCATTTTTACCAAAAATTTCAATTTCGTACTTCTCTCCGTAGGCCCAAACAAACAACCCAAAAACAGAAAAACAAGCAAACTTTTTATCTTTCAAGATATTTTACATATTCATCCAAAAATTTTGTGGGCAAAAATATCAAAAAATATGACAAAATTCCTCCCCCTCCTTACTCGCAACCTCGTAAATCGCGCCAACTGGAGCGCGTGCGATTGGGTAATTATGCGCTTTTGAAGCTTTTGGACTAAGTGTTTCAACATTAAGATGCAAAGCACACACCGAAAAAAAGTGAAGTTGATTTAACGATCTGGATGTAAAAAAGTGTGCAAGAACTTGAAAATGCTGAATTACCTGCCACATCAGTTAGTTTTACATCTTCGCATTGCTGAATTAACTGTTTGTTATTGTAGCGGGTGATTCAGCGTTTCATAAGTTCTCACTCTCTTTTTTTACATTCAGAATGTTAAATCAACTTCACGTTTATTTCAGTGGCGCGGCGTGGCGTGAATTGCGATATATCGATTGTTATGGCATTTAAACCTATGAGAAAAGATCGATTATCACACCACTGGTTTTTTCCGTCACAAACTAAATGATCTACTGAGTACCACAGTAGAGGTGAGTAAGGCAGCCTCAGGCCATAGTCACCCGCTTAAGGAAGTGACCGGTAGGCGTGTGTCAGATGTCAGCAAATAACGGAATGATGCACGAATGCGGGCAAGAGATGTCATCGATGTTGCTCATACTTGTATTTGTATTTCTATCAAACAGACCTATGTGGAGGTGAGAAATATGGGGTATGCTCGTTAGTTCTCTGGCCGTAAGAGTGAATGAGAATATTAAAGCGCCAGTGACGTCAGAGGCAATGAAAAAGCTGCTCGGCGCAACGTCGCCGTCGTCGTCGGGGGGCATTAACTCATGAGCCCTGTCCACAAGGCTCTCTTGCCATGCCCGCGGCTCATGAATCCCGCATTCAGTTGGCACATAGGTCCGTTTGATAGAATCTAATATCCCGCTTTTCCAATTCTTCAAAAGGAATCACGCCCACTTTTACATTGCTTTTTATGCAGATTTCTACAGCACACCCCATATTTCTCACCTCCACGTAGGTCTGTTTGGTAGAAATACGTCCATTTAAGGAAATCCCTCCACCGGAAGAAGGAAATTTACCTTTTTCATCAGAAATTAGAATAATCATTTAAAAAGGTAACCTGCTACCTATACTTTTTACATGCAGTGCGGGTTACCTAATATGCCATGGCGCGCATTGGATCGAGTGCATGGGAAAAGTCGGGCCAAACCTGGTAACTTTGAAAGCTTATTTTATCGTAAATATGAATCAAGAAAATTTAGGAGTGGCTCGATTGGTTTTTTCTAATTTTTTTTCTGAATTAGATTTTTTCTAATCATCTCTATCTTCAAGAAATTATTACCTTTTAATCATCAAAAATAAGGAAGGGAAACAGTTTTCTTGCTCTCCTGAAAAATCGGGTTTTCCAAGATGGGTGGTATAACAATTTCACCATCGACTTACGACCTCAAATGTAGATCGTTTTTATTGCTCCAACACAGGACGTTTTTTTGCACAGGACTGCCTATCTCTTATGGTTGGAGTTAAACGGAGAGGAACCAAGCCACATCGGGATCGAACCGAGAAAAAGAGGTTTAAAGTTTGGCTCCTGCATAAGACTCAATGTAAAAGATAAACTTCAAGTTCAATTTCTACAAAATTTGCTCCAACAAAAACTTTGAATTGTTGGCGATGGATAGTAGAGCAGTGGTTGAGTTCAAAACCACTCATAACTCAATTTTTTCCAAAATGTGCGTTGGTTCCTTTCTGCCTTACTCAGTCCTTACATGCAACAAACTCGCTCGAATCCGAATCATGAGCGCACATCGTGCGTAGCGCCTTCAACATGGCAGATATGCATCAAATGCTACACTTACGTTCTCACAAGCGGGTCGCTTTTGTTGCGCCTGCCGGATTTAACAGCGGATATCGTTGACCAGCGAGATGTTATACACCAAATAATTGCGATGATGTTAAGAGCGCTTGACATGTTCACAACACTGGACATCAAGCTCCAAATTTGTCTGCTTAATTGTCATGGGAACGGAGTTCCCCATGATATTACAATCGTTCCGTTGCTTTCGCTATGGGATTCCCTATACCTCTGCGACCTTGAGCGTTTCGCCCAGTCTCCGATTTTTGGTTGATTTTCCGATGTATCAAAAACCGTTGTATTTTTTAGCCAATCATGTCTCTACGTCAAGTTGTGTTGATTGCTAAAATTCGCTTTCAGCAAGTTTTTTTCCACCTTGAGATGTCGTGTCTGACTGGTAAATCTGCGCAGAACCACGAAGTTCCGTTTTTAGGCAAATTCTTTTTTTTGGGAGGTTCTGATTGGTTATTTTTCGCCATCAGTTTTCTGTTCGTTGGTGCAAAAGATCGCCTACCTCGTTGCTCTTGAGAAGCCGCCATTATCCCACCTCAAATTTTACAAATAGAAATAAAGAAATTATAACTATTGTGCAAGGTGGAAAACTGCTCTGGAGGACCCGTTACGGATATATGAGCCAAAATCGGAACTCGATTGATTGATTTATTCCATGAATACAGAAATATTGCCTCAGCTTACTGCCGCGATGGCAAATGCCTGCTGATATGAACCTTGAGACACATGATAGCATAGGCAAACAATGTCTCACAGAGAAAGGCGCTTAGCTCATTTCTCCAGAAGCTACGAAGACGCGAATCGCCGAATCGCTCAAGGACAACTCTTGTGATAAGTCCCGCCCATCGTCCGAGTCTTTTAAATGCTATTTTTTCCCATCCTTTCGCCGATCTGTGATAGCCTAGTCGACTGAGGCGCCCCATATTTTTGATAAGGTGCGGGCAATAGGTGATCGGGAGTTCGATACCCGGCGATGGGAGATAATTTTTAATGGTTGTATTGAATGTTTTAGACCAATCATCAAAAAATAATTAATACTAGATGATAAATGTACGAACATTTTCTCGTGAGTTAATATGTTAAACAAAAATACTGGAATATACCTCCTTCATATAATCAGCCACATGTTCCCCCAAATTAATGACGTTATTTTCTTTTTTCAATAAAGTTAATTTGCATTCAACGTTCGTAAGTTAAGCAAAAAGTACCTATTGATACAAATAGAAAGACATGAAAATAGTATGTCTAACATTTCAGTTGTTTTTTTTTTTATTTATTTTTTTTTTTTTTGTTTTTTCAATAAAACAAATTGACTGGGACTAGAATCATCGTATCTCTGAAGACAAAAGCTAAGTTTTTTGATACAGAAATACTAATATATTCATCCTTTATATAATCAGGGAGATGTTGACCCAAATATTGATGTATATTTTCTCTGTTCGCCCAAATTAATGATGGTATTTTCTTTTTTCAATAAAATTAATTTACATTCCACGTTCTTAAAGCAATATTTTCCTCCAAAATTCAGCAAAAAATAACAATTTATACCTACGCAAAAAGTAAATAAATAAATAAAGCAATGACATGAAAGTAGTATAGGTAGTACACATCTAACATTTCGGTTACATCTATTTGAATGAAAAAAATGGCAACTTAGGAAGCACATAGGTCACTTATCGACGGTGAAACTACCAAACCACGTATCTCGGTTTGCGACGTCGCAGACTTCCTGTCATACTTTATTTTTTAAATGAAAAGCTACTTAACGTCCAGTCTTGAAAATTTCCGTGATTTTTCCTCTTCGTGCGGAGAAAATTCTGTGAAAATTTCAAGGAATGATATTGATTTGGTCTACTTCAAAAAAATAAAATGTGAGCGGAGATTTTTAAACACCGCAAACGAGATACGTGGTTTGGTAGTTTCACCGTCGTTATGATGCGTATTCGGGCATATGCGTAGAGTAAAAATATCATACTTTACGCCGAAAAAACGAAACTGAAAGTTAAATGCGTTAACTTCCAAAAACCATACATAATCCAACGAAAATAAATAATTGGTAAATAACAGCTTTCTTGTATGCAAAGAAAAAAAATTAAAAATGTTAAAAAAGAGATGTCGACACAAAATTACATAGCCCCTTCAATTCTGAAGATACTACAAACGAACTGTACCTACCTTAAAATTTTCATATCCCAGAAGCAAAAGTTCCCATGACGAATATTGCTATCGCTAGCGATTGCAAAAACCAACTTGTTTAAAATTGTATGAATAATTCAACGGCCACATTGAACATTTTAAAGTTATACTTGGTGGTTTCCGCATTTGAACATTTTAAAGTTATACTTGGTGATTTCCGCATTCGTTGATTTGATTAATCCAATTTACTAGAATACCAAATCCTTTGTGTCAGTCAAATTGAATAGTGATCTAATTTTTGTGTATTAGGGCAAATTTTCCAAAAGAGCGTTTTTTAATCAAGTTGAGATGAAAACTGGAGTTCAAATACTCAAGAGAAAACACTCTCGTATCTTGAAGGATACATCAGGCACATACTTATCCATTTTGGAGCTAATGGTAAGCATACAATTTTTGTATTTTCCACTTTTTCCTGACCCTTCCGGTAGTAATAGTTACAAGGTTAAGTTACAATAGTTAGGTTTTTGCAAAACTTTTGATTTGGCTTGAACTCACGATCTCTCGTACAGATTCGCCGACGTAGCACCGGAGCTTAACCCAGTAAAAATGTTAGCGGATCCATCAGTCATTTTTTTCCTCGTAAACGACTTTTCCTGGTCTGAATGAAATGGGCTCCACGAAGCAAATTGCATGGATCTGCTTTCTACCAAAAACACACCAAAAAAACTTGACATGCCGTGGCAAGAGTGGTGTGCAAAACCATCTGTATCCTCAGTGAAATAGTCCCAACTTTAAAACAAGAAGAAAAAATCCAACATGAGTATGTTGGAAAAGCGTGCCGAATAACTGAAATGTTGGACAAATACCTCTTATTTTCACGTCTTGCTTTTTGCATCAATTGGTACTTTTTGCTAAATTTGGGAGAAAATATTGATTCATGAACGTTGAATGTAAATTAATTTTAAAGATTCCGTCCAATTATCTTGATTTTAAGCTGATATGCGGCATTTGCGCACGACCGTGATTTGGGCGAACTGCCGTGCATCGAAATCGCGTTCAGTTAATCTCTTTGGATTTCGAACTGTAACTTCTCTCCTATTCGGCCGATTTGTACAAATGAGGTCTCTTTTTATTTGTACACTTCAACGGAAAGTAAAGAAAAACTCGCTAAATAGACGGAAAACAATTTTTGAGAAAATTTGGTGGATCCTGGCATCACGGTGAATGGTTAATCGGTTAATCGCCTCGCCGTCTTTTATTGCCTTGCTCGAAACCGGACACCCAAAGCTATATCGCGAGATAACTGTAGTGGTTTAAGTGGATTTCGGCAGGGGCCATGGTTAGTACATAGTATAATGAGTCACGAGGCTCATCACAGATTGCACTTACAGTGCAAGACGCTCATTGGCTATAGAGTTTTGGCGGGAAAGAAGGTTCTAGAGTTGAGTCCTCCGAGCGTAAGAAAGCTCCTATGAGGTTTCTGTCAAATTGAATAATACGGTTTTGACAGAAAAATGTTCTCAAGGGTTTCCAATTAGCAGTTCATTAGATTTTTTGGTAAAAGACCATCAGGGCTTGACAGTGTAATGGTTCAAAGACAAAGAAACGGGTGCGAGGAAAAAAGTATTTGGACGACCCGTTGAATAGCATTGGTTGATCTGTGTGCTGTACTATGGTACATCCGAGTGATTTCAAAAAGCGAGCCCTACTGGCACGCTTAAAAACATAAACCTACTTGAATTAAATCGCACAATATATACAACCCTGGCATTCTGTGCAGTGAGAAAATGTTGCAACCTTGATCTCTGTGCCTCAGAGAAAAGCGCGGGCTCCACCGTATTTATCGCGAAACTTTACGAAAGTTAAAGTACTTTGAAATAAACAAAGTTTCAATGGAGTTCTCAGTTCTCAGTTTCAATGGAAACTATTCGAGCCTTTCATTTTTTTTAAAAAGTCATCTCTAAAGAGCCTATGAGTTTTGGTCTTGGAATATTCCATTACAGCATGAGCAATGGTTGGAATTTTAGGAGTTCTGGCTTGAGTGTAAAACTCCATTTAGTGCGGAGCATTCAGAGGAAAAAAATCATAGACGCCAAAAAAAAATGTGCCGTCTGACATGTGACTGATTTACACACGCATGTCTGCCAAAAACCTTTTCCCCATTTTTACACACTTTAATTCTCTGACTGCAACATTTTTTGAGAAAACTTGGGTATAAATATCAACGCACACCGAACAGTTCGCTCCTCTCCGCTCTTTTACAATGGTTTCGCTGGGTCCAACTATAATTGCAGTCATATTTACTCTTTCGCACGGTCCACAGGTAAATAAAGACGGCAATTTTATTTTGCGAATAATTCCATTTTAGTGTGTCCCTCTTTTCTTTTATAAACCCTGTAATGCCTATCAACACGGATTGGTTTGTAAAAGTGTTAAGAAGTGATTTCGTGTACGAAGTGAAATGATAGGATTTCTCGCGTCAACTCCGAAAATAACCTCTACTTTCGTGGATCAGTTCGGTTTGACCCCGCAGACATCGGGACGTCCAAAAAATTAAGTTTTTTTTAGGAAAACATGCACAACACTGAAAGGTTATTAATGGTGGAAAAAAACGAAGTTTATATTTTGATTCAATAGTCCGAGAAACATAGGAACGAAAACGCCTTATTCTTTATATTTATAATTTAAATCATGAAATAGTTAAACAACATTTAATTAAATTGTTTTATTTGATAACTAGATATTTAAAACATGATTTTATGTGAAATCTAAAAATGTATTTATTTTAACTCTTAAATGGTAATAATATAAAAATTCTTATATGTTAGTAAATTTCGAGACAGTAAACTCTTCTTTATTTTCAACTAACCCTGATACAAAAGGTATAAGATTATAATCTTTACTCATATTTAATTTATATTTTTTTTCAGCTATTTAATTACAGTTTTAAATAATTTAATTTTAATTGATTTTTAACTTTCAGTTGATTAGTAATTATTTTTGGTAAAATATTAAATATCAAAGACAGAGATAATTATAATTTAATCATTTTATCGGTGTAATTGACATAGGTACTTTCGTTTAGTTATTTGTCTTTTAACTGTATAGTTCCAAAGATTAGATTTTCTTACACGTTCCAACTTTAATTTGACAAATTAATAATATAACAATATTTAACTAAATCTTTCAGATATGAACTTAGTGAAGTCAATTAATTTCTTTAACTTCAAAGGTTACTTCACCAGGCAATCCTGATTGCTGGCCACCAAGAAAAACCGTTTGCATACGCGGTCTATTTGATAAAGCGTATTCCAAACTACGCAAATTGCCCGCTAAGGAGTGGGTTTAAGACTTTTTTGGTGTGCTCAACGTGATTTTCGAGCGAATTATTACTTTGAATGTGTATTCAGTTGGCTTTATCTCTTGCGTGCAACATACTCTCTGCCCTGTTCATCACCTCTAGAGACAAGATACCCTATACACTGCAGTCTCTTGGCAACAGGTGGAATCTTTTAATTTCTTGGACTTAACACTTTCTTATGGAAAATTTTAGGGGAGCAACACTGCCGTGCTAAGGAAAAACGCCGTATGAACATTCGAGAGTTGCCAAATTTCCTCCGACAATATGCTTATTTTTAAGGGAAGCTATGAATATTTGTCTTTGATTTTTTTAGGAACTTTAGGTGAAATTGCGAATAAAATTATCTTAAAAATTGGAGGAAAAACATTTACACATTTTTCAGAGATATCGTGATTTGCCAAAGGAAATTTGGCAATACCTGAAGGTTCATACGGCGTTTTTCCTTAGCACGACAGGACAGTCATCACTCTTTTTTCTGCTATTGACCTACCTAGTACCTACGTACATGGTGGATGACGAGCTTCAAACAAATTTCCCAAACTTTGGTTTGTTTGCAAAACGAAACTGCCAACATGTTGTTTACCATCAACCAGGTGAGGTAGGTAGGTAGGTAGGTCAACAGTTGAATGGTGAAGTCCCGAAAGGAAATGGTTCCACCATTGCGAAGATACTACCCACTCAGCATAGAACCTTAATACAATCTTAGTATAATATTGCACATCTTACACATCAACATTGCAGCCATATATCCATCTTAGTAAGAATGAGTTAAGATTGCATCAATGTTGAGGTGCTAGTGCCAGGGACTTCCCTGAACATTGCAACAACATTGATAGTAAGGTTGAAGTAACATTACAATAATCTTACACAATATTGATATGCCCCCGTCAACACTGTTATCAGGTTGACACTTCTTGACACTTCCTTGATTGCCGCTCTATCAAGCTTATATCAATGTTGATATTGTCAGTCTTATCCTGACAATACTGATTGTCATGGGAACGGAGTTCCCCATGATATTACAATCGTTCCGTTGCTATCGCTATGGGATTCCCTATGCCTCTGCGACCTTGAGCGTTTCGCCCAGTCTTCGATTTTTGGTTGATTTTCCGATGTATCAAAAACCGTTGTATTTTTTAGCCAATCATGTCTCTACGTCAAGTTGTGTTGATTTCTAAAATTCGCTTTCAGCGAGTTTTTTTCCACCTTGAGATGTCGTGTCTGACTGGTAAATCTGCGCAGAACCACGAAGTTCCGTTTTTAGGCAAATTCTTTTTTTTGGGAGGTTTTCATTGGCTATTTTTCGCCATCAGTTTTCTGTTCGTTGGTGCAAAAGATCGCCTACCTCGTTGCTCTTGAGAAGCCGCCATTATCCCACCTCAAATTTTAAACATAGATATAAAGAAATAATAACCATCGTACAAGGTGGAAAATTGCTCTGGAGGACCCGTTACGGATATATGAGCCAAAATCAGAACTCGATTGATGGATTTAATCCATGAATACAGAAATATTGCCTCAGTTTACTGCCGCGATAGCAAATGCATGCTGAGATGAACCTTGTGACACATGAAAGCATAGGCAAACAATGTCTCACAGAGAAATGCACTTCATCCGTTGTCTCATATCACCGCACCGCCGAAACCTCAAGGTCTTCTTTTGTGAAGCCCCGCTCAGCGTCCGAGATCACTTAACTGTTCTTTTTTCTCCGATAAACCACGTGATCGGAGATAGCTCAGTTGTAAACGACGCCATACTGGCGTTTTGCTGACGTCCCTTTTTGTGCGAGCGGGGGTTCGAATCTCGTAGGAGACAGTTAATTTTTACTGGTTGTATTGAATGTTTTAGACCAATCATCAAGCAATAATTAATACTTGGCAACTTAGGAAGCACATAGGTCCCTTATGATGCGTATTCGGGCATATGTGTAGAGTAAAAATATCATACGTAGGGTGTCCCAAAAGTACCGGGACTGGTTCTGTAACTTCAAAAGTATGATAGATACAGACATGATTTTGGTTCATTTTAAAGATCAACTCAATACCTATCGATTAAAACCAAGATCAGCTCAATCGAATAAAAATTGACCGAGTTATGACAATTTGAAATTAGTGAGGAAAGTTTACCCCTACGGTTTTTAGGAAGATTTTTCGCTTACCAGGATTCAAAAAGTTAATATTCGTATCCACTTTCCTCCGAATCTTCCATAACTTCCTTTTGCTTTTCAAAGTACCGTCCATCAAACCGGATGCACTTTTTCATGCGCTCTTGCCACTTATCCAACATTGTTTTCCTGAATTCTTCCTCTGGGATGGAGTTGAAGAAGTTTTGAATTGCATTCTGGATTTCGGTCTTCGATACGAATCTTCGTCCGCGAAGCTCCTTTTTAAGCGTAGGAAACATCCAAAAATCACATGGAGCCAAGTCAGGGCTATAAGGGGGATGAGGGATTGTTTCAACTCCATTTTTACTCATAAATTCACGTGTTAAGCTCGATGTGTGAGGCCGCGCATTGTCTTGATGGAGTATCCACGAAGCTTTCAAGTCCGACCGTTTCCGGGAAATGTGCATTCTCAACTCCTTTAGTACTTTGCAATAATACGCACTGTCAACTGTTGTGTTTGATGGTACAAAATGTTGATAAATGACACCTCGAAAATAAAAAAACACAATAAGCATCACTTTATCGGCCGACTTTTCGATTTACGGCGATGAAGAATCTTCCTTAAAAACCGTAGGCGTAAACTTTCCTCGCTGATTTCAAATTGCCATAACTCGGTCAATTTTTATTCGATTGAGCTGATCTTGGTTTTAATCGATAGGTATTGAGTTGATCTTTAAAATAAGATCAAGATCATGTCTGTATCTATCTTACTTTCGAAGTTACAGAACAAGTCCCGGTGCTTTTGGGACACCTTATGTATACTTTACGCCGAAAAAGCGAACCTGAAACTTAAATGCGTTAACTTCCGAAAACCATATATAATCCAACGAAAATAAATAATTGGTACATAACAGCTTTCTTGTATGCGAAGAAAATAATTAAAAATGTTAAAAAAGAGATGTCAACACAAAATTACATAGCCCCTTCAATTCAGAAGATACTACAAACGAACTGTACCTTAACATTTTCATATCCCAGAAGCTAACGTTCCCATGACGAATATTGCCATCGCTAGCGATTGCAAAATCCAACTTGTTTAAAATTCCATCCATTTTAGTAACATTACATCAACATATGTCAGCAAATAACAACATTGCTTTAAGATATCATGCTGAGTGGGTAGTGGAGGGTCTCACACTGAAAAACAAGCAGTGAACTCCAACACAATGTGTTGATAAGGCGCGTCATTAACTCGCACATATCAACCCCTTTAGTTTTCATTTACAGAGATTTCAAAAAAGGCAAGCAGCACAACAAGAGAATTCACGATCCAACACTGCAAGGTCAACGACGCACCTTCACGAGACCGTGTATTGTGAATCTAAAAAGCTATTCGAACAAATTTAAGTTTTTTGATCTGCCTCAAGCAAAATCTTATCAGATTCTTGAAGAAAAGTGCTACGGAAAAATTTAAGCGAAGAAAGGAAAAATTCTGTCGAACTCCTAGAAGATAAAGTCGATTTAAAGGTATTTTGGGGGTAAAATACCCAAATTACCGGTATTATAAATACCGTTATATTATTGAAAAGAAATTGACTCGATATAAATGCAATTGTATTAAATATGTCTTGATTTTGTTATTTTAAACGTCTTTTCATGCAAAGAAGCTCAACCATGTCCATGCTTTATTCATTCATGAATTGAAAGTAAGCAATCCACATCCCGAAAATCTACCGATTTGCCGTAAAAAATCGCAGAAACTTGATATACCAGGTCGATGTACCCACTCTTTGAATTAACTTCACACAACAGTATGATTAGTTCTTTTCTAGATTTTGAGAAAAGAATCACGTCGGGGTCACCACTTTGTTGAGCTCAGAAAAAAGGTCAACAATATTATAGATAAATCAACACATTTTTATTAATAATACCTTTTTAAGGATAAATTATGAATGGAAGAATCATACAAGCAGGACTTCTTTTTTCATATATATTAGGTTAAGATGAAGAGAAAAAGTGGTCGCCACGGAGACCATTTAGCATAGCATATGCTTCAACAGGTACCAACTTTTGAAAAGTATAACCGAGGTTACAGATCTGTCAAAGCAACGTTTTGAACAAAACGGAGGAGTTAAATTCTCATTCCGAGAGTGCCGACCTGCTCAGCCATCCTCGAATCAGTTCGCTTGATTCTGCTTATATATGCATATTTTAAATCAGCGCGTCGCATTCTTAGGCTTTTTTTAAAAAAACCAAGTAACGTAGACTCTTGGTATTCACTGCACATAAACTAGCGACCCCCAGAATGAGAAACAACTTTAAATCATAATTATTGATGGATAAATAAACTTTTTACACGCTTTGGAAAATCTCAGAAGTTCGCGGTAGTCACTTTTCGGTAAGGAACTAAGGGACTCGGTTATTGTATCGAGCAGGGTTCGAAACGATCGCAAAGGCGGTATACTACGTATACGCGCCAAAAATCCTCGGCGTTTTACCAAGGTCCGTTGGTACCTTTACCATCTCACTTGTTTTACCAATTATTGGTAATTTTACCAAGACAGACTGGTAAGCTTACCTAAAAACCGGTATTTTTACTGTTTTTTTCAGGTAAGAATACCACTTTTATTGGTAATCAATTCCCGGTAACTTTGCCATTTTATCTCGGTAATTCTACCACAGTCCATAAAAAATATTAGCGTTTTTACCAAGGTCCAGTAAAATTACCGAGAAAGTTCAACAATTTTACCGAGATTTCTCGGTAAAATTACCAATTCCATAAATGGTAATTTTACCAAGAAAAAACTGGGATCAAATAGAACCCTGAATTCTTGGTAATTTTACCCTTTTTTTAGTAAATACACCGAGATTTTTTTTCAGTACATGTCTCTGATCACCTCCCCTCTTGTATTTTCTTCGCGTTCGTACTTGCATTTATGCCTCTGATCACAAAAAACCTCAATGGACTGTTGTAGGGTTTTGAGTTACTCCGGGGAGACGACACTCGGACGGAAATACGGCAAACTCGATCCCAAAACGATTGGATCGAGCATCTCAAACTCTTCCAGAGGAAAGGTGACCCTTGCAAGGCACTTGACGACGCCTCGTCCAACACACGTCGAAATGGCGCCACCTTTTTCTGCATCTTCGCCATGCACGGCTACAACAAGCTCCCGGAGTATGCTCGTCCCAAGGACTGCCGCAACGCGCGGGAGGGGGGCTGCTACCGCAAGACCAGCTCGAAATGGAGGTGCGGATTCAAGGTTGACGCACCGCCGAGGACCCCATCGACCTTCAGATGTTTCTTCAGGGCACCAGCGAGTGAAGGCGTCTTTAGGCGTCTCAAATACTGCATCAAGGGCCTGAACCTCAACCCAGCAAGCTGGGATGATCCTAGACTTAGCTGAGCATTCTTAGATCGAATGGGTCACTAAACCATGAACGAATTTTGACTTGCGAATATAGTTTTCTGAAGGAAAATGACGCGTAAAACACGATGCGCGATTAAAAACGCGAACAAGTAACTCAATAACCGAGAAATGCGCAGTTCAAATCGCTCAACTTATACGCAAATTTAAAACGCCCCAGTTTCGCGCCGGGCCGAATGATGTCATCCGGCACCAATCAGAAGCGGGCACGGGTTTCTACGACTTCTGCCAAATGTCTATCTACTCCTCGTATGTGAGAACAAAATTAAAGTCGTACTTATATCTTTAGAATTAAAGAATCGAATCTCATTTATGTTATCTCTAGTGGACAAGCAATAATTTCACAAAGAAAGACGTTTTATTTTAACACACGTCGGTGGAAAATGAGAGAAGATTGCAATTTGACTACCGCAGTACATCACCACCGTTAGTTTCCCGCCATTCGGGTGCGTTTGAAATGTCTTCCCGTTTTTTGAGTTTTCAAGAGCGGTTTTCTCCGCGATCTCGGCTCCATAAAAATTCGGAAAAATCACCACATTATCTACTCACCTAGTACTTTCAGAATATTAAATAAAATAAACAAGGTTTAGTGACCCATTGGAGTACTTTTATACGGAGAGTATGGACAACTCGATTTATGTAGCTCTTAGGGCCCAAGAGGGCGACAACGTGAAAAACGAGAATCACTAGAAAAGTGCCACTGCTTACCTATACATTTGAAATATTGATCAATACCACCGTGCTAAGTAAGAACGCCGTAAATCCATCAATATTTTTCTTCGTTTTTTGGAACTTGACGCTTTATAAAATTAAAACTGTTTTACCCATGCACCTCAAATTTTCAGGTTAAGTTCTTGATAGTATTTGCGAAAGAATTCCGTAAAAAAATTGTCCTGAGGTACACAAGTTTTTCTGCTTGTATGGATTGTTGCCAAGAAATGTAAAATGGCGTTTCCGGCGTTTTTGCAGAAAAATTGGCATTTTTTAGTCGTAAAGCAAAGCTGATCGAGATGCGACTGCGAGTGACTAACAATTTCTCCTTTGAAAATGTTGTAATGGATACACTAAACAGTAACATACTGAAATATATGGAATAATGCTACTCCCATGCGCTGACACTTAAAAGTGAACTTTTGTCACTACAAAATCGTAAAAAAATATATAAAACTAATTCCAGTTTTGTCACAGTATTTTTATATCAGATATGTTTCAGAATAATGCCGTATTCGCCCATTTGGACTTTTCATTGTCTATTTTGTGAGAAATTTTCCTTTAATGAGATGTTTTGAGAGGTCTTTGCCTACTGCCTGACGCATGATAGGAAAGTTTTGCAGGTTTCTCAAAAAATTCGTCTATCTAGGTCGTGAAACTGGTTGTCCAGGTATGCACGCATGCGGTTATCACTCTCTCGTTTGAATATTTTGTAATTTATAAATTCGAAGGTAACAGTTTGAAATATGGAAGTGCGGTTTCTTTGCGCTGACACTTAAAAAAGAAAAGAAAAAACTTTTGTTCCGGCACAGTTGAATGAAATAAATAAAATTGAGTAGTAAAGTTGCATAGAACTTTTGTTTTAGTGGTTATTGTTTAGGCTTGCGGTCCTTCATAGACCACGTAATTTTAGATGTTGTATTCGAAAGATGACCTTTATTTTCTAAATCATTTAGAACACTTTCCCTCAAAAATTGAATTTTAGAACAAGAACTTCATAAGCTTATGAAATTAATTGTTTTATGCAAAGTTTTATGAAAAGTTTTATTTCTTTCTATTTTTTTCGTTTCTTTTCTTTCTATTTTTCTCTAATTTATATAAAAATGATAAACAGACGTGATGCTATGAAGAAACACTGTGGTAATGAATACAACCAAAGAGAATAGACTACAGGAAAATCCTGTATGCACAAAGCTTTTTTTATTTATTTGTTTGCGTACAGTTCGGTTTAGAAAAAACTAGTCCAAATATGATTATAACATTTCTTAAACGAGATCATGTGTGGCTATTATATTTGGCGGAATCTAGGACAAATAAATTACAACTGGACGTATTTCTGTCAAACGGAACTATGTGCATGATGACATGAGCCTTGTTATGCATATACCTTTAGGGGTTTCAGGGCTCATGCTTTTAATGAACATAGTTCCGTTCGGTAGAAATAAGCGCAATTGCTCTGAGATTAAGGTTTAATAAAACGCAACATTGAAGGCATTTTCACGGAAAAAAATGGATTGCTGATGTAACAATTAAATTGATAAAAAATATGTCCGATATGATTCAAATGTAAATTTTACAATATTGGGGAGCTAATTTAACCACTAAGATGTGCAAATTAGCAATTTTTTATTGTAAAATCTACATTGAAACAAGTCGGCCTTTTTTTTAAACTACAAAATTGTTGAATCAGCAGTTTCATTTTTTTAGTGTTCCACAAAATCCCTGATTTTTTGCAAAACAAGGAGAGAAGCAAAACTTTTTATGACAGTTTAAAGTTTGAAATTCAAAATTTTCGTTTTGATAAGGGGCCATTTCAACTTGAATCCAACTTCTAGGCTAATAAATTTAGTCGGATTAATATAAAATCTTACTCTCGTCATGACCACTAAAATAAACCAATCCGTCCTCGATTTTCCTTTTAGCTTTGAATGAGTATTTTCTGTGAAATATTCAAGTTCAGGCTACACTTAAAAAATTGCTCTCCGGAAAAATTTAGCGAGGTATTTTTTCCAGTGGCAATTCTCCCATGTTTGCATTACTTTTTTTACGTCATTTATATTCATCATGAACATTGATCCTAGGTAAGACACCACGTGTACATTTGATAGTTACACACACGGGCAAATGGAGAAAAAACAGAAGTGACAGTTTGCGTGAAATGGGCCTGTTGCAAACTTTTGCTAGAGCAAAACTAAGAGTTGTTTCCTACAGATAATGCCTCAAAAATCACGATGAGCGCATCGGCAAAGTCTGAAATGCACTCATAACTTCACAATCTGCGTAAGAAATTTGCGATTTTTTGAGCTTCCCGCTTCGAAAACGATACTACGGTACAGGTGAACATTTTGTTAGAGGAGTCGTTCCATTGGCGGCAATACTCATCATGGCCGACGCCAGTCCGCCGAAACACGTATGATGGGACGAGATAACACCTGAACAGGATTAAACCAGATAACAATCGGCGTGTTTACGTTCATATTTTCCTCGCCCGCCTTAATTGACCTTGAGTTCTCCTCGAATTACGCGAGGAACTGCGCAAGCGTCGGCCATGATGAATATTGCCGACGATGGAGCGACTCCTCTAACAAAATGTTCACCTGTGCCGTAGTATCGTTTTTTGAAGCGGGAAGCTTAAAATAACGCAAATTTCTTACGCAGATTGTGAATTTATGAGTGCATTTCAGACTTTGCCGATGCGCTCATCGTGATTTTTGAGGCATTATCTATGGGAAACAACTCTTCATTCTGCTCTAGCAAAAGTTTGCAACAGGCCCATTACCGCTGGGAGAGTGGACGTAGTGCGTGAATTCAAATTTTTAACAAAAAAAACTATTTTAATCTAGTTGGAACGAGAATTGGAGCTTAAATACTCAAAAGAAAACACTCTATTATCTTAAAGAATACATAAGGCACATACTTATCCATTTTGGAGCTAATGGTAAGCATACAATTTTGGTATTTTCCACTTTTTCCTGACCCTTCCGGTAGTAATAGTTACATTCCGCGTTTTTGCAAAACTTTTGATTTGGCGTGAACTCACGATCTCTCGTACAGATTCGCCAACGTGGCACCGGAGCTTAATCCTGTAAAAATGTTAACAGATCCACCAGTCATTTTTTCCTCGTAAACGACTTTTCCTGTCAGAAGAATGAAATTGGCTTCACGAAACAGATTGCATGTACTTCCCTCCAAAAAGACACAAAAAACTCGACATGCCACCGCGAGAGTGGTATGCAAAAAAAGAAAAAAAAGAAAACAGAAAAAATCTGTTTCCTCATTAAAATGGTTTTAATTTTAAGATCGGTCGTAACTTGTATGAGTAAGGCAGACGATTTATACTGCATGTTGTCAATTTCCCCCTTTTTTCACAAAGCATGTAGGATGAAATTATAACTGCTCCTATCTTTTTGGAAGATGGGAGAAAAGTATTTCAATATGTCAGAAACACATTCGAAATGGTTTTAGAGCTTCTTCTGATGGGAAAATTATCAAGAATGTATACTGTTTTTTGTGGTATGGGCCTCATTTCTAGGACATTTTCCATGCATCTATCGTAGTGTTGGGGATTTTTAATAGATTCTCTTGAAAATTCGATTCTTTAACTGGGAAAAATCGATAAATTGCATCGATTTGGTTGCGTTCGATAAATCGTACAAATCGAGTTTTCCTCTCAAATTCAAATTTTTGCCTGCCCGAATGTTTTAAATCTGCATGTGAGTCGATCTTCTGGACCCATTATTTTAGCAAGCTTCCCGGAAATTTTTGTTAGATTTTTTTACGGGTGCAAATTTTGAGCCTTCGTACTTTCCGAGTTTATACATCGATTTTTTTTCATGATTTAAATTGATAAAATCGGATTCTAGAGGAGAATCGAATCGATTCGATTTGTCGATTTTTGCGAAAAAATCCCCAACACTACCTCATCGTCGTTTCCCACAAAGTCGTTCAAATAACTCGTCCGCCGTTTCTGGAGCAGGCAAAGACGGCCTCGGTAACCGGGAGAAGGGGTTCTCCTCTGGGTGGGATATCGTCGGGGAGGTTGAGGTAGTCTCCGAAGTTGGTCCAGACGTAGTTCCAGTGCTCCGGGTTCCCGCGTTCGTCCAGAGGAAGGTTCCCTGGAGGCATGGAGGTCCTCTGGAACTTGGCCAGTCGGTTTTCTAGATCCCTCAACACCGCTGGATTCCTGCACAAAATTAGAGAGTGAACGCATGAATGGACCACTGGACTCCGGATGGAATAAAAATGGATCAGTAGGGAAAAGTGGACGTATTTCTGCCAAACGGAACTATGTGCATTAAGACATGAGCCCTGAGACCCTTAAGAATATATGCACATCAGGGCTCACGTCATGATGCACATAGTTCCGTTTGGCATAAATACGTCCAATTAAAATAGGTACTTAAGAGTTCATTTGGATTACATTTTGCAACAAGAAACCACACTGGGAAATTAAAAACACATTGGATCTAGAGTCCAGACTCTTAAAAACATCGACAAGAAAAGATTCTCTTGATTCAATCAGATTTAAGCTTAAATAAAGAACCAAGCCTCTTAATTTGAGCGGATTTCCTTTTGATTTAAGCTTAAATCTGATTGAATCAAGAGTCCTTTTTCTTGTCAATGTTTTCAAGAGTCTGGACTCTAGATCCAATGTGGTTTTTTTTCCAGTGCACTATCTATATGGCTCCTCCATGAAAGCATCTTTCTGCATAGGAAAACCAATGACACATATGTTGTTTCTAAAATGAGCCAGAAATAGTGGTTCCTTATTGCAAAATGTGGTCCATTTGAAATTCAGTGTACCTGCTTGTTGCTTTGATGAACGTCATCGATAATGCGCGATGAGCATAGACTATAGAAATTCATTAGCAAACTGAGCGCCGTAAAAATCTAGTGTCTGCCTTTTAATGAATTTTAATTGTTTTTCTGTCACATGGCATCACTTAAAATTGAAATATTCTTACTTGTTTGAGTTCATTTGGATTACATTTTGCGATAAGAAACCACTATCCATGGCTCCTCCATAAAAGCACCTTTCTGCTTAGGAAAACCAATGGCACATATCGACGGTGAAACTACCAAACCACGTATCTCGTTTGCGGTGTTTAAAAATCTACGCTCGCATTTTATTTTTTTGAAGTCGACCAAAACAATATCATTCCTTGAAATTTTCACAGAATTTTCTCCGCACAAAGAGGAAAAATCACAGAAATTTTCAAGACTAGACGTTAAGTAGTTTTTCATTTAAAAAATAAAGTATGACAGGAAGTCTGCGACGTCGCAAACCGAGATACGTGGTTTGGTAGTTTCACCGTCGATATGTTGTTTCTAAAATGAACCAGAAATAGTGGTTCCTCATTGCAAAATGTGGTCCATTTGAAATTCAATACACCTTGCCTGTTGCTTTGATGAACGTCATCGATAATGCGCTATGGGCATAGACTATAAAAATCCATTAGCAAACTGAGCGCCGTAAAAAGCTTGTGTCTGTCTTTTAATGGATTTTAATAGTTTTTTTGTCACATGGCATCACTTAAAGTTGAAATATTCCTACTTTTCTTGTAAGGTGCCGATCAGGTTCGTACTTTTTCCTTAGAATACGAGTAATGGGACACACGAACTATTCTGCCGTCTAAGTAGAACGCCGTAATGAACTATCAACACATTGCCAGTTTCCTAAATAAAATACAGTTTTAATAGCGAAAGTTATGATTGTTTTTATTCTTTTTTTCCGGACAATATATTTGCTTCGCAATTTATCTAAAATACCTGCAAATTTCAAGGAAAAATATGCTTAACTTTCCTCAGAAATATATGTTATAATCGAGGAAATCTGCGGCAACTCGCGAATGTTCATACGGCGTTTTTCCTTAAGCAGCATTAGACAAAATTAGAAATATAGCAACGCAAGGTAGGTTTCGTCATAAAAAAGAGACACGAAGAGTCATATTTCAAGTTGAGCAAAAAAAATTCCAGGTAAAACTGATCGACGTGTTTGTGAAAAAAGCGTAGTGTATTTCATATCACTCTCTTCAGAAAAATCTGGAAAATTGAATTCTGAAATCTCCAACGCATTTTCCCCATGTTTTCGAGCTATTATCGATGACAAATGAACCCCGTATTATTTTCCAAGTGGGCCTCAGAAAGTAGGACACCATTCGATCACCATCAGCGACGGACACTAAAAGTAGAGGTACCACTCGCCGGATTTCAAATTGCGACTCGTTGTTTCTTTTCTGTTTTTGTTTTTTTTGTGCTGTGGAGCGGCAAATTACCGCTCTCGCCTAAGCCGCACAGTGCTCGAGTCATGATAAGGTTGGAGAATGAAACTTACTAAAACCAGCAATTTTGATGTTTAATTCGTAAACGTTTCAAATGTTTTGGGGTGATTGAGAGTAACCATTTTCACAGAAACCGATGGAACCATTTTTAAAATCTCGATTTTGTGCCTTAACAGAGTTGTAGGAGTCTTTAAAGTCGCCAAATTTTGGTCCGACCTCCCATGAACGACATCCCTTGGGCCGTGGACACGCAACAGAGGATCCCCAGTCTCCGTCAGTCGTAAGCGACCAATAAAGGCAGACGCCAAAACCGCGAGTACGTTAAGAAAAACAAAATATTTGAATAAGTTCTCTTACGCTTCAGCCACGTTATTTCTCTCGCACGGATCTTCATCGATGTTGAAGAGGCACGGACCTTTGTTGGGATTGCAAGTGGTACCGTTCCGACTCGAACAAACCACTGTTGATTGTTGCCTTAAACTCCGGATCTGAAATCACAATCAAATGTTGCACGATATTTTAGTGAGGATCCCATGCACAAAATCGACGTAATTCTGCTAAACGGAACCAGAGAGGTGGGAATGAAGGCGTGTGCTGATTAGTCGTATATCAGCGCCTTGATACAACTATTCGTGTCCAGAGACTGTCCGTGTTGCATATACCCTCATTTGAAGGCGTTTGCAAACTCAAGACACGAGCTAGGAGAGCCGTACTGCCGTGCTAAGGAAGAACGCCGTATGAACGTTCGAGAGTTGCCAAATTTCCTTGGATAAAGTGTTTATTTTGGAGGAAATGTATGAATATTATTCCTTGAAATTTTCAGAGGTTTTAGATCAAATTACAAACAAAATTATCTGAGAAACTGGTAGGCAAATATCCAACAATTTACCTGAAAATTAGTGATTTGCCAGGGGAAATTTGGCAACGCCTGAAGGCTCATATGTCGTTCTTCCTTAGCACGGCAGCATATGCCGCATTGTTACACGTTTCGTAAACGGAAATGGAGAGGTCTTCCAGATTTACTCCCTAAATACGCTCCCATTTGACACATCGTCGCTACTCTGACGTAAGGGCGTACCTCCACTCCCACATGAGCCTCAAAAAGCGTAAAGTTACACGGAGGAGGATGCACGTGGAAATCGAGATACGCCCTTACGTTAGAAGAGCGACGATATCTCTGCTAAACGAATCTAGAGACAGGTGAGAAAGAAAATGTTTGCTCATTAGTCGATGGCCGGAAGAATGAATGGGAATTATAAAGCGCTAGTGACGTCAGCGGTGAGGATGCCCGGCAACTTGATCTTTAACTTATGAGCCTTAAATTTGTTTCGGGATTTCTCCGGGATTAAGCCGAATTCTTCAAAGCACGATATCTCTGTTAATATTGAGCGTAGACCGATTTTACTGTCTTCAGCTACTCTACAAGAATCAAGCATGAAAATACGATTCTGTGACCAGCGCAACTGCCCCATTTATATTTGTCACGAAAAATTTCACTGATTAACTTAAAGCTTAGGAATTTAGAAGCTTGTTCAAATACCTTTTCAGGTGAAGCACCTCGATTCATTTTCTGTAGAATTTGACTAGTTTTGCTGCTGAGAACTAAGCTCACATTGTATCCATTCTCTGGGCCCCGTTCTGAAGGGCCGAATATGGCATCTCCGATCCCGCGAAACACAGTTCCTGAAAATGTTAACACAATAAAATGTATGAACTATATTGCTAATAAATTATGTACATAGTATCGATACTTTTCATCGTGGCAGATAGAAAGTGTACGGTATTCAACCCTTCAAAATGTTCGTATTTATTGTTCCTTCGATTTAATTTGCGGGTTGCTTTTTTTTTTTTTGGGGGGGGGGGGGGGGTCGGATCAACCAACAAGACTGGTTTGGTCTACAAAATGTTACTTTGTGCTCTGAGTCCCGTATTAGCACCTTCAGGTAATTTTTCATACTATGAAGATGGGAGGCTATTGTTGCAAAAAATACATTTTCGAATGCCATTTTCGTTTGTGCGGTAATGCATGTCTTAAGAGGCTTGAGTCACCCAACATTGAACGCGTTTTCGTGGCTTCGAATTCCTCTCGAAAATACGGGAGTAATTCCTCTGAATATAGTGAACTATCTACTTTTAAAATTACAAGAGATATAAAATCGTTGATCGCGGTTTCGCGTTTTGTGTTATTGCCTCTTAATTTCCTCGCCTTTGTAGTAGCGCAACTTGGTGGTGATTATTGGCGGACCCAGCAAATTGGCAACATTGGTTCTTCTCCATTAAAACCTACAGAAATGTATCAAAAAGCCAGGTACTCCGACAAGAATCGCTTATTTTACATAGGTTTAAATTGAGGAAATCCGGAGTTGCCAAATTGCTGGATCCGCCTATGTGTGATTTTCGTCTCAAGATCACTTCAATTCATTTCAAAGGGAGGTCCAATAAGGAATGAATTATTTTGGATTCAGAAGCTCACCGTTCACATATTTCCATTTTCCGTAACGAAGAGCCGCATTCCCATCGATTTGGTCGATGTTGTGGAGTATCGTTGTTGTGTTGTATGGTTTATCGTTAACCAAAGCGTCCCAAACGTCCCTCCCGTCTAGTTTACTGCAGCCGCTGTTGGGGAAAATGGGTTCATGATGAGTTTGCGACAAGGGCGTGGCATGATGCGACACATCGATTGATCTGCCATTTAAACCTACACCGAAAAAAATTATATCGACGGTGAAATTACCAAACCACGTATCTCGTTTGCGGTGTTTAAAAATCTACGCTCACATTTTATTTTTTTGAAATAGACCAAATCAATATCATTCCTTGAAATTTTCACAGAATTTTCTTCGCACGAAGAGGAAAAATCACAGAAATTCTCAAGACTGGACATTAAGTAGTTTTTCATTTAAAAAATAAAGTATGACAGGAAGTCTGCGACGTCGCAAACCGAGATACGTGGTTTGGTAGTTTCACCATCGTTATGCTGTTTTAGCATCTCGGATGTCAAAAATGTGTCTTGTGATCCCAAGATGCTACCTTTACTGCCCCCGCAGTTGACTTTTCATCCTGTGAATGCAAATTCAATTGCGTGGGCAATCAGAGCAGCATCTCAGGATCACCAGACACATTTTTGACATCCTAGGTGCTAAAACAGCATACCATTTTTTCAAGTGTATGGAAAAGGATAGATAAATAGAGTGTTCGCAACGAACACCTTAAAAATCGATCTTTTAGCATAGCATCCGATGACATAAGTTGATAATCGATCATTCATGCCTCGCCACTGGTTTGCGATGACCTAACATTCCGAATTGGTGATTACCCAAGGAATATAGAGGGAGATTCCTGACGGGCAGTTAAAATAATTGGTTTAAGATTACAGTGAGCAAGACATCTTAATTAAATTTTGTGCCGATTATTTTCACTCGCTTTGATAAAACAAACAAAAAGAATTTGTGACGAGAGTTTCCCTTGCAGGATAAAAAGATAATCGAATATTTAAACATTACAATTGAGATACACTCTTTTTCATTTTTTTCCGTTAAAATAGTCAAAAAAAAATTCAATCGGAAGAATATAATTAAGAGGATGAACTGAAGTAAAGAGATAGATAATTTGCTACCGCAGCTGCTCACCGAATTTTCCTCGAATTACTATCCGCTGGCAGTGATCGTCGTCGATCATTATTATCGTTACTATCGTAACCATAGTCATCCTCAGTGACAGGAGAGTCATCGTCCACATCGTCATCTTCATCACTCCGCGGACTGCATTTATGGAACAACATTAAAATGTATTATCAGAGCAGAACCTTTGCTTCGTGATGCAATCAGAGGCGGATCCAGAAATTTGGCAACACCGGATTTCCACCATTTTAACCTATGCTAAACAATCGATTCTTATTCGAGCCGCTGCCCCCCCCCCCCAAAATATCGATACATTTCCATCGGTTTAAATGGCGAAAAGACAATGTTGCCAATTTGCTGGATCCGTCAATGAATGCAATGCATGAGAAAGTTATCGGTACGCGTGTTGGTAGAAACTAAATTCCCAGAAAATATGTGAAAAGGCCGTTCCACGGGAAAGCAAGACGAAAACTGTTTATTTTAGGCTCCAGAACACGTAGATTTTACGGTTCAGGAAAATTGAGAAAAGTTACGTGATATTGACGCATGTTATGGGCCTGTTGACAAATTTTAGCTAGGACAAAAAGGAGAGTTTTTTCTTATGGAAAGTTCGCCAAAAAAAGTGAGGTTGATTTAACATTCACTGGAAAAAAAAACACATTGGATCTAGAGTCCAGACTCTTGAAAACATTGACAAGAAAAAATACTCTTGATTCAATCAGATTTAAGCTTAAATCAAAAGGAAATCCCCTCAAATTAAGAGGCTTGGTTCTTGAATTAAGCAAAAATCTGATTGAATCAAGAGAATTTTTTTTGTCGATGTTTTTAAAAGTCCGGACCCTAGATCAAATGTGTTTTTTTCCAGTGTTCTGGTTGTAAAAAAAGTGTTTAGGAGCTTATAAAATTCTGACTTACCCGCTACAGCAGTTACTTAATTTATGCCAAGATGTTAAACTAACCACTGTGGGGCGGATAATTCTGCATTTTATAAGTTCTCGGACACTTTTTTTACATCCAGAATGTTGAATCAACTTCATTTTTTCTTCGATGTGGTTCCAAACTCACGATAAGCGCATCAGTATAGTATGAAATACATTCCTAACTTCACAATCTCTGTGCGAGATATGCATTTTTTTAAGCTTACCGTTTCAAAAACGATACTCCGGCACAAGTGAACATTTCGTCATTCAATCTAACCCCTGCGCACCAGGATGCCACGCAATATTCAACATGGCTGACGCTAATCCGCCAAAACACACGTGACGAAATGGGATTCTATCCTCCGGCGTGTTTAATCGTCATATTTACGATTTCCTCTTAAAGTCGGCATATAGCTACCGGTATCTTATCATGCAAACGGTACTTATTAATTGCCATAGGCTTAAAAACATCTAGGTAGCATTGAAATCAAAGGGATCCTTGGGTTGCTTTTACATCAAGGAGTCACTGAAATTGCCATGTTGTTCCTCCAGTTTCGTATTTCACAGCAATTCACCATTGCAAATGCGCGAGTCTATTTTTAAAAACTCCTAATTGGACATATTCCTGCCAAACGGAACTATGTGCATTAAGACGTGAGTCCTGAGACCCATGCATAAGGATAATGCACAAAGTTCCGTTGTGCAGAAATACCTATGTCTAATTTAGATACGCCCTGGTAAAAATTGGCGATAGGAGCTGCGTTTCAAAATACACTAGGAGTTCTTATAGCCGACAAAATAAGGCTATTGAAAATCATATAGCTGGCTGTAGAAAGCGGAGCAAATCATGCAAAGCCGGGCTATACGTAGCTATAAAAAAGTATACAGTCGGGTTATAGTTCCTATCGCCGGGCTTAATACTGGAACTACCTTAATATTTACAAAACACACATTATATTTTCCTTTAAAACATATTTTTTGTTTTCATCAATTAAAATGAGAATAATCCATACAGAGTGTGCAAACATTCCAAAATCATGAGTTGAAAAACGCTGACTCCGCAAGATTAAGTATCAGAGCCTAACACAAAGCGGAGCGGCGACGCACTGGCGCCTACAAACTTAACAGGGATACTTCACGCATTGCGCAATACGTGAAGTATCCCTGGTAGGTTTGTAGGCGCCAATGCGCGTTTCGGCTCTCTGCCCGCCCGCCGCGCCGCATCGTGCCACGGCGTCTGAAGCAACTATTTCACACCAGAGGCATTGCACAGTATCATAAGAAATTGAAGGCGCTCCAACGTATTAAGAATGACAGGCATCCTTCAAAAGTACGGAGCTTTCCTCGCAAAATAAATCAAGATACTACGGCACAAAAAGAGAGCGATAGTCCAAAAACTAACTAAGTCCTAGTATCCGTATTTAGTAACGTTTAGCATAAACTTTATCGTCTGGCTGTTGCTTAGTCGCCATCGGCCATAAAAGGCTATAAGAAATTGTACAGCCGGCTACAGAAGCTATTGGAAATCTTACAGCCGGCTTCAGGTCTATGGTATTTTGGAACACAGATTCTACCGCCAATTTTTACCAGGGCGCCGATTTGCATACTTGTATCCGATTCGCTTACCAAACATCCATCTTTTTATTCGCAGCGGAGAGAAGGGTAGGAAGCCAGTAGGTGATGTCCATTAGTTGGTTAGAGACTCTGCCCGGATTTTTGAACATTGGGCTCCAAACAAAGGCTGCGCCTCTCACACCACCCTCCCAAAGGGTGCTTTTGACCTTACCAATAAAAGAAAAAAAAAATATAATGAAACATTGTATTAAGATATGCATGTTTTATGTTCTAAAACGATATCAAACCTGGCAGATTTTTGGATTGTTCGGTTGTCCTAAGTGAGGGGAAGAAATTTACTGCAGCATTAATAGAGAGCTACCAGCTGCTATGTTGTAAAAATAAATGTGCAGCTTCTTTTCCTTCGAGAAAATCTTACAGAT
Source organism: Bemisia tabaci (assembly GCF_918797505.1). Taxonomy (NCBI): domain Eukaryota; kingdom Metazoa; phylum Arthropoda; class Insecta; order Hemiptera; family Aleyrodidae; genus Bemisia; species Bemisia tabaci. The sequence continues at coordinate 25,180,060 of NC_092801.1, read as the reverse complement.
TTAAAAACATTTTCACCGAAACTATCGAGAAAACTGAGACAACAATTAGAAAATTAATAAGGTATATATTATCGATTTGCCTGATTTCAGTTTCTTTATTGGTAACTCACGAATTTTACAATCTTAGCAACATTACATAGCTACTGATACCTCACTGCAAATTCTATTTTTTTTAAATTATTACACAGACTTATCTCCTTCACCACGTTGATTTTACGTACAGCTGTCTATTTTATCCTCTACGTCGTCGTCATAGATCCATAAGTAAAATTAAAGAAACTACCTACTAATAAAACTTCTACTACTAACAATGCGTGCTCTAGCTGGTTTGTTTTTTATTTTTTTCTTACAATTAAATAGCTCTGAACTGAAAACTTGATTCAATATGCTGGGCCTATCTTGCAGATATAAATTGGATTGGAAACAATTCGTTTTAATATTCCGATCAGTAAAGAAACAGTAACAGGTAATTTACAACATGCTTACTCATTAAGATTAGAACAAAAATTGTAAAATATATGAGTATTTGAAGAGAAAGACACAGGCACACGCATCGTTCTTTAAACTGAGTAACCTTCAAAAACGCCACCTTTTAAGATGATGCTTTCTTTATACGGCGCCGAGATGCGACTATTCCTGATCAAGAGATGCCTATGTTGCATATACGAAAAGTTGAAGGGGTTTTGCTTTCTTGAGTTCTGAGCGAATAGCTCCTCAGTGGGTCGCTCCTCGTTCATGTATCATCCAAGCGGTCAGCGCGTCTGACTCCAGACCAATAGGTCCCGGGTTTGAATCCCGATGGTGGCGACGAAGTTTCACGGAACTGACGAATGGATCTGCAGAAACAGATTCTACTCGACCTTCCTGAAAATTTTCCGAAAAAAGCCGAACCACGGATGTGCCAATACCCCCCTGATGTCTACTGACAATAAAATAATCTCTTTGTTAAAACTCATGTCTATAAATGGATGTAGATTCCTAAGTTACTAAATAAACAGGAATAGAAGCCAAATAAACTAGAAAAAAGAAAAAAAATATCATAATATTTTGGATATTCATATCTTTGAATTGCTAAAAAATATATTCCTAATAAAATAGATATCACCACTCTAACCCGGCGATCCAGTCTAACCCAGTCTAGGCTCTAACGAGCCATGTCAACTTGCGGAAATCACCCCTGTTCCTTTTTATTAATTGGACTTTGGGAGAAAATGATTACTTACGCCTCTCAGTGGCCAGTTTGAGGCTGCGTTGATATTAAATCCAGCAGCCGGGCCTCCATTGTCCGTTGAAAAAATGATGATGGTATTCTCCAACATTTTTCTTTCAGACAGGGCTTCCACCATTGCTCCAACGGACTGGTCTAGTAGGTGTAGCGCAACTATGGGATAAAATAAAATTTCTTAAGGAAATTATTGCTCTAAGTAGATCTTCCTTTATATTTTTAAAGTGAGACAAATACGTACTTGACTGAATGTAGTTTTTAAGTTAAATTATATGAGGCAAACTATTGTGTTTTATCGACTGATTCTCCTCAGTTCGGCAATAGTAAATGAGTCAGTATTGCATGGACCGAACCCAGCAAACGACGGCTGCATAACATTGTTAGGCCGTTTCAAAGATAACCTCTCTGTTTTAGAGATTTTAGGGTAAGTTGCGCTGGTCTAAAAATCGTATTTTGATGCTTGATTCTTGTAGATCAGCTAAAATAATGAGCGTAATAATAATGCGTATTTCGGTTGCGATGTCCCGAAGCTCCGCTGCTATTTCATTCTTTAAAAAGACACCGAACCAAAATCATCGTAATTTGAAGAATATTCTCTATAGATATTTCAACAGAATATTCTTCGGAAAGAGAATAAAAATTACCAAAGTTTTCAAAAGTGACGTTAAGTGGTTCTTCATGCAAGAAATAAAGTATGACAGGGATTTTGTAACACCACAAACCAATATACGCATTTCTGTAGTTTCACTATCGATTTACTGCGATTATGCCATGCCCTAAAGAACAAGTAGGCCCCATTTTCTATATATTTAAGCGGAATTTTGTTTGTTCTGAGTTACTCGATAACAATTTCTGAGAGCTCTCAGCGGGCTAAATATTGAAATTGATAGACAAAGCAATAAACAAAGAAGACAAAGAAGACAAAGAAGACACAAGAAGTGAATGGAGGGATCCTATTGGAGGGAGCGAGTGGTTGCGATGGACGAAGGAGGCAGGTAATAGACTAACTGGACCGTGTTAAACGGAAAGGAACCAAGCCACATTATCTGTTGCCAAATTTGACTGGGCAATTCAATGTTTTACATGAAAACGGTTCGGCAGATTTTCGTGCACATTGTATTGAATTTCCAGCATGGTGCGAAGCAAATTCCTTAAAATTTTCAAAGGAATCCACAGAAACGTTTTCTCGTAAAAAGTTAAATTTCCAAGTTAAATTTGGCAACAGATGATGTTGCTTGGTTCCTTTCTGTAAAATGTGGTCCAACTAACGGCAATCCATGAGTGACCCTATAGTTAGATCATCATTTTCCCACTCAGTCTATAACAACCACCTGTTTCAACCAATAGGACCACACCATTTTCCCTTTATCTTCTTTGTCCGTTGCTTTTTCTATGCGCGCGAGCATCCGTCAGACCTAGGTCCTTGTAGGGATCAGCTAGATCGTTACTTTCTTTTACGATCAACCAAAACCAGAACTGCTTATGGAGTAACCTACCGGCGTACCTCCTGCGGTGGTAGTCCGGGATGTTAGAGAACATGGTGCCGGCTAGGTTCTCTGGTACAGGGATTGGGTTGTACGGGTTGCCGGAGTGCATGGCAGCGTGTGACATGTACATGAACATGGGCTTCGATGGATCGTGTCTTTGGATCAGGGCGGTCGCTCGCCGAGTGAGTACATCGGTCGTGTACTCGCCGTGCAAGTCGTAGGCCGGCTCCATCTCTCGCCGCATGTCCAGACCCCACGTTCCCTAAAAATTACATGGATCAATCGTTCACTGAGATACACATTAAGGCAAATTTGACCAGTACTACTAGAAGTACGGAAAATCTTATCATAGGAATATCGCGGCAAAAATGAATTGCTTATTTAACAACTCAATTGTTGAAAAAAGTGACTGCAATGTTTCAAATGTACATTCTACAATAGTGGAAAGCTACTTTAACTACAGAGTTGGTCACAGTAGCATTTTTTATTGTAAAATCTACATTAGAACATTGCAGTCAATTTTCTTGACTACAAAATTTTTAAATCAGCAATTTACTTTTTTCCGTATGAAAAACGCTAAGAAACGTGGCCCAAATTGTCGTGACAAGGTGATAAAATACACTGGAAAAAAATAGACTGCTACGGCCAAGCCGTCTCGGAATCTTGAGAAATAATCAGCTTGATTCAAGAATTTTTGTCTTAAAACAAGCAATTAATTGCTAAATTCAAGATTCGAGATTCTTATTTGCAGCTACCTCATAGCTTGGATCACCTGCTAGCTTGATTTAAGCAGCACAAAAATCTTGAGTCAAACCTGCTGAGTCTTACATCAAGCCACCATGGCTGCTGATTCCAAGAAGTTGTTTCTTGATTCAAGATACTGTATACTCGATTCAAGAATCCTGGTTTCAAGCATGACACGAATCTTGGAAATAGCTGAAAAAATTAGACTTAAATTAAGTTTGCATCCAACTTCTTGAATTAAGTTTCCATTGGATTGTAACCACTTCGCCTTCATTTTCGACACGGGCATTAAGTTATACATTCCTACATTCTCAAGTCATTCCAGGATATCTCCAAAAGCCGCGCATTTTAACAGTGCTGCAAACCGAGAACAAAACCCGCGGCAACGCACGAGGACTTCAACATGATCCATGTCGAAGAATCAGCAACGTTTTATCCCTACATTACGGAATTTTATGAAAAATGAATAAAACTTTCAGTATTTAGTATTGGATCCGAGCATTAAACGAAAAATAATTAAGATTCCGCCGAGTAGCTAATTTCAAGCAGCACGGCCATGCTTATGTCAAGCTATACGTTGCTTGGCGGCTTTAAGATTTTTTCCAGCTTGCTTCAAGCTGATTTTGATTTGTTTCAAGCTACTTTTTTTCCAGTGAGAGTTGGGTCCGCACTATTTTTGCTGGAAAGACAAGACCAAAAAGTTCACAAATTTCAATTTGAGAAAAACATTTTGAGCTCTCATGGGTATTAGTACAAGACTAAGGAGGAGATGTTTTTCATTTTCGCAACATTTTCCATCCGTTTTTGTAGAATTTTCCCTCAGAACCTTGCGTTTATCTACTCTCTTTTAAATTTTGTTGAAAATATTAATTTATTTTAATCTTTCATTCAATACTCCACCAAACATTCTCAATCTGCAAAAAAGGTCGAGCAGTGCCTTACATTTTCGCAAGCAGTATGATCGAAGAAATCATGTCGACCTGTCCAAAAGCCGAGGTGGGAATGGAAACCTCTATACAGAGGTGTATATTTCCTTTTGTAGTGGCCAAGATGCCACTTGCCTACTAAATGGTTCACGTAACCAAGATCTCTGAGGTACTCTGGCAGGAGTCTTTCCCTCAATGGTAGCCCACGAGGTTCTGCACCGTACAAAACGAAGTGCTGCATACCTGCACAGAAAATGCAAAAATAAGTCATCAACCCCAGAGGTATAAATTTTTGAATTAGATTTAGGTTAAATGATGCATTTGAAGGTCGAACAGTCATTTAATAATTTCTACAATTATTGATATAATGTTTTTCCACAAATGCCTGGAAACTGAATCATGCTTTCGGGTTGTTCGGTTTTTAGGTTGTACAAAATTGTTTGGAGATTAGTTGGATTGCATTTCGCAAAAGGAATCAGAAGCATTGCAATGATGCTAAAGTTGTGCGACATCATCCTTTGCAATAAAATTACTGAAATAATGAAAAAATATGAAATTCACATGTTATTTTTTTCTAAAACTTACAGTTTTTGGCAAGTAAAATAGAAACTGTTAATGGATAAGCAGGTTTTCTTCCAAGAAAAAGGAATTTGCACAATCTTAGCAACATTGCAAAGCTCCTGGTTCCTTTCTGCGAAATGCAATCCAGTTTGAAATGACTCGGAAAGTATTTCTCAAGCAATCGGAAAATTAACAAAATAATTTGCAGTATTCACTTTGATTCTTCTAGAATTCTTTCAAAATATTTCTCGATCAGAATTTTCATGTGAATACCCGAGCACCTGACGCATTACGCAGATTTGTATATCCATACTTTTTTCCATGATAATGTAACATTTCTTCAATTGTCAATTCTTGTCAATTCTTCTTCACCACTGTATGGAGATATTTCTATAATTTGTCTATCACCTGTTCGGATTGGATATTTGCCGGTCATCAAGGCGGCTCTGGATGGTGTGCAGAGAGGATTGACGTAAAACTTGTCAAGAATGATGCCATCGTAAGCAAGAGCATCAATGTTTGGGGTCTGAATTGCGTTCGAGCCATGGTATCCCACATCATTCCACCCCTGAAAATATACACCACTGGCATGATATAGATATTTTGCATACCTAAGCCACTCGATTCTTAAAACGGATTTTATTTTCTCATTCTGATGAATAATTCAAGATAATTAGAAGACAATGCCGACTTCCATGTTCTCGAAAAACGTAGCTATCAAAATGAAGGTAGACTGAAAGAAATGACTGCTTATTTCACAAAGTGTGTTTTGAAAGTTGTAAAATTGAAAAAAAAATGAATATTTGCTTTACATTTTTCATTTTTTTTTTCAAATCTCAAATATATGTTCAAATGCCCTTTAAATTTTCAGCAACTTCGTTGCACTTTATTCAAATTTAAGTGGACGTCCCTTACGTTGTTTTCAGGAAATACCCAATAAAATGTAAAGCCTCGTGTTTACTGCGTCATTTTCCTTTTTTTCCTTTTTTTTTGGCAAAAAACGTTCATCAGAGGCTTGATATTGGAACTGGAAAATTTTTCGACCTTTTTTTTACGGCACTCACAGCGAGAAAAGTAAATATACCACCCATCAATATGCGATGATTACATTTTATATCAATTTAAGGGTTATAATTTTCTCTGTCATCGCTCAACGAATCACGTCACTTTATGTCAACAAAAAGCTTGCGTAATATGTGAGTTAATAGGCCTTTTACCCTCTCTGCATTGCTGTAAAAACGCGGCTATGCGAAAAAATCCGACAGATTTCGGCAGCTAAATATTGACTCTCGTTCATTTAACCGGTGAAAATTAAATAGGGAAATTACTGCTTCCGCTAAATTTAACTCGTTCGGATGTCAAAAGCATCAATTTCCACGCGATTGAAATTAATCGTGAGTTATGGATTTCGGATTTTTCAACGCTAACGGTGAATGAAGCGTTATTGCGTTTACGGGCTTTCCTTTTATGCTAACAAGAAAACCTCTGAAGGATATTTAGTATTTGAAGGATAATTAAAGAAACCAAGTTCAGCAAACATTGTATTATGAAGACAATGTCCAAAAGGTGGTACACTGAAAAATATCGGTATGTGGAATGTAGCCAAGTGCTAGTAATAATGTAACATTTTTTTTTTGAAAACTTACATTTTATTGATAAAATTTGACCGAAGCTTTTCGATCAAGCGCTTCATCGTCAGGGTCACGAAGTATCAATTACAATGGTCGTAGGTAACTTTATTTCAGACAGTAGTAACAATTGATAACAATTAACCAAAACCTGAAACCTGAAAGACCTGACGATGAAGCGCTTGCTTCGAAAATTTTCGGTCGAATTTTATCAATAAAATGTAAGTTTTCCAAAAAATTTTACATTATGTCTAGCACTTGGCTACATTCTACATACCGAACTGAAGAAAAATGAATAAGTTTGTGGTTTTATGAAAAATGCAATGTTATTCAAAGAATGTCCGTCAGAGTACATAATAAAATATTTCCCGGCGGAAATGATGGCTGGATGGACAGGACTTAATCCACATTGATAGGAGGAGGAGGATGGGAAGGAAAAGAAAGAAGAAAAAGAAGCAGAAGAAGAAGAAAAACTTTGTAAGTAGACAAATTACGTGTGAGCTTATGATGCAAATGAACTGAGGGTTTAAATGACAGGGCGTAAAAATGAACACTACAGTATACTCGTATTCATTCTTTAAATGACACCATAAGACAATTTGTTCACTCAAAGCTAATCAGTGGCGTAGCGTGCGTGCGTGCTTTGCGATAAATCGATTGATCTGCCATTTGAACCTATGGAAAAGGATCGAAAAACAGGGTGTCCGCAACGATCACCTTAATAATCGATTCTATACCATAGCCTCAAATTGGGAAATATCGATTATCGATCATTCACGTCTCGCCACTGGCGCAGATGTCTTCAAAAAATACGTTTAACTCTTTATCCGTGCTACCATTCATTCGTGACAGGATCAGAGGAAAGAGAAAGCGCACGCTAATTGAAAGAGAAATCATGAGAAAGCTGAAGTACTCAAAAAGGAGTTGATTTTCCTATAGTTTGACGTAAAAAATCGTCACCCTTTTTACACTAGGACTTAATCACCTTCCGTGAAGAGGACGTCCTAGCGTCCATATCAGTGGCGTAACGTGATTTGCGATATATCGATCGAAATGCCATTTAAACTTATGGAAAAGGATCGATATTCATGGTATCCGCAATGAACACCTCATGCAATAATCGATTCTTTATCGTGGCTTTGTATCGAAAATCGATCATTCACGCCTCGCAACTGGTGCAAATGTGGAATTCGATACTTTCCCGTGCTTATCTGTACGCGTATTTACGCCGTTTTGTCGCAGCTATGTGACGAAAAGTCCCAAAAATCTAACTCAAAATCAAAATTAAGTTGATCAAAGTTTGAGAATAGGAAATTGAGACTTTTAGACAGTGCGGTAAAAGGGTAGTAGAACACTTTCACCGAACAGCTATGACAGTATGATTTTGCACACACCATGATTTTGCACGCACACTGAAAAATGGAATCCTTTTTATAAATCAACAAAATCCAGTTACATGAGTTTAAAAATGGTTCAGATGCGAATAACTCAACTTTCACAAATTGGTCATTTGGAAAGAGTTTACAGGAAGGAACCAAGTCAAATCAAGTGCAAACTGCGCTAAAGCAGGGTTGGCGTTTCATTTCTTCATAATACTAAATGTTGAAGACACGGGGAAAAGGGTTGGGAGTGATCTCCTAAAATTGTAACACTACCCCAAATTGTTGGATGATGTGGACATTTCCAATTCATTCTGTTTGTACCGCAACATTTTGGTTAGTAACCTAATTTATTGGGGCACTACCACATTTCATTGGAAATTTCCATAGAATCCAACAGTTGGGACTGAACCCCAACCCCTTTTTTTCCGTAGATGAGACTTACTGAAAAATGTATACTGGGAATGTGCAAGTCAATTCCTAAAACGAATAAAATTCCTATGCGTGCTTTCTTGCCAAAGACATAAAGACGGAGCGCTCGTATCTAAAAGCACGGGGAAAAAGTGAAGCTAGGTTCGGCGCTGCGCGCTTGTGTGAGTGTGTAAATGAGCGCGGGAATCCATGGCGGCAAACGGAAATTTGATTTGAACTTGTCCTCTTGATTTTTGCACATTTCTTCTTTGAAACGTATTTTAAATTCCTAAAACGAATATACTAAGAAAGTTCGGTCTGCGTCCTAATATAATACACCTACTTTTGCTCGGTAACAGGCAGTAATCTCAGATAAAGTTACTTTTTCTTCTGCTCATGGTGGTTCAGCAGGTTCAAACAGGCCGTTACAGTTCTAGATCAACGTTACTCCCAAATGAAATTAATCGGTCGACGACGGACTGAAACTAACCAAAAGTTAAAAAAATATAAGTGTGTACCTGAATTTGGGCAAAAATCAACCTAAAATACTTTGTTTCCGCAATTTTATTTATTAGTACCCGCCCTACATTTGAATTCAAACTTGTCCCGATTTCGCCGCCAATCCTCTAGCCAATAGTAGAGGTGATTGAAAAGAAGCTCTAGAAGCTTCATTTTTTGCTTTTAGTGCTCCGTTTTTATGTCTTTGTTTCTTGCACATAGGTTCATCATTTAGGAACCCGTTTCGGAGTAATTACACCTCCATCATCAGCCGCCCGCAAACCATCATCGGCGCACAGTGGATAGAGTCAATAAGAGAAATCGGACAAAATTTGGAAACTCTAAAAGCTTTTAACTCTGTTTATACAAAACTTCGGTATTTTAAAAGAGGTTCCATTGGTTTCCTCATAAAATTTTCTTCTAAAAGCACCCCTTTTAATTTAAAATAAGATGAATCAAACACCAAAATTCGCAATTTTAGTCAAAAATTTCATGTCCGATCTCTCTAATTGACTCGATCCGTTGTGCGGCGGTTCGAGAACGGCTGATGAAGTGATGAGAGTTGTAATTACTCCGAAACGCGTCTCTCTACAATGAATCATATGAGTAAGAGAGTGCACGTAAGAATTACAATAATTTTAATGTTATGGATGAGAGTTCATCCCTAACATCTGTTTTCAAATTGAATTTTTTTTAAAAAAAAATGTAACTTTTATTCTTTTTTTTTTTTTTTTTTTTTTATTAGTGTTAAGCGAACTTTCACAATGAAATTATACACTTTGTTTCTAAATTCAAAATAAATGTGTGACTTTTTTTTTTTTTTTTTTTTTTTTTTTATTCTTGACAGGCAAAAAATGTGCAGCTGGTTTCGTTCAACAACTATTCCAACTCAATTTTTTTCCCAAAACGTGACCTGGTTTCTGTTTCATTTATTCCAGTCCGTTTGTGCTTATCTTTTTGCGTAATACTTACCAAATCATCGGCTAAAATGTATATAATGTGCGGGCGTTTTTGATTATAGGTGGCGGCTGCTCGTGTCACTACAAACACTACACATATCAAAGCGGCCCAGATATTTGAGACCATCACGAAAGATTATCGAGGTTTTCGACTAGATGGGTGATTTTGGCACTTATCCGTCGGAGGAAGTACGGCTTAAAGGCTGGGACTAATCTGGAAGGCAAATGCAACCACTTGCAGTTAGAGTTTAAACCCTGAAACAAAGGATTAAATGGATACAACCTTATGCAGTCAGATATGGAAGACTTTTTTTAGATATTGTTTATAAAAATACAGGGTCTCTCAAGTTTGCACCACTTCCAAGCATAAGAGTGGTTTTCGAGTCAAAATAAGTTTCACTTCTCGGATAAAAAAGTTTTTTTTCCCCCCCTCATAGAAATTTCTCCAGTTAAAGTATTAGCCACCACTAAAACCAGTTAAAGTTTTAAAGTTTTTACCAGAATTTTAGCAGAATTTTAGCATTGAGGATTATGCTGACTAAACATTTATTCATGAAACACAGCCAACCTCCCCGCCCCCCAAATATTATAGACTAGTAGTCGGTCTTATACCGTCACCAAAATTCAGTAAACTCTCTAAAATGTTTCATAATTTATAAGAAACAAGTGGTTGACAGTGGTTCTGATTGAAACACTTGTATTTTCTGAGCGATTCGTAAAATTTGTCACTTTTTTATGTTTGCTTTCTTCAATTTTTGAGGAAAGTTACTGGGCCTTGTTTAGCCTGGCATTGCGCTTTGTAGACGCAACTTTTCAGGGCTGCAGTTAGATTTTACTGATATAGACCGACCTATACACCTTAAATTTCTAATTCTTTTCCTATAACCAGTCCAATCGGGTTTATAAGCTCTAAATGGCAATGCCTCTTTGCGTACAAATGTGCAAAATTTGGCCTAATTCTGCTTACTTCTGCATGGATAATTGTGTACAAGCAGATGGTGATGTTGCGCATGACCTCTCTTTTGGAAACAGTCGAACGCTCCTACGCAAAAAAAGTTATCTACATGAAATTTCCATTTCCGAAAGCATTCCACTCGAATTGTGAACTTTGACCTTTTTTTCATGAATCCACTTCCAGTCACTCAGTTTTCCTTCTCCAATCATTCATTCCTAGACTGACTTACCCAAGGATGCATTAGTGGATCCAGCATATTGGCAACACTGCTTTTCTCAATTTGAACCCATGGAAATGTATCGATTCTTGGAGGGACCAGGTGCTCCGACAAGAATCGATTATTTAACATAATAGGTTTAAATGGAGGGAATTCGGTGTTGCCAAATCGCTAGATCCACCTCTGCAAGGCTGACCGTATTTTTGCGGGAATATAGACGCTCGAACTTTTTATTTTACCAAAAAATCGCGAAAATTGCTCCGGTAGATCGCCCAAAATCAGTGGCGTGGCGTGGCGTGCTTTGCGATTTATCGATTAATCCGCCATCTAAACTAATGATAATTCGGATCCGTCATCAACATTAAAACATGTTGCACGGTAGATATTGAAACACCCAAAACGATATTTTTGACCTCACACACACCACTCATTACCGCAGGTAATTAGGCAGTTTGTTTTAGGTTGATAATCACTTAATTACTGCGATAGTTGCTCTATTTCTTCGCCACTGTCAAAATTCATAAACCTGCGTTGTGAATATGTGAATTTTGGAAATGCCACTTCCGTCTTTCACAGAACAAACAATATTACACATTTCAAAACAGCGCTGGTTTTTCTTGGGGGATCAATAGCAAGTTTAACAGTGCTCCTCGTCTCAGGCTCTTACTAGTAACATTTTGAGTGGGTAGGTGATCATAAACGTGCCATTTATTTTTCCTAGTTGCAGAAAATATCTGGCAGTGCTTAAAATTTATGACTCATAAAACGTTCCTATTGGTACTTGTACCCTCATAAAATCGTCACTGATCACTGCATAATACGTGTATGTTGAAAGAAATAAATCTATATTGTCTCCTGAAAAGAGTTGATAAGATCACCTTCTTTGCACACGATTGTTGTCGTCCGAGGAATGAACAACGTATGAGTATTCGCATATAAATGAATCTCCAAAGGTTAAATATCAACTTTCTAGGTTTTTTCGAATTTTATCCAAAGAATTTTGGCAACATCCAAATTTTCATACGACACTCTCCTTTAGCAAGGCAGAATGGTTTCTACTCATTGAATCTTAAATATAGAAACCTCCAAAATGCATTTGAACTGATTTTTCCCAAATTTAAATGAGATGCTTTTCGACATTAAACTATTGATGTAAGAGTTAAAAAGGCAAGACGTTCTAAAAAGATGCACTGTAAAAACGACCTTTCATCAAATCACTAACTTATCGGGCCGAATTGGCTCCGGAGTAGACTATGCACTCTGGATTCTACTGCAAGATTTTAAATAGTGTAATTACAACTACAAACGTAGATTGGACTTGAAATCTTCCATAGGCATATTGGGAGCAATGTTTCTTCCGACTCCGCAGGTGCATGGCTGCATAATTTATTTTTGACAGCGCACGCTGAATGTTTTTGGTGTTTTGAGATTAAATCATAATACGGTAATATACGTGATGAACGAATAGCATATAAGCTTAGATGTGTTACATTTTTAAAGCATAAAAAATAGCAAATGCTTATACATTCCAACACATATTTTAAATTTTAGAGGAACATTTTAGGAGAAGAGAATTAAAAAATTATTTCAAAGATACGTTTTTTCAAGTGTTATTAGTTCATTATTGCTACTTCATCCTCTTTAGAATAAATTAATTTTGAGTATTCGATCCTGGTGCTTTTGTAAGAACAAAGAGTCTTACAATGTTTTTCTTAAAATTTCAAAATTGTGGTAATTATTTTTTCCAAGAAGAAAACTTTGAGAAAAATTTGCAAAATCGAGCCACAGGAAAAATATTAAACTTTCAAAAACCAAAAAATGAGCTGTTGCGAATACGTAACATCATGCCATAGATGGATAACATTTTGCAATATGGAACCACTATCTCTGACTCTCCCATTAAAGCACATATCTAAACAGCGAAATCAATGACATGTATGTTGTTTCTATAGAATGGGCCAGAAATAGTCGTCTCTTATTACAAAATGTAATCGAGGTGGTAAACTAATAGATACGGTATGCAAAGTTACACTAGAATATAAATACCTACAGACGATAAATTTTTCAAAATTACTCTTTTTCGAAAAAATGCACGGCCCTGAAAGCACGCATATTCCTGGAATTAAAAAAGCACACTTCACACCGGTGACAGAAATAGTCGTCTCTTATTACAAAATGTAATCGAGGTGGTAAACTAATAGATACGGTATGCAAAGTTACACTAGAATATAAATACCTACAGACGATAAATTTTTCAAAATTACTCTTTTTCGAAAAAATGCACGGCCCTGAAAGCACGCATATTCCTGGAATTAAAAAAGCACACTTCACACCGGTGACAGAAATAGTCGTCCCTTATTGCAAAATGTAACCCAGATGGTAAACTAATAGTTGCGATATGCAAACTTACACCAGAATATACGTACCTACAGACGACAATTTTTCAAAATTGACTCTTTTTTGAAAAAAAGTGCACAGCCATTAAAGCACGAGTATTCCTCGAATGAAAAAAGGTCACTTCACCCCGGTGACAGAAATAGTCGTCCCTTATTGCAAAATGTAACCCAGATGGTAAACTAATAGTTGCGATATGCAAACTTACACCAGAATATACGTACCTACAGACGACAATTTTTTCAAAATTAGACTCTTTTTCGAAAAAAATGCATAGCCATAAAAGCACGCGTATTCCTGGCATAAAAAAGTACACTTCACACCGATGACAGAAATAGTCGTCCCTCATTGCAAAATGTAGCCCAGATAGTAAGCTGCGATATGCAAAGTTACACCAGAATATACGTACCTACAGACGACAAATTTTTCAAAATTAGACTCTTTTTTGAAAAAAAAAATGCGCAGCCATATAAGCACGAGTATTCCTCGAATAAAAAAAGTACACTTCACAGCGGTGACAGAAATGGACGGAGTTAAACAGAAAGGAACCAAGCCTCATCGGGATCGAACTGAGAATAAGAGGTTTAAAGTTAATTGGCTCCTGCATAAGACTCAATGTAAACGATAAACTTCAAGTTCAATTTCTGCAAAATTTGCCACAACAAAAACCTTGAATTTTTGGCGATAGATAGTAGAGCAGTGGTCGAGTTCAAAACCACTCATAATTCAATTTTTTCCAAAATGTGGGTTGGTTCCTTTCTGCTTAACTCAGTCCAAATAGTCGTCCCTCATTGCAAAATGTAACCCAGATGGTAAACTAAAAGCTGTCATATGCAAACTTACACTAGAATATACGTACCTACAGACGACAAATTTTTCAAAATCAGACTCTTTTTCGAAAAAAATGCGCAGCCATTAAAGCACGAGTACTCCTCGCATAAAAAAAGTACACTTCACAGCGGTGACATTGACACTGAACAGTAAAATAAACCACGATCCACCAACTTACGCGCCGTCTATTTGAAAACGACTTGTTGACAAAGTACGGAATCCCCGCGCCGCACTCACGAGTCCCGCGCGGAGGGAACGGGAGCGAAAAAAGCGTCGTTTAAAAGGATATTCAAATAGAATCTGAGTCCTCAGAACAATAGACTCGCACGAGCCGCCGCGAGCGCGCGTGTGTGTGTGCGCGCGGCCCGGGACGTGAGAAATAAAGAGGTGAGAATAATCACCCGCCTTTAAAAATTTCGGCAGCGCGTGGGCATGATAATCAAAACCCGAACTCAATTACCCGAGGGGGGGGGGATGGGGGGGGGGTCGGCCCCGAAAAGCGTCTTATCAAGCGGTGGCCCCCGACGCAGAACGAGATAAGGCGCGAGGATTCGGGCGTGCTGGTGGTTCCCGACTGGGAAATATCATCTTCGCCGGATCCTGGGACATGGGAAGCATGGTCATGCCTATTGGCTCCAGCCATGGTCGCGCTCATGGTCATGGTTTGGTGGTTATTGAAATGGTATCGAGGTTCTCGTTTTGGGCGCCGCGTTGCCGGCTCAAAAGTATCGAAATGTTTCACCTACAGGAATATTGCATTGCCTGCGGGACACTTAGACGTATTTCTGGTAAACGGAACTAAGCGCCAATTGGACGTATTTCTATCAAACGGACCTAAGCGCCATAGGGGGAGGAAGGTGGAGGGAGGCTTGGATGGGCGGCGGAATCTGGCGTCCGGCTCATTCCGTCCTATACTCGCAATGCTTTTCCATGGCGCTTAGGTCCTTTTGACAAAACGCGCTATCCGAGATTCTTAATTCCTCAAAGGGAACTCAAATTGGCGCTTAGTTCCGTTTGATAGAAATACGTCCATTTGACTATCTTTGGAAGTAATATTAGTAGACTAAGTAATCTAGTACTATAGTAATATAGATACTATAGTATCAATTTGAGTTCCTTTTGAGGATTTTATAATCCCGAATAGCGCGTTCTGTCAAACGGACCTAAGCGCCACGGAAAAGCATTGCGAGTATAGGAGGAGCGAGCATAGCGTTCTGCAAAACCCGCCAATCCAAGCCCCCCTCTCCTTTTCTCCCCCTATGGCGCTTAGGTCCGTTTGATAGAAGTACGTCCAATTTGAGTTTCTTTTGAGGATTTTATGATCCCGAATAGCGCGTTCTGTCAAACGGGACTGAGCGCCATGGAAAAGCATTGCGAGTATAGGACGGAACGAGCATCGCGTTCCACAACACCCGCCAATCCAAGTCCCCTTTTCCCTTCCTCCCCATATGGCGCTTAGTTCCGTTTGATAGAAATACGTCCACCTGACCTACGCCTTTTGACCTACAGACATTTGACCTACAAAAATGTTTACTGACAGTATTTTTGACCCACAAGTATTTGACCTACAATAATGCCAGCCAGGTTGGCTTGGTGGTCAACGCGTCTGACTCTAGGTAAATAGGTCCCAGGTCCGAATCCCGGTAGTCGTGTCAAATTTTCTCGGAGCTGACGAGTAGATCTGCTGGAATAGACCCTACTCGGCCATGATCCCCGAAAAGTAGAAAAAAATGACATCGTGTACGATATCATGACCGAACAGTTTGTCTGATATGGTCATGTTTACAGGATGACGGAGAAAAAGCTGTCACACAAGATTCTTGATTGGGTTCCTCCTGGGAGGAGACGAAGGAGACTCCCGTCGCCCAGCGAAAGGGTGGCGACAGGAGGGGGTTTTCGAGGAACTGAGGGAGTGTCAACTCCTTGAGGGGTTTTGGGAGGGTAGGAGACTTAGGAGGCTAGGTGTCGCAAAGCTCCAAAGAGCGCTAAGAAAAATACATATGTGTGAAAGGAAACGCATCCAGTCGTATTTTGAACAAAAAATGTGTCAGGAGTAGTTTTGAATTCAACTACTGATAAATTATCTAAAGTTAAAAATTAAAAATTAAAATCGAAAAAAAAAAATGAATAAATAAACGTGAAACTAGTCGTTGAACTTCGTCATTGAGTCTTTCGCATGAGTCAACAGACTCACGTGAAATCAATTGAATTATCATGCTCGATCAAAAACTCAGAAGGCGATGTGGCAACTCCGGTTACGATTTACGGGAAGATAATAGTATAATTAACTGTCGGTGGATTCTGAGAATGGAACTGTGAAGAGGTAATGAAACGCTGGTACACAAGCTGATATCTGATGTATCTTATTCAATTTTTTCATATTTTTGCGCCAAAATGTCGCAGGGCCATGATGCTATACACTTTAATATTAAAATAAATTAAAGTGAATAATGAAGTTTATTGTAAAATTATAATTTGGGGTTTTCTCATTTTTTCTATACGAAAGTCTTGCAATACTTTCTTCGGTTTAAAGATCTATATCTAACCAGCATGCAATGGGAAATTAATTTAAAATATATAGAGAACCATTCTGCCATGCTACGGAAGAACGCCGTATGAACATTCGAGAGTTGCCAAATTTCCTTTAATAAAATGGTTATTTCTGAGGAAAACTATGAATATTTTTCCAAGAAATTTTCAGGAACTTTAGGTGAAATTGCAAACGACATTATCTGAAAATTTGGGAAGAAAAATTTTCACAAGTTTACCAGGAAATTCGAGTTTTATAAATGGAAATTTGCCAACGCCTAAAGGTTCATGGGGCATTTTTTTCTCAGCACGGCAGCATTCTACTCTGCAGTACACTGGGATTTTAATTACCGAGCATAATTGTCGATATGCAAATACGCTGGGAACTGCATCCAACTTACGTAATTTCCTCTGGGCGTTGACTTCCGAAAGTAAATTTTAGGGGAATGTGGGGAATATAGCCGTGCGAATACTGTCTCTGATTCTATGACGTGAACAGTTGATCCATTCAAACTTTACGGAAAAATGAACGTGATTCTAAACTTACACAGCTGATCCGTTTGCTGGTGACACGCACACGGTGAAGTGCAAATACGACAGACTATGTAACTTGGAGGTTGGTAGCGTGAAGCGCCGTCATAGATGCAAACACCCAACACGCGAATCAGCAGGGAAGACATTGCCGCTAATAGGAGTTCAGAAACACACGTGGAAATTAATTTAAAAAAAAAAAAAAAAAAATAAAGTTCTTATTCTTGATCAACGGGGAAAGAATTATTTAGAGCCCAATGCTGCATGCTAAGGAAAAACGCCATATGAACACTCGAGAGTTGCCTAATTTCCTCCCATAAAATGTCTATTTTCGTACAAAGTTATGAATATTTTATCTTCATATTTGCAAATGATATAGATCTAATTACAAAGAAAATTCTCTGAAAAATTGGACGGAAAATTTTCACAAGTTTTCCTGTAAATTCGTTTTTGATCAAAGGAAATTTGGCAACTGACGAGGGTTCATACGACGTTTTACCTTAGCACAGCAGAATGTCACGTAGTTGATGCATCCGCGGAGCCAGTGGCGTGGCGTGAATTGCGATGTATCGATTGTTATGCCATTCAAACCTATATTAAAGAATCGATTATTAAGTTGTTCGCTGCGAACACCCTATTTATCGACCCTTTTCCGTAGATTTAAATGGCATAACAATCGATACATCGCAATTCACGCCACTGCGCGGAGCGATATCTCTGTTGGAGCATTCGAGCATTGTCAACTTCATCATCGTTTACTCTCATTTGAGGCCATGGTAAATAATCGATCATTAAGGCTCCTTCGTTGCGAACACCTTGGTATTCGATCCTTTCCCGAGGGTTTAAATGGCAGACGAACCGATCCACCGGCAAGCACGCGACATTATTGCGACTGAATGGACTAAAAATAAACGGGACAGGTGTGTTTCTAACCTGTAAACACAGATCGGATGAATGGCATTTCTGAAAATTCGCAAACACCGCCGACAAGCATACTACCGTGTGAAGGAAGAACGACATATGAGCTTCCAGAAGTTGCCATATCTCTTAAATAAAATGAAAAAATTACTGGGAAAATTAAAAATAATTTTTGTCAAATTTTTATGACGATTCTGTTTGATTTTTGATCTAATATATCTCAGAATTTCAAGGAAAAATATACAAAAATGTCTTTAAAAATACATGTTTTAGCCGGTGAAATTTGGCAACTCTCAAATGTCCATACGGCGTTCTTTCTTAGCACGTTAGCATACACCACATGAGAGGCATGTTACACGCAACGATTAGTAACATCACAATTGACTAATGCAGGGTTTTTTTATCGCTTTGTGCTTGTTGAACAAGACATTATGAAATCGTTAATAGTTTTTTCAACGCAGCCACGCTCAATAGTTTTTTTTTTTTCTTTTCTTTTTAGAAAACTGCTATTTTAGCATTGTTTTAACAAGTTTTGGCTCTCTACACCGAGAAAAAAAGTTTGGTGGTATAAACCGCGAGTACGGTGTCCTATCTCGGCCGCATGTTTCGGTTCATGTGAGCGTGCTCTTGATCATAGAACATCACCGGTACATGCACAGAGCTTTCAAATCGGAAGGAACTACATGCAAAAAGCTCAGTTAAATGAACCGAAGGCACGGTTCCTAGTACAAAAGGTACAATTACTTGAACCAAAAAGTGCGGTCAACATAGATCACCGTACTCACTGTTCATAGTACATAACTTTTTTTTCTCAGTATGGAAAGAAGGAGTCACATGATAACCTGCCAGTTTCAAAACGTCAAACGTTCCCGTAGGAATGTTCAGCTATTTTTAAAGAACATTTTTTAAAATGGAATTCAAAGAAAGACAGAGTTTTTCCTCAAACACTCTATATAGACACCACGCAGTGCTTTCAAAATCAAGTCACCTTGAATAAACGTCATCAAGCAGAACAGAAATAACAACAACAGCTGTTCAAAATCAAATTCTCTCTCAAAAGTAGACTTACGGGGGGCAAGCCCCCCCCCCCCAGTTCCATCATATTTAACCTATGGCCTATTTTTGAAATTTCAGCATGTAGAAAATAATCCCTAGATGTGCCTACTGTATACATCTTTTGAATTAGCATAATAATCTTGATTTGTCTCTACCGCGAAATGACCCCGTAAAGTAAAGTACACCTGTCGAAGTGTCGAAGGCTGGAATACGTCTTGGACTCTGCCGTGATAAGAAAAAATGCCGAACGGACATTCAAGTGTTCCCAAGTTTCCCAGAATGAAACATGTACTTTTAAGGTAACTTATGCACTTTTTACTTTCAAACTTTCAGATATTTTAAATTAAACTGTTTACACAATTTTCTGCAAAATTTAAAGACAAATATCAAACAGCCTCCTTGAAAATTCTTATTTTAACGGAGGAAATTTGGCAACGTCTGAAATCTCATATGGCGTTTTATTCATCACGGTGGGATTGGAGGATTGATTCTATCAGTATTGACAGCAGACGGCTGTTCTTTGAAACTGAATGAACTGGTGATATTTTTGAATTCTAAACTTTATTCCCACCAAAAAAATGTATGTTCAAAGTGAAAAAATTCATTGGAAATCCTAGGACGTGATTGGCAAGATTTCGATACATCGCTCCTTTGAGTTTCTGTGAGCTGGACAAACACAGGCTGGAATTTCTTGACGAACAATCATTCTAATTCGTGGGAAACGATTTTGCCTACCAGTCGAAATGAGGGCTACCGTAAGACCCCGTGCTAAGAATCGAGGTTGAAAGTGAGCAGTGGATTTGCTGAATTAAAAAAATACATAGTATCTGTGTTGGTGAGACCTTTCCAAACGAACGATTAGCTAAGAAAAAAAGCCAGAATTTGACGATCCCTTGATTCCTTTAATAACGCGCACGATTTTTGTACTTTGTGTCACGCATTTTTTCCTTCTTTTTTCAGTAAGTTTTGAAGGGTTCCCTCTTTTTTCAATTTTTTTCGTGATTGCAATCAAGTTTGCTCGGACAGAGAGGTATGAAAACCTAACTTAAGTATATTTCACAAACTCCCGAGCTGTAATCAATCTAATTCACTTTCGATATCGTTTTATAACATGTTTTTGTCCCTTTGAAAAAATAAATTCCAGGGTAAAGACTCAAAATCCGTATATGGTGATCATTAAATACTTTTGGTGAAGACAACCAGGATTTCCAAGATTTTTTTCATGCATTTGTGTCCCAAAAAATAAACATAAATCAATTATTTATTAACGCTAGAAAACATGATATGACCAAAAATGTGTGAAACTTCCAATAATTGTTGCAAAAGTTAATTTATGAAGTGCGGAGGATATGTTGCGCTAGCGAGTAGCGCTGCACTGACTCTCAAATCGCCTTCAATCAGCGAGGCAGACAAAAGTCGATACATCCGTACTTACAAATCGATTTTTTATTGCTTCTTAATCTTTCGCGCTCAATCCCTGTTTAAATCGTGGCTGAAGTTTGCTTCGGAGATCAAATGTAATTTTTTGGAGTAGTCAACGTGAGACCGTTCCAAAAATACTGAAATTTTTTTATCTAAACGCGTCAAGCAAAAACATGTTTGTGATCAACGACTACCAAACAAACGACTTTCCTTACATACCTTCTAAAAGAGAGAAAAAATAACACCTAGGTCCTGAAATCATCGTATAAGATTTTTTGGGTTTGCTGCTCTTCCTCTCTTTATCTCATCTATTCTTTTCCGTCATTTTTTCCCTCCTTTTTTGGGCGCGGAGGAGGGTCATGCCCCCCTCCTCCCTAGATTTACCCTTGTTTGGACCTCTCTCCTCACTAGAGCGTCAAGTATTTTACGAACGATCGCTTTCGTTTCCAATCAAAGAGAAAATGAGGAGTTTGAGGGCCAGTTCCAGTGGCGATTTTTCAAATTGGCATCTCTATTTTTCCTCCATTTAAATCCATAGAAAAAATCGATTCTATGTGAGGCAAAATGCCTCAACAAGAATCGACTGTTTTACATACATTTAATTGGATGTAACAGTGTTACCAACTTTCAAGGATCGTCACTGGCCGGTCTTCATGGCTATTTTTACTTCCAATGGCATCAGGGAAGAGGTCACAACTCCGATTGTATGATTGTTATATACTTGGAATTCAAATAGGCGCAACTATAGGCTAACCATACACGTACGGTCACCAGAGGCACAGGCACATAGTCCTCTTTTTTTGTGTGCCTCAGTCACAGCCCCCTTCCCCATTTTTATGAAGCTCTTTGTCCTGTTTTTTTCATGTTCACTTCTTAGATACCTATAAATAACTCACTTGTAGATATTTCAGGGCAATATACAAAAAAAAAACTCTCCTAAGGATGACTGAAGATTTTATTGCTGTTTTTATTGATGTGCCGATCCCTTTATTTCTAATGATTTTTAGATTTTTTAAAATGTATATGATTTATTGTGCTCGATATACCGGTTGGCCTCACAAACAGCGCCGTAGTCGTTCGTTGAAGAAGAAGAAGAAGAAGAAGAAGAGACCAAAAAAACCTATGCTAACAACCTAGCTAAGCGGAGAGTATCACCGCCATTTGAAGGCACTTTGAAACCGAGTGCATGCTATCCAGGACCAGGTTCTTTATTAATAAAGACTTTATCATTTTGATTCAATTGTTGCAATTCGACGAGTTTAACACGCAACCCGCTTTCAGATTGCCGGCATTTGACGACTGCCTGCAAAAACTAAGCCGCGACTTTCACTTTTTAAGTAAAAAAACTAGTTAATTGATTCGGGTTTTAATTCGGATTCTTTGCAAATATGATTGGTCCGCAAGTTTGCGGAGTCTTTACGTGCATCTAAACAGTGCAACTTCAAGAAAAAGTATTGTGCGTGACGCCTTTCACCTCCATGCCTTGAATCAACCTATTTTTGTCAACCAACAAGTTAGCAGCACTCTTTTTCTCCCTTTCACTTCTCATACAGCTCCGTCATGGAGATATCCTGAGCCATTCTATATTTCCTGTTGTCACGAAAGGTGAAAAATTACAGATATACCCAATTAGCATTGTCATCTACATTCTGGGTGACGCTCGTCAAGAAAATGTCTACTTTCTAGATAAAACTATTTTCTTGAAAGGAAAAACGTATAAAGTAGATCTAGAAAATAGACACAAGAAAATAGAAAGAAAATACATTTTTCCTTGCATTTTCTTAAAAGAAAACATTAAGAAATTGGCTAGAAAATAATTCTACTTTCAATAAATTTTCTATCTTTTTTTCCAAATGGGAAGTTGACAAAAAGTAGACTAATGAAATAGATCTATTTTCTTTGGTCAGACTTTTGACTGATCGCAATGTTTTTTCTTTTTATTTTCTGGATAACTATAATTTTCTCTGTTTTTTCTAAAAATTTTCTCAATATTTTTTTCTAGAAAAAAATTCTATTTTGCTACTTGGGTAGTAACTTTTGTGTAATCTTTGAGCATCTCATTATTCTCATTCCCAAATTCTTTCTCTGATACTCTCTCGTTCTGGGTATTCTCTGTTGTGTCGTTTCTTCTTTGATCCATTTCATTATTTGCGATTTTTACAACCGATGAAAATGCAAACTTTCCAGCTGTTTTTTACGCCGTGGAAGCCAAGCAAAAACGAAAAAACGAGGGAGAAAATAATGAACTGTAATGTCACATGTTTAAATGAACGTTATACGCAGAAAGGAACCAAACGGAGATATATAAAATCAAAAAGAACTATGATGCATAAAAATCCGATGCAAGTAGTTTCTTTTAATTTAGTTCATTTTCACATAGTTCTTTTTAGCATAAATAGGTACGCCCAAATCTCCCTACGTATTAGTAACTGTGACGCACTTTACTTCATGGGGTTTGCTGAACCTATGATTTCTCCAGTCTCATTACATTTCTATTGTTTTACATATACGTTCATTAAAAATTTTAATGAACAAACCCAGTATTGCCAACATTTTTGAGAATTGATCATTTATCAAGGGAACTCAGTCTAGTATGAATGGTAGGCCAGCTTAACTACCAAGGGAGCACTTAGGTTGAGAAATTCTGCAAGTTTCAGATTTTCATAGAAATATCGCTGACTGTTCTGTGGATCGAGAGACATATTTTTAAAGTATCACCACAGGCGGAACCAGCAAGTTGGCAACAGTAGCTTTTCTTCATTTAAATCTATGTTAAGTAATCGATTATTGACGAAGCACCTAGCCCCCCTGAGAATCGATACATTCTGATAGGTTTAATGGACAGAAAACAATGTTACCAACTTGCTGGATAATTGGCAAGGCTTGAATGATGGAATATCGATATTCCCCCATTTGAGGCTAAGTTTAAGTATCTATTATTAAGGGGTTCGCTGCAAACACCTTGTCAATCGATCCTTTTCCATAATTTTAAGGGACAGATCAATCGATATATCGAAAAGCACGCTACCCAATGTGCCTGATCCATCAATGAGTTTTACTTCACCTCGTGGCGTGGTGGGCGCAAGGATGTTCGAATGCTCAGAAATTTTGAAAGGGGGTAAAAAGGTTGGTGGAACCCGGAAAAAAAGGGAGGAACATAAAAAAAAACTTGAAACGTCACAAAAATTGAGAGACCAACTTTCGTCGTGGGAGTTTATTTTGATTCATGTAAGCGAATCTAATCGAGTTTTCGTCTGGGTTTCACTGAAAAAAAAAGTATGGTAACATCTACTATGAGTCTAGTTGATTTTTTATACAGTGATATTATTTAGTGAAAATAACCGGAATTATGGTAATATTCGCCAGAAATTCGGCGGTACTTTCCATAATATGATAAATAATACCCTAGAGTCTAGTTTTTATTAACATATACGTATCGCTGTGTCAGAGTATAGTAAAATCTACATATAGTATATTTTTTTCTTTCATTGTTGAGGACTCGTATCGAGGGACTTAGAATTTTGCTAAATTCGAGACTAATCGAATCAATCAATTAAACGAGAGTGACAGTCAATTGTCGGATCGAAAATCAAACAAAATATAAGTACTTAGATATTATTGAATTAAAAAAAGAAAGCAAGTTCAGGACTTCAGCGAGTCTCTTCAAACCAATTTAAAATAAGGGAGTTAGAAAAAAGCAAATATTTAAATCAATAAAGCATAATAAAATCAGTAAGAATATAGAACATATTTTGCTGATCAACGATCATTTGGACGGCGCGTTAAGCAGGAAGGAACCAAGCCAATTTAATTTTCATTACATGAAAATGGTTGTGCAGATTTATGCGCAAATTTCAGAGAATTTTCTACATAGCACAAATAACTTTTCTCAAAATTTTCATAATCCGCACAAACTTTCTCTTGTAATATATTAAATTGCCTAGCTAAATTTGGCAATAGCTGTTATGGCTTGGTTCCTCTCTGCTACACGCGGTCCATTTGCGAATGCCAATGCCGAAAAGCTCCAAAATATTGGGAAAGAACATACATTTTAAATAGAATATTTTCGCAGAATTTTCTCTTTTTTTGTAATTTTTTGTGCCGTAATGAAAATTGCATTTACTCTTCATTTCTTGCACCAAGCTCGCATGATTTGGGGAAAATTTCAAAATACAGTCGATTTTCAGTTGGATTCAGCGTGCATAATTCTACACGTTGTGCCTTTTTTGTCATGGTCGCATTTTTTGTCGATGTGAGAGACTGAAAAATCCTAGATTTTTCCGGTCCTTTCGGTAGCTCTGGAGACTGCTTTCTCCGTTTGAACTTGAAATTCTGGGAGCCCTCTTTCAAATTGACCACTATATATTGTTGGACATATGCCATAATTAATCTGACAACGCAGCACAGGGACCATCCCTACCGCACTTGTGCCCTTGAGATTATTTTACGACTTTTTGGGCTGTGCGCTTCCCACGCAGCTGCGGCTGCGTGGCCCCCTCATCTTGACTCGAGTGAGTTCAGATCCTTCTCTGGAGCTAAACGCCGTGTTCGTCTCAGTGCTGTAAAACTCAATAAATTCTATTTCGGAATTAATCTTATTATCAATATCATAACCTTAATTTCTTCATATACTACTCAGGGTCCAAAATCAAATCCGCAATATTCTTTCCTTCGTAAAAATTTCTTATTCGTCGTGAACAAGTGACAAATTTCAAAAATTTAACCCTCAAATTGAAAAATTACGTTTTTTCCATTACATTTGATTTAAATTTACTGCCCACAACAAAACTGAAATCTTCCGAGTAAAATGTCATATTGAATTACTTCTAAAATGATTTAAGATGAGGAGGACAATTTCTTTCCTACGATGAATTTTTCCTTGAAAGGTTCGACAAATTTCGGAAATTATAGAGAGGAGGAAAAATTGCCTTCAACCAAACACTGATTAGACACCCGTCCGATGGATGACGTGGACCCATCTTTCAAATTTTGGAAATTTAAGATGTGATCGATTGACGCTCTCCTTTGAAATTTTACGATACGAGAAAAAATTACTTTATGTACATGTCTTAAGGGAGACAGTGTCAGAGGCTTCGCCCATTGGAACCTCGGAGCTCAATGAACGAAGGGGGCAGCACTCACTACCCCCAAGTAGGCGTGGGAGATGAAATTGCGATGAGTATCGATATGTATCGAATGCGATGCTTTGAAAAACCTATGGTAAAGAATTCGATTATGTAAGGGTGTTTCGCTGCGAACGACCCATGGTGTTAATCGATCCATGTTATCGCATGCGTTTGACAAATATGGCAGATCAATCGATCTATCGCAAGTTCACGCCACGCCACTGGCTGGAAGAAGGGGCCCTCTCCCCTCCTTAATCTCAGCCTCTCAGGAGTGGAGGGCCCGAATTAAGGACCAGAGGCCAGTCGAAATCCTCTCGAAGAGCGAGGTGATTAAGACGCGTTTGTTTTGTTTTAGAGCGTCATTATTCCCCTTATCGAGTCCTCTAATTCTAAACAATGCCATGCTGCGAGATGACGTCATTTGAACATTTGAACGTTGCTTAATTTATCTCTAAGAAATATTTACATACTTACATAAACACATACATACATAAAAGTGACCCCTAATTTTTAAATGTTTAATTCCGTACTACACCATTTTGATCTCTCCTCTAAGGTGTTAATGGCTCAACCGTTAAAAGCGCCAAATAAACGTATCTTCCAACCAACCATGTACATACATACATAAAATTTTTAAATTATTTTGATCTCTCCTCTAAGGTGTAAATGGCTCAATTGTTAAAAGCGCCAAATAAACGTATCAACCGCAACCAACCATATATATGAGGCGCTCTCACAGCGCTCTCTGGCGCTCTTCGACGCCTAACCGCCACAAAACTCGGTCCTCCCACAAGTCATCAGGGAGTTGGCACTCCCTCATCTCATCCATATAACCCCCTGTCGCCAACCTTTCACCGGGCGTCCTCTTCGTCTCCTCCCAGGAGGAACCCAATCAAGCATATTTTTTGGCAGAAGAAGAAATATTTACCTTTGCAAAAATAAATTTCGACGGTGCAAGTCAGCAATCACATAACTCGGTTTGCGACGTCGCAGACTTCCTGTCATACTTTATTTTTTAGAGGGAAAACTACTCAACGGCAATTCTTTAAAATTGCCGTGATTTTTCTTCTCTGCGCGAAGAAAATTCTGCAAAAACATCAAGGAATGTTATCAATTTGTTCTCCTTTAAAAAAATAACATAGAGGCAGAGATTTTCAGACACCGCAAATGAGATATGTGATTGCCGACTTGCACCGTCGATTTGTCCTTCCTGTTTGACTTTTCAGACACTGCGCTTTGCAAAAAGGATCCAAGAGCACTTCAATGTTGCTAAAATTGTATATCCTATTTTCATTCATTAAAATTACTGAAATTATGCAAATAATGAAATTTACAATGGTGATTTTCGTCTTTAAGTTTTAGTTTATTTGGTATAAAGATAAAATTAGTTTAGACTTGTTGTGCATATTTGCAATGCAAACGAAGTTGCACAATCTTAGCGACATCGAAATGCTCTTGGTTCCTTTTTGCAAAATGCAATCCAAATCATTGACAGTTTCAGAGACAATATTCACAAGGCTCCTGGAAAATTCGGATTTTATCAAAGGTTTGGCGACGTCTAAAAGGTCATTCGGCGTTCTTTCTTAACAAGGCAGAAAATTATAAAAATAAAGCCACTTTCGTTCAAATTAGCTGCAGGAGGAGGGGGTTGTGTCAAAAAAATGTTCATACCTCGACGCGAATCCTAGAATTATAGTCACTAAAATACTATTTCGACGAATGATAGCCTCTGAGTTTTAAAGATTGAGATTCTAAGACGTTATTCATATAAAGTCATTCGCCTTTCCCAGATCCTTTCCAGTTGAATCCTATTATAGAGGCGGATCTAGCAATTTGGCAACACCGGATGTCTTCCACTTGGACCTATGCAAAATAATCGATTCTTATCGGAACACCTGACCCCTCCAAGAAATCGATACATTTCCATAGGTTTCAATGGAGGAATTTCGGTGTTGCCAAATTGCTGAATCCGCCAATGGTGGAACCGCGAACCTCGGTTCAAGCGCTACAAATCGATGATGAAACTTCAAAACCACTTTTCTCGCTGTCACAGGAGAAAAATGTCTATGACTTTGAGAACCTTCACAAAAAGGACAAACTTATCTTAAAATTTTAAAACCTGCAAAAATGTATTTTTCATTTTTCTAGAAGTGAATTATTGCAAGTACTGCAAGGGTCTATTTGCAAAGTTATACGATTGGATCTTATACTCAAGATTCGTTTAAATTCTCCTTCTTATTATACCAAGTCAAGGATCTTCTGCTTTAAGTTCCTTCAATCCCAATGTATATGTCGCAGGCAAATAGTGAAATCAGGCATTTTGTCAAATGCCTAGGCTGATAGTCAAATTTTGACGGTCCACAAAATTTTATGAATTTATGGCGAAGAGCTCACGATTTTTCACTATTTTTGGAAAAATAACTCATCAAACCTACGAACTCTTTTGGTCTCTTCCTCTTCAATTGCCTCTCATATTTTCAAATGTTGAAATTCCAAAAATTCTGTATTTTACGACCTGCTGAAAATGTCAAGATCAGTGTCTCTTCAGGAGCTAAAAATTGTTTAAAATACTATTATGTGTGCAAATTTTTACTGAGAATTTTTTCTTGCAGGAGCAATGAATTATTTTGTCTGAAATTAGGAAAAGAATCAGAATTTTAATCTAAGTTAGAATATTTGACTATTTGCCTGGGCATTTGACAAAATGCCTGATTTTGCTATTTGCCTGCGACATATGTCATACATTAAGAACCTCTCAGGGAAGGAACTATTGAAGGAACTGCCGTGAGTTCGGCTCTCAGGGTAAAAAGCTGATCAGAAAAGCATCATACATGTCGAGGGATAGGGTCCAAAACTGACGATTTCTTTCACGATATCGCATCATCTGGTATTTTTGCCTATCTTGAGATGAATTATTACCGATGACTCAGATCCAAGTTTCGGTTTTATGTTTCTGTCCCCTCTCAGCAATTCGTGGGGCCCGGTCTGCGATCTGGCCGCTGGAGCACGTTCTAGCCGCTGATTCAGTCACCAAGTGATCGTCCTTCGTTGTGTGGTCTGAAAATCGCAGCTCGACCGCAGTGTTGTGTTTGAAATCAAGGGCAGTGAAGCTAGTTCAGAAGTTCGATCCCGATCTTGTCGAACCTTTCAACAAGTTGGTGAGTTTGATGTTTAACTGTTCGTAGAACCAATTTTCAAACTTAAAATTAATACAGAGTGTGCACCCTTTTCCTCTTTGCCACCAAACTCGTGCGAGTGCTTTGCGCCTTAATTAAGAACAAAAAAAATTCACGAATCAACCAGTTTTGACCAAACTTTCAGCACAAATCGTATTATTAAGGGTAAGCCAGTTTAGAAGTTAGATCTTGATCCCACCGACCCCTTCAACAATTTGGTGAGTTTGATGTTTAACTGTTCGTAGAACCAATTTTCAAACTTAAAATTAATACAGGGTGTGCACCCTTTTCCTCTTTGCCACCAAACTCGTGCGAGTGCTTTGCACCTTAATTGGACGCGCGTTAAACAGGAAGGAACCAAGCCACATCAGCCATTGCCAAATTTAATTGGCTGATTTAATTTTTTTACATGAAAATAGTTGTGCGGATTTTCGTGCAAATTTCAGTGAATTTTCTCCACAGTAATAAAAAAAATTCCTTAAAATTTTCAAAAGGATCCGCCCGAACGTTTTCTCGTAAAAAATTAAATTGCCCAATTAAAATTGGCAATAGCTGATGTGGCTTGGTTCCTCTCTGTTAAACGCGGTCCAATTAAGAACAAAAAAATCCACAATTGAACCAGTTTTGACCAAACTTTCAGCACAAATAGTATTATTCGCATCATCCCTCCGCCTCTCGTTTTTTTAATTTTAATACCATGTTTTTATTTACATCTAAATCAGTGGCGTGGCGTGAATAATCGATTATCGATATCTCGCCATTTGAAGCTATGGTAAAGAATCGATTATTAAGGTTTTCGCTGCGAACACCCTGATAATCGATCTTTTTTCATAGGTTTAAATGGCATAACAATCGATATATCGCAATTCACGCCACGCCACTGATCTTAATGATGCAACGTAAAGTTACCCGTGCCGGAGGAGGGGTCGATATATCGTCACCTTCCGGCCGAGGTATCACAAGCGCCATGCTATGTTTAAAAATTTCCACCGCCATTTAATTTTCTTACAGAGAAATTGTTCAACGAAGCTGTGCGAAAATTTCCCTGAATTTTCTCTGTGCTACCGATAAAATTCAGTGAAATTTTCAAACAGATTCAATCAACAATTTCTCCGTAAAGAAATGAAGAGGTGGCGGAAATTTTGAAACGTCGCATGGCGCTTGTGATACTCATAGAGTCGTAATGTAAGTGGGAGAGCTGGCGCCACTTTTAAGCATTTTCAATGTTCTGAATTCCGAGACTCCTGTGTGACGCCGGGTCACTTTTTCGATACATAATCGATTGTTTGCGATACACGGGTACCCGGCCATCCGATGACAACAACAATAACAACAACAACAAAGGAGATAGGAATTACCACGTATTTCACACCGCCATTTCGGATCGAAAATGTATCGAAAAAGCGACCCGAACTCGGCGCACACCGGGCTCGGAATTCGTCGAGCAGAACATGGTGCCAGCTCTCCCATTTACATTACGACTCTATTTACTCCATGGTGATACTTTGGCCGGAAGGTGACGGTATATCAGAGCCGGATTAGCGTTCAGGGTCCCGGGACGCTGACGGATCCGAGAGCTCCCCACATTTTTGGATTGCATAGTCTCTAAATTTGAAGGTAGTTCACGTTTGCAAAAAACGAAAAGCTTACTTAAGACTACGACCTCTCCCCCCCCCCCGTTCCCCCGGTCTTAGCCCCCGCTATCTTATAGTCAAAGGCAGTTAAAATATTAAAATATACAGTAAAAGCTCGTTAAGACGAAAAATGAAGGGACTGAAAAAAATGTCGTCATAAGCGGCTTTTCGTCTTAACCGCTCTCCACTTAAGACGAAATTTTTCGGCATAGGCGGAAACAGAAGTATTTTGGAAGCAGTTTTAATATTCGGACAGCTTTCAAAATCCACACAATCTAAAATTAAAGATTATTTTAAGCGAATAACTTTTTGAAAGATTATTATCTAAGTTTTAAATTTTATACAATACGAAATCCAAATTTTGAATTTTGTTAAAATACGCAAATCAGTTTATCGTCAACTGTCGATTGCATCTCAGTCATCCAGCAAAACAGAGGATACCCACAATCTACTCTCAATCTCCTCTTTTTATGTCAAGGTACGTAAAACTAAGTCTATTTTCCCTAGGAATTGGCTCTTTTTTGTCGATTTTATACCCAATTTCAAGGGAAAAAATCGGAAATTTTTCTTTGTCTTAACCGGTTTTGGTTACGGGTCAAAATTTCGAAATTTCGTCTTATCCATATTTTTTTAACATTGACTCTTATGGAAGTGTCAAGGGACCGAAAAAAATTCCGTCTTAAGCGGATTTTCGTCTTAACCGTATTTCGTCTTAACGAGCTTTTACTGTAACACTCAAATTAGGAGAGAATTTTCAAGGGGTGTCAGGAGGGTACCTCATCAAGGGGGATCTGGCGGCACCAAAAACAGTCAAGTAAGGAGTTTGTCGACGTCTGCGAGATCCTTCTAACTCAAAGGAGAGTTTGGGGAATTCACCCAGCCTAACGGGGGGATTCAGGGGACTTCCCCCGAAAAATGTTGACAAATTGAGCCGTGTCGGGAGTAATTTTAGCCTACACATTATCCCGAAAAATTGATACAGATCTGAATATGAAAGACATATCATTCGCTTATTCAGCTGAATCCCTCACATTTCTTTGGAGAGGTCGAGTAGATTTCTAGAGAGAGCAAGGCCCCCACCCTCCCCCTATCTCCGCCCATGTCAGCATAGTCCCTCTCGAGTAACAGAAGAAGTTGAACTTCGATAAGATCTTTTAACATTGGAGGCTTGGGGTCGATTTTGAATTATTTTCCATTTAGAGAATACTCTCGTAGTTGATGAATCAGTTGAAATCTTGGTTGTGGGACTTCGGCAGGCACATGACCACAGGCGGATCCAGCAATTTGGCAACACCGATTTTCTTCAATTTAAACCTATGCTGAATAATCGATTCTTGCCGGAGCACCTAGCAATCGATACATTTCCATAAATTAAAATTGAGAAAAGACAATGTTGCCAATTTGCTGTATCCGCCAATGCCCATGACCCCCGAAATCCTGTCTCACAGGGCTTCTTCAATTCAATAACTTAAACCTTGGAGGCCCTTAAGAAACATTCTCTCGGGGTCCCACCGAAACATTGGTATTCAGGGATTCACTATACTAATAATATAGCCAAAGGGTCCATGGGAATCGTCTTATATAAGGCCCGCAAAACGAAGATTTCATATTACCGAAATTTCAGTTGAGGTTCTTAGATTCCAACATTCATTGGGGGCCAATATCAGAAAATTTAAGGGCCCCATGACATCCATAATGGACCACTAGACAAGGTATGAATTTCAGCATTCTGATACATGTTTCTTAACCAAAACTTCTCGTAAAACACGATGCGCACACAACAAAAATTACCAATATATCAACTCCTTACGAAATTATTTAATGATTCTTGATGCGTGAATTCAAACCACCCGCTCATGAAAATTCAATGCTCTACGTGATTCACATCGTGCGCTAAACGTTATCATGCCAGTCTCTGCGATATGAAAATCTGGCAACCTCAATCTTGACGATTTGGCTCAGCTATAGCAAATTGCTTATCGTTTGAACAACACAAGGTGGTAAATGAACATTACGCGATTGAGGAGCTTGCTGCAACCGTTGTAGTGCGCGATTTGACTCACGTAGAGCTTTAAGTTTCTTGTTAGCGGGCAGTTCAAATTCCTCGTAACCAATGTGAAATAAAAACATTAATATCTTCGTTAGCAGTTGGTTTCAGTAATATTCATTGCGCGATCGTGTTCTGCGTGAAATCCTGGTTGAGAAACATGTATCAGATTGCTTAAATTCGTACCTTGTCTAGTGGTCCATCCCAGTCTTAGGGTCTTTCTGAATCCGTCTTTTAAACTGCGCGGGCCCCTGGAGGATCTGGTTGGCTTTCTAGCTGAGATCAAGAATTGAAAATAGTGAAAAAAAAGCGCAACAAGAGTTTAGACTCTCATTGTGATAAATCATAAAACTCTATGAAGTCTCACGTTTATATGTTTTAATTCAGGAACTGCTTCATTATGTGTGGGCCGAATATTCTCTTCGATCTCCTTCATTCCCGACTCCCTCGGTTGAATTACGTCGGGATCTCCTTGCGAACGGGCACAATAATAATCGGAATGATGTATACAGTAAGTTGCAACTAAATATACAAAACATATCATTTATTCACATGCTCTGTAAAGTGAGTCTGCTGTCCCCAAGAAATCCACAATTTTTCAACATTTCAGGATTTATTGTATCGAATCAAAAATGTCGCGTTTTTGTCCGATTAAGGTGATTCGATGGACGTCATATTTTGTGTTAGAACGACGTGCGATATATCGCATAGATTGGCTCTATTTTTTCAGCTACTAATCATTTTTCTCCTATTTTGAGATCGCAATTCTGTTGTCAGGAGACTAAAGCACTCACTTACCAATTTTAAAAAAGAAATTCAACGTAAGACAGGCGTGGTTATTTCAGAGAGAAAACATCGCATTCGATACTGATATCGAAACTGCACTCGAATGCGATATTTTCTCTCTAAAAAAACCACGCCTTTATTACGTTTAATTTATTTGTTAAAATTGGTAAGTGAGAGGTTTAGTCTCCTGACAACAGAATTGCGATCTCAAAAGTGGAGAAAAATGACGAGTGGCTGAAAAAATGGAACCAATTGATGCGATATATCGCATGCCGTTCTGAGACAAAATATGGCGTCCATCGAATCTCATTAAATACGACACTTAGGTATAAAGTACACTTAATTTAGCGAGTTGGAACCCGTTAATGTCATAATCACACTTATTGACGAGGGACATCAAATGAGTAGTGTTTGAAGCTACTAATCACTGCAACATGAATCATCTCCCTTGGAAGAATGTGAATGAACAATTGAGGTATTTTTCGGTAAAAAGGCGTATGATACTTCCAATGCTGCCAAGATTGTGCAATGTAGCTCTCCGGTCGTATGTCACTTATTTGACAGTTTTGATATGAATTTTCCCCTGAATCTGCCCCGAGTTCCTCTTCACTACCCTTTAAGAAGTAATTCGACTGTGAATGAACTTCATCTGCCGCAAAAGCTACAAAAAATTGCGGAATCTTAGCAGCATTGCGATTGCCTCATACGCCCTTTTACCTGGTTTTTATACATGTTAAAGGGTGTTCAGGTCGTTTATCTTCAAAAAAAATTGTCGTCAGTCTTTTACACCTCTCGCTCTATTCACCATCTTCAGTTAAACCTTCTGTTCGCCTCTACCAGAAAGACCTCAGTCTACGCATTGCGGTATCGCGCAAACTCTTCACTTCTGGAGTTACTTTCAAGTTACTAACTTTCAAGTTATTAAAAGAACTATTGTCAATTTGCTTTTAAGCATCTCATACACTGAAAAAAAATTCTCGGCGTTTTTACCACGGTCCGTTGGTACCTTTACCATCTCACTTTTTTTTACCAATTATTGGTAATTTTACCAAGACAGACTGATAAGCTTACCTAAAAACCGGTATTTTTACTGTTTTTTTCAGGTGCGAATACCACTTTTATTGGTTATCACTTCCCGGTAACTTTGCCATTTTATCTCGGTTATTCTACCACAGTCGATAAAAAATATTGGCGTTTTTACCAAGGTCCAGTAAAATTACCGGGAAAGTTCAATAATTTTACCGAGATTCCTCGATAAAATTACCAATTCCATAAATAGTAATTTTACCAAGAAAAAACTGGGATCAAATAGAACCCTGAATTCTTGGTAATTTTACCCTTTTCTTAGTAAATGCACCGATATTTTTTTTCAGTGTATGACTGAGTGCATTTCCTCAGCGTAGACCTTAGAGAGCTATCCCCGAAGTTGCGTGCTCCCCACATGCCAGTGCTTCTATCTCCCGGAAACAGTCCTGAATTCCGGAACTTTTGAGATGTTCCTGAATTTTTCCCGGAACTTTTAAAATCCCCGAAACTATCCGGATCTTCTGCATTTTCTGGAACTTTCTCGTAACTTTTGAGGAAATCTGAAAGGAATCTCGGAAGTTATGACGGTCATGGTGTGGGAGAAATCGGAACAAAAAAGTTCCGAAATCCGGAACTTTTGACGGACGTGGAACGGGAGCACTGCCACATGCTAGATGAAGTCCAATTTATGACCACGATGAGTGCAAACTCTTCACTTCTGGAGTTACTTTCAAGTTACTAACTTTCAAGTTATTAAAAGAACTATTGTCAATTTGCTTTTAAGCATCTCATACACTGAAAAAAAATTCTCGGCGTTTTTACCACGGTCCGTTGGTACCTTTACCATCTCACTTTTTTTTACCAATTATTGGTAATTTTACCAAGACAGACTGATAAGCTTACCTAAAAACCGGTATTTTTAATGTTTTTCTCAGGTAAGAATACCACTTTCATTGGTAATCAATTCTCGGTAATTTTGCCATTTTATCTCGGTACTTCTACGACAGTCTATAAAAAATATTAGCGTTTTTACCAAGGTCCAGTAAAATTACCGAGAAAATTCAATAATTTTACCGAGATTTCTTGGTAAAATTACCAATTCTATAAATGGTAATTTTACCAAGAAAAAACTGGGATCAAATAGAACCCTGAATTCTTGGTAATTTTACCCTTTTCTTGGTAAATACATCGATATTTTTTTTCAGTGTAGGTGGACAGTAGGCAAATACTGATTCAGTCATGATGACTCGTTACCGCCTCGATTTATTCTCTACAGAGATACAAATGTTTAAGAGCAGCCCGAGACAATGATAACAGCGGAAAAACAAGGGAGGAAAACGGGAAACAAAGCTAGAATACACAATTAACAAAAACCGAGTCGTTTCGACTCAAGACTAAGTAATTTTCAGTCGAAAATACAATAACTATTTTAGAAAACTATGAAAACCTGAGTTCTACATGGAGGTGGCCGGGATATGAGGAAAAGAGAAAAATGATAACAATTTCTCTACACTGGAAAAAAAAGTCGCTTCGATCTAGAGTCCACAACCCTAATGATATTGACAAGGAAGAATACTCTTGATTCAATCCGATTTTTCCGTGAATCGAAAAGCCGAGCCTCTTGATTTAGGCGAATTTTTCTTTCTTCAAGCTAAAAGTCCGATTGAATCAAATAGAGTAGGTACTTTTTCTTGTCAATGTTTTTAAGATTTTGGACTCTGGATCCAAGTTACTGTTTTTCCAGCATCTTCTCAACCTTTTTTTTCTCATCTGTTTAATGTTCGTCCTTCAAGTTCTTCAGTCTCGCAGCCGTGCTTGCCTTCGGTATAGGCATTGAACAGAAGCTATGCAATGAAAGAAGAGGAATATCAGGAGTAAGAACAATACATGGTAAGTTAAACACCAGCCGTCTTTCTCTCTTTTCAATATCTCTCTTTCAAATTACTTCCACAGTAATATTCCCATCAAATCGCCGCAAGCTGCAAGCTGTGGATCCATTGTATTAAATCCATTGGTATATATTCTTAACACCCACACAGTGAAAAATGCCCTTGTGTGGAGTTACTTTGTGTCAATTTTTTTCTGTCAGATCAACTCAAAGGACTTGGTCGCGCTCAACACCATTTCTTATTTAAATTGACTCAATCGTAGGTTACTCTTGTGAGACATAGGATCATGAAAAGAGTGTCTTGCCGAACTCGTGTACTATTCTGCCATGTGAAGCAAAAACGCCGTATGAACCTCCAGGCGTTGCCAAATTTCCTTTGATAAAACACGAATCTCCTGGTAACCTCATGAATGTTTTCCTCCTAATTTTTTTAGATAATTTTGTTCACAACTTCACCAAAAGCTCCTGAAAATTTCAACGAAAAATGTTCATAACTTTCCTAAAAAATTAACGATTTATCAATGGAAATTTGGCAACTCTCGAGTGTTCGTAAGGCGTTTTCCCTTGGCACGGCAGAATGCGTGAAGTATCCATGTGGTCATGCAGCCACTAATAGCGCGCACCGTGGAGGCCGTGGAGTACGCGCAATGCGTGAAGTATTCATGCAGTCTTGCAGGCGCTAACATGCGTTTGGCGCCGACCGCAGTGTGTAGCGCGATCATTCAAAGTCGCGCAGCGTTTTTCACTTTATGGTTTTAAAGTTTTTTGCACAGGTACACTTTGAATGGACCATTTGTCATTTAATCTGATGAAAAATTAAAAAACAACACAAAATGCTTCGGCACGTCGGTTGACTCCATAGAAGTTTCAACAGAAATACCGAAGCTACGAGCTTGCACGTGTAACCGATAAGAAAATTTCAAACAGCGATCTGCTCCAAGCAAATTGTTAGCTACGTAAATATTAGAGAGCTTTAGCAGGATGAAGGGTCACAATAGATTCCTTCGTTCTCGGCATTAATTAAAGAATTTTTACCAGCACTCTAAACGGTCTCCACGTTTAATTATCACGATGAGAAAATACAACTACGTTCCCGCCATGGAGAGGCTTTAAAAATAACCCAGGATGCAATGCAGGATGCATCATTTATCAGCCGCGGAGTTAGGCAACCGGACCATGAAGCACGGTGTAAGGTGTAATGCATACCGCGCTTAAAACAGTTTTGAGCATGGGAAAACTAATGGCACCTATGTTGTTTTTAAACCGGGCCGGAATTTATAGTTCAAAATTGCAAAATGCAGTCCAGTTGGACTTCATTTTGCAATTTAGAACTACAATTACTGGCTCAGTTTAAAAACAACGTAGTACTATTAGTTCCCCTATGCACTTACGTGCTTCTACGGATGAGCCAAAAACTGTAGCTCCTAATTGCAAAATATAGTCCAGTTTATCTTTTATTGTTTTTGAGTGCAACTCAATTAATGCTCTCTAAATCTTTAACACACGAGTAATTTCTTAGGTTTGTTTTATTTCCAGATGAATCATCTATTGTATTGGCTCTCTTGTTCTTGGCGTCAGTGTTGAGTGTGATTATTCATATCAGGATGCTAGCGGGAGTATTTATGGTAACTAATTATGTTTTTACAATAACTTTGACTACCTCTTGCCAGTTTTATAGCTTTAAATATATTCTTCCAACACCCTCTGTGAAAAGCGAATAAAGCACAGCTGATTGAGCTGAACCCCCATTATTGTAATTTTCTAAGCAAATTTTTTGTTGGATGTGGTAAATTCCGTTTGAATAAACAAATAAATTGCCAAGCTTTGTAGCGTAATAGTAAGAGGAACAAGATGAGCTACTCCCTGGAACCGCCTAGAAAAATGTGTCGTTTCATGCCTGAAACCGTCATCATTTCACTGGTTTACACTTTCGGGCTGTTCTTTTGGAAAACAAACTTTTGTTTGCGGTGGCTTACATGCGTATCTACATGAATATCGATGGTGACATCGAAATTAAAACTCCTTAAATTTTCACTCGTTGAAAGACTTACATCCATCGCAGGCCGATTCCTATGATCAAAAGTCAGATTTGACCCAGAAATCAGATTTGATTCAGAGATCGAATGTGCCGAACGGAAACACTTGAGTGATTTCATTTAGTTTCCAGCATTCATCGAATCAATTCTATTTCTATATAACTTCTGATGCTTGTTTTCTAGAGTCGACCAAAATACATGCAACCATGCCTCGACGCTCTGATCTTAGGCCTGATTGCGAGTCCGGCGATCATACTTTTCCCGTACCATGTACTCGATAAAATTCTTTTCATATGTAAGTACCTTACCTACCCTTTCGCACTTTTTTTACTTCAGTTAGATCGTTCTTATATTCTCGTTCCCGATCACCAATAAAATTAATGGCGCTGAAAACTGACCAAGGGGTGGATTGGTACGGAATTTTAAATTAAGATTTTATTTTTTTTCTGGGTTTATGGAAATAATATCCTGTAAAAAATTTATTGAGGCATTTTAGGGACATTTTTAATACACCCTGTAAGGTTTTCATTATTTGGACGTATTTCTGCTGAACGGAACCAGGGACAGGCGGAAAAGAAGGGGTGTGCTCGTTGGTTCTCGGAACGTAACGATGAAAGAGAATTACAAAGCGCCAGTGACGTCAGTGGCAACAACAGGGACGCACACGGACTATAGTCTGCCGCACGGTGGAACGAGTCAATTACAGAGGTCGAACATGACGTTCTTGAATAAAACTGCAAATTTTGATGTTTATTTAGTCACATTTTGAACTGTAAGAGGTGCTCTAAAAAGACAATTTTACCAAGAAACCACTGAACCCACTTTCAGAACCTAAAAGTATTGTATAAACGGAGTTGCATGCGTTTAAAGTTTCCAAATTTAGTCCGACCTCTCCTGTTGACTCGATCCACTGTGTGCCGTGCCAAGAAAATCCGCCGTAAGAACTTTCAGACGTCGCCAAATTTCCTTTGATAAAACATACACATTTTCTGGTAAACGGATGAATATTTTCCCTCCAATTGTTTAGATAATTTTCTTCGCTATTTCACCTAAAGTCCCTGAAAATTCTACGGAAAAATATTCACAACTTTCAACAAAAAAAAATTTCTTTTAATCGAAGGAAATTTGGCTACTCTCGAATGTTCATACGGCGTTCTTCTTCAGCACGGCAGAAGTCTCTCTCGGTAACTCATGAGCCCTGTCCACAACGATCTTTGCCATGCCCACGGTTCATGAGCGAGCATACAGTTGGTGCTTCGTTCTCTTTGATTTAATGTAAAATTCCGCTTTTCCATTCCCCCAAAAGGAAGTACGCCCACTTCTAAACTGGGGAAAAAAAACGACATTGAATCTAGCAATCCGGACTACTTAAGAACATTGACATGAAAAATACTGCTGCGATCTATCGGATTTTAGCTCAAACTCATGACACCAGCCTCTTAATTTGAGCGGCTTACCTTTGCATTTAAGCAAAACATCTGATTAAATCAAGAGCAGTTTTGCTGTCAATGTTTCAAGTCTGGAATTAGATACAATGTATTGTCTTGTGCTCAGTGGACAAGTTATTAAGTACAGGCTGCAGATGCACGAAGCAGCACACCCGATCTTTGGCGCGTCATAGGCAATTGCACATCAGAGCGTTTATGTAAAATTCGTCCAATTACCTGAAGAATGATGAATTATGATCGGAAAGCGCTACATATCGTGGTGCGTGCACTGACATTAAAGACACATAGGATCTATGAAGTCCAGACGTCTCTGAAAACCTCGCAAGCGAAATTGATATTGATTCAATAAGAATTTATGCTTGCAATCTAAGGATATCTGCTCAAATTAATGAGGCTCGGTTCTTGATTTAAGCTAAAATCCGATTGAATCAAGAGTATTTTTTCTAGTCAATGTTTTCAAGAGTCTGGACTCCAGATCCAATGTGGTTTTTTTTTTTTTTTTTTTTTTTTTTTTTTTTTTTTTTTTTTTTTTTTTTTTTTTCTAGTGTGGTATACTTTGCGATGTATCGATTGATTTGCCATTTTAACCTATGGAAAAGGATCGATAAACAGGGTGTTCGCAACGAGGTTGGCTGGGCATACTTCTCAGAAGTTCGCACCACGTGTCAAAAACAGCATGTAAGGTCTCTCAACACCTCTGTACTTTTCTCAGTAAAACCCCTTTGTATATTTTACCAAAAGTTGGTTCATGCTTAGCGCCTGTAAAATTCTCAAATTGGCGTAATTGACAACATTTTTCATGAAAAATCAACTGGTCTGACCATCTAATTTCGAGCAGCAGAAGCAAAAATGTCTCCAAATCCACACTGATTTGCGGCCGGGTAACGTCTGTAAATGCATCAATAAATATTGTGTCACTTTTTCAAAATTTTCTGGTAGACACCCATCAGGAGGAGTTCTGGGTCTTTTTACTGCGAGATAGGTATTCAAAACATCCAGACATAATAGGCATGGCGCGCTTTGCGATGTATCGATTGATCTGCCATTTAAACCTATATGGAAAAGGATCCATCGACAGATTGTTCGCAACTAACACCTTGATGATCGATTCTTTACCATAGCTTCAAATGGGAAAATATCGATGATCTATCATTCTCGCCTCGCCACTAGTAAATGTGACGCCATATTATAAAACCAGAGGCGGATCCAGCAATCTGGCAACACCGTATTACTTCCAATTAAACCTATGCAAAATAATCGATTCTTGTCTTGTCGGAGTATTTGGCCCCTTCAAGAATAGATACATTTCCATTGGTTAAAATGGAGGAAATGAATGGTTGCCAAATTGCTGTATCCACCAATGACCAAAACGACCATGATCATCGGCTCACAGATTTTAATTTAGGTCTACTTTAAATTTTAGTAAGAATAAACCAATAATGTTGTTCGATTAATCAAACTGAAGTGATTCGTGTATTTGTCGATTTTCTATTATCATATTTTGTTTCAGCGTTTGTTGTCTACACTGCGTTGGTGGTGAACAGCTACCATAACAAGCTAGTGGAATACACGGAAGCCCTGCGTACGGAGACAGATCAGGCCGAGGAATTGAGGAAGGAAAATATTGTTTAGGTTTCTTCTTTCAAAATGATATTCTCAATACTTTTTCATTTTCATTTTAGTTAGAAACAATGGAGAAATCAAAACAGCCTACCAAATAATTGACTATTTTTTTTTTATTTTTTCATTTTTAAGGTAGTCGTAGTTTTTTACCCAAGAGAAATTTTAATGAGTTTATTTTAAAATTGACCCATTGACGAATACATATATGATTATAGTTTAAGCTAAAGATATAATTTTTACTCACATCTCCATAAGGATGTCAAACATTAAATGTAATGAAGTTACGTAATAAATTTCAATTTTTCTAAAGAAACGTTACGAAAATCTCTTTATGACATACATTCCTCGATTTTATATTTTATACTTACAAATTCCTCAATCATGTCCTAAATTGTATTCTGATCTTCTTTATTTTGTTTCATATTTGACATAATGATTTACGAGGAAAGTTACTTGTTGCTAATGCTGTTTTTCCTGCATTTAAATTCATTAAAAATATCTATTTAAGGTGTGAAGAATCGATTGTTTATCATACATTCGAATGGAGGGGAAAACAGTGTTGCCAACTTTCAAAAATCGCCTCTGTTTTCTGGTAGATGAGTTGAAAACGCCTAGGATAATATT
Organism: Bemisia tabaci; assembly: GCF_918797505.1. Lineage (NCBI taxonomy): Eukaryota > Metazoa > Arthropoda > Insecta > Hemiptera > Aleyrodidae > Bemisia > Bemisia tabaci. The sequence goes on along the minus strand of NC_092801.1, from coordinate 25,137,975 downwards.
CTACTGGATTAGCGACTTGCATCATGCTGGGCAAAAAATTCAATTTTTGCTTTTTATTGAAATACAAGAGAATATAAGTTACTTTCAATGGTGACTGTGACGATATGGAGTGGAAAGTTAGACACATTTGTCCAAGCAAAGGCAACAAAAATTGTCTTGATGATATAAAAGTTAAAAAGTTTCGACAATGTTAAGTTTTAATATATGCGCAACTGAGTGACTATATTCCAATCTTCTAACTTTTTTATAGTTCTACCTTGTGCAAACCTTTACACGTTTTTATCAAATATTATCTTTATGATGATGAAGTTTTAGACACGAAGGTAGCTTTTTCCATGAACAGTTACGAATGAAAGTAGAGTTCTGTTCCCACCTTTTTTTCCATTAAGAATACGAATCTCTTCATGGAATTCTAATTTTTTGGAATCGGATGGGCACTCAACTATTTCAAAAAGAGTATTGTCTGCTCAAAGAGGATGGACAGCCTACAAAAATTCAAAAAGTTAAAACCGAGTCTATCACGAACATGCCGTTGCCATTTCGGGAAAAAATAAGACTTGTGCAGTTTCGAATTCAAGCAGTCGTGACTTTTTTCCCGTCATAAATTCACAGCAAAGGAATATTATGAAAGAAACAAGTCTTGAAGCTGCTCTGTCTATGTATTTTTCGGGAAAATACGATTCCGAACTCCTTTTTCGTGCTTCGCACTTGATTTTTTCCTGTTTCGGGTTGTTTCTCTTCCATAGTGGTACATAAAAATGAGATCGCTGATACCTCGATGCGTCGAGGTCTAAGATCGATCCCGTCTCACATCGAGACAGAAGGAACTCAAACGTATCACGAGAAGTACTCCCCCCCCCCCCCCCCTAATATACAAGTCTTGGTTTAAATCATGAATATCTCAATTTGTTTTTCAAAAACTGCACTTATGCGGCTTGTCCTCCGCGCATCAATTTTCTTCGCTCCTCTTACGTAAAGGCGTCTCTCGCTTCCGCATGAGCCCCAAAAAGCATATATTCGTATGTAAAACAGAGCTTACATGGAAATTGAGATACGCCCTTGCGTCAGAGGAGCGGCGCACAATAGATCGAGTCAATTAGAGAGGCCGGACATGAAATGTTTACTAAACTGCAAATTTTCAAGGGGTTCAAAAAGGGGGGAGGGAATTTTCAATTTTCCTGATTTCAAGGGGTGCTTATAAAAAACAATTTTTAGACGAAACCAATGAAATCATTTTTATAACCTCTAAGTTTCAAGTAAACGGTGTTATAAGCGTTGAAAGTTTCTAAATTTTGTCCGACTTCTCCTATTGACTCGATCCTTTGTGCGGCGTTTTAATCGATCTCGATCAGAGCACATAAATGGGAACGCAACTATCCACCCGCTGGGTTTGCACGCAAATGAACTAAAACGCTCAATCTTTTAGCACACTGATGACAGATTTCAAACAAAATTTTAAAAAAACAATTCTACATACATATAAGTCGCTTTGCAGCACTCCCTCGCGCTCTACGACTCCTAACCTCCACTGCTCTCTTTCAAACCACAAATTTTGGGGCATTGAGCACCTTAACATCTCCGCTTCAATCCCCTCCTTCCAACCTTTCATTGGGAAAAAAATTGTTCTAACTCTACAAAAATGGTTTGGCTGAAAATTTTGCCTCCCTGAACATGCAATCCCTCCCCCGAGACGTTCATAGATAATTCTTGTCGAATTGACAACAATGGTCCTAAAATCAAAAAGTTTTTTGCTCGTACAGAGACTCATTTACTCTCTGCGGTGATCATTGTGCGTGTTAGGATTTCCATGCAACCAGAATTTTTTTTTTTGTTCTGCGATTCTTGCGCGTCATGGACTCAGACATGAGAAAAAAATACTGCGAATTTATCGCAAATTCTAGCGAGGAAAATACATCATTCCGATTCGTCCAACCATTTCGTGCCAGCCCTCGGAAACGCATGAATCAATCTCTTAAAATCGCGGGTCCGGTATGGTGAAAGTGTCAGCAATAGTGACCGATTATAGTTAAACTTCATATTGTATTTATTGTGTCGTATAATGCGGTGGAAATCAAAGGAACGTGCACTGATGTTCTTCATCTTTTTTTACCAGAACGTTTGGAGAGTTGAAATGGTTTGTATTTGGTGTTGAGCTCTTTTTCATTTTGTAAATTCTCCGTTGATGAACATGTATAGATTTTCCTTGGATTTGACATGCAGGGCCTCCCGCAGGATTAAGCTCGAATATTGGAGTCGATTCTTTGGGTCAAAAAAATACTTTTTGCGGTAACATTTTTTCCCTTCACGGGGGGGGGGGGGGGGGCCGTTATCCTCCTATTACCTCCTATTAATCCCTATTATCTTGAAAACGATGAGTCATCGCAAAATGTGCAAGGTACATTTTCCAATATTTTTCAATTCTGAATCCAGTCAAATCGAATGGTTTATTTGTGTTTCCGCTTACTTTCAGCTTCAGTGATTTAGTTCGTCTATCAAAGTTTATTTTTTGATGAACAGCTAATGATATCCTTGGTGTAATGAATCATTATTTATTTGTCTCTATTTGAAAATCAGTGATAAGAGAGAGATGAAACACAATAGCCCGAATGTACACAACGATAAAAACACATTAAATGAAAAAATGGGTTTATAAGGCTGAGAAAATAGAATAAACAAGTCATTGGTCTCAAGACAATTCATTGTCATTTCTCGCACGGTAGTGAATGATTCACTGTGACGGCGGTGATTCACTGTGAATCACCGTCGTCTGAGAAGTGACGGAATGGCATAGTCACTGAGTATAGCTTTTATGAATGGGCATTTGATTGGCCCGAAACGTCCTGGTTGTGTTTATTCTATTTTCTTAGCCTTGTAAACCCATTCGGTTTGTATTCAATGTGCTTTGATCGTTTAAAAACCTGTTTTCAATGATTTTCACATAGCTTTCTTTGAAAAGTAACTCTTCTTTGCTCCAGCCATGTTAATGAGGAGAATGTTCCTTAAGAGACTTTTCGGATTTCTGAAGAATTCACCATTCCACGACATCCATGATTTCCCGAAATTAACCGCGACAAAGACGTATAAGTCAGGATCCGTTCAAATATTAAGTTAGCCATTTTGACCGAAATCCTGTATAAACGACGCTTGAGTACGTTGATAGAGAGAGTATACCCATGTAGCTTTGAGTTTTGATTGGCTCCTCCATCTTGAGCTTCATGCAGCTTTTAGGATCTAAAAATAGAGGACGCTGTGATAAAATGTAACTACAAAATTACTTGAAATGTAGTTTTATCTGCATATCGCAACGAGAACTTTACTCAAATGCATTATTACGACGTATTTACATACTTTCATGGCTAATCGTGTGCTAGTTTCGAGAAAACCATCTTGGATGTATTAGAGTTGGCAGCAAGTTGGTTGGTGATACCGTCAAAAGTTGGCAAAGACCCCACCCCCTTCCATCCCCAAAAACTAGAACAAAGTGCCGCCATGTTCGGGTTCTCGGGCCTCTATAGATAGATAGATAGATAGAATAGTTAGATAGGTAGATAGATAGGTAGAATTTATTGATGCATACAGCCTATAGTAAACAGCTCTGGCACAAGTCAAATTTACAATTTATACAACAATTACAACAATTTAAGCAAAATGAAATTATACAAGTTCCTCAAAAAATTCTTGAAGATTATAATACGCTTTATTTTACAGTTTTATTTTCAATTGGTTAAGGCATATTTATTAATGGAAAGTGGAGGGGCGTCATGTCCTTACTCTCTCTATAAAGGTACTCTCTACCACTACGAAAAAAAAAATGGATTGCTGATTTAAATTGTCAAAAAATATGCCCAACATGTTTCAAATGTAAATTTTACAGTAGTGCAAAGTTAATTTAACCATGGGAGTAGTTAAATTGGACGTATTTCTACCAAACAGAACAATGTGCGGGTGGGAAATATGGGGTGTGCTCGTTAGTTATTCTCGGGCCGTAAAAGTGGATTGGAATTATAAAGCGCCAGTGACGTCAGCGTTAACGGGAGCGAGCCGAGGAGCTGTCTTTAACTCATGAGCCCTGTCCACAAGGCTTTTGTCACATGCTCACGGCTCATGAGCCCCGCATGCGGTTGGCACACAGCTCCTTTTACTGAATTTAAAATCCCACTTATCCAATTCTTTAAAAGGAATCAAGCCCGCTCATACATTGATTCTTATCCGGCTCACCACGAGCACACCTCATCTTTCCCACCCGCACGCAGTTCAGTTCGATAGGAATACGTTTAAGGTGATTCGATGGACGCCATATTTTGTGTCAGAACGGCATGCGATGTATCGCATCAATTGGTTCCATTTTCTCAGCTACTCGTCATATGTCTCCAATTTCGAGATCGCAATTTTGTTGTCAGGACACTAAAGCACTCACTTACCAATTTTAACAAGGAAATTCAACGTGATAAAGGCGTGATTTTTTAGAGAGAAAATATCGCATTCGAGTGCAGTTTCGATATCAGTATCGAATGCGATGTTTTCTCTCTAAAGAAACCACGCATTTATTACGTTGAATTTCTTTGTTAAAATTAGTAAGTGAGTGCTTTAGTCGCCTGACAACAGAATTGCGATCTCAAAATTGAAGAAAAATGACGATTAGCTGATAAAATAGAACCAATTGATGCGATATATCGCATGCCGTTCTGACACAAAATATGGCGTCCATCGAATCACCATAAGGGGTGGATCGAGCGATTCAACGAAGGAAATGTTATTGAAAACTTCGTGCGTCCGCAACGTGGCGAAAAAAGCCTGTTCTAACGGTATGCGTAATGCCACCAGCCGTAATGGCCTATCGCTTTTTGGTCAAATTTTCCTCGTGATCCGGATATCGACGTAAAGTGCCTATTTCCGTGTATTGAACTTTGAAACGGGTTTGACTGATTGATGCACTCGCAAAAGTACTCAAGCATTTCCTGCGAAAGGTAAAAATCGAGAATCCGATGGATTTCACTTCTGATAGAACTTTCTTGTGCTATGTTCTCATGACATGCAACATGCCACTACAAATGGACCGACTGTTTATTTGACGTAAATCCATGACTTTTGAAACCAACATCTCAAAAAAAAAGAAAAAAAATTAGTAGTTTTTACCTATGATTGTGAGAAGAGTGACTCGGAGACTGAGAGGAATTGGATGCAAATCGGATATGATCTCCGAGCGCAATTCGGAACGCTCTAGCCGCAATTTGTACACAGCCATTCCACGAATAGGGGGCTCCAGGAACATGTAAAGGTGATTCGATGGACGCCATATCTTTTGTCAAAACGACATGCGATATATCGCATAGCTTGGTTCCATTTTTTCAGCTACTCGTTATTTTTCTCGAATTTTGATATGACAATTCCGTTGTCAGGAGGCTAAAGAATTCACTCACCAATTTTAACAAAACAAATTCGACAAAATACAGGCGTGGTTTTTTCAGAGGGAAAATATTGCATTCGAGAGTAGTTTTGATATCAGTATCGAATTTTATATTTTTTCTCAAAAAAAAAAAAACACGCTTTTCTTAAGTGGGATTTGTTCGTCAGAATTGGTAAGAGAATTCTTTAGTCTCCTAGCAACAGAATTGCGATCTCAAAATTCGAATAAAATTAAAAGTAGCTGAGAGAATGGAATTAATCGATACGATATATCGCATGCCGTTCTGACACAAAATATGACGTTCATCGAATCACCTTATAGCATTTTCTTATTGTAAAATACATTTAAGGTAATTCGATGGATGCCATATTTTGTGTCAGAACGTCATGCGATATTATATCGCATCAATTGGTTTCATTTTTTCAGCTGCTCGTCATTTTTCTCCAATTTTGCGATCGTAATTCTGTTGTCAGGAGACTAAAGCACTCACTTACCAATTTCAACAGAGAAATTCAACGTAATAAAGGCGTGGTTTTTCCAGAGAGAAAACATAGCATTCGATACTGATGTCGAATGCGATATTTTCTCTCTAAAAAAACCATGCTTTTATTACGTTGAATTTCTTTGTAAAAATTGTTAATTGAGTGCTTAAGTCTCCTGACAACAGAATTGCGATCTCAAAATTGGAGAAAATTGATGAGTAGCTGAAAAAATGGAACCAATTGATGCGATATATCGCATGCCGCTCTGACACAAAATATGGCGTCCATCGAATCACCTTAATTAGCATTTTCTATTGTAAAATAAATTTAAACACGCCGGACACATTTTTAAAACGCAAAATCATAGAATCGGAAATTTCATTTTTTTCCGCGTCACACGCATAGAGTACATAGAGTCGTAATGTAAATGGGAGAGCTGGCGCCATGTTCTGCTCGACGAATTCCGAGCCCGGTGTACGCCGAGTTCGGGTCGCTTTTTCGATACATTTTCGATCCAAAATGGCGGTGTGGAATACGTGGTAATTCCTATCTCCTCTGTTGTTGTTGTTGTTGTCATCGGATGGCCGGGTACCTGTGTATCGCAAACAATCGATTATGTATCGAAAAAGTGACCCGGCGTCACACAGGAGTCTCGGAATTCGAGACATGGAAAACGCTTAAAAGTGGAGCCAGCTCTCCCAATTACATTACGACTCTATGTACTCTACAGAGACAAGTACTCTATGGTCACACGTCGTGTTCCAGATGGCGAACGAGTTGACCCCGGCCCTGCAACTATGGGCGGCGCGGGACGTGGTCCACGGTGTCGCGAGGAACGACCCTTGCCGGAGGACGAGCCAGGGCCATAACACGCCTCAGGAGAACGCGGACGCCCTCGCGGCGTGTGCGCGAGCCCTCGTGCAGTTTCGACGCCTGCCGCCGGACGAGCGGGCCTCCTGCCGGAACGCGGACGTCGCCGGGTGCCGCGCGCTGTGCGCCTTCGACGCGCGCCGCATGTGCAGCTTCGAGTGCGCCGCATGTGCAGCTTCGAGTGCGACTCGGACCAAACCCCGCGACGGAGACGCGGCGGGCGCAACCGCACGCCGCGGACACGCAAGGCGATCACCGAGATCGCCTCCACCGTCGTGCAGCCCATCAGCAGTATCCCTACTCGACACAGGATCGCCGCCCAGATGCCCATGGACGTGGACCTCTGACGGGGGCAGAGTGGCAAAATTTCCTGATGAATAAAATCGTGAAATATTTCATGAAATTTCCGAAATTTATGAAAGATATTGAAAAATACAAGTTCCTTTCATGTTTCGAAGGTTGTGAAAATCGTGATTTCCTTCTATTTTTGGGTGTTTGAGTGTGGGTTGCATACTGTGGCCCTGAAAAATAATCTTGAAATTTCACGTGAAATATTTCATGAAATTTCCGAAATTTACGAAAGATATTGAGAAATACAAGTTCCTTTCATGTTTCGAAGGTTGTGAAAATCGTAATTTCGTTCTGTTTTTGGGTGTTTGAGTGCGGGTTGCATGCTTTGGCCCCTGAAAAAATTGAAATATTTCACAGCCTCGTGAAATTTCATGAAATATTTCGCTGAAATTTCCAATCTTTCATTTCTTGCTTACGTTTCATGCCACCCTGGATGGGGGACCTAGAATCTGTGATAACGAGGAAAGCACCTTTAGGCCTTGTCCACATCCACACGAGCGCGGTTCACGCACTGAAAATAAATTCTCGGCGTTGTTACCAAGGTCCGTTGGTACCTTTACCATCTTTTTTTTACCAATAAATCATTGGTAATTTTACCAAGACAGACTGGTAAGATTACCTAAAAGCCGGTATTTTTACTTTTTTTTTCGGGTACACGGAAAGAAATTAAATGTTGATTTAGCATTTATACTGTTAAAAAGATGTCCGACAAGTTTCAAATGCTGATTTTACATTTTAATAAATGCTAACGTAACTACTTCCACTGCAAAACGTACAAATTAAAATGTTATGTTAGCGTTTTTGTATTGTAAAATCAGCATTTGAAACTCTTCGGACATCTTTTTAACAGTATAAATGCTCAATCAACATTTAATTTTTTTCCGTGTAAGAATACCACTTGTTAATTAAACATGTTTCCGCCTTTATCAACTCAGGAATCCAAAAAAAAAAAACATCTAGCTCAAAGGGACCCTTCAACAGTAACGGCTACACAACTGCAGCGTTTAATCGAACCAATCGATGCATACGACCCTGCTTCGCGTATCGTTTTGAAGGCCCTGCACGAAAGTCTAGAAGAGAAAGTGAAGCTTGAAAAGCAAATAGACCGTTATTATTTTGACGATACGTTTTTGAATAAATTAAAAGAGTCCATATTCCCTGTATTTGTGAAATATTATCATGGTATTGGAAGTAGAATCGAAAGCCGTAGAAAATCATTTAGGAATAAAGCATTTATGATTTTACGAAAAACCTTTCTGACATACTTTCATTCACCGGATGAAGAAACTTTTCACGACTGTTGGAAGAGTATTGAAAAGGACGTAGGTGAAGGGAGAAAAGTAATGCTCGAACGCAAAAATCCAGATGGCACTAAATCTGTAGAAGAATTAGTTAGAGAGCACATTGAATCATTACCAGACGACAAACAAAGATACCTTAATACCTATAATGAAATTGAGTTTCCTTCTTCCGGAAGTGACATGACAAAACGTCAGGAAAATCGAATCCGCTTGGACCTCAAGGACTGTGCCATGTCTATGTTAGATGAGTTATATGAATCATCCAGTGATTACATATTGGAAACGTTGAAACTATCCGAAGACAACCCTCCGTATATACAGGAAATCAAAACAAGCAGTTCCAACGCCCAAGCGTTGAAGGGCGCTTCTTTGTCAAAGCATACTACTACCAACTTATGTACCCGAAGACTGACGAAGCTGGAATTTAAAATGGGATTCTTTAACCGCAAAACCCTTCAAAACTTCAGATCGACCGCGAAGACCTGAAACTTTCCACAAGCACTTTGTGATGAATTTTAGTCGGTGTCGAATGGAAACATAAAGGATTCACTGTAAATCAGACGACGGGAAAGAGCGGCGGAACCTCTAAAGCTGGTGCGTCAACGCAATCTAGCGGACAGCGGCGTCGCGACGCCGCGAGGTAGGGCGCGCAGGTCGCGGGGGAGCGGGGCCGCGTGAAGAGGAGTTCAGCAATGGGGAGGGGAAGCGCGGGTCGCGGGGAAGAGAGGGACCGGCCGGCCGGCGGTGACATCGGCGCTGGCTGGACCCATCCATATTCACGGCGTGAACGCAGGCAGCGCTAATGTCTCCGCTAACTGGAGTTGGGGGTCCTTATTCATTCTCTTGGTCCATGACATAACCTTAAACCTTCCGCTCAATGCCGCAAACAGCTGACGTGTCGATGCTGCGCCAAGAAAATGAACCAATCACAAAGTAGCACAGTAATACGTCACTAAAATGAAGAGATCACGTGACTGTTCGTAATATTTTCAAATCGATCTGAAAGTACTGCCTCGGATATAAGTATTTAAAGCATAAGGAGGCCCTAAAATACTTTAACCAGGTAATACGTCCGTGCGAGATTGTTATGCTTAAAAGCAAAACACTTCACGAAAACTTTTACGAGTACCAGATGCAGAAAAAAATCAAATTTTCCCGGGTGTACCAGAATGGCGTCATTACCCATAAGGCAAAAGGGCATGTAGTATAGTACATGTTACATCGGGGGAGTCGAACGGTTGGAAAGGGCGCATCTGGTACCCAGAAGCGCCCAATTGGGAGGGGCGTTACCGGTGGAGGGAATCATGTGCTTCCCTTCAAATTGGAGGCGTTAGCGATGCAGTTGTTGCTCAAAGCTGAGGCCTTGACATCGGACCATATTATTAGCATCCTGCGTTTGTACAATGAAAATACTTTTGTAACGACGAGTAATCCTGGGATTCTCAGTTTCGAAGAGAGTATAGCATTTGATTCGAAAATAAGAGGAATGCACATGGAACTCAAAGATCTTAGAAAATATGGGAGTTTAAGCAAAAATAAAGAACTATTTTAAACCGTTGCTGATATACTAAATTTTATCGACCACCATTCTCAGTACCTTGGAGATGAAGTAAAAAATAAGTTTAGAACAGATATAGATGACGTTTTTTCGCTTAAAAATCATTACCTTACGCAAGCCTTGGTTCCAAAGTACAGAGATGCTTACGACAGAATGATTACAAAAATGAACCACTTAATATATCGTGAGGAAGACAAACTCCGTCGTGAGCTAGAAACCGAATATGTGAGAGACCAGTTTACTCATTATAGTACCTGGGGGATGGTAGAGAAAACCATCTATCTTTTAGGGTACAAATTTAGCGTACAAGAAGGAACTATTCAGCACGAAAGAAAAGCCAATACGGAATACGGAAAGGAATCAGGAGCGATTAAGAGTTTCAAAGAAAAATTCTTGGAATCACTTACGCCAAGTGTTATTGAGCGTATAAAACAGTCAACTGACAAAGTAAGTGAAACCAGAATTCAAGTAGAAAATTTAATCCCACCATTTATCCAATGTATTGATTTTGGATCGCACGCAAACAAAGACGAAATAGTAAACGCTGCCAAATCAGGACACAGATTATTTGAATTTCTCATTAAGGGAAAACTTGACAGAGCATTATGGTGGGACATCAGGAAGCAGATAAACAACAGTGAAGAATCAAGCATGATATCATTTGAAAATTTTAAAGACCAACTTATCAAGATACATGGAGAAAACATGAATGAAGATGTAAAAACGGCTTTAAATGAAGCGGTGACTCAATACAAATCCAACATTTATAAGTCTCTGACAGCATCTTCAGTAGAAGTAGATAACATGAGCGTTACTTTGAAAGAAAAACTTCCTGCAGTAAGTGAAGTTTTTTTCTTAAAGAACGGATCGGAACTTAATAAGGTCACAAAGCAAATAATGGATAAATTTAAAGCGGGTCGACACCCCAGCGAATTCAATTGGCTTATAATTGAAGGAGACAAGGGAAACATAAAAAACGCACATTTAATTAAATTCAAAGATACTACGATTATTGACGACGAAGGAGGCGATTCATTCACTGCATGTGAAAACATCATTTACGAGGTGGAAGTAATTCATGTTTTCGAGGTATCACCCTTGTCAACAAATTTATGTGAACGTTTGGATAAGAGTCTGCGAGACACTAAGCAAGTAAATGAGTTCTCCAAAAAAAATTTTATTCTCATGGACAAACTTTCAAAAGACTTAAGCGAATCGGGAAAAGTGGTGGTAATCAAACATGTATCTTTGCATTCTAAAAAAGAATCAAAAAGAAACGAGGACGAATTTCTCAAGAATCTCAATAAGTTTGAAGAAGAAAGTAAATGAGCCTCTAGACAGGGTAAGAACTGGAGGCTCTAAGCACATGAATCTGCATCAGAATTTCGCGTAGAATTCAATGGTACAAACGGGAATTCATGAAACCAACTAATAAGCGAGATATTTGCGTAAATAGACTGCGCATTTTTGTAAATCCCGCTCGCCTAATATACGAATGACGTCACATTTGTAGCCAATAGGATTGTCGCAGCGCTGCGCAGCGCCGACTGAGCATCGGCCATCGAAAACGTCCAACGCTCCCAACGCCGGGATCGTAAACAAACGAAAATTGATAACAGGAAGGACCCAAGCACCCAAGCAACTCGAAATCTTTTAATTTTCATTAATTACAGTCCATGTTCGACTTCAAGAAAGCATTTGACAACCATTTTCCTCGTATTTTATAACCTGGAGCCACAGCCTATCGGCTCATTGTAATGTGCACTCTGAGAATCAGTTCCACAAGTCCAAACCCTGACATTCTTTTCTTTGACCATTCTCTTTTCATTCTCGCCACAATTTAAGTGTTATGCAGTTTCTTTATCTAAAATATGTGGTCTTGAATTCATTCAGGAGTCAGAAGTTTACCTTTCTTTTAGTATTACAGCCCTTTGACCCCTCAAACTTCACCGATATGACCTCATGTAGTTCAAGGTTTCTCTGGCCCGAACCGAGTGATTACACATCTGAGGTGTGTCTCATGGTTCTTCAAATTAGCAGTTTAGAACTAAATTAGGGACTACAGTGACTCAATCCAGTTCTGCTTTCTTGTTCAATGTTTGTTATCAGTGTCTGTTCTTTTACGTGACCAATCTAGTGCATGCACTGTTACGCTATAAGTACAGGTATTATTGCTTTTTTCCTGCTGTCAGACCTTTTTCTTAAGCCTGCTGATTCACCACAGAATCTGCCCTAGTTGTGTAAATAATTTGGTGTGTAGTTATTGAGTTAATACCTCCTTGCGGTGATGCAAACTTTCTCAGATCCGTCATAAGTGGGTATTGCATTTAGACGATCACTCGGACCAGATGAAATCACTGCTTTAGCAGCTTCAAATTTATACTTTGATCTCTGATTCACTAATAAATAACACTTTATGGTGTCATTTATATTTAATCAGTTCAAAGCTAATTCGACAATGAATCATCAATGGTCCGATCGAAAAAGGAATTTTCTGGTGCGTGCTATGGCTGAATCGACACTACATTTAATTTTCGAAAGCTTCAATCACGACATGACCATCCGTCTTGAAGTGAAAATATTTTTCAACCATTCAAGTAGTTCAAAAGGTAAGATATCTGAAGTTACTAAGGTATCACCAGGGTACATACGGATCTGTTGTTGGACAGTTAGTGTGAGTATGCTTACGTTTGTGGATAATCATTCATGGCAAAAAGAGGATGTTAATGACAAGGCTAAACTGGGAAACCACTTGCCTAAATTCACAAAGTTTCAGACTTCCTGTTCCTCTTAATTTCTCAATTAAAAAATCATTCAACAAAATCTCTGAAATGTGATATTTTTCCTCTACATGGGCAGAAAATTCAGTAATTAATTCAAACAATATGCTGACTTGCTTCCCTTTGAAAATCTGAACTGGATGTAGAAAGTTTGAGCAACGTATTCAGGATATGTAATTTACATGTTTTGCAAATGATACCTATGTTTGGCCATTAGATTGGTTTGAGAAGTAAATGTTACAAATGTCATCCCTGGTCAATCTGAACTGTTTTTCCCAACTTGTTTTCATGGTGGGATGTAATTCTATGACTTTTCAAGATCCTTTCATCTTTCGGTACCTGAAAAATTCAGTGAACCAAACGACTTTCAATAGGAATCGTTGGCAACTTTACCATTGAAATGATTCTTAGGTGATTTTGAATGGAACAATCTTACACAAACTTAGGTTTTACTCGCCCTGAATTCTTAAAAGAGAGGAAAAATATTTTCTTAACGCTTGGAGGATGACCTAACTATGTTGCTGTAAGTAGGTGTGATCACTTCATTTCATGAAATTCAGTAAGGCTCGTCGCTGCATGAAACACATAAAACATACTGATTAAGAAATGAATCCTCAAATAATTAGCAACTGTTTTGTGCAATATCTGTTGATTAGCATTTGATGATAACTAGAATACAAAAATTCTGAAATTAAGAAACCAGGAATAAATAACTACCAGAATGGTCTTATCAGATTTTCTCTGAGACAAATTTCCATATTCATTGATGAAGTGTAGCGTGCATTTGAATTCACAATGTTTGGAATTTCCAATAGCATTTAAGGCCTGAGGCACAATTCCTTATCTTTTAAAGCAGGGAAGACACCTTGGACCCTCCATCATTCGTAACTCACAGCTTTCAGATTGGTTCAGTCATGTCTTCGAGCAGAAAAGCCCTTTAAATGACCAATTTCCACAATTTTATAACTTCACCCACTTGAGATGTTGTATTCCTCTTTAGATATATGGCAGGAGAGTATATTCTGAAATTTACAGGACACACATCTCTTCAGAAATAGGAGAGTGCTAACATAATTATTACTTACCAAGTACCAGTTCCTGATGAATTTTTTTAAGGTTCATGCTTTCGAAAGTTGAGTTGTAGGTAATGTCGATTCAGCCGTAGCACGCACCAGAAAATTCCTTTTTCGATCGGACCATTGATGATTCATTGTCGAATTAGCTTTGAACTGATTAAATATAAATGACACCATAAAGTGTTATTTATTAGTGAATCAGAGATCAAAGTATAAATTTGAAGCTGCTAAAGCAGTGATTTCATCTGGTCCGAGTGATCGTCTAAATGCAATACCCACTTATGACGGATCTGAGAAAGTTTGCATCACCGCAAGGAGGTATTAACTCAATAACTACACACCAAATTATTTACACAACTAGGGCAGATTCTGTGGTGAATCAGCAGGCTTAAGAAAAAGGTCTGACAGCAGGAAAAAAGCAATAATACCTGTACTTATAGCGTAACAGTGCATGCACTAGATTGGTCACGTAAAAGAACAGACACTGATAACAAACATTGAACAAGAAAGCAGAACTGGATTGAGTCACTGTAGTCCCTAATTTAGTTCTAAACTGCTAATTTGAAGAACCATGAGACACACCTCAGATGTGTAATCACTCGGTTCGGGCCAGAGAAACCTTGAACTACATGAGGTCATATCGGTGAAGTTTGAGGGGTCAAAGGGCTGTAATACTAAAAGAAAGGTAAACTTCTGACTCCTGAATGAATTCAAGACCACATATTTTAGATAAAGAAACTGCATAACACTTAAATTGTGGCGAGAATGAAAAGAGAATGGTCAAAGAAAAGAATGTCAGGGTTTGGACTTGTGGAACTGATTCTCAGAGTGCACATTACAATGAGCCGATAGGCTGTGGCTCCAGGTTATAAAATACGAGGAAAATGGTTGTCAAATGCTTTCTTGAAGTCGAACATGGACTGTAATTAATGAAAATTAAAAGATTTCGAGTTGCTTGGGTGCTTGGGTCCTTCCTGTTATCAATTTTCGTTTGTTTACGATCCCGGCGTTGGGAGCGTTGGACGTTTTCGATGGCCGATGCTCAGTCGGCGCTGCGCAGCGCTGCGACAATCCTATTGGCTACAAATGTGACGTCATTCGTATATTAGGCGAGCGGGATTTACAAAAATGCGCAGTCTATTTACGCAAATATCTCGCTTATTAGTTGGTTTCATGAATTCCCGTTTGTACCATTGAATTCTACGCGAAATTCTGATGCAGATTCATGTGCTTAGAGCCTCCAGTTCTTACCCTGTCTAGAGGCTCATTGTATAATAAACCAAACGAAAAACGCAAATCCGTTCACAATGAAGAGAAACAAAACATACAGGATCTACAAGATAAGAGGAGAAGAATAGAGTGGAGTAATGACTGCAGAAAAAGACGCAACATTGGAAGATTTAAACGTGCATCTTGTGCTGAAAATATAAAGTTCAATTTCTTTCCCGATAAAAAAGCTGTCCCGCTTGAAGCTAGAATGAAAGCAAAACTATTTTCAAACATGTTACATATGTTTGCTTTTGAATATGGTCCAGCGGTCGAGAGATTTAGATCGGACAGTGTGCTTGCATATGATGGACGAATTGCGGCAATACTTAAAAATAGTCCAGTTAATCGTAGTCAAAAAGAACAGGGCATGGTTTTTTTCTCATTACGAGGAGACGAACGGGTTTTTTGAGAGAAACCAGAAAAATTCAATTTTTAGCGTATATGAGAAAGGGACTTTAAAAGACCTCCCAACTTGCATATTGGTGGAAAACGAATTCTCAATATTAGTTATAAGGCATGAAAATTATTGGGTGGTATATAGTCACGATTTAGACTATGAAAGATTTATCCGGACAAGACTTAACGTTCAGAGTGACGCAATTCAGGCATATGCCACAGCTGCATTCAAAGCCTTTGGCCTGACAGGTGACTACGAAATCTACAAGTTACACACATCCTTACCTGACGACGTGTAAAACGACATCCAAAGTGCTGGACAGTGGGCCTCGAACCGAGAAAACTTTTATCCGCATCCAGACAATATAATAGTTAAGAAAATTGAGGGGATACCTAGAGAAATCGTAAAAAATTTGTTTGATTATGACGGAAGGCCACCAAAAAACAAACATTTAGGACGCAATTTTTTCAAACTTCCAAATCTGTCAATTCGTCTAGACCGTCTGCATTCAGCTTTGATGCTCCTTAATGAACGGCAAATGTCCGCATTTTTAAAAGTATACAAAAAGTTAAGGCCTCCACCTACCAAAACTTTCAGCAAGCTTGCAAACCGATATTTTGATCAATTGAATGAGTTTCTTTTACTCGCGGAAAAAATAAGCGGCTCAGATATACTTCGTCTAGTGACGAAGGAGCTTTTAATAACTACGAAAATCGAGTCCATGCGCAAACTCAGGGCGATCGGTTCATATTATTTTATAGTGCCCGATATAATTAGAGCCGTAAATGGCGACCCCGACCAATTAATACATATGTCGAAAATGCTTTTCATGGATGAGGCAGTCAATATGCTTATGGCAAAAACTCCCCTAAATTCCACATTGAAACATTTATTATCGTCTCCAGTCTTTAAAGGCCTCATCGTCTATTCTATAATTGAATTACATAGAGAATTGGCCAAGGAACTTCCTTGTTCCGAAAGGTATGGAGAATTACAAAAGCAGTTGATAATGCAGTATATTACTGCGGGCGTAAGTTTAGTGTCTGTTCTTTACCGGCCCGCTGCACAGTGGGCCAGATCGTGTCCGTAGCGGCGCTTAATTGATAACGCCCGCTAGATCAGGCATATCGTTCAAAACATGATGATGCCTAGGGTAATTTGATCTGTTCTTTTCAAATTTTGTGTCAAAAAAACCGGCAAAAATGTCTAAATGTAGGTTTTGGACGTCGAAAGCTGAAGAAATTGCTCGATAAAAAGGAGGATCTTGTGCTAATAAAAAAGGGGGGAAAAACACAATCATCGAACCGAAAAATGCAATCTTATCATCTGACCTTGTAATTCTATTGGAAGGAGAATATTTTCGCTTTTGCAGATCCGAAAAATACTGATTTTTAGCTGCAGGGCATGAGATCAAAGTTGCCCAAAAAATAAGCCTTAAAAAATGAATTTTTCAGAATATTGTGGACTGGGAAAGTATCATTGCGGTTCGTTGCGCGGTTCTCTCTGGTATTTTTAGAAAGCATATATCCTAGAGATACCATATACCAAAGCACAAACGGTACAAACCGGTACAACCATATTTTTTGGATGCTTATTTGAGGTGACCTCCAATTTCCGTGAAAATCAGAATTAGAGGTTTTAAGGAACTACGTAACACAGTAAAGCGGCCAATGAAATATTTCAACACAAATTCATGTTTTAAGGGTTTTTAAGGTTTCTAATAGCATTTCCCGCTCTTGCGATACTTTAGGGTGGAAGGAGGGGGAGGGGGAGGCCGACCAAAATCAGACAGTCAAAAATTGGTTATGGTTAACAATTTTCTTGAGCTCAGTAAATAATGATAATTTTTTTACATCCGTTCACGCATTCAGCCCAAATAGGACTGGTTTTAAACCAATTTGGCAATGAATATGAAAATTCTACCATCACATGGCACCTAAGTTTAGAGTGAGTATTGACCGTCGCTGACACCAATATAACTGCTGAAATTTCAACTTCACTGTTGAACTGTACTTTATGCAATCTTGCGTGCTTGAGGATGATATCTTCGAGGAAGAGGAGGATTCTACATCGAATTCTCTTAATTCGATCAAAAATTAATATTGGTATGAAAATAACGCAATAACAAGAACCGACTCGTACACAGCTCAGGATACCGTTACTCACCGAAAATAACACATTATTCACACAATGACAATAGCTTTTAGGAGGGATGTAACACTAAAATAGGCATAGTCGTATTTAAAGAAGTCAATATTTAGTTATTTCACTGACTTCAATCATACGATATTAAATTCCTTTCAGTCCAACAATGAAATTGAAATTTCAGCAGTTATATTGGTGTCAGCGACGGTCAATACTCACTCTAAACTTAGGTGCCATGTGATGGTAGAATTTTCATATTCATTGCCAAATTGGTTTAAAACCAGTCCTATTTGGGCTGAATGCGTGAACGGATGTAAAAAAATTATCATTATTTACTGAGCTCAAGAAAATTGTTAACCATAACCAATTTTTGACTGTCTGATTTTGGTCGGCCTCCCCCTCCCCCTCCTTCCACCCTAAAGTATCGCAAGAGCGAGAAATGCTATTAGAAACCTTAAAAACCCTTAAAACATGAATTTGTGTTGAAATATTTCATTGGCCGCTTTACTGTGTTACGTAGTTCCTTAAAACCTCTAATTCTGATTTTCACGGAAATTGGAGGTCACCTCAAATAAGCATCCAAAAAATATGGTTGTACCGGTTTGTACCGTTTGTGCTTTGGTATATGGTATCTCTAGGATATATGCTTTCTAAAAATACCAGAGAGAACCGCGCAACGAACCGCAATGACACTTTCCCAGTCCACAATATTCTGAAAAATTCATTTTTTAAGGCTTATTTTTTGGGCAACTTTGATCTCATGCCCTGCAGCTAAAAATCAATATTTTTCGGATCTGCAAGAGCGAAAATACTCGTCATGCAATGGAGTTTACCAGTCAGATGTATATAATGGTTTGAGGTTCACGAGTGCACTGTGAAATAAGCGAGTATACAACGCGCGCCTCAGGTTGCAGAAATCTGGGTTCATCACATTCCACAAGCTGCATATCTACGTGGAAACCGCAGATATAATGAATATTTTAGATATTCCCATGTAATTTCGTTATCAGTAGGTATCTGAGCATCGATTAAGATAGCTTTGATGTGGAAAAAAAAATGTCGAAAAATTGCATTTCGCGCCGCTACGGACACGATCTGGCCCACAGTGCGCTGCAAAGCTGTGGTTTCCTCTGTTTCTTGAGCAGATACATCAGGATATCGAATCCTTAAAGAGACGCCTCAGGTTAAATGTGTCATCTCTCGATGCGTATCTTATTGATCTTGGCTTTAATAAGGAAGATGTAAGGCAAATTATGGGACATAGGAATTTAGTCGCAATGAATTTTCAAACTATTGAAGTTCCACAGAAACAATTACCAAAAGGATATTTTGATTTCGTTATAGTAAAAGTGCCGTTATTTGATTATAGGGATAATTCAACAAGAGTAATGGGAACAAATGTACGGATATCTTATGGGGACCCAAAAACATATATTTGCATCGAAGACAGGGTTTTTCCAGGGGAAAACGTCACATTGTCACCGTGTTTAATTTGTCCGCCTAAATATGAAACTTTATCAGCATCTTTTCTCGACGGGTACCAAAAGGTTTCGAGTTCGCAAGACTATAACAACGAAGATCGGGATTGCGTATTTGCTAGTCCCGTTGAAATAACAGGGAACTTTGTGGGTTTATACAGAGGTCTGTACAATAATAAAAGAGTAGGCTGTGAAGATCCGAAGTCAGAAACTTTATTAAACTCAACCAGAACAGTATTCACACATTTTGATCCTTTTGAGGGAGATATAACAATTGAAATTGATAGGATAGGATTAAAGTTCTTGGACAATGGGGAATTTGGTAGACACTACCAGAGAGAGTTTGCGAGCCATGGTCTTAAGTATACACCAATAGAAGATTGGAATAGTCTAATTTCTAATTGGAAGACTTATATGAGACGTGACGATTTTATTTCAAAAAGTGGGGAAGCGCCACAGGGTTTTCCTAATATACCTAGAGAGCCACATGACTTTGATTTCATGACCATCATTATGCGCAAACCCTACACAAACTTCTTAACAAGGAGATCTTCTAACTTTACTTTGGTGTGCAATGATGCCCCTGCAACAAGTAGATACGTTATAGACCTTTCCCTACCATTTCACTTACTTGATAGTTGTCCTACGACTCAGATAGAAGTGATAAATGAGAACTTGGATATGCCTGTGATGCCCTATCTATTCGGCACTACACAGTTAATGACATATGTAACAAATGTACAAGATAAAGACGTTTATAATAATATCAGATTGACTAATTCCAGCTCATTAGTTTTGAGCCTAAACAATACACTTATAGGTGGGCTGACAGTAAATACGCCTTCTACAACTTTAACTTTTGGGGAAACTACACATTCCGGTGGTAGAATGATATTGTCAAGTATAAAAGTTGAAGAACATGTCAAATTTTTCAGAATCAGCACGATGCAAAGTAGCATTGTAAGTTTAGATATCAGCAATCTTTACCCCAGTCTTGATACGTCTTTTTTTTGTGAGAAAGGTATTATGAATTTAAAAATGGAGCTAATGAGGGAGGAAGGCATTTCGAATTTTATCATTCAGGTTGAATTTATAGTGCCAATATTAAATAGCATATCATACAACCGGAAATTTAAATATCTTTTTGATGCCACTTTTTCTAACGTTTTTGGCTGCTTTGCCCGTAATGTTCGGGAAGGAGACATATGGATTTTCCAGAGCTTGTTATCTGGTATCCGTGTGAATATTTTCCCCGAGTACATTGTTATCAATGATTTTAAACAAAACAGAACAGAAGTGATTAATAATCCTTCAAGTAATATAACAATAGAGCAAGAGTTAATGTTTGTGGGGATATACAAGCTTCAGGACACTAACTCAAGGTACCAAAATAATCCGATCATGGTCAGAGAAGAGTCTTGGTGGATTTTAAATTTTAAGAATATTCATGGAGCCGAAATTTTACACCATGTTAATGTAAACTCCACAGGCATTATCACCGTGAATAATATAAACTATGATGTTCAAGGGGGCAATATCAGAGCTTTGTTCAGTGAAAGTATAGACGAGGCTCAACTACTTCGATTTGAATCAGATCGGACGGTCCCTATTTACATTGAAACGCCTCTGCGTGAAATCGTAATACAAGTAGATGATGATTATATTACTTTGAATAATGTTTCAATCTACACAGGAGATGAAACTGAATTGATTTTCCAAGACTCGTCAGAAGAACAACTGACTTTCAACGTTGGTGTCTTTAGACGTTTAAATCCTGAAATAGACTCAGACTTTGACTCTCGTAGATTAAGGAGACATATAGATTACTTTGACACACAAAATGGTCAAAGTCCTGATTTTCACATTAATAATTGAAAAAAAACGCTATTTGGTTTGGTTTTGGCTCTCTCAGAAGATCGAGTTTGGCATCAAGCCGCGCGATATTCTCATCACAGAGAGCCGTACAACCAAGAACAAATGACAAAATTCAAAAATCAAAAAAGGGTATGCCTTGTTAGGGCAGGCATCTAGTTTCCCTAGGAGTAGCATCAATTAGTAAATAAGTGAGTGGCAGCCAAACAGCAGGCGTGCCAGAGAGGTGCCGTAGCTCGCAGCCAAACACAGGCGTGCGCCAAAGGTAGCCAAACTCCAGGCGTACCCTTACGACGTTAAGTGCAAGAAGGGGCAGCCAAACAGCAGGCGTGCCCGGGAGCTGTAGATGGGATGAGACTGTGACGACTACTCGATGACTACTCGCTGAAAAGCTGAAGAGCTGGAGCTTTTATAGGTGTTATTACATAATGATTGCGTAACGCTTGCGTAATGGTTGCATAACGGTCACGTTGCATAACACGTGCATGACTGAATTACATAACTAAATGCCTAGCCGAAAATTAACCAAACTTCAAAAATAAAAGGGGCCCTGTCCCCAACAATAATTCTTCCACCAATGCGGCTACATCAGCATCATCGCTGATCAACTTTACATGCAATTTTTTAACGCGGATGATCCACCAAGCAAATGAAAAATTAAAAAGATTTCTGACGCATGAGCCGAATATTACCTTAGAGGACTGGGAAATGTATGATACTAATCTCAATGACAAAATAGGAGTAGAATCACTTACTATTTATAAAATTAATTCGGACCACTTGAACGAGAGCCATTTTAAAAGTATTCATGAACAGTATTCCACTGACTTTAATGGAGAGAACACCATCAGAAATGTACAGTGTGATTGGCAATTGGACGGATCACTGATGCTGATGAATTTGATTGTTAGGAGCATCCAGAGAGTTTTCTCGTAATTTTAGCTTTCAATGGGCCTGATGCAAACTTTTGCTGGAGCATGAAGTTCAATAGTTTTTTCTTATAGGTATGATAATGTTTTAAAAATCACGAGCACATCGGGAAAGTCTGCATTCATAACTTCACATTTCGGAGATGAGCACGATTGGAGCTTTTCGCGAAGGCGAGATTTTTGGTTAAAATGGAGGAGTGCCACGGGACTTAGATATCTGCGGCGCTTATAATCACTAAAGCCAAGCGATTGCTAATAAGACACCTAGACACGTAACATACTTGAACATGATCAACTGTCGCCTTTGGGCCCAACCTCAAAATCGAACTTTTCCAACTTTTTAGCCCGAAAGAAAATCCATGTTTTTCGCGGTTCTACCTCAGATTTCGACCTGGGCCAAAAGGCGACGGTTGATCATATTCAAGTATGTTACTTGTCTAGGTGTCCCTGACGAAGTAACGTCCCCATTATCTTTTTTGGCTTTCCTGTGCCGCTACTGCAGTTTCGTAACGTCCCCGTTATTTTTTTCGGCTTTCCTGTGCCGCTACTGCAGTTTCGACCGTTAAAGGCTGTAGTTCATGGCGCTAAAGCGAGGGTTGTATTTCGCAAGTGGATAGTATTTGCAGAATAATTAAAAATTAAAAAGCAGGAGTAATTTGAAAGGAACTCAAATCTACAATATAATGCAAAAAGAATTGGAAAATCTCGTCATGCAAATAAAGAAGATTCGAAAACGCCTTCAAATGAGGCGTGATACCATACGCGTTCCGGAGAGTTCAAATAGTTGTATCCCTGCGCCTTAGCAAGGCGATGGAAGTTTCATATCGTAAAACGCAGTAAAACGCATATCGGTAAAACGTGCTCCAGTTCTCTTCGTTGAATTGACTGCGGCTTGTGCCCTTTCTCGGGTCGCAGTTTGTGAGCATCCCCAATATGGGGAGGGGGGAGGGAAAATAAACTAAGAATTAATCAGCAATTAAACATACTATCTACATATCTACGTTGCGAACGGGGGGGGGGGGGGACACATTAGAAATAAGTAAAAACCGTCAGATTTGGGATTTTGGAGGAGCAAATCATGACCCAACTTTTTAGGTAGTACACACAGGGATTTTATTTCCTCGTACAAATGACTCTCTGGTGAGAACTCTGGTGAACTCTGGTGGTCAGGGATGAAAAGCGGGAGGGATTCCATTCGTCGGCGCACAGTCGGTTCCCTGCGCGGGGGTGGAGAAAGTTCGCGGTTGAGGCGTGGAACAAGGGAGAGCCACAGTGGGCTCGAAAATTCCCCTCACCAAAAAGAAGGTGAAATCTCTCCTCCTTTTTCGAAACAAAAACCAAGCGACTATCTACATATCTACGTTGGCAGCAACACATCCACTTCAAGGTCATACCCGAAAGGAGCGTCGTCTTGGCTCTATTCGGGTCTTGTAGAAGGGGTGGGGCAGTTGAGCCTTACGTGATTGGACATTTTTTTCGGAAATATTCGTTATTCTTCTTTGGGATTGCCTAGAGGGAGCTTTTACCGAAGAGAGTGTAATGCTATACCGCACGTTACCCGGCTACGGGTTCGGGTCTGACGCACCCGCGGAACTGAGTCATTTTTTTTTTAATTTTTTTTAAATTTTTTTTTATTTTTTTTTATTTTTTTTAATGTTTTTCAAAAATCAAAGTCACTTGAATTAAAGAATTGGTCAGCTGAACGGGCTGCACGTGGTTTAAGGACGAGAGACACGCTCCGCTCGGTTTCCACCCGGCCCGCAAACTTGAAGGTATGCTTATGCAAAGCTGCGGGGATTTCCTCGGCAGATCAAGCCACAAATTTAGGGTGCCAGATGGCCGTCGGGACGCCTGGGTTCGGGCGCCCAGTTTTTAATGGCGCTCTGGTCAAATCTCCGCGGCAGATACAGTTTCATACTGCCGGTCTCTTGAACAAAAATTGTCGCAAACACACTCGTCCCATATCTCGTCTATACCCGCTCCAACTTTTGGAGCGAGTACTTTTCCCCGATAGTCAATTGTTCGGGTTTAACCCGAGAAGTCGGGTCGTATCTCACAAGACGATTGAAACTTATGTCAGCGCTTGTCATTTTCATCGTCTGTAACAGAAATTAATAATACAACATAAACAAACGGAGACACTGAGTACGTAAAATTTAACTTGTGATCAAGGGAAAGGGAGGAGGGTGGCTTACTCAAAAAATGTTACTGAATCTTGCCAATGAAATGTTAAAAAAAGAGATAATAATGAGAGAAAATGGCGGGGAACAAAAGTATGACGGCTGATAAAATTTAACACGGTAAAGGGGCGTAGACAAATGGTAAGAGTATACTTACCGGTCTGGCTTAAGCTAATGGTAGATGATAGAGAGTATTTTGTAGAATGTGGGCCTTTTTTTTAAGAGTTTGAGCGACTGAGCCACCGTACACACGCAGAACAGCTGGGTCGTCGAGTACAAGAGGTTTCCGATCGCTCCGCGAGAACGCTCCAGTGGCGCTCTGGTCAAATCTCCGCGGCAGATACAGTTTCATACTGTCGGTCTCTTGAACAAAAATTGTCGCAACCACACTCGTCCCATATCTCGTCTATACCCGCTCCAACTTTTGGAGCGAGTACTTTTCCCCGATGATCAATTGTTCGGGTTTAACCCGAGAAGTCGGGTCGTATCTCACAAGACGATTGAAACTTATGTCGGCGCTTGTCATTTTCATCGTCTGTAACAGAAATTAATAATACAACATAAACAATGGGATAAATAACAAACACCCAGGCTGCTGAAAAAAGCAAGATAACAAAAATAATAAGAAAAAATAAGAATAAATGTAAAAATAATAAAAATAAATAGATATAAAAGAAATTTACAACTAGTTAACAAGGGAAAGGGTGAAGACATCAGTATGTGAGCGCCAAGGTCTCCATATTAAGTATGGAGAGGCGAGGCTACACCCAGGCTGCTAAAAATAGCAAGATAACAAAAATAATAAGAAAAAATAAGAATAAATATAAAAATAATAAAAATAAATAGATATTAAAGAAATTTACAACTAGTTAACAAGGGAAAGGGTGAAAACATCAGTATGTGAGCGCCCAGCTCTCCATATTAAGTATGGAGAGGCGAGGCTGGGCGTACTCACACCTGTCACGGTGCCCCTGAACTCACTTTAAATGCGACTTTGTTGTACATCAAAAATTCAAGTTGGAGGTTGTAGTGGGGTACTCCCTGATGGGTTTTTGGGCAATTTCGAAATAGGTTGTCGGAGCTCCTCGAAAAATAATCGCATTTTTGTGGTTTTTTAGGGGTAAAATAGCAAAATTGGCCTCCGGGCGACAAATTAAACCCCCTCTCCCTCATCCTTGCCTTGACCGATCTGAATTTTTAGTATGTTTTTACCTGGTATAAGATGGGACTTTTCTGAAATTTTCATGCCCATACAAATTTTTTTGCTCCCGCGGCAGCGTTGCCAAGTTGCGGACTCC
Source organism: Bemisia tabaci (assembly GCF_918797505.1). Classification (NCBI taxonomy): domain Eukaryota; kingdom Metazoa; phylum Arthropoda; class Insecta; order Hemiptera; family Aleyrodidae; genus Bemisia; species Bemisia tabaci. The sequence continues at coordinate 25,112,582 of NC_092801.1, read as the reverse complement.
AAAATATCGAATTTAATGATAAAATGAAGGTTTCGGAGTGTGATTTCCATTCAAAATCAAAAATTCAAATTGTAAGTTGTAGTAGGGTACTGCCTGATGGGGTTTTGGCCAATTTCGAAGTAGAGTGTTTGAGATTTTTGAAAAGTAATCGAATTTTTGCGGTTTTTTAAGGGTAAAATAGCACACTGAGCACGGGGCGGCAAGTTGAACCTTTTCTCTCTCATCCTTGCCGTGACCGATCTGAACTTTTAGTATGTATTAACCTGGTATAAGATGTGACTTTTCTGAAATTTTCATGCCCATACAAAATTTTTTGCCCCCCGCGGCAGCGTTGCCAATTTGCGGACTCAAAAATATCGAATTTGATGATAAAATGAAGGTTTCGAGGTGTGATTTCCTCCAAAATTTCACGAAAAATGTGCAATCTGAGAGTTTTCGATAAGAAAAGGCATATTTGAACAATTTAGAGTTGCAGTGTTGCCAGCTTTTGATTTAAAATTCGTCAAAATGACCCAAATCGCGTTGCAACCTCGAGCGCTGGATTTTTATTTCGTTCAGAATTGGTTATTACGGTTCTTCTGTACTCTATGCATTTAGGTACCATGAAAATTATGCCATTACTTACTTGATGGGTGCAGCTAACTCAAAAAGAGAGGCCGGATAAAGCGATGAGTCGGGGGAAAACGAGCGGTTCGGGTTGACAGAAAGTTCTTAAATCTACTCCATCACCAGAAAGTAAAATTTGAGAACTTTCTCCCACCCCCCAAACCTTATCCCTGTTGCAGTCAATCCTTTGAACATCTGATCTGAAATTTTGCCCCCGAATTTTTACCAAAAACATGATGTGTTTTTGCACAAAAACTTGTTTTTTTTTCATGTTTTTGGTAAAAATTCGGGGGCAAAATTTCAGATCAGATGTTCAAAGGATTGACTGCAACAGGGATAAGGTTTGGGGGTGGGAGAAAGTTCTCAAATTTTACTTTCTGGTGATGGAGTAGATTTAAGAACTTTCTGTCAACCCGAACCGCTCGTTTTCCCCCGACTCATCGCTTTATCCGGCCTCTCTTTTTGAGTTAGCTGCACCCATCAAGTAAGTAATGGCATAATTTTCATGGTACCTAAATGCATAGAGTACAGAAGAACCGTAATAACCAATTCTGAACGAAATAAAAATCCAGCGCTCGAGGTTGCAACGCGATTTGGGTCATTTTGACGAATTTTAAATCAAAAGCTGGCAACACTGCAACTCTAAATTGTTCAAATATGCCTTTTCTTATCGAAAACTCTCAGATTGCACATTTTTCGTGAAATTTTGGAGGAAATCACACCTCGAAACCTTCATTTTATCATCAAATTCGATATTTTTGAGTCCGCAAATTGGCAACGCTGCCGCGGGGGGCAAAAACTTTTGTATGGGCATGAAAATTTCAGAAAAGTCACATCTTATACCAGGTTAATACATACTAAAAGTTCAGATCGGTCACGGCAAGGATGAGAGAGAAAAGGTTCAACTTGCCGCCCCGTGCTCAGTGTGCTATTTTACCCTTAAAAAACCGCAAAAATTCGATTACTTTTCAAAAATCTCAAACACTCTACTTCGAAATTGGCCAAAACCCCATCAGGCAGTACCCTACTACAACTTACAATTTGAATTTTTGATTTTGAATGGAAATCACACTCCGAAACCTTCATTTTATCATTAAATTCGATATTTTGGAGTCCGCAACTTGGCAACGCTGCCGCGGGAGCAAAAAAATTTGTATGGGCATGAAAATTTCAGAAAAGTCCCATCTTATACCAGGTAAAAACATACTAAAAATTCAGATCGGTCAAGGCAAGGATGAGGGAGAGGGGGTTTAATTTGTCGCCCGGAGGCCAATTTTGCTATTTTACCCCTAAAAAACCACAAAAATGCGATTATTTTTCGAGGAGCTCCGACAACCTATTTCGAAATTGCCCAAAAACCCATCAGGGAGTACCCCACTACAACCTCCAACTTGAATTTTTGATGTACAACAAAGTCGCATTTAAAGTGAGTTCAGGGGCACCGTGCTGTGCTTGTGAAGACAGGATTAGATCAGATCCTAGATTATGGATCGGATTGTAGAGAGGGTTGGGCTAACATCTGTACCTCTTGCTGAGGTAAGAGTTTTAGGATAACAGACATCAGTTTGTCGTTCTGCTCTGCTTGATTAGTGACTAGATGTTTAAGTTCGTTAATTACTGTGACATAATTAACTGCTCCGTCATCAGCTGCCGTGAGTAATACAGCTGGCTGAGGGTTAAGAGTTATGTTTTCGGAAGAGCTATTTCCTTTCAAGGCAGAACTGTAGCTCTTATCTGATGATCTGATGTTAGAATTTTGATTTCCTTGATTAGACTCGCTCTTGACTGGAAATCTCTTTTCACTCACTTCCTTTTTAACTTTGCATCCTTGGTAGGTTGCCAAGTGGTTACCTTTGCAAAGAGCGCAAGTGGGAAAAATACATGTAGGTACATCAGGGGTTTTACATTCCCCTGATTGGTGGAGTTCGGAGCAAATAGCACACCTAGGTTGACGAAAACAACAAGATTTAGAATGTCCTAATGAGAGACAGTTTTTACACTGTATGACAGATTTTCTTTGGTGGGGTTTTTCAAATTTTACAATTGAATTGGAGATTTCCTTAACTTGCCAAATCATTTCATTAGAACCTGGGAAAGGATGTAGATCTGAGCTGGCGCTGTAAATTTAATTTTTTTTTTTCAAGGTCCGCTCGGAGTATCCTCAGTATCAGAGCCATAAAATAAGAATAATAATAAAGAACATAATTTAATTCATATTTTTTTAAAACATGGTGTTCAAAGTTCAGAACTTTATATTTTAATAAGAGTTTCATATTATAAACTAGCGAAAAGCCCGTGACTGAAGTCACGGGTCTAGAGACTTCTAAATCTATAGTTTGTCCGTGTTGATGGTATTTTCTGTATTAATTGTGGCAGATTACAGTGATTAATTCTATTGACGATGATTTAACAAATTTTTATTAATACAAATTTATTACAAAATAAAATTTACATACATAATTTGAAATTATAATTTTCAAAAAGTCAAGAAATATATCAAACCAAAAATTACACTCAGAAAAACTGTATGCTGTTTTAGCACCTAGGATGTCAAAAATGTGTCAGGTGATCCTAAGATGCTACCTTGATTGCCCACGCAGTTGAATTTGCATTCATAGGATGTAAAGTCAACTGCGAGGGCAGTAAAGGGAGCATCTTGGGATCACCAGACACATTTTTGACATCCTTGGTGCCAAAACAGCATATTATTTTTTTCAGTGTAAGGTACATTTTTCTTCAAACTTTTTTAACCTCATGTAAGATTTTCAGATCTAATACCTAAATTCTTGTTTAAGGTCGTTAGTTTACGCATATGTTCCTTTTTTTGTGGTATTCATTAATTAACATTCACGTTCACATTTATTAATAAATACAGCTTTCCGTAATTCTACATTAAATACTCGACAATCAATGGTTACCAATTTCATGTTAAAGAATAGGTAGATATAAATGACAATCATTGTTTTCCACTTTAAAATTATGATAAGATCAACAACCAATGGTCGAAGATAGAGGAACATAGATTTAACCTTGCCGTAATAGCACTGTTAATGACGCGGTGAATTTGCCTTAATAATACTCTTGATGAACCCAGCTAAAAAATGATTGGTTTGTCCCACATTTTTTAAGATGCAATTTGACATGTGCATTGAGGCAAACCAACCAAGCGCAACACAGCAAGTCGGCTTAAGTTAGGTCACGCAACTAAACTAACTCTTCGGTAAAGCTGGAAGTATCACTTGATTTGAAGGCGCCCCAATCCTGAGGGACAAAAATTCCCGGAGAACCTTGAGAAAAACAATGCATAGAATTTCTTTGTAAAAATTAATAAATAATGGGCAACTCCGTACTTTTGGAGCAAATTCTGTCTTAGCAGTGAATGAACATGCCCGAAATGTATCATTCTGATTGGTCTCGCAGCTCCGGAACCGAGCACAACATAGCAAGTCGGCTTAAGTTAGGTCACGCAACTAAACTAACTCTCCGGTGAAGCTGGAAGTATCACTCGATTTGAAGGCGCCCCAATCCTGAGCGACAAAAATTCCCGGAGAACTTTGAGAAAAACAATGCATAGAATTTCTTTGTAAAAATTAATAAATAATGGGCAACTCCGTACTTTTGGAGCAAATTCTGTCTTAGCAGTGAATGAACATGCCCGAAATGTATCATTCTGATTGGTCTCGAAGCTCTGGAACCGAGCGCAACATAGCAAGTCGGCTTAAGTTAGGTCACGCAACTAAACTAACTCTCCGGCAAAGCTGGAAGTATCACTCGATTTGAAGGCGCCCCAGTCCTGAGGGACAAAAATTCCCGGAGAACTTTGAGAAAAACAATGCAATGAATTTCCTTGTACATACATTCGAGTCGCTTTACAGCGCGCCCGGGCGCTCTGCGACACCTAATCGCCATCCTTGCCTATCGATCCAGAGGTCATCTGGTAGATGGCATCTTGTGATTCATTTCCTTGTAAAAATGAATAAATAATGGGCAAGTAGCGCTATTTTAGAGGCCCATTGAGCGCCGACCGGCCGCTCAGTGGTCCTGTACGGAGCTGTAATTTTAAAAACGTGAATTTTTTTGAAGTATCTATAATTTCTGAACTCAGCGACCCTCAAGAGTCCCTAATAATGCATTTTGCTCAGTTTGAACATGATTTAATAACAGTCAAATCCGACTTTTGTGCGCGCGAAAATCGGTCGGCGCGCGTTGAGCGGAAACTTCAATCGATCATAACTCCGAAACCGTTCGGTTCCCCAGCTTACATGACCACTCGTTGGATGCGGAAAAAGACGAGCAATTTAAAAAACTGGTTTTTGTTCAAATAAAAAATTGAGATCTTTGTGAATCTTTCGTTTAAAAGAAATTTTCTAGACCTTAAAACTGGAAAAAAGCACATATGTTGACTTGGAAATGAGATATCGGGATTTCGACGTTTAGAATCTTAAAGTATGCAATTTTAGACGATTTTTCGTCCAAACCGGACCTCGATATCTTTCTTCGTTCGAGAGATATCGAGGTTCACAGGTTTTGACTTCCACCCCCCCTAGCTCCCCCCCAAAATTTTTGGGGGTCTGAAAATGTGGGAAAAAAGCGCTCAAGTATGAGTAATCAGTAGACAAAGTTTGAAGAAATTCCAGAGGGGGGGGGGGGGGCGAAAAAAGCCGTTTTTGCATCAAGCTCTTTTGGTTAAGAAACATGTATCAGATCGCTTAAATTCGTACCTTGTCTAGTGGTCCATTAAATTTAGGAAACCAAACGTCATAAAATGAAGCAGCAGGACAAAATTTGCCTCCCAAGTAGCAGTGATCGCGATAAATTGCGATTTAATTGGAGAATGTATCGCGATTTTATCGACGTCGCGATTTATTGCAATATTATCGGGAGAAAAATCGCGATAAATTGCAACAAAATCGCGATATTATCGAACGCGATTTTATAGAGATAAAATTGCAATAAATTGCAATTTTTCATTAACGCATGAATGACGCATATGAAAGATGTTTCTATTCCGCCGCCGCCGTTTTTACCGAGATCCGTTGGTAACTTAACCATCTCATTTTTTTTTATCAATTATTAGTATAATGTTACAAAGACAGACTGGTAAGCTTACCTGAAAACCGGTATTTTTACTGATTTTTTCAGGTAAGAATACCACTTTTATTGGTAATCAATCCCCGGTAACTTTACCATTTTATCTCGGTAATTCTACCACAGTCGATAAAAACTATTGGCGTTTTTCCCAAGGTCCATCGGTAACTTTGCCATCTCACTATTATTGGTAATTTTACAGAGACAGAATGATGAGATTACCAATAGAACCTTATTTTACCAACCGTATTTCAAGGTATGAAATAAAATACAGAGGAGGGAAAATTTAAAAAAAAAAAAAAAAAAAAAAAAAAAAAAAAAAAAAAAAAAAAAAAATCCAATGAAAAATCGGTGTCAGTCAACGCAAAGACATAAGTTGTGAGGTTGCGAAGCGCCGATCCATGTATAAGAGGCTTCAATTCTGGGCTGGCCAATCTGGCAATCTTGGCAATCAAAGTTCTGATCATCAATTTTATACTTCCGAAATGAAGAAATGAAACTTTGATTTTCTATACTAATAACAGAGTTAAGTTCTTCCTTCACTAAACGAACATGCGAAGAATTCTGAAAAACGCGACCACGTTTTGGAGGACGACCGCCTCGGTCATTGAAAATTTCACTCATAACAACTGTTAAATTTAAAATTAAAATTAGTAAAAATTATTATTATTTTAACAAAATCATAACTGAAAAGTTCAATTTTTAAATTAAAAAAAATAAATCAGAAGAAAAAGGATGAAATGAAAATGGAAATTAATAATAAACATATTTATACACATTGAAAAGAAACAGCGTGAAAAGTTCTGATCGGAAATGAGAAAAAAAAAACTTGGAGGTTATTGACTTAATGAGGAAAAATTGGCAATAGGAAAAAGATGAAACCAATCATGAAAAACCGTAAAAAAAAAAACGCGGGAAAAGAAAAATGTAAGTTGATGGCAGTTGAGTGTTGGAAGTAACCTCACTTAATGATGATTGTTGAATGAAAACAGCTGATAAAAAGACAGCAAACAGTAAAGTAAGATGCGTAGCAACAAAACTTTTCCGAAAAACAAAAAACAAAAAACCCCCACTTCCCCTCATCCAATTTATGAGTTTTTAGGGATTTAAAAATCGGGGACGAACCCCAGAAAATAATTTATAGTTTTCCCGAAGCATTGAGAACAACACCTTACAAATGAACCAACGCCCCTCGCAATTAGTACAGTGGTTGATTCACAATTTCATTCTATTTTTCAAATTAGATATTAAGATTCAGTGAAAAATTCACTGATAAAAACGGCCTTTTAAACTTTCATACCCAAGTTGTTTTGAAAATTTACTTCCTCACAATATGTCATTACTTTTAGTTCTTAGTTGAGATTCAAAGCCAACGAGTTCTCGAAAACCCTTACCTATTCTCTTTTACTAAGCATCAGAATCGATTCATTGTTTCCCTGTTGCATTGATAGATTGATTGATAATCCGGTGGAGGAAAGAGAGGGGAATTTTTCATTCTTACATCAGTTAAGCAATTTCGGAAAGGACTAATTGAATGACTAATTATCTTCATTTTCCGCTTCCTTTTTGCTATCATGTTTCATTGATTTACAATGGGCCTGTTGCATGCAAGAGATACTGCCGCGCGAATAGACTTTATAGAGGTTAAATGACACGAAAATTACGATGGTCACATTAAAAAAGTCTGAAATACACTCCTTACTGCGCAATTTGCGTTGTCAGGAACGCGCTTTTTCAAATTTCCCGCGTCTGGGGGCAGTTTTCTAATCACCGGAAACGAGCAAACGGCGGGCTCGGTGATTTCCGGAAGATGCCGAGTCGTTGTTGTTGTTGTTATTTTTTCCTTCAGTTTGTTTACAAACCCAACGTGATCTCTTATCTCTTATAGTGGTCCATATACGCTTTATGCGGTAACCAAATCGATCAACTTTTAAATATCCAACGTAATCCTTCTACATTTCATTTCACAATATCACGAGTTCCGATTTTTAGGTTATGTTGTCAGTTTTAGTTGACCGGAAATAGCCGCGAGTTGCCGTTAATTGTTTCCATTAGAAAACTGCCCCCAGACGCGGGAAATTTGAAAAAGCGCGTTCCTCACAACGCAAAATGCGCAGTAAGGAGTGTATTTCAGACTTTTTTAATGTGACCATCGTAATTTTCGTGTCATTTAACCTCTGAAAAGTCTATTCGCACGGCTGTATCTCTTGCATGCAACAGGCCCATTGGCTTTAGTAACAGGTTTCCTGATCTCGGTGAACCACATCTCACATCTTATTTAGTAAACAAAACAGGCAAGCAGGCCCGCATACTTATTGAATATATTGAAAGGTTCATTCTGGACTTATTATAACACAATACAGATTTTAGAAAAATTTAGAAGTAGATTCAATACTTCGACTTTACTCACCCGTTGAAGATTGAGTTCGATTCCTTTCTCGTAGCGATCGAAAAGCAGACGACAGGAGGCAGGTCGGTAATCTTTCAATTAATGAACTTTTCATTCAAAAGAAAAGCCGGGCATAAAGTTACACGAGCCTGTGTTACGTCACCTAAAGCACAGGTGCTACCCGTCTCCCCTGTTGACATCCCCTTCCCGCGTTGACACCTGTACTCGCGTTTTAATCCTTATTTGCGCTTACGCTAGAGTTGACCGCCCAAAGGTTCCAAACTTTCAATGTTGTATTGAATTTATTATAATTATTAATTTTTGTATTGATTCTTCCAACGCAAAAAGACCCGCTCTCCGAGCTGCCTTCATTATACAACCCAATCCAATAAAGGGATGGTGCTTTGCATAAAAAATCAACTTTCTGTAAATATTGCCATTTTTGACAATTTTAAATAAGGCCGTGTCAAACACAAAAAATATCGAAATTTTTGAAACAAGGTACCTAACCTTATTGTAAATTTTATGTACTTTCACGTGGTTACAGTGGTTTTTTGATCAAACCCCTCTAAAATGCTTAAAAATTAGAAAAATGGAGCTAAAAATGGACTTTTTTCAGAAAAGCGTCAGTTTTGATCCCAGAAGAAATTATCCTACCGGCAAATATAATTCCTTGAAAGGATGTTGAACACACTTTTCTAAACTGAAATTTAACGTACTTTTCAGTTACATCATTCATTTTAACTTTAAAGCTCATTTTAAAGCGATAAAATCTCAAAAATAACTAAAAATTAAATTTCATCCATTTTTTTAAAACTTTTTTTAAACCAAAATTCAGTGCTAGGACCCCTCAAAAAGACCTTACGGCAAACTTCACCAGCCCTATGTTATAGAAAATTTAATGAACTTTTCATTTCTTACCTTGTTTTTTTTCTTAAACTCCCTTTCACACGTAAAAAATAAGAAAAATCGCGGGAAAATTGTTTTTGGGGAAATTGCAATTTTTTTCAACATTGCCTCCGCATTTTCACGAGAGACGCCAAAATACAAATAAAGGTACATTTCTTACGTAAAATTTTATCAGCTTTTTGATGATTACCATGGTTTGATGAAAAAAATTGTTTGCAGCCATGAAAAACCACAAAAACCTGAGAAAAAGCCTTATTATTGAATAATTTGTAAATTTTCACCGTCTCAAAAATTGGCTTCTAAGTACACTTAAATACCTTCAAAAATTTATCCATGGACATTTTTTTAACTTTCATGTGCCATTACATTGGTACCATAAAATTTACTTCAAACAAAAATTACTGAACTTAAAAATTTTGAGTATATGTTAAGAAAGTGGTTCATAACCGAGCAGCCAGGTTTTCCAATAGACAACTTTAACGCCATATCTAACCCTCTTTAAAAAATTCAAACCAGTAATTTCAGGTACGCAATTTGTTGAAAATTTTATGTTCTAAACGACGATTACCATCGTTGAATCAGATCCTCAGTTTCCAGCTGTCAAAAAGCCGAAAATCGTTGAAATTCTGAAATTTCTAGAGAAATCAGTTTTTAGCGTAATTCCCTTAAATACGCTTTTCAGGTACATGTTGTCAAATTTAAATGAAAACCAGGGTGTTATTTGTCTTGCAAATTTCATTACCTTTCTAAAAAGTATACATAAGTTATACTTTTGTCGAAAAATAATTGATCAAAAGCGCTGGAAACGGAAAAAACAGCTGAATTTGTTGTTGAATATTTACTTCATGCTTTTGAATGATTCGTCTCACAATGAGGTCATAAAAGATGAAAAGGTGAAATGAATAGGTAAACTTACGTAAAATTTAGCGTACTTTTCAGTGGTGTCGTTGTTTTTAACCTTAAATTCATTATTTTGACCTAAAATTGGTCAAGAACGCGAAAAATCGTGAATTTTCAGCAGACTTTGCCGGTTGTTGTTTTCAAATAGTAAAATTCGAAAAGAAAAAAATAATAAAAGCCTAAATTTTGTATATGATTCTTAATCAAAATTTTATGATTTTTCAATCTGATCTCTTGCAATTTTTTTGTTTGACGCATTATTTTTGAGTTATAAAGGTAAAACCGTATGTACGTCCTCTTTGAAAATTGTCATGAGCCGCCATTTTGAAAAACTGCGATTTGACCACTTTCCCGGTGGAATTTTTTGGTAAACTTTTTTTTCTGTCTTATTGAGTACCTAGAGACCCTATATACCAGAGGAAAAGTTTGTGCTAATTTGTCCGAGGTAAAAAGCTAGAATGACTGGACTACACGTGCCAAGGTAGCCAAATGGGTGAGAAAATAGGATAGAACATAACTCCTCCCTTCTTAGATTGAAATTTGAATGGTAATTGAAAAATTTCAAAATTTCAAAATTTAAAGAATTTTTAAATGAATAAAAATTTCAATAAGACTTCGTGTTCTAGAAGAGGACTGAATTCGTAGGGGGAAATTCAAAAGGGGAATAAGGACCTGGAGTTTCAGGCTCCGTATCAGCAGGTAAAGGAGAGGAAATAAATTCCGAGTTCGCCAAAACTGGGTTACGCTGATTGCGAGTCCTCATTTTACAATACAAAACAATTAAGAAAAAGAGAAATCTATACTATACAGCTACAAGCAAAATCTTGGAAGCACTATTTCTGACGAACTACAGGACTGATGAGAATGATCTTTACAAGTGTGTCATCTGTAATCGAGGATAATCGCGATTTCATCGCCGATAAAATCGCGATTTTTCCGTTGAAAAATGCTACTTGGGAGAGGATTACGGGATTTCAGGTACTGCCTGAGCGGATCCCTAAGTCCACGTAGAAAAACTTGCAAAGCTAGTTCATTAATAAATTCTTTATGAGCTAGTCTGCGATGAGTATTCATGAAAGCAATAATTAAATTTAATTGATAAGTTAGACGATTGTAAAAATCAATCGGTTTCTCATTGGAATTCTGAGACATCCGACATAATTCGATGGTGAGCGTACGATCAGTTTTCCGATCACCATAGAATTCGGTCAGCTTTTCCTTTAATTGAGGCCAATTTTCATGATCAAAATTTCCAAGTTGGATCTGAGCTTGTCCCTTAATCTTGGAAAGAATTCCGTGCAGAAGGCGAGAATTCTGTATGTGATTTGGTTCATTTCTAATAAAGAAAGAATTATTTAGTTGATCACAAATTTTTATAAATTAGGGTAATACATTCGTTTCGCCTTTGTATTCAGGGATCGAATTTATATCCGAATTTTTTAGAAAGAAAGGATTTTCAGCGTTTCTCCTTTCTAATTGGTTGACTACATTTTGAAGACGCGTGAATTCAGCAATGAATTCTTGTTGATTCAAATTTTGAGCCATGACGTTTTCAGGGGGATTATTATCTTCGAGGTTTTGTTCGTCAGGATTTATTACAAACCGAGCAGGTCTAAGAATTTGATTAGGATTTGGATTGTGTTCCTCCATGAATCAAAACATTGCAATGATCTGATTCATATCCTTCATCGAAATTCAACAATAAATACTGCAAGTTATTTTGGATTTCTCGTAAATGAGACCAAAAATCACTTCGTTTTACTGTGAAGTTCTGACGAATTCTCTCTTTGATAATACGACTTCTAATATCCCGATAATGATTTTCAGCTACAAACTCTCTGAGAAAATGAATGGTTTCGTCATAAGATAATTCTAACAGATTTACGTCATTAATAAACTCAATTAAATCTTGCGTGATTAATGTAGGTTTATTCAACCAACTCATTTCTTCAAGACGAAGCTTGATTCCTTGGCTAACCCGATCGCTATACTCATTCGCGACTAAAAAGTCCCAAATCAAATGAGATGCGTCAGATAAGATTTTAAAAATAAATTTTAGCACAGAAAAAAATATAGAAAATTCACTTCAAAAATAAAATGGGGGGAATGGTCAGAATATTATCGATCGCTATACTCATTCGCGACTAAAAAGTCCCAAATCAAATGAGATGCGTCAGATAAGATTTCAAAAATAAATTTTAACACAGAAAAAAATATAGAAAATTCACTTCAAAAATAAAATGGGGGGAATGGTCAGAATATTATCGATCATTACAAATTAACTCACAGCAGGAAGGCGATGATCCTCATCCTCGAAGCGGGCAAGTGTGAAAATCGAGATAATCGGAGTTGGAATCTCGAATCTGGAGTCCGGAGGGTGTGCTGATCAGTCTGTCCCAACGGTGTCCCAAGTATTCGTCCACGAACCCAATGGATTTCCAGGGGATGCTCGGGGCAGGAACAGGTTTGAGCTGGATCTTGGCTTCAGGAAGATGTCTTAACGGCAAGCGAAACCACAGGAAAGACCAGGCACGATGACGCTTCAGACCAGATTCAAAGATGGCAAAATCTCCGTCACGCTTGTAATTCTCTAGGATAGACTTAGGGAGTCTAGGAGCACCAGAGTAAGAAAATGCTTCCAAATAGTCAATGTAGACAATGACACGATCTTGAGTGCGACGTACTTCAATCGGCCAATCTTGACGAAATTGTAGATGATGTTCGTAGATAATCGATAATAACTTCTGTTCTTCCTTCTCGTTTGCGTAGATGAAACAACGTTTCGTCTTGGCTACAGGAAGATCGGAACCGTAGCGAGGAAAAATGTCAACGGACATAGGCACGGTTATTTTCAGGAGCGATAAGTCGTTTTTTTCTTTTCCACGAAAATACGATTTACGTGAAAAATCCTAGCACGAGCGCCAGTTAAGTTTTGCTAATAAAATAGCGGAGTGGCAAAACTGCGCCAGAGCGTATGCTCAACAAAAAATAATAAAATCAGAGGTACGAAACACAGTGACGTTTATTAGATTTCAAAAGTAAGAAATACAACCACACATTAAACGAGTTAAAACACACAGAGTAACGGCAGAGGGAACCGGGGCATTGAGACTACGATTGAATATGGAAAGGTCCGGGTGTCGTTTTATAATGACATCTCATCTAGGTCGATTTGCATAAATTGGGAGGAAAGGTCAATCCATTATTCGCAGTTGGCGAAGGCAATGCTTAATTAATAAGCGGCAATTAAGATGCGAGCGATACTATGCTTTCGTCTATCAATATTTGGAAACCAAATATACAGGGTGGGCCAGAAGTTCCAGGACGGTCGGCTAACTTTTTAACGGTTCGAGATAGAAAAATGAAACTTTGGAAATGTTCCTATCTCAAAGGGGACCATCTTTTGGGGGAGTCAAAATGTTGGTCCCCCCTAAGAAAGGGGGCGGGGGGCCCCCAACTTTTTTTTTTCAAATGGCAACCCCTATCTTGTGATACCTCATTTGAAAGGCCATAAAAACTCAGAATTTTGGCGCAAACCACAGATCAATATCTTAATTTTTGACTGAGTTTTGATAGGGTCAAAGGTCAAATTTGACCTATTTTCAAAAAATCACAACTCCGGTTCAAATTATCGGAAAGAAAAAAATAAAACGAGAAAATTTACTAAATTGTGTTCGCTTTTTTGTAAAAATTGCAGAAATCACTTCGAACTAATTTTAAGGGGGGTCCCGGACCCCTAAATACGTCAATTCAAAGGTCATTCAATTTTCCCGCAAAATAAGCCAATTTCCCCTAAATTTGCCTCCACATTATCTCAGTAAGGTCAAAATCAGTTCAACATTACGTTCGGCAAGTCCCCAAATTTCAGGAAAAGTTAATAAAACGCAATTTAAACGGTCAAATTTAATTACCTTAAATTGCGTTTTTTTAACTTTTCCTGAAAGGCGACTTGCCGAACGTAATGTTGAACTGATTTTGACCTTACTGAAATAATGTGGAGGCAAATTTTGGGGAAATTGGCTTATTTTGCGGGAAAATTGAATGACCTTTGAATTGACGTATTTGGGGGTCCGGGACCCCCCTTAAAATTAGTTCGAAGTGATTTCTGCAATTTTTACAAAAAAGCGAACACAATTTAGTAAATTTTCTCGTTTTATTTTTTTCTTTCCGATAATTTGAACCGGAGTTGTGATTTTTTGAAAATAGGTCAAATTTGACCTTTGACCCTATCAAAACTCAGTCAAAAATTAAGATATTGATCTGCGGTTTGCGCCAAAATTCTATGAGTTTTTTATGCTGGTCTTTCAAATGAGGTATCACAAGATAGGGGTTGCCATTTGAAAAAAAAAAGTTGGGGGCCCCCCGCCCCCTTTCTTAGGGGGGACCAACATTTTGACTCCCCCAAAAGATGGTCCCCTTTGAGATAGGAACATTCCCAAAGTTTCATTTTTCTATCCCGAACCGTTAAAAAGTTAGCCGACCGTCCTGGAACTTCTGGCCCACCCTGTATTGTTACACGTGCCAAGGTAGCCAAATGGGTGAGAAAATAGGATAGAACATAACTTATAAGTATTTTTACACGTAGAATCTAATTTTCACGTCAGGGAGTCGACATATTTTCGCCCTCAAAACATTTTATATGCAAGTGAGTGTTTTTATAAATTCATTTTTAAAAGTTCCAGCTCTATGTCTTGCTGATCCCCTCCAATCGTCAACTTTTCCGTTTTCTTGACACTGACCTCTAGGCCCCACCTTCGATATTCTAGCACTAATTTCCGAGTCATATATTCAGCGTCATCCGCATCCTGCGCGATCACCACCTGGTCATCAGCAAAACATAGAGTATACAATGTGTCCGTATCATTTAGGGGGACGCCCATGCCAGAGCACTTCTTTTTCCACTCTTTTAAAACGTGTTCTAGAAAGATCTTAAATAATGTAGGTGACAGACAACATCCTTGTTTTAAACCTTTAGAAACATAAAAACCACCAGATAACCTCCCTTGACATTTAATTCTAGTAAAACTTCCACAGTAATATTTCTTAATCGCATTCACAAGTCCATCACTAAAATTCGATTTTTTCAGGGCTTCCCAGAGTTTCACTAGTGGAACGCTATCATACGCTTTCTGAAGATCAACGAAAACTAGATGGAGCTCCTGTCCTACGGCCATTTTTTTTTCAACCAGTTGTGTGATACAGAATAAATGGTCGACAGTTGACCTACCGGCCCTGAATCCTGCTTGCTCCTCCGCTTCATATGGAGCCCACTCTTCTTCGATTTTAGCTTTTAAAATTTTCCCGTAAATTTTACTAACTGTGGACAGTGTATTAAAAGCTGCGAGCATTACAAATATTTAGGAGTTCGAGTATCCCAGGATGGAAAGATGGACCAAGCCATAAAAGATCGAAACCTGCAGGGAAGGAAAGCTATTGCTATGTTAAATAGGATTCTTTGGGATCAAAGTATCTCTAAAGAAAAAAAGAGAATGATTTATAACACCATAATCAAAAGCATTCTGACCTACGGCAGTGAAGTGTGGCCCATGAAAGAGCGTACCAAAAAGATTCTTAAGGCAACGGAGATGGATTTCTGGCGAAGATCAGCCGGAATCTCGAGGAGAGATCACGTAAGGAACGAAAGAGTCCGTGAGATCATGAACGCCGAGCAGAACATCGTGCATGAAATTATGACCAAACAGCTTGTCTGGTATGGTCATGTTCAACGAATGGCGGATGATAGGTTGCCTAAGAAGGTGCTAGATTGGGTTCCTCCTGGGAGAAGGCGTAGGGGACGCCCAGCAAAATCGTGGATTGGTGGCGTTCAAGATGAAATCACAAGATGCCATCTACCAGATGACCTCTGGATCGATAGGCAAGGATGGCGATTAGGTGTCGCAGAGCGCCCGAGCGCGCTGTAAAGCGACTGGAATGTATGTATGTATTTTTAAAAGTTTTAAATTATAAATGTTTTAAATTTTTAAAATCTTAAAATTTTTTTCGACATATTTTGATTTTTTCGATTTTATACGGAAAATTCATAGAGTACAATAGAGTCGCAAAGTACTGGATCGCCGATGAAGTCACTTTTGAAGGCTGTTTTGTCCAGTTCTACGGAGACTAGTGTGCGGCGACTAGCGATAACGCATACGCAGAGACTCGCGCTCGGCGCTCCCCACTCCCGACTCGGCTCCGTTCGTCGGCTAGGTCCACACACATTTCAAAATTTCAAAAATGTCTTCAAAAACGTTTAAGAAGTCCATTTTTACTAAACATGATAATGCTAATATCACAATAATACAAAAAGAGAGGAAAGACAAATGGACTGCATTTTGCAATTTGGACCTATAAATTCCGGCCCGGTTTAAAAACAACGTATGTGCCATTGGTTTCCCTATGCACAAAAGTGTTTTTTCACATGAGCCAGAATTTATAGGTCCAAATTGCAAAATGCAGTCCAAATGATAATCCATGCGAAAGTAGGTACGTAGGAGAGTTGGAATGCCTAAGAGACGCTAAATAAAACAAACTTTTTTTCATTTTCTACCCGCTTCCTTTCTTTTTTTTTTGTCTTCATTTTTCTCATGTGGAAGCAGTGAAAGTAACTTCTGTTGGAAGATGATGTTGATGTTTTTTCTTTTTCTTTTTCTTTCTTTCTTTCAATAATGACGTGGCGGAGGTTGAGGGTAATTAGTCGGCTGACGCGGCGTTCATGTCCATTGATTGAACTGACG
The DNA here is from genome assembly GCF_918797505.1 of Bemisia tabaci. Classification (NCBI taxonomy): domain Eukaryota; kingdom Metazoa; phylum Arthropoda; class Insecta; order Hemiptera; family Aleyrodidae; genus Bemisia; species Bemisia tabaci. The sequence continues at coordinate 25,095,956 of NC_092801.1, read as the reverse complement.
GTTCATCACAACGATCAGTTTTATCAGAGTCAATCCGGTCAAACAATGCTTCATTTAGTGTATTGGCTCGACTAAAGCTTCTAAATAAGTTTGAGGGTTGAATAAATTCTATTTTTGATCTTAATGATGAAGAGTAGCTTCAAAACGCTAATTGCAGAAATGCGTATCTCGTAATCTAATGTCAGTTTCCAACCATACAATGCTTGATCCGGCCGTATGAGGTCAAACTAAATAACATGTGTTTGCGCAGCACACATAACGCAGGTAGACCTGCTTACTGCAATCGACGTTAACGACGGCTTAACTCGACGTTGAAACAAAAAATAAAAATGAAATGGCTTTTGATGCTAGTTGACGGGTATCACCTATGATAGAGAGGTGTAAAAATGGGATTTGCTTTTGTTATTTATATACTTTTTTTTAAAAGGTATGTTCTGAGAAGAATTTTCCTCTTGAAGTAGTATTTTCGTTATCCTCAAGAACGCCATAAAAGTTTTTGATATCCTTAATCTGTCACTTTCTTTTTCATAGATTAAAAACCATATAGTAAATGCATTTGAACGTGATGCTTTCAGACCCATTTGCGACTGCACTTAAAAGATCTTGACCTCAAATGATATCAGACATTTTGAGGTTTGAAACGGAAAACATAATTCGAACTACTTCCTTTCATTTTCTCCTTTTGTAATTTTCGAGAGATTACTGTTCTTCCCCCTCTTCTTTCATAAAATTGTTTTACAGATACATGCATTTATTCCGACAAGATCTCATTGGCTTGACGGAATTTTGGGCGCTTCTGGGTACCAGATGCGCCCTTTCCAGCCGTTCGACTCCCCCGATGTAACATGTACTATACTACATACCGTTTTGCCTTATGGGTAATGACGCCATTCTGGTACACCCGGGAAAATTTCATTTTCTTCTGCATCTGGTATTCGTAAAAGTTTTCGTGAAATGTTTTGCTTTTTAGCATAACAATCTCGCACGGACGTATTACCTGGTTAAACTATTTTGGGGCTTCGTTATGCTTAAATGCCTCATAATCGACTAATCGAGGTTGTAGTTTCAGATTGATTCGAAAAAATCACGAACAGTCACGTGATCTCTTCATTTTAGTGACGTATTACTGTGCTATTTTGTGATTGGTTCATTTTCTCGGCGCAGCATCGTCAAGCGTCAGCTGTTTGCGGCTCTGGGTCCTGGGTTGAAGGTTTAAGGTTATATCAGAGAGAATAGAAAGTTAGAGACCCGACTCGATGCTAGGTAATTGAAACAGATGCGCTCGCAGCGCGCTCGCTGGCAACGTACGCAACTACTATTTTCTATTGTTTTCCAGAGACTAGCGGCGGGTATGTTGCTGCCGGACCGCCTTCACGTAGGCAATTTGTTATACATCGTCCGTCCGCAATACTCTCGCTTGGCCGTATGAAAACGTTCCTCGCATGCGCAGTGTTAAAGAAGCGCCCTCCAACACTTTGGCGTTGGAACTGCTTGTTTACCTTCGTGAGGTTTTTGGTGGTTTGTAATTTACCAGGAGCGCCTTATCAGTGGCGTGGCGTGCTTTGCGATACATCGATTGTAATGCCATTTAAACCTTTGGAAAAGGATCGATGAACAGGGTGTTCGCAGCGAACACCTTAATAATCGATTCTTTACCATAGGTTTAAGTGGCATAACAATCGATACATCGCAATTCACGCCACGCCACTGCGCCTTATTCTTTCTTCCACAAGCTACTTTCTTGGCCCCCGAGACCCACGGAGCAGTAAGGTCGGTCCCGGCATATCGGTAAGTATTGCACTTCTCTTCTCCCATCAAAAGCGCAAGTTTAGAAGCTCTCTCAATGAAGTAAATTTTGAAAATCAAACACCCGAGATGCGATGTTGCCCGAATCGGCAACATCGCAAGCTTGTCTCGCGAAACGGAGATGTTGCGTGTGTGAGGAATTTGCAATTTGACTAAGTGATTCTTATGTAAAAGTTCGCGAGAAACACGACGGTGCCACTGGTTTTCTTTGAAACCAACTCCCAAGCTCGAAAAAAGCTTATGCCATTTAAACCTATGGAAAAGGATCGATAAACAGGGTGTTTGCAGCGAACACCTTAATAATCGATTCTTTACCATAGGTTTAAATGGCATAACAATCGATAAATCGCAATTCACGCCACGCCACTGGCGTGAACAACTTTGTAATGTCGAATCTGTTATGCGCTCGTTACCCCAATCAGAATGTTTGTTATCTATAATACTAGAACTGACCCGATGAAAATGAGAAGTTAAACCAATGGCTCATTGTCAGTTGCGCTCGAAGACAAGAGACTCTCCACTGGCCTCTGGGCGGCAGGTGGAAGCTTTCACTTTCGAGAATGGAGATGTTGCATGTGTGAGGGATCTGCGATTTGACCATTGATTCTTATGCAAAAGTTCGCGAGAAACACGATAATGCCACTTGTTTTCTCTGAAATCATCTCCCAAGCTCAAAAAAAGCTCTCAAGTTGAGGCCAAAATGGAGGGGATATCCCGCTCTATCCTGAGAGTCCACGTCTACATCAAAACAAACTCTCCATGCAAAGATAGGGAGCAAATACATTAGCAGTGAATCAGTGATGCCGTGTTTTCAGTTTAGAAGAGTCCCCAAATAAAGTGGCAGCCCTGTCAATGTATTTGCTCCCTATCTTTGCACATTGAGAGTTTGTTTGATGTAGAGGTGGACTCTCAGGATAGCATGGTATATCCTGATATCCTGGATATCATGAGGAATTTGCAATATGACTAGGTGATTCTTATGTAAAAGTTCGCGAGAAATACGATGGTGCCACTGGTTTTCTTTGAAACCAACTCCCAAGCTCGAAAAATGCTCTCAAGTTGAGGCAAAATGGAGGGGATATCCCACGCTATCATAAGAGTTCACGTCTACATCAAAACAAACTCTCCATGCAAAGATAGGGAGCACAGAAATTGGCATTGATGCCGTGTTTTTAGTTTTAGAGTCCCCATATAAAAGTGGCAACCCAGATAATGTATTTGCTCCAGTTGCTCCCTATCTTTGCATGGAGAGTTTATTTTATTGTAGAGGTGGACTCTCAAGGTAGGGTGGGATATCCCTCAATTTGGGCCTTAACTTAAGAGCTTTTTTGAGCTTGGGAGTTGATTTCAGAGAAGTGGAGGACCAGTGGCACCATCGTATTTCTCACGAATTTTTACATAAGAATCAATAGTCAAATCGCAAATTCCTCACACATGCATCATCTTCCATACGAGAATGAAACGCGGATGATTGACTGAGATTCAACGAATCCGCTGGGAAAATCGAGTGGGTATCGTGATTTAAATGAATTTGACGCTATTTTTCAATTTTATACCCCTAAATATATAACGAGCAACTATTCGAACTCCGGAGTGGGTTTGTGGTATCACGCGAAATTGAAGGCAATTCTTAGCTTTTCGCCTACCTCAAATTAGCGACGTTGAAGAGTATTTTGCACGCATCGATAAGAAAATCGTGCATTTTAGGCGGAATGGATTTGAAAATCGTGTGATCGTTGTTGTTCTCCCTTATCCCCGGAAAATTTTATTCATATGTTGCCAAATTGATGTTAATATAATAATTTTTAACGCTTAAAGATCGACGGAAAACTAGCGTTAATCGCGCGATCTTGCGGGGATCATCACGTAATTTCTGATTTTCATTATTTATTTAATTTTGCAAAACTGCTAGAAATAAACCTTCTATTGCAGAGACCGAGATAAATAGCGCGTAATTGGTTTGGTTTCAACGAAACCGCTGGGAAATTCACGCAAACCTCGCGATTTTTAGATGAAATTAGCCGAATTTCTCACCTTTAAACAAGCCGATAGGAAGCGAGCAACTATTCGAACTCCGGAGTGGGTTTGTGGTGTCACGCGAAATTGAAGGCAATTCTTAGCTTTTCGCCTATCTCAAATTAGCGACGTTGAAGAGTATTTTGCACGCATCGATAAGAAAATCGTGCATTTTAGGCGGAATGGATTTGAAAATTGTGTGATTGTTGTTCTTCTCTCTAACCCCCGGAAAATTTTAGGCATATGTTGCCAAATTGATATGTTAATATAATAATTTTTAACGCTGAAAGATCGACGGAAAACTAGCGTTAATCGCGCGATCTTGCGGGGATCATCACGTAACTTCTGTTCTTCATTATTCATTTATTTATTTATTTATTTTTTTTGCAAAATTGCTAGAAATAAACCTCGATATAGCAGAGACCGAGATGAAAAGCGCGTGATTTGTTAGGATTCAACGAAACCGCTGGGAAATTTGCGCAAACCTGGCGATTTTAAGATGAAATTAGCCGAATTCTCACGTTTAAACAAGCCGATATGAAGCGAGCAACTATTCGAACTCCGGAGTGGGTTTGTGGTATCACACGAAATTGAAGGGAATTCTTAGCTTTTCGCCTACCTCAAATTAGCGACGTTGAAGAGTATTATGCACGCAACGATGAGAAAATCGTGCATTTTTCGCGGAATGGATTTGAAAATTGTGTGATCGTTGTTCTTCTCCATTACCACTGGAAATTTTTGGCACCTGTTGCCAAATCGATGTAAATAAGGCGTAATTGTTATTGATTCTGCGACACCGATGGAAAAAAGTCGTAATGCGCGAAAAATTGCTGTTAATATTTTATAATTTCTCTTACTTTTGTACACAAATTGCTTAAAATTAGGTAATATCCCATTGAAATTTCTCAATATGTTTATTGGGAAAAAAACCATTACTTTTTACACCGTCGGAGAGGGAATTTTGATTGGATTGTTGTTTTTTCTTCTTCTTCTTTAAGAATCCAAATTTGAATCAGTGAGAACGGAAACACACCAACTCGTAAAACGAAAATGCTCAACTTCCATTAATGACAGTTAGTTTACATTAAGGTCATTGAAAATAGCGCGTCTGTTCCAACTTGGACCTTTAAAGTGTCCATAAGTACTTGACTTTCGGAAGCAAAAGTCTTTTCCTTAAACTAACTTCTTCACCAACTGTGCAGTTTTATGTGTGTCTTGATAATTTGCATTTTTCCGAGTTGGTGTGTTTTCGTTCTCACTGATTCAATTAAAAAATCCAAAAGTACAGTTTATTAAAGACGCAATGTTAGTCATTTGAGAATAGAAATGGAAAGGGCTGCCATCACACTAGCAGTCCTGACTGTGCGTACATTTATCCCGCAATCGTCATTCATTGTACAGTCTGACTGCTAAAGTGCGATGGCAGCTAAGCTCGTAAAAATTAAAAAAAAAACCTTGAAAGTAAGATTCAGTTTTTTTAACTAAAGATATTGGTATTATTCGATGAATTCGGTTTATTTATTATTGTCCTCGAGAGAGATTTCCAAATTTTGTCACTGCTTCTTTCGTGTCATCGCTGGCTGCCCAATTCATGGGTCTTGCATACAGCCGTCGTAAGTAAAAACGCCGTATGAGGCTTCAGACGTTGCCATATTTCCTTTAAAAAAAATCACACATTTACCGGGAAAGCTGTGAATGCTTTTCTGCAAATTTTTCGGACAATTATGTTTACAATTTAATCTGAAATATCTGAAAATTTCATGGGAAGATATGCAAAACTTTACTCAAAAATAAATGTTTTATCCGGAGAAATTTGGCAACTCTCAAATGCTCATACGGCGTTCTTCCTTAGCATGGCAGAATAGGGAATCGAGTCCGAGAAATCCAAATTCGATGGCCTTGGAGCCCCGGTGGCGGCAAGCCATCCTCTCCGCCAATCAGCGCAGCTCATTGACTCCAGCTACCGGCTTTTATAGCCGTGTGACTGTTGCGAGCTACAGCCAATCAGCTGCGCTGATCGGCGGAGGGGGTGGCTTGCCGCCACCGCCTCGCCCGTTGGCAGGCCCCTCTCCTTCCTATTCGAAAGTAAAAGGGGTGTCCTATTTCAAAAGTCTGGGTCTACAGCATAACTTCAAAATTATTTCATTGGAGAAAACGGAAAATTTTAACCTAGATCGGTACCGAAAAGTTGGTCCTTTAGTGTCTGAAATAGTGACTCCTGGAGGTGGGGAACAGAACCCCCCTTTCAAAATATGTAAGTTCGCTAAATTAACGTACAGGCATGAAAGATTTTTTCATGGGTAAACCTGGCCTGAGGTAGAGATAAAATTTTATTTCATCAACAAAAAACATGATTGGAAAAGAAGAGAATGTTTATTTTCATATTGCGTGTAAAAATGACACTTTCGTAAAAAAATCATACAAATTCACAAAATTCGAAATAACAAAAAACCTGTAAGAAAATCCTAACAATTAATTTCTATCACAATTGCTTGAAAATTAGGTAACAGAATATACATCATTCTGTGAATTGTCTCACAAAAATTTGATGAGAGCACTTACAAATTCTTCTCAAATTTTTTCACGCGCTGAAATTTCGTTTTCATTTTCAATACTTACAAAATGAATTCGAAGAGAAGTAACAAGAAAAACATCAATAGAAAGAACGTGACTATAAGTGTTAACTCTTCAGGGGGACCTGTATACTTTCGACGACCTGAGCAAATCACATCAAGGGTGAAATTCACAAATCTTGGTTTACAACAGTTCTCAACTGATAAATTAAAGTATGACATGAAATCGGTGGCATTTCACCATCAAAATAGAATAATTCAGAACGGGGAAAAAAGGTGGTGATTTTTAAATTAAGTCTAGTTTGATCGTTGATTACAATTCATTTAAAAGTAACTATAACTCTAGCAATTACAGGGATGACTCACCAAGCTACCATCCCTTGTCGCTGAAATTCTCCACAAACCTCAGATCATTTCACGAAAAGCATAGTTAATTTTTACCTTCAAGGGTCTTGAGAGCAGCATCAGCAATTTATGCAATAAGCACATCCGATGAGCAATTTACGCTGCTTACACCATGGTTGGGTATTGCAGCTTGGTCAGCACTATAGTCTGAATTTCTGAGGTTAGTTGGTAAGCATTCTATGTTTTCAAAATTTTCCATTGTCTCCATTTTACTACAAGGACATATTTCTGCCAAACAGAACTGTGTGCATTATAATGTGAGCCATGTTATACATATATTCTTGTGGATCTCACGGCTCAAGGCTTAATGCAGATGTTCCGTTGGGCAGACATATGTTCATATTGCAGAATCTAAGTTTTAAAAAGAGACAGCGTATTATTTGTACATTAGAAAATTGAGGCAGGACACACATTACAAAGATAGGGTCTAGGACTAATATTTCATTATAAACTTTTATCCTGCCCAGTAAAACATGTACAAAAACCTTGTCACACCATAACAACGATATTTTTAAGACACGGCGTTGTGACAACGTTTTCGCACACGCTGTACCAGACAGGTCAATATTTTTGTGCCCAAAAAGAAGAACTTGGCACTTTTTCTTTGCCTGGATCTTGGGACGGAATATCCTTAAATGAAAAGTTCAAAATAAATAATCATACAACAAAATTAAGAAAATACATTAGACAAAGTAACAAGGTCGGACTTAAAGTGAAATTTTTAGGAAACTCAAGTTCCTAGCAGCAAATTGTGGAAACAAGGTGCTACACAATACAGTTAAGTCACACACAATCGAAAATCAAATAGGGAAGAGAGGTGATTTCTCTTGAAGTTTGGGGGTGGCAAAATCGAAAATATGGCTCTGCAAGGTATAGAAAACTATGCATTTCATTAGATTCCCAGAATCTACAGCAATATCAGTTTAATTGTCCTTATTAAAAGAGAAACTATGAATAACTAGCTACATTATCCTCTTTCTAACTGATTTTTGTTTTACCTACCTTGCTCCTTACAAAAAATCTTCAATTTTTTTTTTTTTGGAATTAAAGAGAAAAGACTTTAAAGAAAGAAAGGAATGTACCTAAATCGTGAGGAAGATTGCACTGGGTTGGAAGCAATTTGAGGGGAAAGAGTCAAACAAGTTCCACACAGGTTTTAAAAGGGTTTCTGAAAGCCTTAAATTTTTGTTCATTACTTTGGCACTCATTTCTAAACGTTAATAATAAAAATAAAAATTCAAGAGAACTAAGAACTCTACTTTCGTTGAATTTATCCAAAAAGAAAAAACTTCATCCATGAACTATTTTTGACACTTTCATTCAAAGTTCAAAGTTATCCAAATCAAACTGTTCATCAATTTGATTCAGCCAAGGGCAAACAGGAAAGTGTTGAACAAGTAATAGCAATAAATTGAAAAGATGACATTTTGTGCAAAAATTACGGTCAGTTCGTTTTTTTATCATCTTGTTTATCATCTTGCTTTGTGTCTTCTTCTTCGATAAAAGTGACAGGAACTACACAATTACTGGGGAACCATCCTTTTATTCTTTTGTTTCCTTGCGTTGAGACTTCACCAAATAACCAGTATCTAAAATCAAATTAAGAGAATCAATTTGAAACAAGTCGCAGCGCAATGAAAAAACACTGATATGTATACTGTATTCTTTAACAAGTAGGAATATAATATACTAAACCAAAAAAATTAAAACTTCAAAATTTAGGTTCATTGAAATGCGATAGAAGTCACGCCAACTTGTCAGGCTGGTAACAAGGGGGTATATAATGCATATTAAGAGCTTTTGAAATAATTTTGAAAAATGGTCTTATTGACATTTTTAACGAATTTGATTTAGTTAGATTCCCGACCTATTCCTTATGACATGGAGTGGGCTATCAGACAAGAGCATTTGAAGAAGCAAGATAAAATAGAACATTATATTTTGATCTGATACAATAAAATCAGAGGACTTTTGTCTCATCTGACAGTGACTGACACTTTGTCCAGAAAGTGACAAAATTAAATAGTGGTAAAAAGTAGTCTAAGGCCAATTATTGAAATTGATAGACAAAGCTATAGGCAAAGAGGACAAAAGGGATATGTAGGGATCTTATTGGTGGAAACAGGTGGTTGCAATGGACAAAGGAGGTACGTGATAGACTAGCTAACGGCAACCGGCGAGAGACCCTATAGTTTGTCCATCATTTTCTCCCTAATTCTATAGGAACCACCCATTTCAACCAATAGAATTGCTCCATACTCCCTAGCCTTTTTTTTTCTATTGCTTTGTCCTTCAAATTCAAGAAGCATCCTGCTGGTCTAATAGCAGAGTTCTTCATAACTTTTTTACTTGTCATCCAGCCTTATGATAATAATGTCCTTATGTATACTGCCTTGCTAAGGAAGAACGCCGTATGAACATTCAAGAGTTGCGGCATTTCCTTCAATAAAATTTTCATTTCTGAGGAAACTTATGAATATTTTTCCTTGAAATTTTCAGGACTTTTCGGTGAAATTGCGAGAAAAATTATCTGAAAAATTGGAAGAGAAATATTCATAAGTTGACCAGGAAATTTGTGTTTTCTCGAGGGAAATTTGGCAGCACCCGAAGGTTCATACGGCGTTCTTCCTTAAAAGCAGTACAGCGAGTCAGGTCACAAGAAAGACTCAATCAATTTAGAGAAATCAGACTTACTTTTTCCACCGGGTAACAGATACTGTTTGTCCCACTTCTAAAGGAATTCTTGCCTCATCCGAGAACGGAGGCCTACAGAGAGTACACACACCATGGCGACACGGGAACCAACTTCCATCAAATTTTTTTAGAACAGTGTATGGTCTAGTGTGCAGCCTTTTGATTATCTTTTGTCTCTGTTGTTCGACCTATGGTATTAACAACATGGAATATTGGAATTAAACTAAAAAATGTACATAATAGCAACAGGAAATCTAAAATAGGGAGGAATTGAGCTCGGGAGGAATAGGTCTGCAGGTAGTAGATTTCTACAGACTTTGGCCTAAAAAAAGCGATGCAAATGGTAAAATCATGCAAAAAATTATCCCTGCAGAGAAACAGCGCTTCCTTCCGCGGAGTCCGCTATGAGCAATGCTGAATGCAGCTGTGTATTCTTCCATGACAGATTCTACCATCATGTTGATTGTGTCTCTCAAATCCAAAAACAACGAGTGCTTGGTTCAAATTTTGTTTACGGCTACCCTATTTTTCTGCACTTTGAGTGAACTTTTTGCCCGAAAGCCATCATCAATAAAAGTTGGGAGGAAAAAAGTAAAAAAAATGATTCAACTGACTTAATTATTTTGAACTTACTGTTAATGTGTACTGATCACATCCTTCCAAAACAGGCCAATGAATTCCGTCCCCAACAGGTTCGCACTTCCAGTTAATGACCTGTTTATAACAGAGATTAAAATCTTATTTTAATTTCTGGAACAAAAACCTACATAGCAGACAGTTATTTTTCCTAACTAAGGCTACTAAAAGGTAACTTCTTTGATAACTAAAAATTCTGAGGAAAACAGACAAAAAGAAAAAGAATGCATTAAATGCTTAAAACGTGAAAGTCCTGTGTTCTTTAAAAAACCAAATTGCAAAGTATTCGATGCAACTGTTGATCAACAGAATGCAAATTCACCAGGATTTCCTTCTTGGCTCTTCATTTCAGTGCTATAAAAATCCTCCTCAATAAGGACTGAAGCATTTATCCGTGGCAAAAATGACCCCCAGATCCAAATTAAAGTATATCCTGTCGACAGATCAAAAGTTGTTTTAAAATTCTGATGTTAAATTTTCTGCTTAACTTACAAATATGTCAATAAAAATCGCAACTATCACTAATGCTTCCTGCATGCTTCCTGAACTCACTCTTTTAATTTTCTGTGAGGATCAGAACAACTTACTTGAAGGAAATTTTTCTTCATGCCCAAATCATACGGGTAGATGAAAGGAGGGTCTTTTTTATCGCGTCGCCTATGTTTCGCTTTGTCACAAATCCATTCTTCAATCCCAGTGCGATTAGTCAAAATTGTTCGAAGCTGAAAAAAAAAAAAAAAAAATTGATGTGATACTTATTTAATTTGATGAGATGTTTCATGAATAATTCCTTGGTAGGGTGAACGGAAAAGATAATATTAAAACAAGTTTAAAACTGCATTAAACTAGAAAAGCAAATACAGCAAGGGCTCTTAAAAATAAATCTAAATAATAAAAAAAAACATAGGTATAGATCGACAAACAACAACATGTTTTTTAAAAAGATAAATCGATAAATTGTTTCTTTTTATGATTTCACTCATGAAAGTCTGGATTAGAGCTAAGAGTTTGAAATAATAAAAAAGAGTTTGAAATAATAAAAAAATTAAAAGTATGTAAATTTGCAAGAGAAGGATGGCTAAGGACTGTTTATTGCTTATTTATTTCTGTGTGTGGGGCCAGCTGATTTATACAAATATGGGTTTCTGCATGACTGCCTCTTATGATCGCATATCTTTGCATTCCAAGATTCAATAAAGCAAAGGAAATCAAATAATCATCCTACTAATTTACTGAAGTTTGATTATTTTTTAGATCAGGCATAATTCAAGTTCTCTCAGAACGAGACAAGTTTGAATTCATGCTCAAATTGGATTCTAACATTGATTCTGCACAGCTCTGAATATTCTTTTTGATGCCTCATTGTGATTTATTTGATGTAATAAATTGATGTTTCTCTTTTGGTGTTCTATATGATCAAGTGCAGGTCTCAGAAATTGTCATTTACCTCACGAAAGAATGTAACTACATTTCAATGTTGCCAAAATTCCCTTCGCGAATTTACTTTTTACTAGGAGAATCTTGGGAGTCCCTAACTGAAAATTTCACCGATTTTTCCTGTAATTTCATGCAAGAATCAGGAAAATTTTCAAAGAAAATTGCGCAGGTGCACTCTTGTAAAAGATTGAATTGCTTGAGTCGAATTCACAAACTTGGAGCGGAGTAGCGTTCCGTCATTAAGGAAAGGACAGCATTCAGATGCCATTTGTTACGGTCTTCACAGTCGTAAAATAACTTAAAAATTAGATTCAACGAAATTGATATTATGTTTCCTCACCTGGAATTGAAGTAACATTCCTACTGCCAGCACGACACCAATTGAAAGTCCTAAGGAAAATACTCCGAACAGCAAATTCATCATTGTAAGTTCCATCACAGGCTCTGATGGTCGATACAACAAATACCACCGCTGAAAAGAGAGTTTAGATATTAGTTACTAGTTTTTCTCTCAAATTAATCTCCTCTATCTTTCAACTTGGTATAACAATGATGAAACCCCAGGGGCTTGTTCCTCATTTACAATGTTTATAAATACTCTCATTTTATTTGATCAAATTAGAACAAACCAACGCTACTGCTTGAAATTTTCACAGAATATTTTTCACCAGTACAGAGAAATTAGCGTGGTTTTCAAGAGATGATGTTTCGTATTTTTTCATTTCAATAACAAATTAGGTATGACAGAGAGTTGGTAGCATTGCAAACTGATGCATTTTTCAGCAGTTTCACAATAGATAAGTAAAATTGAAATTTATTTATTTCATTATGTGTTATAGTAGCATTATCAGAATTACACGATAATTTCCTGCACTTTGATACAAACTGGACCAAATTCGATTTAATCATGTAACATTTGATATTGTGTAGCTGGCACCTCCCGTATCCTCATAAAAAAAGCTTACAAAATTGCATGGGTACTCTAGGTCAAATTGTTACAAAATGATTTGCAAGTAAGAGGGGTTGAATACCTCAAAGGGACTCCAGTTTTTAGTGCCATTCGTAACTACTGTTCATAAGTTATTCCCTTCATCTCCAAATCAAAGCAAAAGAAAAATGTTCACTTACACCAATACTTCTGAACAGACTTACTGGAATATTGTACAGCACTTGCTCCAGCTAATAAAGTAATGGATAGTTTTAAAATCAATGGGTTTGTAGAAAATGAGATTCTAGCTGCACTTGAGGGCAGGCAAGCTTTATTTGATAATATGTGTGTTAAATATTTTTGTAATCCTGTAGCTTTACTTGACTAGTATTGAATTAAGAATAAATACAAGTACAAGATGACAGTCTAAAATCTTACCCGATTCAGACCCTTGTAGATGGAGATAACAAGAAGAACTGTCGAGTGAAAACAACCACAGACAGCAAAGAACAAGAATAAAGTGAAATGAGCATGGTTAGCGTAACCAACACAATTATTGATCCATGGACAGTGATGATCCATTTTCAAGACACACCTAGCACCTGCAACAAATGAAAAATTTTCAAAAGGGCCCAAATTATTCAAAATAATAGTCAACATTATAGCAACAGGGCAGTGGCGTGGCGTGCTTTGCGATATATCGATTGATACGCCACTCAAACCTATGAAAAAAGATCGATTATCAGGGTGTTCGCAGCGGACAGCTTATTAATCGATTCTTTACCATGACTTCAAATGGCGAGATATCGATAATCGATCATTCACGCCACGCCACTGCTACAGGGCTATTACAGTAGATATCGGTTAATACGACATTCAAGGGGTCACGGGATTTCGTCGTATTAGCCGATATGTCTTATTAACCGTTGTCGTATTAACTTATGGAGTTTCGCCGGGGAAAACGAAATCCGTCGTATTAGCCGATATGTCGTATTAACCGATATCTACTGTATCTTCAAACGAGCATTTATTACTTATTCATTAGAAAGCTAAAATTTGTAGATAAAACTAAAAATTAAAACTAAAAAAAAAAAAATAAAATTGCTCACATTTTCTACAATGGTGGGACCTGGGAGCTTTGAAACCATCACATGCTTCACAATACTGTAGGAACTGTTCATCCCTTGGAGATTCCTGTAAGCAGACAATGAGACAAATTACGCAAGAAAACAAAAGACAGATCAAGTCACAAAAGAGGGACCAGTGTGAAAATTTCTTATAACATAAGTTGCATTATCATTTAAACCAGCACTTTTGAATGAAGACTTTTCCCCATGTTTTCATTTTTTTATAACACTTTTCAAATAATTCTAAGGGGCTAGTTCAACGCTAAAAAAACATATTAAAGAAAGAAAAACATAAATAAATAGAACAAGAAAATAAAAAGAGCAAAAAAATTGAGAGAGCCAAAAAATAAAAAGATCAAAAAATCAAAAAGAGCAAAAAAATAAAAGGAATAGATAAATAAAATAAAATAAAGAATAAAAAAACGAGAATTTGAAAAAAAAAACAAGTTTGCGAAAAAAGACAGGTAAGTTAAAAAAAAGAAAAAAATTAAAAAAGGTTTTGAATGGCTAAGCTCATGAAGTTATGGCTGCTGTAGTCTTTCACACTTTTGTATTGATCTTAATTTGCAAATGAGAGAGAGAAAAATTTGATAATCTTACAGGTTTCCATTTGAGAGGTAGAAATCCTGGACCTTCGATGACAGCATTCAGAAAGTTGTAGAAAGCCAGACCACTGAATATTAGGAAACAACAGATATTTAAGAATCCACTCAGTGAACCAGTTGGTGGCCACCACATTCTGGTGCAGTAGAATGTTGTGAACGTAATTAACTTAATGATGCCTGAAATTGAGGAGGGAAAAAAATCAAATTAAACCAAATTAGTGTTTTTGAAATGCTCCGACATTCATCTCAAGAACTAAATTAAATTTAAAGATGAAAAGGACTTCAGATGGCATCAGTCTTGCTCATTTGTTGTAATGAAAATTCAAAATTAGAAGACCTCCACAGACGGTGATGCTGTATTTTCGAATAGATAGCCACTGGACATTGAAAATTGCACAAATAATTAAAGCCCACAATAGGAAAATGATAAGACAGGGTGAGAATACAGAGTAAACTAATCGTTGCATTCTCTGCGTTACAATCTACATTCATTAAAAATTGATGAGCAAAATTTTGAGTCCCCTCTGAATTTTCTCGTCAACGTAACGGGCCCAGCTGTGCTAAACAGATTAGAAAGTTTAGGGGGAGGAAAAGGCTAAGTAGACTGCTAAAGGAGATCACACACTGGACTATACAGTTTTTGGAGATTTTCATCACAAGCAAGTAACAAACCATATAATTTTTGACCAAAAGTTCAAATACAGAACCCTTAAAATTTAAGGAAAATACTTATTTCTTGGCTAAGCGAATCACCAACACGTGTTTTTTTTTCGCTCTTGGACAGTGAAAATTCGCAATTCCTTTCACAGAACTCACTAGACTCCTGCATTGGATTTTTGAGGGCAATCAATGCCGA
The DNA here is from genome assembly GCF_918797505.1 of Bemisia tabaci. Classification (NCBI taxonomy): domain Eukaryota; kingdom Metazoa; phylum Arthropoda; class Insecta; order Hemiptera; family Aleyrodidae; genus Bemisia; species Bemisia tabaci. The sequence goes on along the minus strand of NC_092801.1, from coordinate 25,080,873 downwards.
GGTCGATAGACCTAGATCAGTCTGTTGGCAAGATATTCTTTGGAATTTCCCCATGTGGCAACGGATTTTCCACTTTGCTGTTTCACTCCAAACGCTTCCCCGATTTGCTTTTGCACAGCCCCATTGCCAATTCCTCCCCGATCTGCATAAGACCAACATAATAGGATCGGAGGAACAGCGGAGTGGGACAAGCAAACCAGGAGAATCTGTTGGCAACGTAGACATCCCTCACCCCCAATTCCCAGAGATTATTACACTCAATTTTTCTAACGGACTGACCTACGTCTATTGACATGATCAGTGCAAGGCAACATGTAATAAAAGCTCTGCACGTGGTAAGTCTGCGAAGGGTGTGTAACTCCAAACTAATTCCTAAAAGTATTGATAAAGTCTTAGAGGAGGTCATAGTTGGACAGCGTTAAACAGAAAGGAACCAAGCCACATCAGCTATTGCCAAATTTAACAGGGAGATTTCAATTTTTTACGAGAGAACGTCTGCGCAGATTCCTTTGAAAATTTTAAGGAATTTGCTTTGAATTAGAGAGAAAATTCACTAAAATTTGCACAAAAATCCACACAACCATTTTCATGAAAAAAATTAAACCGCCCGATAAAATTTGGTGATAGCTGATGTGGCTTGGTTCCTTTCTGTTTAACGCGGTCCAGTTCTTCTCTCCTGTGCATCTCCTGAAAAAAGAAAAAAATTATGGGACTGTCCACTAAACTTTACCATGTATGCCAAAGGGCTTTTTTTCTTTATCCGAGGAATGCATGGAACGCAATGGGAGTGGTTCGGGCTGGTTCAATCCGCCTAACCGCAGACTCAACCAACCTCAATCCACCTCGGAAGAGCAGTCCAAGCGTTTCACCGGAACGCGCCAGTGGGACAGGATAAATAGTGATGCGTTCCATTGCTACCATCTGCAGTTCGGATAAAAAAAAAGCCCCCTTAGTGCTCAGTAATAAATGTGAGCACTTCTTGGAGGTTACATCTATGGTTACGCTCTTACTTACATATCACAGCGATTGGACCCCAATGCCCCAGCTTACTGAAAGGGCCAACACACATCTTGAAAGATTTTAAGTGGTTTGCTGAAGACTCCAGCGTCGGAAAAATTGCGAAGGCAAGCAACTAACTGAACACTAAAAACTGAATCATAACGGTTTGGATAATGCTACATTGGGTTGTGATGCTTCCACAGTGAAAACGATGGTGAAAGGTTAACTTTAAGCGCACGAAATATTACACATTTTGATAGTTTCATTGTGAAGCTAATTGAGCTATCTAAATCATGCTGAAACCGGAGGTAAATTACACAAAAAATAAGAATAAAAGAGACAGAGAAAGTGAGTACACCTGAGGAACATTACTTTCAGTTTCTGTTTACAAACAAATCATTCTTATCATGATGTCATGATGGTGCCTCGCCTCGCAGACATGAAGGTGTAAGGTGACGTCATCTCTATAGAGAATGAAGGGAACACGGTAGATGCGGGTTGCGGTTGCGGGTTCATCCAAAATCGAGCATGTGACCCGGGTTGCGTCTCTCGTGATAGAAGGCAAAATTACGTGTCTCAACAATTAAACCGAGTGTAAAATGTGCGGCTCCTTCGATGCACTTACACAAAACGTACATTTCCATACATTCAAAATCTTAAAGGCCGCTGCAAGAGGAGTAGCAAAAAGAATAGTCCTAGGAGTCTGGATGGTGGACGCATTCCCCCATTCAACACTCCCACCAAAATGTTGTTTTAAATGCTTTGTAGGTCATTTTCAGGGGAATAGACGGCTTTTCCTTCGCAAACAGGTTTGAATCCCACATTTTCTCTCTATGAAATATCTAGCTTTAACTTTCAACTTTTTTTTTATTTTTTTTTTAAATTTTTAATTTTTTTACTTTCTTTATTCGGAAGAGGGAACACCTCCGGTATGAGTATTACTGACGGGCCACAGGCCGAAGTCAGTAATACACACTATATCTTGCTTGAATGAAAAGTAAATTTTATTTTAAAGCAAAATTAATAAAAATTAATCGAAATTAAGAAACGACCTGACAATACTTGACGTGCTTGTGACGACGGACTTCTGCATTGAAAGAAGCAGGTAACTCTCTATTCCAACGTCTTGAGGATGTTTAACGAAACTTTCTGAAGCTATCCCCGTTACCGACATATATCGCCACCTTCCAGGCAAAGTATCACAAGCGCCATGCGACGTTTAAAAAGTTCCGCCGCCATTTTATTTTTTCACTGAGAAATCGTTGGTTGAATCTGTTCGAAAATTTCACTAAATTTTATCGGCAGCACAAAGAAAATTCGGTGTAATATTCGGACAGCTTCGTTGAACAATTTCTCTGTAAAAAAATATAATGGCGGCGGAAATTTTCAAACGTCGCATGGCGCTTGTGATACTTTGCCTGGAAGGTGACGATATAAGGGACTCGATGCAAACAATGTCCAGGCTCCATAATCGCTTCATTTCCGCAGCTAAGGGCAGATATTTTGCCATCTTTTCTTGATACTCTAACTCCAAGTTATGATTATTAGAGATGCTAATATCGATGATGTAGAATATGAGTGTAAGATTTCAGTGGAGTCAGGGTCGGACTGGCTCGCATCTGAGGGCGTAGACCCTCGGCTGGTTAAAGGGTCGTAAAGTGATGTTTCCTGGTAGGGCATCCCGTACTGGAGAGATGCTCAGAAAATTTTGGCAAAGCAGCACATATGTTTACGCTATTTTCAGGTTCAAAGATTATTAATCGTACAGAGTAAAAATTGCAAAATTGGCCGTACTGAAGTAACCGACAGACTTCTGAAATTAAAAAAAAAAAAAATTAAAACCACTGGACGCATCCAAGCACCATTATTTCCAAAAGAACCGAGCCAGTGCTGCAGTTTACATTAGCTTAAGACGTGGCTCTGCAAATCCATCCTAAGAAAGAATCGGAAAAGAACCTAAAAAAAGAAGAAAGAACGAGTATCAACACAGCCGAAGACAGGAAAGACGTATTCGAGCCTCTTTTTTTAACTTTTCTCCTGAATCTGAGCGACACCTCATTGACAGCATATAGCAGAGCATTGAGAGCTCACGTTTCGCGTCATCGCGCCTTCAATTTTTTAGATGCAGCACGGACGTCCATCAAGTACAAATAGCTGTATCCCTGCGCCGTCGTTAACGCTCACCCTTCCCATCGCTTTATTTCCATATTGTGCTTGTTTGCGTTTGCGTTTATCTTATTCGTAATGGTGCATCAAACTAGTAGCATAGAGCAGAGCATTGGGGAGTTCAGGTCTCACGCCATCGCGTCTTACATTTTTCACATGCAATGTGGACATCCATCTTGCGCGAATAGTTGTATCGCGTTTACACTTTAGGTGTCTCTTTTTCTTTTTGAATTTCGAGATAAATTAAGGTTAAGTTTGCCCGAGATATGCTATGGTATGTCCAAATCAATAGTCATACATTGAAAAGTAAGAAATATATTTAAAGGTCTCTCAAGAGGTCTATAAAGGGCGCGTATGTCTAAAAATCGAACCGACCATCGCCTGCTCTAGGAAAGTTACACATAACGAATGAAGGAGGGGTATGATAAAGCGCCTGTACGTCAACAAAAAGGTGAAAATTTCACAGAAAAGTGTTTACGCTACAGAAAGTAGTTCTTGAACCTCTGTTCACCACTATCATGCGTAAAATCACCTTTCTTTACTCCTAACTCTCTCTTCTTCCGCTCATTTAAGAAATTTTCCGCATATATTCTCGGTCGTAATTTTTTTCTCTTCTTATTTTGCTATCTGCCAAAGGGGCGCGTTTTCGGCGCGCCAAGGGGGCGTATCTGCCAATGGCAGATTGGCCTTATGGCCAGCCCGAGCCTGAGTAGAGTAAATTTAGTGGAAAAAAGTTAGTAAAACATGGTAAAAAAAAGAAAAAAAAGCGCTTTCATCTCTAGGATCTCATGTGAAGAAATCTAACTTTTAGTGCCTCTTTTTTGAGGAATTTAATGAGTACCTACTTAACTTGTTCAGAATAAAAATATTCCTAATTTGTAACATACAGGTTTGATAATTAGAATGATAATATTTATTTCCTCTGAACATACTTTAACTTCTAACGCATTTTAGTAACATTTTCGGACCAATGTATTTTTTCCTCTTTCGGTCTTGAGCAGGGAAGAAACTTGGTAAAAATGCTAAAAAGAAAAAGAAAACCTTAAGAATTAGAATGTCTTTTAAATTTTTCCAAGAACATGGGATTCAAGCACCCGATTTGCTTTGCGGGAAGTATCAAGGACCCCCGCCACTTTTAAACAGCAATTAATTAGCAATTACTAATTAAGACGTTGATGAATCATCCCAAAAGTTTGCCATTAAAAGAGGGAACCTATGCTACGATGGGGGTGCCAAGGATGTTGGGTTCCGTTGAATTTTCGCGGAGATATAGGGTTATTCAGAAGTCGCGCACCACTGGCCATAACTTTACTTCTAATTTATTATGATATCGATTTGCGGTTTGTGACGTTTTTCCTCGTGTTGAAAAGGAAACTTTTTTAGGTTACTTTCCAGTTTTTTACCATCTCAGGGGGAGGGAGGCGGGGTGCAACTCAAAAATTTTCTACTGGCCACCCTCTCATGGCCAGTGGTGCGTGACTTTTGAATAACCCTGCATCTTAAATGGGAACCCTCCAACACCACGCAGGAGTTCGAAACCAGGGATTTGCGTGTAAATATAGAGTCTCGGCTTCCCGCCTCAGATCTCGGTAGCTATTGCTCAATAAAATACAGCGAAATTTCACTGTATGTAGATGCTGCAAAACGGTATCGTTATTTATTTTTTAGTTATCGATAATGCACAACAGAGGCGCGGTTTTTTTTCTCATTATGTGTTTAAAAATAGTGAGCACATGTTTGAGATAACAAACATCCGGCATACCAGTTGGTTCGCACTCCGATTCTAATATTTTTCCGATTAAATGATTATGTTCTAAGTGAAGGAGCAAGCGCTATAGGGTTCATTGCTGTGCGTTTTAGGACGGTCTGAGTGTTTTTAGCATCATAAAACTTCTGTGCTTTTCCGGAGCATAGTGAGCGAAACTGCGAAGCCACAAGGTGTGTAAGTATGAAATTAAACTAAACACAAATATATTTAAGACAAATACACAAATATATTTAGGAGTGTCTTGCCTTACATTGATTGTGGCTACCTAACCGTTGATGGAAGATGAGAGAAAGAAATGACAGAGAGGAGGATCATAGTTTATCGGTAGTAGCATTTAAAAAACTTGGTAACCGATTTTTTATTGTTTAAATAATTTAATGTGAAATGATTGCATTGGCACTTATGACGGGCCATGAATTTAACTCGAATATTGAAAGCAAAAAATGAGTGGCAGTGTTCTGATTTTCCATCAACCCTACTTTAGGATAGATTTCAATTGAAAAAATTCATATCGATGGTGAAATTTACAAACTACGTATCTCGGGTTGCAACGTTGTAGATTTCATGCTGTGCAAATTTTTTTAAATTTAAAACTACTTAACGTCAACTCTTGGGACTTTTAGTGAATTTTCTTCTCTGTGTGAAGTGAAAATTCCAAGCAATTATGTTGAGTCGTTGTTCTTTAAAAATATTAAAATAGGAGCGGAGATTTTGAAAGACCGCACGCAATATATCCCTGTGATAGCTTCGAAACCGACAGTGAAACTGCAAAAATGCGCATCTGGGTTGCGGTGTTTCGAAATCTTGGCTACTACTTTACTTTTAAAAAAAGACCGAACCAGCATGGCCTGGAGTTCTCACAGAATTTCTCTTAAAATGAGAAGAAAAATCACTGAAATTTTAAAAAAATGGCCTTCAATGAGGGGCGGATCTAAGAATTTGGTAACAACGGATTCCTTCCATTTAAACCTATGTTAAATAATCGATTCTTGTCGGGGCACCTGGCCCCTCCAAAAATCGATAAATTTCCACATGTTTAAATGTAGAAAAACAGTGCTGCCAATTTGCTAGATCCACCAATGCGTTCGATAGTTTTCCATAGAGTACCTGTATAGGGAGAGTACCGACAGATCGGTTCATGGAGGGCTTACGGCCCAAAAGTGCAGCCACCCTTCTAACCAACTTCTAACGCACAAAATTTCACTGCCAGTCTGCACATTCCAATTCTAACCAAGATGGCTAAGAATGTACATAAATGAGCGTTCTTCCACAAAAATGAGTACATTTATGCAACAAGTAAGTCAAATACGTGCTTTATAGACGATGGTTCGTAACAATTGTATTAGTAAAGCGCTCTGGATAATTGAGATTCATAGGTTGGCTGCATTTCTGGGCCCTAACTTTATTCGCGGAGACATCGGTGAAGGCCTGATGAATTTTCGGAGTTTCACATCTGTCTATACTCTCGCTATACAGGTGCTCTAGTTTTTCATGTAGAAAATAAATTATGACAGGAAGTCTGCAACGCCGCAAACCAAAATAAGCATTTCTGCAATTTCACCATAAAAATATTAATGTGGATTAAAAGAGGGGGAGATTGGGCTAAGTTAAGGCTGAGCCATTTTTCCCTATCATACTTACTAGCAGAGCCCCACCCATTAGCAATCACTGCATGTGATTAGGATCAGCTACAAATTTTATTTCTTAATTTTTATTTACTTTTTTCAAAATTGAGGAGACGCACTGGTTTGATAAAAATGCAGACATTAGTAATGTACTGATTAAAGCTGCTATCTTGGTCCGTTCTGCAGTGAGATCAAATGATGATTATAATAATCGACAATATCCAATCAAAAGTTTGTAATGCTCACAGAGATTTATTATTTTTGCGTCAGTTCAAAGTTTGCTAGTGAGTTGGAGCCGCGAAAATTACGGAATTTAACCAGAGGTTTCATTCAATTCTTAGCAATGACGGGTTTTTCGTCTACATCGCGGAAAAAGCGGGATTTTTCCAACTGCATCTTCGCGAAAAATGCGTGATTTTTCCAGGGGTTTTGTAAAAAAAAAAGAAAAAAATAGAAATTACGCGATTATCACCACGATATCATGGCAAATACGCCGTGTTCCCAGCGCATCCTAAGATCATTATAATGGAGAATTTGCATGACATTTTTTATTGCTTCATATGAAAGTGCTTAAAGAGCTGATTACATGGTATTTTTTTATAATTTTTTTCTGATATGGGAAAATACATACAAATAAATTTAAAATTGAGAAAATGTACCGCCTAGTGACGTCATCTGGCGGCATTCCCCATTTTAATGCATGTATTTTAGCAGATTAGATAATTTTGTCATAGCTTCTCCAATAATTGTTCAATTCATGAACCAAGGGTATCCTCGTGTTCAGTTCACTCAGTGATTTCAACTTAAACACGAAGATCATCAAATTTCAGACACCTGCAAATTCTCTATTTCGCGTTATTCACATCAATATCGTGGCATACACGCGAATTTCCGACTCAATTAAGACTACATAGATGAGCGCATAAAACTCATAAATATCTGTTACTTAAGATGGGCGAAAACTTATGATATTCCTTCAATTTCGCGTGATAGTACATACCTACTCCGGAGTTCGAATAGTTTCTCGCTTCGTTTCTGCTTGTTATAAGTGACAAATTGCGAGAATTCAATATCAATGTCCCGAAAACTACGGGATTTATAACTATCGGTTTCCTTATTAGATTTAATTTTTTGAAATTAAAAAAAAAAGTGTTTGCGATGATCCGAAATTTTGCAAGTATGACTCATATGTTGCGTTAAACTATGATAGAAATTGAAAGCAGGCTGAGAATGTCGAAGCGATGTTCTAGTTTTGCGCCGCTGTCAACGCCGCGTTTGCAAGCGCAGTGTGGCCGAGCCATCATGACAGCACAGAACGCCTTCAATCTAGCTAGCGGCAATATGGACATCCCCCGTGGTGAAATAGTTGTATCAAGAGCGCTTTCCATGATTGGAGTCAAGTATTGAATAACTGCGCGCGAAAACCCCGCTTTTCCCCCGATTTTAATGTTGCACACCGTCATGTATGTTCCGTTTTGGTTTATTTATTTTATTTTTGAAGCCAAACAACAGCTTCTCTCGACATTTTCCGAGAATTTGCCCTGATCATTTCAAAACAGAAGATAACAGTGACAAAAAGTAACCCCAGGCGACGTGAAGACTAAAAGACAGCAACTTTTTCACTCTCGGACTTTAATAGTTAAACTTTTGAAAAAAAAAAAAAAAAAAAAAAAAAAAAAAAAAAAAAAAAACAGAAAACAAAAGGTCCCGCAGAGCACATTTTTAAACTTTTCTGCATCACCTTTCTGCATAGGGGCCATCCATAAATGACGTAAGGCACGTTTTCCCATTTTTAGACTCTCCCCCCTCGTAAGGCACCGTAAGACATACTTTACCCCCCCCCCCCCCCTCTTTAAAAATTACGTTAGGCTCGACTGACCCCCGTCCTTTTCTTTCAATTATCGCAGATATTAGCATTCCCCGTATTTTGGAAGTTGATGGTCATTTCCAGTTTAGAGCTACGCTACGCCCCCATATAGACAAGCCCGGAATCCGAGATTCGATACCATCCAAATCAGGGTCTATTACAATGTAATCCAGCAATGTCCGAAATTAATGTTTATGTTTCAACCACAGGATCGCGTAGGTAAGGTTCATATCTTTCCAAGATGGTCCTGAGAGTGAAAATCCCATACCTTCTGAAATTGGACTCTTGCTTCTGTCTCTCCTTGAGAACAGGTTCCTTCCTATTCGGATGTATTTCCTCGGTGAGTATCTCCAAATTACGTGGTGTCATTCATATTTGGACGTATTTCTATCAAATGGAACTAAGTGCCAATTTGAGTTCCTTTTGAGGAATTTAGAATGCCGGATAGCGCGTTCTGTCAAACGGAACTAAGCGCCATGGAAAAGCGTTGAGAGCATAGGACGGAATGATCCCGACGCCCGGTTCCGCCGCCAATCCAAGCCCCCCTTTACCTTCCTCACCCTATGGCACTTAGGTCCGTTTGACAGAAATATGTACATTTTTTCCATGATATATGTCTTTACTGTGATTCGCCGCATGACTTTGAGCATGGCTATAATTGGATCGCGTTCAGCAGTAAAGGACCAAGCAACCCTATTTCCAAATTTAAAGGGGCAAATCCAATTTTTTACAAGGGAACGTTTGTGGGGACACCTTTTAAAAAGTTTAAAGCACTTGCTTTGTGCTACGCAGAAAATTCACTGTTTGCACAAAAATCTGCACTACCGTTCTCATGTAAAAAGTTAAACTGCCCAATTAAATTTGAAAATAGCTGATGTGGCTTGGTTCATTCCTATACTTAACACGGTCCAATTGATGGGGAAGGGGCAGCGGCAGTGCAATCAGCCATCAGAAGGGCTTGATTGCAACGCAGCGTTGCAAATATTTGACAGTTTATTCCTTTGATAAAAACATATGCACGCGTAGCTTCAAACATTTGATGAGGGGTCAAGTGCTAAGCCCTTGAATCAGTTTATTTATCAAAGCACAAAGATACGGATATCACACAATTAATAACAGTCCTGGTAATTTTGTTGATTAGCATAACGTTGACTTTGAGAATTAGTGTGAATTTATCACATCTCTTCTTTCAATAGTGAATGCATATCGTTTGTTTGATTATTCAATCACACGATCAGTTATTTTTCTTCGCATGCTATAGAATTGAATATCTCTCCTCTAAAGATCTGTAATTTGATTCATCTTTTAAACCTCTGCTCGTACTTAAAAAGAGCATTCCTATTCCATGATTTTGGAATTTTCACGGAATGCAACAATCCTGAGTTTAAAAAAAAGATTTCATTCCAGTAACTTTTCAATATAAAATTTAATTTTCTATTTTCAGTTTTTTGCTCTGCATTACGTCTTAGAGGCATATCCTGGGGCCAAATTTACATGCTGTGAACGGAATCTCATAAATGAAAATGGTCAGTGATTTTTTATACATCCATCATAATTCCACCTCAAGCGAAATACAGTGACTGGCATGAGCGTGAAGACCTCAGTGGTGCAATTCGCTCTAAAACATGTATTGGTGAGGGTGGGGAAGAGGTATTTCTCCATCACTACTACACTGGATAAAAAAGTTATTGGATCTAGAATCCAGACTCTTGAAAACATCGACAACAAAAAGGACTCTTGATTCAATCAGATTCAAGCTTAAATCAATAGGAAATCCGCTCAAATTAAGAGGCTTGGTTCTTGATTTAAGCTTAAATCTGACTGAATCAATAATGTTTTTTTTTTGTCGATGTTTTTAAGAGTCTGGACTCTAGATCCAATGTGTTTTTTTTTCCAGTGTATTATAAGCTCTCGGAGTCCCTAAATGTTCATTATTAGACGGGCTCGCTCTATAGAGATTTTGGAAATATGACCTACACAGAAAGAAATTTCAACACGAAAGTATGGTTATAATGCCGGATGTAAAACACAAAATAACCCTACCGTTTGGTTGAAAATTTCAAGAGAAAATGTCATCTCGTTATCTTGCGAGGAAACTTAATGAAAAACGAGTGGTGAATATACCAACGCTGCAATCGGAGAAATGCATTTTCTCAGTCTCGCCATTGTTTTCTGCGCTAAATTCACTGAAAACTGTACCAAAATTAACAGCAAATTTGTGTTGGTTTGTGTTTTACTTCCCATATTAATCAAACGTAACACAAGAACACAAATATTTTTATCAGTGTAGGTTCTTTATGCATATATTACGTAATTAAGTTTATTTATTTTCCCCTTTAAACAATGCAAGTGTTCATTTTATGTCGCTGTTTGTTCTAAAATTCTACAGGGCCGGTTTTCATGATTTTTGTAGCTATCGACATGCGTTAGTCCCAAGGGCCGTTGTTGTCGCGCCTTGTATTATGGTCCGAGGTCCAAAAAGCGGATTTTGGAGAGCGCGAAGTGTTTTCTGGGGGTTGGGCCGCGTGGTGGCCAAGGGGCATACCTCCCGCTAGGCTCATATCAACGCCTTCACCGCCATGCTAAGGAGGAACACCTTTGAGGGAATCGAATGCTCCCTAACTCCGTATGAAAAATGTATCTTTGAGGGTAGTTTAAAATATTTCCTCTCACTTCCCCGGTTTTTTGCAGTTGCATTCTGTCTCAGAAAATAAATTTCGATGAGATTAAGGAAAGAAAATTCTCAAAGTTTCCAAAAAACGTGTGTATTTTATCGGAGGAAACATGACAACGTCTGAAAATCAAAACGGTTATATACCTCAGCATACATGGTGACGACGAAAAGAATGTACTGTACTCAATCGTTGCCTAAAGTTTCGGGGGTGAAGAACACTAGTAAGTAGACCCTCGAGACAAGTCAAAACGTATTTTTCCACATTTTAACTTAAAATTAAACAATGGGTCGCCAAGTCAATCCCAGTTAGGCCATACTATAGCTTATAGCCACCAAAATTTAGTTCAACTATAACTGGGATCTGACCATTGTCCACACATGTGTCTGCAAGTAATAAATACTTGAAACTTTTATGAAACACAACTGAAATTTTAAGATTTAAATTAATTTTTAATTTTTTTCTCAAGTTTTGTATTTTTACTTTTGATATTATTGTTGACAGGTATATTTATGATATCGTCATTGATCGAATTGCTAACCAGTGGCGGGCCACTACTTATAGGAGCATATGCGGTAATTATAGTTGAATAGTAGACCACTAGACAGGGTGTGAAAATAAGAACCACAACACTCGACAATTTATCAACACACAACACAACTTATCGACTTTTATGTAACATACGATGAACGTATCAAGACATTCCAAAGTCAATTCCCAAATCAGAAAATGATGTTTCTGTCTACGTAAATTCACATTCTCCGCTCACAGAAAATTTGTGTCCTCTTGGGTCTAATTAAGAACTAAAGTATATTCGACACTTGTCATAATGGAAGACTTTTCTTGTATTCCAAATTTTTCCTTGAAAATTAAAGATAGCTGAAATCTGAAGCTTGAATCTTATCGCCGATTCTGCCGTGCCAAGAAAAAACGCAATATGAGCATTCGTCAGTTGCCAAATTTCCTTTTATTAAGTACAAATTTCCAGGAATACTCGTGAATATTTTCCGATCAATTTTTTACAGAATTTTCTTTGTAATTAGATCTAAATTATTTGAAAATATCAAGAAAAATATTCATAATTTTCCTCAAAAATAAAAATTTTATTGGAGGAAATTTGGCAACTCTCGAATGTTCATACGGCGTTTTTCCTTAGCACGGCAGTATTGCACAGCAGAATGATGATAAGTAAATATATTTTCGCATATATGTTTCACTATTTTCTCATTTTGTTCATTTATAAATCTGTGAACAACGTATTTTCATGCATTTTCCCCCTTTTCAGAATAAAACTGGATTGTTGAGGCTTTATATTATCTTGAATACCGTGAAAATGATCCTACTGATTTGCAGTATGATTTTTTGGGTGAACGTTGCAATGTTTATGTACGATGCCCCACTGAATGATGTCGCACGCGATAGGTCACATCAACACAGTTCTTTCATCAGGGAAACTACTATCTCTCACGTGATGGTTTTCAGTAAGTACATATTCAAATTTTTTTTTACGTACGGTTCATTATAATTGCACAACATATGAGTGTGTGTTTCTTTTAGGTATATTTCTTCCAACCGCAGAAAATGGTCGAGAGGAATTGAGTTCTGCCCCTCCGTAATCATGGAGGTCAAACAACAAACAACTCAGACAGTCGATACATTGTATCGAGTAGGGAGTCAAAATAATCGCAAAGGCGTGTTAATACGTGCCAAAATAATAAACCTATTTAACTTGTAGATTATAGCTCCTCAATATGTCAAGATTGTTTGCGCTCGCTCCAAAACATTTTTTTTTTCAACATATAGCTAAATTTTCTAAAGTGAATCTCCAATGAAGTTGAAAAAGAACTTATCGTTGGACCCTACTTTGCAATCAGGTTTCTCAATTTCGGGCTCATTTCAGAAAAAAAAAAAAAAAACTTTTGCGCCGTTCGTTTTCCTGTATGGAGGGGTGTTTTTATGGTTAAGACAGATATTTTAGTTCCTCCTCGGATAATGTAATATAATTGATCGTATATAATTCTGAAGATTTTTTCCCGCTTTAGAAATCCCAAGTAAAAGATCTGTTTGTCCTAATGCACTTAGGTGGTAACATACAAAATGACGGGTACCGTTAAAATCCGATATCAACCCCAGCCCAGATTTTTGTGATTCCAGCATCTATGACGGAAGAGGGTCCACACTCAACAAAAATATTTGTTTCGGTCGATGATCAAATTCCTTTGATGAAATGTACACCAGTGGCGTGGCGTGAATTGTGATGTATCGATTGTTATGCCATTTAAAACTATGGTAAACAATCGATTATTAAGGTGTTCGCTGCGAACACCCTGTTTATCGATCCTTTTCCATAGGTTTAAATGATAGATCAATCGATATATCGCAAAGAAAAATTACGATATTTTGAAATTCAATTGCTATTGTTTTGCAATAAAATCGTTAGGATCATCAACATCTGAGTGATTATCCTCGACTTTGCCTCAATTTTATCTCTATAAAATCGCGTTCGGATAAAATCGAAATTTTATCACGATTGATCACGATTTTTTGTTCGATCAGCAACCTTTTTCCGGTGACTAATTTTAATTTTCCCCCATTTCAGTGCTTGTTTGGTTCCAGACCTCGGTGGTGAGAAGTTATTATGATCAATTGATGCAAAAAACTCAATTGTTAAAAGGCTCTCCAATCGGAGTCTGATATCAACCAACCGACGGAATCCAACCCATTCAATACGGTCATTAAGAAACAATTCAACCGCAACCATAATACCTAAAAATAAATTATTATTTATTTTAAACTGACCTACAAAATCTGACGAATTCAGTTTTTTCACAAATAAACTATTCAACACTTCTGACTACATATACAAAGCTTATCAATGTTTGTTATTCATTTATTTCACTGTAGTATCTTTGCCTGTTATTAATAGAGTAGAATTAATAAATAAAAAGTCCTCTTCATTAGCCACGATTTTTGCATCAAATTATGCTGATATGGCAACCACTATAATTTGAAATTGTTCCATATGAGTGCTGCCATCTACTAGATGAACTTCGTATGACCGGTTTAGGCAGGCATTTTGTCGTGATAGTAAAAGGATCAGTAAGTGTCAAATTTTCGAAATCGAGTTTCCTTCAAAATCCGTCTAATCTTTTTTAGATGAAATCACTGAAATAGCTAAAACAGCAAAAGTCTTTCTAATTGTATGAAAATTTAAACATCAAAAAACTATCAAGCATCAACAATGATGGGCTATAAGGTCATCAGGAACAATTTAATGAACTCCAAAAAATGAATAACGAAATATTACAAAATTGGACAAACATAACCAATACATCACCGACCAATCACAACAATAAAGATATACAAATAGCGGTCGTTAAGAGGCTTCTGGAGAGCCAATCAGGGGCCAGAATTTCAACTTGTCCGATGTCCATACACTTGTGTTAATACCTTGGCTTTTTAGAACACACCTCATCTTCCCTACACGTCTATAGTTTCGTTTAGCAGAAATACGTCCAGTCGATAAGCTTCAGCCCCCTACGGATTTGGCTGATCAGAGTGACAGTGCCTCACATGCTTGTCCAAGTTCCCACGCAATGAGAAGGTTCTGGTGCAATGAGGACATTTGAGCTTCTGCCGATGAGACCGTCTGTGGTGGACTAACGACGTCATTCCCGGGTATATCCGTCCGCAAAGATCACATGTATAAAGCTTGGGGCTCCTTGGTGGTGATGTTGAAGGCGGTGGAGCTTTAAGGAGGAAAGAAAAGAGAAAGAAAATTGAAAACAAAAATGAAGAACAATCAATAGGATACTCGCTTAAGGTGGTTCTACATATAAAACTTTGTATTAAACGGAGAAAAAAATCTCGTGCGTGGTACCGTGGTACCCGAAGTTTAGGTCATATGGATCTCTGAAGTTTTCAGATTGAGCATCTGAACCCTTAAGGTCTAGCTGTCGAGGTTCGGATCACACATCTGAAACTTCAGTTCTTACATCTGAAACTTCAGTTCTTACATCTGAAGTACTTCAGATGTGAGAACCGAAGTTACTCGCGTTACGACGCGTTTACTCATGTTGGACACATTTTTTGCGAAAGCCCTGTCAACACTACTAGCCAAAATTCACGTAACTTGGCGCGAAAGTTGAGTTCCGTAAACCTATCTCTGTGTGGACAAGGCCTTCGATTAACAAGAAATGAACGAAAATATTATGAAATCACAAACACAAATGTGCTTTAATAATTTTAACTTCCGCCGCCGGGCCGCGCTGATTGCACCGTGTTTGGCGCAATGCGTGAAGTATTCATGCAGTCTTGTAGGCGCCATGCGTTTCACCCCGTCCGCTGCTGACCGCAGCGACCGCACTATCTTTGACGCAATGCGTGAAGTATTCATGCAGTCTTGTAGGCGCTAATATGTGTTACATGCCGACCGCCGCGCCGCGCCGTGGGTTTCTCATGTTCATCTCAAGTTCTCGTCATCATTCCTCTCTGCGTCGCGCCGTTCCACGCCAAATTCCGTGTTCGGTTTCTTTCTTAGTCTTAACTCGACTAATTAAAGGTGCTGCACTGCTGTATATTGTATCACAGGAAGACGACAAAATTACAGACATCCTCTCGGGAAATGAGAGATTTTGCCACCTTTTTTCGTTTGTAATTTTTCCTTTGAATCCGATTTTTCTTTATAGCTATATTTTAAGAAAAATGCAAAATTTGCCGCCCATGTGGCCATCCCCTTTATCCGGTCCTGCTTATCAATGCAATGAATAAATTGACCGCGTCGAACAGAAAGGAACCAAGCCACATCAGCTGTTGCCAAATTTAACAAGGCAATTTAATTTTTTACGAGAGAACGTTTGAACGGATTTCTATGAAAATTTTAAGGAATTTGCTTCACACTATGGAGAAAATTTACTGAAATTTGCACAAAAATTCGAAAAACCGTTTTCATGTAAAATAAAAAATTGCCCGGTTAAATTTGGCAATAGCTGATGTGGCTTGGTTCCTTTCTGTCTAACGCGGTCCAAATATACACACGCTGTCGGCTGATAAAATCCCGTATCGTCGCGTGTGTTTTGGCGGGTTGGCGTCGGCCATTTTGAATATTGCGCAGTGCCCGCCTAGTGCTTACAGGCTGGATGGAACGACTCCTCATACGAAATGTGCACCCCTGTCGTAGTATCGTTATGGAAGCGGGAGGCTTATGAATACACATATTTCTTACGCAGATTGTGAATTTAGGGGTGTACTAGGGGGGCGGACCCCTGGCTACTACGCGGCCAACCTCCAAGGCGTTGCACTCCCTCAAAGGCCGCGGGCCTCTGGCGGCCGCTTTGCAGGCAGCGAAGTCTAAATAAAAAAAAAAACCACAGTATTACTAAGAACTGGACGTATTTCTATCAAAGAGAGCTATGACGTGAGCCCTGTTAAGCATATGAGGACTTATCTGTAACAATAGCGGATGTCGAATCTTCACATTGTGAGAAAATCGCGTTTGAAGTTTTTGAAGCTTTGCACTTTTCCGCCCATAGAACCAAGGCATCCCCCCCCCCATTTCCTTGCAAGGCAGTGAAACACCTGGCTCTAGAGTACCCTTATAGACAGAGTATGGCCATTTCTGTTCCGGTTTTTCATTGGTCGCGTGAAAATAGGCTGACACGATGTTCTTGCGGCCGTAAGTAAACAAACAAGATGGCTGTTATCAGCAAGCAAGATTGAGGTTGCCGGCCAGGTTGGCCTAGTGGTTAGCGCGTCTGACTCTAGGTCAATAGGTCCCGGGTTCGAATCCCGGTGGTGGCGACATATTTTCATGGAACTGACGAGTGGATCTGTAAGCAGAATTCGCTCGGCCTTAATCCCTGAAAATTTGTAAGCCCGAGCATGGATGTCTACCAAACTCCCTGATGTCTTCGGACAATAAATAGTGCCCATAGATGGCTGTAGATTCTTAAAGGAATAGAAGCCACTAAACTCTCAATAAAAAAAAAAAAAAAAAAAAAAAAAAAAAAAAAAAAAAAAAAAAGATTGAGGTTATGCACATCTTCCATCCTCCTGTGATAAAGGTGAAAGGCGATTTAACAATGTTTTCGTGTGTTATGCGTAGATATGCTAGTTTAAATTGTTACTGTTGTATAATTGAAATTTTTGTCAAATTTAGATTCTTATCGATTTTACGGTGAGCCGCCATCTTGTTTGTTTATTTACGGCCGTAAGAGCATCATGGAGCCGAAAAACTCGTTGACCAATCAAAAAGCGGGACAGTTTTCCTGTAGTAAAAAGATACGAATGGCCATACTCTGTCTATAAAGGTACTCTACCTGGCTCTACTTACCAGCGAGGGCGTCGGGTTGATTCTCTGCGGGCTCAAAATCCGCCACGCTGAAATCTTCATCCATTAGGAGTGCGCTATCCACCGGGCCCGATGGTTCCTCTGGAGTTGGAGGCAGTGAAAAATCGAAGCCGGTGAATGCCCCTCCACTGAACACAGGATGCGAGACTGGGGAACCTGCGCGGGCTCGAGGAGATTGAGGAGATCGTCGAGGCGAAACGTATGGTGCCTTTCCGCGGAAGTCCGGATCAACACAAGAGATATCATCCACACCGAAGTCCGGATCCTCGATCAGAGAAGGATCCTTGTGAGCTGGATTAAAGGGAGGAGTCGGAGGAAGGAAAATTACCTCCGGACGGGGTGGACTAGCACAGCCTGAGCCGCTCGCGCTGGCAGGACCCTTGCCACGGGCAGCAAAATGAGGAGGAGGAGATCGAGGAGGAGATCGAGGTTGAGATCGAGGTTGAGATCGAGGTTGAGATTGAGGAGGAAATCCAGGAGGATATCGAAGATCAGATTGAGGTTGAGATCGAGGAGGAGATTGAGGTTGAGATAGAGGAGGCGGTATGCATGCTCTCTCGCGATGAGGAATTTCAGAGAAATCCTCCACACGATAGTTTGGATCGTCGATTAGTGAGGGATCTTTATTGGCTGGATTAAATTGAGGAGTCGATGGAAGTGAAATTAGCTCGGCACGAGGCGGGCTTCCACGGCCTGAGCCAGTGGTAACAAAACCTGAGCCACTGGCACCAGGATGACTTGAGCTACTGGCACCAGGATGACCTGAGCTACTGGCACCAGGATAGCCTGAGCTACTGGCACCAGGATGGCCTGAGCTACTGGCACCAGGATGACCTGAGCTACTGGCACCAGGATGACCTGAGCCACTGGCACCAGGATGACCTGAGCCACTGGCTCCACTGGCTTGACGTACCACACTCGTTCTTCTGGAAGACAGCAACTCTCGCCGGGTTTGAATTGAAACGATCACCTGTTGGAATGTCGTATAGGCGCAATCGAGGAGAGTCCTAGGTGGTTGGAATGCTCCCCTCGAGGCAATGGTGCATTGGTGATAAGGCTCTGTTGCACCTGGAACTTGGCGACACTTGGGGTTCTGGTTCTGCCAGCCGATGCAGGTGTTCAGAACTGCGGTGTCCAGTGCCTTGAAGGCCTCACGGCATAACAAGTTGGCGACCGATTTTATCATTGTTGACGTTTCTCTCGTGATTCCCTTGCAATTTTCAGTCGCGGTCTCGTAGGCTTGGATTGCTTCGTGCCACGCGCTTCCTGAGTGCATCTGATTTTCGGGAAAAAATAAGAGAACAGACATTGAAAACAAGCGGGAAAGCTGTAACTCATTCGCATTATGGCCTGGTTACACGCTCAAATTTCCGTCAAATTCCGATCAAAATGATGACCAAGATGGCGGTCGAGAGTTATCTAGACTGCTGAGTAAAATTAATTAAAACAGCGTGTTGATTGAAATAAGCATGAAATAAGCACGGTTGTGTGGAAATCAGATGAAGGATGAGCCCCACAGCTCCATCATCTACCATCAAATTTTTGCAGGCCGCAGAAATTTGATGGTAGATGGTGCGCAACAGTCACCATTTGATCGGAAATTGATGGAAATTTGAGCGTGTAACCAGCACATTAAGGCCTCGATAGACGATCAAATTCCCGAACCAATTCCGATCAAAGTAGCATCAAAGTGTCGGGAGTCATCAGTCTTAAACTCATTAATTTGCTTCATTTTAAAATGAAAACTTGGCAGAAATGTTTCCTGTGGCAGGAAATGATGAATGGTGGCACACCGTTCTGATCTTACTTTCAACAAAAAAGTGCGGCCCGTCAAAATTTGATGGTAGATGGTGACCACCAGTCATCAGCATGTCTACTTTGATCGGAATTGGTTCGGAATTTGATCGTCTATGCAGGGCTTTCGGGAAGCGCTCGCTGTTTTCCATGTAGGCGCGTTTTTCTATTCCCCGAAGAGGGTGAGCACCGTTGAGTGAAAGAACTCGGCTCATCAAAATTTCAACTACTATCATCAATTTTGAGAAAACTAAGCTATGGCAAAAAAAAAGATGTTACAAAAAAACCTTTGAGGGGCTTGGAGGACGAGGCGCATAAGTACAGTTTTTGATGTTTAAAGAATACGTGTTTGAAGTTTCGAAATCACACGGATCCTTATGGAAGAAAGGAAGTTATAACTGACTTTTTGATACTCAAAAGTTGGAATTTGGAAGCCACTTTTTCACAGATTATATTCATTCAGAGGTTTGTCCACCTACTCTCTTGATTTTATATTTTTTTCACGCATTTTATTCGCGAGTCGTCAATTATCTTTCAGAATACTTAGGTAAGATAGTCGCAACAACCCTAATTCAACTGACCGCGACACGATTCTATATATTGATTAGTCGATCACTCGGGGGAAAAAGGGGGTTGACCTCGCTATCTAGGGTAATTCCTCTTAAATGAAGAATACAATTTCTTGAATCAAATAAATCTCTGCTTAACGTGCGCAATTTTCTCTGTGATACAAGCATTTTATTTCTTGATTAAAGAGCAATGATCAGGGCCGGATTAAGGGGGTAGCCACATGGGCCGCGGCCCATGGCGGCAAATTTAGGGGGCGGCAAATTTTGCAATTTTTTTAAATGAAGCTATAAAGAAAAATCGGATTCAGAAAAAAACAAGCGGGAAAGTTCTAATACTGTCGTATTAGAAAAGCGCTCAGGTGTTAGTCTATGTATTTAGTGAAGGAAGGAAGTATAAAATCCATCGACTTGGCCGGGAAATGGAAATAAAACATCAGCTGTTAGCAAAGAAAGGTTACCAAGGAAACCAAGGAATGGAACATTCGCAGAGGAACTCACAGATAAAGAGAGACACTAACTGGCAATGAGTTGTGTCAACGTAAATTAATCTTCAGATTTTATATACCGCTGAATAGAATAGAATAGAATAGAAATAGAAATCACTTTATTCGTTAAAAAATGCTCAAAAAGGCAAACAAACGGGTCAACTTAGATTAAACTTAATACTAACATTCAAAATTAGAAAAATGCATAATAGTTAAATTGGACAATTCTTCAAGTGAATTAGATTGAATAAACGTCTACACCAGTTCTCTAACTGCGTAGAATTCTTTCTCCACTAGGAATTCAGTGATCAATTTTGAGAATTTTTGCAATTCCGTGTTATCATCAATTTTTAAATCCTTCAAAGGAAGTGCATTGTAACACAGTAAACATTGCTTTACATACTCGTTTTCTCTTGGTGTTATGAACTTATTTTTATTTCTTGTGTTAAAATTGTGCTGATCTGATAATTTTGTAATTTGTTTGGAGTTTTCTTGTATGTATGTTGCTCTCTTTAAAATTATCATTGCTGGAAATGTTAGTAATTTATGTTTTTTAAACAACTCATGGCATGAATCTTCAGTCTTCATACCGAAAATAATTCGCATTGCTTTCTTTTGCAATTTGAAAATTCTATCAACTAGTTTATCTGAGCAAAATGACCATGTAGATAAACAATAATTCATATTTCCTACTATAAATGAATGATAAATTTGCATAAGTAAGCTGTGTTGGCAAAATTTTTTAAAGTATCTTAGCACAAAGATCCCTTTACTAATTTTGCTTATGCAGTTTTCAACGTGTACACTGAAACGCAGGTCATTATCTATCCAAACACCCAGATATTTAAGTACTTTTGACTCCTCGATCCTTGTTCCACCAATAAATATGTCAATTGTTACGTCAATTTTATTAGTGACTAGGATAAATTTGGTTTTTATTTCATTTATGGCCATGCCATTAAGATCACACCATTGGTGGAAAAGGTTGACGAGTAGGTATGCATCAATTTCCAATACAGAACTTATTTTGTTAGCAATGAGTAACATCACATCATCAGCAAATAAAATTAGTTTAAAAATCGATGTAAACACAGAGTTTTTAATTTTTATGTCCAAAAATTGCGCTATATCGTTGATGAAAATTAAACCAATGAGAGTGACACTGACGCAAGGTGCTTGTGCTACTACACGCCGGACACAACGAAAACCAATGAGAGTGACACTGACGCAAGGTGCTTGTGATACTACACGCCGTACACACCCGAACTTGGGAACAATATTCAACATTAGTAAAGTAATGAAAGGAACGCAACATTGTCTATGTAAACGCATTTTTTCGTTTCCCGAAAATGCAAGCCACCGTTGAGCTCATCAGGCGAGTTTTATTAAGCTTGTTTCAACCTTAACGATCAATTTCGATAAGGATTACTCTACCGCTAAGGAATTTTCTTATAGACAAACGATCGAAACTACCCGCGCAATACGTTAAAAGCATAAAATACGGTTATCACAGCTTTATTTATTTTAAAACTGACCCTCCCCCCCCCCAAAAAAAAGCCTACACATCGATGAGCTGGTGCGCCATTTAAACGAATTAGCACTAGTATACAAGTACTCTAGAGGCAAGTCGAAATCAAAAGGGGTGCCTATCGGCTGAGCGCTTAAAATTACGAACGAGAAAAGGTGACAAAATCTCTCATTTCCTGAGAGTAAATCTCTAATTTTGTCGTCCATCTGTGATACAATAGACAGCACCTTCAATTAGTCGAGTTAAGACTGAGAGAGAAACCGAACACGGAATTTGGCCTGGAACGGCGCGGCGCGCGCAGAGAGCAATGATGACGAGAACGTGAGATGAAAAGGAGAAACCCTCGGCGCGGCGGTCGGCATGTAACACATATTAGCGCCTACAAGACTGCATGAATACTTCACGCATTGCGCCAAAGACAGTGCGGTCGCTGCGGTCAGCGTGAAACGCATAGCGCCTACAGGACTACATTAATACTTCACGCATTGCGTCAAACACAGTGCGTGCAGCAGCGATCGGCCCGAAACGCATTGCGCATGGAAGACCGTAGGAATACTTCACGCATTGCGTCAAGCACAGTGTGGTCAGCGCGGCGGCGGAAGTTAAAATTATTAAACCACATTTATATTTGTTCTTTAATAATTTTTTGGTTCATCTCTTATAAATGGAGGGCCTTGTCCATACAGAGATAGGTTTACGGAACCTAACTTTCGCGCCAAGTTCCGTGAACTTTTGCTAGTAGTGTTGACAGGGCTTTCGCAAAAAATGTGACCAACACGAGTAAACGCGTCTTATACGCCTCTTTCCCTCCGGCACGTTCTTTTGATGGTTTTTATTGATGTTTCAAAACGAATAAGAAGGGGGCGGCAAAATACAGGCGGCCCATGGGCGGCAAGTAAGTAAATCCGGCCCTGGCAATGATACTCGGCAGCAGATACCAAAGTATTACTTTTTTGAATATTTCATTCAATGTAAACAGCTACAGGAGCTTTTTATACAATTTCTTTAAACTGAAAATACAAAAGTAAGAAAGTATAACGAAGGAATACGTCATGAGCTTAAATCTAAAAAATTATTACTGCTGAAACAATGTGTCGCTGTCTCCAGCGTATGAATTACCGAGCATCAGAATTTATGGGCCTGGAGGATAAGGCGCATATGTGCAGTTCCTGAAAAAATTGAGGTATTCACTGTTTCAAGTAAAACTAATTTTAATGCATATTCTGCTAAAACTCGCTCCCTTTCAATTTTTAAGCATCAAAAAGTCAGTTAGAACTTTCTTTCCACCATGAGGATCCATGCAATTTCGAGACTTAAAACAATTATTTCTCGAAACAGTAACAACTGTACTTATGCGACTTGTCCACCAAGCCCCTCAATTATTATAAGGTATTGTGTCTTACAGTTGTGATAAATCTACTCACGGCTTTTCCCTCGCGGCAAAGAAGAAACGAGGCCAGAACGATCAAAGAGTGATGGAGAACTTTCATTTTGGACAAGTAATCCTGACCAAGGTAGACGACCATAAACACCGCTCACCCTCATAACCTTGCCTTTTAAAATGCGCTCTTTCGAAGAAAAAATGTGAATTTTGAACAAAAAGGACAATGACAGCTCCGTGACAGCGTACACTGAAAGTTCTTACCCTCCCTCTGTGTGTCTGTCCTAAAAACCGTCAGTCTTGTAATATAAGGTTGTAATTTCTTAATTATCACGTGAGCCCTATCCTCCGCATAAATCTGTGCTTTCCATGGCTCATGCGGAAATGAAGGTACGCCATTACGTCAGAGGAGCTACGAAATGTCTAGACATCTGAGCTTTCGGGGCTGACGTGTAATTCCGTTGATACATGTGAAATGTGCACTTTTCCTTAATTGTAGAACCATTTTACTGTTTTTCAATTTTTTTGTCCTGAAGTGCTTCGAGGTGAAGAAGAAGGAAAATATTCTGCGTCATTATACGTGCTGTAATTGCTCAGTTAGAGCGGCCGAACACGTCATCAGGAACCTACAATTGGACCGCGTTAAGCAGAAAGGAACCAAGCCACATTAGCTATTTGCCAAATTTAACTGAGCCATTTCATTTTTTAAAAGGGAGCGTTTGTAAAGATTCCTTTGAAAATTTTAAAGCACTTGCTTCGTGCTGTGCACTGATATTTACACATAAATCCGCACAACCGTTATCATGTAAAACATTAAATTGCCCGATTTTTGTCAATAGCTGATGTGGCTTGGTTCCTTTCATGCTTAACGCGGTCCAATTAATTAAACATTAAGAGCTCATCGATGTGAGGTACAACCTCTCAGTTGAATTATTTTATCAGCTCAATCCATTGGTGCTTCGATTCAATGATTCTGAAGCAATCAGTTCCGTAAGATGTATTTTCCGTAAGCTTTGGACCCTGCCGCGTCGGACTCTGAATTAACCGTAGGTCGATTTCATTTCTGACCAAAATTTTTTTTGTAACTCTTCAGCGAAAAAAATACTAATAGTATTAGTATTTTTTTAGTATTAGTCTAATACTCGCTCGAATATCTCCTCAAGTGACCACGAAATGACTTTGTCGCATTCGTTATTCCTAGTCAGAGAAGGTAGGACTGCAGCCCACATTTTAGGACGGAAACGTTGTTAGATATTTACGCAATTAGAATTATTCGGAAATCGATGTCGCGATAAATATGAGCCATAATTTTCCTTATCGGCACAATAAGCAATGCTACAATTAAGTTATGATGTAAGAATTATCGTATGCGACGAATAACGTACAAATACAAAACACGTTTTAACGCCTGGATGCAACTATTCGGGCTCCATGGATGTCCGTGTTGCATACGCACAGAAATGAAGGCGTTTTGACTGTTCAGGCACTCTCCACATCGTCCGCGGCGCGGCGCGGCGCCGATGAAGAGCTTTTCTGCGAAGATTCCAAATGTCAGAGCGCATTTAGGTATAATTCTTTGTTTATACTACGAAAATATCTCCTACTGTTGCATAAAGGCGTAAATGTGAGTATCTTTTGTGCTTCAGGTTTGAAATCGTAATGTGCGAAGCATTATTTGGACTGAGTTAAGCAGAAAGGAACCAACCCACATTTTGGGAAAAATTGAGTTATGAGTGGTTTTGAACTCAACCACTACCCTACTATCTATCGCCAAAAATTCAAAGTTTTTGTTGGAGCAAATTTTGCAGAAATTGAACTTGAAGTTTATCTTTTACATTGAGTCTTATGCAGGAGCCAAACTTTAAACCTCTTTTTCTCGGTTCGATCCCGATGTGGCTTGGTTCCTTTCTGTTAAACTCCGTCCATCTGTAGAGCAACTGTTCATCCATAAGAAATTTTGCTAGTTCATACACTTATTTACACCCACGATGTATTAGAGGGGAGGCAAGGGTGAAAAAAGTATAAAATAAAATTCTAATCATATGCCAAATGGACATTAATCAATTAGACGTTTAAAAACGTATTTTCTTTTCTCTCTCCTTTCCTTTCCTCCCTCCTCCCCCTTTAAGAGTGCTGATTCAGAGCTACTTTCAACATGTCTAGCGTTTGAGGCATGGCATTTTGATGAGATGACATGTCCTGTAGTGATTAAATTATTTACTCAGTCTCTTGGTCCGTTTCTCTTAGGGGTCATAGTAAACAAAATAATCAATTCTTTCTCAATTATGAGTAATATACTGATAGTAGCACTTAATTACACTGATAGGTAGTTATGTGGACAAATCACTAAAAATTGTGCATAGTTTAATTAACATAAAAACCTTTTTATTCGACTGTATTTTTTGGTCGAAGCTTTTTGGCACAATTTCCATGATCGTCATGATCTTTAAAGTCAGAAAACAGTACGTAAATATATTTTTCAATATTAATACAGCTTCGGCAGGCACTTTGTGGACAAGGTAGGAATGTAAAAATAGATAACTATAACAGTGTAGTTTATATTTATCCATTTTTATATTCTTGCCTAGTCAACTAAGTGCCCACCAAGGCTATTATTATTAATTGAAAAATATTTTTAAATAAAGGTTTTTTGACTCTAAAGGTCCTGGACGATGGCAATTGTGCCGAAAACCCTCGACCAAAAATTACAACTGAGTAAAACAGTTTTTATGTAATTTAATTCTTGCACATTTTTGGCGCTTTGGCTACATACCACCGTTCAACTTCTTTCCCATCCTCCCTTGACATTTGCTCATAATGTCGCGACATCCAAGCTTTTAGAACGGACGTAGATTCCATTATTCAGCACTCAAAATGTTCCTTTTTTTGTGGAACCAACCACTTTTTCAGATTTTTTTTTTCAAAATACGTGAAACTGCAGTTGAAACGTATACTCAAAGTCATTAAGTATAGTAAACGCAGTACATCTGAAAAAAAGGTGACTTGGTACTAGCAAGAATGTTCTAGAACTTGCCGCCAAGAGAAGCAATAATGAAATGGAGAAAATGTCTCTCATGAATGGAGCAGCGGGCTGATTCTTGAAATTGATATGCAAAGAAGATAAACTGAAAATACAGCGATCTTATTGGTGGAAGCGGATGCTCGCAGTGGACAAAGGAGGTAAGTAATAGACTAACTAATGGTAACCTACGA
The DNA here is from genome assembly GCF_918797505.1 of Bemisia tabaci. NCBI lineage: Eukaryota > Metazoa > Arthropoda > Insecta > Hemiptera > Aleyrodidae > Bemisia > Bemisia tabaci. The sequence continues at coordinate 25,054,457 of NC_092801.1, read as the reverse complement.
GAGACCCTGCAGGTAGTCCATCATTTTCCCCCTCAGTTGAAAACAACCACCCCCTGGTAAAAATTGGCAGTAGAATCTGTGTTCCAAAATACCATAGACCTACAGCCGGCTGTAAGATTTCCAATAGCTTCTATAGCCGGCTACACAATTTCTTATAGCCTTTTATAGCCGATGGCGATTAAGCAAAAGTCAGGCGATTAAGTGTATGCTAAACGTTACTAATTACGGATGCTAGGACTTAGTGAGTTTTTGGAATACTGCTCTCTTTTTGGGCCGTAGTATCTTGATTTATTTTGCGAGGAAAGCCCCGTACTTTTGATGGATGCCTGCCATTACTAATAAATTAGAGCGCCTTCAGTTTCGTATGGTACTGTGCAATACCTCTGGTGTGAAATAGTTGCTTCAAGCGCCGTGGCACGCTGCGGCGCGACAGGCGGGCAGCCAGTGCGAAACACGCATTGGCGCCTACAAACCTAACAGGGATACTTCACGCGTTGCGCAATGCGTGAAGTATCCCTCTTAGGTTTGTAGGCGCCAGTGCGTCGCCGCTCTGCTTTGTGTTAGGCTCTAATATTTAATCTGGCGGAGCCAGCGTTATTCAACTCATGATTTTGAAATGTTTGCACATCCTGTATGGATTATTCTCATTTTAATTGATGAAAAAAAATATGTATTAAAGGAAAATATAATGTGTGTTTTGTAAATATTAAGGCGGTTCCGTATCAAACTTAATGATTTCCAAAGCACACGAATTTCTACACAATTTCTTATGGCCTTTTATGATCGATGGCGAAAAAGCAACAGCCAGGCGATAAAGTGTAAAGCCCGGCGATAGGAACTATAGCCCGGCTGCATAATTTTTTATCGCTTCGTATAGCCCGGCTTTATGATTTTCTCCGCATCCTACAGCCAGCTATATGATTTTCTGTAGCCTTCTTTAGTCGAATAATTTTTACTGCATTTCATGGTTGCGTCCTCTTCTTAAATTATTTTTTTCCCCTCTCTTTTCATTGGAACTGTCGGAAATTTTTTATTGTGATTGACAGATTTATCCGTGAAGTTTGGTCATAAATACGCACGTAAACCCGATAGACATATTTTCTATTAGCATAAATAAATCTAATTGAAGTCTTTTACGGTCACTATTTTAGAGTCAATTGGATTTTTTTAAAGTTAATTAGAACCAAATTAATCGAAATGAAGTAAGACTTGATTCGAAAGTCGAGTCATAGTTGACTCGATCTATAATTTTCACCACGAGAATAGAGCGTGATACCTCGTGGAGCCACCAGCGGCGTGGCGTGCTTCACGATAAATCGATTGATCTGACATTTAAACCGATGGAAAAGGATCGATAGACAGGGTGTTCTATCAAACGGAACTACGTGCATTATGACGTGAGCCCTGTTATGCACATATTCTTATGGGTTTCAGGGGTAATGTCCTCCGTTTGGCAACGCGCAGTAAACGAGTGAACTGTCATTCCATGTTAAGGAAAAACGCCGTATGATTGCTTGGAAGTTGCTAAATTTCTCCTGCAGGAATTTTTATTTCTGCGGAAATTTCATCGGAAATTTATGAAAAATATTTTCATGAAATTTTCAGGCACTCCAGATCAAATTGCAAACGGATTTATCTAAAAAAAAAATAAGTACAATATTTGCAAGCTCTCCTGCAAATTTATATTATATCGAAACACAGTTGGCAACGACTGAGTACTCATACGTCTTTCCTTCTCAGCACTACAGTGTCCTCCTTTTCGCTCAGTTCTTATGTGGCCTGTTTCTTTTCTGCTGATCTCAGCCCGTATTCATGAAAAAGAATCACGCCACTCGTAGCCGACTATCGATATTTCCCCATTTAAAGCTATGGTAAAGAATCGATTCTTCAGGTGTTCATTGTGAACTCCTAATTATCGATCCTTTTCCATGGGTTTAGGTGGCAAATCAGTCGATATATCACAAAGCACGCCGTGCCACTAGAAAAATTGATGACCACAGGAAGTTAAATGAAGAATGGAAATGACAATACGTTCGGTGTCACTCATATTTTGAGCTAGTATCATGATGGCCAGGCGTTTTTCTATTTTCTTGAATAAAACATGAAATCAGACGCCACGACACACTGTGGATCGAGTTTCCGAGAGTTTCCGGACAAGTGTTTAAGATTCATCGTGCAAAAAACATCGTTTTTGATAATGAATTGGTACATGGTAGACCGAGAAAAAAAACCTCGTGCGTGGGACCCGAAGTGGGTCATATGGATCTCTGAAGTTTTCGGATTGAGCATCTGAACACTTTAGGTCTAGCTGTCGAGGTTCGGATCACACACATCTGAAACTTCAGTTCTTACATCTGAAGTACTTTAGATGTGAGAACCAAAGTTTCTCGGATGTGAGAACCGAAGTTTTTCGGATGTGAGAACCGAAGTTTTTCGGATGTGAAAACCAAAGTACTTCAGATGTAAGAACTGAAGTTTCAGATGTGTGATCCAAACCTCAGCAGTTGGACCTAAAGTGTTCAGATGCTCAATCCGAAGACTTCAAAGGTCTATTATGACCTAAACTTGGGGTCCCAGGGCGAGGAAGGGGAGTAAGAAGAAGAAGAAGAAGAAGGGAAGAAGAAGAGGCGGCGTTTGGGGGCGCACAGCGCCCTGGGGGTCTTAGTGGCCAGGGAGCAAACCCCCTAGTATTATCTTATCAATAAATTTCATGATGCGGAAAAAAAAGAAAACGTTTCAGCTTTTGTTCCAGGATCATTGGTAGATTTAAATTACAAATATAGGCGAATTTTTACGTATTCTGAGTAAAATTAGAAGTGTAGCAAAGTCTTCGAACGGAAAAATAAACAATTTGAAATTTCACCGATCAATTCTGAGTACATTTTTAAAAAAATCAAAGAAATTGCAACACTAGAAATATCTGCAAATGATCTACATTTTTTTACCTCCTTTTTTTTCTCATTAAAAATTTTTACCCACAATTTTTTTTTCTATCTAATGGTATTGAACGATTACATTAGGCCGCAAATTATATGGGAAGGGCACCTACAACTCCCCCTAGACCTAGGCTCGTTGGCACGTCCATGAATTACGTCAATTTTAATTTTCTTATCCTCTCATGTCGCAGAAAAACTTTACTGCCGTGCTAAGGAAGAACGCCGTTAACAACCGGATGTACTGGGAACATTTTAAATATTTTTTTCCAAAATTTTCGGAAATTTGTTTAAGCAATTCAATCTAAAACATCTGAAAATTCCAAGGGAAAATATGCTTATATTACGTCAAAAATACAAATTTACCGAGGGAAAGTTGGCAACTCTCGAATGTTCATACGGCGTTCCTCCTTAGCACGACAGTTTAGATTCATTCTCAGACCAAAGCAGCCGATGCTGATGGGTATGCTGCCGAGCTAAGGAAGAACGCCGTATGAACATTCGAGAGTTGCCAGATTTCCTTCGATAAAATGTTCATTTCCGAGGAAACTTATGAATATTTTCCCTTGAAATTCAGGACTTTTCGGTGGAGTTGCGAGCAAAATTATCTGGAAAATTGGAGGAAAAATATTCACGGGTTGACCAAGATATTCATGTTTCGTCAAGGGAAATTTGGCAACGCCTGACGGTTCATACGGCGTTCTTCCTTAGCACGGCAGTATGTGTGTGCTCGTATTCCAGAAAACTCCTGCTTTTCATGGGATCAGACTGTGAGATATTCTCGAATTGCGGATACATAATCCGAGCAGTTGGCGTGAACGGTGAGGAAGTCACGCTGAGACGCTCCAACTGTGTGGTCTCCTCGTCCTCATGAAGCATCGCACCAACCTTGTGCCAAGCACAAGCACGTATTTGCAAGTTGGTAACAATGGATTTTCCCTCTTTTTAAATCAATTGAAAATATCGATCCTAGGTATGGCCGGCCAGAGTACCTGTACACTGAAAAAAGAATCTCGGTGTATTTACTAGGAAAATGGTAAAATTACCAAGAATTCAGGGTTCTAAGATTTGATCCCAGTTTTTTCTTGGTAAAATTACCATTTATGGAATTGGAAATTTTACCAAGAAATCTCGGTAAAATTATTGACTTTCTCGGTAATTTTACTGGACCTTGGTAAAAACGCCAATATGTTTTATTGTCTGTGGTAGAATTACCTAGATGAAATGGCAAAGTTACCGGGAATTGATTACCAATAAAAGTGGTATTCTTATACCTGAAAAAACAGTAAAAATACCGGTTTTTAGGTAAGCTTACCAGTCTGTCCTGGTGAAATTACCAATCATTGGTAAAAAAAGTGAAACGGCAAAGGTACCAACGGACCTTGGTAAAAACGCCGAGAATTTTTTTGCAGTGTATACAGGAGAGTATTGCCATCTCAATCCTTTTACTACCGAATAAGTTTGCCGCTCTCTGATTGGTCAGCTGGAGTCCCTTTATGGAGAGAGTAAAGACAGCGCGGCTCATGGATGTCAAAAACGGGAATAAAGATTACAGTAGACTCTGGATTATCCGGATTAATTGGTGCCGGGCCCGATCCGGATAAAAAAAAATCCGGATAATAATAGTAAACACAAACACCACCGACCAACACCACAGTATTCTTATTATGTATACATCATGTACATACCAACACGAATTTAAAAGGTTAACGCCAAATTGAACGACTCAATGGTGATTGTGAATGGTAGCCGACAACGATTAAAGCGCGCAATGCGTGAAGTATTCATACAGTCTTGTAGCCGCTAATGTGCGTTTTGGGCTAACTAACCGACTGCACTGCTTTTGGCGTAATGCGAGAAGTATTTATGCAATCTAGTAGGCGCTAATGCGTTCCACGCCGACCTCACTGTTTGGCGCAATGCGTGAAGTATTCCTTCAGCCTTGCAGGCGCCAATATGCTTTGCGACCGCTTCTCCGCGGATCCGCTCACTTATCGGAATGCGTACGTAGTTATATGGTTGCAAAAGCGATCCGGATAATCCAGAGTCCGGATAATACGAAGCCGGATAATCCAGAGTCTACTGTACACGAATTGGACGTTCTTTGTAATCTTTGATCGACCCATTCATTCCCTAATTCCTATCTCCGTTCCCTCTCTCATTCCATTTGTTCCGTGCCGTACCCCCGATGTCCCGGTCCATTCCGGTTTATAATCTTTGCAATTGTTGAAGCTGTAATCTTTATTCCCATTTGTGACACTGTGAAGGCCTAAAATACGGGAACCAATCAGAAATGGATTCACATTGTCTTCAATCTTAGTATAAAGGGACTCTACGGTCGGCAATTATGGAGCCCCAAAGTTGGACCTCCGTAAACAAACCCCAGCCCCTCCGCGTGCCTCCGCTCCTAGTTTGGCCAAATCTAAACAAACAAGGTGGCGAAAAAGTTCTACAAAGTTCTAGACATGATTTTGGGTGTGGTGGACATTTTTTTAAATCTAACTTCTGAATTGAGTATACGGATCGAACTTTGATGAAAGTTTTTGCCGAAAATTAAGCTTTGAGTGTGATTATCATTCATTTCTCAGCCGATAATACGTGTTCTTCTGGGTCTGGTGTGTTTACATTGATCCAACTTTGGAGTTCCATAATAGCCTGAAACTGATGAACCAATCAGAGAGCGGCACAGAGTTGGCAATACTCCCCCGTAGAGTCCCTTTATACTGAGAGTCAAGACAATGCGAATCCATTTCTGATTGGTTAACCGGATTTTAGGCCTTCACAGTGTCACAAACGGGAATAAAGATTACATTTTCACCAATTGCAAAGATTATAATCTGGAATGGACCGAGGAATTTCGGGTTCGACAAGGAACAAACGGAATGAGAGAAGGAACGGAGAAAGGAATTTAAGAATGAGCCGATCAAAGATTACGAAAAACGTTCAATTTGTGTAATCTTTATTCCCGTTTGTGACTCCATGAGAGGTGTTGTCTTGACTCTCAGTATAAAGGGACTCTACTCCCCCGTGTACAGGTACTCTATGGCCAGCTACCTCATTGTATATTCGATAGCCTCACGTACATTTAAATGCAGGGGAACCAGAGTTGCCACCCTGGAAAAATCACCACTAAGTTAAAGAGTGCTGAAAAACGTGCTAGGAACTAAAAATGGGAGGCATCGGTTCAGTCCTACCGTGCTAAGGAAAAACGCCGTACGGATATTCAAGAGTTGCCAAATTTCCTCCCATAAAATAATCATTCTTGAGGAAAAATATTAATATTTTTCCTTGAAATTTTCAGGGACTTTAGGAGAAATTGCAAACAAAATTATCTGAAAAATTGGAAGAGAAATATTCATAAATTCACCAGGAAATTCGTGTGTTCTTAATGAAAATTTGGCAACGCCTGAAGGATCAAATGGCGTTTTTTCTTAGCACGACGGAGTAGGAGTCACGCAATTTTTGGTAATGAATGTGGATCGGAGACGTAATATCAGCAGTGGCGTGGCGGCAGTTTGCGATGTATCGATTGTTATGCCGTTTAAACCTATAGAAAAAGATCGATAGACAGGGTGTTCGCAGCGAACACCTTAATAATCGATTCTTTACCATAGGTTTAAATGGCATAAAAATCGATACATCGCAATTCACGCCACGCCACTGATATTAGTTGGACATATACTAGAGTAGAATCAGCTTATCTTCATCAAACGTTGCAAAATTCCGTATCATGTTTAATGTCACTGAGAGATAACCAAGGTAAATGGTGACTCAAATAAAGACAATATTATTTCTAACTAGGGGGTACGCCCCCTTACCGCTACGCGGCCCATCCCCGGGAGAACGCTCCGCACGACCTCTAAGGTCCACTTCGCGGACCCATCTTGGGTTCATGTGAAAAGAGTGGGCTCACCTTCAAAGTTTTTCAAAGAGCCTCCCAAAAAAGAGGCTGATTTTGGCCCCTTTTTAGGTATTCGATTCGACCATCGGGCCAAGGTTTAAATGGAAGCTTATAGTAACAGAAAACTCAGGAAAAAATTTCAAGATGAGTATAGGAACCGTTTTCGAGTTACGGGGGGGCAAAGGGGTCGCAATCTGGCCTAATTTTTTGCTGTTTTCTTGTAGAATTGATGTATCGGCGGGGTTCTTATCGTTGTTTACGCATGTGTAGCACATGGATTCCTACGTGTTTTTACACGTAGAATCTATTTTTAACGGTGCCGAATCGATATATTGATCAGTTAAATCGATTTTGAACGATTTTTTAAGGAAAATCGATGCTATTTAAGGATCGAAATTGTTTATTTTCGATTCATGAAAGAATAAATGCACCTGAAATGACTGAAGCACATTTAACCCTATGTATTTTGACACGGAGAATTGATTTTTAACATTGACGAGTCGATTTATCTACAGTTTGTATCGAATTTTTGCGACTTTTTACGGAAAATCGATGACTTAGCGGAATTAAAATCGGGTTTGCTCCATCCGAGATCGGAGATATGTACCCAACATGATTGGAGCACATCGACTCTTACGTATTTTTATACGTGGAATCGATATATAACCTCGATAAGTCGATATATCGATCAATTGTATTGAATTGATGCGATTTTTTGCGGAAAATCGATGGTTTATCGGGATTGAGATCGGTGTCTCTCCGTCCAAGATCGGAGAAATGTACCCTTCATGATTGGAGCACATCAATTCTTACGTAATTCTGCACGTAGAATCAATTTTAAACGTCGAAGCGTCGATATATCGATCTGAAATACACAACTCTTGCGATTTTTTACGGATATTCGGTGGTTCTTTTGGATTGGCATTGGAAAAATCTAACAGACATGACTGGAGCACATCGACTCGTTTGTGATTATTCTCGCAAAATCAATTTTTGAAGTCCACGAGTCGATTTATTGACTGAACGTATTGACTTCTTGTGATTTTTATGGAAAATCGATTTTTTGATCAGGAATGAAATTGGTTACTTACAGTCCGAGGGTGGAGATATGCACCTAACATGGTCGGAGCACGCCGTGTCCATGTACTTTTACACGTAGAATCATTTTTAAGGTTGACGAGTCAATTTATCGATTGCGGTCATACTCGGCCAACTCGAGGGACAGTTTATCTTCCTTCAAATATGCTGATCCGGAATTCTCATACTGTTCCATAGAAAGGTAGATGCGTCTATGTATCTCCTTAAATCATTTTTAGTGAAGTCATTCATTCACTCATTCACTCTGGTGTCAATGGATTTGGTTCCAATCACATGAAGTCAATATGACCAGTCAATAAATCGACTTGTGGACTTCAAAAATTGATTTTGCGAGAATAATCACAAACGAGTCGATGTGCTCCAGTCATGTCTGTTAGATTTTTCCAATGCCAATCCAAAAGAACCACCGAATATCCGTAAAAAATCGCAAGAGTTGTGTATTTCAGATCGATATATCGACGCTTCGACGTTTAAAATTGATTCTACGTGCAGAATTACGTAAGAATTGATGTGCTCCAATCATGAAGGGTACATTTCTCCGATCTTGGACGGAGAGACACCGATCTCAATCCCGATAAACCATCGATTTTCCGCAAAAAATCGCATCAATTCAATACAATTGATCGATATATCGACTTATCGAGGTTATATATCGATTCCACGTATAAAAATACGTAAGAGTCGATGTGCTCCAATCATGTTGGGTACATATCTCCGATCTCGGATGGAGCAAACCCGATTTTAATTCCGCTAAGTCATCGATTTTCCGTAAAAAGTCGCAAAAATTCGATACAAACTGTAGATAAATCGACCCGTCAATGTTAAAAATCAATTCTCCGTGTCAAATTACATAGGGTTGAATGTGCTTCAGTCATTTCAGGTGCATTTATTCTTTCATGAATCGAAAATAAACAATTTCGATCCTTAAATAGCATCGATTTTCCTTAAAAAATCGTTCAAAATCGATTTAACTGATCAGTATATCGATTCGGCACCGTTAAAAATAGATTCTACCTGTAAAAACACGAAGGAATCCATGTGCTACACATGCGTAAACAACGATAAGAACCCCGCCGATACATCAATTCTACAAGAAAACAGCAAAAAATTAGGCCAGATTGCGACCCCTTTGCCCCCCCGTAACTCGAAAACGGTTCCTATACTCATCTTGAAATTTTTTCCTGAGTTTTCTGTTACTATAAGCTTCCATTTAAACCTTGGTCCGATGGTCGAATCGAATACCTAAAAAGGGGCCAAATTTTGGGAGGCTCTTTGAAGAGGATTAGCACTCGGCCATTGAGTTGACTATGGATCATATTTCTCTTCGATCTGAAAGCAGTTAGAGAAATGAATGATTCGTCTGATAGGAATGATTGAATGAGATGTAATTGTCTCGTGAACACTTAGACATCACGTTTTTGGTGAAAAAACGTGTGCACGATTTTCACGCGTGTGTGGATACTGACTAATTTGATTTACTTAATTAATTATACCGTTCTGATGCCTCAAAATCGCGCCTCTGATAATTTTATTTTATCTCTCGGAAAGCCGTGATCTTCGAAAGAGTTATTTATGATAAATTCGTTGATTTTGTGCATTTTGCTGGTTTAAGAAGTATTAATAACAAGAGATTCAAAACTCGAATTGTTTGGAAAATAAGTGAAAGTGATGCCGTTCAAATCTTAATAAAACTTGAAACGATTGATCGTTTTTGATTTCTGGTAGGCACAACGAAAGTGGCAGGGGCTAGGCGTGAATGATCGATTAACTATCGATATTTCCCCATTCGAAGGTGTGGTAAAGAATCGATTATTAAGGTGTTCGTTGCAAGCACCCTGTTTGTCGATCTTTTTCCACAGGTTTAAATGGCAGATCAATCGATTTATCGCAAAGCACGTCATGCCACTGGAAAGAGGAAATCGAGAAAACAAATTGATAGTTTGCAATTTTGCAGTTCTTACCACATTTAATTTTTCAGAAAATTTGGAAAGATTACTTCTAAGAATTCGTGTTACACCTTACAAACTATTCCAAATAATCCCCGATTTTTTGTGCACATTTTAAACAATTGACCTTCCAAGTTTTTTTTCAAGCTCCCAGGCCCACTAATATTTCCAGTCTCTCAACCCCCCTCCCCTTCTGTTTTTCACCGATGAAGCCACGAAAGCTCGGGAAAAGCACACGAAAAAAAGCCCCCTTCAAGCATACCCCTCTAAATTTTGTATCTACGTTACACTTGTGGTATCAATTGGACTACATTTTTCAATTAGGAACTATAAATTATGCCTCAGTTTAAAACCGTCGTATGTACCATTTTAGTTTCTCTATCCTGATAAGTGTTTTCAAGGATGGGTCGGGAGTTATAGTTCCGAATTGCAAAATGAAGTCCAATTGTTACAACGTGCTTTCCACGATTTCGAAACGATTTCTCTTGAAAGTATTCGAAAAAATGGCCGCTCATGAATGATGCAACTCTGAAAATTCTTTCTTTACTCGAGCCTCCATCCATGGTGACGTACCTGTCACAGGGAGTCTTATATGGACCGCATTTTGCAATTTGGAACTATACATTCTAGCCCGGTTTAAAAACAACGTATGTGCCATTAGTTTCCCCATGCACATAAGTGTTTTTTCATATAAGCCAGAATTTATAGTTCCAAATCGCAAAATGCCGTCCATATCATTCTTTCATATCCCCTCCTTTTAAATTGGTGTTTTGCGAGGATTCGGGATGAATAATCTCTACATTGCGTCAAATTTATCTTCAACTTTCGAAAATGGCGCTCACCACGGAATTCAGCGGAGCGTAACGCAGCCCTGGACTCCCCTTACGCACCCGTAACGCAAGATTAGACATCCTCTTCCTCTCTAAACCGTCACGTACTTTAGTAAAAAAAGGTTTGACCATATGAACCGCAAGTGTGGTGTTCTACACTGCCGCACTAAGGAAGAAAGCCGTATTAGTCTTCAGACATTGGCCAATTTCCTCTGTTGAAATACAAATTTTCAGGAGCATCTGGGAATATTGCTCCTCCAATTTTTTGGAAAATTTTAGTCGCATTCAGATCTAAATTATCTGTAATTTTTAAGAGTAAACAATATTTTTACGGAATAAAAGTTGACAACTCTCAAATGTGCATACGGCATTTTTCCTTAGCTTATAGCACTATGGCGGTGTTGCTGTACTCTTTGTTCCAGGGACAGCATCTTCGGTTCATGCAACTGGCAGTGGCGATTCGGTTGGCTACACTGTCGTTCCTCTATTTAACCATATAAATATCGATTAAAGTGAGGCAGCTGCCTCACCAAGAATCGATTGTTTTGCATACATTCTAATGGAGATAAAACAGTGTCGCCAACTTTCAAGAATTGCCACGGGCAACCGAGCTTTCAAACCACTCCGAACTTTAAGGAAACCTTTTTTCGGTATTGCTGGATTTTCAGCTGAGAAATTCTTCCTCTTAAGCTGCAAAAAGATACGCTCATGCTCAAGTAGCGCTGATTGCGATAGGTTGCGCTTTGATCGGAGAATGCATCACAAGTTTATCGATGTTTATCGTTTATTTATTGCAACATTATCAGGTAGAAAATTGCGATTTCATCGCATAAATTTGCAATAAAATCACGATTTCATCTATGATGATTAATCGCAATATTATTAACTAAAAAGTGGTGACAAATTGAAATAAAACTTCGATTTTATGGAACGCGATTTTATTAAAATGGAATTTCCGACAAGATCGAGGGTAATCGCTCGAATGTTGATGATCCTACCGATTTATCACCAAAGAATAAAAAAAAATCGCAACTTAACTTCAAAATATCGCGATTTTTCCTTTGGAAGATGCTACTCGGGCAAGCTACCTCACCAAGAATCGATTGTTTCACATACATATTAATAGAGGATAAACAGTGTTGCCAACTTCAAGAAGAGCCATCGAGCATTCATCACTGAAAAAAAATTCTCGGCGTTTTTACCAAGGTCCATTGGTACCTTTACTCTCTCACTTTCTTTACCAATTATTGGTAATTTTACCAAGACAGACTGGTAAGCTTACATAAAAATCGGTATTTTTACTGTTTTTTTCAGGTAAGAATACCACTTTTATTGGTAATCAGTTCCCGGTAACTTCGCCATTTTATCTCGGTAATTCTACCTCAGTCGATAAAAAATATTGGCGTTTTAACCAAGGTCCAGTAAAATTACCGAGAAAATTTAATAATTTTACCGAGATTTCTAGGTAAAATTACCAATTCCATAAATGGTAATTTTACCAAGAAAAAACTGGGATCGAATAGAATCCTGAATTCTTGGTAATTTTACCCTTTTCTTAGTAAATACACCGAGATTTTTTTTTCAGTGAAACCTAAGAGAACCTTTTATCTTTGTATTGTTAGATTTTCAGCTTAGAAATTCTTCCTTCCCTCGAGCTGCAAGGAGGTACGCCCATAGCGGTGAACAGTGACAAGGCGTGAACGATCGATTAACTATCGATATTTCCCCATTTGAAGGTGTGGTAAAGAATCGATTATTAAGGTGTTCGTTACGAATACCCTGGTTATCGATCCTTTTCCACGGGTTTAAATGGGAGCCCAATCGATACATCGCAAAGCACGCCACGCTACTGGCGGCGAAACAACACTTCATCGCGAGGAAATGCAAAGCCTTGCGGTCAGTAGCGAGGCGTAAATTATCGATTATCAATATTTCTCCAGTTAAAGCTATGGTAAAGAATCGATTATTAAGGTGTTCGCTGCGAACACCCTGCTTATCGATCCTTTCCCATAGGTTTAAATGGCAAACCAATCGATGCATCGCAATCCACGCCACGCCACTGCTTGCGGTTGATGCTCTTTCTTGGAAGCGGCCCTTTTCTTGCGGGAGTGTGCAGTTTTCTGCGGAAGAGAGACGGAGAAACGGGGACACCGACGGTTGGAAAGAAATAAGAGGAAATGTGCAACGGTCATATTTTTTATTTTTACTTTTTTCTTTTTCGAACGGTGGGAAAATCCTTCTGGCGAGTCCATTCCTGACTCGGCAAAATGTCCCTTCCACGATCTACGGTGGGCTTCGATAACTTCTCACTCCGCAAGTCGGATCAGTGTCCGGTTTGAGCTCCCAGAAGTCTTCAACAATCCATCGCCCATCACCAGTGGCTCCCCCTAAATTTCAAAAAACTGAAAATTTAGTTGTTTTTTTTCGTTGATAACTTTACTCTATTTAATAATAGATCGCCAAAATCTTCACGCGATCCCTCAGCGTTAGTTGCAAAACAGTCTAATTTAAAAAGTTCGTTTTGTGTGAATTTTTATTTCTTCGTTCTCGCGCTTCGTAGATTGTAATAGCGTCCCTCGCCGCTCCTTGCAAGTTCTTTTATACGGGTACTCTTCAAGGTGAATTCAGAGTTCATAGATCTACGAATTGCCACCATTTCGATGTATTGATGATTTAAGTTAAACATTTCGTAACCTCATTGCAACGTTATAAAATTTTTACCTGTTTGGTTTTCTCAAAAGAAATCTAATTTAAAAATTTTCTTAAAATTCTTTTTGAATATTTTCAAACGACACTGGAAAAAAGTTGTTGGAGCCAGTGGTCAAACTCTTGAAAAAATTGGGCAAGAAAAAATAATCTTGATTCAAACGGATGGCTACTTGAATCGAGAACCAAGCCACTTGATTTTTTCCTCCTGATTCAAGCAAAGATCCAGTTGAATCAAGAGTATTTTTTTCTTGTCAATTTTTTTAAGAGTCTGCACTCTAGGCCTATGAGACTTTTTCTTCCAGTGAAGTGATAAAAATTTAGAGACAGTATTGAGAAATATCGTTATTTAGCTTTCTCACCAAAAATATAAAATCAGCGAGGATTTGCGATTTTGCAGTCGACATTAATCGACTTCAGCCATTGACGTGACTAATTTTTGATAGTTTTTTATTTTTGAGTAATTTTCAAAGAACCAGGTACCTAAGAAGTAAGATATATTTCAAGAGTATTTGATCAATTTTTGAAGTACAAAATCTCTAGAATAAAGGCAAAAAAAGGCGGTGAATTTTCCATGATTTTTCTATTAACATTATCAATAGAAATTTCCCGTCATACTGATGCCATTATTTTAAAGATATTGTATTGGGATTCAATCAGATTCTCCTGAGACTTATAACTCCTTCTTGGTCTATTTTTCAGTGGCAGATCCAGCAATTTGGTAACACCGGATTTCCTCCATTTAAACCTATGGGAATGTATCGATTCTTGGAAGTGCCAGGTGCTCCTACAAGAATTTAGCATAGGTTTAAATGGAGGAAATCCGGTGTTACCAAATTGCTGGATCCGCCTCTGCTGCTTTTTAAAATAATCAGAGATAAATGTAGAATTAGTTACACATTAAAATGGTATAATGAGCAGAACTATGAGCTCCGTTTTCACCATAATGACGATATACAATTCACGAATATTTTTCGTATCGTTGTGCACAGTTGATGTGATGTGCCTGTGGGCTTTTCTTATATTTTTGTACGAATGGCCCACACCCACAGCGCTTACATCTGACACAAGTTTCATCATCATCATCATCATCATCATCAGGGGACGATCGAACCAACGACGGGCCAAATAGGTAATCTCCAGATTCAAACTTATAGGTCGAGAATGCGTCCAGAAACAATCGCATTGTATGTGGAGAGTCGTTCTTGACAAAGATCCATTCGTAAGTAGATTTAAGTTTAACAACACCTCATCACCTTCCGGCCAAAGTATCACAAGCACCATGCGACGTTTCAAAGTTTCAGCCGCCATTTTATTTTATTGTACAGAGATATTTTCCAGCCAAGCTGTCCTAAAATTTCACTGAATTTTCTTTGCGCTGCCGATAAAATTCAGTGAAATTTTCACCCAGATTCAACCAGCAATTTCTCTGCAGAAAAAAAAATGGCGGCAGAAATTTGGAAACGTCGTGTGACGCTTGTGATACATTCGCCGGAAGGTGACGACTTATTTTCCGAATGGACCAATACTGTCGTGCTAAGGAAGAACGCCGGATGGGCTTTCAGATATTGCCAAATTTCTTTTGACAAACCATACGTTTTCAGAAAAATGCGTAAATATTTCTTTAGATTTTCAGTGAATTTTGTTCGTAATTTAATCTAAAAAGTCTGAAAATTCCAAGGAAAAATATCCATGACTTACTTTTACAATAAATATTTTCTGGGAGGAAATTTGGCGACATTCAAATGTTCATACGACGTTTTTCCTTGCCACGGCAGATTAATAGACAGTGTTTAAAAGTAATTGGACTGCATTTTGCAATTTGGAACTATACATTCTGGCTCATCTGAAAAGACACTTATGTGCATAGGGAAACTAATGGCACATACGTTGTTTTTAAACCGGGCTAGAATTTATAGTTCCAAATTGCAAAATGCGGTCCAATTGTCATTCAAATAGTATCTTTTCCTGTTATCTTCCGCAATAAATGAGGTGAAATGAATTGAGTTGAGGTGCGCACCGGCTGTTACAACATTAGTTGAACATTTTTAAAATCGCTTGATTCCATAGAAATTTCTACCGTGATCAACTGCCACCGCCGTGGGCCAATCTGCAAGTGCAACTTGCTTCAAAGTTCCTTGAATTTTTTTCAAAAGCGGAGAGTGCAAAAAGATATTGGATTCATTTTAATTTTATTATTCTTTATCCTAATTCGGCTTGATAGAGTATGCAGACATTTTTGATTGATTGATCAACGGAAAAATTAAATTTTCTTAATCTATGAATTTCTTTTAATTTTCTGAATTTGTGAAGCGTGGTCAACTCTAAAGGCAATGTCAGATAGCTTGCACAGTAAATGTGACCTTACCTGCTGGTAAAATGTATTAATGTATTCCCAGTTTTCCAAAAATGTATCTGAGGTATCAACCGTAGACTTTTTTGTATAGATTTTCCTATACGAACGATTTCCTTGCCTACACCCAACTCTCCTCAAATGAGTTACTCGCTTTTATGGGAAAATCCGTACAAAAAAATCCATGGTTGATACCTCAGAAAAAACTGCCTTTTTCACATATGACAGCCGAAATCAAACTTTTGATTTTAAAAAATATAAATAGACACTTTTTCCTCAAACAAGTCACTGATTTTTGTATCAGAAATACTCCCCTTTTGTATCAGACATAAACACGTGGTACAGATTTATGCACTGATTGCCCGAATTATTGAGCTCAAAACTAATAATTTTCTCGCCATCTAGTGCATTTGCAAATAGAAGATGAAAATATGAGGACCGATATGAATGAGTCACCCTTCCTTTTGACATTCCTCGCTTTCGAGGAAAAATTGGGAATCTCCGGTATGGGACTATTTTGCCCATTCGATGTATCTTTTATAATTTTGAGGATGTGAGGTAGGAAAGCCCACTGTTTTAATATCCCTAATATATTCATGATTTTTTTTTTAAATTTCATTATGTTCTTTTAATTTCCTTTTTTTCACCTCGATATTTTTTATTTAAGTGTTCCTTTAAATTTGTCTTATTATTTTTTCTGTCATTACCTCCTTTTAATTCGATTTTAATTATTTTCACATAATTTTTTTCTTGTGTTTCTCAGATATGCATTCATTTATTGTGTTTTTCATTCTTACTTTTAGTTTCTTCTTCATTTCGTAGGATTGAATTTTTTGCGAGCATCTATTCAGTTTTTGCCTTTTTGAGCCAAAACAAATTTTGACTGTTCGACGAGGACAATCCCCTGCGCCTGGTGTTGAGGCTGCATCGTTGAATCAAGTACCTAAGAAAAGTGGGAAGGTGAGTGGATTACATGCACTTAATAATGTCAAAAGTAAAATACACTAAGGTGATTCGATGGACGCTACATTTTGTGTCTGCGAGTTATGCGATTTATCGCATCGATTGCTTCCATTTTTTCAGCCACTCATCATTTTCTCGAATTTTGAGATCGTAATTCTGTTGTCATAAGACTAAAGAATTCACAAGCAAATTGTGACAAAGAAATTCAACGTACTAAAGGCGTGGTGTTTTTAGAGGAAAAATATCACATTCGAGTGCAGTTTCGGTATCAGTATAGAATGCGACATTTTGCCTCTAAAAAAACAATGCCTTTAAATCACGTTGAATTTGTTTGTCAAAATTGGTGAGTGAACTCTTTAGTCTCCTGAAAACAAAATTGCAATCTTAAAAATCGACAAAAATGACGAGTAGCTGGAAAAATTGAACAAATCGGTGCAATATATCGCATCGATTCGTTTCATAAGTTCAGCTGCTTGTCATTTTTTTTTTTTCGAATTTTGAGATCGCATTTCTGTTTTCACGAGGCTAAAGAAGTCACTTGCCATATTTGACTAGCAAATTCAACGTACTATATACAAAGTTTTTGTAGAGGAAAGATATCGCATTCGATGCTCATATCAAAACTGCAGAAAAATGCGATATTTCTTCTCTGAGAAGAATCACGTTTTTATTACGTTGAATTTCATTGTCATGGCACATGCCTACTGTATAGCCTCATGACAACAGAAATGCGATCTCAAAATTCGAAAAAAAATGACAAGTTGCTGAAATTATAAAACGAATCGATCCGATATATCGCACTTCGCTCAGACAAAAAAAAAATGGCGTCCGTCGAATCACCTTAAGTACATGGTAAGATTATTTGCATGAGAAACTTCACAGGAACATAACGATCGGAGTGATGCATTCCACTTTCCTAGAAAACCTCTCATATCGCACCTTCGTTTGCTTTCCACATACAAAAAAAATCAAAACACTCTTTTTTACCGCGGTATGATTCTTGTAAAATTAAGTAAAATTGTTATTTAAAAATCAATTCTCTGAAATTGAGTAAAACGAGTTTTAAGTGTAGAACCCAGTATTCATTCAATTTGAAGCATACAAGTTTATTACCAAAATTGATTAAAACCTAGCATAAAGGGCAAATATCGGCATTACTCGATTTGAAAATAAGTTTTTTAGAATTCAATCACATACATTTAAAAGGCAAAAACCAGTTCATTTGATATGAATATGGATGACTGAAGTAAAAAAAAGCGTATTTCAGATGTAGGCGTTTTAAGCATCCTCTCATATTTTATTTTTCACGGGAGACCTAACCGTTGGTTCCTAGGGTATTTTTCTGTGAATTTTTTTCACTTTTTCTGAGACAATCATACGCTAAATTACAAGGAAACATTCTAAATAGAGAATCGCATTTCATTTGTTGTTAGTAAAATTAAAATAAAATGTAGGAAAATGTTTACCAGAACACGAATTTTTGAATAATTAATTGTTTGTTCTCATGTCACTCTCTTGGGTGCATTGGAAACATTTTAGCTATAGTTCCGTGTAGTACAGGCCACAAATGACATTGTAAAACATTGCTATTGTATCTGAGAGTTGTGTGTGTTGCCTATTCACTAATTGAAGGCGCTCATCTTACTGAGATTCGCTGCAATAAAATTGAAATAAGGTTGCAATTTTTTCGCATTGCGACTTGACTGCCTTCCCTACACGTGGAACTCATTTCGTTGATTGTTTAAAATTGGTATCCATTGCCTACTTGATGTAAAAATATTTCAATTTCATTGTAATAAATTGCGAAATTAATGTCTCATTCGTTGAATTGGGCTGCTCAGGTTTCCCTTCAAAAAATATTACATAATCAGAAATTTTTGAACTTGACGATTGAGATACGTCTTTTTTGCACTTAGCCATCGACATACCTGGTTCTAAACTGAACACTAAGTGTTTTTGTGATAAATGAAAAAACCACTTCATCGAAACATTTAAATGATTATTCGACAGAAGAAAATGCCCAGAAGACTGATTATTTAAATTGATAGACAAGGCGATGGACAAAAAAGGCATAGGGAGTATGGAGCACCGTATGAGCCTTCAGACGTTGCCAAATTTCCTTCGATGAATAATTTTCCCCAAAAATTTCAGATAATTTTGTACGCATTGTGATCTAATGTATCTGAAAATTTCAAAGAAAAATGTGCATGAATGTCGTCAAAAATATATGTTTTATCGAGGGAACTTTGGCAACTCTCGAATGTTCATATGACGTTCTTCCTTAGCACGACAGTATTTCACTAAATTCGCCGTTTCCTCTACAAAAGAACGTAACTACATTTTAGTGCTGCTAAAATTATTTTCTCAAACCGCAATTTTCGCTGAGGAATCTTGGGCATTTCCAACTAAAAATTTCACTGATTTTTCATCTTACTTCATGCGAAAATCAGGCAAATATTCATTGACGGATCCAGAAAATTGGCAACACCGTTTTTCTCCATTTAAACCTATGTTAAATAATCGATTCTGGCTGAGGCACCTGGCCCCTCCAAGGAATCGATTATTTAACAAAGGATTAAAAGGAGGAAATCCGTTGTTGCCAAATTGCTGGATCCGCCCCTGAAAATATTGGACGAAAAGTGCACATGGGTACCAAGGTTTAAGAACAAGGTTATAGCACATAGTTTTGAAGCTGGAGTGAAGAATCTATTTGTAAAGGTGTTCGTCGCGAACACCCTGTTTATCGATCCTTTTCCATAGGTTTAAATGACAGATCAATCGATGTTTTTCAAAACTCGCCACGCCTTCGGTCATTACCAGCTTCACCGGTAAAAATTTGACGATTTTCACTTTAAATTGTGAACTTAAAACTGTCCAACATGATTGTAAGGCGCAATAAGGGCCTATACATTGATAGTTTATCAGTGGAAACCGAAAATGCATCGCAACATCTGCCAGACATTTTTCAATAGAATGGTTAGGTCACCCAAAAACACAAAAAAAATTACCTCTATAACACGGCCCACGTAGCACGTCATAAATAAAACTTTAATCGCGTTTTTCTCACAGTGTGGTTTCCACTTATAGGCAGGCTTTGTGCGCAGTCCTCAATGGAAAATTTGCATAAAACTATTTAATTGCTTTTTGTAAAGGCAGTATTTTTCATGACTTTTCTCCGGAAAGTGAAACTGTAGAAAAATTGATTTCAGAAAGAAAAATCTGCCATTTCCAATTTAAGCACTTGTTTTTTAGTAGATAAGTATAATTTGGTCAGACCTCCAGTCATAATAATTGTTCATCTGAAAACTCAAAAATATTCCCATGCTCAGTTCATGTAGTAGGTAGTTCCCTCTTGAACAAGAAATTTACAAAATTTCAAACACGCAAGTGATCTGTCAATCGCTGAAAGATTTTTTTCAGTCAAAAATCCTTCCAGCTTATCAGTCCTTGGTTATATTGTCACTTTCCGGCAAAAGTATCACACGCGTCATGTTACGTTTAAACATTCCGTCGCTACTTCATTTTTTTACAGAGAAATTGTTGGCTGGATCTGTTTGAAATTTCACAGAATAATATCGGCAGCACGAGGAAAATTCAGTGAAATTTTCGGACAGCTACTTTAAACAATTTCTCTGTAAAAAGATTAAATAGCTGTGCAAATGTTAAACGTCGCATGTCGCTTGTGATACTTTGGCCAGAGGGTGACGAATTTTGTATTTTATAAACCAAAAATATCCTCACGCTCAGTTCACTAAGTGGTTCCTGCTTCAGCAAGAAATTCACAAACTTTCAGACACATGCAAATTCTCCATTGATGGAGGATTTTTTCAGTCAAAAATCCCTCCAGCTTACCTGTCTTCTGTTATATCCTTCCGGTGAAAATTGGGAAATTTTGCATCATATTTTCTTACGTAAAATTTAAATGATAGACGAGGGCTTCGGTGCCACTTAAAAGCACGATGTAAGCAGTTTTAAGTAAGACGCTGTCCTCAGGTTCTGCTTCTTGTGTCATATCCAGACGTATTTCTGCCAAACGAAACTGTGTGCATTACGACATGGGCCCTGAGACCCATGAGAATATATGCAAAATAGGGCTCACGTCATAATGTACATAGTTCCGTTTGGTAGAAAAAAGTCGTCTAGGGTATTGTGTATTTAGTTAGCGTGTGTAAGTATGCTGATGAGGCATATTTCGCGAAACTGGATGCGCCGCACTTTGCCTGTGGTTTGTGTTAGCGTTTGAGTCTCGTTTCATTCCTGAATATGGGGTCCTCCATAAGTGACGCCAGAAACTTTTTCAGATATTTGCACCCCTATCTACCAGATGCCAGGTTCTCTTAGTGGCGTAGACAAGGGGAGGGGGTTGTCCAGGAGGTCTGGACCCCCCCTTCCCCTAAGCCTCGTTAATTTTACCTTGTTTTTACTTTTGGAAGGCAGATATAAAATATTATAAGGGTCGTACACAAAATAATGTAAATTTACCGTCATGTTTTTGATGGCCCCCCCCCCCCCCACCGCCCACCCCCTAAACAATTCCTATCTGCGCCAATGGGTTCTCTCTTCTCCGTCTTTATAAAAGTAAACCGATCTAGACATCCGTCCCCTCTAAGTGTCAAACGTTATTTGGTCGTATTTATGTCAAACGGTAATATATGCACTGTGACATGAGCCCTATTATGCATGTATTCTTATGAGTCTCAGGGCTCTTGTCACAATGCACATAGTTCCGTTTGGCAGAAATACGTCCATTTAAAGATTGTCCCGAAGGTGAGCCTCTCCTTGACATCTAGATCTCCCGTTTCACGTGTTGCGACAATTACAAATTAATCATGATCGAACTCGAACCTGCAATCTCACGACTGTCCAACCAGCTTATACGTGCACCATCTGCACAAGTAAAAAAATGAGGGCTATAGTCAACTTCAACTCGACTTTTAAGTCAATTAAGTCAAGTATTTCCCAATTTATCTGACTCTCTTTAACTACACATGACTCACATTTACTCTGGAATGGCACTCTATTTGACTCTGCATCTTTTTAATTCGTCGTTGCAAATATAAAATAACTTATCTCCATTTCAACATCATAAGATTGGTTTCAACACTTCAATTTTTCGAGAATATGATTGTGCAATATTTGTCTAAAATAATGCTGATTTTTATAACACGTAATCAGTGAAAAATAGTGAAATGCCAAAGCATGATACCCGTAGCTCAGTCCTTGAAAAAATATTTTTTGCGAGTGGAATTTTGCAACGTTGAAAAGGACTGTATTTTGGAAATGGGTACTAGTACAATATCTTGCTCAGTTTAGGAACAACTTAAGCACCGTTAGTTTCCCTATGCACACAAATGTTTTACGGGTGCGCCAGAAATTGCAGTTTCTAATCGCAAAATGAATCCCGAATGTACTTACCTTCAATTTGAAGGATACATCATCGCGTTTGACGCAACATCATTAAAAGTCATAAAAACGACAAAATTGGAGTAAAATTTGGCAACCTAACTTCAAAAATAGATTCTTTCTAGGGCTCGAAACGATCCACCACTGCAGAAAGCCCAAAGAGTCACTCTTTTCACAATCATAGGTAAGACTGGTAATTTTTTTCTTCTTTTTTTGAGATGTTGGTTTCAAAAGTCATGGCTTTACGTCAAATAAACAGACGGTCCATTATTGTAGTGGCATGTTGCATGTCATGAGAACATAGCACAAAAAAGCTCTTTCAGAAGTGATATCTATAGGATTCCCGATTTTTACCTTTCCCAGGAAATGCTTGAGTACTTTTGCGAGTGCATCAATCAGTCAAACTCGTTTCGAAGTTCAATACACGGAAAAAGGCACTTTACGTCGATATCCGGATCACGAGGAAAATTTGATCAAAAAGCGATGGACCATTACGGCTGGTGGCATTACGCATTCCATTAGAACAGGCTTTTTTTGTCACGTTGCGGACGCACGGAGTTTTCAATAACATTTCATGCGTTGAATCGCTCGATCCATCCCTTATGGTGATTCGTTGGACGCCATATTTTGCATGCGATATATCGCATCAATTGGTTCCATTTTATCAACTAATCGTCATATTTCTCCAATTTTGAGATCGCAATTCTGGTAATAGGCGACTAAAGCACTCACTTTCCAATTTTAAGAAAGAAATTCAACGTAATAAAGGCGTGGTTTTTTTAGAGAGAAAATATCGCGCATTCGAGTGCAGTTTCGATATCAGTATCGAATGCGATGTTTTCTCTCTGGAAAATCACGCCTTGAACAATGTTCCATTATCTAAAAAATGTGTTTCCACTCATTTTTTGGTGTGCTTTTAGAGTTGAGCTGGACATTATTGTTGTTTTTTAAATCTCGCGCTCTTTCTCAACTTGAATTGCGCGAATATAAAACGCCGCAAGCGTGGCATAGCGCGATGCAGACCATGCCCCTCCCTCGCCCCCCGTCCTCTTCAAGCGGCCATACTACCGCCATGGTGGTCCCCCAATTGCATGTATGGAGAACCCCAGAGCGTCATGGCATTGATGACGCAAGTGAATTTTTCCCATGCTTAGCATTCTCAAACTATGACGGCGTTATATTTCCAACAGCGTTTGGTGCTTAAGTTTTCTTAGGTTTTCTAATTATGAGTAAACAGTGTTTATGATGGACCTCTCTCTTTTAAAAAAAGTTTATTTTGTTTAAAGTTGGGTCAGTTTTTTTTTTATTTTTATTTTATTTATAGCTTCAAACATATTACTTTGTTGAAAGTACAGGGCAGGATTAGCGCTCAGGGGCGAGGGGTGCTGGCGGGCACAAGGAGCCCTCATAATTGCGGATTGCATATCCGCTAAATTGAAGGTGTTTTACCTGCAACGGCATGCTGACCTGGAAACATTATTTATTATTTATAATAAAATTGAATATCATTGACCCTTGGGTACGAAGATATTGTCCTAGTGCGCGATGTCACACTAACCGATTTTCCCCACATGTCAAAAAAGGTCACTTACAAAACCAGGACACCCCTAGTCACACAATATAATTAGAAACACAATGGATTGATATAAATAATTAGAAAAAACAAACAAGTCGAAGAATACAAAATTTCGTTGTGGATCGCCTCTTCTAGCTTTCTGACTGGAAGCCGCGATTCTGTAAAATCAATTTTAATTGAAAATTCTCGTCGTCGTATTGCAAACGCTTTTTGCTTTTAGCATGTTAAGTTTGTGTGCAACGCGCCTCTATTTACAACGCTTGTCACCTCTCACCTCGCTGTGACATCCGTCCTGAAAGTTACGTTTTCCCAGAAATTGACATTATACGCCGACGGCGCGACGGTGCCTGTTTACTTTTGATTCCGTGAAATACATCAAACGCCATGCGCTGTGTCAAATTTGCTAGGCTGTTTGCGGAGCTGCAATCCATAGCGACGTGGACCGAGACGCTAATACTGCCATGCAACGCAAAATCGCGGTAAACGCCATTTTACACATTTTTTAAACAATGTATCATAGCAGAAAAACTTCTCTACCTTGGGACAATGTTTTTACAGAATTTTTTCACAAATACTATCAAGAACCCAACCTGCAAATCTGAGCTGCATGGGTAAAACTGTTTTCATTTTATACAGTGTTAAGTTCCAAAAAACGCGGGAAAATTTTGATGGATTTACCGCGTTTTTGCGTAGCACGGTAGTGTATGGGGAGGTGGCCGGCGGCGTCTACTCCTAGTGTCCACTACTTCTATCTACAATACAGACCTAATTACACCGAACATACCTTATTAATATTTTCGACACATTCTAGCCTTATAGTTTTGACAACTCTTCAACAACATAGGTGTAATTTTTCAGGAATATTTCGTGATAATCGGCATTATCGGTATGGATCTTGAAATCGCTGGTTTCATCCCCATCTTAACGTTTTATTGCACGGCGCACAGTAGATCGAGCCAATCGGAGAGGTCGCACATGAAGTGTTTGACTAAAACTTCGAATTTAGATGTTTATCTCATGTCACATTTTAAATCTCAAGGGGTGCCTTATAAGAAAATTTTACGTGGAAACCAATGGAACCTCACAATTTTGTATGGACGGAGTTAAAAGCGTTTAAAGTTTCCAAATTTTGTCAGACCTCTCCAATAGACTCGATCCACCGTGCGGTGGCACGTTTAAGGTGATTCCCATATTTGGTGACGCCATATTTTATGTTAGAACGGCATGCGATATATCGTATCAATTGGTGTTCCATTTTTTCAGCTACTCGTCATTTTTCTCCAATTTTGAGATCACAATTCTATTGTCAGGAGACTAAAGCACTCACTTACCAATTCTAACGAAGAAATTCAACGTACTAATGGCGTGGTTTTTTCAGGGAGAAAATATCGCATTCGATACTGATATCAAAACTGCACTCGAATGCGATATTTTCTCGTTAAAAAAAAAAAAAAAAACACGCCTTTATTACATTGAATTTATATGTTAAAATTAGTAAGTGAGTGCTTTAGTCTCCTGACAACAGAATTGCGATCTCAAAACTGGAGAAAAATTACGAGTAGCTGAAAAAATGGAATCAATTGATGCGATATATCGCATGCCGTTCTGACACAAAATATGGCGTCCATCGAATCACCTTAAATTCATATCCAATGGGATCTTAAAATCTACTCGGAAAGGCTATGTCAGGACAGTCATCATATTTCTCATCCGTAGCCTTTTTTGTAACGAATTGCTGTTCGAGTATCTCACACCTATTTAAAAATGTATAATGGTTTTGAAAACGCTGATTTAGAACGCAATTTGAAAAAATGGAACTTGAGAGGAACACATAGGCAACGTTAAAGATAGTTAGGCCGATCTCGAATATATTGTCCAATTTTAGAAGCGTTAAAGCGTTAAAAAAGCCCACCCTGGCACACGCAAATTAGATGTGCAGACATGGAAAAAAATTTACAATTTCGACATTTTCTCGTGAGAATCTCTCAATATTGCGTCGCATCTCCTACACAGGTTTTTTTTTTTTTTTTTTTTTTTTTTTTTTTTTTTTTTTTTTTTTTCAACCAATTTCAAATAGGTAAGGTTTAATGTGACGCTAATGAGGGAAAAGAGCAAACGTTGGTTACGAAGAGGTAATGGAATTTCCATCCTTTTTTTCGAATCGGAGGGAAATGACTGACAGAAATGGATGAGACTGAGACCATGTCTCCACGGGAGGATTCGTGGGATTTTTCCTGCGGAAAAATCTCACTTGCGAAGTCGGGAAAAACATTGAGTTAGTCAATTCTACACTGTTAAAAATCTCTCAAGAGTATCTTGTTGGGATGAAAGGACGTAAACCAGGGGCGAACTGACAGTCGAGAAGTTAGGAGGTGACCTAGATTTGGGGACCCCTCCTGTTGTTCGCCCCCCCCCCCCTGGAAAATTTTGAAAACTTCACTTTTTTTAAACGCAATTTTAAGCATTTTTGGAGTAAAATTCTACAGTATTTGAACTTCAAAATCACCCATTCTCAGGATTCTTTGGGGGGGGGGGGGGTGTTCCATCACTTCTGAGGCTCCAGGCGCCCACTGGATTTCTCTGTATATTCAGAATTATAAGCTTTAGACGACTTTTAATGTCTCTTAAAGACACATTCTCAAGGATTTCTTGTAGTAACTTAAAAGGATTGGGAAATTACAACATTATGGGGAAAACGCTGACTCGAATACAAATCGCCGGGGGGCCCTGAAGAGGCCCCCCATGGCCAGTCCGCCCCTGACGTAAACGGAAAAGTGCGTCTAATCTGTAAAAAACGAGAATTTCGAGAGAGCAGCAGTTGAGTCCAAGCTGACGTCATCGGACTTCAGATTGAAGACCCAGTAATAAGAACAAAACCTGTTAGTAATCCAGATTGAATTTTCAGCTTTCCACACGAGGCAAAGTGCATCGCTATGCAATCAACTCCAATTGTCCATGTGCCTATTCACATCACATTATTGAGAGAAAAAATGATGTTTTACAAGAATCCAAGGTGTTGTCATAAATTTCTCGTGTTTATTCGTTCCAGCTACGTGTGCTGGTACCAGGCGTCACACACAGGACCGAGTCAATAAGAGGAGTCGGACAAACTTTGGAAACTTTAAAAGCTTAAACCTCCGTTAATATAGAACTTTGAGGTTCCAAATGGTTTCATTGGTTTCTTCGTGGAATTTTCTTCTTGAAGCTCCCCTTAAAATTTCAAATGTGACGAAATAAACATCAAAATTTGCAATTTTGGTCAAAATTTCATGTCCGACCTCTCTAATTGACTCGATCCACTGAGCGTCGGTCGTGAACAGCTACCATATACTGAAATCTTCGCATTGGTCATCTCAATCTCGTGCTCCGACCAATCAAATAATGATTTTGATCGTCCAAAGTTTAATCCTTGAGAGGGAGAATCAATGGAGATGTTGCATGTGTGAGGGATTCGCGATTTGACTGGTATTTCTCTTGTAAAAGTTTGCGAGAAACACGATGATGCCAATGGTTTCCTCTGAAATCATCTCCCAAGCTCAAAAAAAGCTCTCAAAGTGAAGCCAAAATGGAGGGTATATCCCACCTTACCCTGAGAGTCCACCTCTACATCAAAACTCTCCATGCAAAGATAGGGAGCAAATACATTGACACGGCTGCCACTTCATTTGGGGACTCCAAAACTGAAAACACGGCAACCCTGCTAATGTATTTGCTCCCTATCTTTGCATGGAGAGTTTGACTTGATGTAGAGGTGGACCCTCCAGGATATCGTGGGATACATCCCCTCCATTTTGGCCTCACTTTGAGAGCTTTTTTTTGAGCTTGGGAGATGATTTCAGAGAAAACCAGTGGCACCATCGTGTTTCTCGCGAACTTTTACATAAGAGTTAACACTCAAATCGCAAATCCCTCACACATGCAACATCTCCATTCATTAAACTCAGATCGTCATTTTCTAGAATGAAAAGTAAATCTGTTCCAAGGTTGAGAAATCGACTTAAGCATTAAGGAATGCCATTTTCTATAGAGGAACACCACCAGAGGAGAAATAAATGAAATTCTCGTGACTGACTCTCAACTCCAGTTCCTCAGGAAAAATAAACTAGGGTTGACATTTTGCAACATTGAAATGTGGTCATATTTTTTGGTCTGGGAAACGCTGAAATGATCCGTCTTTGTGAACACTCGTTCGTTACCACTCTACTTCTAAAAGAGAGAAAGTCCATTTCCACAACGCACGCTTTTTCAGAAATAACTCGTTCAAACTGGAGTTGGGGGGAAAAAAACGCAGCACTGCTGAAAAGCTGTTGTCTGAGGAGATGACGTTATTCAGCTTTCTGAATAATGATGGATGGATCGGTTCAATCTAGCAAACCGAGAAAAAAAGGCGGGATTACGAAGAACACAAAATCGTCACTAAATGTTACCAAGGAATTCTTAGTAACGAAGCTCAAGCATCAGCGAGTATTCGCAATTAAAGTACTCAAATCTGCGCAAAATTTTGCGAAAATCACGACTTTGTCACGGGTTTTCTCCGTGACGAACTTCCAAACTCAAAAAATCTCTCAAAATTCAGGCCACAGTAAACGCTATGGAGGACGTATCCGTTATGAAGAGATTTTGACTATACATGGTGATCCCCAAGTCCCGCGCCACCACCGCTGGCATCAACCCTGTGACTGCTGCAAAAATCGAGACAGAGACTTGAAATTTTGTGAGGGATCCTATAGGTAATAAGGAATTCATTTTGTGAACATACAATATTAAATCCTAGGTCATAAGGAATTAATTTTGGGAACCTTCAAAATTTTAAAAGGACCACCCTGAAAAGGGGCAAGAACCCTGGGGTCTATATCGGTGGTTTGGGACTTTCAGATCACCCTGTATACTCATTCGTACTCTGCATGCGTAGGTGAAGTGCTGAGCGAATATATTTTTAGCCGGGGGGTTTTCCATGTCTTCAATTGCGGAGTATCCATAGAAAATGCAAAATGGTAAACCTGCCAGTGTGCGAGGGCTGTTCTAAAGGTAAGTTTCTCATTATAATTTCTCCAAAGGATCACAGCTTTGTGAAGCACTCTTTTCGAAAATAATGTATTTTGTGTTGAAAGTATCATTATTTTTGACTTCCTCAATACTTCTGAGCATATTTTTAATATTTCAATTTTAATTTTTATATTTAACTAGGTGTCTCAGCCCCCTGGCCGCTACGTGGCTCAACCTTTTTGGGCGCCGCGCGCCCCCAAAAGCCGCTTCGTGGTTAGCGAATCGTCGAAATCGCTGGACGCGTTGAGGGGGGGAGTAAGACGGTCGATGGGTAGGAGTGAGGAAGGGGAGTTCAAAGGTCAGAGTTTAATATTTCCACATCGACATTTTGACGGGAGCATTTTGATATAATGTGACCCAGTCAAATCATTATTGGCACGGGCACAACCATGCTCCAGGCTTTTCCAGGGATTTCAAATTTTCAGGTATTAAGGATTTCAAAACTTTCTTCGTATAAAAAAGAAAAACTAAGTCAGAGAAACACAGAGAAAAACGGTTTGGCGTCCTGACAACTAACACCCTTTGATGGCGTCATTGCGTCGATTACGTCACTTGGGTGCATAGTGTCACCCATTTACGGAGGTTTTATTTATTTCTGCGTACTCACACTGCAATTTTCTGACGCAACGAGTGAACCATGAACATGTGTCCAGCTGATGCCGTAACAGGAGATACCAATTATAACGTGATCTAGTTGCAAACTTCCCCTACTTATGATACACTGAAAAACAGAGTTACGGCTGTACAGGGTGTCCCAAAATTCCCTTCCACTCCCTTTAAAATTTTACCTGATTAATATTTTGAAACGAGACTTTAAGGATATTTATAGATCAATGTTACCTAGCTACTTTTGGGGCCCCCCAACATTTTCGCCCCCCCTCCATGGGAACTGGAGGCTATGGACCCCAAATTTTCAAATGGTAACCCTTCCCTCCTTTTATGTCACATCAATTGAAAGGGGGTATAGAAAAAGACAATTTTTGGCGCTATTCGCAAGTGAAAATCTTGATTTTTGACTAAATGGCGGCCGGTCTAAGTTCAAAATAACGGAAATTTGAGAATTCCGTTTTTGTTGACGGATTAAGACGAAAGCTGGTATCTGTGGGGTTTTTGAGATTTACAGCTTTTGCGATTCCGAAGAAAAAAAATCAGGAGGAGTCACATATTTAAAAGCACACGCAAAATAATTTTAGCGAGATTTTTTGTTGACATGGCTATTCCTGTATCTATTGTTCGCTACTGCGTAGTAAAAAAGAATCAGTCTGACGTCAGATTGACTCACTTTTACTAGGGATAAGAAAAAAACGTGTCACAAATTAACGCTCTGAGGAAATGATTGCAAGCTCGTTTGATGGACCCGTTGTTAGTTCCGTGTGCAACATACTCACAAAAATAGATCCACACCATTATCCCATGTTCCAATTCCTCATGCCCTCCCTCCCTCCCCCCCCCCATACTGACGTGAGAGGAAAAAACGTCGTATGAACCTTTAGCTGTTGCCAAAATTCCTCCGATAAAATACGAAATTTCAACAACACTGCGATACTTTTCCTCTAATCTTTCAGAAAATTTCATTCGCACTTCTGTGATTTAAAATATGTGAAAATATCAAGGAAACGCATTCATAGCATTCTTCTTAAGTTAGAGTTTTACAAGGGAAAAATCGGCAATTCCTGAAGGCTTAGTTTTTCCTTAGTACGGTAGCATGGTGATACCTACTGCCGTGCTATGAAAAAACGACATAGGTATGAACCTTTAGCTGTTGCCAAAATTCCTCCGATAAAAATACGAAATTTCAACAACACTGTTGGATACTTTTCTTCCAAAATTTTTAAAAAACTTCACTTGTAATTTGTTTTAAAATATGAGCAAATTTCAAGGAAACATATTCAAAGCCCTCTTCTTAAGTAACAGTGTTTTATAAGAGAAAATTCAGCAACTTCTCAAGGCTTAATTTTTCCTCAGCACGGCATCATAGAGATACCTACTGCCGTGTAAGTAGAAACGACGTGTGAGCCTTCAGTCGTTGCGAGGTTTCCTCCGATAAACCTCGAATTTACTGTAAAAATTGTAAATATTTCCCCCGAAATTTTAAGACCATTTTGTACACAATTTAATCTAAAATATCTGAAAATTTCAAGGAAGAATATGCATGAATGCTCTCGAAAATACGTGTTTTATCAAGGGAAATTTTGCAACTCTCGAATGTTTACACGGCGCTCTTTTATTACACGGCAGTATTTTCCTTGAATTTTTCTATTCAAAATTTAAATTTTGACGGATACAAATCAAATGGAACTATCTCTATCGTAAAATGAGCCCTGTTACGCATGTATTCTTATGAGTCTCTGGGCTCGTCACAGGATGGATAAAGTTCCTTTTCATTTTGTAAGTGTCCAATTGAAAGAAAGCACTGCCGTGCTAAGGAAGAACGTCGAGAGTTGCCGAATTTCCTTCAATAAAATGTTTATTTTTTAGGAAAATTATGAATATTTTTCCTTGAAGCTTTCAGAAGTTTTAGATCAAATTACAAACAAAATTATCTGAGAAATTGGTAGACAAATATTCAAAAATTTTCCCGAAAATTAGCGATTTGCCAGGGGAAATTTGGCAACGTCTGAAGGCTCATACGGCGTTTTTCCTTAGCACGACAGAGCAGTTCACTGTCATCACGCATCAACCCCGTAATCCTATCATAATACCTATTTTCCTTGAATTTGTATAATTAAACTTTAAATTTGAGCGGGTTTAAATCAAAAGGAACTATATCCGTTGTGGAATCAGCCCTGTTATGCATGCATCCA
Organism: Bemisia tabaci; assembly: GCF_918797505.1. NCBI lineage: Eukaryota > Metazoa > Arthropoda > Insecta > Hemiptera > Aleyrodidae > Bemisia > Bemisia tabaci. The sequence goes on along the minus strand of NC_092801.1, from coordinate 25,022,898 downwards.
CATGAATCTCGGGGCTCATGTCAGGATGGATAAAGTTCCTTTTCATTCGTTTGCGTCCAATGGAAAGAAAGTTCACTGTCATGACACCTCATCTCCGCAATCCAGTGTCGACTTGCGTTTTAAAATCCGACATTGGTTGATGGCATTTCAGTCGTTGATTGGATTTTGCCGTGCTTCGGAGGTTGTGGTCTAGAGGGATTGAGATGACGAGGCCGTCCCCAGGGATTTTCATACTAACAGCGGCATTGTTATCCCTCGCACAGGGTAAGTGTCAGAATATTAATAAATGCAATATTGTCATTTTTTTGACACTCCTCAGCGTGGAGAAATTAACTTCGAATATCATTCGCTATTTTTTTTTTTTTTTTTTTTTTTTTTTTTTTTTTTTTTTTTTTTTGGAGCGAGTCAATATGAAAATAGGACAAAATTTAGAAACTTGAAACGCTTATAACTCCGTTCAAACAAAATTTTGAGGTTCTGAAAGTGGGTTCATTCGTTTTCTCGTGAAATTAACCCCTTGAAATTTAAAATGTGACGAAATAAACGTAAAAATTTGCAGTTTTAGTCCAACATTTCATGTCAGATCTATCCAATTGACTCGGTCCACTGTGCGTCAATTCTGCGGCTCAACTGTGCCTAAATTTAAAAACTCCGCATTTTTACATGTCTGAAGCTAACGCATGTCTGTCCATCAGCAGCCTGATTGTCGAAACTTTAACTGGCTATGTCTAGCATATCGGCAGACAAGACAAGACATAGCCCTTTCTGGGCGTGTAATATATAGATTTTCGATTCTTGTAGTGGCGACATAAATTACAACAATCAGGCTGCAGTTGACGCGATTCTTATGTTGGCCTTTCATATACAGTATATTGACTGTTATAATCAAAATTAGTTTAACTACATTTTACTGTGCATACAAAAACTAATACTTGGATTGCATTTTGCAAAGTGGAACCAAGACCATTCCAATGTCGCTAAGATTGTGCAACTTGTTTTACCTTGCGATTATAATCTGACCATCTGAACGAGTTATATGTTTACTCCCAATAAACTGTTCAAGAAGAAAATTACCTTTGAAAATTAAATTTGTTTCATGACCAGGGGGCTACGCGTCCCGACCGGCGTGCATATACATACATATAAAGTCGCTTTACAGCACTCCCTCGCGCTCTACGACTCCTAACCTCCACTGCTCTCTCTCAAACCATAAATCTTGGGGGATTGAGCACCTTAACATTTCCGCTTCAATCCCTTCCCTCCAACCTTTCATTGGGCGCCCTCTGCGTCTTCTCCCGACCGGCGTAATCGTCGAAATCGCCCGTTGGCATTTAATGATCAAGTAATTTTAATTGAATAACAAAACGATGTTTCAAAGAAAAATTTTCCGCCAAAAAATATTCTTAATGACTTTCTTCTTACTCTGAATTTTGATTCCATTTTTGTAAGTTGATCTTGACAAGGCCACATATAGCTGTCCATGACTAAACACTGCCGTGCTAAGGAAAAACGCCGTACGAACATTCGATAGTTGCCAAATTTCCCGTCATAAAACATGCAATTTTGACAACATTCATGCATATTTTTCCTTGAAATTTTCAGATTTTTTAGATCAGTTTGCGTACGAAATCGTCTGAAATTTTTGTATAAAAATATTCACAATCTTTCCTGTAAATTTGGTTTTTATGGAAGGAAATTTAGCAACGTCTGAAGGCTCATACGGCGTTCTTCCTCAGCACGGCGGAACAAAGGCCCTACCCCTGAAAATGAAGACCCACTCTACTAAAACTCTGACCTTTGAACTCCCCTTCCTCACTCCTTCCCATCGATCTTTTTACTTCCCTTCCTCACCTCGTCCACCAAGTGTCTTAAAATGATTTTATTAGAATAGAGAGGATTGCAGTGAGCTTATAGCAAATAATTTAGGTTGCACAATTCTAGCAACGTTGGAATGCTCTTGGTTCCATAATCCAGCCGCGACTAGGTTCAAAGAACTTTTTTTGCAATGGGCCTGTTGCAAACTTTTGCTAGAGCAAAAATAAGAGTTGATTCTTGTAGATAATGCCTCAAAAATCACGATGAGCGCATCGGCAAAGTCTGAAATGCACTCATAACTTCACAATCTGCGTAAGAAATTTGCGTTTTTTTAAGCTTCCCGCTTCAAAAACGATACTACGGCACAGGTGAACATTTTGTTAGAGGAGTCGCTCCATCGTCGGCGATATTCATCATGGCCGACGCTTGCGCGCAGTTCCGCGCGTAATTCGAGGAGAGTTCAAGGTCAATCAATTCGGGCGTGGAAAATATGAACGTTAACACACCGATTGTTATCTGGTCTAATCCAGTTCAGGTGTTATCTCGTCCCATCAAACGTGTTTTGGCGGATTGGCGTCGGCCATGATGATTATTGCCGACGATGGAACGACTCCTCTTACAAAATATTCACCTGTGCCGTAGTATCGTTTTTGAAGCGGGAAGCTCAAAAAACCGCAAATTTCTTACGCAGACTGTGAAGTTATGAGTGCATTTCAGACTTTGCCGATGCGCTCATCGTGATTTTTGAGGCATTATCTATAAGAAACAACTCTTATTTTTGCTCTAGCAAAAGTTTGCAACAGGCCCATTATCAGAGATGGGTTTTTATGGAAACAACTATCTAATCCGCACTTTACATCCGCACAATGAGTCATTTCCAGGAAAATGAACACGGGTTAATGGTGCGCTCACTAGGGTGTATTCAATCCCCATATCATAGAAAATGAGCATATTGAACCGTAAATTCACGAGGAAAGTGCGTGTGAACTACTTACTCTGCTTCTCTGCTAGGATGTATCGAGTTTCCCAGAATGATACCGGGAAAATGGAAAATCGCTTCTATACTGGTACATTTTCAATGACACGTTATAAATACATTTTACAAATAGGCAAGAAACCCTAAGCCTAAAAGGCCATAGGCTCATACAGTGTTCGAAACTCATCTTTGAGTTTTAGGAGCCATGTGGCTCATCAAGCTTGATTTTAACTTTCCATTGCTATATTCAAAATTTTGAATAGCAAGTATGGCCAGATTCGAAACCAAAAAAACATGGGCGAAAACGGGGGGCGGTCCTCCCCACAATTCTGCTCGGCCCTTTCCAAAAATGTCAAGGACTCGAGCTACTAATTAATCTTGAGGTAAAGGGCATAGGGAATGTAATAAAGCCCAACAGTGTTATGTTTTGAATGAAATAAAACCCACAGTAAGATATAATATTTTTAAAACGAGTCAGCAAAATTTCTGTCATCTGTAATATTTAATTCCATTTAATTTGACATTGAGAATGGCTTAAAAATTGCTCTCGAGACGTTCCAATTTTCAAAAAATTTTGGGAGAGGCCCCTCAGACCCCCCTCTGCGCAGCTGGTGGGGTCCCCCAACCCCCCTTAGCCCAAGTTCTATATCCCCCTGTGCCCCCTCTACAGAAGATTCCTAGTTCTGCCCATGCAAAAAAACCTATACCAGAGGATACGAAGGCTTCTCCTGATTCGATTTTTTGCACGGATGAAAGTTCAAAAAGCTTGTTTTTTCCGACTTTTTTCTCAAGCGTTGAGCCGGAACTTTCCATCGAATGTGGGGCACCCGCCTGTCTCACCTCACCGGCAGCCGGTAAACCATCGGTGACTTTTTCTCGACTCCTAGAATCGTTGCTGCATCGATGTAAAATTCGCCTAATTTGCATTGAGTATTTTCGGGTAAAAATGTGCCTTTTTCTGCACGTAGTTGCTACAGCCAATGGACCTCTCGCTACGCATCTTCTTTGAAACTCTGAATGAAAAATAATGGATGTCCAACGGATTTTGAGTGGAAGTTTTACAGACTCAGTAGACATTCGTTAGTAGTCTTCATTAGTTTAGTAGCTTGAAACAGAGGGGTCGTAACTGCATTATTTCCCTGGTAAAAATTGGCGATAGGAGCTGCGTTTCAAAATACCATAGGAGTTCTTATAGCCGACTAAAGAAGGCTATTGAAAATCATATAACTGACTGTAGAAAGCGGAGCAAAGCATAAAGCCGGACTATACGAAGCTATAAGAAAGTATACAGTCGGGTTATAGTTCCTATCGCCGGGCTTTACACTTTATCGCCATTGGCTACACAAGGCTAAAAGAAATTGTGTAGAAATTCTGTGCTTTGGAAATCATTAAGTTTGATACGGAACTACCTTAATATTTATAGAACACACTTTATATTTTCCTTTAAAACATATTTTTTTTCTCATCAATTAAAATGAGAAGAGTCCATACAGTGTGTGCAAACGTTTCAAAACCATGAGTTGAAAAACGCTGACTCCGCGAGATTATATATTAAAGCCTAACACAAAGCGGAGCGGCGACGCACTGGCGCCTACAAACCTAACGGGGATACTTCACGCATTGCGCAATGCGTGAAGTATCCCTGTTAGGTTTGTAGGCGCTAATGCGTATTTCGCGCTCTCTGCCCGCCCACCGCGCCGCAGCGTGCCACGGCCTGAAGCAACTATTTCACACCAGAGGTATTGCACAGTATCATACGAAATTAAAGGCGCTCCCACATATTAAGAATGACAGGCATCCTTCAAAAGTACGGAGCTTTCCTCGCAAAATAAATCAAGATACTATACGGCATAAAAAGAGAGCGGTAGTTAGTCCAAAAACTAACTAGGTCCTAGTATCCGTAATTAGTAACGATGCTAAACTTTATCGTCTGGCTGTTGCTTAGTCGCCATCGGCTATAAAAGGCTGTAAGAAATTGTACAGCCGGCTACAGAAGCTATTGGAAATCTTACAGCCGGCTTTAGGTCTATAGTATTTTGGAACACACATTCTACTGCCAATTTTTACCAGGGTTCCCTTTCGAGATATCTGAAGAAAGTTACCCATCGGCCCGACTGCTTATCATTTTTGATGTCTGAATTTCTTGTCATGGCTCCAATCACGCTTTTGATGAATTCGGATATTTATTCGTCATAAATATGATTAAATATGTAAAAATTGCCACTATTACTTTTCGAGGTACCAGACATGTGTCATTACAGGACTGTATATACACCAAAACCACCAGACACCAAAACTCAGCTAGCCTTCCCAAAAATTGCATTTTTTTTTTTTTTTCATTGCAAACACGCTTCAAATTTGTTTATCAAGAATAGTCTCCGTTGACATCGGGATAACCCTCCTGAAAATAAGTATTTTATTTGCAAAAATTGGCAAAGTCCGATTATTTATACGGCACACAGTGGAACGAGTCTTAGGAATAAGTTGGACATACAATTTCTCAGAATAATTGTAAAATTGTCCGTTTATCTCGTCACAATTTTGATCAGTGTAGGGGGTGTTTTAAATAGGAAAATTTACGAGGAAACTAATGAAACTACTTTTAAAACATTAAAATTTCATATTAATGAAGATATACGCTTTAAAAGCTTTTAAATTATGTCCGACCTCTCCCACTGACTCGATCCACTGTGTGGCGGTGGCGTTTTACTATGACACTATACCATTCGTACCATTCGTGTTACCAATGACGATTCTTGAAAGTTGGTGACACCGTTTTTGATCTATTTAAATGTGTGTAGAACAAGCGACCCTCGGTGAAGCAGCTGGTCTCACCAGTAATTGATATTTGATGAATTGGACTGCATTTTACAATTTAGAACTATAAATTATGGCCCGGTTTAAAAACAATGTATGTGCCATTAGTTTCCTTATGCACGTAAGTGTTTTTTCAGATGAGCCTGAATTTATAGTTCCGAATTGCAAAATGCAGTCTACTTTAATGGAAGAAAAACGGCGTTGCCAACTCGCGAAATCGCCACTGTAGGTATTTTAATATAGAAGAGAGCAGATAGTGCATTGAGTGCAATAATACAATTTTAAAGACAATGAGTCACTAGAGAAGGTACGAATTTAAGCAATCTGATACATGTTCTTTAACCGGAATTTCATCTAGAACGCGATTCGCGCAACGAAAATTACTGAAACCAACTCCTAACGAGGATGTTAACGCTTTTATTTCACACTGGTTACGAGGAATTTTAACTGCCCGCTCACAAAAAACTCAAAGCTCTACGTAAGTCAAATGGCGCACTACAACGGTTTCAGCAAGCTTCTCAATCGAGCAATGTTCATTTCCCACCACGTGTTGTTCAAAATATAAACAATTTGCTACAGCTGAGCCAAAGTGTCAAGATTGAGGCTGCTAGATTTTTATATCGCAGAGACCGTCGTGATAATGTTCAGCGCGCGATGTGAATCACGTAGAGCATTGAGTTTTCATGAGCAGATGATTTGAATTCACGCATCAAGAATCATTAAATATCTTCGTAAGGAGTTGAATTTGGTAATTTTTGCTGTGCGCATCGTGTTCTACGTGAAATTCTGGTCAAGAAACATAACCCAGAATGCTGAAATTCGTACTTTGTCCAGTGGCTCATTGGACGTATTTCTACCATACGGAACTATACATACATGCATTAAGACATAAGTCCTGAGACCCATAAGTATATGTGCATAACAGGGCTCACGTCATAATGCGCATATAGTCTCGTTTGATAGAAATACGTCGAATTGGCCTCAGATCCATGCCCAGAGAGTCCCAGCCGAGAATTCTTTTGAGAAACTCTTTCGTTCTTCGTGAAATTCTCGGTAATCATTCAAAATACTTTTACAAATTTCTAGGAGGAAAAATAAACGAATTTTATACGTAACTAGGAGCCAACCCGCGCTTCGCGCGGCACTATTGCAGCAAATAAATTAGGAGGTATACCTCATATTAGATGCTTACAACTTTTAATTTACGAATCATATTTTATCTTTAAGTAATTAATTGTAAGTATTGATAATACTATGTAAATGAAGCATGCGTTAATTTTCCCGCAAAATATACTCTGCTAACGCTACACAATGGGTAATATTCTGTTACTGCATTAACAAATTTTAGTTTCACGCAATTGAAATCGACCATTTTAATCGACCAACTCGAGGTCAACATTTTCAGTGACCACTTTGGCCATGTCGAAGCCGTTGTTGGGCTGAATTTTTAGACATGTCACACTTATATAGTAGGTTCAGCTTTGGTTTTCCGAAATTTTGGGGCACCAAGCCCCTCGGAGGAAGTCAATGCCGAAAATAATTTGTAACCACCTTACGTACGCAACTGCGTCTGGCACTCTGAGTCCTCGGACACGCTTCACACTTAAAAGCATACAAAAAGTACACGTATTATTCATGTCATAACGGAAGGCAGCGGTGCATGCAATACTCTACGTTCTTGCGCACGGTAAAATTTTAGACGTGCGAATTTTTTGATGAGAGGTATTGGTATCATATTACACATGATATCAGGAAGTACAGCGCTTTCACGGAATAATGCGGAAAAATTGCCGAGTCGCTGTAAATGACTGCGAGTTTTGCCCATTCACTAATTTTCCATGTACCCTTCAGTGGCGTGGCGTGCTTTGCGATGCATCGATTGATCTGTCATTTAAACCTATGGAAAAGGATCGATTAACAGGGTGTTCGCAGCGAACACCTTAACAATCGATTCTTTACCACGGATTCAAATGGGGAAAAATCGATAATCGATCATTCTCGCCACGCCACTGGTGCCCTTCTTCCTCTCCTTCTTGTCTACGAAGAAAGTGCATTTTGATTTTGTAACTGGATCAGTTAGCTCGTTTGAAATCGTAAAAGAAGCTTCACTGAAAAAAAATTCTCGGCGTTTTTACCACGGTCCGTTGGTACCTTTACCATCTCACTTTTTTTTAACAATTATTGGTAATTTTACAAAGACAGACTGGTAAGCTTACCTAAAAACCGGTATTTTTACTGTTTTTTTCCAGAATAGAATACCACTTTTATTGGTAATCAATTCCCGGTAACTTTGCCATTTTATATCGGGAATTCTACCACAGTCGATAAAAAATTTGGCGTTTTTACCGGGGTCCAGTAAAATTACCGAGAAAATTCAATAATTTTACCGAGATTTCTCGGTAAAATTACCAATTCCGTAAATGGTAAGTTTACCAAGAAAAAACTGGGATCGAATAGAACCCTGAATTCTTGGTAATTTTACCTATTTCTTAGTAAATACACCGAGATTTTTTTTTTCAGTGTTGATCCCGAAATCTTAGGCGCTACCGATATTTCCGATAGGACAGCAGTGTGAAGCAATGGCATCATTTTACCGCAACCTCGGTGGGGGGCTACGAATGATTTTTTTGCTCGGTATGACATTTAAGTGAAGTAAATAAGTAAATAGCATGGTAAGAGCTTATGACGTTCGTTAAAAATGTCGCTTGTTTCTCTCCCGTCATCCATTTCCATCTTTTTTTATCGAGGTCTCCTGAAACGCAGAGAGAGATGAAGTTGCCCCCTCCCGAATGACGCCACTGGTATAAAATTGATCAAATTTGACGCTGTGTGGTGCGGAAACAGTGCAACGGGACAAAAACTGCTGAAACCCGAGCGCTGCTAACTGCTGACAACTCTTGCGTCGCCTCTACGCCCCACAGTGGACCGAGTCAATGGGAGAGGTCGGACAAAAGTTGGAAACTTTAAAAGCTTATAACTCCGCTCATATAAGACTTTGAGCTTTAAAAATGGTTCCATTGTTTTCCTCGTAAAATTTTCTTCTAGAGACACCCCTTAATATTTAAAATGTGACAAAATAAACATGAAACTTCGCCGTTTTAGTCGAAAATTTCATGTCCGACCTCTCTAAGTGACTCGATCCACTGTGCACTCCCCCCACCCCCACCTACTCTCATGAAGGGAATCATATGTAGAAAATAGTCCACGAATGTTAAAAGAAGAATATCTTTGTATTCTTAGAATCGGCCTTTAGCAACTTCAGCTAGAGCAAACAGAAGAGTCGTACCTTGTAGAAAATGGCTCAAAAATCACGATGAGCGCGTTCAGATGGTCTGAAATAACTCCTAACTTCACAATCTGCTTGAGCAATATGCGCTTTTTTGAGCTTCCCGTTTCAAAATCGATACTATGTCACAAGTGGACTTTACGTAGGGGGAGTCGTCCCATTCAAGCCAACCCTTGTGCACTGAGATGCTGCCCTGATTCCTATTTCCTGTCTCCCGATTTGAAAAAAAAGTCGGAGTCCGTTGCTCTGCAAGGGGGAACTTCCTGAAAATTTTAGGAGGCCAAAAAGTAGCTCCCCTTGACCTAGGATCATCCCTCAAGTTTTAAATTTTTACCTCAATTAAGTAAAAAGTAAGAGGGATGGAAGGGACTTTGGGATCACCCTGTACATCCTTTTGTCCATTGCAACCACCCGCATCCATCAATAGGATCCTTCCATATCATTTATGTTTTCTTGTCTATAGCTTTGTCTATATGTCTGTACAATCAGCCTGCAGAACTTTAGGAGGACTGGAGCTCCATTAGGAATCATCCCATTTCATATTTAAAGAAGGAAAAAGTCTCATTTTTACCCTCATCGTGATTTGGATCCCATTTAACAAAAAGGAACCTGCGCGATTGCAGTGTTGTAGAAATGTTGCCTCTTCATAATTATCCAAGAAATCTCCTAGAATAGCAACTAGTTTTTGCCTCTCGCCAAAAAATGTTTAATTTTAAAGGAAAATAATTCTGCACATTTTAACGCCGCACATAAGTTTAGGTCATATGGATCTCTGAAGTTTTCAGATTGAGCACCTGAACACTAAAGGTCCAGCTGCCGAAGTTCAGGTCAGACATCGGAAACTTCAGTTCTTACATCTGAAGTACTTCAGATGTGAGAACCGAAGTTTTTCGGATATGAAAACCGAAGTACTTCAGATGTAAGAACTGAAGTTTCAGATGTCTGACCTGAACTTCGGCAGCTACACCCTAAGTGTTCAGGTGCTCAATCCGATGAAAACTTCAGAGATCCATATGACCTAAACTGCGGGTCCAACGCACGAAGTTTCTTTCTCCGTGTGCGATGAAGTGACTCCTGACTTGGACACCCTGTATCGACGGTGAAACTCCAATGGTACATATCTCGGGTTGTGACGTCGCAGACTACCTGTCCTATTTTATGTTTTAAACGGAAAACTAATCATAAACCATCGGGTAAAAAAACCAATCAACGGCAATGGGTAGGTTGCACGCGAGATATAGCCAACTATAATTACGTTCTAAGAAAAAATTCGCTCAGCAATCACGTTGGGCACATCAAAAAAGTCTGAAAACTACTCCTTGACGCACCATGTGCGTAGTTCGTAACAACTTTTTTCAAGTTTCCAGCATTTGCGAGCAGTTTTTCTCAGGCACCGCCGACCAGGTTTGCACTGGCAGAGGAGTCACAAAAAACTAATCTAATAAAACTAATTCAAAATAAATCGGGCGCGTCATGCTTTCCAAACAATTTCGCTTCTGTCAATGCGGGAAATGAGAAGAGAAGATGAAAGATAAAGTTTAAAGATTTTTCTGACCAGACCAAAATATTATTTTTCCAAAAAACTACTCATCTGAGGAGCTTTCGCGGTCATTCAGGACGCGCTTGTTGCATCATTTATTTTTGAAGGAGATTATTGCGTGGGGAAAATCTTAGGAGACGCTTTAAGAAAGTTTCCGCTGACTTCGGAGTCGTGCGGGTTGCATCAATAATTTTGGAAGGCGTTCCTGGTGCCTCTCATAGGCATGCCTATCGTGTATGGAATAAATGATAACTCGATTTTCTTCGCCTTCGTGGTAAAACTTTTAGCTCATTTTTAGAAGACGACGTGAATTTCAAGAAAACTTGCTTGCCCCTGCAAGGAGTCATTTCATGTACTTTGGAGGCACATACAAGGAAAAAATGGTACGGTGTGCGTTTTGGTCTTTTGGTCCGATGAGGGGCTAGCAGCCTGTCTGTGACCTCCCGGAGATTTTGTTAAATAAATGTGTTAACGACTAAGAGTTCCGTTCTTTGATCCGCTTGGGGTACTCTACGACAGAAATGGAAGCTGTCGTAGTGTGATAATTTCTTCTTCCACTGAAGAGGGGAACAAAGATGAGTTTTTTGAGGTTTTTGGCAAGAGGATGGTGACTTGCCCGGAGTCTCTTTACCCAAGTTTTTGGGTTTCTTGGGGTTTTCTAAATAAACAAACAATCTCGCGAATTGTAATGAACTCTCCTTACGTAAGATTTCAGTTTATTCAAAGCTTCTGTGTGCAAGAAAAGCTATCGAGAGCACGGCCGCACAAGGGAAACATCACGTTACAAAGCCGTCACCCTAGTAGCAGAGTTATATAAAAAATTTGTTTTTAAAAGTATAAACCGTAAATAACCACAAGCTAAAGAATATTCATAGTTTATGTAATGGATGTAAAGTTTTTTAGTTAAAAGTTTACTAAAAAACTTATTTTATTATGTAACCCTTAGTATAAAAGTTATATAACCAAATTCAAAGAGTGTATAAAATGAATTTTCATTATTCTTCCTGGCTGGTAGCGCACTCTAGTTATGAAGTGTGCAAGTTTTCATATGCGTTACTACCAGGTGGTGGATCATCGTAGAGTTGTGACTTACCTTAAATCCGCGCCGTCCTAGTCGGGATTAGAACCCACGCTTCGGGATGGAGTTGCAATCCGAAGTCCAGTACTTTACCACCAGACCAGCCAGGCTTGATATGAATGGGCCCCTAAATTCAATCTCTTAACTATCGCAGGCCTCTGAGTCCGTAATATTTTGTTTATTGACGGATTCTTATGATATTTTACCAGACTTTATTATTTATTATTTATTTATTTATTGTTTTTTATTTCATGATGTAATTTTTTCATTTTCATTTTTTTTAACTCTCTCTCATTTTTTTAGCTCTCTCTTTTTTTTTAACTATCATGATTTTTAACTATCATTTTTTCTAACTCTCTCTATTTTTTTTAACTCTCATTTTTTAAACTCTCTCTCTCTCTCTCTCTCCCCCTCTCTCTCTCTCTATTTTTTAACTTTATAATTGCGTCTTTTTCCAGTTTTAATTATTTGGGCCTTTTTCTAGTTTGAATTTATGGCGATGTATTTATGTTATTTATTTATTATTATTATCATTTCCTTTTTTCTTTTAAATTTTTATAATATTAATTTGAACATTTTAAAAAAAATCAAAATTTTTAAAATAATATTTAATAATATTTTTAAAATATTAACAAAAATAATTATGATATACTTTAAAAATATTATAAAATATTATTTTAAAAATTTTAATTTTTTATATTTTTAATATATTTTTAAAATGTTTTAAAAATATTCATTGATTGTATTTCAAAAGTACTTTTGAAAATATTTTAAAAATACATGAAAAACATTTTAAAAATATATTAAATTTCAATATTTTTAAAATATTGCTGTCTAACTGGGGAGGGTTATGAGCCAGACACGCTACCAACTGAGGTAACAGGGCTCCTCGGATTGTGTGCCGAGATATCCCCTTTTAACTCGTCTCGGAGCCATTAGTACCTCTAATAATACCTATCCCACGCAGTCTGAGAGTCGAGGGTGTTCATTGAAATGAGATCATCATCATCATTCATGAAAATGAGATAGGTTTACGTTAAAGTCATTCAGGTCATTTATATAACAGTTATAATAAGCAAATTAAGCAAAAGGATACTATGCGTATAAAGAAAATTTATAAAAACCCTTCCTCAATTATATAAATTTTATATAAAAGTTATCTTCTGAAAATATGAATAATTATTTTCATGGGCATTTTATATAAAACTTATATACACGATATATAAACTTTAGTTAAAATGGCGATTATATAACCGGTATTAATTCCTTATACGTTTGTTAGGAAGGGGAAAGTGAATCATGCTACTAGGGCAGTTACCATTTTGAGTAAAAATGTCATACGCACATTCGAATGTTGTTAAATTTCTCTCTAAAAGAGATTGTGAATGTGATAGAGCGAGTGATTTGTGCCTTTTCAGTTTTTTAAATAATTTAAGATACAATTACGAAATAAAACTCTCTAAAAGTTCGAAGAAATATAAGTTCAAGTTTCCTACAAATGTATTTTATCGAATAATTTGGGACGTCCGAACACTCATACAGCATTTCTGTTTAGAACGGCAGAGAAAAGTGTCTACTTTTACATTAAATCCAATTTTTTCGCCAAGATTGGGTCGAATACAACGTCAGGGTTACCATGATTTTTGGGTAATATGCATACAGCCGTGACGCTTGAAGTGTATTCAAAGAAATAAACCCACCAATTCAATAGTCGTATGTCTGCCTAGAATTTTGACTAATCTTCAGAATGGTGATTGAACCTCCTTTTCTGACCACTTTTTTGTAAAAAGTGCATCATTTTTCTGCCGTGCTAAGGATAAACGCCGTATGAACCTTCAGACATTGCCAGATTTCGATTGAGAAAGCACGAATTGACTGGTAAAATTATGCATACTATTCTTCCAATTGTTTAGATAATGTTGTTCACGATTTCACCTTAAAGTTCCTGAAAATTCCGAGGAAAAATATTCATAGCTTTCCTCAAAACAAGGTTCCACACCATCTCACGGGGTAAACAAAGCCAAGAAATTCCAAAAATTATAATTAGAGTCAAAATTAAATTTTTTGTCATGGGAACGGAGTTCCCCATGATATTACAATCGTTCCGTTGCTATCGCTATATGGGATTCCCTATGCCTCTGCGACCTTGAGCGTTTCGCCCAGTCTTCGATTTTTGGTTGATTTTCCGATGTATCAAAAACCGTTGTATTTTTTAGCCAATCATGTCTCTACGTCAAGTTGTGTTTATTTCTAAAATTCGCTTTCAGCGAGTTTTTTTCCACCTTGAGATGTCTTGTCTGACTGGTAAATCTGCGCAGAACCACGAAGTTCCGATTTTGGGCAAATTCTTTTTTTTGGGAGGTTCCGATTGGTTATTTTTCGCCATCAGTTTTCTGTTCGTTGGTGCAAAAGATCGCCTACCTCGTTGCTCTTGAGAAGCCGCCATTATCCCACCTCAAATTTTAAACATACACTGAAAAAAATGAGTTAGCGTCAGATGACTAAAAATGGTTTCTATACACTAACTCAAATTGTGTGATTTGGACACACATGATTTTTGGTTTCTGTACACTAACCACTATTAGTGCTGGAAACTAATTCCGCTACTCTAATTCGCATTCGGTAGGGTTGGGTCAACCTAACCTCAAAACTGAGAGAGGAGAAAACGGCTTAGCGAATGATAACTGGACAATACTTTCAGGAAAAGAAGATTTCTTAAAAGATGAGAGGTAAAAATAAACTGACCGGTTCCAAATGAACGACAGAGGAAAGGAATATCCCATAGGTACGTGCAAGTAGACAGAATTATCCTTTAGAGAGACACACACTCACACATGAAACGGTAGCGAATGTTCACACTGAATAAACATATCTCGTCCGAACACTTGAGATATTCTTTTGAAATTACGGGAGAACACGAACTATAGAAGTAAGCAGTAAGTTCACAGGTTTTCGTAAAATATAAACTGAACGCGGAACGCTTTAATCGCAATTTAATACAGAAGATTGACGACTCCAACGAATATCATGCTTGTTTACGTTTTGAATCGAACAGACGATTTCTAACCTTAACAGGTTTATTTATGTTGCTTTCGAACGTTTTCAAGAAAGAGAGGACACTATAAATCATACCGGGAGTATTTACATTGTCAAACGAGCCCGAAATTTCACATTTTAATTGATTTTCACGAGCTGACGCGATTGAGGCTGTTGTACCGACGCCACTTTTTTGAAACTAAATAAATGTAACGGACAATGTGGCAGTTAGCGTTGAGGGCGAATTAGTTTGACCCGAAGGTGAATTTGTCTTACCACAGCGCTAATTTTACAGCTAGTGCTGTTTTCCAATTCTGGTTCGCGCTCTAGTAAAGTGAAGTCAGCGTATGAAGCGAATTGATTGGTGCTTCAGTACAATAAATTAGTTCTGAAGCCTAATTTTGATTCTACTTGGCGAGAACTTACCAAATTAGTTCTCAACGCTAACTACTTTTTTTTCAGTGTAGATATAAAGAAATAATAACCATCGTACAAGGTGGAAAATTGCTCTGGAGGACCCGTTACAGATATATGAGCCAAAATCAGAACTCGATTGATGGATTTAATCCATGAATACAGAAATATTGCCTCAGTTTACTGCCGCGATAGCAAATGCATGCTGAGATGAACCTTGTGACATATGAAAGCATAGGCAAACAATGTCTCATAGAGAAATGCTCTTCATCCGTTGTCTCATATCACCGCACCGCCGAAACCTCAAGGTCTTCTTTTGTGAAGCCCCGCTCAGCGTCCGAGATCACTTAACTGTTCTTTTTTCTCCTCCCGACCACGTGATCGGAGATGGCCCAAATGTCACCGACACCGTTTTAGCATTTTGATGACGTCCCTTTTTGTGTGAGCGGGGGTTCGAATCTCGTAGGAGACAGTTAATTTTTACTGGTTGTATTGAATGTTTTAGACCAATCATCAAGCAATAAGTAATACTTGGCAACTTAGGAAGCACATACTTAGGTCCCTTATGATGCGTATTCGGGCATATGTGTAGAGTAAAAATATCATACGTAGGGTGTCCCAAAAGTACCGGGACTGGTTCTGTAACTTCAAAAGTAAGATAGATACAGACATGATTTTGGTCTCATTTTAAAGATCAACTCAATACCTATCGATTAAAACCAAGATCAGCTCAATCGAATAAAAATTGACCGAGTTATGACAATTTGAAATTAGTGAGGAAAGTTTACCCCTACGGTTTTTAGGAAGATTTTTCGCTTACCAGGATTCAACAAGTTAATATTCGTATCCACTTTCCTCCGAATCTTCCATAACTTCCTTTTGCTTTTCAAAGTACCGTCCATCAAACCGGATGCACTTTTTCATGCGCTCTTGCCACTTATCCAACATAATTTTCCTGAATTCTTCCTCTGGGATGGAGTTGAAGAAGTTTTGAATTGCATTCTGGATTTCGGTCTTCGATACGAATCTTCGTCCGCGAAGCTCCTTTTTAAGCGTAGGAAACATCCAAAAATCACATGGAGCCAAGTCAGGGCTATAAGGGGGATGAGGGATTGTTTCAACTCCATTTTTACTCATAAATTCACGTGTTAAGCTCGATGTGTGAGGCCGCGCATTGTCTTGATGGAGTATCCACGAAGCTTTCAAGTCCGACCGTTTCCGGGAAATGTGCATTCTCAACTCCTTTAGTACTTTGCAATAATACGCACTGTCAACTGTTGTGTTTGATGGTACAAAATGTTGATAAATGACACCTCGAAAATAAAAAAAACACAATAAGCATCACTTTATCGGCCGACTTTTCGATTTACGGCGATGAAGAATCTTCCTTAAAAACCGTAGGCGTAAACTTTCCTCGCTGATTTCAAATTGCCATAACTCGGTCAATTTTTATTCGATTGAGCTGATGTTGGTTTTAATCGATAGGTATTGAGTTGATCTTTAAAATGAGATCAAGATCATGTCTGTATCTATCTTACTTTCGAAGTTACAGAACAAGTCCCGGTGCTTTTGGGACACCTTATGTATACTTTACGCCGAAAAAGCGAACCTGAAACTTAAATGCGTTAACTTCCGAATACCATAAATAATCCAACGAAAATAAATAATTGGTACATAACAGCTTTCTTGTATGCAAAGAAAATAATTAAAAATGTTAAAAAAGAGATGTCAACACAAAATTACATAGCCCCTTCAATTCAGAAGATACTACAAACGAACTGTACCTTAACATTTTCATATCCCAGAAGCTAACGTTCCCATGACGAATATTGCTATCGCTAGCGATTGCAAAATCCAACTTGTTTGAACTTTAATTCATTAATCTGAATCCATTCACTGAAATGGATTTTTTGGCGGCGATCTGCCGGCATTTCGAGGCGGGACCGTGTCCGTAATGAGAGAATTCGCCAGGTGATGAAGGTTGAAAAAGATATCGTGTACGACGTCATGTCCAGGCAGTTATGCTGGTATGGACATGTGCAAAGAATGTCGGAGGAGAGGTTACCCAAACAAGTTTTCGATTGGGTACCACCTGGGAAGAGGCGACGGGGACGTCCCGTAAAGGGTTGGCGGCAGGGCGTTGACGAAGAGATGTTGCGGTGTCAGTTGCCCGATAACCTCTGGGAAGACAGGCATATGTGGCGTTTGGGTGTCGTAGAACGCCAGAGTGCGTTATAAAGCGACTTTATGTATATATATAATTCATTAATCTTATAATTTTTGAAACTTCTTTGCTCTGTTTTCCCCGCGAAATGGTGTGGACTCAGCGCCATTTCTCCACCTTGTTAAATACAGTTCGGGCCACTTCTTATTTTTTTTTTTTTTTTTTTTTTTTTTTGTTTTCCCCATTTCCTCGAAACTAAACCTTTGACTGAAGGAAATTTGGCAGCTCTCGAATGCTCATACGGCGTTCTTCCCTAGCACGGCAGTATTTTACCCTCTTTTACTTTGGTTTCTCTTTGCCCGTGTGTTCAGGGGATGATTGCCGTGTTATCTTTGGACAAACGATTTGACATGTACACAAGGAACTACAGGAAAAGATACAATAATAGTACGGAGAGAAAAAAACGGTTTGAGATCTTCAAAAAAAACCTGACTGAGATCCGTAGACTCATGGCAAACAGGAAAAACCCTAATTTAGTGTACGGAGTTAACCCATTCACAGACCTTTCCAGTAAGTATTCACGTCACGGAATGAGACCTAAAAACTTTGAAATCACGTGCTTTGGCATAGCAACATGACCTAACATGATAAGCGCACGCCCTTAAATAGTATCGCATGCAACAGATTCGATGAATCTCATTATAAGGTCTGGATACAACTATTCGGGCTCCACGGATGTCCGTGTTGCATACGCTAGAAATGGAAGGCGTTTTGACTCTCCAGGTACTTACCGCTTCATCCTTGGCCGCGGCTCAGCGCGACGGAAGGCAATATTCGTCGTCTCCCGGACGAAAGAACGTAACTCCATTCCAGCGCTGCCAAATTGACTCAAACAATTGATTTATTTCATAAAAATGCACGTGGGTGAATTCAAATAAGCGTCTAATCTGGTGTCCCCAGCTCTTTTAATCGTCATAATCTGAGAAACATGGGCAGATCAAATTTATTCCTCATTTTCCACACTACTGTTGACTATTACATGCTACTTTTCACTTTATTTGGACTGAAATAAAAATTTAGAAGAACTTTGAATGTGCAAATTGCCTACATTTGTCCCAAATTTCCGTGTCCCCCGTGCCTGGTTCTTGACTTTAAATCAATGTTGCAGCATAACTAGAGTGGTTACTTGAGAAAACTTTATCGTAGATGATAGGTAATACTTTTGAATTTGAGAAAAAAAATATGTTAATTTCTTTTTTGCTCCATCAATAACTTTTTCACGCGCTAGAATCATTTTCCCCAGCAACAGTCGGCAACAGTCAGGAGAGACATGGCAACGATGTAACAAGCTCTAAATGATTGCCGTAACGTTGAGGTTTTTCCAAGGACGACTTTTTTTGTTTTGATCGAATAGTTCACACGTCGCAGATGTCAAAAATCCTGAAATTTGCAAATTTTTGTGCAAGATTAACGCCATTAATGATGCCAAACAAAATGCTATACACGATAACTAACAGCTGGCGTAAATCATACACACACACACACACCCTCACCCTCACCCTCACTAAAATCAGCTCGTAAAATACTTCCGAAGTGTGCGTTGGGGAAGATTTATGTCATGGGAACGGAGTTCCCCATGATATTACAATCGTTCCGTTGCTATCGCTATGGGATTCCCTATGCCTCTGCGACCTTGAGCGTTTCGCCCAGTCTTCGATTTTTTGTTGATTTTCCGATGTATCAAAAACCGTTGGATTTTTTAGCCAATCATGTCTCTACGTCAAGTTGAGTTTATTTCTAAAATTCGCTTTCAGCGAGTTTTTTTCCACCTTGAGATGTCGTGTCTGACTGGTAAATCTGCGCAGAACCACGAAGTTCCGATTTTGGGCAAATTCTTTTTTTTTGGGAGGTTCCGATTGGTTATTTTTCGCCATCAGTTTTCTGTTCGTTGGTGCAAAAGATCGCCTATCTCGTTGCTCTTGAGAAGCCGCCATTACCCCACCTCAAATTTTAAACATAGATATAAAGAAATAATAACCATCGTACAAGGTGGAAAATTGCTCTGGAGGACCCGTTACGGATATATTAGCCAAAATCAGAACTCGATTGATGGATTTAATCCATGAATACAGAAATATTGCCTCAGTTCACTGCCGCGATCGGAAATGCATGCTGAGATGAACCTTGTGACACATGACAGCATAGGTAAACAATGTCTCACAGAGTAATGCGCTTAATCACAGCAGTGGCCGGATGTCAAGGTCGTCTCTTGTGAAGCCCCGCTCAGCGTCCGAGATCACTTAACTGATCTCTTTTTTACGGCTTGATTCGAGCGCCGAGATGGCTCGGTTGGCTGAGACAGCACTCAGGATCTGCATTTTTTGTCCAATTTGGTGCGAGCGGGGGTTCGAATCTCGTAGGGGACAGTTAATTTTTACTGGTTGTATTGAATGTTTTAGACCAATCATCTAACAATAAGTAATACTTGGCAACTTAGGAAGCACATAGGTCCCTTATGATGCGTATTCGGGCATATGTGTAGAGTAAAAATATCATACGTAGGGTGTCCCAAAAGTACCGGGACTGGTTCTGTAACTTCAAAAGTAAGATAGATACAGACATGATTTTGGTCTCATTTTAAAGATCAACTCAATACCTATCGATTAAAACCAAGATCAACTCAATCGAATAAAAATTGACCGAGTTATGACAATTTGAAATTAGTGAGGAAAGTTTACCCCTACGGTTTTTAGGAAGATTTTTCGCTTACCAGGATTCAACAAGTTAATATTCGTATCCACTTTCCTCCGAATCTTCTATAACTTCCTTTTGCTTTTCAAAGTACCGTCCATCAAACCGGATGCACTTTTTCATGCGCTCTTGCCACTTATCCAACATTGTTTTCCTGAATTCTTCCTCTGGGTTGGAGTTGAAGAAGTTTTGAATTGCATTCTGGATTTCGGTCTTCGATACGAATCTTCGTCCGCGAAGCTCCTTTTTAAACGTAGGAAACATCCAAAAATCACATGGAGCCAAGTCAGGGCTATAAGGGGGATGAGAGATTGTTTCAACTCCATTTTTACTCATAAATTCACGTGTTAAGCTCGATGTGTGAGGCCGCGCATTGTCTTGATGGAGTACCCACGAAGCTTTCACGTCCGACCGTTTCCGGGAAATGTGCATTCTCAACTCCTTTAGTACTTTGCAATAATACGCACTGTCAACTGTTGTGTTTGATGGTACAAAATGTTGATAAATGACACCTCGAAAATAAAAAAACACAATAAGCATCACTTTATCGGCCGACTTTTCGATTTACGGCGATGAAGAATCTTCCTTAAAAACCGTAGGCGTAAACTTTCCTCGCTGATTTCAAATTGCCATAACTCGGTCAATTTTTATTCGATTGAGCTGATCTTGGTTTTAATCGATAGGTATTGAGTTGATCTTTAAAATGAAATCAAGATCATGTCTGTATCTATCTTTTCGAAGTTACAGAACAACAGGGGCGGACTGGTAGTCGAAAAGTTAGGAGGCGACCTAAATGTGGGGGCCCCTCCTGTCGTTCGGGGGCCCCTCTAAGAAGGTCCGGGGGCCCTCCCCCGGAAAATTTTGAAAATTTCACACTTTTTAAACGCAAATTTAAGCATTATTGGAGTTAAATTCTACAGTTCTTGAACTTCAAAATAACCCATTCTCAGGATTCTTCGGGGGCCCCTTCATCACATAGCTCTAGGCAACCTTTCATGTCTCTTAGAGACAAATTTTCAAGGATTTTGGGGATTTTTAGTGACTGAAAAGGATAGGAAAATTACAACATTACGGGGGAAAAAACGATGACTCGAAAAAAATTCGCCGCGGGGGCCCCTTCGGGACCTCCGCGGCAAATTGTTAGGAGGCGATCGCCTCCCCGCCCCCATGGCCAGTCCGCCCCTGCAGAACAAGTCCCGGTGCTTTTGAGACACCTTACGTATACTTTACGCCAAAAAAGCGAATCTGAAACTTAAATGCGTTAACTTCCGAAAACCATATACATATAATCCAACGAAAATAAATAATTGGTACATAACAGCTTTCTTGTATGCAAAGAAAATAATTAAAAATGTTAAAAAAGTGATGTCAACACAAAATTACATAGCCCCTTCAATTCAGAAGATACTACAAACGAACTGTACCTTAACATTTTCATATCCCAGAAGCTAACGTTCCCATGGCGAATATTGCTATCGCTAGCGATTGCAAAATCCAACTTGTTTCTTATTCCGATACTCTAGGATGTGCTACTAAATATTCCGGGAAAAAATACACCAAAATTATCTTTACTGTTAGAGATAAGCTTAAAAAACAGCTTATTTCCATCCTGTCCCGTTCCATTCGGTCCCTTATGTTTCCATCCTGTCCCAGTGTCCCAGTCTAGTGCGAGACAGGGTGGAAAACTGTTACAACTGAGACTTGCTTGTTTAAGCCCTGTAGGCGCTCTTTTCTACCGACTTAAGTGAAACTTGCTACCATTTTTGACTTTCAGGAGAGGAATTTGCTAAATTATACATTGGAAAAGTCGGAGATTCAGCAAACCCTAAATCATCCACGAGAAAATCCAGTTTCTTCCGGAAGAAGACTTTGTCGAAGAAAGGTTCTCGGAGGACTCTTTCGAAGAAAGGTTCTCAGAAGACTCCTTCAAGGCAAGGTTCTTTTCGAGGATCGTCGTGCGAGACTCCTCGTTATCCGAGCTTCCGGTCCGGTGGGAGGACGCCTTCCTCAGGAGGAACTCCGTCGATTGGGCGGGGGGCGCGAACGCCGCTTCACCCTTTCATTGGCATGGAAGATCCGACCGGAGGCAATACCAGCGGGCTAATTTATCGCGAGCCTCAGGGAGTCGTCATGCACGATTGGCGGATGCCTCCATGGCTTTATCCTCCCGCGGAAAATCAGGTGTGCCAGACCTATTTCTGCTCCTTCTTCTTTTTCTTTTTCTTTTTCTTCTTCTAATCTTCTTCTTTTTATTATTATTATTCTTCTTCATTTACTTCTTATTTTCCTTTTTGTTCCTCTCTTTTTTCTCTTAACTCCTTATTTTTATTTTTCTTCTTCTTCTTCTTCCTCCTGCTCGTCTTATTCTTCTTCTTCTTCCTCATCATCATCATCTTCTACTTCTTCTCCTTCGTCTTCGTCTTCTTCTTCTTCTTCTTCTTCTTCGTCTTATTCTTCTTCCTCTTCCTTCTCCTCATCTTCTCCTTCTTCCTCCTCCTTATCTTCTTCTTCCTCATCTTATTCCTCATCTTCTTCTTTATCCTCATCATCAGATTCTGCTTTTGCGTCTTTTTCATCATCTTCCTCTTCTTCTTTTGCGTCTTCTATTTCATCATCATCATCATCGTCATCATCATCATCATCATCTTCTTCTTCTTCTTCTTCTTCTTCTTCTTTTTCGTCTGTGTCCTCTTTTTCTTCTTCCTCCTGTTCCTCCTCCTTCTCCTCCTCCTCGTCATCTGCTGCTTCTTCTTCCTCCTCCTCCTCTTCTTCTTCTTCCTCGTCGTCTTCTTCTTTTTCTTTCTCCTCGTCTTCTTCTTTTTCTCCTTCCTCCTCGAGTTAGGTTCCTCCTTCCTCCTCGTCATCATCATCTTCTTCTTCTTCGTCTTCTTCTTATTCGTCATCTTCTTTTTCTTCCTCGTCGTCATCTTCTTCGTCGTCGTCGTCTTCTTCTTCTTCATCATCTTCTTCATCCCCTTCAAAGTGGCAAGAATATCCGCAATACAAATTGTAGGCAGAGTGGCACCCTCTATTTTTATTACGAGTCGTCTCTGATTGGCCAGTCCGCCTAGTGCCCACTTGCTGAGGCCCTTCCGGAAAGTAACATTAGGTTCATTTTTCATCGGAAATATCTCAGAAACAACACCATTTATCATTGGATTTATCGACGGTGTAAGTCGGCAATCACATAACTCGGTTTGCGACGTCGCAGACTTCCTATCATACTTCATTTTTTAAACGGAAAACTACTCAACGGCAACTCTTTAAAACTGCCGTGATTTTTCTTCTCGGTGCGAAGAAAATTCTGCAAAAACTTCAAGGTATGATGTCAATTTGTTCTCTTTTAAAAAAAAATAACATAGAGGCGGAGATTTTCAGACACCGCAAACGAGTTATGTGATTGCCGACTTACAACGTCGTTATACCTGCGTGTGTATGATCATACACACTCCGGCCTCCAAAATGTACTTATAACAATGTGGCTACGCATTTCCCTCTACCTCTCTTGCCCCAGCCTTTAATGGCAGAATATACAATTTAATGAGCTTCATAAGCGAGTCAATGACGCGCCTTATCCACACTCTATGTAGTAATGTATTTCTTTTTCTCTTTTACTCTTTTTCATTTTTTTTTTCACCCTCTGATTCATTTTCCCTTAGAACACATTTTACTTGACGTGTCATAGCTGCTGGGCTTTCGCGTCATTAGCTGCTGTTGAGATCCTCGTGGCTGAGGAAATAGGAGGAGTGGTGATGCTCTCTAAACAAGGTGAGTACGCATTACCGCACTGGAGAGCACACTGAAAAAAAAAATCTCGGTGTATTTATACTAAGAAAAGGGTAAAATTACCAAGAATTCAGGGTTCTATTTGATCCCAGTTTTTTCTTGGTAAAATTACCATTTATGGAATTTTACCGAGAAATCTCGGTAAAATCATTGAACTTTCTCAGTAATTTTACTGGACCTTGGTAAAAACGCCAATATTTTTTATCGACTGTGATAGAATTACCGAGATGAAATGGCAAAGTTACCGGAAATTGATTACCAATAATAGTGGTATTCTTATCTGAAAAAAAACAGTAAAAATACCGGTTTTTAAACAAGCTTATCAGTCTGTCTTGGTAAAATTACCAATAATTGGTAAAAAAGTGAGATGGTAAAGGTACCAACGGACCTTGGTAAAAACGCCGAGAATTTTTTTTCAGTGTATCTGTATATTCCGCCAAGCTACTGAGACAAGGACGAGGAATGTCCCTCGTTTCATGATGTGCTTTTGCGCGACACAGATCATAGTTTTCCTTCATCTGGATGGGTAGGCAAAAATCGATCTCGACTGTTGAAATACGAGGGGCGTTCAATAAGTAAGTATCCCCCCTCTCTAAAATCCATTAAAATGGACCAATTTTAAAAAACTTGGGCTCAAAATCTTCCTTAGGATATTTTGAGTTCAAGGAAACAAACCGCAACAAAATCGGACTATGTGCGGCCGAACGCGAGCCGTTTGAACGCGCCGAGGTGCTCGACGCTCCCGCCGAATCTGCGGGGATTTGAAGTCCGCGACAGGAGAAGAGCTTCTCTGCCAAAGCCTCAGTCGTTCATCACTGACGAAAAATCAAAGAAATTTTTGTAGAATAAGGGACTTACCTCACTTCTCCACAAAACCAGCTCGATCCAAGCAGGTCTGATACTGAGACTAAGAGAACACGCTTTTGGATGCCACGCGCGTGGAAGTCTTTCAGCTGACCGGGGATGAAAGACTTCGGTACTTCTTCTTGTAAACAATGTAATTGCTTCAGTCAATATTACAACCCTGGAATGGAGTTGCGTTTTTTCGTCCGGAAAACGACGAATAGAGTTAACTATTTCCTTTTAATTAAAATACGACTATTTTTTTTAAATGACCCACATAAAGCAGAAAAGAACCAAGCTACATCAGTTATTACTAAATTTTACTATTGGCAATTTAATTTTGTACACGGAAAAGGTTGTGCGGATTTTTGTGTGAATTTCACTGAATTTTCTGCATAGCACAAAGCAAATTTCTTAAAATATTCAAAGAAATCCGCACAAACGATTTCTTGTAAAAAATGAAAGTGCTCCGTTGAATTTAGCATCAGCTAATGTCACTTGGTTCCTTTCTGCTAAACACGGTCCAGTTTATCTCTCAAGTTCCTCGGGTATTGACTTGAAGCACCACTAGCTTTCTTAACGTGTGCATTAACTCAAACCCTTCAAATTTGAACAGATTTGGTAGACTGTGTTCAAGATTGCGACGGATGTGAAATGGGCTACCTAGATAAAGCTTTGGAACACTTGGTGAGAGCCGGCGTTTCGAAGGCTGAAAACTATCCATACATGGCCATGACCCAACTTTGTGACACTTCTGTGGCCCGTTACATATCTATTGGGGGTTTCGAGGAGATCCTAAGTCAAGAACAGGCCGAAAGGGATTTGTACTGGAGTCCAATTCCCACCAATATGCACGTCCCTGTGGACAGTGAGCTGCACGTAAGACACTCATCCTTTATTTCCGTCAATAGAAATGAAGCCTCCGGGAAATGAGGGATAAAAAGAAAGCTTATTTGACACTGGAAAAAAGTATCACCATCCCAACTATACTCCTAGCTGATTTTGGCTCCAGATACTAGAGTAGTTGCACAAGTCAGATGTATGGTTAAGTCCGCTGAAAGTATGGTTGAATCAACCATACTTCTAGCTGGTGCCCTCACAGTCAGCATAATTGTGGTTGGATTAACTACACCGCTGGCTGGTACCATTACACTTCTAGCTAGTGCGACTGTAGTTATGGCTGGCGCCAAAATCAGTTAGAAGTATGGTTGGGATTGTGATAAATGTTTTCTCAGCGTAAAATATTCGGATTTTAGTGATGTCAACAAAACTTATTCGGGCATATTTCTGCTAAAAGGAACTATATAGAGGCGGGTAGGAAACATGAGGTGTGCTCTGAGAAGATGGATAAGAAACAAATTAAAAGTGGACATGATTCCTATTGTGGAAAGGAAAAAGCCATATACAGGGTGAGCGAAAAGTCCCCGACCCCCCCTCTAACTTTTGAACGAATTGAGCTAGGAAAATGAAACTTTGGGAATGTTCCTATCTCAAAGGAGACCATCTTTTGAGGGGGTCAAAATTTTAGTCCCCCCCTCAGGGGGGACAGGGGCCCCCCAACTTTTTTTTTCAAATAGCAACCCCTATCTTGTGATACCTCATTCGAAAGAGCATAAAAAACTAAGAATTTTGGCGCAAACCGCAGATCAATATCTCAATTTTTGACCGAGTTATGATAGGTCAAAGGTTAAATTTGACCTATTTTCAAAAAATCATAACTCCGGTTCAAATTATCGTAAAGCAAAAAATAAAACGGGAAAATTTACCAAATTGTGTTCGCTTTTACGTAAAAATTGCAGAAATCACTTCGATTTAATTTTAAGGGGGGGCTCGGACCCCCAAATACGTCAATTCAAAGGTCATTTAATTTTCCCGGAAAATAAGCCAATTTCCTCTGGATTTGCCTCCACATTATCTCAGTAAGGTCAAAATCAGTTCAACATTACGTTGGCAAGTCCCCAAATTTCGGGAAAAGTTAAAAAAACGAAATTTAAACGGTCAAATTAAATCACCTTAAATTTCGTTTTTTTAACTTTTCCCGAAATTTGGGGACTTGCCAACGTAATGTTGAACTGATTTTGACCTTACTGAGATAATGTGGAGGCAAATCCAGAGGAAATTGGCTTATTTTCCGGGAAAATTAAATGACCTTTGAATTGACGTATTTGGGGGTCCGAGCCCCCCCTTAAAATTAAATCGAAGTGATTTCTGCAATTTTTACGTAAAAGCGAACACAATTTGGTAAATTTTCCCGTTTTATTTTTTGCTTTACGATAATTTGAACCGGAGTTATGATTTTTTGAAAATAGGTCAAATTTGACCTTTGACTTATCATAACTCGGTCAAAAATTGAGATATTGATCTGCGGTTTGCGCCAAAATTCTTAGTTTTTTATGCTCTTTTGAATGAGGTATCACAAGATAGGGGTTGCTATTTGAAAAAAAAAAGTTGGGGGGCCCCTGTCCCCCCTGAGGGGGGGACTAAAATTTTGACCCCCTCAAAAGATGGTCTCCTTTGAGATAGGAACATTCCCAAAGTTTCATTTTCCTAGCTCAATTCGTTCAAAAGTTAGAGGGGGGGTCGGGGACTTTTCGCTCACCCTGTATGGTCCTCAACTAACGAGCACTCTCCTTCTCTCCCAACAATCTCTGGGTTTTTTTTTTAGCAGACATACGCCCTTTTTCAAGTAAATTTTACAGGAAATCAATTGATTTCGAGAATTCAATGGGTTTGATGCATACAAGATAAGCAGCCAAGCGGGTAAATTTTTCACATGCATACTACCCAAATGTGACGTTGAGAACTTCAGAAATTTTCAAAATCCATTACGGAATTATTAACGGAACCCGAAGGATTTCTCTTCGTCACCGGCTAGGGAGACAGTTGGAGATGAGCAATTGATCACCTTCTGAGACTGAGTTGCGAAGCTTCGATGCTGAATAATCAAGCCGCCCCCCCCCCCCCCCCCCCGTAAATATTCTGCTGTTCGAGTTGCTGTTTCTTGGGAAAAATTCAAGAGTCTTCTAATTCTCCTTTAGACGTGTAGTTAATTTTCATACCATGAAAATATACACTATATGTGGCATCCCTATTTTGAGGGCTATTTTAATATTTTAACAGCCCTTTGAATAGAATGACCGCGGGGGTTTAGACGTAAGCGTAGTAGCAGCCTCACACAAACCATTCGTTTTTTGGAAAAAGTGAAATGCCTTCAATTTGGAGAGTATGCAATCCGCAAATGTTTGGGCTCCCGAGCACTAATCCGGTCTTGCGAGTTGATGCCTTTACTGACCTTAGCGATAAACAGATTGGACTGTAAGGGTTCAAGAGTCGATTGGAAACTCAGTTTTATGTGAAGGTACAAAATGTCAGTGTCGCATTCGCAACCGGGCAGTGGATTATAAGGTAACGGTGTTCAATCGTGAAAACCACCGTTGTGTCCGGATTTTGGACGCCGCGAGTATAGTATAGTATATATTGTATATAGTATATAATATATAGTATATAGTATATAGTATATAGTATATAGTAGTATATAGTATATAGTATATAGTATATAGTATATAGTATATAGTATATAGTATATAGTATATAGTATATAGTAGTATATAGTAGGTCAATGTCATGTAGCAAGTCATGTAGGTCAAGTCTGTTTGGTGCCGAATGACATCATTTGGACGAAACCAGGGCGTTTTGAATTTGCGGAAAAGCTGCGCTTCTTTAATTGCATATTCCTCGGTTTCTGAGTTACTTTTTGCGATTTTAATGTACTGTTCTAATGTATTGTAATCAAGTTCTATGCTTCATTTACCGCTGAAAAACGTATTTAAAAGCCAAAATTCGTTCGTAGTTTTGTGATCCATTCTGCCGTGCTAAGCAAAAACGCCGTAAATCCATCAATATTTTCCCAAACTTAACACTTATTGAAATAAAAACTGTTTTACTCATGCACCTCAAATTTTTAGGTTGAGTTCTTGATAGTATTTGCGAAAGAATTCTGTAAAAACATTATCCTAAGGTACACAACTTTTTCTGCATGCTATGATACGTTGTTTCCAAAAAAATTAAAATGGCGTTTACGGAATTTTTGCGTTGCACGGCAGCATTGTGGTACTATTGCAATTTTTTGGAGGATATGAGCATTTCCAATCAATTTTCGTAGTACCACAAGATTTGGGATAGTAACCTGAGGAATTCTCATATCAGCCAAGAGCCCCTTAAGAAAACACACGAAGATCCAACATTTGTGCGCAGATAAATAAAATGGCCGAAATATTGGATCTACGTCGCGGTGAACTTATGAGAATTCATGCGTCCATCTTTCTGCCCGAGCGTTAAAGTCTCCATGTCAATCTTGCGGGGAGGCACATAGAGATCTTCAATTTGTGCAAATTACATCCCATTGGTGATAGTCTGTGAACTGGCTATACTCGTTGCTCAGTCCGCATACTGGCCGGTCTAAACTCTAAAATTGAGCTTCAATCCATCGCCAGCTGACGAATGTTCCCTACTAACAGATTTCTGACGAATATTTCTCGAGATTTTCCATGAATTTTAAGAAAATCAAAATGCAAACAAATATAATTCATACAATTTTACAGGTAAAGTAAATCAAGTTAACTTTATTAACTAATAACAACTAAACTTTATCAACAACAACTAAATTTACTTCAGGAGTTTTTGATTACAGTTCACGAGTTTTTTTTTAAAAACAAAAAACCCTCAATATCCACATAGGCTGCCTCTTTTTTTCCGTGAACATGGAGAAAGGATGAAGGATCAATTCTCCTCGACTCTGAACCTGAGAATTACTTTTAAGATAATTGATTCGTGCCTTTATGAATACCATTCTGATTGTATTTGACATTTCCTTCATTTCAGTACTATGTGTCTGGGGTAATCGATGTCTTAACCGGTTGCTCTAACGACAAAGATCACGGAAATCACGGTGTTGTAATCGTTGGCCACTACAGAGGTACCCTTCATACATTTAAAATCTTATCAGTGATATGTGGGAAATTCAAACTTAATCGATTGACGATTTATCTTTTCCTTAATTTCTATGAATTTACCGGTAGCGAAAATTTCAGTGGCGTGGCGTGAATTGCGATGTATCGATTCTTATGCCATTTAAAACAATGGTAAAGAATCGATTATTAAGGTGTTCGCTGCGAACACCCTGTTTATCGATCCTTTTTCATAAGTTTAAACGGCATAACGATCGATGTATCGCAATTCACGCCACGCCACTGGAAAATTTGTGAGGGGAGATAAAAAAGGGAAATGTTTTTGAATATTACATGGGACGGTCATTTTTTCATATTTCACAAACAGAAGACAAAATATAGAGCCAGTTTTAAGGATATTCGTTTTGGAGTTACAAAGATGAGCATTTTGTGAGTTGAATGTATTATTCTGAAAGAAAATATTTATCAGAAATGCACGCTGAGAATTCGAAATTTGACTGTGAAACTAGTAAAAGACGACGTGATTCGATATAATGATGATGTATATCGTCTTTTTTCCGAAACATTTTTTTTTTTAAATTTCCGCATTCAATTTCCGGAGCAGTTACTAATGAACAGGCAGGAATTATTAACCGAGTTTCCTTTTAAACAATGATATATCGATTGCCAAGGTGCGAAGCCACGATTCTCTGTTTGCGACGTTGCAGACTTCCTGTC
Organism: Bemisia tabaci; assembly: GCF_918797505.1. NCBI lineage: Eukaryota > Metazoa > Arthropoda > Insecta > Hemiptera > Aleyrodidae > Bemisia > Bemisia tabaci. The sequence continues at coordinate 24,992,708 of NC_092801.1, read as the reverse complement.
ATATTTTTTTTTTTTTTTTTTTTTTTTTTAAGGAAAATTGGTCGAAGTAATTTCTTGATTACTTCCTTAATTTTTCTACTTCATCGGTACAACATCATGTCTATTCTAATTGGAAAGGGAGGCAACACTGTAATGGTGCAATTCTCGTGCAATTGGCTTATTTTGTTTCGAATGAATGAAATAGAAGCGGACATTTTGAGAAATTGCAATGAAAATACGCGGTTCCGCAATTTGGTCATCGATATAAAGGTCCTACCTTCCTTAAGAAAACGTTTCGTAAGGAGCTTGTCAACACCGAAAGCTGAGAGACATATTTTTTCAATTTCATCCCTCATAAGTTAAAATATCCAAACTTACGTTGTGTGTATACTTTAAAGAACAAGAAAATTCTCCAAAAAGGATTCCTTCCTTCCCTTCAGGGTTGGTCTAAATATTTTCAAATCGATTCGGAAGAAAATATAAACTCTTTTGTCATAGAATATAATTGAATCACTAAATACAAATAGGGCACATGTCCAGAAAACCAAATTGTTCAGGAGACACAAAAAACTGTTTATTTCGTGGTAGATATTTTTTGAAAAGTCGTTAGGTATGTTTAAAAAAATATCTACCACGAAATGAACAGTTTTTTGTGTCTCCTGAACAATTTGGTTTTCTGGACATGTGCCCTTTTTGTATTTAGTGATTCAATTATGGATCAATCACCGTGGTATGGAATCGATTTTTCACCACAATGAATACGCTCCGTTTTTTTAGGATTTCGCTTGTGTATTTCATAAAAAAAAGAGAATTTCATAACCTCTTAATTTTTTTTCAGATGCTTGGCTTCTCCGTAACAGTTGGGGCCCCGAATGGGGTTTGCAGGTAATTGAATAGTGTCGATAGCAGTGGCGTGGCGTGAAGGATCGATTATCGATATATCGCCATTTGAAGCTATGGTAAAGAATCGATTACTAAGGTGTTCGCCGCGAACACCCTGATAATCGATCTTGTTCCATAGATTTAAATGGCATAACAATCGATATATCGCAATTCACGCCACGCCACTGGTCGGTAGTGAATTCCAGGTTGATTAACCAAAACTCCGTGTTCACGAACCATTACCTCCTGATTTGACTCCGGTTGTAAGAGCTGAGTGCCTATATTAATAAATGCAGGCCTGCCGCATGCCACCTGGGGCCCTGGTAACAATTTTAAGATCCGGGCACCGTGACTTAAGGCCCTTTTCGATTCGTGTAAAAATGCGAACTAAAATGCTGTAAACTTGTTTTCGTACACTGTTAATAATTTAAGGGTGGAGTTCTGTGCCGGAGTCTATATATAGCGCCCAAAAACCTCGATGACGGAGCGAAATCTATTCTCTTTACGGAATGACTAACACCATTGCGGAGTGGAATCCACCTTTCCCCTCGCAAAATGCGATTTTATCTGTAGAGAATTGGGCATATCAAACTGAAAATTTCATTGATTTTTCATCTGATCTTATGCAAAAATCGGACAAATTTTGGACAAAACTACATACTGTAAAAAAAGTCGATTGAATCTAGAGTCCAGACTCTTAATAAGATCGACAAGAAAAAATACTGGACTAAATAATCATTCTATAAGCACGAATTGTTGCATTGAGATATTTGTATTTGGAAAGTCATCCACAGAGGACGAACAGTTCACTGGAAAAAAAAAACACATTGGATCGAGAGTCTAGACTCTTAAAAACATCGACAAGAAAAAATACTTTTGATTCAATCCGATTTTTCCTTGAATCGAGGAGCCAAGCCTCTTGATTTAGGCGGACTTTCTTTTGATTCAAGCAAAAAGTCCGATTGAATTAAGACTATTCTTCCTTGTCAATGTTTTTAAGAGTCTGGGCTCTAGATCCTATCCGCTTTTTTCCAGTAACAGCTACATTTGTGTATAAAATCCAATGTAACCTTGGAGTGGAGTTACATCCTTTCGTCCAGGTAACAACGCGCAGTGGATCGAGTCAATTAGAGTGGTCGGACATGAAAATTTTGACTAAAACTGCAAATTTTGACGTTTATTTTGTCACATTTTAAATTTTTGAGAGTGCTTCTAGAAGAAAATTTCACGAGGAAACCACTTTTCAAACATCAAAAATTTGTATAAATTGAGTTGAAAGAGTTTAAAGTTTCCAAATGGTGTCCGACTTCTTCTATTGACTCGATCCACTGTGCGACGTAATTTCACTTTGCATTCATATTACCTAGAGTCCCTTTATACTGAGAGTCAAGACAACACCCCTCATGGAGTCACAAACGGGAATAAAGATTACAGAAATTGAACGTTTTTTGTTGGTTTTTCGTAATCTTTGATCGGCCCATTCTCAAATTCCTCTCTCCGTTCCTTCTCTCATTCCGTTTGTTCCTTGCCGAACTCGTAATTCCCTGGTCCATTCCAGATTATAATCTTTGCAATCGGTGAAAATGTAATCTTTATTCCCGTTTGTGACATTGTGAAGGCCTAAAATACGGAAACCAATCAGAAATGGATGCACATTGTCTTGACTCTCAGTATAAAGGGACTCTAATATTACCCGGAACATTTTTGCGCGATATTGATTCTGATACCGAATTTCGCCCCTCGATTTCAACAGTGTAGGAGCACTTTAGAGCGTCACCCGTCAAAAATCTTAATGTTAGTGTCGATTTTCAACAACCTACCCGAAAAAATCATTTTTTTTTAAAAAAACGCCGCAATAACTAAGATCCCTCTTTCCTAGATCGTACGTTATGATCGTGCTGTACTGCCGTGCTAAGGAAAAACGCCATATGAACCCTCAGGCGTTGCCAAATCTCCTTTGATAAAACATGAATTTCCTGATGGACTTGTGAATATTTTCCTTCCAATTTTTCAGATAATTTCGTTCCCAATTGCACCGAAAGTTCCTGAAAATGTCAAGGAAAAATCTTCAAAACGTTCCTCATTAATATACATTTTATCGAAGGAAATTTGGCAACTCTCGAATGTTCATACGGCGTTCATCCTTAGCACGGCAGTATATTTCTCTTGTTTGTATGGTCTGCCGTGCCCTCAGTTAAACGTTGACTCTCCTGCGTAACGCATCTATCAACCTCGACGAAATTAATGTTTTTTCTACTGTTTTACAGGGTCATTTCATCCTCAAAAAAGGTATCTGCGGAGTCACCAAATATGCCTACAAAGTGAACGGCCCATTCCAAAGAGTGGTAACACAAAGTCTTCATGATTTATATTGATGTGCGACGCTTTCCAACCTAAATTTCGCCTTCAAATTCCCTGGATACACATCGGAAAGCACTAAGAGTAACATTAGTTAGCTTTATTTATTTTTCATCATGACATGTGATATAATCGTGGGAATCATCGTGTATGTTTATACATTTGAAATTTGCTTTCAGTTCTCCGCGATAGGCATGTAAAGATATATGTATCATAACTCAGAGTACAAGCATTTATTTTACCTAGTTACATCCCCACGCATATTTTCAGGAGTCAGTAAGATAATTTGATCACATTTTACAAAAAGGAACCAAGAGCGTTGCGATGTTATCAGGATTGTGCAACTAACATTTTTTGCAAATAATAACTGAAATCATGCAAAAAAATGAATTTACAAAGGTAATTTTTGTCTTGAAATCACAGTTTTTGGGGAGTTTAGATAATACTTGTTTAGGTGATCAGTTTATAATTGCATTTTTTTTTTTTTTTTTTTTTTTTTTTTTTTTTTTTTGCACCGCCAAAATGTCATGTCAAACATGTCAAACCATTTAAAGTTGAACTTATTTTTATCGGGCTGCATTATGTTGATGAAAATTACCTTTCTCCCGATCACTTTTTATCCGGTTCTCAGACGATAGCTATTTCGATGATATAAATCATCATCATCAGGTCTTCGACTTCGACTTCGGTAAACACTAACAGTCACATCTTATATTGTTAAAACTTACTAAAATTTACTAAGATTTACTAAAATTTACTATAAAACACTTTAAAAAACTCGTGGGTGCACCCGTCGCGAACGCGTTCTATAAGAAGGGCTATAAGGTTCTATAGAAGGGGCTATAAGGCTATAGAAGTTCTATAAGGCCGGTGATAAGAACGCGTTCGCGACGGGTGCACCCACGAGTTTTTTAAAGTGTTAGTAAATTTTAGTAAATCTTAGTAAATTTTAGTAAGTTTTAACAATATAAGATGTGACTGTTAGTGTTTACCGAAGTCGAAGTCGAAGACCTGATGATGATGATTTATATTATCGAAATAGCTATCGTCTGAGAACCGGATAAAAAGTGATCGGGAGAAAGGTAATTTTCATCAACATGTCAAACCATGTCAAACTTCCCTGAGAATTTCATAATTGAGAAAAAACTGTCAATGCTTTTAATTGCCTTGACTCGTTTAAATGAAAAGCACTTACATTAGAGCAGACCTTATAGCGTCAGCGAGGCGCATGTAAGTAGTTTTGACTATCGTTCGTTTTGTTACATTGTGAGCTAAATTGAAGGAATATCAATTTTATTTCTGGTATCGTAATAAAAGACAAGATTATTTCACAAAGTATAACTTTTCATTTTATTGTGCAACTATGTATATACATTGTCATTTTGTACATATATCTCCCCATAGCCGCATAGCCCCCATTTTCAAAATTATCTGTAAAGATGTTAATAGCCTGAGTCGCTGAATGTCTTAAAATTATGATAACTAACTAACTAACTATCCTGGGGACAACTTTGTATCATAATAGTCTTAGATTTAGGTCTTAGTAAGGTCTTAGTCATAGGTCTAGTATTAATCATATTGTAAATAATCTAATTAATGTGTACAGAAGGTGAATGATCAAATAAAAAAAAAGAACAAAAATTATTCCCTGAACTTTGTAGATGCAATCGCAGTTGGTTCTTATCCTGTAGGAGATGAAATTCACTTCTGATGGTACTTTGGGTGGCTCTGAGCCAGAATGGCAAAGACGTGGGTTAAACATTTAAAAAAAGAGAGAAAGATAAGAAACATTGAAGCAAGACGAACAGTTAAAGGGGAAATCGTAAAAGGAGCTATTGTGAGTAAGGAAATAATGAAGCTATTCAGCAACTTCCCAGGAGTTGCAATTCTAATTTTACGTGTGGATTTTTGCATTCGCAACTTATTTATTAATATGTTCGGAGAGGAAATCGGCCCAGTAAAATCGACTTTCTCAGAAATTTGCTTAACCAATTTTTGCTCCCTGTAACATCTAAAAAAAATTGAAGATCTTGAAAAATTGAGCAACAAGTGTTTGTTCCTTTTTTTTGCAATTAAAAATACCCTCGTTTAACAAAAATATGCACTGAAAAAAACTCTCGGCGTTTTTACCAAGGTCGGTTGGTACCTTTACCATCTCACCTTTTTACCAATTATTGGTAATTTTACCAAGACAGACTGGTAAGCTTACGTAAAATCCGGTATTTTTACTGTTTTTTCAGGTAAGAATACCACTTTTATTGGTAATCAATTCCCGGTAACTTTGCAATTTTATTCCGGTAATTTTACCACAGTCGATAAAAAATATTGGCATTTTTACCAAGGTCCAGTAAAATTACCGAGAGAGTTCAACAATTTTACCGAGATTTCTCGGTAAAATTACCAATTCCATAAATGGTAATTTTACCAAGAAAAAACTGGGATCAAATAGAACCCTGAATTCTTGGTAATTTTACCCTTTTCTTAGTAAAAACACTGAGATTTTTTTTCAGTGTGGACTGTCAAAATTCTGCGTTTAGGAGCAATGAATGGGCCACTAGACAAGATGTGAAGTAGCAGATAACGCCACATTTTTTCCCTCAAAGTCTCGCATAGAAAAGCATACGCACAGCAGAAAGTTTTGAGATCAACTACTGAACGAGATATTATTAAGTCTTTTAAACACAGGACAAATGGAAGTTTGACTATACAAATGACGTCATTTGTATGTTTGCCATTTAATGAATTTAGTAAAAACGCTTATATCTAGTTTAGGAGTTGATTCTTAAACTTCCCGTCGTGTAATTCGTTTTTCCGGTGAAAGACGAGAAAATACGAAGCGCTGTGTTTTCATTCATACCATAGAGGCCCAATTTAGATATTTTTTCAGTGATTCCGGTGCAATTCTTCTTTTTGAATGTGCACTTAGTTGGCCGGATCGACTACTTGAAATCATAACTTCATTGAAACTAATATGAGGACAGCTTAAGTAGCTTTCTCCGCTCCCGCATTGGAGCTTGCAACACACCATCAAATCTTCAGGAATATGACCATTTGATAGCAAGGAAAGTATTTTGCGGAGTGTTCGGAAGATAATCAAGGAATGCTTCGTGCTTCACAACGTGTTCGCTAGTACGACACGAATCACAGTTCCCCTTCAATTGAATGAGCAAGCAAAAATCGATCTCGGGAGTTAAAATAGTTGCAGCCTCGGAACATTCCCGGCGCTTTTCACTTTGCGCTCCTGCGATACTTTATTGAATTGGATGTATTTCTGTCAAACGGACCTATGTGCATTATGACGTGAGCCCTGTTGTGCATGTATTCTTATGGGTCTCGGGGCTCATGTCTTAATGCACTTAGTTCCGTTTGATAGAAATACGTCCAATTGAAAGTAACGGTCACTCTTAAAGACGTTACCCGTTTATTACCAGAGGAAAGTATTTCTTTTCCGTATTGGCCTGGTTACACGCTCAAATTTCCGTCAAATTCCGACCAAAAAGATGACCAAGATGGTGGTCGAGAGTTATCTAGATTGATGAGTAAAATTAATTAAAACAGCGTGTTGATTGAAATAAGCATGAAATAAGCACGGTTGTGTGGAAATCGGATGAAGGATGAGCCCCACAGTTCCATCATCTACCATCAAATTTTTCCAGGCCGCAGAAATTTGATGGTAGATGGTGCGCACCAGTCACCATTTGATCGAAAATTGATGGGAATTTGAGCGTGTAACCAGCACGTATAAGGTTTGCTCGCTGGATTGGCATTTTGTATGAGAGGGTTATTCAACACGTAATTCAATACATTCCTCATCTCAGGACCCTAATTTTTTCAATTTTTGTGAATAGTTCTTGATTGAATGCCACAGATGGCAAAGCGCTGATAAGAGATGTTTTTCAAAATGCCACTTTTTTAAACTCATAGTAATGATAGCCAATAAGCACGGCTTTCACAGCTAGAGCTTTTGTTTCAGTGCTCGGATAAAATAAGTTTTAAAATAAAGTTGACGGCGAAATTTAACTTCAGGATAGCCGATGAAATCCGAACCTCATGCATTTTGCACAAACTCCAGCGCCTGCCTACGGTTGTTTTTTTATTAATAAAGACAAAAAAAAAATAGAGAGACATTAAAAATGGTATGGAGCCTTATTCTGTCAGTTTATTTCTCTGAGCTGTGTATCATGATTGCTAGGATGATTATTTAATGATAGGTTTCTGAAAAATTAAATCAAGACTACTTTTTTTTAATTACTTCCGTAGGTACTGTCTACCTTCCCGCACCCGCTGATGCAAAGTTTTCAACTTTAAAAACATATTTTTATTTCCATTCGTTGCGCTCTTTCGTGAAAATCAGTGCGTATACTAATACAAATATTTGTAATCTCGTGTTACGTTTGATGAAGATAGGAGATGAAATACAAACCAACTCAAATTTTGCGTTGCTTTTGGCACAGCTTGCGATGAATTTAGGGCAGAAAACAATGAGGAGACTGGGAGACTCCATAGGCAGCCAAAGGCTTGAATTATTTTGTTTTTGATTTCCCAAATCAACACAAAATGTTGGTTACTTTTTTTACTACGCAAGTGGCATTTAAAACAAAGGAAAGGATAATCAAGTATGTGTTAAGCCTCGTCGGCAAAATTACCTAGTCTGCTAACCGAGCAAATGTTTTGCCCTTAACGAAGGTTGGCCATCCCTGATGCCCTGTCCATGAACTGGAAGATGTTTTTTCCCATTCCATAAACTGAACAGCCATCTTGCGGACTGGCCGGTCTGAAGTCTGCACTGAAAAAAAAGTTCTACTTTTTTTAACTAATATGGAATGGTAGCTGCAAAATGTTTAATTTAACTCCCTGTGGCTTTAACTTGACGATAGCGGATTATCTAATTTAACAGAAGAGACATGTGTTAAAACTAGAAATGACAAGTTGCTCAAAATGACCATCCAATCAGTTGATGGAATAATTTGTGTGGTTACACCAACAAAGATACGAGTGGATTTAATAAATCTCAAAGAGTTTTATTGACCAGAAGAAATTGTTTAAAACAAAGTAAAATAAAGTATTAAGACAATAATTGCAATAGTTTGTTCTACCGTTTGCTAAGTTATACCGAAAAATATATTTGCCGAACCAACGAATTACATATAGTAAAACTAACCAATTCTCAAAAACGCCTCCAAATGAAGAGTTAGGCAAACAACAGTGGGCGCTATTTGTCATCCCATCACTCCTATCCTTTGTTTTTCTTTGAAAGTCCACAAATGTTTATCCTCTTTTAAATCCTTTGCACAAATCATGAAATTAATTTTATGCATACAAATAAAATCCTAGTCTTCATGCCTAGTTCCCATGCCAGGAAATGTTGATACAAGAAAAAAGGTAGATATTTCAAAAGAAAAGCAAAAACCTCTTTAAAAAATTAGGGTGCGATTTGCATACTTACTTGTTATGAAACGATTATTTATAATATGAAGCTCTTATTAAAATATAAAGTTCTGAACTTTGAACACCATGTTTAAAAAAAATATGAATTAAATTATGTTCTTTATTACTATTCTTATTTTATGGGTCTGATACTGAGGATACTCCGAGCGGACCTTGAAAAAAAAAAATTAAATTTACAGCGCCACCTCTTTAAACCAAAAAACCTCGATACAAAACACGTGTTTTAAACGAATAAACCAGAGTTTCTTCATGTTTAATGATTTTTTTTGAAAATCTACCTTTATCTAAGGTGTTCTAAACATTTTAAAAAAATTGATGCACGTTATCATAAAATTAAAAAACCGAAAAAGGAAGAAACAGGCGACAAAATATTAAAATTTATTTTTTATTAAATATTCATGTATAATGAAGGTAATTTAGAAAGTATACCATTTTAAAATATTTATGATACATATTATTTTTTACTCATATGCAGTTTTTCTAAGTCCAAAAAAATATTTAGCCTTTCGCTCTCACGCATATTTAACAATAAAAATAATCGAACATAATTCTATCACTTATATAGCTCAAATTCTCAGTGCTCAATCAGAAGCCCCGTTGGGTCAATAGGTAGCGCATTCGATTCGTGATAGGCAGGTCCCAGGTTCAAATCCCGATTGGTAGGTCAAAATTTGAAAGAAGACCACATGCATTGCTGAATAGCAACGGCTCTAAATGTGCGTATGATCTAGTTTTTTCTTTACAATTTATCAAATTAGGCCATTTTTTACAAACATTTCTCAAAATGTCTACCCTTTGATACGTTAAATTAACATTTTCAAAGGATTGATTTTACTCGTGAGAAATAGTAGAATCAAGAATTCTAAATGTCAAGTCGAAACACTTGCATGTGTTGAGGGAAGTATCTGAATGATCGGCATTACTATTCCAAATTAGTCAAAGTAAGCTTTTTCACCTTGTTTACATTAACCCGCAATTGATTTGTCACCCAAAATTACTAATTGCAATGGTTCAAACAACGCCGCCTGGGGTTGAAAATATCTTTATTTTTTTTCAGTGTGGAAATTAAACCAATGGGCCGATCGTTAATTTTCCTTACGCTATCCGACGACTGTCCTCCACCGACCGATTCCTGACGTATTTTTCGAGATTTTCATACTTAACAACTTAACAGGAGGTCTTAATAAAGTGAAAAGTAGGTCGAAATATATAATCCGAGAAAAACAGTTGAAAAGTTTTAATCGACCCGTTCTCAAATTCAGAGCTCTAAAATATTAAAGCAATGATTATTTTAGTCACATTATTATATAATCCACGATTTAAAAGGGGGTGTGTTAGAACAGTCCCTGGTGTCTTTTTCGTGTTTTGATTTACGGCATCTAAGTTTTTTTAAGAATGACCGAATAAATTATTGACCTCATAGCGTCAAATACTCTGACCTCGTGTCAGTACTGGTAATACACTCTGTGCATAGGTACGCTGTTAGTAGAGTCGTATAACTGACGAGCCCCGTGCTTCCCTGAAGAGATAAGAAAAGCGAAGGTGCCTTCAATTTTTAAGTATGCAACACGCACATCCACGGAACACGAATAGTTGCATCAAGGCGCTACGACTCGCTCAGTTTAATCCTTGTGAAGTGGAAACGCCTTCAACTTTTGATCATGCAACACGCGCATCCACGGAACACGAATAGTTGCATCAAGGCGCTACGACTCGCTTAGTTTAATCCTTGTGAAGTGAAAACGCCTTCAACTTTTGAACATGCAACACGCACATCCATGGAACACGAATAGTTGTATCAAGGTGCTACAACAAAATAACAATCGGTGTATACTATCCGCAGGTCGAGGTAATCACCAATTTGAATCTGTTATTCTAAAAAAAAGCTAAGCTCCAGAAAAACAGTAAAAAACTTCTTTTCATATACGTGTCCACCAGGAGAATTCTTCCAAGTTACAGGCATCTCTGATAGGTACGATTTAAAAAGCACAAATCTTCATCTGGCGTATTCACTGATGTAGATTCAGACAATGCAGCCGGAAGGAACATTATTCCTCCAGAGAGCGAATGTGCTTTGAATGCCGCCGTTTTCTGCCAATTTTTACCCTGAAAATGTGTTAATTATGTGTTCAAGACGCAACTACTGAAGCAAACAGAGGATAGGATCTCATTTCGGCGGAATGAGAGGATACGTGAAATTATGGGCGTCGAAAACAACATAAAGCATGGCATTTTCACAAAACAGCTTGTCTGGTATGGTCATGGCAACGGATGCCAGATGATAGGTTGCCAAAGAAGGTTTCGCATTGGGTTCCTGGCAGAATGCGTAGAGAACGCCCTGCCAAATCGTGGATTAGGGAATAAAGCAGGAAATGAGGAAATTGGTGGCGTGGCGTGAATTGGGATGTAGGTATCGATTGTTATGCCATTTAAACCTATAGTAAAGATGGCATAACAATCAATATATCGCTAAGCACGCCACGCTACTGGAGGAGATGCGATCTGCAGGAGGAGCTGTGGCATACAGGATCGCTATTAGTGGTGGTTGGGTGTCGCAGAGCATAGAGCAAAAAAAGGAGGTGTTTGCATTTCGGGCATCTTGGAATTTTTTGATGACGTAGGTCAGTACAGCGACGTTTATCATCGATTTTCTTGGAAATGGTGTAATTTATGGAAAAAAGTGATTCTATAAAAAGTGATTGAAATTATGTCATTAGTTGATTTAAGTAAAAAAATCGGACATTATGGTCCGTTTTTCATATTTCGAATTCCGGATTTCGCTGGCCAGGTTGTACCGACCTACGTCACAGGGTAAACAAACCTCAAGATGCAAACACCTCCCTTTTTTTCTCTATGGTCGCAGAGCGCACAGAAGCGCTATATGAGCGACTTGTTAGTTAGTTAGTCTTTCCGTGCAAACCTGACTGCCGGCCACCATGAAAAATGCCCGCATATGCGGTATATTTGAAAAATCGCGTTACATACTACACAGCTTGCGCCATAAGGAGTGTATTCCCGACTTTTTTTTATGTAACCAACGTGACTTTCGAGAAAATTTACCCTCAGAATGTATACTTGGTTCTACCTCTTGCGTGCAAAAGACACATCGACTCAGGGCCGGATTTACCAATAGGCTACATAGGCTATAGCCTAGGGCGCAACATTCTGAGGGGCGCAACATTTTTGAGAATTTATTAAAAAACGTGACTTTTGTTACTTCTTATTTTCCAAAACCATCTTGCAAACGGAAACGTACCTTAAAAAAACTGTTTAAAATCGTGTTTTTTTAAAGGTGAATTTGAACATTTTCCTGACACCTAGCACTCTCCTTCTGATCTATAAGGGAGGGGCGTCTGTGACCCCCCCCCCCCCCCAACGAGAGCGCCTTCTTTTATGGGCGCCACCCTATTTTTAGCTTAGGGCGCTAAAAATGTAAATCCGGCCCTGCATCGACTGATGGGTTTTTAAGCATACTCCCTATTTCTGAGAGTCTTTCGGAAGATCGGAGGCGTCTCCCAATAAAATTTTCCGCTCAGGCACCAGTCGGCCCATTTTATCAAAACTCTTTTGCACTTACGGCTCTCCTCGCAATCACGGAATGTTTTTAGCGTCACGATTTCGCCTACCACTTAGCAGCGATGACTTTTTTTATGCCCCGTTCATGGAATTGTGGCGATGACATCCTATTGCGCGTACAGAGACCTCAAACAGTCTCTATTGAACACCCCTCGTATCTTCACCGGGGACGGGTTCATAGAGAGGGGAACGGTTATTTAGTCTCATACTCGAGGTCGAGGAGGCACGCCAAAATTGAATTTCAGGTAAGCGAAAGTATGGTAAATGGGTACTTTTTAAGATGATTTTAGGTCGGGGGCAGCGTTTGCTGCCAAGCTGAGACATTTTATGACGATGTGTAATGAAAGTGTGCCGCGGGACAGTTAAAAGTGAAATGGACTGCGTTTAACAGGAAGGAACCAAGCCATACATTAGCTATTACCGAATTCAACTGGGCAATTTACTTTTTCGCGAGAGAACGTTTGTGCGGATTCCTTTGAAAATGTTAGGGAATTTACTTCGTACTATGGAAAAGTTCACGAAAATTTGCACGAAAATCCGCACAACCCTTTTCATGTAAAAAAATTGAAAGGCGGCCTAATTAAATTTGGAAATAGCTGATGTGGCATGGTTCATTTCTGTTTAGCGCGGTCCAAATAAAGATTGATCGGGTGACAATACAGCACGCGCATGAGAGAACTGACGATAAGACGTTGTAAATTAGTCTAAACGACAGACAGTGGAGGACTTAAGTGTATTAAACCGGTGAAAATTATCAGTGGCCAGGCGAGAATGATCGATTTTCGAAAATTTCCCTTTTTGATGCTTTGATAAAGAAACGGTTATTAGACTGTTAATCGTGAACACCCTATTTATTGATCCTTTCTGTAAGTTTAAATGACATATCAATCGATGTATTGCACACTGAAAAAAAATTCCGGCGGTGTGAGCCGCAATTAAGGGCTTCATAGACATACCGTCCGTTCCGGGCTCAAATGCCGAAAATTCCGGCTGCTGGAGCCGTAGCTTCGGCCTCTGAACCCGGAGCAATCGATGCTACGCCTCCAGCAGCGGAAATTTTCGGCCTGTGAGCCCGGAACGGACGGTATGTCTATATAGCCCGTAATTGCGGCTCCCACGGCCGGAGTTTTTATTTCAGTGCAAAGCTCGCCACGCCACTGAAAATTTCGAGGTTTAGGTGCTCTTCGTGGCGACAGTAATTCTGACAAATTATCAGGGAAACGTGATTCGAGTTTGAACAGACGAGCAATATATGACTCGCGGACAATCCTAATGCCTAAGAAACTGTAACTTCGCGGGCTGAGATATTCGAAAAACTTTGTGATTACGAAATATAGCTTTTAGTGGACAAAAAACAGGAGGATTTGATCTCCGTTGACCCTGAATACGATATATTGTTATCGCGTGTGGTTCAAAACCTACGTTTTAGACGGAAAACGATATTTTGGAAGGCGGAAAGTTCGGGTTCACGCGCTTTTCGGTGGAGGGTATGGATTCGATCGACATGAATGGATCGAAAAATGAAAACGTGAATCGATCGACATGAATCGATCGACACCGATTCAATCGACAAATTGTTAAAAAACCGGTGTCGATTCGATCGACATGAATGGATCGAAAAATGAAAACGTGAATCGATCGACATGAATCGATCGACACCGATTCGATCGACAAATTATTAAAAAACCGTTGTCGATTCGATCGACATGAATCGATCGACACCGATTCGATCGACGAATTATTAAAAAACAGTTGTCGATTCGATTGACATGAATCGATCGACACCGATTCGATCGACAGTTAATTTAAAAACACCCGTATCGATTCGATCGACATGAATAGATCGAAAAATGAAAACGTAAAACGATCGACGTGAATCGATCGACAACCGTGAATCGACAAACCCGTGAATCGATCGACAAACCCGTGAGTGGATCGACAAACCCGTGAGTCGATCGAATTTTGTCGATCGAATCGGTGTCGATCGATTCACGTCGATCGATTCACGTTTTCATTTTTCGATCCATTCATGTCGATCAAATCGACACCGGTTTTTTAACAATTTGTCGATCGAATCGGTGTCGATCGATTCATGTCGATCGATTCACGTTTTCATTTTTCGATCGATTCATGTCGATCGATTCACGTTTTCATTTTTCGATCGATTCATGTCGATCGAATCCATATCCTCCCTTTTCGGTAGGGTCCCTGGTCGGAGCACGTTCAACGAAGGGAAGAGTAACAACGAAGGGACAGCCAAAGAGATACTGTCATCGAGACAAGTGCCCAGTAGATACGCACAAAACTGGTGTTCTTCTTTGAGTATGATGGACTATTATTCCCTTTTTTTTTGCAAATCTCTCGTGCACTATCCGTGAATTTAGCAGTAGTTAAAAAAAATTTGTATAATTCGATTAATTCGGGTCCTCGCTGCAGATGCTGTGACAATGTAGCCTACACACTCGATTTTTTTTTTTTTTTTTTTTTTTTTTTTTTTTTTTTTTAATAATGCATATTTTTTGACAATCCCCCCTCTTACGATACCAGACCTAGAGGCGAATAGTGCCAATAAATTATTGTCCGCTAAAATGCTGCCGAGCTAAGGAAAAACGCCGTTTGAGCCTTCAGGCGTTGCCAAATATACCCTAGCAAATCACTAATGGAGATATTGCATGTGGGAGGAATTTGCGATTTGACTGTTGATTCTTATGTAAAAGTTCGCGAGAAACACGATGGTGCCACTGGTTTTCTCTGAAATCAACTTCCAAGCTCAAAAAATGCTCTCAAGTTGAGGCCAAAATGGAGGGGATATTCCACCCTACCCTGAGAGTCCACTTTAACATCAAAACAAACTCTCCATGCAAAGATAGGGGGCAAATATATTAGCAGGGTTGCCGTGTTTTCAGTTTTGGAGTCCCCAAATAAGGTAGCAGCCGGGAGATGATCTCAGAGAAAACCAGTGGCACCATCGTGTTTCTCGCGAACTTTTACACATGAATCAACAGTCAAATTGCAAATTCCTCACACATGCAACATTTCCATTTTCAATAAAATTTTCGAATATCAGTCTACCAATTTCTCAAATAATTTTGTTTGTAATTTGACCTAAAACCTCTGAAAATTTCAAGGAAAAATATTCATAATATTCCTCAAAAATGAACACTTCATCGAAGGAAATTTGGCAACTCTCGAATATTCATACTGTGTTCTTTCTTAGCACGGCAGTATAGAAGGCTGCATTGCTCATTTGCTGAGAATGAGGAATATTTAAGCAGATACCTCCACAGGGACCAACTATTGAAGAATTTGCAAATTTTTGAATTGGAGTTGATGTGAACTTATCGTCGCTCCTCTGACGTAAGGGCGTATCTCAAATTCTGCATGAGCCCCAGAAGACATAGATTCATAAGGTAAACAGGGCTCATGTGGAAATTCAGATACGCCCTAACGTCAAAGGCGCGACGCGACGTTATCATGAACGTCTTCTAGGTAAGTTTTGTGGAAAATGGCACGATTGTCAGAAATTCCTTCCAAACGCGGATGAGGTGCGATTTTTTGGTAACAAGAGGGTATTTTTTTAACATCAGTAGTGCATTAGCGCATTTTTTTTCCACATGAATACCTTGTATTCCGCATTAACGACACACAAACATTTATCTCGACGTTGTTTTGACGACATTTGTTTTCCACATTGACGACGTTTGCTTTTTAGAGTTTTTCCGAAAATCAACAGTTGTGCATAAAATGAAACTTCGGAGAACGTGCATTCATCTCGAGTATATAAAAAAATTGACTTTTAATTTTTTACTATCTATCCCCTGTAGTCTAGTGTTGGCTGCAAGTGCTAGACACAAAGCCCATAAACCATCCAAAAAAGGGGGGGGGGGGAAATTGACGTTGAATAGAGAGGGAGCCGGCTGATAGTGAACCGTCCATGAATCTTTTTGTATGTATTTCGCA
This sequence comes from Bemisia tabaci, assembly GCF_918797505.1. Taxonomy (NCBI): domain Eukaryota; kingdom Metazoa; phylum Arthropoda; class Insecta; order Hemiptera; family Aleyrodidae; genus Bemisia; species Bemisia tabaci. Next base: position 24,976,505 of record NC_092801.1, on the reverse strand, counting down.
GCCAACAATGGGCCTGTTGCAAACTTTTGCTAGAGCAAAACTAAGAGTTGTTTCCTGCAGATAATGCCTCAAAAATCACGATGAGCGCATCGGCAAAGTCTGAAATGCACTCATAACTTCACAATCTGCGTAAGAAATTTGCGGTTTTTTGAGCTTCCCGCTTCGAAAACGATACTACGGTACAGGTGAACATTTTGTTAGAGGAGTCGTTCCATTGGCGACAATACTCATCATGGCCGACGCCAGTCCGCCAAAACACGTGTGATGGGACGAGATAACACTTGAACAGGATTAAACCATATAACAATCGGCGTGTTTACGTTCATATTTTCCTCGCCCGCCTTAATTGACCTTGAACTCTCCTCGAATTACGCGAGGAACTGCGCAAGCGTCAGCCATGATGAATATTGCCGACGATGGAGCGACTCCTCTAACAAAATGTTCACCTGTGCAGTAGTATCGTTTTTGAAGCGGGAAGCTCAAAATAACGCAAATTTCTTACGCAGATTGTGAAGTTATGAGTGCATTTCAGACTTTGCCGATGCGCTCATCGTGATTTTTGAGGCATTATCTATAGGAAACAACTCTTCATTCTGCTCTAGCAAAAGTTTGCAACAGGCCCATTCAAATATCAGGCATTTTGTCAAAGGCCTTGAAAAGTAGTCAAATACGTTGAAATCCTGATTCTTTTGCCATTTTTTGACAACGTACTTTATTGATCATGATAGAAAGAATTTTCTGTAGAGGTATGTGCATCACTGCATCAGTCTTAATTTTGAAATATTTCATTAACTGTTAAAATGTTTCTGTCTGCCGAGGCATTTGCCTGATTTTACTAAATGACGCGACGTTTAAAAAAAATTTCATCAGCAGCCTGTTTAAACTTCTTTCGAAATATCTCGCACGCAATATCACGTTACCGTTCGGTGCCACAGAATGAGGACAATTTACTTCTATTCAACTCTTTATTTTTGTCTCCGTAAACATGTCTAAATAATTTGTTTTTCTCCCTCTCTCTTTCTTCATCTCTCTCTTTAAAAACAAGAAGAGGGATAGGTAACGAAAATCGAGGATGCCCAAAGATGCTGCAAGGGAGTTTGTCCAATGAGTAAGTACCTTGGCATGGGGAAAACGTGTCATAACGTTTGACTTCAAAAATCTGGAGAATGCGTTGACATCTTGCTTACTAAAAACTTCTGTGGTGGCGTATCAGTCGATGTTTGGCACTTTGAAGTCAGAACCTGAACTCTCTAAGTCTACAAACGCAAGAAACCGAGATGACGTGGTCTCTTTTGGAGATTTTTATCCTGATGGCTCATCTATCATCAATCGCAGAGGGTAAGGATCGGAACATTGACAAAAGTAAAACTCGCCGATTTAGCTTTGAAATATTTCCGTGGTAACCGTAACAATACTGTAATTTTAAACACCGACTTAGGAACTAATTAATTACTTTTCTCGAGGAAAAGCGAACCAAAGGACGAAATATTTACGACGTAGCTTTCCAAATAATATGTATAAGGTACTTAAAGTTGTCTCCACTTGAAACTTGTGTGCGATTTTTTAAAATGAAAATATTTGGAAGGAATTGGTAATTTTATATGAAAAATAGGTATACACTTTATACCCTCTGAAGAATGTATCAGAATGACTCGAAAGAAAATTGTAATTTATGCGTTACAATCCTCTTAAGAGCCCTCTAAAAAACGATGGGAGCAAAGAAAATTGTATGGTGATGAAATGGTACTCTAAGAGATAATTTCACGATTCTGGAGAGACTTCAAAGGCTTTGGTAGAGATCTGCATTTTACGGGACAGAAAGTACATATTGATGGTGAAACTCCCGAACCACATCATTAGCGGATCCAGCAAATTGGCAACATTGTTTTTCTCCATTTAAATCTGTGGAAATGTATCGATTCTTGGAGGGGCCAGGTGCTCCGACAAGAATCGATTATTTAGCATATAGGTTTATATGGAGGGAATCCGGTGTTGCCAAATAGCTGGATCCGCCTCTGAACCACATATCTCGGTTTGCGACGTTGAAGCCTTCCTGCTATTCTTACTTTTTTTAAAAAGATCACTACTGAGCGTTAATATTTAAAACCTTCCACAATTTTTCTGCTCCGTGTGAAGCAAATTTTTGAAAAATTTCAAATGATGTTGAATTGCTTCTTTTAAAAAGATAGGAGCTGAGATTTTAACACTGGAAACTAGATGCGTGGCTCGGAATTTTCACCGTTGATATTCCATCGCTTGCGCAGATTTTAACGCTGTTAAAGTGACTTGAATTTTTCTCAAGCATACTAAGTGTAGTTTATGAGGCATAATTTCGACTCGAAAACGTTTTTAAGAACTGCTGTCTAGTAGTTTTCCATTTAAAAATAAAGTATGACTGGAAGTCTGCAGCGTCGACGACCGAGATACGTGGTTGCGAACTTACGCCGTCGATATGTATTAAAGCAGCTGAAATAAATAAATGTGATGGGAACGTTTGCCAACTCCCATTAAAAAGGTTGGGTGACTAAAAAACTTCAACTTTAAACGAGGAAAAATATAATTTTTCCTCTTCAACACTTTTCCTTCATTTCTTTATCCTCCATTAAAGTTGTGCTCATAGTGCCGATAAATTTTTAGCAAAGTGCGCATGCAACAACAAACTAAAAAATTTGCCAAGATACGGAGTTTTTTGGCGTTCTGAATTATTTATTTTGCCCTTCGTTGATCTTTCCATTGGAGCTCAACGACCAAGGCACTAAAGTTTTGACCTTAAGTGTCTAGAGATCGACCCTTCCTTTAATTATTGAAATTCATAATTTAACGAAAACTCATTAGGGGTAAAGAAAAAAAATTGAGAGAGATGAAAAAACAAACTTGTAACTGGTTCTATATTGTAATAAAGTAATTAGTAATATTTTTAGAGATACGCAGGTACTTTTTGAACCAACTTATTATTAAATGTTCGCGTGGACATGGATCGAAATCGGCTTTAAAGCTGAAATTTAGCAGGATGCCAATTATTTTCGGAAAATTAAAACGCTGAATGATTCTGCTTATTTGGATAAAATTTCCTACAAGACAGTAAATCCAATGATCTTTCTGAAAATTACCGATAAAGTCCGTGTGAACTCCCTCTTACAATGCAGTATGATGTATGGGGTCCCCGTATATTTCCCGGAGATTTTTTTATCGCCTTTTTTAAGTTCATTGGCCTTTTTTGATGACAGACCATGCGAGGCTTAAAAACGTCTGAAATTCCCCTTAATTTGAGCCCCACGCCAAGTGAGTCCAAAAGTACCCAGAATAGACCTCTGATGGGTCTAATGCACGCAATACAGCCGAGATAATAGACTTAGTTGAGGGAAAATGACACAAAAATCACGATAGGCTCATTAAAAAAGTCTGAAATTCACGTGCAATTTTCGCAATTTAGAACACGCTTTTTTAACATTTTCTACACGAGGGGGAGGTTCCAAGTCGTTCCTTGTTTCTGGTGAGTTGTTGGAATAAATAAGAGCCTCCCAAAATTTGGCCCCATTTCAGGTATTCGATTCGACCATCGAACCAAGGTTTAAATGGAAGCTTGTAAGAACAAAAAACTCAGGAAATAATTTCAAGATGAGTACAGGAACCGATTTTAGTTACGGGGGAGGGAGGCTAAGAGGTCAAAATCCGGCTTAATTTTTTGACGTTTTCTTGTTGAATTGATGTATCTCCGGGTTTTTTTTCGTTGTTTACACAATTTAAGCAGAATGATTTCTGCGTGTTTTTACACGTGAAATCGATTTTCAATGTTGCCGAATCGATATACTGATTGGTTAAATTGATATTCAGCGATTTTTTACGGAGAATCTATGATTTTTCGGGATTTAAATTGTTTATTTTCGATTCATGAATAAATAAATGCCGATACATCAATCGGTTGTATCGAATTTTTGCGAATTTTTACGGAAAATCGATTACTTTTCAGAATTAAAATCGGGGTTTCTCCGTCCGAGATCGGAAAAATGTACCCATTATGATTGGAGCTTATCGATTCTTCCATATATTTAAACGTAGAATCGATCTTTGATGATCGATGCGATCTAATCGAATACCTAATAAGGGGCCAAAATCAGCCCCTTTTTTAGGAGGCTCTTTCATCAATCCGGGTTTGGTGTTTTTACCCCTTTTATGGAGCCCCGCCCTATCCTTGCAAAGCAAAACCTACATAGCAGGCCATCTCGGAATAATGTGAAATCGCGTATTCGATTAACAGCAGTTTTGGTCTTTTTTTTTTTTTTTTTTTTTTTTTTTTTTTTTTTTTTTTTTTGTTGCACAAATTATGATGAAAAAGTTCTCCATTGTTCATTACAGTGAAAACTCCCGAGTTGCTTGCGAGATTTTACGTTTGTAAAAGTATCGTACATACGTTGAACATCTCTGACGCATGCATGAGCTTTATTCATACCAACTTGATAGAAAAAATGTACGGCAAATCATATGCCTATTTACTCAAAAAAAGGTATGACTCTGAGACACATAAAAAATGGCTCGGAGATCCATAATTTCTAACCAAAGTGACTTACCGTCTACAGTATGGCTTTCTGAGCCATGCTTTATTCGTCGTGAACCTATAAGCATGGCTCCACAAACTATATTTTATGGCTCCATGATCCATAACTCGGCCGGCAAGTCACTCTTCCCATACTAGTTTTTTGAGTGACAACAACAGTTTTAAAAAGCTTCAAAAGCTCTCGATAGTAAAGCCGTGGTATAAAGGTATGCTGTAAAGCTGTAAGCTGTACAGTTGGAAATTTGTAAGGCCGTAAAGTGTCAACGGTAAAGTTTTTTGCATTAAGTTGGTTGATGACGCGCGTGAGAGGACACTACTTCGCGGCATTGTCGTGATCATGATTCAAAGAATGGCATAGTGTGTTGACTTAAGTGCTCTTGGATTTTTTTTTTCGCATATCGTGGTGAAAAAGCAGCCGCACTAATAGAGTGCTGCGCTGCATGACATAAACATGTGTTATAGCGTCTGAGACAATAATGCAAAAAATAGCCAAGAATACATCCTTCATTTTCACCATATTTCACAAAATATGAGATTTAACAATGACATTTCACCGGTTTCATTAATAATAATGAAAGAATAAAAAAGGGCAAAATAAAAAGAAAACCTTTGTGGTGCGGGTCGCGAGAAATGCTCTAATTTGCATATCCTTTGCCGTTTGGGCGCAGAGAAAAAGTGACTGGATTTCAGCAGAAATATTCACGAATTTATCGTCAAGATGAGTTTTTCCTAAATGAAGGAGAAAAGCGCGATTTTATAAATGAAAGATTAAGCTTTTTTCTGCTAATGATGAAAGGAGTGGAAGCGTAAAATGAAAAGGGTGCGCATGATAAAAATATAGAGAATGGGGTCTGAATTTTCAGCTGAATGTGGGTTTCAGTTAAATGTGAATCCTTTTATCTACCATTATCCTGCCCTTTCAGCATTTCTCTACTTTGATTTTTTGCACTATTTTGCAGTTTTTACTTTTTTGCGTAAAATTGACTTTTTTTTCGAAACGACCTGTTTAAAATTAACAGGCTCAGTTCATCAGCTTGCCTCCATTCTTTGCTGAGTTATGCCCGTGCACGTCCGAACGGATGCGATAATGCTATACTGCCGTGGCAAGGAAGAACGCTTTATGAGCCTATAAGCGTTGCCAAGTTCCTTTGATAAATCATGCAGTTTCGGATATTTTTAAAAGCATTTTTCTGTCGATTTTTCAGGGAATTTCGTTCGTAATTTGATCTAAATAGTCTAAAAATTACAAAGAAAAATATTCATAGCTTTTCTCAAAAATATGCATATTATCGCAGGCAATTTGGCAACTCTCTAATGTTCATACGGCGTTTTCCCTTAGCACGGCAGTATAAGAAACCACGAGCAATTGAGTCAAGTAAAAACGAACTTTACATGTATGTATAGAATTTACGCGCTTCATATTCCTCTTCGATTCAGTATATTTGCTCTTGGTTTCTTTCTCCAAAATACGCCAAACTCGAATGGTAGCCACCAAAAACAGCTGCGCTAAAAATAGATTCTTATTTTTCTCGTCATCCTCTCACCCCGTCAACATAGAAAGCATTTTTTTTCCTGGTTTTCAGAATGACCTCTCATATTTCAAGCACCATGCGTCACCGTCAGTCATGTCAACGCTAGTTTTTTGCACTCGAATCATAGAGCAAGTGTCCTCACACTGTAGGCGATTAAAACATGCAACGAACTTCACGGAAAATAGAATGACAGGTTTTCCTGGTGGATTTGAAGGGAGTGATTACAACATGCAACAAGCTTCTCGGATAATGGAAGCACGTTTTTTGCTGAAGATTGAAAATCGCCGTTATAATTTTCAGTCGCGCAGTCCGAGGAAAAAATTAATATCTGACTTCGACCCTCTAACTTTTTACCTACTGGGTCTGTTGCACGCGAGAGATTCAGCCAACTGACAACACTTTCTGAGAGGAAAATCGCTTGAAAAACACGGTGGGCACATGTAAGAGAAGTCTGAAATCTACTCCTCAGCGTGCAATCTGCGTAATTTGTAACACGGGTGGTTTCACGATAACTGGAATAGTTTTGTCACTGTAACAGATAGCACATTTTTTGGTCATATTTTTAGCAGAAATGATAATAACTCGCATTTTTTCGTATTAATCTTCAAAGAGTTACGTATTATAACACTTTCTAATGATTTATTGCTCAACTTCTCAATTAATATTATGTAAAAAATTCCGAGAATATGGTGTCTCTTACGCGGTAAACAGTCAGCGTAACAGACAGCGCATTTTCGGCCATTTATATATATTAAAATTGAAAAGTAGAGCAATACATCTTTGGGTTATAGGACATTTCGTCAATGATTTTTTGTCCGCGCACTTGTTTTTCCAGTAATTTACATCCACGCGTTTTTTCGGCACGGGAGTTTTGGTCCACGTGCCAGTTGGGACCCAAAGTTAATTGGCCCGTATGTAAATACAAACGACGATTGCTCACGACGTTTTTGGATGAAAATGTATAATGTCTTAGAAGAATAAAGGTTTGCTTGTTTTTTGTCATGGGAACGGAGTTCTCCATGATATTACAATCGTTCTGTTGCTATCGCTATGGGATTCCCTAGGCCTCTGCGACCTTGAGCGTTTCGCCCAGTCTTCGATTTTTGGTTGATTTTCCGATGTATCAAAAACCGTTGTATTTTTTAGCCAATCATGTCTACACGTCAAGTTGTGTTGATCTCTAAAATTTGCTTTCAGCGAGTTTTTTTCCACCTTGAGATGTTGTGTCTGACTGGTAAATCTGCGCAGAACCACGAAGTTCCGATTTTGAGCAAATTCTTTTTTTTGGGAGGTTCCGATTGGTTATTTTTCGCCATCAGTTTTCTGTTCGTTGGTGCAAAAGATCGCCTACCTCGTTGCTCTTGAGAAGCCGCCATTATCCCACCTCAAATTTTAAACATAGATATAAGGAAATAATAACCATCGTACAAGGTAGAAAATTGCTCTGGAGGACCCGTTACGGATATATGAGCCAAAATCAGAACTCGATTGATGGATTTAATCCATGAATACAGAAATATTGCCTCAGTTTACTGCCGCGATAGCAAATACATGCTGAGATGAACCTTGTGACACATGAAAGCATAGGCAAACAATGTCTCACAGAGAAATGCGCTTCATCCGTTGTCTCATATTACCGCAAGGGCCGAACCGCGCCGAAACTTCAAGGACGCCTTTTGTGAAGCCCCGCTCAGCGTTCGAGATCCCTTAATTGTTCTTTTTTCTCCCGAACGCAACGGGTGCCGAGATAGCTCAGTCGTCTTCGAAACCACTCTACCGCTTCGTCGGTGTTCCATTTTACACGAGCGGGGGTTCGAATCTCGTAGGGGACAGCTAATTTTTACTGGTTGTATTGAATGTTTTAGACCAATCATCTAACAATAATTAATACTTGGCAACTTAGGAAGCACATAGGTCCCTTATGATGCGTATTCGGGCATATGTGTAGAGTAAAAATATCATACGTAGGGTGTCCCAAAAGTACCGGGACTGGTTCTGTAACTTCAAAAGTAAGATAGGTACAGGCATGATTTTGGTCTCATTTTAAAGATCAACTCAATACCTATCGATTAAAACCAAGATCAGCTCAATCGAATAAAAATTGACCGAGTTATGACAATTTGAAATTAGTGAGGAAAGTTTACCCCTACGGTTTTTAGGAAGATTTTTCGCTTACCAGGATTCAAAAAGTTAATATTCGTATCCACTTTCCTCCGAATCTTCCATAATTTCCTTTTGCTTTTCAAAGTACCGTCCATCAAACCGGATGCACTTTTTCATGCGCTCTTGCCACTTATCCAACATTGTTTTCCTGAATTCTTCCTCTGGGATGGAGTTGAAGAAGTTTTGAATTGCATTCTGGATTTCGGTCTTCGATACGAATCTTCGTCCGCGAAGCTCCTTTTTAAGCGTGGGAAACATCCAAAAATCACATGGAGCCAAGTCAGGGCTATAAGGGGGATGAGGGATTGTTTCAACTCCATTTTTACTCATAAATTCACGTGTTAAGCTCGATGTGTGAGGCCGCGCATTGTCTTGATGGAGTATCCACGAAGCTTTCAAGTCCGACCGTTTCCGGGAAATGTGCATTCTCAACTCCTTTAGTACTTTGCAATAATACGCACTGTCAACTGTTGTGTTTGATGGTACAAAATGTTGATAAATAACACCTCGAAAATAAAAAAACTCAATAAGCATCACTTTATCGGCTGACTTTTCGATTTACGGCGATGAAGAATCTTCCTTAAAAACCGTAGGCGTAAACTTTCGTCGCTGATTTCAAATTGCCATAACTCGGTCAATTTTTATCCGATTAAGCTGATCTTGGTTTTAATCGATAGGTATTGAGTTGATCTTTAAAATGAGATCAAGATCATGTCTGTATCTATCTTACTTTCGAAGTTACAGAACAAGTCCTGGTGCTTTTGGGACACCTTATGTATACTTTACGCCGAAAAAGCGACCTGAAACTTATATGCGTTAACTTCCGAAAACCATATATAATCCAACGAAATTAAATAATTGGTACATACAGCTTTCTTGTATGCAAAGAAAATAATTAAAAATGTTAAAAAAGAGATGTCAACACAAAATTACATAGCCCCTTCAATTCAGAAGATACTACAAACGAACTGTACCTTAACATTTTCATATCCCAGAAGCTAACGTTCCCATGACGAATATTGCTATCGCTAGCGATTGCAAAATCCAACTTGTTTTTGTTTTGTCTGTTTGGTCCGACGGAGAATAATATATAGTTGAGAGTTTTGGTAAAAATGGGGGAGCGTCAATTCCATGAGACAAAATTCACTAAAACTCTCTACACCTCTTTGGTGTAACAGGACTTAATTATCTTTCAAGAAATTACCACCTTGTTATACCTGAACCGGACAAACCTCTGTATTTGCCTCAGCTAAAGGCTCTTAGATTTTTCTTGTGTACGATAAGTATCCTGATTTATTTTGCGAGGAAGATCTGTACTTTTGAAGGATGCCTGTCATTTTTAAAACGTTCAATTTTGTATAATACTGTGCAACACCTCTGTTGTGAAATACTTGCTTCAGGCGCCGCCGCACGGCGGGCGGGCGGCCAGCGCGCAACGCGCATTGGCGCCTACAAACCTAACTGGATACTTCAAGCATTGTGCAATGCGTGAAGTATCCACTTAGGTTTGTAGGCGCCAGTGAGCCTCTCGCGCTGGCAGCACGCCGCTCCGCTCTGTTCGGCTCTGATATTCATACTCGCATAGTCAGCGTTTTTTAGCTCATGATTTTGAAATGTTTGCACACTCTGCATTGATTATTTTCATTTAAATTGATGGGAAAAAAATATGTATCAATATATCAAAGGAGAATAATAATATAATGTGATAACGCCAAAAATTCTGAGATATAACACTATCTTATTCCTCGAGTATTTTACTTTGATAGTGCCGAAGGGGTTTCCCATGTCGGTGCTACTATTTAGAGTTAATTGTCCTTTACTGATTTTTGTTTGCATCATCCTTATGGATGTTGCACTGTGCGATGCATATAAATTTTGCAACAAAACCGTTGTGTTATCCCAGTTTAATTATTATTTTTTTTTTTTTTTACTGATTTAGTTCACTGTGATTCCTTATGCACCGAAAAACACCCGACCAAGCTAAATGAGGAGAACTGTGATGTTTACTGCAATTCTCGGTGGGGCAGAGCCCCTCTGGTGAACAAACCTTGGGCGACCGGAAAGTGTCTTCAGGACGGAGACTTAGATCGAGCGTATTGCACGTGCAGCTTCAATGATAAAGACCTTCAAAAGTTTTTTCCTACAAAATGCTTTGCTACTGGAGCTTATGCACCGTTAAGCGAAAAAAAAGCGTTGGCCGAGGAGGAATACCTGGTGAGGGCACTTCGTTTCATGTGCATATGGGTGGTTTCTTGATAACTGGAATAGTTTTGGAATGGATGTTAGACAATGGAGATGTTGCATGTGTGAAAAATTTGCGATTTGACTGTTGATTCTTATGTAAAAGTTCGCGAGAAACACGATGGTGCTACTGGTTTTCTCTGAAATCATCTTCAAAGCTCAAAAACAGCTCTCAAGTTGAGGCCAAAATGGAGGGGATATCCCACGCTATCCTGAGAGTCCACGTCTACATCAAGACACACTCTCCATGCAAAGATAGGGAGCAAATACATTAGCAGCGATGCCGTGTTTTCATTTTTAGAGCCCCCAAATAAAGTGGCAGCCCTGTCAATGTATTTGCTCACTATCTTTGCATGGAGAGTTTGTCTTGATGTAGAGGTGGACTCTCAGGATAGCGTGGGATATCCCTTTCATTTTGGCCTCAACCGGAGAGCTTTTTTTGAGTTTGGGAGTTAATTTCAGAGAAAACCAGTGACCACATCGTGTTTCTCGCGAACTTTTACATAAGAATCAACAGTCCAATAGCAAATTCCTCACACATGCAACATCTCCATTCCTATGTGCTCCACGGCTCCACGTAGTTCTAGAACATAATCTTGATAAGAAAAACGAGGGAGGTACGAACCCTAACCGATTTGCGGTCCAACCCCCCCCCCCCAGAGACCTTTGCGCTTTAGGAGTTATGCATTACGCGTTACTCTTCTGATTTTATAATAAAAAGCATAATATCAGATCATCCGATCGCAAGAGTTTCAGACCTTCCTACCATACTGCATTTTGAAATCAAACTGTTTCAAATTGATAAGGCCTTTAGACAGACCTAAAATCTTCATTTCCTTCATCTTCAAAACACCAAGTTTCACGGTTTTTAGGAATTTCTCACCATTGGTGTGGTGTGCTTTGCGATATATCGATTGATCTGCCATTTGAACCTATGGAAAAGGATCGATAAACGGGATGTTCGTAACGGAAACCTTAATAATCGATTATTTACCATTGCTTCAAATGGAGATATATCAATCATCGATCATTCACGCCACGCCACTGGTTTTTTGTAACTGATCGCCGATAATAATTCTCGTCGACATTTGTTTTTAGAGACAGATATCTGAAATGGAATTGGAGGAAAAATTTGCATTATACGCTGAAGCGTACGGAAAGACTTACAAGTCAGAAGACGAAACACGAAAAAGAATGCAGATTTTCAAAGACAATTTGATTGTTATTGATGCGTTAAATGAGAAACATAAGGGCAGAGGTAATCTCGTTTTCGGAGTCGGCCCTTTCACCGATCTAACAAGTGAGTGTAATTTTATTCTTGAATTGGAAACATGAAAATTACAGGAGAGATACACTAGAAACTGTAAGCACATGTAGCGCTCATATAAAGGGACTCTCAACAAATTTATTCTCAAATAAATTCGATCATGTAATTTTAATGAAACAACCAGGGGCCGAATTTTGTCGGCTTTATCACACGGAGTGCAACTGACAGCCATCGATGAGTTCAAACCGCACCACCGGCCAATCAGAAGCGCTAAGCCGGACTTAATAAATGACACATAATAAATTCTCCCCTATGCAAATGTGGCGAGCTCGACACTCCCGATCACACGTTTTTTCTATGTAAATTTAATATAGCCCCTAAGTTAGAATTAGAAAATAAGTTGAACTCTAAAATTAATGCAAATAATTTACTGGAATTAATGTTACAAAATAGAAATTACTGGAAACTCGGTTACAAGTATATTAAGGATATATTAGAATCTAAGGCTAAAATCTATAAGTCAGTTGATAATAACAGAAACAACTCAGCACCAAAAACCCCCGATGTAATGCCTTCAGGTGGTGCCGGGGCTGCATTAGATTAGTTCTCCATTTCCTAGAATAAGATGTATATAATATGTATCTCTCACTAACATGTCAATGTATTCAATTATCTAATAATAAAAACAAACAAAAAAAAGCCGGACTTAATGTGCAGTCGAGACGCGTCCTAAGTATATTTAAGTACGGTGAAAGGACCGACAAAATTCGGCCCCAGCTCTGAAGAGCCTCCCAAAATAAGGGCTGACTTTCGCCCCTTTTTCGGTATTCGATTCGACCATCGAACCAAGGTTCAAGTAGAAGCTTATAATAACAGAAAACTCAGGAATTTTTTTTTACTGAAACTGCAAATTTTGTCGTTGATCCCGTCACATGATAAATTATAAGGGGGGAAAATTTCACGAGGAAACCAATGGAATCAATTTTGGAACCTCAAAGTTTTGTACAAATGGAGTTATGAGCTTTTAAAGTTTCAAAATTTTCACCTATTGACTCGATCCCTTGTGCGACTGATGAGGTTGTCAGTCGAAAATAATAAGTGTGCCTCCGCTTTTTGTTCGACAAAAATCACAAGCAGAGAATCGGATAAAATTTTGATACCCTGTTCACAATTCTGCCATGCTAAGGAAGAGCGCCGTATGAATATTCGAGTGTTGCCAAATTTGTTTTGATAAAAGGTTTATTTTTGAGGAAAGATATGAATATTTTTCCTTGCAATTTTTAGGGACTTCAGGCGAAATTGCGAACAAAATTATCTGAAATATTGGAAGGAAAATATTCTTAAATTTAGCAGGATATTCATGTTATATCGAAGGAAATTTGGCAACGTCTGAAAGCTCATACGACGCTCTTCCTTAGCACGGCAGAATTCAAGTCAATAAGTAGGACACGTCTCTAAATTTTGAGCCGAAACACCCAGTCGCATCGATAACTTTTCGGATAGGCTCAGAGACAAGAGACCCTCCACTGGCCTCCTAGCGACATAAGGAAGCTTTTACTTTCGGGGTTTCAACAATTCCTTATGGACAATTATTAGGGAGCAACAGTCATCACCCTAGTTTCGGCTGTTGACTTACCTAAATGGTCGATGATGAGCTTCGGATGACGTCATGAGCCAAACAAGTTTCCCAAACGTCGGCCATTTTCGGCTTGTTTGCAAAACGAAACTGCCAACACGTTGTTGAACATCAACCATGTAGGTAAGTCAACAGTAGAATGCTGAAGTCCCGAAAGTAAAAGCTTCCACAATGGCCAAGATACTAGTGGAGGGTCTCTTGTCTCTGGATAGGCTTATTTTGATCATCAAACCCGATTGAATGATCCCTTTGAGAATCTTCGTGTAGGTGAAGAGTACAAATCTAGTATTGGGCTCCTAAGTCGCCAATCTAGCAGCCTCCGGCCTCGCGGACTCGATGCATGGTCAGACTCAGCTACTACGGGAGGATCATCTAAAGGATACCCAACCTCACCCAAGAAGGAAAGAGTCTCTACCTCACCCAAGAGAGGAAGAAGGTCTCCCTCCAGGTCGCTGAGTCCTAGAAGGGACAATCCCTTCGAGAGGTCTGCCTCCCAGTCGCCGAGTCCTGGAAGGGACAATTCCTCCGGGAGGAGGTCGAGGCGGACGGTCCGAAGATGACTCCAACGCCAGCACAAGTGGGCGCTCAGGCAAAAAAGTGAGATTCTTTATTAATTTTGCATAGATATACTGTCATGATAGCGAAGAGAGCAGTAAGTGTCAAATTTTTGAAATCGAGTTTCCTTCAAAATTCGTCTAACCTCTTTTCGATGAAAATACTGAAGTAGGTATAACAGAAAAATTCATCTCTATTATTTAAAATCAAGACATGTGAGAAAGTCGTAAGGGCGCAAAAAATGACGTGGTTTTAGGTAAGACAGCAGAAAGTGACATTATTTCTCCAGAGAGCCAATGAAAACACTGCTTTTAAGCGAAGTATCGCCCTTTTCTGCCAATTTCTAACCTGAAAATGGGTTTGATGTGCGTACAAAAGGTAAACACGAAGCATGCAGAAGTTAGCACTTATGGCTGTCTTGCCTAACCTCGAGAAAAATGACGAGTAGCTAAAAAATGGATCTAATCAATGCAATACATAGACGTACATCTCCCAAACAGAACTAAGTGTAGAGGGCTTTCCCTCTGCACTTAGTTCTGTTTGTACGAACGAGCACACCTCATCTTTATGAGGTGCTTATGAGGTCACTGTGCACATGGTTCCGTTTGACAGAACGTGAAATCCCGCTTCTCCAATTCAGCAAACGGAACTGTGAGCCAACTAAGTGCGGCACCCATGAGCCGTGGGCATTTATGTAGAGCCTTGTTGACAGGGCTCATGAGTTAAAGACCACCCCGATCGCCGTTCCTCTCGTCGTTGCCGCTGAAGTCACTACTGCCACATGAACATTCGAGAGTTGCCAAATTTCCTTCGATAAAATGCTCATTTTTGAGGAGAGTTATGAATATCTTACCTTTAAATTCTCAAAATCTTTGGGTGAAATTTTAAACTAAAGTATCTGAAAAATTGGGATCAAAATATTCATAAATTTACCAGGAAATTCGCGTTTTATGAAAGAAAATTTGGCAACGCCTGCAGGTTCATATGGCGTTTTTCCTTAGCACGGCAGACTAGCGCTTTATATTTCCCATTCATTCTTATGGCCCGACGGCCGACCCCTAACGAGCACACCCCATCTTTCCCTCTGCACATAGTTCTGTTTGATAGGAATACGTCCATATCGTATGTTACTGTACATGTATATGCACATATCGTATCGTATGTTCTTACAGACTGGGTTGGGACGTTCAAAGTCCTCTCCAATCAAGGGAACTCCCAGGTCCAGGTCCAGGTCGACGATCCCAAGAAAGGAACGCTTGTGGGTCGGAGAGGATCCACCTTCGTCGGAATCACTCGGGGCTCCTGTTAACCCTTATGCTCCTTCCAGCTCCAGGCCTTTGGCAACCCGTTGGATTGGCAAGGATCCCGAGGGAGACTCCCAGTCTGACTGGAGGGATCCCGCAGATACCTATCCGGAAGTGCAGAATCAGGTGCGTCCACGCAAGACCGCACACTGAAAAAAAATCTCGGTGTATTTACTGAGAAAAGGGTAAAATTACCGAGAATTCACGGTTCTATTTGATCCCACTTTTTTCTTGGTAAAATTACCATTTATGGAATTGGTAATTTTACTGGACCTTGGTAAAAACGCCAATATTTTTTATCGACTGTGGTAAAATTACCGAGATAAAATGGCAAAGTTACCGGGAATTGATTACCAATAAAAGTGGTATTCTTACCTGGAAAATACAGTTAAAATACCGGTTTTTAGGTAAGCTCACCAGTCTGTCTCGGTAAAATTACCAATAATTAGTAATAAAGTGAGATGGAAAAGGTACCAACGGACCGTGGTAAAAACGCCGAGAATTTTTTTTCAATGTATGATGGAGTGAGAGTGAGTTCAACATTGCGTTTTCAAGTCCCCTTTCGGGCAAAGATTTAAAAAAAAAAAAAAAAAAAAAAAAAAAAAAAAAAAAAAAAAAAACAAATTTAAGGTGATGAAATTACGAGATTAAATTTCGTTTTTTTGTTAAAACTTTGCCCGAAATTTGGGAACTTGAAAATGCAATGCTGAATTAATCTTGAACTTACCGAGATAATGTTGAGGCAAAGTAACGGTTAATTAGCTCATTTCGCGGGAAAACCGTATGACCTTTGAACGGACGTATTTGGGGGTCCGAACCCCCCTTAAAATTAAATTTACGTGATTTCTGTGATTTTTACTTAAAAGTGCTTACAATTTGGTGAATTTTACCGTCTTATTTTTTCTCTACGATAATTTGAACCGGAATTATGATTTTTTGAAAATAGGTAAAATTTGACCTTTGACCTATCATAACTCGGCCAAAAATTAAGAAATGGATCTGCGGTTTGCGCCAAAGTGTTTAGTTTTTTATGTTTTCAAGGTTGTATCACAAGATAGGGATTTTCGAATGCTGCCAAGACAACCATTTTTGTTTCCAGAGTAATGAACGACTTTTCTCTCTTCTTTTTATGTGACATAATAGGTGTGGTATGGACGTATGTGCGGAAGTTGTTGGGCTTTTGCTGTGAATTCAGCTATCGAAATCCTTTGGGCACTGGATCAGAAAGAGGTCACCATACTCTCGGCACAAGGTAAAGTTCATGCACATACGGTGGCATTTTTGCAAGTTGGTAATAATATTTTCCCGCTATATATTCCTTAAAAACCAGCGAAAAGAGCGTAACTGAAGCCATGGGGCCATGTTTCGCTATGCAGACTATAATTTCAATGAACGATCTTTTGATTAATGGAGGAATTGGCTAAAAATTGCCAGGGTAAGAGTCCTTGTTAATGTCAATGTTTATCTTATTCTGTACATTCTTTTTGATCCCTTATTCTTCTTATTTCTCTAGTCATTTCCTGTTCCCGTCTTTTTTAACTTTCATCTTTTTATTTTATTCTGCCTCATTCTCTTTTTAATTATTTCTTCGTCGTTTTCCCCTTTTTTATTTATCCTTTCTCCGTTCTCTTTTACTCTATCTTTTGTTTATCTTTTTAAGCGTGCCAGTAGGGCTCGCTTTTTGAAATCACTCGGATGTACCATAGTACAGCACACCGATCAACCAATGCTATTCAACGGGCCGTCCAAATATTTTTTTCCTCGGACCCGTTTTCTTGTCTTTGAACCATTATACTGTCAAGCCCTGGTGGTCTCTTACCAAAAAACCGACTGAACTGCTAATTGGGAACCCTTGAGAACATTTTCCTGTCAAAACCGTATTATTTCATTTGACAAAAACCTCATAGAAGCTTTCTTACGCTCGGAGGACTCAACTCTAGAACCTTCTTTCCCGCCAAAACTGTTTAGCCAATGAGCGTCTTGCACTGCAAGTGCAATCTGTGATGAGCCTCGTGACTCTTTATACCATGTACTAACCGTGGCCCCTGCAGAAATCCACTCAAACCACTGCAGTTATCTCCCGATATAGCTTTGGGTGTCAGGTTTCGAGCAAGGCAATGAAAGACGGCGAGGAGAGGGTCGCCTCGTCGAACCTATTATCTTCCACGCCCGATTAACCATTCACCGTGACGCCAGGATCCACCAAATTTTCACAAAAATTGTTTTCCGTCTATTTAGCGAGTTTTTCCTTACTGTCCGTTAAAGTACAAATAAAAAGAGACCTCATTTGTAAAAATCGGCCGAATAGGAGAGAAGTTACAATTCGAAATCCAAAGAGATTAACTCAACGCGATTTCGATGCACGGCAATTCGCCCAAATCACGGTCGTGCGAAATGCCGCATATCAGCTTAAAATCAAGATAATTGGACGAAATCTTTAAAATCAATTTACATTCAACGTTCATGAATCAATATTTTCTCCCAAATTTAGCAAAAAGTACCAATTGATGCAAATAACAAAGACGTGAAAATAGTAGGTATGTGTCCAACATTTTAGTTATTCGGCACGCTTTTCCAACATATTCATGTTGGATTTTTCTGCTTGTTTTCTTTTTCTCTCTTTTTATTATTCCTCTCTCGTTTGTTTCTTCTTTTTATTCTTTAACGCATATTCTTCTTCCTCTTGATTCTTCACTCTTCTAGTATTGTCTTTCTTCTTCCTCATTTCTTCTCCTTCTTTTTTCTTATTTTCTTCCTCTTTCCCTTTTCATCATTTTTTTATTTTCTTTTTTTTCTAATTCTTCTATTTCTTCTTCTTCCTCATTTCATTTCCTCTCACGTTTTCCTATCTACTATTCCAGAAACCTGGCTGTATGTTATGATGGATAATACGACTATTTGACCACGTGGAAGCTCTTGATGCCTACCCTAAAAATTGGAGGCAAACTGATAACGCATTAGAGTGACCTCTTCTAGTTTGGTACAAAGATGTTCTTGAAAGTGGTCCGAATGAGCGTGCCATTTAACGAAGATACCAGGATACCACTATTCGACCACGTGGGAGCTCGTGTTGCCTATATTGAACTTGAAGGCGATATGACGTAGCTTTGTCTTCTTTCCTAGATTGGTAATTAAGGTGATTCGATGGGCGCCATATTTTGTGTCAGAACGGCATGCGATATATCGCATCAATTGGTTCCTTTATTTCAGCTACTCGTCATTTTTCTCCAATTTTGAGATCGCAATTCTGTTGTCAGGAGACTAAAGCACTCACTTGCCAATTTTAACAAAGAAATTCAACGTAATAAAGGCGCGGTTTTTCAGAGAGAAAACATCGCATTCGATACTGATATCGAAACTGTACTCGAATGCGATATTTTCTCTCTAAAAGAACCTTGCCTTCATTACGTTGAATTTCTTTGTTAAAATTGGTAAGTGAGTGATTTAGTCTCCTGACAACAGAATTGCGATCTCAAAATTGGGAAAAAACGACAAGCAGCTGAAAAAATGGAACCGATTGATGCGATATATCGCATGCCGTTCTGACACTAAATATGGTTCATCGAATCACCTTAAGCTATTTTTCGTATGTGGCTCAAGTGAGCGTGCAATTTTTACCTCCATTTTGCTTGGTCTGTATTTGTCCTTGATGTGAATGTCGGTAGATCTGATCGATTGCGTGAAGGAGTGCAACGGCTGCAAAGGCGGCAGTCTAAAACCCACTTTGGAGCACATCCGTAGAGAAGGAGTTGCGAAAGCGAAAGATTACCCTTACTGGGCCGAATCAGGAACTTGCTTTAAACATATTCCGCGATATTTGAGGATCAACCATTTTGAGCAGGTCAAAACGCAGGGAGAAATGGAAGCTGCTCTATCCCGTAGTCCACTCCCAACTGGCATACACCAGCCAGATGAACTACAAGTAAGCAGTGGCAAGATCTGTTGGTTTTCGGCTACTCAGCATGCAAAAACAAATGTTAAGCTATTAGCCGATTTTACAAATATGTGCAATGATTGCGACTCAGGTCATGCTTTAATAAAAAAACAATGTGCAGGATAAAGTTAACATATTTACAATTTTACCTTAACAAGGAGGACACGCAAACGTTTCGACCAACACTATGGTCTTCAAAGGTCACTATGGTGCACTGATGAAGACCACAGTGTTGGTCGAAACGTTTGCGTGTCCACCTTGTTAAGGTAAAATTGTAAACATATTAACATCCTCCTGCACATTGTTTTTTTATTAAGGCATGGCCTGAGTCGCAATGGCAATCATCGCATATATTTGCAAAGTCGGGTAATAGCTCAACTTTTGTTTTCGTTAGCAGTGACATGACAATCCTCGCTATTATGGAGTCATCTATTCATGAAATGAGGGGAAGGGAGGGTCTGTCAAGACATGCCTAACATGTGCACTTGACAAAAGAGAGAATGATCAGGGGAATAAGCCAAACCTAGTGGCAGATTTTTAGAAACCATCTAAGATGACCGAAATCTGAGAATTTTGAAAGTTTAAGAGAGCAGAACAAGTGAAATTGGCCATTCTCTGGTCATCGCATCGGTTAGAACTGCAGCCTCTTAAAGAATTTGCTGTAATTCTTGTATCAGAGCATTAATTTTTCTTCCCCTCTAAAAAAAATCGTTATACTGGTGATATTCAGTAGAAGAGATCGTCCATATGTTATTCATCTTGTACGGATGTATAATTTTTTTTTTTTTTTTTTTTTTTTTTTTTTCTGATTGTTTATTGGCTTTTATTCTAGCATATTTTTAGCCAACATAAGACGGTATTTTATTCTCCGTAGACATCGAAGGATTGGCACATCCATGCTCTAGGCTTTTCAAATTTTCAGGGATACAGAATCGTAGAATCGTGTTTCTGCAGATCCACTCGTGAAAAATGTTCTTTATATTTTGCATGTTTAGCCCAGAAGAGATAGGTTTAACTTAAACTGACGTTATTTTTAGGAGGATACAGAGGTTTCTAAAAAGCACCTTGTTAAAAAGAGGAGGATCAAGAAAATGGGCACTGTTCCTGACCTCTATCTACATTTGGACGTATTTCTATCAAACGGAACTATGTGCATTTAGACATGAGCCCTGAGACCCATAAGAATATGTGCGTAACAGTGCCGTGCAACGCAAAAGCACCGTAAACGCCATTTTAAATTTTTTGGAAACAATTTATCATGGCAGAAAAACTTGTTTACCTTGGAACAATTTTTTTACAGAATGCTTTCGCAAATACTATCAAGAACTTGACCTAAAAAATTAGGATGTACGGTAAAACAGGTTTTATTTCATAATGTCTTAAGTTCCAAAAAACGTGGGAAAATTTTGATGAATTTACGGCGTTCTTGCTTAGCAAGGCAGAAAAAGCCTCACGTCATAATGCACACACTTCCGTTTGATAGAAATATGTCCATTTTGAAAGTTTTAAGGTTTAAAATCCGCCTACAATTTGGAAATCTCTGAAGATACTTTGTTGTATGAAAAGCGAACAGAGAACATGAAAATTGCAAGATTTTGTTTATTTTTTTTTTTTTTTGTCCTCGACACTTTCCGGGAAATCTTTGGTTTAAAATCGCGGTTTACTCTTACCTTACTAAGCTTTGAATATTTGCTTCTTACTTTTCAAATTTGACTAATTTGACTAATTTGGACTTTTGACTAATTCTTTTTCGGTGCAGCATTACGCATCAGGTATTTACAACTCTAATGAGTGCAAAAGTGACGAAAAATCTTTGAATCACGCTGCGACTATTGTGGGCCATTATGAAGGTATGGTGCATTATACTATTTATTTTATTTAAAGCCTAATTCTATCAGAAGGAAACGATGCTAAAACCCATCATATAAAATGGTCAAGATAAAATGGAGCATAAAACAAGCTGTGATCACGCAGAAAAATAATTGACGTCCCGACAAGAATCGCGGCTGGTCCTTGAATGCCGCATACTGGAGTAAAGCTCCTTTCAGAAAAGAAGAGAGATCGGTGATGAGGCGTGAAAGATCGATTATCGATAATTCTCAATTTTTAGTCATGGTAAAGAATCGATTATTGAGGTGTTCGTTGCGAACACCCTGTTAATCGATCCTTTTTAATAGGATGAGAAACAACTTAATCAGCCAAAATAAACATAATAAAAGAACAACTTAATTTGGGGAAAAGGCTGCAAATAAAGAAAAAGAAATAAACAAAACCCGGAACGTTTCAAAATAATTACAATTTCATTTTCAACCGGAAAATAAATTAAAAACAAAAACGAGCCGTCGCTACGCTGTTATTGCGAGACCGAGACTGATTGCCAGGTAAACAGACTCGGCACAGTGCAGCAAAATCAAAGCACACAAGACAAAGATTACAAAAAAGGATGGAAAAATCACCAAACAAGCGCAGGAACAAACTTTGTAATTACCGCGCTGATGTTGATGGTCTCTGTGCCTCTTATCACCAGTTTTTCCTCCCAGAGGGAGCTGGTGATTAAATTTCCATCCTTTTTTGTAATCTTTGTCTTGTGTGCTTTGATTTTGCTGCACTGTGCCGAGTCTGTTTACCTGGTAATCAGTCTCGGTCTCGCAATAACAGCGTAGCGACGGCCCGTTTTTGTTTTTAATTTATTTTCCGGTTGAAAATGAAATTGTAATTATTTTAAAACGTTCCGAGTTTTGTTTATTCCTTTTTCTTTATTTGCAGCCTTTTCCCCAAATTAAAGTGTTCTTTTTAATAGGTTTAAATGACAGATCAATCGATCTATCGCAAAGTACGCCACGTCTCCGAGACCCTCCATTGGTACCTCAGCAACGACGGAAGTTTTTAGTTTCGGAACACCAACATTCAACTTTTGACATACCTACGAGGTGGATGTTGAACAAGGTGTCGAGTATCTTGTTTGAAAAACAAACCAAAGTTTGATAAGCTTGTTCGGCTCATTAATTCTCAAGTGCATCAAAGGATCGATAAACAGGGTCTTCGCAACTAACACCTTAATAATCAATTCTTTACCATTGCTTCAAATGGGAAAATATCGATGATCAATCACTCACACCTCGCCCCTGGTAAGTTTTATGATATTGGGAACTACTATCCCTAACACCGTCAAGAGCACGTAACTTAGTAGGTAGACCAATACCACGTACATTGTTCTTAAAATGAGCTGTAGAAATGATAAATCCCAACAGAAAAATGTCTAGTCCATTTTTGCCGAGTTGAGAGATGAGAACGCGACGTAATCCTCTCAACGTTGCTAAATTTCATTTGATAAAATCAAACATCCCATGAATACTTCAGAATATTTTCTTCAAATTTCATAGTGAATTTATCCAGTATGTACCTGGGCCGGATGTACCTACTTGCCGCCCATGGGCCGCATGTATTTTGTCGCCCCTTCTCATTCGTTTTGAAACATCGGTATAAACCATCAAGTGAACGTACCGGAGGAGGAGGGGTGCATAAGACGCGTTTACTCGTGTTGGGCACATTTTTTGTGAAAGCCCGGTCAACACTAGCAAAAGTTCACGGAACTTAGCGCGAAAATTAAGTGCCGTAAACCTATATCTGTATGGACGAGACCTTTCATTTATAAGAAAAGAACTAAAAAATTATGAAGGAATAAACATAAATGTGGTTTAATGATTTTAAGTTCCGCCACCGCGCCAACCGCACTGTATTTGGTGCAATGCGTGAAGTATCACTACAGTCTTGTAGGCGCTATACGTTTCACGCCGACCGCTACTGACTGCGCTGTTTTGACGCAATGCGTGAAGTATTCATGGAGTCTTGTAGGCGCTATTAAGTGTTTCATGCTGACCGGCGCGCCGAGGGCTTCTTCTTTCCATCTCAAGTCCTCGTCATCATTGCTCTCTGCGCCGCGCCGCTCCAGGCCAAACTGCGTGTTTGGTTTCTCTCTTAACTAGACTGATGAAAAGGCGCTATCTCTTGTATCACCGAAAGACGAACAGATTAGAAATTACTATACTTTAACTCTCAAGAAATGAGAGATTTTTCCGCCTTTTCTCGTTTGTAAATTTTTTCTGAATTAGATTCTTTTCTTGATACCTACATTTGAAAAAATTACAACATTTGCCGTCCCCTAAATTTGCCGCCATGGGCCGCAGCCCATGTGGCCATCCCCAAAATCCGGCCCTGGTATGTGAAATCAAGCATCTGCATATTCTAAGGAAAGATATCTATGTAGCTTTTCTTCCCTCAAATTTTGGATGGTTTTTAAACGAGTAACTTTTTCCTTTTTTTTCCTACCTCAAATACCGTAGTTCAAGTAAACAGAAGATGCTCATATTTTGGCTTTTGATTTCAGATGCATGGATTGTCCGGAATACTTTGGGCACTGCTTTTGGCTTAGCGGTATACTTGATTTTTGAAACCCTTTCTTCATTTTTAATTTTTCCTATTTTACGTTATCATAAATGTTTTACCGCATTATACTTGCAAAAGACAGAGGACGGAATGTGCTTAAATCGAAAGTAGTCCAAACTACAAGCTTATGAGCAGTCACAACCCTATACGTTGTTATACGAAGTAGCAAGTTATCCTTTGGTAATTTAACAAATCGCCAGATTGATCTCATCAGAACTAGAGTCCCTTTATACTGAGAGTCAAGACAATTCGGCTCATGGATGTCACAAACGGGAATAAAGATTACAGAAATTGAACGTTTTTCGTAATCTTTGATCGGCCCATTCTCAAATGCCTTTCTCCGTTCCTCCTCTCACTCCGTTTGTTCCTTGCCGAACCCGTAATTCCCTGGTCCATTCCAGACTATAATCTTTGCAATTGGTAAAAATGTAATCTTTATTCCCGTTTGTGACACTGTGGAGGCCTAAAATACGGGAACCAATCAGAAATGGATTCAAATTGTCTTGACTCTCAGTATAAAGGGACTCTAATCAGAACTATACTCTACGCCAAGAGAAAATGAATAATGTGAACCAAGCCTTATTCAAGTAGTCTGTTATTGCTTACGGCAATGGACTGATATTGTGAGACTATTTGGAAAAATAAAATTTTCTTCCACGAGTGTATACCGAAAATTAAGTTTCACTATTTTGTTTCTCAAAAGTATCGTGGATACAGTAATTGGATCAAATGTGGCAAAAAGGAACCAGCGCGATTACGGTGTTGTAAAAATACAAGTTGTACGATTTTGAAAACACTGTAATTGCACTGGTTCCTTTTTGCTAAATGCGATCCAATTCTGTAAAATAAGTTTTATGAGTCATAATTTCGGCTTTTAAGTTTTTTTTTTCTTTTCATTTAAATTTGATTTACGCGTTGCTGAGATTATTTAACCTTTTCCGTGCCCACCTCCTCAAGCCGAGAGTCCGATTTTTGTGTGTGTCGCTCTGGGTAGCTGGGCGTGAATGATCGATTATCGATATTTCCGCATTTGAAACTCTTGTGAAGAATCGATTATTAAGGTGTTGGTTGCAAACACCCTGTTTATCGATCCTTTTACATAGGTTTAAATGGCAGATCAATCGATAAATCGCAAAGCACGCCACGCCGCACTGGAGCTCTTGCCTTCACCGCGCTTGTTTAGGAGTGAACATAATCGGACCCGCGGCGAGGAGAGGTGGATTCAGAAAAAATTAAAAATCTCCGCAACACGTATGCCATTAAAAAAACTATAGGTCGTTGAGAAACTGAAAATATAGCCCGCGAAACCCATTTTACAGAATCACTCTATCTAGAAAATTTTTTGAGAGATAAAATGGATGTAAACCTACTTTTCGGTATACCCTGGTACAAAAAGACTGTTTAAATTAACTGACGTCTGTCTAATACCTAAAACAACAAAAACTACATCAACTAAAAAAACTCAGAGGAAAGTTGACACCGTTGACATGCTGGTTGTACCGACGTTCTTGAAAAGGGCGCCCTTTGAACCTTCAAGTGTTGCCGAATTCCCTTACTTAAAAACCTAATTTCCAGGTAAACTTATGCAAAATTTTCCTCCAATTTTTCACATAATTTTGTTCGCAATTCCACATAAAATTCCTGAAAATTTCAAGGAAATATGTTTGTAAACCTCCTCAAAAATTGACATTTTATCAGATGGAATTTGGCAATTTTAGAATGTTCATACGGCGTTTTTCCTTAGCACGGCAGTATAGTGGTTATTTCCTCAAAATTACACGCATAGATGATTCGATGGACGCCATATTATGTGTCAGAATGGCATGCAATATATCGCATCAATTGGTTCCATATCAGCTACTCGTCATTTTTCTCAAATTTTGAGATCGCAATTCTCTTGTCAGGAGACTAAAGCACTCACTTACCAATTTTAATAAAGAAATTCAACGTAATAAAGGCGTGGTTTTTTTAGAGAGAAAACATCGCATTCGATACTGATATCGAAACTACACTCGAATGCGATACTTTCTTTCTAAAAAAACCACGCCTTTATTACGTTGAATTTCTTTATTAAAATTGGTAAGTGAGTGCTTTAGTCTCCTGACAACAGAATTGCGATCTCAAAATTTGAGAAAAATGACGAGTAGCTGATATGGAACCAATTGATGCGATATATCGCATGCCACTCTAACACATAATATGGCGTCCATCGAATCACCTTAAACATTGCCGCATCTTTTGCAGGGTCACCTTCTGGTCGAAAAAGGGAGGTGTGGAATAGGCCACGAGACCTTTGCAGTCTATGGCCCCGAGTTGATGCCCCAGCCGCAAGGATAAAACAGTTATTGTCCATCCAGTTAAAACCAGGGAATCGGCTAAAAATATCCTCGACTGGGGAATTTAGTATACACTTGATACATGCGTTCAAATTATTTTTCTACCTCAATATCAACGGTATGAAGTCAGACCGTAGGTAAACTATGATCCATTTGCCCTCGTAGTGTACGAAAACAAAACATCCCTTCGACAGGCCGAAGAGATTGGGTAGATTTGTTTCATGTTATTGAAGTAAAGATTTACACATCAATGAAGTTTTAGCGTTTTAGTTAGTGTTAAGGCTGGTGGTACGGGTAAAGAGATCAAAGAGCATTTCTTTCAGAGGCGGATCCAGCAATTTGGCAACACCGGATTTCCTCCACTTAAACCTATGCTAAGTAATCGATTCTTAGCGGAGCACCTGGCCCTTCCAAGCATCGATACATTTCCATGTGTTTAAATGGAGAAAAGATAATGTTGCCAATTTGCTGGATCCGCAAATGGTTTCTTTCGGCAGAAACATGAATGTACGACGAACATAAATACACGCCTTATATTATATTTGTCCTACCTACCAACAACTAAAATAAAAAATTTTCCCTCTTCTTTCTGATCTCAATGCCATACTTTCAAAATGTTCTCATCAAATCCCACCTTTTCCAAGGACTTAATCTCCAGATTTAATTCATTTTTTCTTTGCCCTTTCTTTTAATTTTTGTACTTCTCCTTTTGATCTCTGCTCTAGGTGTTAATGACTATTAATTGTTAAAGCACCTATAAATAAATTTATATAACAACAACAACAACAACAATATACGCACATAAGATCTTGGCTACAAACGTATCTACCAACCAACCCATATATTTAAAGAGTTTAAAAATTGCTCAATTTTTTAATTCATATTTCATTTTGTGGTTTTTTACTTTTATTTTCCTATGTATTCTCGCTCCGACTTCGTTAATTTTCAACGATAAGCCTTATCACCGCATGTACACCCTTTTCCCCTCCGTTCTCAACATACATTTATTTTTTAAATATATATTTACTAATTTTCAGTATCATTCTCGTCAAAAATTCATGTGTTCTTTTCTGCGGGCTTCAACGCCTTCTTAACCTCATTCAGCAGTGGTGTGGCGTGTTTCGCGATTTATCGATTGATCTCCTATTTAAACCTATAGAAAAGGATCGATAAACACTAAACAGGGTGTTTGCAATGAACACCTTAATAATCGATTCCTTGCCATGAATTTAAATGGTGAATTACCGAAAATCGATCATTCACACCTCGGCACTTTCAATCAGTCATGCACTGCTGCAACACCTTCATATTGCACTTTTACTAACTTGTAACGTAGCACAGTGCAACGAAAATGTTGAAAATAAATTGCGGTTCATTGCAATAAAACTACTTTCTTTTTCCATGATATTGCAATATTTTTACGTCATTTGGTCAATAAATGCAAATTATAGACAATCAACAAAATGAGTTTCATGTGTCAGAAAGGCACGCAATATGCAGTACAATTAAAAATCGCAACTAATTTCAATTTCATTACAACAAATTTCGAAAAAAAGTGTTTCTCCGATCAGTAGATCTCAACATACACAACATTTTGATGCGATAGCAATAATTTTCGTACGTGATTGCAATTTTTGCGATCTGTACTATTTGGCTGAGAGGGTGTGTTTCTGTCATCATATATGTTCATAAACAAACCCTACATATGTAAATCAAAGTTCGGATTTTAGAAACTAAAGTCCTCAGTTGAATCTGAGAATTTGTAGTTAATTTATTTTTTCTATGCGAAATTCAACGGAAATAATACAAAAATCAACACAAGGTTTGGGTTGGCTTGTATTTCATTCTCTATATTTACTGAAAATAACACGAGATCAAAAATATTTTACATGAGGAGAAAAAAAGCACACTGGACTGAGACAATCTATTTTCGACATCGCACTTCTATCTTCTCCATCCATAGTGTAAAAGTTGCATTCAGCAGTCATCGCTCGGACTGGCCTCAGCAAACTTAGGCCCTGTCCACACGAGCGCAGTTCGCGGAACTTATTCCTCGAACTGCTTAGTTCCCGGAACTTATTCCTTGAAACGAGGCATGCTGTCCACACGAGTTCGCCCGAACTGGAACTGGAACTTCAATAAAACTATACAATTATCGCAAAATAATAGATTATTACGGCCGCCAAAGTAACAAAAATAAATTTCAAGACATGGAAAGGACGTAAAGAACAGAAACAAACACATTCACATCAAAAGAAACATATATAGAAGCTCGGAGCTGGGGGAAGTTCCGGGTTTTGGAGGAATAAGTTTTTAGCACAGCTAAAACTTGTTCCGGGAACAAGTTCCTCGGAATAAGTTCCGCGAACCGCGCTCGTGTGGACAAGGCCTTCGCCGAATTTACGAACATCCTTTCTAGAGAAATGATTACCCCGATACTCATCAGTCATATCATCATTACGAAGATTACTTGATTTTATAACGACTGCATTAAAATTAATATGAGGACAAAAGATATATCTTCCTTATATTTATTAAAACATATTTGATACATATTAATACATTATTATTTAATACATACTTAAATGTTGTTTTATTAGTACAGCACTTAAATAGTATTAAATATATTCTTCTACCTCTATCACTCACTTAACGATGCTTATTAGAGTCTCTTCATACCCAGAGTTACGACATCTCAATTCTGGTCGGGCTTGATTGGGCTGAAAGTGGCCCAAAAAAAATCCAATTCTGATTGGTTCTCGCTCTTGGATTCACAGGCGGTGGCTCGAATGTGAACAAAAATAATGTAAATATATCCTAATTGTGATTTATCAAGAGTGAATTGTCATTTTCATCGCACCAAAATGAAAATAGACTAAAATGAAATTATCCGCAAATCAATCTAATTTTATTTTATTGCAATTTCGTTGGTTAGCTTTTGATCAGTTTTGTTGATGTTGTTGTTTTTGGATGACGGGCATCAAAGGATTCCTTACCCTTATCTCTTAATATCGTTCGTCTGGGTGCACACTTGTGTGACACCATGGCCAGCCCAGGCCACCTGATGATCGATATGTGTTAACTCCGGGTTCAAAGGGACTCCAATGCTTATTAGACATATTCTTCTATCTCTATCTCTCTCTTACATCCTCCGCACGAGTGTGCAACACAAAATCAAAATCTTAAAGGAAAAGACCATTTGGTTACAAGGATAGCATTTTGCAAAGTGATCGGAAGAAAAGAAACGGACGCTTTGCGTTTCTCAACGTGTTCGCTAGTGCGGCACGGATCACAAAGCGCCTTCAAGCGAATGAGTAGGCAGAAATCGATCTCAACGGTTAAAATAGTTGCAGCCTTGAAACATTCCCGGCGCCTCTTACTTCGCACTCTCGCAGGACTTTATTTGAAACGAGTCACACTTCAAGACATTGCCCCCCCCCCCCCCCCCTGCATATAATCAGAGGAAAACATTTGTCACTCGTATGCTTTGGTTGCTGAGTTGATCTTTTTTTATGCGAGGGTCACCCAAAAAGTAAGTCTATTCATTTCTTAGCTCAGAAACTTGACTCAATCAATGACATTTGTAAAAAATGTCTAGGTTTTTTTTTACATCTAGACTAGAGATCTTAGAACAGTCGAAGTGCATTCATTTTTTAATTTATTTATTAAAAAATGCACAGTTGGTTTATCCCGTGCAATTGCAGATCTCCAGCGTCTGTCTGAGGTTGGTTTTTTTCACATTTTGCTGAACGTCATCTCCGTTATTTATCAACAAATCGCAAAGCAAATTATTCCCTTCTTTTCAGCAGAATGTGAATACACTACAAAAAAAAAGAGAAGCGGAAAAGCCGGGAAATTTATATTTAATAACATTAGAGGGGGTGTTATTAGATAGTAAAAAGAGAATTCTGAGAATCTCGTCGGCTATATGTTTTGGTAAGTTGATGAGCCATTCAATCGCTTGAGCGCTTTACTATATAAGAACTCTAGTGGCAAAACGGAAACAAGAAACGCCTGCCTGTCGGCATAGAGCGCTTAAAAGTTAAAATCTAACCAGTTTTAAGAAATTTCCTCCAATTTTTCTGGAGTTGACGTATGCCAGAGGCAAGTAGAACAGGATGACGTACTGAAATCTATTCACTTCGAAGGGCTTATTGTTGGAATGAAATTAGCATCGCGGCTGAAAAGAGCATTAGCTGGTGTCAGCGTGTGTTAGACAAACCCCAGGTCCAAACATCCTTCCCCCAATCCCCTCAATTATAGGTAAAGATATTTACATTTTTGCAAATCAACAGTTTAGTCCATCCCCTCCCCTCCAGGAAAAAACCACCGCTCGCAACAACACATTTTCATGATGTAGCAGGAATGAATCTATTAGTCTGACGCACAGAGGATCGAGTCAATCAGTGAGGTCGGACATTACATTTTTGACTAAAACTGATTTTTATTTCGTCATATTTTAAACTGTAAGGGGTGCCTCTGGAAGAAAATTTCACGAGGAAATTCAATGAAACCAATTTTAGAACCTCAAAGTGTTGTGTAAACGGACTTATAATAGAGACAAGAGACCCTCCACTAGTATCTTGGCCATTGTGGAAGCTTTTACTTTCGGGACTTCAGCATTCTACTGTTGACTTACCTACATGGTTGATGTTTAACAACGTGTTGGCAGTTTCGTTTCGCAAACAAGTCGACAATGGCCGAAGTTTGTGAAACTTGTTTGGCTCGAGTTTGACGTCACCCAAAGCTCATCATCGACCATGTAGGTAGGTCAACACCCGAAATTAGGGTGATGACTGTTGCTCCCTAATAATTGTCCATTAGGATCTGTTGAATCCCCGAAAGTAAAATCTTCCACCTGTCGCTAGGAGGCCAGTTGTGGGTCTCTTGTCTCTGACTTATGAGCGTTTGAAGTTTCCAAATTTTTTCCGAACTCTCCTAGAGACTGGATCAATCGTGTGACGTCCGGCGAAATGTTTTGTGGAATAATTGGAAAACTATTGAGAAATTCGAGCGAAAAAATCGCACGTTGCGCCTTTTGCCTTGACGCACATGTACATCTGGCGGCTCAAGGTCTAGAGTGCATAATTTTAGCTCGCAGAAATTCACTCTCGATAGAACGTGGAATTTTTCCACCTCGTGTGTTGCACACTGGATTACATCTAATAGTAAAAAAATGCTCTTCAGTCCATTATTCAGAAACGGAAAAGGCAATAATCCATGAATCCATCCATGAATTTATACTGAAATCGGATTTCGAGTACTAACGTACTGCCGTGGAACGCCGTACGAGCATTCGAGAGTTGCCAAATTTTCTTCGATAAAATGATAATTAATAATTGTGTATATCGACGGTGTAAGTCGGCAATCACATATCTCGTTTGCGGTGTCTTAAAATCTCCGTCTCTATGTTATTTTTTTAAAGGAGAACATCATTCTCATCATAATCATTGACATCATCATTAACATCATTCATTGACATTATTCTTTGAAGTTTCTGCAGAACTTTTTTCGCACCGAGAAGAAAATTCACGACAGTTTTAAAGAATTACCGTTGAGTAGTTTTCCGTTTAAAAAACGAAGTTTGACAGGAAGTCTGCGACGTCGCAAACCGAGTTATGTGATTGCCGACTTACACCGTCGATATGCATATCTTGTCACGGGCTGCAAGGCATCCAACATATCTTGTATCAAAATAAAAAAAACGCAAATTTTTTGCAAATTTCTGAAAATTTTTTGTCGATTTCGAGCTTGAATGTCAACACTTATTGATCCTTGCTTGATCTCGTGCCAGTCTCGTGGCACCGTGACTTGGGTTTTTCCCTTTCTACGACGCCACACTGTTCTGCCGTGATAGCGAAGAGAGCCGTAAGTGCAAAATGTTCGAAATCGAGTTTTCTTCGAAATTCGTCTAAGATCTTTCAGATGAAATTACTGAGACAGCTAAAACAGCAAAATCCATCCTAATTTAATGAAAACGAGACGTATGGAAAAGCCGTAAGTGCACAAAAAATGACACAGTTTTTTTCAAGACAGCCGCAGGTGCATGAGAGCCAATGAAAACAGTGCTTTCCATTAAGATGCCGACCTATTCTGCCAATGTCTAACCTGAAAATGTGTTTGTAGTGCGTCCAAAACGCAACCACGAAAGCATGCAGTAGATAGCACTTACGGCTGTCTTGCCTAACAATAACCTAGCATGAAAATGAAAGATACCCTTTTTAAGTAATGGAAATAAAATCAGTCGATTTTTAATCATCCATACGATTTCTAGGAGTCTTCCGGACGATTAGTGGCAATTTGACAAAGAACGGAGGCTTCTTTCAATAAAATGATAAAATGTTCCGGTCAGAAGCTTCTGAGCCCGTTTTCTCAAAACTTCATTTTTGCACTTACGGCTCTCTTCGCTATCACGGCAGTGTTACAGTCACACTGCGAATCAATTCGACGTTTTTTTGCCAAACGGAACTAGTGCATTATGACGTGAGCCCTGTTACGCATATATTCTCATGGGTCTCAGGGCTCATGGCTTAATGCACATAGTTGCGATTGACAAAAATACGTCCAAATATGGACAAATATCATTGAAGCAGTGGCGTGACATGCTCAACGATAGATCGATTAATCTGCCATATAAATGTATGGAAAAGGATCGACTGACAGGGTGTTCGTAAGGAACACCTTCATAATCGATTCCTCGCCATAGCTTCAAATGAGGACACATCGATAGTAGATCATTCACGCCTCGCCACAGGATTGAAGCAGAGGCGGATCCAGCAATTAGGCAACATCAGATTTCCTCCATTTAAACGCATGCTAAATACTCGATTCTTGTCGGAGCACCAGGCCCCTTCTAGAATCGATACATTTCCATAGGTTTAAATGGAACAAGACGACGGTTCCAACGTCTTAACGTTGGAGAGCGTTCACCGAGGCGTAGCACCTCGTCAATGTGTATAAGTGGTTTTGCGCGGACGGAAGAAAGCGCTGCAAGACGCTGTTGAACTAAACGTCGAGCGTAACCCAGGAAACATACATATATACAAGAATCATAGAGTAAAATATAGGGGTCATTAATAAGGGGGTACTTTGTACCCAAACATTTTTCTAGAATTACGACAACAAACAATTTGAACGATGCTTGAAAGAGGCATTAAATAAAAGTACGTTGCAGAGTTTTAAAACGTAAACATATGAATTTCTCGAGGACAAGCCTACAGGCATTACATAAAGTGGACAAAATAGGAGAAAATAGGTAGAAATGGTACATAAATAAAATTGAGAAACTAGATATTGCTTTCCGCCACGAAAAATGGCGCCGATTCCCATAAGGCAGTGCGGGCTGTTACCAATGGATCCATTAGTAACATACCCGCTGCGAAACGGCCGGAAAGAGCGTACACCACGTCAGTGGTGTACGCTCAAAAAGGACAATGTTGCCGATTGGCTGGATCCGCCACAGGATTGAAGCAGACTACACTGTGGAAGTTCTGAGAATGGGGTGGGTACGTGCATTCATAAAAGATACGATTTTAAAGGTAAATTTAATTTTATTAATCAGAAGACGCTGCAAACCAACAACGGATACAACGACGGTGTAAGTCTACAATCACATATATCGTTTGCTGTGTCTGAAAATCTCCGCCTCTATGTTATTTTTTAAAGGAGAACAAATTGACGTTATTCCTTGGAGTTTTTGCAGAATTGTCTTCGCACGGGGAAGAAAAATCATGGCATGAGTAGTTTTCCGTTTAGGAAATGAAGTATGACAGGAAATCTGCGATGTCACAAACCCAGTAATAAGATTGCCGACTTACACCATCGATATGGAATGAAGTATCCTAATGGGAAAAATTCGCATTGTCGTCGAAAATAAGCAGACTTTGAGAGCTTTTGAAATGAGCTGGGGATTTTGTATTTTTCAGAACTAAATTTAAACTTCTTTTTTGCTTTGAGGAAAATATGGAGCTGATTTCACATTCGTCTTAGTTCTGCTAGATTTAGAAAGCTTTTCAGAGAATTTCTGGCTGACTCTGCACATTTAATAATTGCTCGAGAGTTCGAATGAATTCGTAGAGAGTGAATATGTAACGATTTGTCGCTTAGTTGACAGACAGGCAAAAAATCTTCACCAGCAACACTATTCAAAATGCCGAATCACACTTGAATGACGTTAATTTACTACATTTTGTCGTTTTCCGGACGAAGGACCCAAAAATTATTCCAGGGCTGCAAAGCTGACAGAGACAATTCAATTTTTTACACAAATATACCTACGCGATTTCTGTCAAAAATGTGTCTGCTTTTTTCTTGAAATCAAAGGAAAATTCGGTGAAATTTTCAAATAGAACATCCAAAAATTCCGCCCATAAAAACTAAATTTGAGAAGGGAGATTTGGCAACATCGGAATGTAGTTACGTTCTTTCGCGAGAGAAGCGACGATTTCAAGCCACAGAACGAACGAATCTCCTCGATCCTCATTAGTTTCTCTATTTATCAAAAACTGATTGTGAAAGACGCACTAGTCATCTCTGCCGTGCCAGGGAAAAACGCCGTATGAACCATCTGACGTTGCCAAATTTCCTCCGATCAAATTATAATTTTTTAGGATATTTATGAATATTTTCTTTAGAAATTTGCAGAAGATTTAGATCTGGCTGCGAATGAAATTATCTGGGAAATTGGAGGGAAAATATTCAATAAATCCTCTGAAAATTCGTATTTTATCAAAGGAAATTTGACAACGTCAGAAAGTTCATAAGGCGTTTTCCCTTAGCCCGGCAGCATGGACAATAAGTTAGAATTTTTAAAATCCAGTTTTCTCGATTTTAATGCATTTTGGCTGAAAATTCCAAGTTACTGCCTACATTTACACGTTCTCCGTTAGTTTTTATGCTATTTTTTATTTTTAAAAAAAAAGGAAAAAAGAAATTAAAGAAGAAAAAAAGAGGAATCCTCGGATCTGTTCCCGTGATTATGTCGATTATGTCCATGTATCCTCGAGATTAAAAGGGAGGCGTGTCTTGAAACTCCGCTCTTTCAAATCATCGCTCCCCATCTCGATTTCTACGCGAGCCTTTTTGTCCGTATAACTTCATGAGTTTCGGGGCTAATGCAAAAATGGAAATACGCTCTTGCGTAATAAGGGCAACGAGATCCGACAGAACGGTCGTTGACTTGCGTGTTGAAAACTGAAATTGATCGATGTTGCATCAGTCGATCGTGGGATTCCTCCGTACTCTGAAAGTTAGAAGCTCAACTCTCCAATTCACAGACCCTGGGGCTTAAGATGACGTGGCCCCTTGTGGGGATCTGCATGTTAATATTGTGTTTTTCATCACTCGTAGAGGGTAAGTATCAGAACATTAACAAATGCAAGGATAGAGAATTTGCAGGTGCCTTAAATTTTGTGAATTTCGTATTTAAAATGATACTTAAACCATGTAGATAGATACAAGGAAAAAACCATGTAGATAGATAAAAGGAAAAAACCATGTAGATAGATAAAAGGAAAAAATCATGTAGATAGATACAAGGAAATACTTGTAGTAGTTACGTTATATTTAAATAAAATTCCTCCGAAAAAAAAGAAAAAAAATTACACTACTGGGAAAACTGAGCAGGATATCCTTGGTTTCTAAATTGAACAATAATTACAGAAAATATGAGAAAATAACCCAATCTGCTAAAATACATGTGTTATACATAAATGGGAAATGCCGCCAGATGACGTCATAAGGCGTCACGTTTCTCACTTTAAAATCTTTTTTTCTCCTATTCCCCATGTCAGAAAAAAATTGTAAAAAATACTGTGAAATCAGCTTTCTAAGAGCATTCATATGAAGCAATACAAAATGTGTTTGCAAATTTTCCATTCGACCTTTGGAACGTCTTACACTCTCCTTCCTCACCCCGTTCACTGAGCGTCTTAAAAATGATTTTATTAGAAAAGATAGAATTTCGTCAAAAATTCAATTTCAAGGGGTGCTTTGGAGAGAAAAATTGACGAAAAATCTAATGGAACCACTCTTTAACTTTTTTGTTTCATATTTTCGAAGGAATAAGCTTTCAGGAAAATACTGAAAAATACTGCGAACTCAGCGCATTAGGCACTCTCAAACGAAGCAATAAAATTGGTGTGTGCAAATTTTCCACTGCCCATTTTGGTTTGAGACTTTTCACTGCGAAACTTCTAATGTGATACTGAAAATTTCGCTCGTCGAAAATTTTGTGGACTAAATGTGTTTTTACATACAGATCGCAGGGTGGTGAAAGAGAGCTAGCTCCGCACTTGTCTGCGGGGAAAGCAAGGCCAGCAAATTCCAAAAATATTCATTAGAATTCAAATTTTTAAATGAAATTATAAAATTTTGAGCGTACTCACTTGCACCAATTTTTTTTTTGTAATGAAACGCGTTTCATATCCGTTGCTTCCTCTATCTTCAGTCGTTCGTTAATTCGTGCGAGAACTTTAAAATTGTATTCGTTTTATCCTGAATAGTCCCCAGAATAGTTTTTGTCAATAAATTGAAACCAAATTTTTGAATCGTCTGAATATTTTTGGAACTTTTTGGCTTTGATTTCTTCGCATAATAGAGGAAACCAGCACCGTCCTACCCTCTTGTTACTTACAGCTCAGGTGATATTATTAATGTTTTTTTTCTTTGCCTATAAATGTCGCCTTATAGCACGCTCTGACGCTCTACTAAATGTCATTGTCCCCTACGGAATCAGTTTGTGTCTAAATTAAAAAGTTTCTCATATTTGTGAGTTAGGGCCGAATTTCTATCTATCGACGGCGAAGACACATCGATTGCTCGATCTCAAAAAACAATATGTTTAACCAAAACCAGCTTAACTGCATTTTAATTAGTCTAGTTGCCTTTTATGTTGTATAATTTTCCATTGAAGACTAAGTTCATCGGGGTTAGGAATTATGTGTGAATTTCCTTTTAAATTTTTAAAAATTCAAACAGACTTTCTAGTACTGTGATTTTTATTCTTAGGATTGCTTTTAATAGATAGAGACGTTATTTCTTTCGTTTATGCGTTTTGGTCTGTATTGAAGACATTTTGCATATTTTTTAATCGTAGTATGTTAAAACTGCTGAGGAGATGAAATGCGACGTAATAAGATCCCGATAACTTGTCTTAAATTTTTCAAGTTCGCAAATTAAAAGGAATGAAAATTAAATATGTAACGGGCCTAAAAAAAAAATTGTCCTGCGATGAAGCGGCACGATTACTTCGAAATGTTTAAGAGTCTTAAAACAACTCATCAAATCATCACGCGCACGTGGATCAAACTCGACTATAAAGTTGACATTTAGAAGTATGTCGATCATTTCCAGAAAAATGAAACTCTAGCTATTGCTGCTTACGCTGGTGTAGTTTCCAGCGAAATAATGGCGGCGAACCTTTAAATATCACAGACAGTGCTTTTGAACTACTTTCCGAAATTTAGCATGCTACATTGGGTTTCACTGTGATGCATAATTTCTCCACAGAGATTTTTGACGTTAAACTTCGGCTCATGAAATGTATTGTTTTTTACGGCAAATGAAAAGTCCACAATATGATTTCTTCAACGTTTTGAAATCGACTTTTGAAAAAGAAAAAACTTCGCATGAACATCCAAAGGAGGAGTACCGTTGAGGGCCTCTTACGGCCCCACTTGGATTTTGCTGACTGTTTCATATTTTCAAAGTACTAGTCCTAGGTAGACTCTATGCCTAGATATTTTACCGAACAGAGCCTGTGCAAAAGTGCAGCAGCAGCGCTTCAAACCCAAAATTCTGGCATCGAAAAATAGTTATTTCCGTCGACTGTTTTCCCTCTTTCAGCCAGTGATTTCCGTGTAATTTTTTGCGCACTTCCCATATCTGGCTTTTAAACAGGCCTCCGATGAATTAAAGGGGGTCTTACGGTCCGTTGTTGCCATTTTTGGCCCATTTTTAGGTTTTTTCTCAATTTCACGCACGTAGAACTCAATTTAAACTAAGAGCCGTGTACGATTTTTAAAAGAATGCAAAAACATGAATAAAAAATGTTTAGTAAAACTTTTTTCTACGTTGCCAAATTTTCGAGAAAAATCATTTCTAAGAGCCAAAAATGGCCAAACTTAGATAAAGTGCCACGCCTAACATTTAAGAAAGCGGGGTCCAACTTTTATTTTGACGCACGTAACAGCTCTTACCCTTATATACAACATATCGAAACAGTGCAGTTGTACCTGGATTCCCACGATGTGGAAATTGACCGGGATGTCGTGTTCAGCGGCCTTTTTTTCTTGAAGTCACCTGACCTTAGTCACCCTCCATAGGCATGTATCATCTGCATTTCTCTACGTGCTTTTCATTTCTGACCATAAAATTGGCTTTCTGTGAACTTTAAAAAACCTATGGGTCCACTGTTGCCAATTTTTACCAATTTTTAGGTTTTTTTTTCAAGTTTGCATGTGTAAAACTTAATTTTATCTAAAAATCGTATACATTTTTGGAAAGAACATAAATAAATACATGCATAATGTGCTTTGTAACTTTTCCCTACGATACCAAATTTTCGAGAAATTGTCGTTTTAATTGCCAAAAATGCCAAAAATTGGATTGATCATCACGTCGAAGATTCTAGAGAGTGAATAATGACTTTCATGTGGATTGTAGGGCACTGTGCCCGCGTAGTATCTGTTGTTTGGTATTTGACCTGTAGCAGGCATCTTGAGAACCAAGGACTATTTCAAAGTTACAGGAATATACTGGTGAGATAGAGTGAAGGATGAGGTGGAAGCACCTGGAGGGTTCGTTAATTGCGTCACGTTCATCTGAGCCATTACACGTTCAGTGAAACGCATTGCAATTTTCCATATTGGATACGATATTTGTAATGAAAGAAATTCATTACAAATGTCATTAAAATTTGCAATTCACTCTCTGGATTCGATAAATCTGAAAATGTCAAGGAAAAATATGCAAAACTTTCCTCAGAAATGCATGTTTTATCCGGGGATATTTAGCAACTCTCGAATGTTCATACGGCGTTTTGCCTTAGCACGGCAGAAAGCCTAACCCATTTTTCCATTTCTTGTTGCTGACTAGTTCGCTCTGATTCGCTGTGCACCGAAAAAATCCCAACCAAGAGAAATGAGAGCAACTGTAATGCTTACTGCAATTCTCGGTGGGGCAAAGCCGCTCTGGTAAATAAGCCGTGGGCAATCGGAAGGTGTCAACAGGACAAAGACGTAAATCAAACGTATTGCACGTGCAGATTCAATGATAAAGACCTTAATGCGTTTTTTCCTACAAAATGCATTGCTACCGGAACTTATGCACCGTTGAGCACAAAAAAAGCGTTGGCTGACGAAGAATATCAGGTAAGGGTACTTCGTTTGATCTACATGACTGTACACTAACGCAACAACTGTAAATAAGGACGGATTTGTTAGGATTGAGAGTCATAATTATAGCGGTTTCTTAAAAAGCTCATTTAACTCAAGTTAACAAATTTTATCTAATATCACTTTCCAGTAATTTTACTTTGTTACGACTCGTCTTAATTTATCCTGGAAGCCTTTGTATTTTCTGTTTTATTAACTCTTTACTCTAGAGAAATTTAACTGTGCGACTATTTAATGCAAATCACCAACATTTATTTTATTTAGTCTAAACCTTCAGTAAACTGGGTTACTTTTTATAATTAGAAGCTATATCTTATTAATTTTTTACTTAACAATTATTAAATTTTATTTTATTTCTATATTGAAAACATAGTGTTTTATATTAAACTAAATAATTTTTAATGGACCACTTGACAAGGTACGAATTTCAGCATTCTGATACATGTTTCTTCACCAAAATTTTTCGTAAAACACGATGCGCACAACGAAAATTGCCGAAATCAACTCCTTTCGAAGATATTTAATGATTCTTGGTGCGTGAATTGAAACCACCCGCTCATGAAAACTCAATACTCTACGTGATTCACATCGCGCGCTGAACGTTATCATGAACGTCTCTGCGATAAAAAAAATCTGGCAACCTTAATCTTGACGATTTGGCTCGGCTATAGTAAATTACTTATAGTTTGAAAAACACATGGTGGGAAATGAACATTGCTCGATTGAGAAGATTGCTGAAACCGTTGTAGTGCGCGATTTGACTCACGTAGAGCTTTGAGTTTCTTGTGAGCGGGCAGTTCAAATTCCTCGTAACCAATGTGAAATAAACATGTTAATATCTCCGTTAGGCGTTGGTTTCAGTAATTTTCGTTGCGCGAAGTAATGTTCTACGTGAAATTCCGGTTAAGAAACATGTATCAGAATGCCTAAAATCGTACCTTGTATAGTGGTCCATTAAGAGTTTGACTGTTTTAAAAATTTTAAATTATCCTAATAACTTCACTATTATGCTTTTACTAGTTTAAGCTATTAATACAAATAAACACACTTATTAAAATATTTATAGCTAATATTACGGTCTTTGAGTTAGTTTGGGTTACAGCAAACAGGGCTTGAGGCCTCCATATGGTTTACATCGTGATCAAGGAAGCCCTCAAAAAAATATCATAAGAGGCAAGAGTTTTGACGAGCTTGGATGAATTTTAGCGGTTTGGTTTTGAAAATGCGGATCTCTGCAAAAGATTACGATGATTTGGAACACCAAAAAGTACGAAGTACGCGAGTAAGAATTACATGATTTTGTAAAAATTTAAGGGGTGCAAACCCATCTTAAAATTTACAAAATTCGACAAATATTTTTTTGCAAACTTTGTTCTATTTGTGGTGCTACCTAAATCATTTTAAACCTAGAATTCAACATTACATGGATAAGAGTGTTTGCAAAGCGGTATACATTTTTTTTTCCATAATGGCAGGCGAGAATTTTGTGCGGAAATTGTACCAAACCAATCCCTAGCAAAAACTTGGATGTTGGTGAAATAGAGATGTTTCCCAGTTTTGGTTGAAACATACAATTAACATTATTTTGACGGACACTTTTTCATAAAAATCCATTAAATAGCAGAAGGTCGGACTGACATTTATCATGAAGTTGCCATCTGGAGTGGGGTCATACAAACATTTCAGAGTAATTTGAGAGTGAAATCCACGTTGCTTGGAAATGAGAGAGTAATATCTTTTTTTTAAAAAGCACTTTACCAAGAGGCTGTGAGCCTGTCTGTCCTTCGACGCAATCTGTCTGTCCTTCGACGCAATCTGTCTGTCCTTCGACGCAAATAGACCGCTAGATAGGATGCGATATTAATGGATGCAAACTTGTTTTCGTTTAAAAATTGCACGCAAAACATGACGAACATTTTTATAATTTTATAAGTTGACTCATAAGTTAAGACCCAAAGTTTTCCTCGTTGATCGATTCAAACTTTCCACTCTCTATGAAACCGTAGTATTCCAGAATCATATAAGGCTTGTAATCGAGTTAAGTGCTCATAGCAAAAAATCACTTTTTTTAGACGTTAAAGTTCCTTGCCAAGTTTACAAATGCAAAGACTAAACGTTGAAGGAGGACGTTGATTTTCTCAAAATCAAGATGTGCCGATCGTACAAGTTTGTGGTTTTTGAGGTTTCCTATCATTGCCTCGAGAGTTTGTCTTGATGTAGAGGTGGACTCTCAGGATAGCGTGGGATATCTCCTCCATTTTGGCCCCGACTTGGGAGCAGTTTTGAGCCTCGGAGTTGATTTCGGAGAAAACCAGTGGCACCGTTGTGTTTTTCGCGAACTTTTACATAAGAATCAATTGTCAAATCGCAGATTCCTCACACATGTAACATCTCCATTATTGTTCACCTCTGTTTCTAGAATCAGGTATCTCAAATGACAGAGAATGCTGTATTTGACTTATACATCAAGGCTTACCAGAAAAAGTACCGATCAAAAGCAGAAAAACGGAACAGATTCAATATTTTCAAAGCTAATTTGGGCATGATAAAAACGTTAAATGATGAGAACAGGCGAAGAGGCAATCCTGGTAATCTCCTTTTCGGAATTGGCCCTTTCACCGATTTGACTAGTGAGTATAATGTTATTCTTCGAAAAAAGTAAAACGAAAATCATTAATACGAGTAAAAGAGTGGAAGGATTCCACGCTTTAGTCGATTCCACCTTTTTCTATTTCACTCGAGGAGTTGCCAGATTGTGTGATAATTGTGAATATTTTACATAGGTTTGCACTGGGAAAAGTGCTGAAAAAGCAACTTATCTGGCAACGGTTGAGTATGATAGGGACGAGAGGCTGCCTTCCTCGGAAAACCTATGATTAAGCGGGAAATTTCATTAAAACAAATTGATTCCGTTCGAAGCGTGAAATTTATTCCAGGAAAAGCTATTTTAAAATTGAAAAAAAAAAAAAAAAAAAAAAAAAAAAAACGAAGTCAAAGCGTTTTGAATAGTATTTGCTATGCTTGAATCTCTACTTTGAGGCAATCCCAACTTTTCCACATTAGGACATGAATTTCGGAGGAAATCTACTATATTGAGGCCAGCCATTTTTTGCCTTTTCCTAGAGAATCATATATCCCTACGTTTTTCCACAAAATCAAAGAGTGTTGAATGCGAAAAAAGTTGAATTCATTCGGATCTACATAAACAGGGTTATTAAAAAATCACGCACCACTTGTCATAACTGTACCTCAATTTGCGGTTTGTGACGTTTTCCCTCATATTGAGAGGGAAACTTGCTTGGGTACTTTCAAGTTGTTGACCTCCTCAGGGGAGGGGGCGGGGTTCAACTCAAAAATTTCAAATGGTCACCCCTCTCATGTCCAGTGATGCGTGACTTTTGAATAACCGTGTATATTAAGCAAGCCAGTGTCACGAGCTAGTTGCCTGTGTCACACTATCAAAATACTCAATCAAAATGTCAAGGTCTAGTGCTGTGATTGGTCCAATAAGTCATCGAATAAGCCAATCGCAACACCTTTGATGGCTAGTTTTAAAAGCGTGACACAGGCCAGTCTCACACGATCAAACCTAACTATCAAAACATCAAGGTCAGGTTGGCTTATTCAATGACTCGGACCAATCATAGCACTCGACCTTGATATACATTCGGCGCCCTCCTGACATAAGGGCGTAACTATACTCCGCAATGAACCCTGTCGTGCATACAACTCAATGCTTTTCCGGGCTCATCTCAACGTTTAGTTACGCCCTCATAGCCAAGCGACGTATTCCTTTTGAAAATCTAGAGTACCTATATTGAGAGAGTATGGCCACTGGTGTTACCACCTCTGATTGGCTCAGCCATCTTAGGCTGAATGGAGCCCTAGGACCCAAAAATGGCGGACGCCATAGATTAATGTATTGCAAAATGACTCAAAATGTAGTTTTCTTTGCTTATCGTAACGAGAAAACCCAAATGCACTATTGCGACTTCTTTACATATTTTTAAGGCTAATCGTATGCAATTTTTGAGAAAAATTATCTTAGATGTAGTAAGGTTGGCAGCAATAAGTGCGGTTGGTGAAAACCGTCAAAAGTTGGCAATGACCCCCCTCCCTTCCACAAAAACCAACACAACGCACCGCCATTTTTGGGTCCTAAGCTTCTCCTTGGGGCCCACTGGCCATACTCTCTCAATATAGGTACTCTATGAAAATCCTGCGTGTAGGTGACGAATACGTATCGTACATGGGATTCCTGGAGAAATCTCCGGTCACGGTCGATCCGATCGGACAAAGCCTCGCGCCTCGTATGCTGGATAGCTTTCGG
The DNA here is from genome assembly GCF_918797505.1 of Bemisia tabaci. Lineage (NCBI taxonomy): Eukaryota > Metazoa > Arthropoda > Insecta > Hemiptera > Aleyrodidae > Bemisia > Bemisia tabaci. The sequence continues at coordinate 24,932,812 of NC_092801.1, read as the reverse complement.
AAGTCCAAAAACCGAGGTTCCGGTTCTACGCCCAGGAGGGAACGATCGAACTCCCCAGCTAAGACCCCCAAACGAAGTAAATCCCGGGACAGGAAAAGCGGGGATCAACCCGGAGATGACAGTAAGTCCAGGGGTTGGTGGGGTCGCGCCAAAGATGACCCCAAGTCCAGAAGTCGCTCCAAAGATGAATCCACGTCCCGGTTTCGCTCCAATGATGGCTCCAAGTCCAGAGGACGCTCGGAAAAAAATGTGAGTGAGATTTCGTGGATTCTAAGCCAGTGTTGGAAACTCACAGGCGCCAACGCGCCAAATGGGCATCATACGACTCGCGTCCCGCGGTCAAGAAAGGAACGACTTCCGTCCCGTGTCCAAAAATCTCGAAAACGACTTGCGTGTCCCGTAGTGGATTGATTTGATTATAATTCATATTATATGGCAACGTCGCTACCGCAGCTCCACAACAAATCCGTGCTTTTCGGTCCGGAATTGTCCGGAATGTCCGGAATTTCGGTAGCTCTTATCAGAGAAACAAAAAGTTTTAATACTAATCGAAGAAAAGGGAAAAAGCAGACTGAAAAAGAGGCAGATTCAAATGCTCTTATGCAAATTTATTTAGGGAGCGAGGATCGACTAAAATATGTGCGCGAAGCGTCCTTTAAATTTTTACCCTCGTAGTGCCCCGGCGTTTTTCATGGTACAGTTTCAATTTTTGACGTGCTCGTAAAACAAGCGAAATTTTTAATTCATGACGTGCACTGCTAATGAGTATGAGGAAATTTCGACGGCTGTTTCCTCATCTTATCTCAGGTAATTTTATTGTATATTTTCCAATTTGACTTGATAGTATTTTGACTCAGGTACGCGGTGTTGCCAATCATGGTGGCAGCTCAAATTCGGATTTGAGCGCGGGACGCAAGTCGTTTTCGAGATTTTTGGGCATGGGACGGGAGTCGTTCCATTTTTGACCGCGGGATGCAAGTCGTATGATGCCAAAATGCCCCCCCCCCCCAAAAAAAAAAAAAAAAAAAAAAAGTTCTAATTTTTCTGTTTCGTGATATTCGAAAGTTACAAGTTACAGCTACTAGTTCTGTGTAACTTAAACATCTTGCTTCTGACTTTTCAGAAAATGCGCCGTGATATAAAGGCAAAGAGTCAATTCCGCGCCTAAAAAAATCTTCAATGGCCCCTAAAAATTGAGCTTGATGGGCCACATGGCTCCTAAAATCCTAAGGTGGGTTTCAAACACTGTTCTAAGCGCACCTTAGCTTAAATAATTATTATCCCTAGTAGCAATGACCTTTAGAATGGGGTCACAATCTGGGTCAGTTGTGCTGGTCACAGAATCATTTTTTGATGATTTTTCCTTGCAGATCAACTAAAAATAATAAGATCTGTCCGAACAGCAACTCTCCACGTTGAATATTAACCGAGAAAACGCGCCTTGAAAACCTCGATTTATGACGACATCCACCGCGGTAGTACGGAGGACGGCAAAAACCCGACTTTTCAAAGGACGATTCTCGATTAATATTGAACGTAGAAAGTTGCTGTTTGGACAAATGTTCTTATTTTTAGCTTATCTACAAGAATCAAGCATCAAAACACGATTCTGTTGCCAGCGCAACTGGCCCATTGCCGTCCAAAGGTTAAATTTTCAGGACAAAACCTCCACCCGGTCTGAGAACGGTTTGTGCAAGACAAATTAATAAAATGAATTAAAAATGTTGGAAAAAAATTCCGCATACTCACTTGCACATTGACTTTTTCTATAGGTTTTCTAAAAAAAAAAGGTACATGCTATATAGACATACCGTCCGTTCCGGGCTCAGAGGCCGAAAGTTCCGGGTGCTGGAGCCATAGCTCCAATTGCTCCGGCTGTTATACGCGGAACTTTTGGCCTCTGAGCCCGGAATGGGTACGGTATGTCCATAAAGCCCGTAACCCAAGTAGCAGAGGTTGCAACAACTTGCAACAAAATCTTTTGATTCTCGCAACTAATAGATTGATGTGCAGATTGCCTACTCTTTCGCTATCATTGTCAGAACTAGTTGCAAATACGTCGAAACATGTTTCAACTTGAAATTATTGCTGGTTGCCTATCTTTAGATTTTAAACAACTTTGGTGCAGGAATTTTGCAGTCTCAGCAGGTTGCAACTTTGTCTTCCGATCAGATCGCCGAAAATCGGCACTTATCGACCAAAAGTTGACCGAAAATGTTGCAACTAATACCAACATTGTTTCAACATTTTGCGACTTTTACATTGAAAAATGCTACTCGGGAAGTACGGCTTCCACGGTCGGAGTTTTTTTTTTTTCAGTGAAACATTTTAACGGATTATTACCACGGCTCATTTTCATAGATAATAGAGTACTATGTACCTCCTTGCTTACAGGATGTCTCAAATCCGAAGGGTCGCTCGTCCTCCGTTCCGGTCAAAAGCGCTCCTCCCCCGCTGTCACGGGAGAATCCGTCGAGGTCCCAGTCAGCACCTCCAGTGAGGCGGAGGAAGAGAGATCGCCTTTGGGTCGGCATGGACCTGCCTCCCGACCCTTCTTCGGATCCGCCTCCGCAATCTCCACCGGAACGTGTGAATAACCCTACTTTCACGAATCCAACCCATCTCGACGAGCCCGAGCCTGAAAGTTCCAGCTCCACAGCTGCCAGCACGTCTAGAGGGCGGGTGACTCCCTGGATTGGCAAGGATCCCGAGGGAGACCCCGAGATGGACTGGCGTGATCCCGCGGATATCTACCCGGAGCCGCGGAATCAGGTATGTCAAGGCGCGCGGTGGAGCGAGCCAATGGGAGAGGTCAGACAAAATTTGGAAACTTTAAAAGCTTATACTCCGTTCCATAGAGTACATAGAGTCGTGATATAAATGAGAGAGTTGGCGCCATGGCTCGACTAGTTACGAGCCCGGTGTGCGTGTCACTTTTTCGATACATATTCGAGCCAAAATGGCGGCGTGAAATACGTAGTAATTCCATGGCCGGATCCCCGTGTATCGCAAGCAAGCGAATATGTATCGAAAAAGTGACCCGGCGTCATACAGGAGTCTCGGAATGGAGATGTTGCATGTGTGAGGAATTTGCGATTTGGCTGGTAATTCGTGTGTAAAAGTTCGCGAGAAACACGATGGTGCCACTGGTTTTCTTTGAAATCAACTCCCAAGCTCAAAAAAGCCCTCAAGTTGAGGCCAAAATGGCCGGGGATATCCTACCCTACCCTGAGAGTCCACCTCTACATCAAAACAAACTCGCCATGCAAATATATAGGGAGCAAATACATTGACAGGGTTGCCGTGATTTCAGTTTTAGAGTCCCCAAATAAAGTGGAAGCCCTGTCAATGTATATGCTACCTATTGTACAAAGAGTGTGCTTTGATGTAGAGGTGGACTCTCAGGATAGCGTAGGATATCTCCTCCATTTTGGTCTCAACTTTAGAGATTTTTTGAGCTTGGGAGATGATTTCAGAGAAAACCAGTGGCACCATCGCGTTTTTCGCGAACTTTTACATATGAATCGATAGTCAAATCGCCAATTCCACACACATGCAACATCTCCATACGGGACCTGGAAATCGCTTAAAAGTGGCGCAAGCTCTCCCACTTACATTACGACTCTATGTACTCGATGCTCCGTTCATACAAAACTTTGAGGTCATAAAAGTGGCTCCACTGGTTTCCTCGTGAAATTGTCTTTAAGAGGCACCCCTTAAAATTTAAAATGTGACGAATTATACACCAAAGTGTGCAGTTTTAGTTAAAAATTTCAAGTCCGACCTCTCTGACTGACTCGATCCACTGTGCGACGCGCGGTAGAGCGAGCCGATAGGAGGATTTGGGATGGCTGTAAACTCAAGAAAATCTTCTATCTTTCTTTTAGTGCACTCCGGGTTATGCCTTAGTCTTATGGCAACAGAAATGCGATCTCAAAATTCGATAAAAATGACGAGTAGCCTAAAACATGGAGCCAGTCTATGTTGTGTACCGCGTGCTGTTCTGGCACAAAATATAGCGTCTTTCGAATCAGCTTAGGTGTACTGACTAAAATGTTGAATACATCAAAATAATCCAATTGAAGGTTGCAATTTTGATTATACGAGTATCAATTGGACGTATTTCTACCAAACAGACCTATGTGGAGGTGAGAAATTTGGGGTGTGCTCGTTAGTTCTCTTTGCGTAAGAGTGAATGAGAATAATAAAGCGCCAGTGACGTCAGCGGCAATGATCAACGGGGAGCGCGACGGGGAGATGGTCGTCGGGGCGCTTTAACTCATGAGCCCTGTTCACAACGCTCTCTTGCCATGCCCGCGGCTCATAAATCCCGCATTCAGTTGCCACATAGGTCTCTTTGATAGAATGTAAAATCCCGCTTTTCCAATTCTTCAAAAGGAATCACGCCCACTTTTACATTGCTTCTTATGCAGCTTCCTAGAGCACACCCCATATTTCTCACCTCCACGTAGGTCTGTTTGGTAGAAATACGTCCAATTTTTTCCAGAATGCCTTGCGTACATAACCTGAAGATGCAACTTAAAAAGGAAAAACTTCATCAATACAAAATGTAGAGGTTCAAAAGAGGATTTATTAATTTTCACGTATTTGTTAGTATTTTGGAATTGTTTAGCTAACGTGCGTTAAAAATTCAGCATAAAGCTGAAAATCTCAATACACAGGGAAAAAGCTGACACACGAGCACAATTCTTCCTCAAAGATATACGCTGTTTGGTGCAACACTAGTAACGACCATTCAGGTAGCAGGCATTGCAGGTATATCAGGTATTGCACCAAACAGCGTATCTCTTTGAGGGAAAGTTATGATTGTGTGTGAGCTTTGAGCTGTGAAGCTCTGTATTGAGATTTTTCGCTTTATGCTGAATTTTTAACGCACGTTGGCTGAAAAATTCCAACATTCTGTCTTACGACCCGTGCGTTCACCGTCCCACATAAAATATGTATTGCCTGCAATACTGCCGTGCTAAGGAAAAACAACGTATGAACCTTCAGACATTGCCAAATTTCCTTTGATAAAACACGAATTTCCTGGTAAACTTATGTATATTTTCCTTCCAATTTTCTTCGCAATTTCTCCTAAAGTCCCTGCAAATTTCAAGGACAAATATTCACAACTTTCCTAAAAAAAAATGAACACTTAATTGAAGGAAATTTGGCAACTCTCGAATGTTCACACGGCGCTCTTCCTTAACACGGTAGAATATAAGCCGTGACGAAAAAAACCTCGATATTTGCAGTTTTTACCAACGAATTTCATGTCGGATTTCTCTGAATTGCTCGCTCCACCGAATACGGTATCGCCGCGTATCTCTTTACATCGGAGTGGATATTAGACATTTCTGATGTTCAAATGGATGTATTTCTATCAAACAGAACCATGTGCTCTAAGACATGAGCCCTGAGCTTCATAGGAATATACACATAACAGGGCTCACGTCATAATGCACATAGTTCCGTTTGACAGAAATACGTCCAATTGTGAGGGGAGAAAATTTAGGCTAGTGTCGTGTGCAAAACATTTCATCCTGCACTGGAAAAAAACCGCTTGGATCTAGAGTCTAGACTCTTAAAAATATCGACAGGAAAAAATACTCTTGATTCGATCGGATTTTTACTCAAATCAAGAACCAAGCCACTTAATTTGAGCGGATTTCCTTTTGATCTAAGCAAAAATCCGATTGAATCAAGAGTATTTTTTCTTGTCAATGTTTCCAAGAGTCTGGACTCTATATCCAAGCGATTTGTTTTTCCAGTGTGTCTGGCTCTTGCTTTTCAATTTTTCAAAAGGCGACTTCCAAATCTGCGAGAAAATTAAATGGTCGCACCCGTTCTGCCGTGCTCAGAGAAAACGCCGTGTAAATATGAATATTCGAGAGTTGCCAAATATCTTTCGATATTATTTTTGAGGAAAGTTACGAATATTTTTCATTTAAGGAGCCATGCAGAAAGTGGCCCATTTTTTGGGCCCTCGAAATTGGGGTCGAAGTGAGTTTTTTTTTCATCCTTAGGGTGACCCTTGACCCCAACTATAATTTCAGATTGAGTATACGCACCGTTTTCAAGTTGCGGGGGGGGGGGGAGCAAAGTCCCCGATTTTCACCCATTTTTGCAAGTGTTTTAATGTCGAACTCCGGCTGTTACGAGGTACCAGATGTAGATATTGAAGCGCGGTTTGCGGTGATTTGTTCAGCTATTCCTGCAGGATTTTTCCACATCTTTCACAAAGCACCAAATGGTTTTCGGGGGCGGGGAGGGGGGGCTTTATTCATACTATCATGACCGTTAGCGCATCTTACTGACTTTACTTTGTTCTCTTCCCTCCACGCCACGGTCATGATGGTATTTTCTGTTGGAGATTTTTCTTCCTCTTTACATTTTACAAATTTTAATGTCCTCTCCCCCTTTCCCTTTTTTACCCCCTCTTTCGTAATCAAAACACTTCCTCTCAAATGCTTCTTCCTTGATAAATTGCTAGGATGATTTACATTTCTGACCGAACTGTTTTCTAACGCTTCAGTCAAATAAAACACAAATTCATTGAGTTGCATTAGCTCGTAAAATCAGTGATTCTATTGATTTTGTCCTCCAATTTCTGGCGAAACTACAAACCTGATATCTAAACTTGGCTGTTTTGAAAACGCCTTCAAATGCGGCGTGATACCTTACGCATTCCGGAGAGTTCAAATAGTTGTATCATTGCGCCTTACAAATGTGACGGAAGATTACAATTGAAATAGCCTCCATGCACGCTGGGCTTGGGTGGTTTTTATACGAGGATTAAAAATAAACAAGTGGTACGGAATATAACAAAAGAATATGAACTATATAATGGACCGTAGGTTGATTTAAATTTCTGACCGAACTGTTTGTTTTCCAACGCTTCAGTCAAACAAAACACAATTTTCAGAATCTGTAGGTGAATTTGCAAACAAAATTATTTGAAAAATTGGGACAAAAATATTCATAAGTTTACCAGGAAATTCGCGTTTTATCAAAGGAAATTTGGCAACGCCTGCAGGTGCATACTTCGTATTTCCTTGGCATGGCAGCGTTAACCTCGTGTTTGCTCTTTCACGCATGAAATTCGAGCGTCATCAAGCAAAACGGCGAACAGTGGATCGATTCAATCAGAGAGATTGGACATGAAATTTTGACTAAAACTGAAATGCTTGCTGTTTATATCGTCACATTTTCATTTCCAGGGGTGCTAATCGAAGAAAACTTCACGAGAAAACCAATAGAGCCACTTTTAGAGAACCAATAGAGAACCTCAAAGTTTTGTAGTAACGGAGGTAGAAGTTTTGAAAGTCTCCAAATTTTGTCCGATTTCTCCTACTGGCGAAAGGATTATTTTTTTTCAAAGTATGAGTTGAATCAGCTTCTTTATTGATATTCAATTTCTTTTTTTCGAAATTCTGAATCGAAAAATTCTTCTGAAAAATGTTGTCCTAACTTCACTTTTAGTTCATAAAACTCTGTAATCAATTAATTTTAATTGATAGAAACCTAAATACAAAATTTTTTTTTGGACTAAGACAGTTACATTTTTTCGGTATATACCATAGTAATCTCCTTTTTTTTGGATGTGAGAAAAGGTTCTAGGGGAACACAGATGTCGAAGTTGTTGGGCTTTTGCTGTGCTTGGAGCTGTCGAGATCCACTGGGCATTGGATGAAAACAAGGTCACTCAACTCTCCGCACAAGGTATGAATCATGCGCATACGGTGGTATATTTTGAGGTTTGTAACACTTTTCAGCCCTCAATTTTAAACTTTAAAGGTTGATCGATTGCCGACGAGAATGAGCTACACCGAAAAAAAGAATTTTGTGTATTTACTAAGAAAAGGCTAAAATTACCAATAATTCAGGGTTCTATTTGATCCCAGTTTTTTCTTGGTACAATTACTATGTATGGAATTGGTAATTTTACCCAGAAATCTCGGTAAAATTATTGAACTTTCTCGGTAATTTTACTGGACCCCGGTAAAAACGCCAATATTTTTTATCGACTGTGGTAGAATTACCGAGATAAAATGGCAAAGTTACCGAGAATCGATTACCGATAAAAGTGCTATTCTTACCTGAAAAAAACAGTAAAAATACCGGTTTTTAGGTAAGCTTACCGATCTGTCTTGGTAAAATTACCAATAATTGGTAAAAAAGGTGAGATGGTAAAGGTACCAACGGACCTTGGTAAAAACGCCGAGAATTTTTTTTCAGCGTAGCAGTCTGCCGGTAGCGTGACATGATTTGCGATACATCGATTGATCTACCCTTTCTATGAAAAAGGATCGATACACGGTGTTCGCAACGAACACCTTCACAATCGATTCTTCGCCATAGCTTCAAATGAGGACACATCGATAGATCGTTCACGCCTCGCCACTGCTGTCAGCGTTCGCGATTCCAGGTCAAAGAAGTCTGTGTTCTTATCCCGGTAGTAGTGGGGTGGCACAAATTTTCACAGAACTCACGAATGAATCTACAGGAGTAGATTCCATATTAACATTATGACAAGTACCATGATAATCAATTTAAAGTGAATAGGAAAAATACTGTAGAGAGAAATAAATGCATAAAAAGTAGGCAAAATACATTTTAATTCTTGCAAAATTTCAAGGAAGATGAGAGTAAGTATAGGAACAAAAGACATTTTTTCGACCCTTCGATGCCCAAGACTTTTTTTAAATGAAAAATAATAAAAATAAAAAAAAAATTTCGTATCGACTTTTTTTTTTACTTTGGACATTTTTGTACTCCGGACATTTATTTTTGGACACTTTGACGTATCATCTGCTCTTAAGTTGGTTCAATTGACCCATATTAAAATACATTGATTCTGATTCATAATAAGATAAAACGGACCAACAACCACCTCATTAAAAGCAAATACATTTTCATTCTTTAGAAATTCGCTTGCACCGATTTTATCCATGAAAACTGGACATGAAAAATGAATGTGTTTACAAAAGCGTCTACTGAAAGCTTGTTTATTTCGCTGTCTCTGTAGATCTGGTCGATTGCGTGGAGGGAAACTCCGGCTGCGCGGGTGGTAATGTAGACGTCGCACTGAAACACATGTTTTTCCACGGAGTGTCAAAAGAAGAGGATTACCCTTACAAGGCCGTAACGGGTGAATGTAACAAACGAGTCAAACGGTATTTGAAGATCGAAGATTTCGAGAGGGTAAAAACGCGAAAACAAATCGAAGATACAGTGGTCTACAGCCCCCTTCCAACATCCCTACATTCACCAAAAGAACTCCAAGTAAGGGATATTATTTTCTGCCGTGAGGTCGTCTATTCATGACGTCTAAGTCTTGAGTGGAAGGGAAGGTATAAAGAAGTACCCACTGAAAATTAAACTCCGGCCGTGGAAGCCGTACTTACACGGAGAAAAAACCTCGTGCTTGGGACCCGAAGTTTAGGTCATATGGACCTCCGAAGTTTTCAGATTGAGCACCTGAACACTTTAGGTCTAGCTGTCGAGGTTCGGATCACACATCTGAAACTTCAGTTCTTACATCTGAAGTACTTCAGTTGTGAGAACCGAAGTTTTTCGGATGTGAAAACCAAAGCACTTCAGATGTAAGAACTGAAGTTTCAGATATGTGATCCGAACCTCGACGGCTAGATCTAAAGTGTTCAGATGCTCAATCCGAAAACTTCAGAGATCCATATGACCTAAACTTTGGGTCCCACGCACGAAGTTTTTTTCTCCGTGTACGGGCTATACAGACATATCGTCCGCGATCCGGGGTTGGATGCCGAAAGTTTCAGGCGTAGCACCCGGAGCAGTCAGAGCTACGGCTCCAGCACCCGGAACTTTCGGCCTCTGAGCACGGAGCGGACGGTTTATCTACAGGGTTATTCAAAAGTTACGCACCACTGGCCATAACTTTAGTTCTAATTATGATATCGATTTGCAGTTTGTGGCGTCCTTCTTCATATCGAGGGGGAAACTTTTTGCGGTACTTTCCAGTTCTTCACCCCCCCAGGGGGAGGGGGGCGGGGGGCAACTCAAAAATTTCAAATGGCAACCCCCATCATGTGATACATCGTTAGAAAGAGCATGAAAAAAGAAAATTTTTGGCGCAAACCGGAAGTCGATCTGACCCCCCTGTCAAAAGTTAGGGGGGTCCAATGGTTATTTAGGGGGTCCAAACCTTCATTTTTTAGAGTAGCCTCGGCGGCTCTTGGACATACCGTTTCTCTTTTCAAAGAGTCCTTGAATACCCCAAGTCTGATACCGAAGTCTTCATATTGCCCCCGGGCCACCACAGCCCCCCCCCCCCCTAGGGGGGGATGGGCCTGTTACAATGAAACATTGCATTAAAATGCGATAAGTCACAGAAGAGCTTCAAACTTAGCATCAAATCCGAGTGGAACTTCTTGCCAATGTTAACGCAAACGCAGCCTGCGACTTTAAAGTGAGTTTTCAAAACTCTTAGCCCCCTGCCCCCCCTCATTTTTGGTTGCAGAGCGGGTAAAAACCGGGAAATTCACTACAAATAATGCCCGAAACTAATGTCCAACTTGAGGAGGACCCTTGAAACGTTGCGATCAGTCGGAGCATTGAAATACAAGGACTGCCACCCCCTTAAAGTACGGAAACATCCAAAACACCCCCGCTGCCCCCCTCATTTTTCGTTACGGAGCGGGTAAAAACCGGGAAAATCGCCAGAAATGATGCCCCGGTTCTTACCAGCTCTGCAACGAAAAAAGAGGGGGGCAGCGGGGGTTTTATGGATGTTTCCGTCCTTAAAGTGGGCGGCAGTTCCTGTGTTGCAGTTCTCCGACTGAGCGCAACGTTTCAAGGGTTCTCGTCAAGTTCTACAGTGGTTTCGGGCATCATTTCTGGCGATTTTCCCGGTTTTTACCCGCTCCGCAACGAAAAATGAGGGGGGCAGCGGGGGTGTTTTGGATGTTTCCGTACTTTAACGTTCAATATTAACCGAGATATTGCGCTTTGCATAAAATTCGTTTGATGACGTCGTCTACCGCGGCATAGTGACACCCTTGGTTTCTTCCACTTTGCTCTCATCTGTCAGGGAGGCACACATTTTTACTGGTTTCTCAACGTTAAACTCGGATGAAAGCAAGGTGGTTAAACTCGGATGAAAGCAAGGTGGAAGAAACCAAGGGTGTCACCATCGCGGTGGACGATGTCATAAATCGAATTTTTAAGGCGCGTTATCTCGGTATTTCCGCTACGATACACACTCCTCAACTTTTAGTTTTAAAAATAAATATATATTTTTTGTGCAGCATTACGTATCAGGCATTTACAACTCGGATAATTGCTCTAATGACGCAAATGTCATCAATCACGCAGCAACTATTGTTGGCCATTACGAAGGTACGGTGTGCACTACTTACATTTTACTTTTTCCCCTAATGTTTGAAACCTTGATTCTGCTTGAATGAGTCAATTTTACAATCTAGAAAGTTTGAAATATCAGATTTTAAAGGAGGAAGAAAGAACGCTTTTTGGTAAAAACGTCTTTCATTTAGATGAAGGATACCTATGTTAGATCAACACTGACAAGGCTTTTTGGACTACAATAATTTTCAATAAAGAACTTTATCTTTCGCCACCTGTAAAAGCACTTACCTTCATAAGGAAACTACTGGCATATACCTCGTTTCTAAATAAACTGAGAGTGGTAAGTCCCTATCGCAAAATGATCCATTTAATTTTTTCGATCGTTTTTGGAGTGAGGTGTGACTAATTTTGATAATTTGCCTTAAATTTATAGAATTAATGAGCGACTTTACTATGAACAAGTTAGGTTTGTCCATAGATTTACTTAAAAAGATGGTTTTCTTTTTTCCTTTTTTTCAAGAGAGAAATGAAAACATACTCTCTTTGTAGTTTTTTGCGTAATCCCTACCATGGTCATATATATGTCGCAGGCAATTAGTCAAATCAGGCATTTAGTCAAATGCCTAAGCAAATAGTCAAATTTTACCGAAAACCCACTTTGGCTATTCGCCTAGGCAGTTGATAAAGTGCCTAGGCATTTGATAAAGAGCCTAGGCATTTGACTAAATGCCGTATGGCCTTTAGGCAAATAGTGAAACTCGTTAAAAATCAGGCAAATAGTCAAATTGCTTGGCTCACAGGAACACTTCATAACACCTTGGCCGCCAAACATAGAGCCGGCTGCAACCGCCTCACGGATCGATATGAATTTTTCTCGCGGAATTTGTGAAAAGTCGAAATCAACACAGTCGATTCGTCGAAGGTCAGGTCTGGCGCACCAATTTTTTTATGATTCCACCAATAGTTCCGACTTGGTAAACTCCGTTACGAATATCTGTTACGAAACCTTGTACATTCTGATGATCAAGCGGCCCTCTATCGACTTTTGGGACGGCTAAAATAACTTTGTCTTCTATTTGTAATTCATCAAACAGTTTTTTACTTGATTCTTCCATGCCAGCTGCTGCATCTTTTTGCCTTTCATGAGTTTCAGAACGTGTCTGACGAATTACTATTTCATTCTGGCATAAGTTACAAAGGAAGGTAAGGGATGTTTGCCCGTCTTCGAGGGTAGTTTGCCCACATTGTGCATGGCAGACATTAGGACATGTCGAACACTGTTCAGTTTTACCACCTGTCTGACAGTTACAGCAAGGGACATCATTTATGTCATCTTCCAATCTAGCAGCTTTTTCTACAGGTGCATCCGATGGTTCCGGCTCATTTGAATCCCTAGAGCGTTTTCTTTCTTCATTCCCTTTGTTCTGCAAGTTTTCAAAATCTTCTTCAGTCGTTAATTTAGCAAGAATGGAGGATGGTATATTGGTGCTTCCAAGACCCATTTTCGGTTCCGAAACCAAACAGAGCCGTGTACGGTGATCGGTTCAAAATGCGATGGAAGCACCTCTTGCCCCGGTCCGTTCATTTGACTATGTGCCTGATCACCTCTCGGCATTTTGTCAAATGCTCAGGCATTTATTAAAATGCCTAGGCATTTAATCAAGCGCCTAGGCATTTAGTCAAATGCCTAGGCAAATAGTAAACTTCGTTAGTTTCTTACATTTCTTGACTATTTGCCTAGGCATTTGACTAAATGCCTGATTTGACTAATTGCCTGCGACATATACACAAATGTGTCTTCCACTTTGAGATGATTCATCGGTGATGTACTGATTTTTTACTACTGATTGACTACTTTACACCAGTTGTTTGAAGGACAAGACTGATAAAAATAGTAAAAAAAAATCGTATGAACCATGGCATTTTTTATCGCGTTGAATGACGTCATTGGTCACATCATTTCTTTCAAAAGGTTAATATTTTTTTGGACGTAAAAAATCAACTCTTGTTTGAATCTCATTTATTTTTTGCTAATATTTGATATTATTTCATCTCTGTTGTCTTACACAACACATTGTCTGGAACCTTACTTTGAGTACTTTTTTGAGGATTACCCCAATGTTTGAATAGCTTTTATACAGTGATCTTGTGAGCTATTTCCTATTTGACTTTTGATTTCAGAGGCATGGATTGTACGGAACTCCGCGGGTCCTAATTGGGGTTTACAGGTAAACTTACATAATAATCGAAAGCTTTATTTTTATTTTTTTATACCTCTGTTTTTCGATATTAAGAATGCTATCATTTTTAATATATGTATTTGTAATGGAAACAGGATTGTGCAAGGAGAGGTGGACTCTTTACGCGAGAGAAATTCACAATTTTTTTTTTTTTTTTTTTTTCAATTCAAGTGTCCAAAAAATCTCATGATAAACAACACAATCGAGCGGAACCATAGCTGCGATCCAAATGGACCACATTTAGCGTCTAGGAACATCTATTTCTGGCTCATTTTTAAGTAGCGTTTTTGCCCTTAATTTCTCTAAATAGATACGGAGTTTTTAAGAATGAGTCGTAATTTAGTGGCTCTTTATCGCAAGAGGTAGCTCAAATTTTCTTACTATGGCGAGAAGCACATTATAAAAAAGAATTTTTTTGTGATTCCAGCACAAGTTAAAAGGGCTGTAGTCGTATCTCATTATTACGTTTCTCGAAATTATTTTTTCCCGGAATCATTTTTAACTTTTTCAAGTCCCAGCCTGTCAGTCGCTTGTAGTTAAAATGTGGCTCGGAAAAACATTTTTCTTGGAACAACGTTCTACTTGTATTCTCCTTCTAAAATGTCATAATGAGATACGATTGTATAATCAACTCTGTCACTGTCATCTTCTGCAAGAGCATGTTGGCTTGAAAAAGATTCAGAATAACCCAAAGGTAAACCCTCTTTTTGAGGAGGTGCTGGGGATTGCAGAACGGGGGGAGGGGACGTGATGGCGGGAGGTTTCGGGGGGAAGAGGCAGGGAGAGGGGAGAGGGTCTAGGGGTAGAGGCAAGAGATGGAGGGAAGTGGCAGGGGGTAGAGGGGAGTGGCAGAGAATATGGGGCAGGGGGTTAGGGGACAGGGTGTTAGGGGAAGGGGGTAGGGGGCAGGGGATTAAGGGCAGGGGGGTTCAGAAAGGGCATCAAGACATGTTTTAGCATCCTGGTGGAACGGTTTGCCCCAAAAGGATCCCTCAGAATTAGAGAGTAGTAGTCCCACGTCATAGGGAAAAATATCTGCTCCCCTAAAGGTGTATCCAGTAAGTATGTAAACTTGCGTGGTTTGCCCCTCAAAAATTGCTCGTATGACTTGACTTGGATACTGACATCTTTTACAGGGTCACTACTTGGTCGAGAAAGGAAAATGCGGAATAGGCATTGACACATATGCAGTCTACAGCCCTTATGAGATAGAGGATCAGCAGTAAAGCAGTCCTTAGCCACCAGAAAAACCAGTCTCGTTCGTTCAACGCCTCTTGACGCCTATTGTGCGTCATTATCGCATTTGAAATGATTACCACGAATTATTTTTTATACAATTTTTAAATTTATTTCTTATCATTTCACCATACAAACCACCAACTACATAGATAATAACAAACAATGTTTGCATTTGTGGAGTTCGAAAAGCAAACTTAATGCTCGGCGGCCATAAATTAAGATACCTTTATGTAAACTGACTTACTGACCATCAACCCAACAATACATCCACATACATGCTTAGCTTTTAATCTTTCTTCAACGTTGAATTTTATAATCTACATTTGCAAATTTAAATACTTTTCATCCATTTCAGAGTCATCAATTTCATTCAATTTCGTCCTTGTTACGTGCAATGTCAACATTTATTTGATCATGAAAAATTTCCTCCCTGGTCAGCGACTGTTTCAAGAGTTTGAGTATATGTAGATGACTGACTGATACCAGTGGCGTGGCGTGAAAGATCGATTATCGATATTTCTCCATTTGAAGCTATGGTAAAGAATCGATTATCAAACTGTACGCTCCGAACACCCTGTTTATCGATCCTTTTCCATAGGTTTGAATGACAGATCAATCGATATATCGCAAAGCACGCCACGCCACTGACTGATACCTCTCATGCATAAGTAATTATCATTCTATTGCAAGGCTGATTTGATTGTCCAACAAGACAGAGCCAGGAGATCCGATTCTGAAACATCCGAGTTCTCGACGAGCAAGCCCATTTCGACTCTGAATCAGCACTTTCCGCCAACTCGCTTACAGTCATAGCTCTCTCAAAGTTGCCAACTTCCCTTACAATTGTTGATTTTGGTCTAAAAAATTGGGTTTTACCCCACAGGGTCGTTACATCTCCTCATTTCGAAAGAATATTTAGGGTTTGAAAGGTCTACGTACCAAACAACTGCTAAAATTACAGACTGGTCCCAGATTGTTCATAGTTTGTTTGAGTTTACGCATTAAGTTGAATGATTAATTCTGAAACTTACATTAACAGTGAGGGTTAGTACTAATTTAGGAAAATAATGTATCAATCTACAATAATTCTCTTAAAATTTGCCCAGTGTAAATCTCCTTGTTTATAGTGTCTGTTTTTCGAATGAGATAACTATTCGCGCTCCACGGTATGTTTTGTTGCCTATGTGTCAGCATTGAAGGAGAACTGAGAGTGAACGATATCAGCCGATAGGTTTACGTACTGTCTACTTGTTCTAGCAATCATTATGGAAGAAGGTAAGCGTGTGTTTTTTTAATACGTGGGCACACTTGACACGAAGGCCTTAACTTACCCTTTAACGAACAACAATTTCCCGAAAAATGGAGATTCTTCGTGGCTTACTAAAAACGTGATTTTGAGGAAATTCGATTTTTCAAATATTAGTGAGTGATTATAAAAAAGTAGGAGCATTTTTTACTCAACCTTGGAAAAAAAAGTGGCTCCATTCAGGTGCTATTAAGTATGATACCGGTCAGTTTTAACATGGTGGTAAATGGGTGGATTATGTCATTTGACCAAGAAATCCTCTTGGTCTTCAACGAAATGTAGACAGTTTTAGGCCCATGGAATATATTTTCCGCTGAATCCAAAAAGGACCTAGTTTCTTCTCAATTATGCACCAATACTTCGGTAAATGTCGATCAGTTTGAAAATGTGTAAATGTGAAAGTATGAAAGGGCTTAAAATTGCTCAAAAGCCTCTTGCTGTAAAATATCCAGCATTATCATCTTGTTTTTTTTTTTTTAGATTAGTGCGATGGTTGGACGAATACGTCACTTCTAATTTCTCATCAAGTCTCGTTGGCAAGCTAAGCAATTAAAGGAAAATTTGCAACAGTTCCTTGCGGGAAATAGAATCGTTGAATAAGTGAGGGTTTCACATGTGTACGTCTTCCGAAGAATCTACTTCTAACCAAACATGAACATGATACTCAAAGTGTCATACTCTGCTCTGAAGCGGCGCCAGATCGTGGCATTTTAAACGTCCCATCGAAAAATACAGGGTGATCCAGGGTTAAACGGCCAGACCGAAGGAGCCAAGATACCCCTAAACCCCCAGCAACCAAAAACTATGATAACAAAAAAAATTAATTGTAAATACAAATAAATTGATGGGAAAGAGATTAAAATTATTAACCTAACCAAAAATTTAAAACCGAAGTATCAAGGATAATTAATTTCTACTCGTTTAATGGACCACTAGACAAGGTACGAATTTCAGCACTCTGATACATGTTACCTAACCAAAATTTCACGTAAAACACGATGGACACAACGAAAATTACCAAAATCAACTCCTTACAAAGATATTAAATGATTCCTGATGCTTGAATTCAAACCACCCGCTCATGAAAACTCAATGCTCTACGTGATTCACATCGCGCGCTAAACGTTATCATGACAGTCTCTACGATATAAAAATCTGGCAACCTCAATCTTGACGCTTTGGCTCAGCTATAGCAAATTGATTACAGTTTGAACAACACAGGGTGGGAAATGAACAGTGCTCGATTGAGAAGCTTGCTGAGACCGTTGCAGTGCGCGATTTGACTTACGTAGAGCTTTGAGTTTCTTGTGAGCGGGCAGTTCAAATTCCTCGTAACCAATGTGAAATAAAAACGTTAATATCTTCACTAAGAGTTGGTTTCAGTAACTTTTGTTGCGCGAATCGTGCTCTACGTGAAATTTTTGTTCAGAAACATGTATTAGAATGCTAAAATTCGTACCCTGTCTAGTGGTCCATTGTAAATCCATAAAATTGAGATGTTTTTTCTTTAAATTGAGATTGCGATTTTCTAGAGCATTTATACATTCAGAGCATCACAGGACAGGAGAGTACCAATTTGTATGACATTTGGTTCACAATCATTGCCAAAATTTACGATTTTGGAAGGAGGGCGGAAACGATTACTTTCGATTTACTTTCGGAGGAAGTACGATTTCAAGTAAGTTGGCTGTTTTAAAATTTCTAAATTAACCTCGCTAAGCGGCAACCCCGCAAACCTACTGAAATCCTAGCTCTGCTAACCGGTGACAACTCTTGAGTCATCCTCACCTCTCTCTCTCAGTGGCGTGGCGTGCTTTGCGATATATCGATTGTTATGCCATTTAAACCTATGGAAAAGGATCGATGAACAGGGTGTTCGCAGCGAAAACCTTAATAATCGATTCTTTACCATAGGTTTAAATGGCATAACAATCGATACATCGCAATTCACGCCACGCCACTGCTCTCTCTCTTCTCTCAGAGAAATACTATGCGTAAATGAGTCCACGGAATTTGAGGTTCGCTCAAATTTCTTAGAATTAATGAGTTTATTCCATTTTTCTCTCATTTTTCTCAATGCTTTTTTTGCTTGTCTGGCTCGTTCCGATGTTTCGTGGAATCGACAAATTTTGAATGAACAGACACTTAAACCTCCTCGGTAACGGACGTTGGCAGTTGGTCGGAAATTATCTGAATCTTTTTTTTTGTGTGTGTGAGGGTGTGTAAGTGTCGCACTGGATGGTTTTAAAATTTCCAATGAAACACCCATACGGAAAAATTTAAATTTCTGATTTAACAATTCGATTGCTAAAAAAAGTGACTGCAACGTTTCAACGTAGATTTAACAACAACAAAACGCTACTTTAACCACTATTGTAAGCTAATTTACCCACGGAGGTGGTTAAAGTAGCATTTTTTGTTGTAAAATCTAAATTGAAACATTGCAGTCACTTTTTTTCAGCAATTGAACTGTTAAATCAGCAATTTAATTTTTTCCGTGCAGATCCGTAGAATCTGCTTGCGGAAATTCCCTTGATGAGGCTTTAGTAGCATTTCGAGGGCTACCAAACAGTATCACCTAACTGACAATTTTGGCAAAAACGAGTCAGTGACTTTGCCACATTCTGTAGTATAAAATACGCAAGCTGGTGATTTTAATTTTTCCAATTCTATGCAGTAGCGCTGCAATGACGCTGTAATGTATAAAAAAATTGCAAATCTAACCTTGGAATTACAAAAGTGACAGAGGGTTCTCTTCGTTCTGCAAAATCGCCAGTTTGTAGATAAGTGGTTTCGTTCGTTAGCTATCGATTTTTCTTTACTCAACAGACCTCACAGAGGCTATAATGAAGAACTTCATATCGCCGATGTTATCGGAGGGGAGGGGCTTGCAGGACAAGGGGCGTAAGTGCAGTTTTTTTTCTAGAAAAATTGAGATATGAGTGATTTCTACTTAAACTAGTCTTGAAATGTCTTCCGAGAGAATTCACCGGTAAAATCCAATTTTCAAATTGGGAATTTTGCAAAGTGCAATTGGCAATCAAAATTAGAGGTTGAACTTTCTTTCCACCCTTAACTTCCATAGTTTTGAAACTTCAAACACGTATTTCTCAAAAAATTGAAAACTGCACTTGAGCGCCTTGTCCTCCATACCTTTCAATAAAGCTTTTAAAATGCAACTAGAATCCACGATTTTAGTTTTTGCTACGTTTAGTTAGCCTAAAAAACACGATGATGCCTCTGGGTCGCTGGAACAAGCTCCCAAACTGAAGGGAATACCTCAAAGTTGAGGTCACTACAAAGAGGATAGCATAATACTATTCTAATCTGGACATTTAAGCCCAATTAAACTCTTCATCCACCTTCCGAATTTTTTTCTTTAATCACAGAAAAATCGTTATCTCAGCGTGAATATGTATTTTCAGCATTATATTCCGCTAGAAACAACCTGCAGTTTTCTGCTGATTACATGCTGTTGAACAAACAGTTCTTGTGACCCAAATTAGTTTTGAAGACTCAAAAAAGGCTGGCTGGCAACACTGTCTTTTCTCCATTGAAACCTGTGTTGAATAATCGATTATGGTCGGAGCACCTTGCCCCTTGGAGACTCGATACATGTTCATCATTGTCCATAGGTTTAAACGAAAAATAAACAATTTTGCCAAGTTCCTGGATCCACCAATGCACTAGACATGATGCTCCATGGGCACGGTCTGTTGTGCTGCCGTGCCAAGGAAGAATGCCGTATGATCATTCGAGAATTGCCAAATTTTCTCCGACGAAATTTTTGCGGAAAATCGTCAATATTCTTCCTTGAAGTTTTCAGACTTCTTATAGGTCAAATTAAAAGCAAAAGTACCCGACAAATCGGAAGAAAAATATTCAAACATTTTCGTGGAAATTAGTGTTTTGTCAAATGAAATTTGGCAACGCATGAAGGCTCATCGTTCAACGCCATACGGCGTTTTTCCTTCGCACGGTAGTATGCTTCCATAGAGAAAAAAAAGGAGGTGTTTGCATTTCGGGCATCTTGGAATTTTTCATAGAGTATCTATAGCTTTGATGACGTCATTGGGTACAGCGACGTTTTTATCCTGTCCATTTTCTTGGAAATGGTGTAATTTAAGGGAAAAAGTCATCTATAAAAAGTGCTTGAAATTAAATAAAGAGTTGATTTAAGTAAAAAAATCGGACATTATGGTCCGTTTTTACAGCGTCAACATAACCCTCAACGAGCGTCTTGTTTACATTGATGACGTAGGTGGGTACAAATCCTCGAGATGCAAACACCTCCTTTTTTTTCTCTATGGTATGCTTCATCTAACATCTTTTTTTTTAGCTTAGGAGTTGAGATTCGAGAAAATCAGCATGATATTGTCGCACAAACTGAAATCACGGCATTCAGAGGTTGGAAAATGCTTTGGAGAGACGACAGCTCATTTGCTTCGATTACAACTGCACGCTTTGAATGAAATTCAGAGGAATTTGTAATAATCCTGCAAATGGCAACTGCCGCGGCAGCAACCGAGCTAGCTAGGTGAGAGACACGAGCAGTAGCAGATTTCTAGGAACGTTCCCGTGCCGATTACTGAACAGTGGCGTGGCGTGAATTGCGATATATCGATTGCTATGCCGTTTAAACCTATGAAAAAAGATCGATTATCAGGGTGTTCGCAGCGGACACCTTAGTAATCGATTCTTTACCATAGCTTCAAATGGCGAGATATCGATAATCGATTATTCACGCCACGCCACTGTTACTGAACTGCCCCTTCTCATTCCTGGTATTCATTGCGTGCAGAAATATCCAGCACTGGAAAAAGAAACACATTGGATCTAGAGTCCAGACTCTTAAAAACATCGACAAGAAAAAATATTCTTGATTCAATCAGATTTAAGCTTAAATCAAGAACCAAGCCTCTTAATTTGAGCGGATTTCCTTTTGATTTAAGCTTAAATCTGATTGAATCAAGAGTCCTTTCTCTTGTCGATGTTTTCAAGAGTCTGGAATATTGATCCAATGTGTTTTTCTTTTTCCAGAGAGCGATGGTATTTTTTTTTTTTTTTTCTTCGATGATTCACGTTGAAGTTAATTTCAATTTTGAACGTAGCTTCAAATCTCACTCTTTTCTGCTATTAATTAAAATCGCAAGAGCAGTGAAAAAATTATACGCTGTTTTAGCACGTAGGGTGTCAAAAATGTGTCTGGTGATCCTAAGATGCTGCCTTTACTGCCCCCACATATACCCCACATTGCAAAATGCAGTCCAATCCGAGTAAGTATAATCGTTATGACAGATTGCGATCTGAAAGTCTTGTTAACGATAAATTCAGTGGCGTGGCGTGCTATGCGAGATATCCTTTGATCTTCCGTTTGAACCTGTGAAAAAGGATCTATAAACAGAGTGTTCAGAACAAGCACTCTCGTAATCGATTCTTTACCATAGCTTCAAATGGGAAGATATCGATAATCGACCATTCATGCCTCGCCGCTGGATAAATTCAGATCACTAATATTTTTCAACTGAATCTATGCAAGGTCACGACCGCATTCGGGCCTCCTTTTAATTTGGCGTGACTTTCAATGACAGCATAAAGTAAAGCATTGCGAGTTTACGCCGCGCGACAGCGCGCCTTCAATTTTTCGGATGCAACACGGACATCCATCAAGCACGAATCCGCCGATCCACGATCCGTTGTATCTCCGCGCCGTCATCACCGAGCGTTGAAATGTCTCTTCTGACGTTTGAGAAAGTTAGGGTTATAGTTTTCTCAGCACATGCTATGATTTGGTCCACGTATGTGGCCATACGTGGACCAACCCTCAGAGGATGCTTCTAGCCCACTTCGCGAAAAGCAGTTTTGCCATTTTGGAAGAATGACTGTTATGTTTGGACAGGGCTTAAAATGCGAATGAAAATGTGATTATTCATTCCCTATACATTAGGATACAAATATAATAAATCTTTTTCAGTTTATTTTTCAGGATCTCGATGAATAAATGTAAAAATGAAAAAATGATCATTTCAAGTCTGATGTTTAAAAATTGTCAACTATGTTCCATTTTTCTCAAGGAAAATTAATCGAAATATTTCCTGACAATTTTGTATGATTTATTTTGGTATGGGTGAATTATATTACAGGAAATGTCAAAAGATACTATTGATTCGTACCCCCTTAAAAAATAAAGCCTGATGAGATAAAATCCATCAACTTGAGTCATCAAGTCAATATTGAGCAATTCCCATCCCAAATCAAATGCTAATTTTTCAAGCGTACCAATTCAATGTCTCTCCAGGAAATTGGAAGATTATTCCTGAAAAATGTACCTACATTCGAAAAGCAAGGTTCATTTTTTTCTTGCTCAGTCTCGCGTCAAGCCCGAGTTTGCTGAGTTGGTTATGTCCTCATTTGAACATTGGAGTCATAGCTTCATGCATAATCCAAACTCTGCAAAATGCGACTGTTTTGTTTCCTGTATCACAGGGACATTTTCCGATCAAAAAAGGTTTCTACCGAGTCAGCATTTTTACTGTGCAATCCGACATTTCCGAGAGTGACATAAAAAAAAAAATTCTCATTCCGTCACTAACTCACAATCGTCTGAATGAAATTGCATTTTATATCGGCGAAGACTGAAACTCTATTGCGACACTTCGGACGCGACCGTCGCACAATGAATAGAGTCAATTGGAGAGGTCGGACATGAAATTTTTGACTAAAACTGCAAATGTTGATGGTTTTTTTCGTCACATTTTAACTTTGGAGGAGTGCCTGTAGAAGAAAATTTCACGAGGAAATGTAGAACCACTTTTAGAACCTAACAGTTTCGTATAAACGGAGTTATAAGCGTGTAAAGTTTCTAAATTTTGTCCGACCTCTCCTATTGACTCGATCCGCTGTGCGTTGGCTAACTAAAAATGGGTTACATAAACAAGTGACAACTGCTGAATGCAGTGCCCTATGCTGATTTTCTTTTTTTTTACAAGCGGAGAGTTTGAATTTATTGTTCATACTGTAATTCACGAAGGACCTTTTCTCACTAGTGAGGTATACATTTAGGTTTGGAATTTATCGACATGCTATATGTATACGTGTTCTCGCACTATTCTAATGATGAAACGTGAAACATATGTTGTAGTGCTTAGTTTCTTACACTATGTCTTCAGTTTTCTCTACCTAGTTACGTTTGTTTATCTCTATAAAGTTTAAATATGACAGTTGAAAAGTCATATTCAAAAAAATTACCGACATTTAGAAAAAATATGGTGCAAAACTTTTCATCTGGCAAGTATGACAATGGGTCCGTTGCGCTGGTCACAAAATCATTTTGTGATGCTTGATTCTTGTAGATCAGCTAAAAATAATCAAAATTGTCCAAACAGTAACTCTCTACGTTCAATATTAACCGAGATGACGCGGTTTGAAAAAGTCGGTTTGTGACGTCATCCACCGCGGTACACCCTTAGCTTCTTTCACCCTGCTTTCATTCAAGTTTCACGTTGAGTAACCAGTGCAAATGTTAGTCTCCGTGTCTAATGAAACCAAGGTGGAAAAAACCAAGGGTGCCACCACTCCCATGGATGACGTCATAAACCGACTTTTTCAAAGCGCGATATCTCGGTTAATATTAAAACGTAGAGTTGCTTTTTGGACAGATATAATTATTTTTAGCTGATCTACAAGAATCGAGAATCAAAACACGATTCTGTAAACAGCAGAACGGATTCATTGTATTTTGCTTTTTAAAACGTTTAGTCATTAAATATTGTGTGTGAAATCGACGTGAAAAGAGATAAACTTTGAACCGTTACGCCTCAAATAGTAATTTTAGTATAATATGTTCATGTGTCTTTGTTCAACTGCGAGAGGATTTAGAAGGAAGCTTTTGTTTCATGTGGATTGTTCGAGGGCAGCCATTATCTATGTACAAGTACGTTCCCACGTCCGCTTACAAAAAATTGTAAAAGCTCATGACGCTATTAGCCTCTTATGAAACGTTGACAGCACATTCACATAGCCTAGAAAAAAAAACGGTCTTAATTAACATATTTGAAAAAATTGAATCGTTGAAGCTTTTAATTTTTATGTGGGGATGCAAAAAACTTGGAGAAATTAAGGATTTGCAAAAAATTTAGCAAGAATATGCCAAACACTAGACGTAAGCTACAAAGCTTAAAAAATGCGAATTATTTCGTGTTTCTCATATTTTTCTTCTTACTCTTCTCCTTTCATTTTTCCTACTTTAAAAATGTCATGGGAGGAAATATGCGAAACTAAAAGAAATTTAAATAACTGCTTACTATCAAAATTGGCCCTAAAGGGATTTCATCTAAAATTTAGTGAAAATAAGGGCCCCTCCACCACGCTCCTCGAAAGACTGTATATTCCTGCTCAAGTGGACGGAGTTTCTTCCTTTGTTTTTAAGTATTCAGTAAAATCCATTAGTAGTCAGACGTGCGGCCAATGTGCTCGGTGAAAAAGCGAATTCTTGCCAATACTGACGGGGTAAGGAGACACGCCGTATGAACATTTGAGGATTGCCAACTTTTATCGGATGAAACTTGTATTTTTGAAGACATTTTTGTATATTTTTCCTTGAAATAGTAGGATCTTATAAATCAAATCCCAAACAAAATTCTATGAAAATTTGGACGTGTTTTTGCTCTAAGGAACTATGTGCAAGTGAAAAGAGGTGGTGTGCTCGTGCAAGCTACATACGAAACAATGTAGAAGTGGATATAGTTCCTTTTGAGAAAATGGAAAAGCGGGATTTTCAATTAATTAATTCAAAAATACCTATATACCTTGGCGGCCGGGAAAGTACGGAAGGCTGGAAAGTGATCAAAGGGTTGCGACGGAATAAAATGCGCGACATCATATTTCCGATACCTATTGACAAGATGGAGGAATATTTTAAAGATTTATTAACGGAGAGGCGACCCGAGTTTCAAGGCGGAGTCATAAGCACTAAAGAAGATTCCAACGTGGAGATCCAGCTCCAAGATGCAGTGAAGGCTGTGAGGGAGTTGAAAACTCGCAGAGCTCCCAAACCTGGGGGTATACCGGCGGAGTTGATAAAATGTGGCACCGGTAAACTGTTTGAGCATCTAAGGAAACTTATGCATACTGTTTCCATGGTTCCGAATTTCCGAAATACCAAAGGAGTGAAAGGAATCTTGGATTACTCCCAGTCATATGAAAAGCAGTAAGCAAGATTGCGATAACTACAGAGGTATATCTTGTCTCTGGGTATATCGGTCACAGGAACCTTGAGCAAGGTCTACGGTAAAATTCTCAAAGCAAAGGTCGAAGAGGTTTGAAGCCGACAGGAAGCCGAAGAACAGCAGGCCGATTATTGAAACTGATAGACAAAGCTATAGACAAAGACGACAAAAGGGATTTGGAGGGCTCCTATTGGTGGAAGCTGGTGGTTGCAATGGACCAAAAATGCAGGTAATAGACTAATTAACGGCAATCCACGAGGAACCCGACAGTTAGTCCATCATTTTCTCCCTTAGTCTAAGAGAACCACACATTTCAACCAATAGGATCGTTCCATACCCCCCTATGTCTTCTTCGTCTATAGCTTTGTCTATCGATTTCAATAATCAGCCCGCAGGCTGGTTTCAGAGCTTCGGTAAGTCTACCGTCGAGCATTTGTTCACCATTACCCAGGTCATCGAGAAGAAAACATAGAGTACATTTAGTCGTAATGTAAATGGGAGAGCTGGCGCCATGTTCTGGTCGACGAGTTTCGAGCCCGGTGTGCGCCGAGTTCGGGTCACTTATTCGATACATGTTCAATCCAAAATGGCGGTGTGGAATACGTGGTGATTCCTATCTTCTTTGTTTACATTGGATGGCCGGGTACCTGCGTATCGCAAACACTCGATTATGCATCGAAAAAGTGACCCGGCGTCACATAGGAGTCTCGGAATTTGGGACCTGGAAAATGCTTAAAAGTGGCGCCAGCTCACCCACTTACATTACGACTCTATGTACTCAATGGAAGAAATGGGCGGTCAGCCATAGGAGCTGCACTTGGTGTTTGTGGATCTTCAGAAAGCTATACGACTACTACTACTATTTTTCCTCCTCGAAATGTGCATTTTTCAACCAAATGCAGAAAGCTTCCAAGTAAGCCTTTGAACTTGGACACTCGAGAAGTGCTTGCGTGCATAAAATTTCGAAATTTCGAAATTTTGAATTGTGAACTTTGACTCATAAATGGATTCGAAGAAGTGAGTCCGAGTGGAAAATCTCCAAGCTATTTTGCCGTGCCGAGAGAGAACGCTGTATAAGCGTCCAGACGCTGCCATATCTCCTGTAATGGACGTATTTATGCGAAAAGGAACAATGTGTATAGGGTTTGCGTGTGACATAGTTCCTTTTGGCATAAATACGTCCAAATGAAAAACGAATCTCCTGGGAAAATTGGACTGCATTTTGCAAAAAGGAACCAAGAGCATTGCAATGTTGCTAAGATTGTGCAACTTCTCTCGTCTTGGAAGAAAAACCTGGTCATCTGTAAACATTTCCTATTTCACACGCTAAAAACTGTAAATTTAAGACCAAAATTAATATGTAAATTTCATATTTTTGCATGATTACAGTAATTGTATTGCAAAGGGTGAAGTCGCACAATCTCAGCAACATGGCAATGCTTTTGGTTCCTTCTTGCAAAATGCAATCCAATTGTGAATCCCTCTCCTCAAAATGGACGAATTTATGCTAAATGGAACTATGTGCAAGTGGAAAGATGGGGTCTGCTCGTTAGCTGAGGGCCGTAAGAATGAATGGGAATTTAAAAGCGCCGGTGACGTCAGCGGCAACGACCGAGACCGAGCACGACGCGGGGAGATCGGTGACGGGATTCTCTAATCATGCAGTGGCGTGGCGTGCTTCGATATATATCGATATTTCCCCATTTGAAGCTACGGTAAAGAATCGATTATTAAGGTGTTCGTTGCGAACACCCGGATAATCGATCCTTTTGCACAGGTTTAAATGGCAGATCAATCGATATATCGCAAAGCACGCCACGCCACTGAACTCATGGACACAGTCCACAAGGCTCTTGTCACATGTACATCTCGACGGTGTAAGTCGGAAATCACATAACTCGGTTTGCGACGTCGCAGACTTCCTGTCATACTTTATTTTTTTAACGGCAAACTGCTCAATGGCAATTCTTTAAAATTGCCGTGATTTTTCTTCTCTGTGCGAAGAAAATTCTGCAAAACCTTCAAGGAATGATATCAATTTGTTCTCCTTTGAAAAAATAACATAGAGGCGGAGATTTTGAGACACCGCAAACGAGTTATGTGATTGCCGACTTACACCGTCGATCTACGGTATACGAAGAGGAAAAATCACGGTTTTTGATTTTTTGATTTTGAGATGACGGCAAACATTTTCCCAATTTGAAAAAAAAAAATGAAGCCAGACAGGCACTTTGCAACGCTCCTTTGTAAGTGCTTTTCTGATTTTTTCATTAATGGTTGTACCTATTACCTTGCAGCCTTCCAATTTTTTCTGTTCGGCCCTCACTTGGCCTGTGAAAGTTCAGCCCAAGTACATTCCGTGTTACCTAATTTCCACACATATTGTATTATTTTAGAAGGAATCCTGATAACGCCTAGAAACTTTCTGCGCGATTTCCCCTCTGGACTACAGAATACACTGAAAAAAATCTCGGTGTATTTACTAAGAAAAGGGTAGAATTACCAAGAACTCAGGGTTCTATTTGATCTCAGTTTTTTCTCGATAAAATTACCATTTATGGAATTGGTAATTTTATCGAGAAATCTCGGTAAAATTATGAACTTTCTCGGTAATTTTACTGGACCTTGGTAAAAACGCCAATACTTTTTATCGACTGTGGTAGAATTATCGAGATAAAATGGCAAAGTTACCGGGAATCGATTACCAATAAAAGTGGTATTCTTACCTGAAAAAAACAGTAAAAATACGGGTTTTTAGGTAAGCTTACCAGTCTCTCTTGGTAAAATCACCGATAATTGGTAAAAAAAAAGTGAGATGGTAAAGGTATCAACGGACCTTGGTAAAAACGCCGAGAGTTTTTTTTCAGTGTATGATCATAAAATTTCAAAGCAAGACGATGGTTAGTTTCGATGTGATTTAACGAAACGCTAGGGGAAATTAGGCAATGTCCCACGTGGATAGACTAGTTGGATTGCATTTTGCAAAAAGGAACCACTAGCATTGCAATGATGCTAAGATTGTGCAACTTCATCTTTTGCAATAAAATTGCGGAAATCGTGAAAAACTATGAAATTTAGATGGTCATTTTTGTCTTAAATTTCCAGTTTTTAGCGAGTAAAATAGAAACTATTAATGGATAATCGGGGATTTCCTCCAAGACAAAAGAAGTTGCACACTCTTAGCAGCATTGCAATGCTAGTGGTTCCTTTTTGCAAAATGCAATCCAGTTGTGGTTCATGTCACCCACTACATTCTACCACCCACCTTGGTTTGGGTGGTGATCGCAATTTTCATTTAAAAATCGAAGGAAAGCACGACCAGAGTAAAAAAAAACGAAATTTATAATACGCAAAAGTGTCTCTGGCGATGTCGTGATTTTGAACGCAGATAACATTTATCTTGCACGCCGATGTGCGCATTTAGCTTGACCTTTATGGAAATTATGTTCTGAACATGTGACTTGCACACAACTTCAGATTCCTGAGAATCTATGAGGGAAAAAATGTAGACATGCGATTCTGCGTTGGTATACTCAGACATTTTCCCCCTTTTCCACGCCAAAAGTTTTATAAGTAAGTATTTTCCTTATCCGTTCACAGTGAATATGTGGCGCCCACGCACTATCTACCTCCTGATCTCATTTTACTTCTCATTGTTCTGCGAAGGTAAGATTCAAACAAATTTGACTTATCTGCCGTGATAGCGAAGAGAGCAGTAAGCGTTAAATTTTCGAAATCGAGTCCCCTGCAGCATTCGTTTAATCTCACCTTGATGAAGTCACTGAAATAGCTGAAACAGCCAAATTCATCTTAATGAGTTAATGGTATTAAAACGAGACATA
This sequence comes from Bemisia tabaci, assembly GCF_918797505.1. Classification (NCBI taxonomy): domain Eukaryota; kingdom Metazoa; phylum Arthropoda; class Insecta; order Hemiptera; family Aleyrodidae; genus Bemisia; species Bemisia tabaci. The sequence goes on along the minus strand of NC_092801.1, from coordinate 24,903,612 downwards.
TGAGAAAGTCGTAAGTGCACAAACGATGAAGCAGTTTCAGGCAAGACAGCAGTAAGTGACATTATTCTTCCGGAGAGCCAATGAAAACAGTGGTTTCATTGGTTCTTCGGAAGAATAATGCCACTTACTGTTATACAAAAGATAGAATTTACGGCTGTCTTGCCTAACAATAGTCTAGCATGAAAATGAAAAATACCCTTTTAATGTAATTGAAGCAGGGTTGCAATTTTTCATGAAAAATAAATTATTGAAATTCCACGTGAAACATTTCATGAAATTTCAAACATTTATGATAGATATTAAAAACACCGGTTCCTTTTCATGTTTCGCAAAATGTATAAATTGTGACTTTCTTCTGTTTTTGAGCGTTTTGATGCGGGTTGCATACTCTAGCCCCTGAAGAATATGAAATATTTTACACGGCCTCGTGAAATTTCATGAAATATTCCCGGAAATTTCCAATATTTCATATTTTTCATTTCACGCGTGCAACCCTGAATTGAAATATAATCGGTCGATTTTAAATCATCCAAACGATTTCTAGGAGTCTCGTGGGTGATTACCTAGTAGCAATTTGACAAAGAACGGAAGTGTTTTTCAATAAAATTTTCCGGTCTGCGAGCCCGTTTTCTCAGAACTTCACTTCAGAACTTACTGCTCTCTTCGCTGTCACGGTAGTCACGTATGCAAAGAAGGGGGAAAAGAGTACATTTTTGGAAATACTTCCGCTTGCATAATACTATGTCACATCCCAGAAATCTACGTAGGAGGTCAAAGAATAATCCTCTCCTCTTTTAAATTGAATCGACGGCAGATAACTAATTTGAAATAAGTTTGCCAAGTTTTAAGCTAAGCGATAATGACAACCACCTACCTACACTGGAAAAAAAGAATCTTAAATTTGCCGCCAAGAAGTATTTCTTCTTAAATCAAGAATTTTTCTGGTTAATCTAAGCTACTTTCTTGCTTAACCCAAGCATTATTTTTCTTGTATCAAGAAAAAGTCAGCTTAAAGCAAGAAAAAAAAATTCTTGGCGGCTAATTCAAGAATCATCATGCTTGATCAAAGCTACTTTTTTTTTCAGTGTACGAATTTTCATTTAAAGATGTATTTTTACTGAAACGCGGTAGTAGTTAATACGTTTATTTGAAGGCCAAGTAAGACCTTTCCTGTACTTATCTGCAGATGAATATCACTGGCAACATGGATAATGACTGAGCAACGCTGTATGCTCGTTTTACAACTTGAGACATAGAGCGCTACTATTGGTTGAAATGGGTGGTTCCAGGTTGGTGAGGAAAAAGGTCCTGCGGGCGAGTGTTGAAATTGGTAGACAAAGCGCTAAACAAAGAAGACATGTGGAGCAGAGAGTGGTACTATCGGTTGAAATGGGTGGTTCCAGGTTACTACACTGAAAAAAAATCTGGGTGTATTTACTAAGAAAAGGGTAAAATTGCCAAGAATTCAGGGTTCTATTTGATCCCAGTTTTTTCTTGGTAAAATTACCATTTATGGAATTGGTAATTTTACAGAGAAATCTCGGTAAAATTATTGAACTTTCTCGGTAATTTTACTGGACCTTGGTAAGAACGCCAATATTTTTTATCGACTGTGATAGAATTACCGAGATAAAATGGCAAAGTTACCGGGAATTGATTACCGATAAAAGTGGTATTCTTACCTGAAAAAAACAGTAAAAATACCGATTTTTAGGTAAGCTTACCAGTCTGTCTTGGTAAAATTACCAATAATTGGTAAAGAAAGTGAGATGGTAAAGGTATACCAACGGACCTTGGTAAAAACGCCGAGAATTTTTTTTCAGTGTATAGACTTAGGGAGAGGGAGAAAATGATGGATTGACTAGAGGGTCCCTCGTGGTTTGCCGTTAGTTAGTAATAGAGTGAATCGGTGATTGTCGTTAAATACTTAACATCATGTTCTGTGCCATGGCCAAAAGGCTTCTATCTAAAATTTTGAGTATAAAAAATAAATTATAGAATGAAATGTCTGTCAGGGGGTGACCTTTCCTGTTTAGTGGTCCGCGCCGTCGATTTTTCCGCCTAAAAAAACTTTTGAGCTCTTTTTAATTATCTCCTTTGTTCCTACAGTTCATAGTGATGGTCTTTGCCAATTGGGTGGGTTGCAGGGCTGCAATGTTCACTGTAACACTGCACACGGGAAGATGGCTTTGCTCAACACTCCATGGGCCATCGGCACCTGTGTGGAGGGTAATTGCTTTTGCGCATTCAACGAGAAACAAATCAAGGGTTCTACCCCCAAAAACTGTGTTAAGTTTTATTTTTCACCCTTGGAAGATAAAATAGAGATTGTCAAAGAAGCGGCTGAGGTAAGAAAAGTGGAAATTACTTTATTAGAGATAACCATGATCAGGGGAAAAAGAGCTATGAGAAAAAATTTGAGAAATTAAGAAGGAGCTAAAATTGTTTTCAGGCAAAAAATGCCCTGAAAGCAAAGGACTCTATGCACGGACCCCCCAAAATCGCCCATTTCAAAAGTTAACGAAATTCATACCAGTGATAGAGGGGCACGTCCGGCCTCCAAATCCAGGGTTGGTTTAGTCCCCAGCCCCCCGAGTGCGACGTTGCCATTTTTTAAAGTTGAAACATGTTAAACCCCATAACTTTTGAGCAATTAAAGATACGAAGGTGCGGTTTGTTTGAGTCGATAGAACATTATAAGATCTATCGTTTCGTATATAGTTTTTATCCATTGTCGCCAACTTTACCCAAAAATCGGCAATTTTTCGATTTTTTCAAAGTGCAAAAATACGGTTAACCTAAAAAAGTCGGTATTGGGACATCACGTAGGAAAATAAAAAACACGCGTAATTAAAGCCCTTAATGTGAGCTTTCCAACGGTATATCGGGTTTTCCGGGGAAACGATTCTATCGCGAGATACAGGCCTTCAAAGTCCGACTTGGCGTACTTTTTGGAGGTCCCGCGTCATTCGCACCTCAAAAAATTAGTATTGTGAACGCTGGCAGAAAAACGAAACTCACATGTAATGAAAGCTATTTATGTGAGCTTTTCAACGGTATATCGGTTTTCCCGGAGAAACGATTCCATCGCGAGATACAGGCCTTTAAAGTCCGACTTGGCGTACTTTTTGAGGTCCCCCGTCATTCGCACCTCAAAAAATCAGTACTGCGCACGTCCATGGGAAAATGAAAATTACATGTAATGAAAGCCCTTTGTATGGGCTTTCCAACGGTATGTTGGTTTTTCCGGGGAAAAATTTTTGTCGCGAGATACATGCCTTGAATGTTCGTTGTAGCGGTTCAGGTCCTATTGAATATTACATGAAACAGGGGAGTTCTTATCAAAGTAGGCTGCCGTTCATGCAGCGGCGAGCAGGGAGAGAAAGATGCAGATATGCAGAGAGAGATGCAGATATAGAGACGAACCTGACACATACTGCCAACTGTAAATTACCAAATTTTAAACGAATACTAAACATACAACTTCAATGGAATCTCAGATATAACGGATCCATTTCTATGTATCATGTCTCCCCTATAACACAATCCCTGAGATTGCGACTTTTTTCTTGCACCCTTTATGTGTTCTGAGTGTTTTCATTCACGTTCAGTGTTTGACACCATCGATTTTTCCGAGGCAGGGAATCGATAAACGAGATGCAAAAATTGTCTATTTAGTTCCCTGTTTCACGTCTTATATAATATGACTTGGGACGTGCACTATCACGATGGGCGAAGAAACAAGCCGCGCAGGGTACCTAAAAACCCCGCTACAGTGAACATTGAATGCATGTATCTCGCGACAAAATTGTTTCCCCGGAAAATCCAACATACCGTTGGAAAGCCCATACAAAGGGCTTTCATTACATGTAATTTTCATTTTCCTATGGACGTGCACAGTACTGATTTTTTGAGGTGCGAATGACGGGGGACCTCAAAAAGTACGCCAAGTCGGACTTTAAAGGCCTGTAACTCGCGATAGAATCGTTTCTTCGGAAAAACCGATATACCGTTGAAAAGCTCACATAAATAGCTTTCATTACATGTGAGTTTCGTTTTTCTGCCAGCGTTCACAATACTAATTTTTTGAGGTGCGAATGACGCGGGACCTCCAAAAAGTACGCCAAGTCGGACTTTGAAGGCATGTATCTCGCGATAGAATCGTTTCTCCGGAAAAACCGATATACCGTTGGAAAGCTCACATTAAGGGCTTTAATTACGCGTGTTTTTTTATTTTCCTACGTGATGTCCCAATACCGACTTTTTTAGGTTAACCGTATTTTTGCACCTTGAAAAAATCGAAAAATTGCCGATTTTTGGGTAAAGTTGGCGACAATGGATAAAAACTATAAACGAAACGATAGACCTTATAATGTTCTATCGACTCAAACAAACCGCACCTTCGTATCTTTAATTGCTCAAAAGTTAGGGGGTTTAACATGTTTCAACTTTAAAAAATGGCAACGTCGCACTCGGGGGGCTGGGGACTAAACCAACCCTGGATTTGGAGGCCGGACGTGCCCCTCTATCACTGGTATGAATTTCGTTAACTTTTGAAATGGGCGATTTTGGGGGGTCCGTGCATAGAGTCTTTTCCCTATCGAAAAGTCACAACGAACACTTCGAACACAAAATGAATTAATAAACTGGAGGATAAAAAAGAGATCGTCGCTTATAATTGACACCCGAAAAAAACCAAAATCAACGCAGTCCAAGAGAGGGAAAGGGTATTTCTACCCTTGCCTGTTAAACGAGCAGATTTTGGTTAGTCAAAGGGCTTGATCATATATTACTAAATTTAAACTAAACTCATGCCTCAAATATATAAGCTTTTTATTCGATAGTTTTGTGGTGCTTAATGACATCAACATATGGTTCGATCTTTGATCCCCCTTTGACCCTTAAAACGAGGTTTATGATAAAAGGAACTATGCGCATAGGGTTTGCGCGCAGCATAGATCTTTTTAGCATAAAAACGTTCAATTCATGGATGGATTTAACCAGTATCAGTCTGATTACTTTACTGCCATGCTGAGGAAAAAAGCCCTACGAACATCCGAGAGTTGTCAAATTCCCCCTCCTAAAATAATAATTTTTGATGCAAATAAAGAATATTTGTGATTGAAATTTTCTGATACTTTAAATCATATTGCGAAGAAAATTCTCTGGAAAAGTGGACGGGAAATTTTCACAAGTATTCCTGAATTTCCGCATTTTACCCAGAGAAATTTGGCGACGCACGAAGGTTCATACAGCGTTCTTCCTTAGCATGGCAGTTTAGATGTTGCCTAGTTCTCTAGTGTCTTATTAAAAATATGCAGTAACACTGAAACTTGAAATTTTGTAGATTCTATATAATCTAGGATAAATTCGCAAAAAATTGAGGACGTTAAGAATATGTGTTGTTTGCTAAAAAAATTTAAACATGTAAGAAAATTAGGCGACATAAAATGCAGTCTGGCGGATTCTGCAGATCAAATCAGACCATGTATCTTCCAAAAAGTTTTCTGGACTTGTATTATTACTACTTTGCCATTTTTAATTAGCGCATTCGTGTCCAGGAAAAATTTTCCAAATTGAGTGTGGATAAAAAATTCGAGTGGTATATGAAGGTCTACGAGAAATCTTACACCACAAAACAGGAGAAGAGGAAACGTCTTCGGATCTTTGAAGAAAACCTGCTCAAAATTAGTGAACTCATGGCAAAAAGAAAAGGCTCCGTCGTTTACGGAATCGGCCCGTTCACAGACCTCAGCAGTAAGTTCAAGACAATCAGTGAGAATTCTTGAAATTTGGCAACGTTGGGCTTTGCCTTTTTGAATGTATGTAGGTGAGATAATCGATATCTATCGATTCTAAGTGAGAGAGACTGACTCACAAATAACCAGTGTTCTACAATAGAGTTGAATCCAGAAAATTTGGTGCTGAAAATTTCAGAGAATCGCCACTGACCCCTGATTATGCGACATTTCACCGCGTGACATTTCACCGCGAATTACGCTTTTTTGCCCAAAATTCGGCCGTCGGGATCCCCGAACCCCCTTTTTTTCAAAATGGCGGCGTTAGCATAAGGCGGATTCATGGGGACTTTCAGTATGTTTTTTAGGGGGTCAAAGTAGTCTTCTCCGACACCGCCGCTAACGTCACTGGTGCTTTATAATTCCCGTTCATTCTTACCACCCTCAACTAACGAGCACATCCCTTCCTTCCCACCTGTATCTGGTTCCGTTTGGCAGATATACGTCACATTAAGAGGCTTGGCTCTCGATATGAGTAAAAATCCGGTTGAATCAAGAGTATTTTTTCGTGTCAAATTTTTCAAGAGTCTGGAGTTCTTGGACTCTGGATCCAAGAGACTTTTTTCCAGTGTGAGAGTATGACTCATAGAATGCTTTTCACAGCTTCGCTGTATCTATAATATTCGCGTAGGTAAATAACAGCGAAACATATTTACTGGGAGAACCTCTTTTTTTATTTTATAGTGAGAAACACCACGCATGCACAGTCTCTCCATCACACGATGGTGCTTATCCATCATGTTTTGAATGGGTCAGTTGCGCTCGTAGCAGATTTGTATTGGTGCTCGATTCTTCTAGATTAGCTAGAAATAATAAGATCCGTCCAAACAGCAACTCCTTAAGTTCAATATTAACCGAGATATCGCCCTTTGAAAAATCACATGCTTGACGTCATCCACCGCGGTAGTGACACACCCTCGCATTCTTCCATACCTTGCGATCCTCGGAATTTCACGTTGAGTAACCAGTGCAAATTTTCATCACACATACTGATGGAAGCGAGGTGGAAGAAACCAAGAGTGTCAGTACTGCGGGGGATAAAGTCAAAAACCCGACTTTTCAAAGGGCAGTAACTGGACGTTAATAATGAACGTAGAAAGTTGCTATTCGGATAGACTGTATCATCTTTAGCTAATCTAAGAGAATCAAGCATCAAAACACGATTTTGTCACCAGCGCAATTGATCTATTCCCATTGAGTTTGCCTCACTCTCACTACATCATACACTGAAAAAAAAATTCTCGGCGTTTTTACCAAGGTCCGTTGGTATCTTTACCTTCTCACTTTTTTTACCAATTATTGGTAAGCTTACCTTAAAACCGGTATTTTTACTGTTTTTTTCAGGTAAGAATACCACTTTTATTGGTAATCGATTCCCGGTAATTTTGCCATTTTGTCTCGGTAATTCTACCACAGTCGATAAAAAATATTGACGTTTTCACCGGGGTTCAGTAAAATTACCGAGAAAGTCAATAATTTTACCGAGATTTCTCGGTAAAATTATCAATTCCATAAATGGTACTTTTACCAGGAAAAAACTGGGATCATATAGAACCCTGAATTCTTGGTAATTTTACCCTTTTCTTAGTAAATACACCCAGATTTTTTTTTCAATGTGCTACACGAAAATTTCACGAGGAAACAAATAAAACCACTTTTCAAACCTCAAGAATTTGTATAATTGGAGTTGAAAGAGTTTAACGTTTCCAAATTGTGTCCGACCTCTCCTATTGACTCGATCCACTGTGCGACGTAATTTCCAAGAAAAGAAAACACTGGGATCAAATAGAACTCTGAATTCTTGGTAATTTTACCCTTTTCTTAGTAAATACACCGAGATTTTTTTCCCAGTGTACATCATGGATTTTCACTGATTTTAGGCCAGGAATTCGTTGAAAAATACATCGGAAAGCAGCGCCCACCGCGCGATTTACCCGACGAAGACGACGAGAGCGGTCAGCTGCAAACTCGGATGCTAGGAAGAGGAAAAGGAAAAGGAGAAGGGAAAGGAGAAGGAAAAGGAAAATGGACGAAATCGAAATCTCCGCCGCGGAGGAAAACGACATCCGGCTCTCGATCACCCGGTCGATCTCGTGCTCGGTCACTGTCTCCCCCCAGATCATCTCCTCGATCATTTCTCCAACGGACAGGTAGCGGACATCGGAGATTCCGTCCGGCCAAAAAATGGGATCCTGAGTATCTACCCATGGGGAATGGGATGTCGCGTCGACGACACAACTTAAGAATGAACCCGAACCCGAACCCGGACTCAGACCCGGACGCAGACGCATTCAGCGAGGAGGGAGTTCCCATGATATTCGGGAGCTCCCCCATAGGGGACCCCATCACCGATTGGCGGATACCCGCTCGGCTTTATCCTCCTGCGGAGCACCAGGTGCGTTATGATACATTCCTCCTCTTCTTCTTCTTCTTCTTCTTCTCCATCTTCTCATTCTTCTCTCATTCCTCTCTCATTCTTCTTCATCATCATATTCTTCTTCTTCTTCTTCATCATCTTCTTCATCATCTTCTTCTTCTTCTTCTTCTTCTTCTTCTTCTTCTTCTTCTTCTTCTTCTTCTTCTTCTTCTTCTTCTTCTTCATCTTCATCTTCATCTTCTTCTTCTTCTTCATCTTCCTCATCATCTTAATATTCATCTTCTTCTTGTTCTCCATCTTCCTCTATTCTTCTTCTTCCTCTTCTTCCTCTTCTTCCTCTTCTTCCTCTTCTTCCTCTTCTTCTTCTTCCGCTTCTTCATCTCCATCTTCTTCTTCTTTTTCTTGCTCTCCCTCTTCTTCTTATTTTTTCCCTCCCTCTCCTTTTTTTCTCCATTCTTTTACCTTATCTTCTAAACTCTCTTTTTCTCTGTCTCCCTCCATTAGTTCTCCTTTTTCCATTCTTTATCTGCTTATCCTTCATCAGCTCATTATTATTATTCTCCTTCTTCCTTACTAATCTTCGTCATTCTCTTTTTCTCCATCATCTTCAATTAGTTCTCCTTTTTCTTCTATTCCTCTTCTCGGCTACTTCTGTCTTATTACTCTTCCATTCCTTCTTCTCATTTATCTTCTTTTATTTAATCTTATTATTCTCCTTTTTATTATATTTTTCTTTTTTCGGCTTCATCCCACGTCTTCTTCCTCTTCTTCATCTCCCCCTCTTTTTTACTCGCCTCCTACTTCTTATTCTCTTCAACGTGTCATTTTCCCTATAAACGTTCCCTATTCGGGAACGTTTATTTAGAGCTGAAGTAAATTTTGTAATCAAACATTACGGTTCTGATGCCACAAATGTATTTAATGGCTATACGAAGAAAATTCCGTCAACAGAGATGCGCTCGTAGGTTCCTTAGATGTGATACCATAAAATAAGCAGACATTTTGTTTACAGCGGAAACCTCCATAACAGTTGGTCAGGAAATTTTGTTGACTAATGACAAGAATAAATCAAGATTAATAATGCTACTAAGTATTGAACCAAGAAAGAGCTAAGTTTATGCTCTGCAAGCGGAGGATGACGCAGTCACATTCATCGGTCAAGAAGCTATAAAAAAAAGCCTCAAAATGGGACTTATTAGTGCTGTGAATTGCTCTTACTCTTGTGGAAGTGAACATGATTGGACCACTAGCCAAGGTACAAGTTTAAGCATTCTGATACATGTTTCTTAACCAGAATTTTACTTAGAACACGATTCGCGGAACGAAAATCACTGAAACCAACCCCTAACGGAGATACTAACATTTTTATTTCACATTGGTTGCGAGGAATTTGAACTGCCCGCTCACAAGAAACTCAAAGCTCTACTTGAGTCGAATCGCGCACTACAACGGTTTCAGCAAGCTTCTCGATCGAACAATGTTCATCTCCCACCATTTGTTTCTCAAACTATAAGTAATTTTCTATAGCTGAGCCAAAGCGTCAAGATTCAGGATGCCAGATTTTTTTATCACAGACACGCTCATGATAACGTTTAGTGCCCGATGCGAATCACGTAGAGTATTGAGTTTTCATGAGCGGGTGGTTTCAATTCACGCACCAAGAATCATTAAATATCTTTGGAAGGAGTTGATTTCGGTAATTTTCGTTATGCGCATCGTGTTTTACGTGAAATTTTGGTGGAGAAACATGTATCAGAATGCTGAAATTCGTGCCTTGTCTAGTGGTCCATTCAACTCGTTCTTTTCTGGACCTAGAACTTGTTTGTTACGTTCGAAACTTGGACTTCATTTTTTCTAAATTTTTCCCGAAAATAATTTTGTTCGCAGGACCAGGGCGATAAAAAATGCGGCAGCTGTTGGGCGTTCGCAGCTTTGGGGGCTGTGGAGATGCACTGGGCTATTGAAATGGACAGGGTAATTATGCTCTCAAAACAAGGTAAGTTTGCACAGTCACGTACACTGCTAATTCAATTTTCTCAAATTTAAAGCTTAGGAAGAAACAAAAAAAAAGGCAACTTCTGTAACATTTTTGTTTTCATAAAGAATACTGAACACACATGTAGATTATCCTTTACTCCAACTTTTTCAGTAATCATCCATCCTTAATTTCTTTAGAATAATTAGGTCTCATTATTACGGACCCATACTCAAAAAACAAAGTAAAAATGTAATCTGGCATCCTATCTATAAAGTTTTTCATCAGAAGAATAAATGGATCGCATTTAGCAAAAAGGAACCAACACGATTACAGTGTTGTAAACATGTTATTTCTTCAAAATTTTCTGGGAAAAAGTTCCAAGAATAGCAAATATGTTTTACCTCCTGTCAAAAAATTATTAATTTTCAAGGAAAATGACACTGTGCAAATATTAATAATAAACATAAGTGATTTTAAAAGGAAAGAAGAAGTTGCACCATTTTGAAAACACACCGATCGCGCCGGTTCCTTGTGCTAAATTGGATCCAAGTGTAATGCATTTTTCAATGGAGATGTTGCATGTGTGAGGAATTTGCGATTTGACTGTTGATTCTCACGTAAAAGTTTGCGAGAAACACGATGGTGCCTCTGGTTTTCTCTGAAATCTACTCCCAAGCTCAAAAAAAGCTCTCAAGTCGAGGCCAAAATGGAGGGAATATCTCACGCTATCCTGAGAGCCCACCTCTACATCAAGAAAAACTCTCAATGCAAAGATACGGAGCAAAAACATTGACAGGGCTGCCACTTTATTTGGGGACTCTAAAATTGAAAACACGGCAACACTGCTAATGTATTTGCTCCCTATCTTTGCGTGGAGAGTTTGTCTTGATATAGACGTGGACTCTCAGGATAGCGTGGGATATCCCTCCATTTTGGCCTCAACTTGAGAGCTTTTTTTGAGCTTAGAGTTGATTTCAGAGAAAACCAGTGGCACCATCGTGTTTCTCGCGAACTTTTACATAAGAATCAATAGTCAAATCGCAAATTCCTCACACATGCAACATCTCCATTATAAACCAATATTTCTGGCACATTTTATGAACAACGTATTATGCTACTAATTACACCATGGGGATGCGTGATTTTACGGTAGATTCAGTAACATTATAGTTCCTTGTTGCAAAATGTAGTCCTCTCGCAAAAATGTAGAGTGGAGCTATGACGCTCTTGCTTCGGATGATAGCATGGACCTTGCGACGCACTGTGGATCGAGACAAACAGTAGGAGAGGTTGGACAAAATTTGAAATTTTTAAAAGCTCAGAGCTCCATCTAAACAAAATGTTGAGGTTCCAAAAGTGGCTCCATTGGTTTCCTCGTGAAATTTTCTTCGAGGAGCACCCCTTAAAATTCAAAATGTGACGAAATAAACGTCAATATTTGCAGTTTCAGTCAAAAATTTCATGTTCGACCTCGTTAAATTGACTCGATCCATTGTGCGACGCACAGTGCCGAGACGCACTTTCGAGTACGCCACGAAACTTACTTCGCCTTCAACTGAACGAGTAGGCGAAATTCGATAGCTCGTGTTAAAATAGTTGTATTCTTCTAGCTTGCTCGGCGTTATTAAAGGCTTTAAATAATCGAGCATGGCACCTAGTACATACATTACTCGTGGAATACAGTTTGCGACGGTTGGAATCACACTCTTTTTTAAGATTGCTTAAATTTATCACAATCAAAATTTACTTTAAAAACTCAGAGCTTCCCTTTAGAGGTTGTGTGTTCCTTTGCTGAAGAGGACGGGCAGCGAACTCGTCGGAATGTATACCATAGTGGCTTAATTGGCGTGCTTTGCGATATATCGATTGATGCACCATTTAAACCTTTGAAAAAGGATCGATAAACAGAGACTTTGCAACGAAAACCTTAATAATCGATTCTTTATACCCCGATTTCAAATGGTAAAATATCGATAATCGATCATTCCCACCTCGACACTGATGCTTACGGTGTATTAAACAAGTGAGAGGAAGCCCTGAGTTTTAATTTAAGATCTTAATGTATTTCAAACTTTTTCTGTTTTTAAAATTTTAGCCTTTTTTCCTGATTAAATTTTGCGCGACTTGAAAAAAGCTTGATTTACGTCAAGGTTTGGGGAAAATGACCGGGTTACTCATTTTTTCTACAACCTGATCGTTGAAAATGTGTGTGAGAGAGATATAACTTCTAGCTCTGACCAATGCTTTGTTTGCAGCATGCCTAGTAGTCTATTCCATTTTATTCTATTCGTATCATTTTTTCTTTCTCTTTCGTTAAAGTCTCTTGGCAATTTGAGTGCATGCAATAAACTGCAAAGTAATGAACCGAGAGTAACGAGTAAAGTGAAGTTTTAATTCCTGCCCTATTTACTACATTCTTGCCTTGCTGCTGATGTGCATACGGCAGATAAAACAATTGAGGGGAGGCTTTGAAGTTTAATCTGAGATCCTAGCGCATTTTAAACTTTTCCTGTTTTTAAAGTATTATAGCCTTTTTTCCTGGTTAACATTTGTGTGACCTGAAAAAGGCTGGATTTTCGTCAAGGTTTGGAAAAAACTACGGGGTCCATCATTTTTTCTGCAACCTGATTGTTGAATATGGGTGTAGGAGATGTCACCACCTTATCCGGCCAAAGTATCACAAGCGCCATGCGACGTTTAAACATTTCCACCGCCATTTTATTTTTTACAGAGAAATTGTTCCACGAAGCTGGTCCGACAATTTTGCTGATTTTCTTCGTGCTGCGGATAAAATTCGGTGAAATTTTCAAACAGATTCAACCCACTATTTCTCTGTAAAAAAATAAAAAGACGGCGGAAAATTTTAAACGTCGCATGGCACTTGTGATACTTTGGCTGGATGATGATGTATAAATGCCAACCCTGTCCGGCCTGATTGTAGCATGTCTCGATCTAGAGGTTTATTCCATTTTATTTAATTCGTATCATTTTTTCTTACTTTTTCGTTAAAGTCTCCTAGCAGTTTAAGTGCATGAATTAAACTGCAAGATTAATTTTAATGAAGGAATAGGAACAAAGATGCATTAGACCTAACCGTAACGAGTGATCGATTCTAGAAAGCGACTCGATACTTGAATCCAAGTCAATGTGACAAGACGTAACCAGGCCCTGTCTTAACCATGCAATAAATCGCATTTCGATATCTTACTATAATAAACGCATATTAGCTCGTTGGTAAGAATACATTGACGAGTAGAATGGTTTATCACTAGATACACCTGCTTCCATAACTACTTGTATACTTTGAAGTGCTTTCCTGAAAATTTGTGCGTTTTTTTCAACTTTAGGTACACTTTTCCCAAAAATATCTAACCTATGGAGGGTTCATTCTTGAGTAAAAATTTCGGATTGTTCAAGCTCTAAAGACCAACATGTTTTAAATGTTGATTTATAATCAGGGCATTTGTTAAATTTAAATGAACAAAAGAAACTGCAAAATTTCAAAGGTTTTTTTTTTTTGAAAGCAAAAAAATCCAAAAATTCCAAAAGGTTACCTCAAAAGTTTTATTTATGACACATCTGCATCCAAAATTCAAACTTACACATACATATAAGTCGCTTCACAGCACTCCCTCGCGCTCTACGACTCCTAACCTCCACTGCTCTCTTTCAGACCACAAATCTTGGGGGATTGAGCACCTTAACATTTCCGCTTCAATCCCTTCCCTCCAACCTTTCATTGGGCGCCCTCTGCGTCCTCTCCCAGGAGGAACCCAATCAAGGACCTTCTTCGGCAACCTGTCTCCTGCCATTCTCTGGACATTACCATACCAAATGAGTAACTAAACAAAAAATTTTACAAAATGGAAACTTTCTGGGACAAATATTTCTTTAGAAAAGTGTACCTAAAGTTGACTTATATTACATGGAATGAGATAGGACTTCACCAAGCTTACCTTCATATACAATCATGAGAGGAGAGAGTAACGCCTAACGCCTGAATCACGAAGCGCTTCGGGGTTTGAACCGCGAAGCGGTCAGGCGGCTGCATCCGAATTCCATTTAGCTTTTTTCGCTGGTAGTACACTGAAAAAAAATTCTCGGCGTTTTTACCACGGTCCGTTGGTACCTTTACCATCTCACTTTTTTACCAATTATTGGTAATTTTACCAAGACAGACTGGTAAGCTTACCTAAAAACCGGTATTTTTACTGTTTTTTTTTTCAGGTAAGAATACCACTTTTATTGTTAATCACTTCCCGGTAACTTTGGCATTTTATCTCGGTAATTCTACCACAGTCGATAAAAAATATTGGCGTTTTTACCAAGGTCCAATAAAATTACCGAGAAAGTTCAACAATTTTACCGAGATTTCTCGGTAAAATTACCAATTCCATAAATGGTAATTTTACCGAGGAAAAAACTGGGATCAAATAGAACCGGGAGTTCTTGGTAATTTTACCCTTTTCTTAGTAAATACACCGAGATTTTTTTTTCAGTGCATATTCTTTATTTTCAATGTAACAATTTAATAAGCCCAAATTATGTAAATGAAATAAAAGCGAAAGCACGGGGTACAGGCTGTAAATAAAAACAATTTGGACAGGACGTTTCGGTATTATCATACCCTTTTCAACCGCCGAAAAAACAAAACAAAAAATTAAAAATCACACATAGATGAGCCGCCGCCTGACAGCGTTACTGGCTGGTTTACAGATTTTTAATTTTTTGTTTTGTTTTTTCGGCGGTTGAAAAAGGATATGTTAATCCCGAAATGCCCCGTCCAAATTGTTTTTATTTACAGCCTGTACCCCGTGCTTTTGCTTTTATTTCATTCGTTATTTGGATTACATTTTGCAATGAGGAACCACTATCTCTGGCTCTCCCATAAAACCACATATCTGCACAGGGAACGAATGGCGAGTATGTTGTTTCTAAAATGGGCCAGAAATAGTGGTTCCTTATTGCAAAATGTAATCCATTTTCTATGTACAGTATTAAAATCTGCTGAATAAGCTTATCGATGCAAGTCAATATTTTGGCAGATCTGGTAGACTGCGTTCCAGAGGCCAAGGGATGCGAAAGTGGCGACATAGAGAAAGCTCTACTACACGTGAAGACTTTTGGAGTCTCGAGAGCTGAAGACTACCCGTACGTAGCCGAAACCCAGGACTGCAATTCCGACATACCAGGTTACATGACAATTGGGGGTTACGATAGGATCAAAGGCGATAAAGCCGTGGCAGCTGCTTTGGACTGGACCCCAGTTCCGGCGGGTGTACATCTTACACAAGAGCTTCAAGTAAGAGCCCTTTCTTCAGCATTTCAGGAAGGATTCTTGAAGTCACTGGTGCCTGAGGAATGCAATGCTCCCATTTCCCGGAACTATATTTAGTTCCGAATTCCGGAAGATTTTTTTTTTTTAATCACACTGGAAAAAAAATATCGGTGCATTTACTAAGAAAAGGGTAAAATTACCAAGAATTCAGGGTTCTATTTGATCCCAGTTTTTTCCTCGGTAAAATTACCATTTATGGAATTGGCAATTTTACCGAGAAATCTCGGTAAAATTATGAACTTTCTCGGCAATTTTACTGGATCTTGGTAAAAACGCCAATATTTTTTATCGACTGTGGTAGAATTACCGAGATAAAATTACAAAGTTACCGGGAATTGATTAGCAATAAAAGTGGTATTCTTACCTGAAAAAAAACAGTAAAAATACGGGTTTTTAGGTAAGCTTACCAGTCTGTCTAGGTAAAAAAACCAATAATTGGTTAAAAAAGTGAGATGGTAAAGGTACCAACGGACCTTGGTAAAAACGCCGAAAATTTTTTTTCACTGTAGTTACGAATTCCGGAAGATTTTTTTTTTTAATCAAGAGCTTTGAACCCTCTTCAGGTTGGGTTAACTTTGGCCTTAGTCGCTAGACAAACAGCTACTGCACATGGTTAGTCCACATTCATGCTCCAAGTTTTTCACATTTTCAAGGATTAAAGCCGCGTGGGACTTGTTCCAGCAAATCTACCCGTCAGTTCCATGAAGATTTGACACCACTACCGGGATTTGAACCTGGGACCTATTGATCTAGAGTCAGACACGCTGCCAACGTGGCCGGCTTTTCGGAACTTTTGAGAGTTTACTGAATTTTTCCCCGGAACTTTTTAAATTCCGGAAATGTTGTGAAAGTGTGATACAATCTGAAGTGAGATTAGCTGATCGAGGGAACAAGAGTCGTGATAATTCCAAAAAAACAAAAATATGATTTTTGTACAAAATTTCGGCCCAATCCAAAAAATGTCACTAATTACCAGAACAAAACAAAAAACAAAAAACAAAACAGGCACCCAAAAAATATGATGGCAGTACCGTTTGGATTCATCATTTAAAAGGAAATGATATCAAAACGGCCCAATTTCCTCTTTCATGATATACTATACACCCCAACGTTTTTCACCCCAAAAAAAAAAAAAAAAAATTAAACACCTAAAGGTTTGGGTGAAAGGGCTCCAAACCACCCCAACGTTTTTCACAAAAAATAAAAAAAAAACAAAAAAATTAAACAACTATAAGGTATGATGACCTGAACACATTTATATCCATCGCTTTAAAGGAGTATGATATCAAATCGGCCCAACTTCTCTGAAATATGCCCATCTCTGATCAGTAATTTTTTCGAGACCTTCAGACTCATCGCTGAGGAGACACTGAGGAGACTTGACCCTTAGTGTATGTCCTTGTTTAGATGTCAAAGAGGTCCATATGAGAATTGTAATGATTTTTTTTTTTCTTGAAAGAGATAAAAAACAAAAAATCGTCATACAATTGAAAAAAAATTCGAAGAAAAAAAAGGAATGGGCGGGCCGGCCGTACATACAAGTGGTAGATAATAGGGTGATTATCGTCTCTCTTGCACATATAAATGAACAAGTATCATCGTCAAAAGGAGGATCAGTCCTTCTCGAAATCGTCATTGAAAGATCGACTGAAAGATATTCACACATGAGTGAACAACTTAACAACTTTCAAGCAATGCCATATTCTTTGTTGGTTCCTGATAGAAGGCCTTACAAACTTCTGAACCTAAGCGTATTATTGCGAATATTATGTGCCTCCTACTTACAATGCTTCTTTCTTAACAACTTCATGGATGTGGCAAGACCGGGTCGGTCACCCATGCCAAAATGTCGGGGCATACAAATGTATCTATTTTCCCCCCTTTTTTTGTACGTGCCGGCCGACCCATTCCTTTTTTTTCTTCGAATTTTTTTCAATTTTATGACGATTTTTTTTTACCTCTTTAAAGAAAAAAAATTCATTACATGTCTCATATAAACCTCTTTGACATCTAAACAAGGACATACACTAAGGGTCAAGTCTCCTCAGTGTCTCCTCAGCGATGAGTCGGAAGGTCTCGAAAAAATTACTGATCAGAGATGGGCATATTTCAGAGAAGTTGGGCCGATTTGATATCATACTCCTTTAAAGCGATGGATAAAAACGTATTCAGGTCATCATACCTTATAGGTGTTTAATTTTTTTGCTTTTTTAATTTTTTGTGAAAAACGTTGGGGTGTATAGTGTATCATGAAAGAGGAAATTGGGCCGTTTTGATATCATTTCCTTTTAAATGATGAATCCAAACGGTACTGCCATCATATTTTGTTTTTGTTCTGGTAATTAGTGACATTTTTTGGATTGGGCCGAAATTTTGTACAAAAATCATATTTTTGTTTTTTTGGAAGGATATCATGTATTTTTGGTATGACTTCTACGCAGTATCAGGCAAAGAGAGTTCCCATTTTAAATTTAAAAGTTGTTCCCGGGCGCGAAGTAGAGAGGTAACGACCCCCCGGACACCCCCCCCCCTTCCACCACTCGAGAGCGGCCCACCTTCTTTGAAGGAAGTTAATCAGTAATCGAGACATCAATAAGAAGGATCCATATTTTTGGCACACCCTGTGCGTCACAGAAAAAAAAACCGTAGGTCAATATTAAAATCGTGACCAAGTTGGGTCACTTGACGTAGTGCTTAATTCTCATTGGCTACTCACGATAGAAACTACAGAGGTTATGTTATTGTTTTGTTCGGAAATTTTGGATCGGATTTGAGCAGAATATCATCGCAATTTCTCCAGGCTCCTTTCTCTTTCTTTGTCATATTATTTCTGGAATTATTAACAATATAAATTCTTGAATGGTTTTCTTATTGTACGCACGACACGTTTTCAATTTTATGCTGCCCTGAGGAAAAGTGCTTCCAAATTTTTGCATGAATCATGAATCATGCATCTCTCTCTAGGTACCTTTTTGGTTGTGAGTTTTCCAATTTGTCTCTGGTTTTCCTTTATGCTTCTCTGATTACTGAGGGATCGATGTCCCTGAAACGAAAAGATGCTACTTACTTTGTCTACTATATGCATTCCTATCTAGACAACATATGAATTTATCTTGGTACTTACGATAAATCTTTCCGTTCATAAGGAGATGGTAAACAATAAACTTTAGTTGTGATGACATAAATTTTCTCAACTGCATGCTGATTTTTGAAACTATGTCAGTACGACAAGGTAAGACAGCCCTATTTTAACCGTGCAATATATCGCATTTCGATCTCTTATCAGACTGCTTCAAACTTTCAATAATCGGCCTGCTGCAATGAAACCCTTTGATAACTTTCATCATTATGATTCTCCATTTGCCCATTCCGGTCAACTAGAGTCCACATCGACCGATTGATTTTAAACGCGCAACAGGGTGAAAGGGAGAGTGCCATTTTAATTACTAATGGGTTTACTTTCAATGATAAAGTCAACCAGTCTATTTTTGTCACACCTTCAAAGCGGGTGAATGTATCGGGCAAGGACCCTGATGATCGACAACTTGGGAGCCGCATTTAAAATAGGACTTTTATGTAATGTTCCATCTCCTGTGTACGGTAGGCACAAAACCACGATTTACAGTAGGGACGTCACCTATGCTTAGGGCTAATTTGTACGTCTTACATTATATCTGACACTTTTTTTTGATTAATGGAGCTAATGATAGAATGCGAACTAAATTCTGCAGCTCAGTGCAGGAGCACTATCATTTACGCTGCTTATACCCAGTTATGCCTGCCAGGCCCTTTGACCATTCAAATTGCAATTTCTTCGAGCTGTAATTTGATCATCAGTAATAACATTGCAAACGCTTGACACCGTCTCATAAAGATAGAATTAGTAAAATTCTAGAACTTACTAATTTTTGGTTTTATGAGAGCTTTCTCTAAAGCTATGGCATTATGTATCTTGAGAAATGTGACCAGTTCACTCTTCATCAGAAAAGATTAACAGCAAAAGTTGATCCTTTCGCGAGCAAAAATTACAGTTGCCACAACTGAAATTTCAATCGCAATAGCATAACTCTTTTGAACTGTAATGAAACAGTTTGATACAATTTCATTTTCATGAGCCTGCATCCGCTACTACTGGTCATGCAGATTCCGTACTTGGTACAGATTGAGTTTAAATGCGCTATCAGGGTAAAACGGAGAATTCTTGTTTATTCTTTCAATGATGAAGTAAAGCAATGGATATTCTGAAGAAATTTTTTAGGCAAGGAGTCAGATGAACAACAACTTAGGAGCCACTTGTGATTTATGACTATTCTACATTGTCCGTCTCTTTTGTACTGTACCTATGCTGTAAACATGAATTTACAGGGTTTTACAGTAGAGACATCTCCTTTACATAGGGCTGAATTTTATATCCTACGTGGACACCTTTCTTTTAATTCTATCAAGCTGATGATAAAATGCAAACTAAATTCTGCAGCTCACTGCAGGTAAGTCAATAATGTGTTCCATCATCCATACTACGAATAGCCAGCCTCTCTGACCTACAATTTAATCAGCAGTAATGACATGGAGGATGCAGGACACTGCCTCATCAAGACTGGTAGGCAAAGTAAGGAGGTATCAATGCTTTCTGTTTTATGAGAGATGCCTTTCAAGCGCAGGCATTCCTTATCTTGAGAAATGTGAGCAGTTTACGCTTCATCAAAGGAGATAGTCAGTGGATGTTGAGGCTGTAGCAGCCAAAAATTTTGGTCGCCCGGACTAAAAGTTTTGGCTGTTTGAGTCTCGATTGATTGTTTTCAATAACCTGCCAGCTCCGGTCATCAAAAGTCCACATCTAATGAGTTTTAATGCACTTGCAGGGTGTGCCAGATAATTAATTCCTGTATCCAATCTCCGTGCTAAATGGAACAGCTAATTTTCTGTCGCACTCTCATATTGGGTAAATTTGTCAGGCGAGGACTCAGATAATCTAGAGGTCAAGAGGCACTGATGTTTTATATTGAACAGCCGCTCTGCATTATCTCTTATATGCGGTAAGCAGTGACGGAATTTGCATCTCCAGGTATTGCAAATTTTAGCGAATGTATAGAGAGGTTATCATCAAGTATATCCTGCATTAGTTAGCATCTCAATTTTATCAAACCAATGAAGTAGTAGTATAGATACATACCTTCTGCACAGGTCAATATGAAAGACCTTGATTTGAAGAATTTTATCCGATCACAGGCTTTGATGATTCAATCAACTTCTGACCCAGAATCAAAGAGACTTGATAAAAATCAAATTAAAGCTAATGCTTGAAGTCAAGTATCTTTGATTTTGTGACATTGAGTTGATTTCATTGAAGTGGTTTCATTTCAGTGAAGCGTAGCTTCTTTAAGTAGACACATAACCAAGACTAATGGGTGAATGCGTTAACCAGTTTTCCAATATAAAGCATCACAAGTCTTGAAGTCTATGAAAACATGCAGGCTTTAGGCACCAGTTGCATGATACACTGAGAAAACACACATCAACTCCGGAGGAGGTAGGCTGCCTGGCTGCTAGCAAAATTTTAGTAGAAAGTGGAAACGCAGATTCATTCCCACCGATTGAGATCCCCGACACACATCATCGTATTGAGGGAAAGGATGATTTTCTGGTGGAAAGTTGCTGAATCTGATTAACGAGAAATAGTATCTAGGACTCACTATAGTGGGATATCATCAATCATTCATGAACAATTACTTGATTACTTGAAAAGATCACTAGATCAGGGCCGCTGGGAAGAAATGGCAGGTTGATCCGAGTACTTACTGTGACAACTAAATTTATCAAGGGTGCGGGAATCATAAAAGGGTTTTATAGAAATGGATCCAGTTATCTTCGGCAACGATAAAATGGAAACACGCATCAATTAATCTACCTTTTTCTTATTATTTAGATATTTAAAGCCATAATAAAACAGTAGCATAACCTGAAATTTAGCTAGAAGAAAAGATCACTAGATCAGGGCCGCTGGGAAGAAATGGCAGGTTGATCCGAGCACTTACTGTGGCAACTAAATTTATCAAGGGTGCGGGAATCATAAAAGGATCATATAGAAATGGATCCAGTTATCTTCGGCTAGGATAAAATAGATAGAAACATACATCGATTAATCTATCTTATTTTTATTATTTAAATATTTAAAACCGTATAATGACATAAGCATAACCTGAAATTTAACTTCTGGAGTCGGCGCTCACCATCCATCGCGCGGTTCAACAAGTTGTTTTCAAATTCTAACTGTTTTGAAAAATTGAAGGACCCGCTCCTTCTTTCAATAAATTCTCCTTTCGACGCCCATATAAGTTCGCAAACTTTTCAAAGGTTTAATCCTTGGAGTTTACAGATTCTAATCATACCCAGTTTGATGGGTTTTATGCTACCCTTACCTCCACAGCTATGCCAACAGATCCGACTTTCAGAACAGCAATAAACGACTTAATTATTAATTGTTCTCGATTACACCTCAACAATACGAAATTTCCAAAAAATCAGTTTTAGTTTATGTAACGCTGATTCAAAATATCTATACTTTTATGGGGTTTTTTTCTACGGTTATGCTGTAAAGTCAGTGAACTAAACACGATGGTCTCTCCCGCGGCCGGGCGTTTTCGCGGGTCTCGAATCTGCCCCGAATCTGCTCATCAGCTCAGCGATTGGTCAATCCGTCATCGTCATGTTTTGGGGTCCAAAATTTGTCGTTAAAGTTAAATAACTTTTTTAATATTTAAGTAAAATTAAAAAACGAGGGCGTTACGAGTAGAGCTGAGCATACTCTACCCAAATATTATAGGGTTTTTGGGGTTTACTCTTCGACTTAATAGTAGGAGAGCTTAATGGACCGCAAACCGTGCAGAAAAGCCCGGTCGCGTTGTTTCGTGTAAAACTAATTAGGCAGCAGCCACCCGTTTTTTTTTTTTTTTTTTTTTTTTTTTTTTTTTTTTTTTTTTTTTTTTTTGGCGCGTATACGTAGTATACCGCCTTTGCGATCGTTTCGAACCCTGCTCGATACAATAACCGAGTCCCTTAGTTCCTTACCGAAAAGTGACTACCGCGAACTTCTCAGATTTTCCAAAGCGTGTAAAAAGTTTATTTATCCGTCAATAATTATGATTTAAAGTTGTTTCTCATTCTGGGGGTCTCTAGTTTATGTGCAGTGAATACCAAGAGTCTACGTTACTTGGTTTTTTTAAAAAAAGCCTAAGAATGCGACGCGCTGATTTAAAATATGCATATATAAGTAGAATCAAGCGAACTGATTCGAGGATGGTTGAGCAGGTCGGCACTCTCGGAATGAGAATTTAACTCCTCCGTTTTGTTCAAAACGTTGCTTTGACAGATCTGTAACCTCGGTTATACTTTGCAAAAGTTGGTACCCGTGCTCTGATAGTGCTGTTCATCTGACAACATTGTCAGTGTCAGCTGATAAAATGTATATTTTCACACAAGAGGTTAATAAAAGTTTTCAGTCAGTCTTTGACATCTATTGATAATTGTTTTGGTATTTATTTATAATTACTACGTAATTATATATTTTTCTTAGTTTTTAATAAGAAAAATATATAATTACGTAGTAAGTAGGTAAGTAAATAGTAGTAGGTTTGTAAATTACGAGGAGAGGCGAGCATTCTGTTCAGCATATCGATACATAAGTATTTTCATACGTAGAATTTAATTTTCACGTCAGGGAGTCGACATATTTTGATTTTTTCGATTTTATACGGAAAATTTATGGTTTTTCGTGATTGAAATTACTTACAATTGTTTCATGAAAAATGAATGCACCCAAAATGACTATAGCATTTTGACTTTCACATACGTGCACTCACTAAATTGATTGGTAAATTCAAAGAGTGGGTACATCGACCTGGTATATCAAGTTTCTGCGATTTTTTACGGCAAATCGGTAGATTTTCGGGATGTGGATTGCTTACTTTCAATTCATGAATGAATAAAGCATGGACATGGTTAAGCTTCTTTGCATGAAAAGACGTTTAAAATAAAAAAATCAAGACATATTTAATACAATTGCATTTATATCGAGTAAATCTCTTTTCAATAATATAACGGGATTTATAATACCGGTGATTTGGGTATTTTAGCCCCAAAATACCTTTAAATCGACTTTATCTTCTAGGAGTTCGACAGAATTTTTCCTTTCTTCGCTTAAATTTTTCCGTAGCACTTCAAGAATCTGATAAGATTTTGCTTGAGGCAGATCAAAAAACTTAAATTTGTTCGAATAGCTTTCTAGATTCACAATACACGGTCTCGTCAAGGTGCGTCGTTGACCTTGCAGTGTTGGATTGTGAATTCTCTTGTTGTGCTGCTTGCCTTTTTTGAAATCTCTGTAAATGAAACCTAAAGGGGTTGATATGTGCGAGTTAATGACGCGCCTTATCAACACATTGTGTTGGAGCTCACTGCTTGTTTTTTTTTTGTCGTCATTTTTTAGGGGGAGTTTTTGAGGATTGGGCCGGGGTGGCTGCCACCACCCAGAATAACCGCGCCGACGCGGCTACCTTCACACCGAATTTTTAACTTTTCCATACCAGTTTGGTCACCTGAAGATGGGCGGCCTGCCCAAAATGGCCATTCATATAAGTATAATCGGCATGTCTGGATTTACCTACTTGCCGCCCATGGGCCGCCTATATTTTGCCACCCTCTTCTTATTCATTTTGAAACATCAATGAAAACCATCAAGTGAACGTGCTGGAGGAAGAAGGGTGCATAAGACGCGTTCACTCGTGTTGGACACATTTTTTGCGTAAGCCCTGTCAGCACTACTAGCAAAACTCGTAACTCGTAACTGTTCGTCTGTTCTCGTAACTTCGCGCAAAAGTTCAGTTCCGTAAACCTATCTCTGTGTGGACGAGGCCTTTCATTTGTAAGCAATGAACTAAAGAATTAAGAAAGAACAAACATAAATGTGGTTTAATAATTTTAACTTCCGCCGCCGGACCGCGCTGATTACGCTGTGTTTGGCGCAATGCGTGAAGTATTCATGTAGTCTTGTAGGCGCTGTGCGTTTCACGCCGCGTCGCGCCGACGCTGTTGACCGTACTGTGTTAGACGCAATGCGTGAAGTATTCATGCAGTCTTGTAGGCGCTAACATGTGTTACATGCCGACCGCCGCGCCGCGCCGGGGGCTTTATCTCCTTTTCATCTCAAGTCCTCGTCATCATTTCTCTCTGCGCCGCGCCGCTCCAAGCCAAATTACGTGTTTGGTTTCTCTCTTAACTCAAGTAATTAAAGGTGTGCAGTCTATTGTGTCACCGAAATACGACAAAATTAGAAATTAATGTACTCTCAGGAAATGAAAAATTATGTCACCTTTTCATGTTCGTAATTTTTTTCGGAATCCGATTTTTTTGTACCTGCATTTAAAAAAATTGCAAAATTTGCCGCCCCCTAATTTTGCCGCCATGAGCCGCGGCCCATGTGGCTCATCCGGCCCTGAGATCTGTTTTTGAGAAAATTTTAATTTGTATAGAAAAAAGTGTTCATAGTGCCGATTAAGTGTTAGAAAAACTATGCAGTATGCAACAACATACAGACCCATTTAGACTGCAACCTTGGAGTGTCCGTGCAAAAGGGCAACCCTGTTTTTGTATTTGCTCCATATCTGTTCATCGACAGTTCTGACATTTTTGAAAAAACTTTAATACTAGGGACTCATAGCAAAACTTTTTTAAAGTAAATTTCAAAACATAGCTAGTCTTGAAATTTTAGTTTTCAGTCCCGATAAAACATTTAAAATCTGCCGTTTTCCTTTTTAAACTGAATTTTCACCTCCTTTCTTATCACGTGACCTTAATAAACGTGCCTTTGTGTATAAATATGATTCTACGTAAAAGCGATATAGTATTGATAGTCCGAGAGCCGGACGATATTAGTGACAAACTGGTAACACATGTTTTGACCATTTAAATTGATAGCTTAACATGGACTGACATAGAAAATGGTCGTCTGCCAAGTTGTAGTGTGTGCTATTACGTGGCAGACAAGCATTTTCCGTGCAAGCGGTCAAAGCTTGTCCCACTTGGTCATAAATATAGCCAAGTTTTCGGGCTATATAACTATCAACTAGCTTAGTTCTTAAGCCTTGGGGTTCTCCTCAAATTTTTAATCAACGCGAATGTTAATGTGATGAATGTGATGTTGATTATATCTTAAAATTAATACTTTACTTTCTCTCAGTTTTATGTGTCAGGAGTTTTCGAATCAGAAGGCTGCTCGAACTCGTACAGACATATGAATCATGCTGTGACAATCGTCGGTCACTATGAAGGTATTACCTACGCACCTACTTGTTAATTGACCCACATTTTTGGCCATTCTTAAGCAGTGTATGCTTACTCAACAGCCTGCGTCGCATTATCGAAATACTCCGTAAAAATGTCAAGGACAAGTGCTGTGTTTGGTCCAAGTCATCGAATAAGCCAATCGCAACACCTGACCTTTATAATTTGATGGCTAGCTTTGATAAGTCTGTGTCACACTATCGAACTACTCCGTCAAAATGTCAAGGTAAAGTGCTGAGATTGGTCCAAGTCATCAAATAAGCCAATCACAACACTTGACCTTGATATTTTGATGGCTAGCTTTGATCATGGGAAACAGGCTAATACTGCCGTGCTAAGGAAGAACGCCGTATGAAAATTCGAGAGTTGCCAAATTTCCTTCGATAAAACGTTTACTTTTGAGAAAAATTATAAATATTTATTCTTGAAATTTTCAGACACTTCAGATCAAATTACAAAGAAAATTACGCGGCGTTTTTCCTTAGCACGGCAAAATGAATGAATAATCGTTTTAATACGTGACCATCCAAGAGAACCAGACTGTCGTACTGGGGAAAAACGACGTATGAGCATTCGATATACTTGTCAAATCCCTCCCCTCCTTCCCAAAAAAAATTAATTTCTGAAAAAATTTGTGGATTATTCCCCATCAAGATTTTCAGGTATACAGATTAAAATAAGCAAAAATTGCATAAAAAAATGGGGGGAAAATATCCCGACTTTCCCAGTAAAATCATTTTTTATTGAAGGAAGTATGACAACGTCTGAAGGCATATACGGCATGTGTTCTTAACATATGGCAGTAGAGCTAATTGTAAGTCCACACAAAATCAAAAATAAGTTACCGCATATTATCAAAGCATAGGAGGGCATCCTACGTGAATTTAGAACAAAATCAAAACACCAACAAATGTCGACCCGAACTGGAATGAGGCGGTTTAAAGTTTCCAGCTAAAATAATGTGGGTTTGAGATAAAATGATTATCCTAAGGTTGTTTTAGTTTTGTATACATTTCCAATAAATGTGTTTTTTCGAATACATAACTACAAGCGCATCCCGGCATGCTTGTTGCCTATGCCGCAAACTGAAGGAACTTCCTCACGTAGACGATGTCTGCTACTACGATAACACATTCCGAAGGTGTGTGAAACGTGAAACTACCAGAACTTGTATCTCGTTTGCTGTGTTTAATAATCTCCGCTCTCAATTTGATTTTTTAAAGGAGAACAGATCAATAGCAATTTTTGACATTTTCACAGACTTTTCTCAGCACAGGAATATAAAACACGGAAGATTTCAAAAATTGAGGCGTTGGATGCAGAGATTTTTTTTTGCGGTGTTTCAGAATCTCCAGTACTAATTTTTATTCGAGAGGGGAAACTATTGGGTGAATTCTCGTAAAGTATAATAATGTTTAATGATTCCAATAATGTAATTGTTTTGGGATGTGATTTAGGTACTGATGATTTTTGTTGGGATTAAATGTTTTGAAATGTTCTCTGATAAAATACGAATTTCCAAGAGATTTTTTTGAACAGTTTTCCTTGAAATTTCGTCGCTTCTCTGACGTGAGGACGTATCTTGATTTCCGTATAAGCCCCAGAAAGTATGGTTTTATATGTAAGACGTGGCTCAAGTGGAAATTGAGATACGCCCTTACGTCAGAGGAGCAACGATTTCTGGAGGGATTTTTACGGTTTAATCCAAAACACCTGACAGTTTTATGGTAAAATAATCATACCCCTCCAAAAATAATATTAAAAATACGTATAATATGTGTAATTTAATTATTTCCTTAAATTTTGATTTCAGACGCTTGGATAGTCCGGAATAGTTGGGGCCCTAGTTTTGGTTTGCAGGTAAATATTTAGGTAGTTTGGTACGAATTCCAGGCAGTGGCGATTTTGCAAGTTGGCTACATTGTTTTTCCTCCGCTTATATCCATTGAAAATGTCGATTTTATGTAAGGCAAGCTGCCTTACCAAGAATCGATTGTTTTACATATATTTAAATGGAGAAGAAAAAGGTTGCCAACCCTCAAAAATCCGCTGATTCGAGGACTGTGTTGCCGTGCTAAGGGAAAACGCTAAATGGACGCTCTGGTGGAGGTCTACGGATTTTTAAAATACTTTTAAACAGTTTTAGGGAGATTTTTTAAGTAGCTTTCCTTCAGGAAAATCTTCCTCCTTTCAGGAAAATCTGTGAATATTTTTCTTTTGATTTTTCAGAGAAATTTGTTCGTAATTTGATCTGAAGTGTTTGAAAATTTCAAGAAAGAATTTTCGTGACTATCTTCAAAAATAAACAGTTCGCAAGTGGGAATTTGGCAACGCTTGATGGTTCATACAGCGTTTTTCCAAAGCAGCTCGATGCATGCCTCAAGCTATACTGCCGTGCTAAGAAAGAACACCATATAAGCCTTCAAATATTGCCAATTTTCTTTGAAAAATCACGGATTTTCAAGAAAATTTGGGAATATTTATCTTTTGATTTTTCCGAGAATTTTTTTCGTAATTTGATCTGAAGTATCTGAAAATTTCAAGGAAGAATATTCATAACTCTCTTCAAAAATAAACAGTTCCCAAGTAATTTGGCAACACTTGATGGTTACGGCGCGTTTTTCCTTAACACGGCATATCAAAAACATTTTACGATTTAACTATGTTTTTCTTTTTTTTCAGGGTCATTATCTACTCAAAAAAGGTACCTGTGCGGCCGGAAAATATTGCATGACGGTGAAAGGGCCATTTAAGGTATTGGAATAAAGAAGTCTCACGCAGTCGATATCTTAAAGTTGTTCCAAGGATATGTCCAAGCAGAGAAAACCTATTTTAAAAAAATACATGCAATAAAATAATTGAAAAACTAATGACGTACATCTCGTTGCATTGCTCATTGTCAGTTAATCGTTTTATTCCACTTCCTTTTGCAAATCGATTTAATTATGTCTAATACATCCTGCCTTTACATATACCATGCGATGATGCAATCTGTACTGCACTGTACACCTGGTTGGACTTTTCTCATCGTTGCTTTATAATGTATGCAGTTCAATTGGACGTATTTCTGTCAAACGGAACTAAGCGCCATTGTGGTAGGAAGGTAGAGGGGGGCTTGGATTGGCGGCGAAACCGGGCGTCGGGCTTATTCCGTCCTATACTCGCAATGCTTTTCCATGGCGCTTAGTTCCGTTTAACAGAACGCACTATCCGGCATTCTAAATTCCTCAAAAGGAACTCAAATTGGCGCTTCGGTCCGTTTGACAGAATTACGTCCAATTTGTCTTCCATTCATTTCGCATGTGCATTAGACATATGCCAGTAAAAAATACAAAATGTGTAATAAATTCTCTGTTAGATAAAGTTTTTTTTTTTTTTTTTTTTTTTTTTTTTTTTTTTTTTTAAACCTGCTGCAGAGAGGCTTTTATTTTGAATTTTTTCAACTTCTTTGACGTTCATCTCGCTCTTCAAACATCTGGGAAGGATTGAACTCTTATCGCTTACACTGAAAAAAATGGTATGCTGTTTTAGCACCTAGGATGTCAAAAATGTGTCTGGTGATCCTAAGATGCTGCCTTCATTGCCCACGCAGTTGAATTTGCATTCATAGGGTGTGAAGTTAACTGCGGGGGCAGCAAAGGTAGCATCTTGAGATCACCAGACACATTTTTGACATCCTAGGTGCTAAAACAGCATATCATTTTTTTCAGTGTATAGGTTAAATGAAATTATACTGTCAATACGAATCGAGTTGGCCCTTTGCAAGTGGAGATGGAGTATATTTCTA
Source organism: Bemisia tabaci (assembly GCF_918797505.1). Taxonomy (NCBI): domain Eukaryota; kingdom Metazoa; phylum Arthropoda; class Insecta; order Hemiptera; family Aleyrodidae; genus Bemisia; species Bemisia tabaci. The sequence continues at coordinate 24,873,996 of NC_092801.1, read as the reverse complement.
GCGCCGATTCCGAAAATGACCTCCGTTTACCTGGATCAACTTGATTTTCCCCGGTAGAATTTGGTAGGTTTTGGAGGAAAACTAAGATCATTTTCGGCTTGAGAGGGAGTAACCGCATATGCTACCTGAAAAAAAGAAAATTTTGCCTCCTCTCCGATGCAAAACAATTGGATGAGCTTTACATGGTGGTATGACAAGAAGGGGAACACTTGACCGGAAAAGCCTCGAAATTAGGATCAGAAAGGAAATATATTTATAGGCATGCAATACGCGGCTGCTAAATTCAACAGTGACCTTAGTTTTTCTCCATCGTGCACAGATTATCCGGAGCAGTGACTTTTCTCAGGTAAAACTCTATTTTTAGGGGAATGCTGATTTTTCCAGGGAAAATCGAGCTGATCCTGAAAAACGGACGTCATTCTCGGAATCAGCTCTCAAAATGTACTCGAAAGCCTTTAACAAAGTATGAACAAATCTAAAAAAACAATTTTTGACCGTTAAAATTGATACGTTCACAAAAAAAGAGAAAAAGAAAAAATTACTAAATTGCTGTGAGAGCGGCTCTCATGTATCGAAAACAGGCCAAATTTTCCCCCAATATAAGCCTGCAAGCCGTGAGAGGTCGTTCATGAAATGCGTGACGCAGACTATTGGATATACTCTCAATTGGATCACCTCTCAATTTACTCATTGGATCACCTCTCAACTTGTAGCGCTGTCATGACGTAGGCTCTTTGACGCGTAAAAACAAAAATGCGTCCTCTCGCTCACTTCCCCTCTAAAACGGTGCGTTCATTTTCAAGAAGCCCCCGAGTGCGCAAGTTTTTAGTTTTCCTCACTGGAATAATATACCCGTCTAAAAGCAATACTTTTAAACTACCCACTAAATTGAAACCAGATCCCTAGATATCACCGAGGACATCAGCAGCGATGATAAATTGAATCAAATACATAACTTCGACTGTACCGTACATTTGAGATCAAAGAATATGTCACCATCAAAAATCGACAACATAGTGATCAAACGGAGAAAAACAACTGTTCAAGTAAAAAATGGATAAGCATACGGTTAAAAATTTCGAGCGCTAGTGTTTGGCGTGTCACGGCGGACACATTGTTTGCACAGTTTTAATATACATAAGCACGGGTTGTTGCAAACACACTCTGTTTTTTCAACACGAGCGACCTATTTGCCAAGGCTAAAATACAAAATGCAGGTAAAATAAACACTACGGCAGTTAGTTTTAGACACTGAAGTCTGCGTATCTATTTGAATCAAAAAGTGAGTAAGTTTCTACGACTGGTGTGTTTTGGTTAACCGAAACTTTTCGACCAGGGTGCTCCGGTGGAGTATTTAAATGAGCACCCTCGACTCTCGGACCACGTGGGATAGGTTTTAGTGGCTCACGAGAGGTACACTGAGACTCGGCGTTTTTACCAAGGTCAGTTGGTACCTTTACCATCTCACTTTGTTTACCAATTATTGGTAATTTTACCAAGACAGACTGGTAAGCTTACCTAAAAACCGGTATTTTTACGGTTTTTTTTCAGGTAAGAATACCACTTTTATTGGTAATCAATTCCTGGTAACTTTGCCATTTTATCTCGATAATTTTACCACAGTCGATAAAAAATATTGGCGTCTTTACCAAGGTCTAGTAAAATTACCGAGAAAGTTCAATAATTTAATCGAGATTCTTGGTAAAATTACCAATTCCATAAATGGTAATTTTACCAAGAAAAAACTGGGATCAAATAGAGCCCTGAATTCCTGGTAATTTTACCCGTTTCTTAGTAAATACACCGAGATTTTTTTTTTCTGTGTATGAGGGGATAATTCGGCGACTTCGCCAAGCTAGCCCGGTCGTTAGCGTGTCACACTGGAGTCCCCAGCGTCGCGGTTTCAAATCTCCTCCGGACCACGGTGATTTTACGCTGATTGGTAAGTCAAATTATTTCCTTATAAATATGTGCATGTCTCATGTGTCTAATTAATCTGTGTAACATCTGAATGTACGGAATGTATCCGAATGATAAATGCCTGATGTACCTTCAGAAAACTTGTAGACCTCACAACTAGAGTGCGCTACCAAACAGGAAAAATGTTAAAAATTTTGCGGTGCATACGGTCGTGTTTGCGAAACGCACACTTGTGTTGAGAGTACCCGCTCAACCATGCAGGCTAGTCGATCTATGCCTGGCGTTCTAATCATGCTCGTCGTTAGGGTGAACACGCTGGTGTGTACTGGAATGCAACGGTGTGTTCCTCTCAACTAGAGTACCTTTATAGACAGAGTATGGCCATTTCTGTTCCGGTTTTTCATTGGTAGCGTGAAAATAGGCTTACACGATGTTCTTACGGCCGTAAATAAACAAACAAGATGGCTGTTATCAGCAAGGAAGATTGAGGTTATGCACATTTTACATCCTCCTGTGATAAAGGTGAAAGGCGATTTAACAATGTTTTCATGTGTTTTTCGTGTGTTATTCGTAGATATGCATGCTAGTTACAGCCGTATAATTGAAATTTTTTTCAAATTTAGCTTCTTATCGATGTTACGGTGAGCCGCCATCTTGTTTGTTTATTTACGGCCGTGAGAGCATCATGAAGCCTAAAAACTCGTTGACCAATCAAAAAGCGGAGCAGTTTTCCTGTAGTAAAAAGATACGAATGGCCATACTCTGTCTATAAAGGTGCTCTACTCTTAACCACTCACGGGTATCGGGAACACTAAGCTTATATTCCTTAGGACAAATGAGCCAAATAAACGTACCGATGTGTTCAGTTTTTTTTTTTTTTTTTTAACAGTGCACCTGCAAATATGAGTCAAATTATGCTTCTCGCGTAATAGGGGAGCTTATACACGTATCGACGGTGAGACTGCAAAAATGCGTATCTCATCAATTGTCGTGTTTTGAAATTTCTGCTCCATTTTTATGTTTTAAAAGAGGACCGAAACAACGGTATGGATTGAAGGAATCATGGAATTTTTGGCGTTAGTGCTACCTGGATTTACCTTATTGTAGGATATGGGCCCTTAAAAATGTTACACGTCCAAAAGTTCCCCGTATAACCTAAAATCGACAAATTCACTGGCAGAAACCTTGGATTTTTGTGAGTTACGAATTTGCGCGAGACGACCGCCATGTGTGTGCATAGAGTGCATAGAGTCGTAATGTAAATGGGAGAGCTGATGGTGCCGCATGTTTGGCGAATTTCGAGCCCAGTGTGCGCCGAGCTTCGATCCCTCCCGATAAATAGATCCAAAATGGCGATGTAGAATATCGATGGTGAAAGTGCAGAAGTTTTTTTTTTTTTTTTTTTTTTTTTTTTGGTGACCCCACGGTGCCCACTCCAAGGCGGCCGATTATGCTTGCACTCACCACAAAATGATGAGAGCAAACTTCAACTATTACTTAGATTGTATATGCATATGTTACATCCTTAATTAATCACTGAAAAGGAATACAAACCCACTAACATGTACTGAACCCAATGTCACTGCCAAATTTCTGAAACTCTTTGCCTCTCTTAATTTAAAAATCTAAATTTTCGTGTTTTCACCCATTTTCCAAATTCTTTGTAAAGAAGTTAATAGCCTATGATGTACACTGAATGTATTTAAATACATTCACCAACTAACTATGTAACTCTTAGACCAGACTTGAGCTTTGAAACTTTAAAAGTGCGAATCAAATATTTCTCTTATTTTTTGTGTCACTCTCATCCTTTTATTTTTCCTCTTTTAAAATTTTTTATGGAAGGAAATATGCAAAACTATAAAAAATCTCAACAACTGCTTATACTATCGAAATTGGCATTTATAGGGATTAAATCTAAAATGTTGTGAATAGAAGGGCCCCTCCTCTAAGCTCCTCGAAAGACTGTACATTCCTGCTCATGTGGACGGATTTTCCTTCTTTTTTTTTAAATATTCAGTAAAATCCATTAGTAGTCAGACGTGCGTCAACGTGCTCGGCAAAAAAACGAATTCTTGTCAATACTGACGGGATAAGGAGACACGCCGTAAGAACATTTGAGAATTGCCAAATTTCACCGGATAAAGCTTGTATTTTTGAAGAAATTTTTGTATATTTTTCCTTGAAATTGTTGGATCTTTTGAATCAAATACCAAATAAAATTCCATGAACATTTGGACGTGTTTATGCTATAAGGAACTATGTGCAAGTGGACAGATGAGGTGTGCTCGTGCAAGCTGCATAAGAAACAATGTAGAACTGGATACAGTTCCTTTTGGAAAAAATGGAAAAGCGGGATTTTCAATTAAATGAATAGGAACTGAATTTCGTGAGCCGTGGGCATGTGACAAAAGCGTTGTGGACAGGGCTCATGAGTTAAAGAGTCCCGCCACCGATCCCCTTGCATCGTCGTGCCCGCGGTCTCGGTCGATGCCGCTGACGTCACGCTTTTAAATTCTCATTCATTCTTACAGCCCTCAGCTAACGAGCAGACCCCATCTTTCCACTTGCACATAGTTCCATTTAACATAAATACGTTCATTTTGAGGAGAGGAATTCACAATTTTTCCAGGAAATTCGTTTTTCATTTGGACGTATTTATGCTAAAAGGAACTATGTCACACGCAAACCGTATACACATAGTTTCAATTCGCATGAACACGTCCATTACAGGTGATATGGCAACGTCTGGACGCTCATACAGCGTTCTCTCTTGGCACGGCAAAATAGCTTGGAGATTTTCCACTCGGACTCGTTTCTTCGAATCCATTTCTGAGTCAAATTTCACAATTCAAAATTTCAAAATTCATACACGCAATCACTTCTCTAGTGCCCAGGTTTAAGGCTTACGTGAATGCTTTCTGCATTTGGTTGAAAAGTACTCATTTCGAAGAGGAAAATAAGGCGTGAAACCGCCAAACAAATCTATTCTGGCAATGCCTGTCTGCAGGATAATGGACCCAAATATCTGTAAGTGAAACACGTCAGAACCATCCTTTTTAAAGGTGACTTTTTCCAGGAAAATAGGTAAATGGACCTGAGAGTGAACAAGTGGTGCACCGGGGAAAAAGAAACTTAGAATGAGTAGCCAAATTTTCAGAAAGAGCAACAGGACGTCGTTTTGCTCAGATTATTTATCTTACTTCTCATATGCTAATAGGTTTCTAAACAAAATCAGAACATAAAGTTAAATGTTAACTCATAAATTGTAGTTGTAACTGTGTTCATGGGCGGAAATAGAAGGGCTAGGCCCCCATCCCCCACAATTCTTCTCGGCCCTTTCAAAAAAATGTCAAGGACCCAAGCTACGAATTAATTTTGTGGTAAAAGGCATAGAGAATGTAACAAAAATGAGCTTTATCCTAATATAATCAATCAAAGTTGTCAAAAAATGAAAATTTCTCGCAAGGAGAGCAGCTTCCTCTGAGTAAGGAACATGGAATGTAGTTTGAGTGTATCCAGCTGTGGTATATTTCACCCATTTTAGCGCAGTACTTGTTTTCGTGAGAGTTAAATTAAGATGAATTCAATTAAAACCCATAGTAATAAATGCTATTTTTAAATAAAAGTCAGCAAACTTTCTGTCATCTGTAATATTTAATTTCATTTAATTTGTCATTGAGAATGGCTTGAAATTGATCTCAAAACGTTCCAATTTTCAAAAAATTTCCGATGACAGCCCCCCATATCCCCCTCTGCCATTTTGGGGAGTCCCCCCAGACCCCCTTAGCCCAAGTTCTATATCCTCCTGTGCCCTCCCCATGGAAAATTCCTAGTTCCGCCCATGACTGTGCTATCAGTGTCGAAGATTCTACCTTGACTCACCTAGAGGGCTATTATCAAACGCTCGCATGATAGCTGGCTTATTTTTTTTATTCTTCCAATAAACTTGGACATATTTCTGACAAACGGAACTATGTGCATTAAGACATGAGCCCTGAGACCCATAAGAATGTATGCATAACAGGGCTCACGTCATAAAGCACATAATTCCGTTAGGCAGAAATACGTCCAACAGGAAAACCGAAACTGTATTTTCAGAAAAAACTATTCGAATCTCATTCATGTTATCTGTAGTAAACGAGCAGCAATTCCACATTGTAATGCGTTTCATTTAGAAAATAAGAAGAGATAGCGATTTTAGTTTGGTTGTGCTCCCGATTGCAATTTGCGCGCGGTAGCGTCGGTTATCTTGGGTATTGCTACTGCGAAATGGTTGAATACAACGACTCCTCTAACGAAATGTTCACATGTGCCGTAGTATCAGCTCATGTGAAAAGAAGGCGGAAAGCTCAAAAAAACGCAAAACACAAATTATGAAGTTCCGAGTGCATTTCAAACTTTGCCTCTGCGCTCATCGTGATTTTTGAGACATATCGACGGTGTTAGTCGGCAATCACATAACTCGGTTTGCGACGTCGCAGACTTCCCGTCATACTTTATCTCTTAAACGGCAAACCACTCAACGGCAATTCTTTACACGGAGAAAAAAACTTCGTGCGTGAGACCCGAAGTTTAGGTCATATGGATCTCTGAAGTTTTCGTATTGAGAATCTGACCAATTTAGGTCCAGCTGCTGAGTTTTGGATCACACATCTGAAACTTCAGTTCTTACATCTGAAGTACTTCGGTTCTCACATCCGAAAAACTTCGGTTCTCACATCTGCAGTACTTCAGATGTAAAAACTGAAGTTTCAGATGTGTGATCCGAACCTCGACAGCCAGACCTAAAGTGTTCAGATGCTCAATCCGAAAACTTCAGAGATCCATATGACCCAAACTTCGGGTCCCACGCACGAGGTTTTTTTCTCCGTGTAAAATTACCGTGATTTTTTTTCTCTGTGCGAAGAAAATTCTGCAAAAACTTCAAGAAATGATATCAATAAATTTGTTCTCCTTTAAAAAAGTACATAGTGGCGGAGATTTTCAGACACCGCAGACGAGTTATGTGATTGTCGACTTACACCGTCGATACACACTGATAGAGACAACTTCTATTTTTGCTCTGGCAAAAGTTTGAAATAGGCCCATTCCATCATCTCACTGTATTTCATACGGATCCAGCCCTACCGGTGCCTATGTAGGATTTCAATACCTCTGCTTCTTTTGTGTTTGTCGTTTGAACTCCCCATAAAATCTGCGGTGTGCAAAAATAAAAAATCACGGATGATTTCCAGATAACGGCAAACACTTTCCATTTTGAAAAAAAAAATGAAGCCAGACGGAAAGTTTACAACGCTCTCGTCCCGTGTAAGTGCTTTTCTGATTTTTTCATTGAAGGTTGTACCTATTGCCATATGGCCTTTCATTTTTTCCCCGTTTTGCCTTAATCTCTGTGGCGTGGCGTGCTTTGCGATACATCGATCAATCTGCCCTTTAAACCTATGGAAAAGGATCGATTAACATGGTGTTCGCGACGAACACCTTAATAATCGATTCTTTACCACGGCTACAAATGGGGGAATATCGATAATCGATCATTCACGCCTCGCCACTGACGCCTAGAAACTTTCTGCTGATTTTCCCTCTTGGCTAGAGAATATGATTAAACATTTTTAAGCAGGACGATGATTCGTTTCGATGTGAAATAATGAAACGCGAGGGACATTAGGCAATGTCGCGCGTGGATAGGCAGTTTGTGGTTCATTTCACTCACATTTCATTCTGCCATCTATCTCGGTTTGAGTGGTGGTCGCAATTTTCATATTAAAATCTAGGAATATACGACCAGACTAAAAAAAACGAAATTTATAGGGAAAAGTTTCTCTGTCGATGTCGCGATTTTAAACGCAGTTAACTTTTACCTTACACGCCGGTGTGCGCATTTAGCATGACTTTAATCGTAATCATGTTCTGAAGATGTGACTTTTCGGTGATTGCACACGACTTCAGAATCCTGAAAGTCTTCGAGGAAAACAATATTGGACATGCGATTCTACGTTGGCACACCGTCATTTTCCCCCTCCTCCCGGCCAAAGGTTTCATCCGTAAGAATCTTCCTTATACGTTCACAGTGAATATGTGGGGCCCTCGCACCATCTACCTCCTGATCTCGTTTTACTTCTCATTGCTCCTCGAAGGTAAGATTCAAACAAATTCGACTCATTTGCCGTGATAGCGAAGAGAGCAGTAAGTGACATTATTCTTCCGTAGAGCCAATAAAAAGGTTATGTAGCATCACGTCCAAGATATTGGACTCCACGCTCACCCTTGAACTACTTGTCTGCTCATCTCGTTCGAGATCTTGGACCACACGCTCATCGCTGAACTTTTCATTTCTTTGCTTGAGCATGGAGTCCAATAGCAAGGACACCTCCCTCAGTTTTTTAATGTCCATTCACTCCCCATCATAATAGAAAATCGCATATTTTTCTTATGTATCTAATCTAACTTGGCTTGACTTAACCGAACTTAACTAACTTAACCAGACCTTTCTAGCGCACAGTTTGCTAATAATGGAAGACATAGTTTTCGTACTTACTTCAGCAAAATTGTTTTTTTATAAATTATTGGACGCTATGCTCGTGTGATGTCAAATATTATCTACACCCAATTATTTTGGACGCTATCCTCATAAAAATTTTTCAAAGAATATATATCTCTCATCAAAGTGAGCATGGAGTCCGAGATATTGGACGTGATGAGCAAGCGAGCATCATAAGGGTGAGCATGGAGTCCAATATCTTAGATGCGATGCTACATCACCAATAAAAACAGTGCTTTCAATTAAAGTGTCACCCTTTTCTGCCAATTTTTAACCCGAAAATGTGTTTGTTGTGTGTCCATAACATAACCACGAAAACATATAGAAGACAGCATTTACGGCTGTCTTGCCTAACAATAGCTTAGCATGAAAATGAAAAATGCCCTTTTTATGTATTTGAAATAAAATTGGTCGATTTTTAATCATCCAAGCGATTTCTAGGAGTCTTGCGGGTGATTAGTGGCAATTCGACAAAGAACGGAGGCGTTTTTTAATAAAATTTTCCGGTCCGATGCTTCTGCGAGCCCGTTTTCTCAGAACTTCACTTCAGAACTTACAGCTCTCTTCGCTATTAGTGGCAATGGGCCTGTTGCATGCAAGAGATACAGCCGCGCGAATAGACTTTTTAGAGGTTAAATGACACAAAAATTACGATGGTCACATTAAAAAAGTCTGAAATACACTCCTTACTGCGCAATTTGCGTTGTTAGGAACGCGCTTTTTCAAATGTCCCGCGTTTGGGGGCAGTTTTCTAAACACCGGAAACAAGCAAACGGCGGGCTCGGTGATTTCCGGAAGATGCCGATTCGTTGTTGTTGTTGTTGTTTTTTCCTTCAGTTTGTTTACAAACCCAACGTGATCTCTTATAGTGGTCCATATACGCTTTATGCAGTAACCAAATCGATCAACTTTTAAATATCCAACGCAATCCTTCTACATTTCATTTCACAATATCACGAGCTCCGATTTTTAGGTTATGTTGTCAGTTTTAGTTGATCGGAAATAGCCGCGAGTTGCCGTTAATTGTTTCCGTTAGAAAACTGCCCCCAGACGCGGGAAATTTGAAAAAGCGCGTTCCTAACAACGCAAATTGCGCAGTAAGGAGTGTATTTCAGACTTTTTTAATGTGACCATCGTAATTTTTGTGTCATTTAACCTCTTAAAAGTCTATTCGCACGGCTGTATCTCTTGCATGCAACAGGCCCATTTGACAAAGAACGGATGCTCCTTTGAATAAAATTTTCCGGTCAGAGGCCTCTGAGCCAGTTTCCTCGAACATTCATTTTTGCACTTACTGCTCTCTTCGCTATCACGTCAGTTATGTATACAAAAGAGTAAAAAAATACAGAGTTATAAATATTTCCAGCAAAGATTACCAATAGCAAAGACAACGATGAAATAACCCGGGGAGCTCCAGAATCAACCAAAGCATTGAATTAGCTTGTGCTCCACTCCCACATGAACCAAAAGTTAAGGTGGGGCTTATTTTTGAGTTTTGAGAAATCTCACAACGCTGAGTTTTTTAAGTGTTCTATAAAATGTAAGTTAACACCAGCATGAAGGATTTTGAAAAGATAAAAAAATTACCCGTGTCTTGGCGCCCTTAAGGGCGCAAGTCCAAATGGAGAATTTTCATGAAAATGTATTATTGCTTCACCGAAAAGTACTTAAAGGGCTGATTTCGCAGTATTTTTTATACTTTTTTTGCTGATATGGGAAATAGTATTAAAACAGATTTAAAAGTGAGAAAATGCACCGCCTAGTGACGTCATCTGGCGGCATTCTCCATTTAAACGCACGTGTTTTAGCAGATTAGATCATTTTGTCATATCGTCTCCAATAATTGAGGACACCGCACCAAGAACAGCCTATAACTTGAGACCGCGTTTTGAGAAAAACGCATTTAAAGTTTTGTTTTTGATGTACTGCACAGACTTTTCTATGCAGGTACCCTGTTTTGTTGTTTTTTGGTGACCTAACCCTTCTATTGAAGGATGCCGGGTAGGTTTTGCGATACATTTTAGGTTTACACTCCAATATATTTGATTTAAAAAAGCGGTTTTTAGGCCATTATTACGCCCAACAGTCATTTTGGTGGCAATATGAAGTATAAATCATTTTAATCACGCATGATTAACGCAAAATGAAAGAATATCGATAGTGAGTAAAGAAAGGGATAAGTAGCAACTTATAGGCCCTTAAGTATATAGGCCCGCTTATAGGTCGTTCTTGCACCTATCGATCCAGTGGCCTGACATAACTCAGAAAAAAAGGTAATTCGACCTCGAGCCGTTACCTATCTATATTCTATCGCTACCACAGCATAGTCCAGGGTACGTAGAATCCGAAAAGCAGATGGGCGTAATAACAACCTATGCGCCTATAGGCTGTTCTTGGTGCGGTGTCCTCAATTGTAATCTTCCGTCGCATTCCTAAGGCGCAATGATACAACTATTTGATCTCTCCGGAATGCGTGAGGTATCACGCCGCATTTGAAGGCGTTTTCAAAACAGCCAAGTTCCGATATCCGGATTATCGTTTTGCATCGTTCATATTCTTTTGTTAGACTCCGTACCACTTGTTTATTTTTAATCCTCGTATAAAAATTACCCATTTGCTAAATACAATTCTAGCTGAAGAGCACTTCAGCTATGCATTCACCACTGCAAAAATTTCAAAGGAAATTGACAAGCCCAGCGTGCATGAAGGCTTTTTCAATTGAGGACACCGCACCAAGAACAGCCTATAACTTGAAATCGCGTTTTGAGAAAAACCTATCGATCCAGTGGCCTGACATAACTCGGAAAAAAAAAAGGTTTTTCGACCTCGAGCCGTTGTATATTCTATCGCTACCACAGCATAGTCCAGGGTACGTAGAAACCGAAAAGCAGATGGGCGTAATAACAACCTATGCGCCTATAGGCTGTTCTTGGTGCGGTGTCCTCAATTGTTCAATTCATGAACCAAGGGTATCCTCGTGTTCAGTTCACTCAGTAGTTTCCACTTAAACACGAGATCCATCAAATTTCAGACACCTGCAAATTCTCTATTGCATTGTAGGAGGACTGTGACTTTTCATTCCCTGCTGGAGAAATTTTTGAATAACGGTTTTAGAGGGCAATAATTTCGTCCCTTTTTACGTATCTTTACGTAGAAAGCCTCAAACAGCTTTAAGACGCTTCAAACAGCTTTAAGACGCATCAAATGGCTTTAAGACACGCAAAACCACCCTCGGGCACCCTTGGCACGCCCTCGAAAGTTGCGCGATGAAAAACATCCGCACAGGGGTGCGCATAGTCAATTTCTGTAGAATTTTCCACGAGTTGCGTGCCTATGGTCGAAAATTTCAAGGATTTTGACGTATTTACAACTTTTGACGTGCCAACGACTGTTTGAATGCGCACATATAATACGCTCCAACGCACCTGTCGCGGCGAGGACTTGTCAAAAACGAAGGACGTGAGGTTTGTCAAAAACATGAAATATGATGGTTGCTCTGCAGCCCGTGACAAGATATGCAATGAAAAAACAATTTAAAAAGCGGGTGACAAGGCTAAAATTTCACACACACAAAACCAAAACGTTTCGGCTGAAAATTCAGCCATCCTCAGTTGGATTAATCAAAATAAAAATGGTTAAAAATCTAAAGTAGTACCTGATAAGTACCTGATAAGTAATTGAAAGGTACTTATCAGGTACTATTTTAGATTTTTAACCATTTTTATTTTGATTCATCCAACTGAGGATGGCTGAATTTTCAGCCGAAACGTTTTGGTTTTGTGTATGTGAAATTTCAGCCTTGTTACCCACTTTTTAATTTTTTTTTTTTTTTTTTTTTTTTTTTTTTTTTTTTTTTCAAAAACGGAGGACGGAAGGTTTGTCGAAAATTTGCGTATTCCATCGATCACAGTGTTTTTATACTCGATCGATTTACTTAAGATTTCTGTCTTTCGTAGGCATGAAATAAGATTTGGCGCGTTGCTCTAGTTCATATCTTGTTCAATCACCCATTTTCTTCGTAATAGACCACTAGACAAGGTACGAATTTAATAATTCTGAGACATGCTTCTTGACCAGAATTTCACGTAAAACACAATTCGCGCAACGAAAGTACTGAAACCAACTCCTAACGGAGATATTAACATTTTTATTTTCCCTTAATTACGAGGAATTTGAACTGCCCGCTCACAAGAAACTCAAAGCTCTACTTGAGTCAAATCGCGCACTACAACGATTTCAGCAAGCTTCTCAATCGAGCAATGTTCATTTCCCACCGTGTATTTTTCAAACTATAAGTAATTTTCAATAGCTGAGCTAAAGCATCAAGATTGAGGCTGCCATGCAGATTTTTTTATCGCAGAGACGTTCATGATAACGTTTAGCGCGCGATGTGAATCACGTAGAGTATTGAGTTTTCATAAGCGGCTGCTTTCAATTCACGCACCAAGAATCATTAAATATCTTCGGAAGGAGTTGATTTCGGTAATTTTCGTTGTGCGCATCGTGTGTTACGTGAAATTTTGGTGAAGAAACATGTATCAGAATGCTGAAATTCGTACCTTGTCTAGTGGTCCATTTCGGCATTACATTGCTTCTCTGAATACGTAGAGTAGAAATTGGAAATAAAACGAGGCTATTTTTTTCTGCATACGGTTTTTTCTCTGAAAATAGTGTTTCCTCTCGAGAAATTGCTTTGCTCGTATGTTCCCCGGTCTCCTGTGGAATGACGAGTCGTATGATGAGCAGTGGCGTGGCGTGAATAATCGATTATCGATATCTTGCCATTTAAAGCTAAGGTAAAGAATCGATTACTAAGATGTTCGCTGCAAACACCCTGATAATCGATCTTTTTTCATAGGTTTGAGTGGCGCATCAATCGATATATCGCAAAGCACGCCACGCCACTGATGATGAGCGTTATCAGACAGGCTGTTCAATTTTCTCCGTGAGATCCCATTAATTTCTTTCGCTCCTACCGATTTCGTTGAACGTTCTCGCGAAAGTTTTCCCTCTCCAACTAATGAACTACTAGACAGTCTATGAAATTTAAAATCGCAATACATTTTTTTGTAAAAAAAAAATCTGCGTGCAACACGATGGATAAAAGTCGGATTCAAACTTAGCAAAAACACAAAAGTTACGAAGAGGCGTGTTTTACGTACGGCAATGTCCGTCTCTCACTCCCAAAAGGACTGCTTTTTTGCAATTTGGACCTATAAATTCTGGCTCATCTGAAAAAACACTTATGTGCATAGGGAAACTAATGGCACATACGTTGTTTTTAAACCGGGCCGGAATTTATAAGTCCAAATTGCAAAATGCAGTCCAAAAAGAGGAGTCTACTCTGCCGTGCAGAGGAAGAACGGCGTATGAGCCTTTAGACGTTGCCAAGTTTCCTCCAATAAAAACCAAATTTCCTGGGAAACTTGCGGATATTATTTTCCAAAATTTTCAGACAATTTTCTACGCAATTTAAGCTAAAATATCTGAAAATTTCAAGAAAAAGTATGCATGAGTGTTCTCAAAAATACATAATTTATCAAGGGAAATTTGGCAACTCTCGAAGGTTCATACGGCGTTCTTCCTTAGCACGGCAGTGCTCGAGTCCAATTTCGGTAGTTCTCACTAATTGAATCGACCTTTGGAAAAGAGGCTATGTTAAAAAATTAAAATTTTACAGGAGACACAACCTCTTAATTTATAGAAATTACTGAACAAAATAATTTAACAAAAATACGTGTCATAGAACTAATTCGTATCCATTTGTGAAATTTTGAATGACCTAGATTGAAATTTTCAAGTTTTGGAACTTTTAAAAATTTGCATTCAACTAAGTTTTCCACAGTTTGGATTTTTTACAGAAGTTGTAATGAAAAAATGACAAGAAAATCAAGTATGAGTTCATTCCTTCATTATAATTTTATAAGATAGTAAATAAGGAACAACATGAGAAATAAATGAGGATCACATGTTGTCAAATTTTACAGAATTTTGGACATGGTAATATTAATATCTTATTAAAGAGGGCACCTCTTTTTTTAAGGTTTATTGTCCCTCTTAATGTGACTTTCACCTTGAGTAGTTGGTCATTTCATTGTTTCATCATAAAAACGTTTGTGCTCGCCTGGAATATTGGAGGCACTTTGAAATATCGTTCATTTTTTTCAAATTGATAGGAATTCTTGAGGTATACGCTTTTGCTTCCGGAAAATTAACAGAAAATCTGGAAGTATATTTTCTGAGAGTAGAAGTGTGACAATAGATGCTTTTTATAAACTCAGAGGCTGTTACTTTTGCGGGATATTCACTATTAGATTTAAGATGTCTATAAGAAGAAATTTTATATACAATTTTGTCTGATTTTGGCATGTGTATTCCATAACTTTGGTCTGATGTGCATGTTTGGTCCCCTTAATATTTTCACAGGCTATATGTCATGGCATGGAGAGTCGTTTCCATGAAAAAACTCATTTTTAAAAAAAATGTCACATAGCCCCTTTTCCAACGGTCGGTTCAATTTCAGTATAATATATTTCACAATAGAATAATTTCCCATCTTTGCTGACTTTTTGTGGAAGAGCCTAGAGGTTCCTTTTATCAGAAAGGAAATGAAATGCATGTACAACCGAAGCTCGTGTTGTTTACCTGATGTGCAGGTTTCTTTAGATGACTATTTTCACTTGTTGATTATGGTTGTTTTGAGAGCGGGAAGATTGGATTCATTTTGTTTACAATGTTGTTGGATGTCAGTTTGAAGGGTTGGTAATTTTGCCAACGGGCTCCCAAAATTCTGTGTGAGACTTTGGTCAGTAAATTGGTCCTCCGGAATGAGTGTTGAAATTGATAGACAAAGCGCTAGACAAAGAAGACATGGGGAGCAAAGAGCGGTACTATTGGTTAAAGTGGGTGGTTCCAGGTTCCTACAGACTCAGGGAGAGGGAAAAAATGATGGATTGACTGTAGAGGGTCTTTCGTGGGTTGCCGTTAATTAATAATAGAGTGAATCGGTAATTGTCGTTAAATACGTATAACATCATGATCTGTGCCGTGGCCAATACTGCCGTGCTAAGGATGAACGCCGCACGACAATTCCAGAGTTGCCATATTTCCCTTGATAAAACATGTATTTTTGACGAAAATAATGCACATTTTTCTTTGAAATTTTCAGATATTGTGAATGTAATTGCGTAAAAAATTGTCCAATGTTTTTGGAAAAAAATATTCACAATTTGCTCAATGAATTCGGTTTTTTGGAAGGAAACTTGGCAACGCCTGAATGCTCAAACGGCGTTCTTCCTTAGCACGGCAGAATAGGCTTCTATCTAAAATTTTGAGTATAAAAAATAAAATAAAAAATGAAACGTCTGTCAGGGGATGGAATTTTCCTGTTTAGTGGTCCGCGCCGTCGATTTTTCCCTCTGAAAAAACTTTTTAGCTCTTTTTAATTATCTCCTTTATTCCTACAGTTCATAGTGATGGTCTGTGCGAGTTGGGTGGGTTGAAGGGCTGCAATGTTCACTGTAGCACCGCACACGGGAAGCTGGCTTTGCTCAACACTCCATGGGCCATCGGCGCCTGCGTGGAGGGTAACTGCGTTTGCAGATTCAACGAAAAACAAATCCAGGATGCTATACCCAAAAACTGTATAAAGTTTTATTTTTCATTTCTGGAGAGTAAAAAGGAGATCGTCGAAGGAATGATCGAGGTAAGAAAAGTCAAAATTACTTTATTAGATACGAGAAGGGACCCATAAAAACCCGGAATTTTGCTGTAACTTGGCAACGATGATATTAACGATTCGGGTTCACCACTAGGAGGTGTAACTAGGAGCTATGAAGAGTCACTAGGCCAAATCTCAACGTCGTGGCACATTTTGTTTCATTTCAGGACTTGGTTTAAGGCAAGTCAATCATATCTGAATATCTGAAATTAAGAATGAGCTAAGACTGTTTTCAGAACTAGAATGTCCTGGAAAAAATTTTCCTCATCAAAAAGTCACTTCGAACACATAATGAATTAATGAACTTCCAAAATACGCTTATAAGTGAAAAATCAACGTTTGGTGCATACAAACTCAATTGACACACGAAAAAACCAAAATCAACGCAGGCCAAGATAGGAAAAGGGTATATTTTTACGGTTATAGGACATTTCGTCAACGATTTTTTGTCCGCGCACCTGTTTTTTCCACTAATTTACGTCCACGCGTTTTTTCGGCACGGGAGTTTTGGTCCACGTGCCAGTTGAGACCCAAAGTTAACTGGTCCACATGTAAATACAAACAACAGTTGCTCACGACGTTTTTGGATGAAAATGTATAATGTCTTGGAAGAATGAGGGTTTGCTTGTTTTTTTGTTTTGTGTGTTTGGTCCAACGGAGAATAATATGGACGTATTTCTTCCAAACAGACCTATGTGGAGGTGAGAAATGTGGGATGTGCTCGTTAGTTCTCTGGCCGTAAGAGTGAATGGGAAAAATAAAGCGCCAGTGACGTCAGCGGCAATGATAGTGCGCACACGCGCGAGGGGGAGATCTTCATCGGGGCGCTTTAACTCGTGAGCCCTGTCCACACCGCTATCTTGCCATGCCCGCGGCTCATGAATCTCGCATTCAGTTGGCACATAGGTCTGTTTGATAGAATGTAAAATCCCGCTTTTCCAATTCTTCAAAAGGAATCACGCCCACTTTTACATTGCTTCTTAAGCAGCTTTCTAGAGCACACCCCATATTACTCACCTGCACACAGGTCTGTTTGGTAGACATACGTTCATATATGGTTAGGAGTTTTGGTAAAAATGGGGGAGCGTCAATTCCATGAGACAAAATTCACTAAAACTCTCTACACCTCTTTGGTGTAACAGGACTTAATTATCTTTCAAGAAATTCCCACCATGTTATACCTGGACCAGATAAACCTCTACATTTGCCTCAGCTAAAGGCTCTCAGATTTTTCCTAAGTACGATAAGTATCTTGATTTATTTTGCGAGGAAAGATCTGTACGTTTAAAGGATGCCTGTCATTCTTATAATACGTTCAATTTCCTATAATACTGTGCAACACCTCTGTTGTGAAATAGTTGTTTCAGGCGCCGCCGCGCCGCGCCGCACGGCAAGCCGGCGGCCAGTGCGGAACGCGCATTGGCGCCTACAAACCTAAGTGGATACTTCAAGCATTGTGCAATGCGTGAAGTATCCACTTAGGTTTGTAGGCGCCAGTGAGCCTCTCGCGCTGGCAGCACGCCGCGCCGCTCCGCTCTGTTATGCTTTAATGTTTATACTCGCATAGTCAGCGTTTTTTAACTCATGATTTTGAAATGTTAGCACACTCTGCATTGGTTATTCTCATTTAAATTGATGGGAAAAAAATGTGTATCAATTTATCAAATGAGAATAATAATATAATGTATATTTTTTAAATATTGGTGGTTCCGTGTCAAATTTAATGATTTCCTAAGCACTTCAATTTTTTCTTTTACATTTTGTGCTTTTATTGTGCTGCAGCGATCGGTGTACACGCAACGAAACGTTCAAAATTTGACGTATTTGACTCCTAAAGATCGATGTACAAATGGGTTAAAACTAAAGATTGCGTGCTTTTTGGTTTTTGCCTCTTTTATTCATTTTTGCAGTTTCTCTCGGCACAACTGCGGCTCATTGAGATTAATGTCGCTTGGGAAAGGTTTCACAAATATTTGTCACGTTTTAAAAATATAAATGTTTTCAAAATGAAGTAATACGTAAAGAAAAAAATAAAAAAATGTACCTATACATGTATGAGGTATATTGTACATTCAATATTTTAAGGATGGAAATAAAACTAAATATTCACCAATGACATTTTAAAAAGATGTTTCAAACGGAGAAAGTAAAAACATTTCATTTAGAAAATGAGCAACCATAACAACACGTCCTTCTCTCTGAATTTCTCATTTCTATATTGTCAATATAACTTTACATACCGACTAAAATACAACGCTTGGACCAAGTCACTGTTGCTTATTTTACGTGTGGGCGTAAACTACTAGACAAAAAAGGTGTGCGGACAAAAAATCGTTGACAAAATGTCCTGAAACCATTTTTACCCTTGGCCGTCTCCTTGAGTCCTTGCCTATTGAATGAGCAGTTTTTGGTTAGTCAAAGGGCTTGATCATATATTCCTAAATTTAAACCAAACTCATGCCGACGTAGATAAGCTTTTTAAAAAATCGATAGTTCTGTGGTGCTTAATGAGATCAACATAGCTCTCTTCAGCATAAATACGTTCAACTTATGGATGGATTTAACCATTATCAGTCTGATTACTTTACTGCTATGCTAAGGAAAAAACCGGCGCTCCGCTTCGCTTCGCGCCGGTTTTTTGGGGGGGCTTCGCCCCCCCAAGCCCCCCAGGACGCGCGCTTCGCGCGCGCTTTTTAGTTTGAGTGTCCATTCCAGTTGTTCTGTCTTCTTAAGCGACCCGCGCGTCCACCGCGGGAAGAGTGTATTTTCCGAAGGGGGGGGGAGGGATCAATCTGTAAGGGAATGAATTAATTTCTTGAGGCATAAGAGCAGCACAGTACGTTGCCAGCGAACGCGCTGCGAAAGGTTGTGACGGTTAAATGGTGAGATTTTGTTCAAGAACAGATCATTTAACCTGACCCACTGTGCGACGAACAATTTGTCCAGAATCTTCCTTCCCCTGACCCACTGTGCGACGAAAAGTTTGTCCAAAAACTTCTCTCCCCTGACCCACTGTGCGACGATCAGCTTGTCCAAAAACTTTCTCCCCCGACCCACTGTGCGGCCCTGCTCCGGTCGGCTCCCCTCATGCCGCGCACCCCTCGCCTAAAACTTTCAAAGCTCGCCATTCTTAAACGGCTCGGCCGATTTAGCTCAAATTCAATACCAAACCAGTCCTAGGGGAGAACTACCACCTATAAAAATTTCAGCTCAAAATATTCATTTTCGCTCGAGTTATCGAGTGGACAAGATTTCACCTCCCCCCACTTTCGAGCCCCACCCCTCAAAATCTATTGCCTCAAATTTCAATTTTTTTTCGCAGAATAGTAGTCCTAATGAGTCTCTACAAAATGCAAAAAAATTGGTCAAAATATCTTTCAACGTAAGAAAGATATAACCACTCAAAAATCGAAAAATCTTCAAAAGGCGGAAATACATACATACATACATACATACATACATATATACATACATATATATATACACATGAATTTGAATGGCATATATTTTCGTGATCTACGACCCGTGATCGATGCTCTTCACAAGGTCTCGGGTCTGGGTCCGACATCATGGGAGAATGCAATAGTGTATTTCCTTCGGAAAATACACTAAAAGCCGTATAAACATCCGAGAGTTGTCAAATTTCCCCTCCTAAAATATTTATTTTTGAGACGAATGATGAATATTTCTGCTTGAAATTTCCTGATACTTTAGAGATTATTGCAAAGAAAATTCTCTGGAAAAGTGGACGGGAAATTTTCACAAGTAGTGTCTTATTGAAAATGTAGTAACACAGAAAATTGAAATTTTTTAGATTCTATATAATCTAGGATAAATTCGCAAAAAATTGAGGACGTTAAGAATTAGGTGTTGTTTGTTAAATAAATTAAAACACGTAAGAAAATTAGGCAACATAAAATGCAGTCAGGCGGATTCTGCAGATCAAATCAGACCATGTATCTTCCAAAACGTTTTCTGGACTTGTATTATTACTACTTTGTCATTTTTAATTGGCGTATCCATGTGTCCAGGAAAAATTTTCCAAATTGAGTTTGGATAAAAAATTTGAGTGGTATATGAATGTCTACGAGAAATCTTACAGTACAAAAGAGGAGAAGGGGCGACGTCTTCGGATCTTTGAAGAAAACCTGGTCAAAATCAGTGAACTCAATGCAAATAGAAAAGGCTCCGTCGTTTACGGGATCGGACCGTTCACAGACCTCAGCAGTAAGTGCAAGACAATCCGTAAGAATTCTTGAAATTTGACAACGTTGAGGTTTGCCATTTTGAATGCATTCGATTCTAAGTGAGGCAGGCTGCCTCGCAAATAACCATTGTACAATAGAGTTGAATGCAGGAAAATCTGTGACGTGGTGAGCTTTGATATACGAGGGCTGTCCCAAAAGAAACCGGACTTTTGTCATAGAGGGCGAACGGAGCGTCGTAATGAAGTTTTCTTGGGCTTGTTTGAAAGCTGATAAGCTACTGAAGATGCTTGTTTTTACAGAATGCAAAAATTCGTCTTGGTAAGGAAACTACACGCTTTGGAATAAAGGAAAGTCAAACTCGAGTTGCGATTTTTGTCTTTATGTCAAGAAAAATTTAGATACAACTTAAAAAGAAACCCAGCTTTTAAGTTAAAAACTTCGTTGCTCTCTTATTCAAATGCTTAAGTATAAGGAAATTAAAATTTTAAGCAGCTTACCATGTCATCACCTATCCCCTTCAAAATACTCGCCAGCTTTGTCGATGCATTTTTGCCACCGTTTCTTCAATTGGGAGAAACACTGTTGGAAATCCTCAGGTTTGAATGATCGCAATTTCTTCGAGGTGTTCTCTTGAATTACCGGAATGGTTTGAAAACGTCGACCTTTCAAGGTAGATTTAAGTCGTGGAAATAAGGAAAATCACACGGAGCCAGGTCAGGTGAATAAGGGGGATGAGTGAGGACACTCATGGCATTCTTCGCACAAAATTCGCGAATTTGGAGGGATGCATGGGCAGGTGCATTATCGTGATGCAGAAACCCCAAAACTCCCCAAAGCTCTCCCCAAAGCTCGGGCCTATTTTTCTGCGGACATTTTCGCGTAATCATCTCAGAACACCATTGGAATATTCGCGATTGACAGTTTGTCCTTTCGGTAAATTCAAGAGAACACCTTGAAGGAATTGCGATCATTCAAACCTGAGGATTTCCAACAGTGTTTCTCCCAATTGAAGAAACGGTGGCAAAAATGCATCGACAAAGCTGGCGAGTATTTTGAAGGGGATAGGTGATGACATGGTAAGCTGCTTAAAATTTTAATTTCCTTATACTTAAGCATTTGAATAAGAGAGCAACGAAGTTTTTAACTTAAAAGCTGGGTTTCTTTTTAAGTTGTATCTAAATTTTTCTTGACATAAAGACAAAAATCGCAACTCGAGTTTGACTTTCCTTTATTCCAAAGCGTGTAGTTTCCTTACCAAGACGAATGTTTGCATTCTGTAAAAACAAGCATCTTCAGTAGCTTATCAGCTTTCAAAAAAGCCCAAGAAAACTTCATTACGACGCTTAGTTCGCCTTCTATGACAAAAGTCCGGTTTCTTTTGGGACAGCCCTCGTATATCGATTAATCCGCCGTTTAAACCTATGGAAAAGGATCGATAAACAGGGTGTTCGCAACGGACACCTTAATAATCGATTCTTTACCATAGCTTCAAAGGGGGAAATATCGATAATCGATCACTCAAGCCTCGCCGCTGCTGAAAATTTCAGAGAACCGTCCCTGACCCATATGAAAGGAGGAAACCCACACAAATGTATCGATATATTATAGAAATAGGATGGTGTGTCTGATTGTGTGCAGGCATTGGCCTAAGGCCTTAAAGTGCTTGTCATGAGAAACTAAGAGAGAGACAGAGGAAATGAGGGAAAAAAGGACGGACCAAAAACTGTCTCTGGGTGAATTTGGAAGAAACGTTGCGTGACAGGAACACTTGCCGAGTGAATTTGTCATGCATGAGCAGCCAGAAATGTACGGCTCAGAAGCCCAGACCATTTTCTAGTGATCGAAGTTTGTAGCTTTTTCTCGCCCTCAAGGACTTTGCAGTAGTTTTCTGCGTTTACAGTCTTACCATGTGGTGCATTTGCGTCACACCGACTGATGAAAGCAAGGTGGAAGAAACCAAGGGTGCGTCAATATACAATGGTGGATGACGTCAAAAACCCGACTTTTCAAAGGGCAATAACTGGGGGTTAATATTGAGCGTAGAAAGTTGCTGTTTGCATAGATTGTATCATCTTTAGCTAATCTAAGAGAATCGAGCATCAAAACACGATTTTTTCACTAGCGCAATTAATTGATCTATTCCCCTAGAATGTGCCTCACTCCCACTACATCCTAGATTTTCACTGATTTTAGGCCAGGAATTCGCCGAAAAATACATTGGAAAGCAGGACCCACCGAGCGACTTATCCGACGAAGACGACGAGAGCGGTCAGCTGCAGACTCGGACGTTAACAAGAAAAGGAAAAGGAAAAGGAAAAGGGAAAGAGAGGAGTTCCACATCTCCGCCACGGAGAAAACCATCCGGCTCTCGATCACCCGGTCGATCTCGTGCTCGGTCTCTGTCTCCCCAGAGATCATCTTCTAAACCATCTCTCCAACGGACAGCTAGCGGATATCGCAGATTGTTCCCTGCCAGATTCCGCCCGGCCAAAACATGGGATCCTGAGTATCGACCCATGGCGGATGGAATGTCGCGTCGACCTCGACACAACTTCAGAATGGACCCAGGCCCCAGCGAGGGGGTTCCCATGATAGTCGGGAACCCCCCCATAGGGGACCCCATCACCGATTGGCGGATACCCCCTGAGCTCTATCCTCCTGCGGAGCACCAGGTGCGTCATAATACATTCCTCTACTTCTTCCTCTTCTTTTTATTATTATTATTCTTCTTCTTCATCTGCAACTTCATTTTCATTTTCATCTTCATCTTCATCTTCATCTTCACCTTGATCTTCATATTCATCTTCTTCTTCTTCTTCATTATCTTCATCTTCTTCTTCTTCTTCCTCTTCTTTATCTTCTTCTTTTTCCTATTCTTTATCTTCTTCTTCTTCCTCTTCTTTATCTTCATCATCTTCTTCTTCTTCTTCATCATCTTCATCTTCTTCTACCTCTTCCTTATCTTCATCTTCTTCCTCTTCTTCTTCTTCTTGCTCTCCTTCCTCTTCTTATTGTTTCCCTCCCTCTCCTTTTTTACTTCTTTTTTCCCTCATCTTCTTCATTCTCTTCCTCTCCGTCTCCCTCCATTAGTTCTCCTTTTACCCATTCTCTTTCTACTTATCCTAAACCTCATTATTATTATTCTCCTTCTTTCCCACTAATCTTCTTCATTCTCTTTTTTTTCGTCATCTTCTATTAGTTCTCCTTTTTCTTCCATTCCTCTTCTTTTATTTATCCTTATTTTTCTCCTTTTTATTCTATATGTTTCTCTTTTTTCGGCTTCATACCAAGTCTTCCTTCTTTTCGTCATCTCCTTCTCTTTTTTACTCGCCTCCTACTTCTTATTCCATTCCTTCCTTCTTATTTTTTGCCTTCCTCTTGATCGATTTTTTCCTCCTCATCATTATCTCATCGTTCTCTTTTGCTCCGTCTTCTTCTTCCTATTCTTCCTCTTAATCTTCTCATTATTTATTTGAATTAAGTTTTGCATAAAGAACCACTTTCTCTGGCTCTTCCGTAAAAACACCTTTCTGGAAAACTAATGGCACATATGTTGTTATATATTCGTATATGTTGCATATATGTTGGCATTACGTTCCTTATTGCGAAATACAATCCATTTATTAGCCTTTTTCTTCCTCATCCTCTTTTTATTTCCTTTTTTCCCTTCCTCTTTACATCTCGTTCTCTTCTGGACTTAGAACTTGTTTGTTACTCTCTAAACTTGGACTTAATTCTATCTCTCTTTAAATTTTTCCTGAAAATAATTTTGTTCGCAGGACCTGGGCAATAAAAGATGCGGTAGCTGTTGGGCGTTCGCAGCTTTGGGAGCTGTGGAGATGCACTGGGCTCTTTTATTGAACAGGGTAGTTATGCTCTCAAAACAAGGTAATTTCGCACAGTCACGTGCACTGCTGAGTAAATTCGCTCAAATTTAACCTTCAGTAAAAGCAAAAAACGTCAACTTCGATAAAGTTTTGTTGTAAGAACACCGAAGACACATGTTGATTATTAAGATCATGGAAAGGTATAAATTGGAAAACATGAAAGAAAAAGCTGTAAATTGAACACAGTCGATTTTACACACTACTTCACTGCCGTGCTAAGGAAAAACGCCGCATGAGCCATCAGGCGTTGAGCAATTTTCTTTGGTACATTACGCTTTATAGAGGAAATTTGTAAATACCTATTTTTCTTTCAATTTTTCAGATAAATTTGTTCGCAATTTCACTTGAAGTTCCTGAAAATTTCAAGGAAAAACATTAGGAGCTTTTCTCAAAAGCAGACATTTAATCGAAGGAACTTTGGCAACTCTCGAATGTTCTTACGTCGTTTTTCCGTAGCACGGCAGAATGGGAGCACGAAAACACGAATTCATTGGAAAAGTTATGAATGTTTCTTGTTCAATTTTTCAGACAATATTGTTCGCAGTTTCATCTAAAGTATCTGAATAGCTCAAGAGAAAATACGCATAACTACCTTCCAAAATAAATATTTAATCGGAGAAAATTTGAATCTGGAATATTCATACAGCGTTTTCCCCTATGCAGGGCAGTATTATACTACTAATTAATTATAGTTTAATTTTATGGTGGAACCAGTGATATTATAGTTTCTAATTGCAAAAATGTAGAATTGACTTACGGCTCCCTTGCCTTGGACGACAGTATGGGCCTTGCGACACAGCTCGACGAGGCGTATTTCGAGTACGCCACGAAACGTAGTTCGCCTTCAACTGAACGAGTAGGCAAAATTCGATCGCTCGCGTTAAAATAGTTGTATTCTTAAATCTTGCACGGCGCTGTTAGAGACTCTAAATAATCGAGCGCAGTACCCAGTACATTACACGTGCTTTGTGGAAATAGAAGACTGTATAGGTTAGATTGACACTTTTAATAAAAGAATCGAAATTTTTGAAAAACAGTAAAAGCTGTCTTAAAACTTTTAAAGCTTTTTGAAAAACTCACGCTTTCACTAATATGTTATTTTTAAAAAAAAAACAAATTAGTAAAATAACAACATTAGGAAACAAATTAGTAAACGAATAATAACAAATTATTGAAAGCGTGAGTTTTTCAAAAAAAGTTTTAAAATCTTTAGATTGACGTTTTTTCTAAGAATGTTGAAATTGATTTTGATAACAATCTATTTTTAAAACTCAGAACTTTCCCTCAGAGGTTTATGTTTCTTTGCTGAAGAGGACGGGCAGTGAACTCGTCGGAATGCGTATAAGTGGCGAGGCATGCTTTGCGATACATCGATTGATCTACCATTTAAATCTTTGGAAGAGGATCAATAAACAGAGCGATCGCAACGAACACCTTAATAATCGATTCTTTACCCCGATTTCAAATGGGGAAATATCGATAATCTATCATGTCCACCTCGCCACCGATGCTCATGGTGTATTAAACAAGTGAGAGGAAGCCCTGAGTTTTAATCTAAGATCGTGACGCATTTCAAACTTTTCCTGTTTTTAAAATTTTAGCCTTTTTTCCTAGTTTAAATTTGTGCGACTTGGAGAAAGCTTGATTTACGTTAAGGTTTGGAGAAAATGACCGGGTTCTTTGTTTTTTTCTGCAACCTGATCGTTGAAAATGTGTGTAAGAGATATATAAATTCTAACCCTTGACCAATGCCTTGTTTGCAGCATGTCTAGTAGTCGATTCTATTTTATTCTATTCGTATCATATTTTCTTACTCTTTCGTTAAAGTCTCCTGGCAATTTGAGTGCATACAATAAACTGCAAAGTAATAAACCGAAAGTAACGAAAACTAATTGGAACGAAACAAACGGGAAATCGAGGGAACAAACTGTGAGCTAAACAATGAAATAAGCTGCAAGTTTAATTTTAATAACTTTCCTCAAAAATACACATTTCATTTAAGGAAATTTAGCAACTCTCGAATGTTCATACGGTGTTCTTCCCTAGCATAGCAGTGAAGCGCGAAACGGTCGGATAGTATATTCGTAATTTTCGATGTGCAGTATTAAAATCTACTGAATAGGCTTATCGACGCAAATCAATATTTTGGCAGATCTGGTGGACTGCGTTCCAGAGAACGACGGATGCGTAAATGGTGACATAGGAAAAGCTCTCCTACACATGAAGATTTTCGGAGTCTCGAGAGCTGTGGACTACCCGTATGTAGCCGAAACACAGAAATGTAATCCCAATATACCAGGTTACATGTCAATTGGGGATTACGGTGAGATCAAAGGAGATAAAGACGTGGCAGATGCTTTGGACTGGACCCCGGTTCCGGCGGGTGTCCATGCTCCAGACGAACTTCAAGTAAGAGCCCTTTCTTCAGCATTTCAGGAAAGATTCTTGAATAAGTCTCCGGTGCCTGAGGAATGCAGTAGAGTACCTGTATGGGGAGAGTATGGACAGATCGGTTCATGGACGGCTTAGGGCCCAAAAGTGCAGCCACCCTCTAACCAACTTCTAACGCACAAAATTTCACTGCCAGTCTGCAGATTCCAATTCTAACCAAGATGGCTGAGAATGTACATAAATGAGCGTTCCTCCGCAAAAATGAGTAAATTTACGCAAAAAGTAAGTCAAATACGTGCTTTATAAACGATAGTTCGTAACAATTGTATCAGTGAAGCGCTCTGGATAATTGAAATTCATAGGTTGGCTGCATTTCTGGGCCCTAACTTTATTCGCGGAGACATCGGTGAAGGCCTGATGGATTTTCGGAGTTTCACATCTGTCCATACTCTCCCTATACAGGTACTCTAGAATGTAGTTTCCCGGAACAAGTTTCAAATTCCGGAACTTTTATTATCATTATTTTTGCAGGTTTAAGGTGATTCGATGGACGCCATTTTTTGTGTCAGAACGGTATGCGATATATCGCATCAATTGGTTCCATTTTTTCAGCTACTCGTCATTTTTTTCCAATTTTGAGATCGCAATTCTGTTGTCAGGAGACCAAAGCACTCACCAATTTTCACAAAGAAATTAAACGTAATAAAGGCGTGGGTTTTTTAGAGAGAAAACATCGCATTCGATACTGATATCGAAACTGCACTCGAATGCACGCAGGTGGCAACCCTGCTTTTGTATTTGTTCTATATCTGTTTATTGACAGTTATGCAATTTTTGAAAACGATTAATACCGAGGATTCCTAGCAAAACTGTTTTAAAGTAAACTTCAGAATCAGCTGGTCTTAAAAATTCAGTCTTCAGTCCCGAAACAACATTTAAAACCGGCCGATTTCCTTTTGATACTACATTTCACCTTCTTATTCATAACGTGACCATGATACACGTGCCTTTGTATTTAAATATTATTCTACATAGAAGCGATGAACTATAAACAAACAATGAACTTAGTCCTTAATCCTCGAGGTTATCCTCAAATATTTGATCAATGGATGTGTGAATGTCATGTTAATTACATCTTAAAATTAATAATTTACTTTCTTTCAGTTTTATGTGTCAGGAGTTTACGAGTCAGCGGCATGCTCGAACAAACTCAAACATATGGGTCATGCTGTGGCAATCGTTGGTCATTATCAAGGTATTTATTACCCATTAATTAATTGATTGCCCACATTTTTGGCCTATTTCAAGCAGCATATGCTTACTCAATAGCCTGTGTCACATCATCAAAATGTCAAGGTCAAGTACTTTGTTTGGTCCAAGTCATCAAATAAGCCAATCTCAACACCTGACCTTGATATTTTGATGGCTAGCTTTGATAGTGCTATGTATCAAGTCCATATTTTTCGAAATGCATTATGATCTGGTCTGGTCTCTTTATGGATCTAATACTAGGCTAAATGTGGGTATAAAGGCCGCTTTTAGCGAAAAATGCTGGTTTTCGATCAAACGCCGGGAAATCCGAATCTTTTGCCATTATAGCTGTCTTCAGACTCATGTTTATGCCAGTTTCAGACCTAGAAAGAGACTGAAAATTACCAAATCATGATATACATATAAAGCCGCTTTTATAGCGCTCTCTGGCGCTCTGCGACACATAGCCGCCTAAGTTCCCTATTCTCCCAAAAGCTCTTCAGGGAGTATGCACACCCTCATTTCTTCTAAAACCCCCTGTCGCCACCCTTTCATCGGGCGACCTCTTCGTCCATGATACATCCATGAAATTTAGACCTATACCTACAATAAGCAGAAAATCGGATACCCATCCAGCTTTGCGAGGGAATGTCTGGGAGACTCCTTAACGCTGAAAGAAGATCCTATTTGCAAAGCTTGTTAAACGAAATAAACGTGTTTTTTCGAATACATAACTATTAGCGCATAACGGTGTGCTTGTTGCCTATGCCGCAAACTGAAGGAGCTTTCTCACGTAGACGATATCTGCTACTAGGTTAACACATTTTGATGGTGGGTGAAACGTGAAACTACCAGAACACGTTTCGTTTTCTGCGTTTAAAAATCTCCGGTCTCATTTTAATTGTTTAAGGGAAAACAAATCAATATCATTTTATGGCATTTTCTTTCCCCATATGGGTTTTCCTCACACAAAAGTTGCCGTGTTTCAGAATCCCCAGTGCTAATTTTTACTTCAGAGGGGAAACTATTGGGTAAATTTTCGTAAAGTATAAAAATGTTTTATGATTCCAATAATGTAATTATTTTGGGATTTAATTTAGGATATGATAATTTAATGTGTTAAAATTCCCTCTGCTAAAATACGAATTTCCAAGAGATTTTTGAAAGAGTTTCCCTTGTAATTTATGGAGCCTTTTTTTACGGTTGAATCCAAAACATCTGAGAATTTCCCAGGAAAAGTTATCATAACATTCCAAAAATAAAGTGAAAAATATTGATAATATCTATAATTTAATTACTTCCTTAAATTTTGATTTCAGACGCTTGGATAATCCGGAATAGTTGGGGCCCTACCTGGGGTTTGGAGGTAAATATTTGGTTTGTTACAAATTCAAGACAGTCGGGATTTCGGAGGTTGACTACATTGTTTTTTCTCCGTTTGAATCCATTGAAAATATCGATTTTATGTGAGGCAAGCTGCCTCACAAATAATCGATTGTTTTACATATATTTAAATTGAGGAAAAAAAGTGTTGTCAACTTTCAAGAATCGCCACTGATTCGAGTACTGTGCTGCCGCTCAACGGAAAAACGCTGAAGAACGCGCGTTCCGGTGTTGAGAAATAATCTCTGATAAAAAACAAATTTCCGGGAGATTTTTAAATAGGTTTCCTTGGAATTTTTGAAGTTTTATTTCACAGTTTAATTTAATTTAAAATACCTGAAAATTCTAGAGGAAGATATTCACAACTTTTCTTTTAAATACACGTTTTACAGGATGGGACCTTGCAACGCATTGCGCGCCTGAGCTGAGGCGCAAAGCGCTTCAGAGGGTTGGACCGCGGGTCGGTTATCACTCGGAAAAAAAGTGTGAGGATTTATCCCCTAAAATTGTGGTACTAACCCAATTTGTTGGATGATATGAACATTTCTGATTAATTTTGGTAGTATCGCAACTCAAGTTGAGGTAGCGCCGCAACATTTGGGTTAGTGACCTAATTTATGGGGGTACTACCACAATTAATCGGGGTATTATCACAATTAATTGGGGTATTGCCACAATTAATTGGAAATGTCCACATCATCCATCAGTTGGGGCTTGGCCCCTACCTCTTTTTTTTCAGTGTAGGGAGCTTACGTTTTACATCCACGTAAAATCAAATTATTCGTCGTATGCGCTTATCTGTTTTCAAAATTTCGTTACACGAGAAGAGGTACTTGCGTAGGTAATTTTTATTAGAGGAATTTTGTCTTATGACAGCGACCATCCTTAGTTTCGCGAGAAGTTCTGAAAGGTGAGTGACCCGTACAACCCGTACTATCGTGCTAAGGAAGAACGTTGTATGAACATTCGAGAGTTGCCAAATTTCCTTCAGTAAATTGTTTATTTTTGAGGATGGTTATGAATATGTATTTTTGAAAAATTTCAGGAAAATACTTACAAGTTTACCAGGAAATTCGTATTTCATCAAAGGAAATTTGGCAGATCTCGAATGTTCATATGGCGTTCTTCCGTAACACGGCAGCATACCTCTCTGTGCCTAGATCATGATTTTTTCGTGGTCTATGTTTTGAAACGAGAATTTCAGAAATACTCGATGGACCACTAGATAAGGTACGAATTTCAACATTATGATACATGTTTCTTAACCAAAATTTTACGTAAAACACGATGCACACAACGAAAATTACCGAAATTTACTCCTTACAAAGATATTAATGATTCTTGATGCGTGAATTCAAACCACCCGCTCATGAAAACTCAATGCTCTACGTGATTCACATCGCACGCTAAACGTTATCATGACAGTCTCTGCGATATAAAAATCTGACAACCTCA
This sequence comes from Bemisia tabaci, assembly GCF_918797505.1. NCBI lineage: Eukaryota > Metazoa > Arthropoda > Insecta > Hemiptera > Aleyrodidae > Bemisia > Bemisia tabaci. Next base: position 24,843,237 of record NC_092801.1, on the reverse strand, counting down.
ATCTTGACGTTTTGGCTCAGCTATAGCAAATTGCTAATAGTTTGAACAACACATGGTGAGAAATGAACATTGCTCGATTGAGAAGCTTGCTGAAACCGTTGTAGTGCACGATTTGACTCACGTTGAGCTTCGAGTTTTTTTGTGAGCGGGCAGTTCAAATTCCTCGTAACCAATGTGAAATAAAAACGTTAATATCTTCGTTAGGAATTGGTTTCAGTAATTTTCGTTGTGTGAATCGTTTTCTACGTGAAATTTTGGTTAAAGAACATATATCAGACCGCTTAAATTCGTGCCTTGTCTAGTGGTCCATTGTTTACATAGATTGTGAAGCTCAGAGTGATTTTCACATCTTCACGATGAAGTCAAGGCGACTATTTAGCGATTAACTGAAGGAATAAATGTGCTTTTCATTCCGGCAAAAGTTTACGACAGACCCGCTGGTTGCCTTATCCTTCATAAATCTCTTTTAAAAAATCCAAATTTTTGAAAACATATTTTCAATGCAAAATTAGGAGTTTGCTTTTATTTTACTGCTAGAGTTCTGGATGAATAAAACTTTAAACCCAACGTCTTGTGGTCCGCAAGTTGATGGGACTTGCCACAACCTCACCGCTGAACTCGATCCATTTCGTACGGCTTGACGGCGCAGCTCAATGCGTGCCTCAAGCTATACTGCTGTGCTAAGAAAGAACGCTTTATGATGAGCCTTCAGTCGTTTGCCAAATTTCTTTTGACAAATCACGGATTTTCAGGCGAATTTGTGAATAATTTTCTTTCAATTTTTCAGAGAATTTTTGTTCGTAATTTGATCGGAGTGTCTAAAAATTTCAAGGAAAAATATTCATAACTTTCTTCAAAAATACCTAAACAGTTTCCAGGAGGAAATTTGGCAAAACTTAATGTTTCATATGGCGTTTTTCCAAAGCAGCAAGATGCATGTCTCAAGCTATACCTCTATGCTAAGAAAGAACGCCATTTAAGCCTTTAGACGTTGCCAAATTTCCTTCGAGAAATCACGGATTTTCAAGATAATGTGGGAATATTTGTCTTTTGATTTTTCAGAGAATTTTTTTCGTAATTTGATCTGAAGTATCTGAAAATTGCATGGAAAAAAATTCATAACGTTCTTCAAAAATTAACATTTTTAAGGGGAAATTTAGCAACACTTGATGGTTCTTACTGCGTTTTTCCTTAGCACTTTTAAAAATACTAAGATTTAACTGTTTTTCTTTCTTCTTTCAGGGTCATTATTTAGTCAAAAAGGGTCACTGTGGGGCCGGTAAACGTTGCTGGACGGTGAAAGGGCCATTTACGTTAGTGAAATAAAGAAGTCTCACGCAGTTAATATCTCAAAGTTGTTCTAAGGACATCTCCAAGCAGAGAAAACCTATTTTAAAAAAAAAAATACATGCAATAAAAGAATTGAAAAACTAATGACGTACATTTCGTTGCATTTCTTATTGTCAGTTAATCGTTTTATTTAAACTCATTTTGCAAAGAGATTTAATAATGTCTGATACATCGTGCCTTTACAATGTACCATGTGACGATGCAATCAGTACTGCGATTTCCTCATAGCCAATGGATTTTGGAGACCTCGTGATACTTACTTCCCTAAAATGTAAAAGTTACTTCCGGAAGTCAATACTTAGCTTCGCCCTATCGTCGTCGCGCCTAAAGGCCAAAGTATCATAAGCGCCATGCGACGTTTAAAAATTTCTGCCGCCATTTTATTATTTTACAGAGAAATTGTTCAACGAAGCTGTCCGAAAATTTCACTGAATTTTCTTTGTGATGCCGATAACATTTAATGAAATTTTCAAACAGATTCAACCAACAATTTCTCTGTTAAAAAAATAAAATGACGGCGAAAATTTTTAAATGTCGCTTGGCGCATGTAATACTTTGGCCAGAAGGTGACGCAATGATGACTGATCACCAAAGAGTTGAACGACAAGTTAAGCAACTTGACCCAATGTACAGAAAATCGCTCAACAAGGTGCTGATTCCACAATTCAAAAGTCATCATCAGGCGAATTTCATTTGATTTTTCGCTCAACAAGCCATTCATCGTTATCGAAAAGTAGCATTGATTTTCGAATTTATAATTTTACCTCACCCGATGATATTGCTTACATTCTCAGTTGGTTTATATTCTGCAATAAAGAACCACTAGCTCTGGTCCTTCCGTGAAAGCACCTTTCTACCTAGGGAAACCATTAGCGTATTCGACGGTGTAAGTCGGCAATCACATAACTCGGTTTGCGACGTCGCAGACTTCCTATCATACTCCATTTTTTAAACGGAAAACTTCTCAACGACAATTCTTTAAAACTGTCGTGATTTTTCCTCTCGATGTGAAGAAAATTCTGCAAAAACTTCATGGAATAATGTCCATTTGTTCTCCTTTAAAAAATAATATAGAGGCGGAGATTTTCAGACACCGCAAACGAGTTATGTGATCGCCGACTTACACCGTCAATACGTTGTTTCTAAAATGAACCAGAAATAATGGTTCCTGATTGCAAAATGTAGTCCAGTTGTTGGTCTCTAAAATTTATCGTCTTTGAATGCCCTATCAAGACTGGATATTTTGCCAGACTTATTATAACTTTCCATTACACTCTATACTCAGTCCTTCCTCTCGTTCCCAACGGGTATTATTTCAAGTATACAACGTAAACTACGTTTCCATTTACTTTAAAGTGCGGGAAAATTGAATGTACATTGCTCCACTCTCCCAACTATGCCACATTTTAGTACTCTTTTTGGTTAATTTTCTTATTGTTTGTATCTCCCTTCACTCCCTTCAGCCGCCTGTGAAGTGCCCGATTCACACCCTTCATTTAAAAACGGATCATCGGTAAATTTACAGGGAGAAGCAACAAAATAACACGTATCACTGCTCTATACTAAGAATGTCAACTCGGCATTTTTTTTTACCTGGTAACACATTCGGTTTTTTCTCATCGTCTCTATTCTATATGAAGTTTAATTTGTCTTCCATTCGTGGCGTTCATGCATTTGATATATGTAAGTACAAAATATTGAATTCGTTACAAGTCTCTTGTTTGATATAGTTTTTTTTTTTTTGTTTTTTAAACAAAAAAAGCACGCTGTAGAAAGACTTTTATGTTGCATTTTTTTTAACTTGTTTGACGTTCATGTCTCCCTTAAAACATCTGTGAAGGATTGAACTCATATTACTTGGGTTCAATGAAATGATCGACACTGGTCAATACGAATCGTTTGACCTAAGACTTGCTCGTGAATTCTCCATAAAAATCGAGCTTTACCAGAGAAAAGTTACTTTGCACTGTGCAGGATAAAGAAAAACTCAAGTCACTTCCGGATTTAACAGCCAAAAATACACTGGAAATCATGTATTGCGTACTTGTAGAAATTTCCTTTCTACTCCTAATTTCGAGGTTTTCCGGTCAAGGGCTTCCTTCCGCCCATAAACCAACATGTAAAGCTCATCAGACTATTTTGCGTCGGGTATATAGGGGACATGTTTTCCCTTCAGTCTCAGATAGCAAATAAAGTTATTCCCACTCAATTTTTGCAGCTAAAAACGCAAATAATCTTGGTTTATTTCAAAACCTTTGAAAAATCAAGTTTTCAAAAAGGAAGGGTTTCTCTGAGCTGGAAAAAAACATGTTTCTTAAAAGTCGATTTTTCAAAAATTGCGTAGGTTTTGGAAGAACACTAAGATAATTTTCGACCTAAGCAGCGAAAATTGAGTGGAGGTAACCCCAAATGCAGTCTGAGAGAGCCAAATGCCTCTCCTTTCCGATGCAAAATAATAGGATGAGCTTTACATGATGGCATGGGCGGAAGGACGAAATTGACCAGAAAAACCTTGAAATTAGGAAAGGGAAGGAAATATTTACAGGCATGCAATACACGGCTGCTAAATTCGAAAGTAACCTATGTTTTTCTCCATCGTGCGCAGATTACCAGGAAAAGTGGGTTTAAACTAGATTTTTAGGGAGAATTTTAATTTTTCCGGGAAAAATCGAGCGGACCCAAGTAGTATTTCGCAACAGAAAAATCGCTGTATATTGCGATTTTATCGGCGACAAAATCGTCAGGATCCACAACATCTGAGCAATTATCCTTGATCTTATCGCGATTTTATCACCCGGCAATTTATCGTGATATTTTCGAAATAAAACTCGCGATAAATGGCGATTTAATCTCGATTTTATCGACGAAAATTGATCGCGATTTTATCAAACCAAAAATTGCGATGTGTAGCGATTTAATCGCAGTACATCGCGATTTTTTAAGCGATAATATCTCGATATTTTGCAACCGATATAATCGCGATAATCGACCGATAAAATCGCTATTTATCGCGATCACTGCTACTTGGGGATGGAAAACGAACGTCATTTTCGGACTTTTCATTTTCGGAGCAATGACTTTTCTCAGGTTTTTTTTTATTTTTTTTTTATTAAATTAAAATTGTACCACTGCCCCTTGCGGGGTATTAATTATATAATTGTTAATTTAAGCTTACAGCTAATCTTATGACTAATGTAACAAGATTTTGTTAATAAATGACATTCATACCTTAACCTACGCTTTTAAATACAATCCTATACGTTATTCTCATCATTCATACAGGCATACATACAATAAAAAAATGAGGCAGATGCAACAAGTTGCAAATGCGAATAAATTAAGTACTTAATATCTAATGTCTTTGCAGAAGGAGCCGTCGGTTTCATGGACTCCTACTGCAAAGTGGAAACTCACCTAAGTGTTCTGTTTGAGGTAGACCATGGTAACTGATTTAATACAACACCCCTGTAGCCAAGTCATAGGGGTTTTCTCAGGTAAAACTCTATTTTTAGGGGGAATTCTGATTTTTCCAGGGAAAATCGAGCTGATCCTCGAAAACGGACGTCATTCTCGGAATCAGCTCTCAAAATTTACTCGAATGCCTTTAACAAATTATGGACAAATCTAAAAGACAATTGATGTCCGTTAAAATTGATAAATTTACAAGAAAAGAGAAGAAGGAAAAATTGCAAAATTGGTATGAAAGCGGCTGTCATGTATCGGAAACAGGCCACATTTTCCCCCAAAATAAGTTTGCAAGCCGTAAGAGGCCGTTCATAAAATGCGTGACGCAAAATATTGGATTCATTGACACCTCTCAACTCATAGCGCTGTCATGACGTAGCCCTTCGACGCGTAAAAACAAAATTGCGTCCTTTCGGCTCATTTTCCCTACAGAACGGTGCGTTTATTTCAGTGGCGAGTCAAGAATAATCGATTTTCGATAATTCCCTGTTGAGAGCTATGGCAAAGAGTCGATTATTAAGGTGTTCGATGCGAACACGCTGATTAACCATCCTCTTCCATATAGGTTTAATGGAAGATCTATCGATATATCGCAAAGCACGCCACGCCTCAGGTTCATTAAGCGGCCCACAAATGAGCAAGTATTTAGTTTCCCTCACTGGAAAAATTTACCCGTCTAAAAACGTTACTTTTAAAGTACGTACTAAATTTAAACCAGATCGTAGAAATCACCAAGGACAGCGACAGCGATGAAAAATTGTATCAAATACACAAATTCGACCATAACGCACATTTGAAATGAAAGTATATTTGAGGGGCTTGGAGGAGACGGCGTGTATGTGTGGTTTTTGGGAAAATTGAGATATTAAGGATTTCAAGTAAAACTAGTCACAATGCATATAATGCGAAAAATTCGCTCGCTAATTCCCATTTTTAAGCATGAAAAAGTCAGTTCGAACTTTTTGTCTGCCATTAGAATTAACCCATGTAATTTCGAAACTTTTAACCTATGTGAAATAGTAAAAACTGCTCTTATGCGCCTTTTCCTCCAAGCCCCTCATTTCACGATTAAAAATCGACAACACAATGATTAAACGGAGAAAAATGACTATTCAAGTAAAAAATTAACAAGCACCGTGCAATTATGAGTCAAATTATGCTGCAAGTAATGGATCTCATTCGCACGTAATAGGGTGCCTATACCCGTATCGACGGTGAGACTGCAAAACGGCGTATCTCAATTGCGGTGTTTCGAAATATCTGGTCCTTTTTTAATTTTTAAAAGAGGGCCGAAGCAACATCATGAATTGAAGGAATCATGGATTTTTTTGGCGTTAGGACTACTTGGGCTTACCTTTTTGTAGGAAATGTGCCCTTTAAAATGTTACACGTCCAAGAGAGGTCGAGGTCCCCTTGTAACCTAAAACCACAAATTTACCAGCAGAAACCTTGGATTTTTGTGATTTACGCATTTAAGCAAAACGACCGTGCTTATATAGTGTGCGTAGTCTAATGTAAATGGGAAAGCTGGCGCCATTTTCTGCTCGACGAGTTCCGAGCCCGATGTGTGCCGAACTTCGGTCAGTTTTTCGATACATTTTCGATCCAAAATTGCGATGTAGAATACGCAGTAATAAAGATGTTGCATGTGTGAGGAATTTGCAATTTGACTATTGTTTCTTATGAAAAAGTTTCTGTCTAAACGGAACTAAGCGCCATCGGGGGAGGAAGGGAGATAGGGGGGCTTGGATTGGCGGCGGAATCGGACGTCGGGCACATTCCGTCCCATACTCGCAATGCTTTTCTATGGCGCTTAGTTCCGTTTGACAGAACGCGCTATCCGGCATTCTAATTTCCTCAAAAATAACTCAAATTGGCGCTTAGTTCCGTTTGACAGAAATACGTCCAAATGAGCTTTTATGTCTTAGGTCTTGCGCAAACAAACTCACGAATTATTCGGGAAAAAAACCTTGCTTGCGTTTTCTTCAAAACTATTTTTCTTGCTTTGAGTGGTTTTTTTCCTCTTAAAAAAGTCTAAATTACACGGAGGTTATAAAAAAATGATCCCACGCAAAAGTCGTGACACGTGGGCATTAAAGTAGCGCAACACGTGAGGGGTAATGGAGGTAAGTCCGCAGGCACATATCTCGTTTGCGGTGTGTGAAAAAATCTCTGCCTTTATCTTATTTTTTCAAAAGAGAACAAATTGACATCAAACCTTGAAGATTTTACAGAATTTTCTTCGCACGGAGAAGATAAATCATGGCAGTTTTAAAGAATTGCCGTTGAGTAGTTTTTCGTTTGAAAAATAAAGTATGACAGGAAGTCTGCGACGCCGCAAACCGAGTTAAGTGATTGCCGACTTACACCGTCGAACTGTCACTCATAAAAACTTCTGGATATTGTCGAAAATATCTTGCTCCTTATTTTTCTAATCATGTAACTTAAGAAATGGAGGGCCAGCCCGCTTGAAATCTTCATGATTTGTGCAATCGTTGACTCTCACTTACAGGAAGGTGGAAAGGGCTTTTGAACAATAAACACTTTATCAGGAGAAACTTGGCAACTCTCGAATGCTCATACGGCGTTCTTCCTTAGCACGGCAGTATGGCACAACATGCAAACAGACACAGAACATGATAATAGCAACGAGGATGGATTTTTGGAGGAGATCAGTAAACATTTTTAGATGGAATCAAGTCCGTGATGATTAGAGTGTGTCAGATCGTGGAATTAATTCAATGACGACATCGTCGTATTCGACGTCATGGCCAAGACGCTAGTCTTGCATGGGCATGTCAAACATATAAAGTTGAAAAAGCTGCTAAAAAGATGTTTGATTGGGTTCCTACCGGGGGAGGAAAAGAGGGATACTTAGTAAAAAGGTGGTGAAAGTATCAACTTTCTGAATGGTTTTAGAGGGGTAAGAGACTGTGACAGTTAGGTGTCGCAAGCGCCAAAGGGTGCTGTGAAAGCGGCTCTTAATGTAAAGTTGTCATGATTTTATAAATTATATACTTTGATCGTTTGTTATAGGGTCATGTCCTAATCGCTAAAGGAAGATGCAGATTAGGTCTTCAAAGCTATGAAATAAACTCCCCATTCACAATAATAAAATGAAGAATCGCCCGTAGAAGTTGAATGTTGATAAGTGCCATAAATCATCTCAAATTCATGAACTGTCTGGTTATGCATCAGTTCAGAATTCGCAGATCATCTTATTTACTCTGCTTGTGCCATAGGAGGGTTGATAGGAACCCTCCCGTAACTGAAAGGAATAGTTTTCGAAATTCAAAAACCTAAGTCGCAGTTTTACCTATCGAAAAAAAAAAAAAAACTTGACAGTACTTCTCACGTGAAAAGCTAGTCAAGTCTTCTTACTAATATGTCTTCTTCGTGATATTTTTACATGCTGTCATGGCCAAAAATCGTGGTCTTTCAAGGTAAACTCTTATAGATATTGACAGTGGAATTTCAAAAATGCGTACCTAAATCGGTTGCGGTTTGAAATCTCCACTTTTTTTTTATAAGGAGACCATCATTATGACTTGAGACGTTTACAGAATATTCTTCACATGGAGAAGAAAAATTACCGAAGTTTTCAAGAAATGATGTTCAGTATTTTTCCAGGTAGAAAATGAAGTATGGCAGGAAGTCTGCAATGCTGCAAATCGAGATGTGCATCCCTGCAGGCTCATCATCCGTACGGGTTTTATTTAGTGAGTGTTTCTGAATTTTGTCACTTGTTACTTTTATTACTCTTTCAAGCTCAGAATTGGTCCCTGTTCAGATTATAATTTCTAATGTGACGATACGATAATATAACTGTGCACGCACGTAACGTGCTTATGAAATTTATAAATTTGATATAATTTGTCTTAAATTTTTAAGGCTTGCTCCTGTATTTTTTATTAATTTCTTTATCCATTTTTTAAAATTTATTTTTATTCTTAATTTACACTTGCCTTCTCTATTTTTTAAGCATTCATCAACACATTTTAAGGTTTCGATGCGAATGTGAATGACAGAAAAAAAAGAGAAGTGTTCATTTCATAAGTCACAAAACTAGTTTCACGAATAGGTTAAGATAGTAGGTGCACTTAGTAGTCAAAATTATTCATTTTTTCCCGTTCAAGCAATGTCAGCTTAGCTGTTTTTCTCTCCTAGTGTCACGTTTGGTATTCTTCTCATTAGAGCTCTCTATATGGCATGATTTTTCTCTGTATATATAGTCGTATAGTATAATATGTTACCGTTCAAGTGCGTAATTTAGTTAATGTATACATTAACTAGTCAATGTAAAGAATAATGGGCGGTTTTAGTTAAAGTATGAAATGGCATTTTTGGAGGATATGTACATATAGAAGTATTTATAGTATACATTAAATAAATCAAGAGGAACTTTGTGCATAAGATCTACTTGATTTCGTGATTCCATTTAGATTAATGCCTTTTTGAATGGTCCCTAGTACTGCCGTACTAAGGAAGAACGCCCTATATGAGCCTTCAGACCTAATTCCGTCTTTCCGTTAATAAAACATACATTTCTAAGTAAGCTTATGAATATTTTTCTTCCAATTTTTCGGATCATTTTGTTCGTAATTTCTTCTAAAGCTCCTGAAAATTTCAAGGAAAAAAGTCCATAAATTTCCTTAAAAATAAGCATTTTTTCGAAGGAAATTTGGCTACTCTCGAATGTTCATACGGCGTTTTTCCTCAGGACGGCAGCATAGCATAGATGCGTCAATTATTGAACTCTTTGCAAATTCGCACATTTGCAAGTAAAGGTAAAATAAAACCTTCGTTTTGAAGAAAATACAGACACAACATTTTCGGTAAAGCGACTTGATAAGCGAGTTGTTCATAATTGTGATCTCGAGTTTTTGACGGAAAAATCTTACTACCTCCTATTCTTGGAAAAACGTCTGCTAGTATATTAACCACGCAAATCACTATTGTTTCAGTCTAGAGGCGTTCCTTTTATATTGCGTGCTGATGTCAAACTAAATTTCAAGTAATTACTGGAAGTATCGGCCTTGATGTAAAGTTGAACATCATATTGCACCAAATTGTGCATTTGAAATCAAAGAATATCTATTTCTGAAACAGTAGACAACACTGATCGAACGGAAAAAATTGCTAATCATGCCAGAAACCAAAACACGCACCATGCAATTACGACAAATATGACCGCAAATGAAGAGTAAAATGGCAGACTTGATGTTAGAAAGGAAAGAATTCTATTATTTGCGCTGTGAAATTTTTGAAAATCTGACAAATGCAACACACGCAAAGGTCATTTCTCCTTCATGAATGTGAAATGTACCGTTGCCACGGTGTCGAATAATACGGAGGTCGGAAAGTTGAGTGCCGGATAATTGGGCTTCCACCGTACTACTACACAGGGAGAAAGCTCAATACAAAAGTTTGGTCACTGCGGGATGTAAAACACACAATAACCCAAGCTTTCGGTTGCTTCTTGGGAGTCACAGTCTCATCATTATTTTCTGCGCAAAACTCACTACAAACTGTACCAGAAATATCAACACAAAATTTGGATTGGTTTGTGTTTCACTTCCTCGATCAACCAAAAATAACACTAGAACACGATGTCCATTAGTGTGCGCTAAGTCAAAAAAGTGCCACTAATGACACTCATGCTTATTTTTAACTAGGGCAACGTCGACATATGGGTCAACAAAAAATCCAGTATTCCCAATTTTGAAAGGCTGCTCCTAAAAATGTAAAAATAGTGAAAGTTTAATTATTTTTTTTTCAATTTATTTATTTTTTCGTGAGGCCAGTATCCGATCATTTTGCACTGGTGTTGATGACGAGTTGGGGTTTTTCCTAGCTGAAGAAACCTACACTGCCGTGCTAAGGAAAAACGCCGTATGAACCTTCGGGCGTTGCCAAATTTGATTGATGAAACACGAATACCCTGATAAACTTATGAATATTTTCCTCCAATTTTTCAGATAATTTTATTCGCAATTTCACCTAAAGCTCCTGTAAATTTCAAGGAAAAATATCCACAGCTTTCCTAAAGAATAAACAATTTATCGAAAGAAATTTGGCAACTCTCGAATGTTCATACGGCGTTTTTCCTTAGCACGGCAGTACTTATTGAGGGTATGGCTTTTTGGAAGTTCCGTCGGTTATACCGTTTCAGCTGCAATTGATTTCGTGAAATCCGAAAAAACGAAAAAATTCCATACAGGAAACACGTTACACCCAGAAATGAACGATCAACAGTGCCCCTATGCGCGCGTGCTGAAGAGAGCAACTATTTCCTTTGTTTTATTGGTTGCATTTCTTCCTATTCAGAAGGAAATGTGACGTGCTGCGTTTTTTAAACCTCTAAAGTTTGACGCATATCATGTTCCTCCAAACTCAGACAATTCACTGTCATTCTATTTTCGCTCGAAATTGAAAGCCCCCCCCCCCCTTCCTAGCAGAAAAAAAATACTATGCCCAGAGACAGGGTTACGTGTTTTCTGTTGTATACATCTCTCGAGCCTTTTTTATTTCTAAAGAGACATCGTTTCCAAGTTGTTGACTGAATTTGTATCTTACTCTCTCACGATCAGGAAATATGTAAATTTTTCGACAAAATTGGCAATCGTGCATACATCGATTTTTCATTTTATTTCTCTTTTTTATCTCCCCCATTTTTCGTACTTTCGATGCCGCGGGACCTTTAGTTTTCTGCCAGTAGTATTTGTTTTCCCCTTGCCTAGAGTAATTTAAGATGATAGAGATTCACTTTTCTCTTCTGGTTGTGAATGCGTTTCTTGTGGCACCCTTCCGAGGTAGTACCAAAAAAATTTCAGTAACATAATTATAAAGGAGGGTAGTTCAGGAGGAAAGTTTATCTGGTTTATATCGTCAAAATTAATGTAGAGGCTTCTAGTAAAAAGTATTTATTGTAAATCCTATTTTCATTGCTTTCTGGTGCGCTAAAAAACTTTGAAGATCCAGTAGTAATACAAGTGCTATGCTCTAAATTTCATCCTTTCTACCTGGGTCCGTTTGTGACTGTGCGTCATTTGCACGTGGCACGGTGGTCGAGTCATAGGAAAAGTCGAACAAAATTTGGAAACTTTAAACGCCTTTAACTCCGTTTACATAAAATTTTGAGGTTCTAAAAGTGGTTTCAGTGGTTTTCTCGTGTAAATTTCTTCAAGAAGCACCCCTTAAAATTTAAAATGTGACGATTTTAACATTAAAATTTGCAGTTTTAGTAAAAAATTTCATGTCCGACCTCTCTGACTGATTAGATTCACTATGCATGGGCTCCGGCATTCAATTGTGTGTTGAGCGATTGACTTAAGGATAGTTGAATTTCATGTAAATTTTTCAGAATACAGGTCTTTGCTAAAAACTATAAGATTAATCGTTTTTGCTCTCACGAGCCTTGGGTCTTAACACCAGTGTATGGGGGTTACATTTGGATCGCATTTAGCAAAAGAGGAACCAACACGATTACAGTATTGCAAGAATGTTATTTCTTCATAATTTTAAAACAAAAATCCAGGATAGCAGATACTTTTTACTTTCCATCAAAAGATTGTTAATATTGAAGGAAAATGACTGTACGTTTTAATACTGTGCATAGGGGGGATTGGAGGACAAGGTGCATAAGCGCAGTTTATGAAAGAAATTGAGTTATTGATGATTTCAATTAGATACAGTCTTAAAATGCATATTCTGTGAGAAATTCTCCCAAATTCCAATTTTTAAGCATCAAAATGTCAATCCGAACTTTCTTTCCGCCTTAAGGATCCATGTCTTTTCGAAATTTCAAACACGTCTTTCTCGAAATAGGAAAAATTGCACTTATGCACGTTGTCTCCAGGCCCTTCATATATTAAGTATTTTTATAAGGAAAGAAGAAGTGGCAACATTTTGAAAACACTGTGATCAGGCTGGTTTCTTTTTGCTAAATGGGATCCATTTGGTCCAATCGTGAAATTATAACGCTAAATATTTCAGTGTGTGAAGTGCGCGCTGAATATGTAGTTTGCCAAGGAAGGTAACTTCAGATGCTTAAATTTAAGTTACATTTCAGTTAAATTAAATTTAAGTTGGAAGAATTCATGAGCGCGCGTGGTAATGTACAGTTGCTTGAAATTTAGAAACGACAGATAGCAGAAAATTATACGACAAATCCTATAATTTTTAACAACAAATGTGCCATAGTATGTTTTCGCATCAAATTCCAACAAATTTAAGTCGTTACTCCTGACAAACAATTATATGCAGTACTTATTGCAGTGCCCCACATAATGATAACTTGTCTCCGCTGATAATGTGCCGTAAAATATTGAACCTGCTTGGAGAAGAGGTAAGTCCAGAAACACTAACATTTTCAGACCTCTAATGGGCCATTTGAGGTTCTTTGTCGCGTTAGAAAGCTAAAATCCCACCTAATCTTTGCCGTTTCCTTGTTAAATTGATGTTGCCGCGTGCTGCTAATCGTTGTTCACACATTTATCCAGTTCAATTTATCGATAAATAAGTATTTATACACGTAGAATTCAATTCCCATGTCAGGAGGTAGACAAACATTGATTTGTTACGTCAATTCGTTTAATTTAAGGAAAATTTATGGATTTTGGGATTGATAATGACAACAAGTATGATTCACGAAAAAATAAAGGCAACCCCAGAATGACTGAAGCATATTAATTTTCACATATATTCACTCATGGACTTGATTTGTAAATTCAGGGAGTGAATAGGTATATCGACCTATATATACTAGTCTATATGACGCGCCTTATGAACACATTGTGTTGGAGTTCACTGCTAGTTTTCTGATACACAAATACTCAACATAATTTCGTGATAACCTTCCTGATTTTTCTAATGGGAGTGAAGAATATACTGGCAAATTGTCAAGCGTTGATTAGTTCTCTTTCCCATAAAATAAAATGGAGCGGAGATTTTGAAAAAACGTATACAAAATGCCTACAAAATTCTCTTATGGCTTCGCCTTCATAATTTTTTTCGCCCGAGGGCCGTCCAAAAAGTAGGGTGCGTGGTTGACCTCGCAGCGTTGGATCGAGAATTCCCTTTGTGTGCTGCATACCTATACTAAAATCTCTGTAAATGAAAACTAAGGACGTTGATATATACTAGTCTATGACGCGCCTTATCAACACATTGTGTTGGAGTTCACTGGTTGTTTTTCACTCCTCTTTTTATTCGAGTGAATGAGTTTCAAAAAAAGCGTAAACGACTTTTGAAAAAATCAGTCTCGACTGAGCAGGTGTCACACTCCCCCTAGTATTCCTTTTAGAATGAGTTTATACAGAGGAAAGACTCAAGGGTATAAAATAATATTAAAACGTTTTACCGAATTTTGACTCTGTCGGGAACTTCAAAAAGTTGACTGTGCGCGAGTCAAAATTCATTAAAACATTTCATTTTTTGTTACTTTTTCTAATTTTTCCTTTTTGCTACTACTGCTCTCAGACTCAAACAATGTTGAATAATTATACTGTCCGAATCCCTCCGTAAAATCAAAATATCTCTTTTTAGCCATATTTTTACCAACGTCACTTAATATCAGATTCCTAATTTTGGGGGTTATTTATGACTGACACTTTCTAAGCTACTAATAATAAGAAATTTGGTACATTCCCCTTATTTCTTGGTAACATCTCTGTGTTTCCCGAAGTGCCGTGTCGCCATGAACTTATTTTTAAACCTAGATGGTTTGCAGGCCGAGCTAAGTGCCGAAGCATACGCAAAAAAAGGTCAAAATTATGAAATTCTCGAATTATGCACACAAAAAAATTGCCGTCACAACGGCACATATTCGATCGAAAAAACAATTTCACGTCAATGCAGGACGACCTAATGCAGTCTAATGACTCCTATCACTGCATTTCAGCGTGATCACTGCATTCAGCGTGATCAGCGAAGTGTCACATCGTGACACTCACTCGAAGCTCACGCTTTTAAAAAAATTCCGTTGAATTCAATATTCACTGGAAAGTAGAGGAAACCGTGGATGCTAAAACCCGCCACAAATTCTAAAAAATAAAAAATGAAAAAATAAAAAAAAAAGCTGCCCTCTCAGGAGTGACAGTTTAGGTGGTGCTCTGCGAAAGGAAACCAACTGACATGGACCTGAAACAGAGAAAAATGGGTTTCAAAAATATAAATTTTCACAAAGAAAGTATATTTTTTCGAAACAAATTTGGCAACATCGGAATACTCATCCGGCGTTTTTTCTTAGCATCAGGATAGAAATAGATTATTTAATCGTGAATTCATGTCACGCACGAGTTGCAAATGGTTGTAACTGTTATTTTGGTTTCTTTTTGACACGCCATCTTTCCAAGCACCTATGCAATATATACAAGTTCGTATAACTTTATAAGCTCCATTTCAAGCCCTCTTGGAATTTAATGTTCTGAGAAAGGTAAGTGAGATTTGAAATTTTTAACTTTATTTTGAAGTCAAAACAGAATAGATCAATGATGATAGAAATCATCATTGGAGATAATGCGAAGTTCTGAATAAGATGGAGACCTGGACATGAATTTAAAAGACATCGCCAATAATTCTATGAAATCATGAAAATCAATGGTTATCCTTGGTTTCGTTTTTACATAGAAAGACTTTTTTAGAACATTTATTAAGTGTGAAAAATTGAAATTTTCAGCTTTACGCTTTGTATTCAACGCGCGTTGGCAAAAAAAACCTCCAACATACTGTCTTACGCCCCGTGGGTTTAGGGTGGCTAAATTTCATTAAAAATAAAATTTTGAAATTTCACAAGAAATATTTCATGGAATTTCAGTAATTTATGCAAGATATTGAAAAATACCGGTTCCTTATCATGTTTCGAAAAATGTAAAAATTGTGACCTTCTATTTTTGTGTATCTAAGTGCGGGTTGCATACTCTGACTCCTGAAAAATATGAAATATTACGCAGCACTGGAAAAAAAACACAATGGATCTACAGTCCAGACTCTTGAAAACGTTGACAAGAAAAAGGACTCTTGATTCAATCAGATTTAAGCTTAAATCAAAAGTAAATCCGCTTAAATTAAGAGGCTTGATTCTTGATCTAACCAAAAATCCGATGGAATCAAGAGTATTTTTTCTTGTCGATGTTTTTAAGAGTCTAGACTGTAGATCCAATGTGTTTTTTTTCCAGTGAGCCTCGCGAAATTTCATGAAATATTTCACTCAAATTTCCAATGTTTCATTTCTTTCTTACGTTTCACGTCACCCTGCTTACGTCCACAGCAATCAGTTTTTGTCAGGATTATCCATTCGCGTTTCCTCTTTGCCTTCGATTTTTCGCATTCCTTCCCTTTCTTTTTTTTAAAAAAAAAAATTGTTTCTCGTCTAGCTCAATCTGTCGGAGTGTGTGATGAATCGGCTCCGGACATACGTAGTTGTGACATGCAATGCAACACCTCTTGGGGAAGAGTCCCATGGCTCAACGTTCCTTGGGCTCGCGGAGCATGTCGGGACTCGAAATGCGTTTGCAGGTTCAACTACGAGGATCTGCAACCTTATGAGGCTCAACTCTGCATTCAGAAGTCCGTTTGGTCTTCGTTCAAGTCCAAGAGAAGATATGTGAGGGAAGCGATTGAGGTAAGAACATGTACACGGCAAGAAGAAGTAACCGACTTTTTTGGGTAACTAGGGGGCTCCACCGCATGGCCGCTACGCGGCCCAACCCCCGGGGCGCTCCGCGGCCATAAAAATTGTCCCGTTGGCGGTCAATGAGCAAATAATTTTAATTGAATGACAAGACGATGTTTCAAAGAAGAATTTACGGCCAAACAATATTCTTACTGACCCTCTCCTTACTTGGAGTCCCTTTATACTGAGAGTTAAGTCAATGTGAGCTCAGTGTCACGAACGGGAATAAATATTACACTTTCACCAATTGCAAAGATTATAATCTGGAATGGGCCGAGGAATTACGGGCACGGCAAGGAACAAACGGAATAAGAGAAGGAACGGAGAAAGGAATTTGAGAATGGGCCGATCAAAGATTACAAAAAACTTTCAATTTGTGTAATCTTTACTCTTAATCTTAGCACGATAGATTCGTTCAGCAGACCACTCTTTGCATCATCTCATTTGCACTCAGATGTTCCAGAGTATAACCAAAGGTGTCGGTCGATTTAACCAAAAATTTGACCAATCATCCAAGCCTTTTTGGTGGTTCTGATGGAGAAAAAGTTAACTGAGAGTTACTATAAACAAAGGCATTTTAAAAATGCAGTCATGAAGGATGATAATAGCAGCTTTGCACAATTTCTTTTCAAGCTAGTAATACAATGTTCACAGTTTAAACGCAGAGAGCAGGGCTATGGGCAGAACTCATAGCCGTCCTTTCAACAGCTCCTTCTCTCAGCAGGGCCCATCTGGTTTGAGAAATGTTTTCTATGAACACGCTTTACGAGTCTCTATTTAACGCAATGATCCAGAGGATTGGATGGTTGGTGAACATACTTTCATTTGGAAGATAGCGTCTAAAAACTGTTCGTGTTCGGAAGATGAGTGTTACATATCAGGGAAAATGAAGGCGTTTTGACTTCTTTTGAGCTCTGAGTAGCGCAAAAAGTTTCAACAAACACAGTTTGACTTCAAACAACAGTTTGAAGTCGCTGCCCAGGAGGTTTTAATTTGGTGCGGGAGAGAAGGGTTATAGGACATTTCGTCAACGATTTTTTGTCCGCGCATCTGTTTTTCCAGTAATTTACGTCCACGCGTTTTTTCGGCACGGGAGTTTTGGTCCACGTGCCAGTTGAGACCCAAGGTTAATTGGCCCACATGTAAATACAAAGTACAATTGCTCATGACCTTTTTGGATGAAAATATAAAATGTCTTGGAAAAATGAGGGTTTGCTTGTTTTTTTGTTTTGTCTGTTTGGTCCAACGGAGAATAATATATAGTTGAGAGTTTCGGTAAAAATGGTGGAGCGTCAATTCCATGAGACAAAATTCACTGAAACTCTATACACCTCTATGGTGTAACAGGACTTAATTATCTTTCAAGAAATTCCCACCTTGTTATACCTGAACCGGATAAACCTCTATATTTGCCCCAGCTAAAGGCTCTTAGATTTTTCCTGTGTACGATAAGTATCTTGATTTATTTTGCGAGGAAAGATCTGTACGTTTAAAGGATGCCTGTCATTCTTATTACGTTCAATTTCCTATAATACTGTGCAACACCTCTGTTGTGAAATAGTTGTTTCAGGCGCCGCCGCACGGCGGGCCGGCGGCCAGCGCGGAACGCGCATCGGCGCCTACAAACCTAAGTGGATACTTCAAGCATTGTGCAGTGCGTGAAGTATCCACTTAGGTTTGTAGGTGCCAGTGAGCCTCTCGCGCTGGCAGCACGCCGCTCCGCTCTGTTCGGCTTTGATATTCATACTCGCATAGTCAGCGTTTTGTAACTCATGATTTTGAAATGTTACCACACTCTGCATTGATTATTCTCATTTAAATTGATGGGGAAAAAATATGCATCAATTTATCAAAGGAGAACAATAATATAATGTGTTTTTTTTTTAAATATTGGTGGTTCCGTGTCAAATTTAATGATTTCCTAAGCACTTCAATTTTTTCTTTTACATTTTGTGCTTTTATTGTGCTGCAGCGATCGGTGTACACGCAACGAAACGCTCAAAATTTGACGTATTTGACTCCTAAAGATCGATGTACAAATGGGTTAAAACTAAAGATTGCGTGCTTCTTGGTTTTTTCCCTCTTTGATTCATTTCTGCAGTTTCTGTCGGCACAACTGCGGCTTATTGAGATTAATGTCGCTTGGAAAAGGTTTTACAAATATTTGTCACGTTTCAAAAATATAAATGTTTTCAAAATGAAGTAATAATTTCGTAAAGAAAAAATTAAAAAAATAAAAAAAAAGTACCTATACACATATAAGGTATATTGTACATCGAATATTTTAAGGATAGAAATAAAACCAAATATTCACCAATGACAATTTAAATAGATGATTCAAAAAGAGATAAAAGTAAAAACATTTCATTTAGAAAATGAGCAACCATAACAATACCTCTTTCTCTCTGAATTTCTCATTTCCATATTGACAATATAATTTTACATACCGACTAAAATATAACGCTTGAACCAAGTCGCCGTTGCTTACTTTACGTATGGGCATAAACTACTAGACAACAAAGATGCGCGGACCAAAAATCGTTGACAAAATGTCCTGAAACCGAGAGAGGTAATAATGGTAAAAAACAAAAGTGGCGCATTTTATTTTACTTTTGAAGTGTGCTGTTGAGATCTCTATCACATACTGCACTCTTTTTTTCTTCTTGTATGTCAGGCGAAAGTCATCCGCATGAGTGCAGAAGAACAATTTGAAGCGTTTAAGAAAGCCTATAAGAAAAAATACGCCTCAACGACGGAGGAGTTAAGGCGATTTGACATATTCAAGCAGAACCTGATTGTAATCGACAAACTCATGGCTACAAAGAGAGGAAATGTCGTTTTCGGTGTCGGGCCATTCACGGATTATACCAGTAAGTATAAATAACATCTGAATAGGTATTTTGAATAGAGGTTTGTTTTCAGTCCCCCTCGAAGAAATTCTGAGTTCACTCAGTCTCTACTCACTCTTGCCCCAACCATCAAACTCGGACTGTGGCTAGGAACTGGACCACATTTTACAGTTCGGAACCACAAATTCTGGATCTTAGAAACAACGCATGTACCATAAGTTTTCCTATGTGCAAAGCCGTTTTTATGGATGAGCTGGATATTGTAGTTCCTAATTGCAAAATGTTGTCCAATTTATCCCGGCACCTCTTCTGCCGTGATAAGGAAGAACGCCGTATGAACATTCGAGAGTTGCCAGATTTTCTTCGATAAAATGTTTATTTTTAAGGAAAATTATGAATATTATTTCTTGAAATTTTCGGATGAAGATCAAATCACAAAGAAAATTAACTAAGAAATTGGCAGACAAATATTCAAAAATTTTCCTGAAAATTAGTGATTTGCCAGGGTAAATTTGGCAACGCCTAAGGGCTCATACGGCGATTTTCCCCGCCAATGAAAAATGGCGGGAATTTCAAGTTTTGCTCCCCTTCTTAAGCTCTCTGGTCGACTTCTGTATAAAAAAACATAGATCTTATTTTTAAATTCTGATTATAGCGGGCTCATTTAGGGACTATCACCGATCACCCGTTGATAGTCGCAAAAATCATGAAAATCGGCCCAGTAGAACGCTGAAACTAAGCGTTACCTGCAGATATGCAAATTTAGGAGGTCTCGGAGCTTACAGTATAGATATCTGGATTTGAAAAAAGTCAACCAGGAGCTTCAAAAGGAAAACAAGCGGAAAAGCTGTAATACGTAGGTATTAAATAAACTCTTAGCAGTTACACAAATCACAAGGACGGACAGGGTTGAAACAAAAAGGCGCGGCTCAAAATCTGCATTTCTGTGGCAACGGTAACGCAACAGCTGTTTCATGGGGAGACGAATTTTAAAAGGTTCCGAAAAAATTATCACTGGTGGAAAAAAGTTCGGATAAAAGAACTCAATACCATGGGCTCTCAAACTTAAGGTGATTCGATGGACACCATATTTTGTGTCAGAACGGCATGCGATATATCGCATTGATTGGTTCCATTTTTTCAGCTACTCGTTATTTTTCTCCAATTTTGAGATCGCAATTCTGTTGTCAGGAGACTAAAGCACTCACTTTCCAATTTTAACAAAGAAATTCAACGTAATAAAGACGTGGTTTTTTTCGAGAGGAAATATCGCATTCGAGTGCAGTTTCGATATAAGTATTGAATGCGATGTTTTCTCTCTGAAAAAACCACGCCTTTATTACGTTGAATTTCTTTGTTAAAATTGGTAAGTAAGTGAGTGGTTTAGTCTCTTGACAACAGATTTGCGATCTCAAAATTGGAGAAAAATGAAAAGTAGCTGAAAAAATGGAACCAATTGATGCGATGTATCGCATGCCGTTCTGACACAAAATATGGCGTCCATCGAATCACCTTAATAATAAAATGACTATAAACGTCCCGGCTAAACAAATTCCGAGCGTGTTATTTATTTCATCCGATAATAATTGAAATAGCCTTCATACCCGCTGGTCTTGTCGATTTCCTTTGACATTTTTGCAGTCGTGAATGCATAGCTGAAGTGCGCTCTAGCTAGAATTGTATTTAGCAAATGGGTGGTTTTTATACGAGGATTAAAAATAAACAAGTGGTACGGAATATAACAAAAGAATATGAAGTATGCAAAACAATAATCCGGGTATCGGAACTTAGCTGTTTTGAAAACGCCTTCAAATGCGGCGTGATACTTCACGCATTCCGGAGAGTTCAAATAGTTGTATCATTGCGCCTTGGAAATGCGACGGAAGATCACAATTGAAATATCCTTCATACACGCGGGGCTTGTCGATTTCCATTAACATTTTTGCAGTCATGAATGCATAGCTGAAGTGCGCTCCACATGGCATTGTATTTAGCCAATGGGTGGTTTTTATGTGAGGATTAAAAATAAACAAGTAGGACGGAATATAACAAAAGAATATGAACTATGCAAACCGATAATCCGGATAGCGGAACTTGGTTGTTTTGAAAACACCTTCAAATGCGGCGTGATACCTTACGCATTCCGGAGAGTTCAAATAGTTGTATCATTGCACCTTAGAAATGCGACGGAAGATTACAATAATTTATATTTCATAACGTTAAAGGGGGTATTTTTGGATAGTAAAAAGAAAATTCTGGGAATCTCGTCGGTCATGATTTTGTGAGTTGGCGAGCCATTCAATCGCTTTAGCGCTCTACTATAGAAGAACTCTAGTGGCAAAACGAAAACAAAAAGCGCCTGCCTATCGAGTGAGCGCTTAAAATCAGTTTTTTTTGCAAGAATATACTATTTTTAAATATTCAACCTAATTTTCAGCCCTCCCAGAAGTACTGAATATTCACATCGTCAACCCAATTATCGTTCCCTTATAGTCTGAATCAGATCGCCGAGTTTATAAAATGTCGATTATGCCGATGAAAAAGCTAAAGCACACTTCGTGGAAGTCATGCTAGGGGAGGCGTGACTCTCGGAGTGAGGCACTCAAAAAGCTTCCAAATACTGAGGTGCGAATAACCCACAACGTGGAATGGAAGGAAGCAATTTAATTAATGTTTTTTCCCCTACATAAAGACTGAAAAACAGGAAGTGTTGCATCCGCGCGTATTGTAAATTTTTTTTCTTGATTTCTCTTTTTTTAATTTTTTTTTTATTTTGACGTGCGTGCTTCTTCTCGTGAATTTGCCCACAGAAAAAACCAGCTTTAAAGTGAAGCAGACTTCTAATGGACGGTTCTCCCGCGGCATGAGGCTCCATATTGTTGACGAATTCCCGGAATTTCAATGGAGAGAGGCCTCTCTTGGGGAGGCTCTTTACTGCGTCAAAAATTGAAAAAAAAAAAAAAAAAAAAAAAAAAAAAACTTGTATTTCTAGCTTCAAGCATAACAATACCGTTGATTATGCATATTTGAACTTCGTGTGACGAGAGAGTACCCAACAGGATGTCCCGATGGGAAATGACCGGAGTGCTGGCTCGTGGTCTATGAGACGAAATGAGATTTTTTTGTTTTTAAAGAAATTTAAAAACCAAAAGTTTTCAAATTGTAAAATTTTCGGGAATTCATCGTTGTTTTTTCAAATTATTTGTCGACGAATATGGACAAAAATTTATGATAAATGACAGGATTCTACATGTGATCAACTCGTAGCTGTGGCAAGTACGGACATGTTAGGGCCTAAAAGGGCAACCAACCCTCCAATACAAAAAATGTCACCGCCAATCTTCAGAATCCAATATCAAACCGAGATGGCCAACGACGATCTGAGAACAACGATTTTAAAGGCAAAGCTACGATTTTGCTGTAAGGGGCTGTTCAAACATTACTTAACGCACTTTTTCCGATTTTTGACCCCAATCTCCCGTGTTAACCTGTAACGCAGCCCTTCAAACTCCCCCCCCCCTTTTAAAGTACGTAACGCAGGCCTGAATTCCCCACCCAATTTACGAGAAAATTCTTTCGGGAAGGTCGAAATTTTCAATTTTTTGCAAAGTTTTTCCAATTCCCCTCCCCCGTCTCGAATTGGTTACGTAACGCTGGGCTAGACCCTTCCCTCCCCCATTTGTAACGCACCTTAACGTTGGTTCAACCCCCCTCCCCCGTTACGTGCATTACTGGAGTCACCAAGTGCGTAATACTTGAACGGCAAAGTTGAACCAGTTCAACTTTGCCGATTGCATTTTGGAAAAAGGAACCAGAAACATTATAATGGTGCCGAGATTGTGCAACTTCATCCTTTACAATAAAATTACCAAAACCATGAAAAATGTGAAATTAACATTATAATTTTTGTCTTAAATTTACAATTCTTAGCGAGTAAAATAGAAACTTAATGGATAATCAGGTTTTTCTTTCGAGACAAAAGAAGTTGCACAATTTAAGCAACATTGCGATGCGCCTGGTTCCTTTTTGCAAAATGCAATCCAACTGGACGTATTTCTACCGAACAGACCTATATGGAGGTGAGAAATATGGGGTGTGCTCGTTAGTTCTCTTTACGTAAGAGTGAATGAGAATAATAAAGCGCCAGTGACGTCAGCGGCAACGAACGATACGCGTTATGACGACGAGCTCGTCGACGGTGCGCTTTAACTCATGAGCCCTGTCCACAACGCTCTCTTGCCATGCCCGCGGCTCATATATCCCGCATTCAGTTGGCACATAGGTCTCTTTGATAGAATGCAAAATCCTGCTTTTCCAATTCTTTAAAAGGAATCACGCCTACTTTTACATTGTTTCTTATGCAGCTCTCTACAGCACACCCCATATTTCTCACCTGCACATAGGTCTGTTTGGTAGAAATACGTCCAACTAACACTCGAATACCTCAATCCTGTTGACAGGTCAAGAATGGCAGGACGAAATGGGCATCCTGAAGCTCAACCCCGCGCCGGACGAAAACCAACAGCTGCAGCCGCGGATGCTGAACGCCTTTTCCAAAATGACGCTCTCCCGGAAGGGCAGCAGCAGGAGCAGCAGCAGGGGCGATAGGAGCAACAGAGGGAGCCGCTCACCCTCGCCGGCGCCCTCCGAACGGAGCTCTCGCGCGTCAGAGCGCTCGACACGGAGTTCACGAGGTCAATCGGTTCCGCCATCTTGGAGCCCGGGGCCTTTCGTACGGAGGATAGTGGGTCGCGACCCCCAGGGTGGCCCCACTCTCGATTGGCGGATCCCGGCTGCGTTCTACCCGCCGACTGAATCTCAGGTAATGAAGCTCATAGTTAAAAATGATTAAAAAATCTTATGACGGAATGGAGATGTTGCATGTGTGAGGAATTTGCGATTTGACTGTTGATTCTTAGGCCTTGTCTCCACGGGACGTTTTCATGGGATTTGTCCCAAGTTCGAATCGCAGGAATGGAACTTCTGAAATTTTTCCCAGTTACCGTCTCCACGGGACGGGGCTCATACAGTCCTGCGACTAGTTTGCGCGGGAAGATAAATTAGTTAAAGTCGAGTATATAACCGGGATTAAAATAATAATTGCACTCAATTGACAATTAGACACATTATTGTAACTAAACAAACATTAAAATGGAGTAGGGAATAAAATATCGCACGATTCGTTTTCACTTCTTCTTCTTCTTCTCTCAGTAGGTCATAGGGGTACAAGTACCATACTTGGTACTGGGAAAAACATTGATTAACTCAATATTTTTCCCAACTTCGTAAGTGGGATTTTTCCCTGGGACAAATCTCGTGAAACGGCTCGTGGAGAAAAAGCCCTTACGTTAAAGTTCGAGAGAAACACGATGGTGCCACTGGTTTTCTCTGAAATCATCTCCCAAGTTCAAAAAAAGCTCTCAAGTTGAGGCCAAAATGGAGGGGATATCCCACCCTACCCTGAGAGTCCACGTCTACATCAAGACAAACTCTCCATGCAAAGATAGGGAGAAAATACATTGACAGGGCTGCCACTTTATTCGGGGACTCCAAAACTGAAAACACAGCAACCCTGCTAATGTATTTGCTCCCTATCTTTGCATGGAGAGTTTGTCTTGATGTAGAGGTGGATTCTCGGGGTAGGGTGGGATATTCCCTCCATTTTGGCCTCAACTTGAGAGCTTTTTTTCAGCTTGGGAGTTGATTTCAGAGAAAACCAGTGGCACCATCGTGTTTCTCGCAAACTTTTACATAAGAATCAACAGTCAAATCGCAAATTCCTCACACATGCAACATCTCCATTCTTTGGTATCGGCGGACGCATTTCGAGCTACGGCTCATCAAGGCACAGTGCGGCCCTCAGTGGACGAAAATAAAACATTCACAACTCGACATCTAATTTATTTCTTGAAGATAGTTTTGACTCAAATTGATGGTTCATTTTCAAATTTTTCGCTCAAAACCACTTCAAATTTGGGTAGAAAGCGGGTGGGAAATGGGTCGAGAATCACTGGTCCATAAGAAACACACGGGAAAAAGACGTCAACTTCAAATGAAGATTTCTCGCTCGAAACGCAAAATGCTCCGGGCGGTTCACATTTCCTCAATCCTCAGATATCCAACTTCAAATCTACCGAAAATATCTTGCGACTTTTTGTGACTATCAGAGATATTTGAAGTTGAAGGTGGGGTGTTTCACGTTGCTTTTACAATGTTAACATAGAGCTGATTCGAGGTTGCCAACTTCAAATGAATTTTTCTTGAAAAATACGCAAAAAATCCCGAGATATATCATTTCCTTATTCCTCGAGTGTTTTACTTTGATAGTGCCAAAGGGTTTTCCTATTTCGGTGCTATCTTTATTACTTAAAGTTAAGTGTCTTTTACCGATTTTTGTCCGCTTCGTCCATAAGGATGCCGCTCTGTGCGGCGCATCGGGCGAGGGTAACCAGCGCTACACTTGCATTGGCGCCTACAAACCTAACAGGGATACCTCACGCATTACGCAATGCGTGAAGTATCCATGTTAGGTTTGTAGGCGCCAGTGCGCATGCCGCTCCGCTCTGTGTTCGGCTCTAATATTTAAACTCGCGGAGTCCCCGTTTTTCAGCTCATGATTTTGATTGTTTCACGTTGCTTTTACATTGTTAACATAGGGCTAATTCGAGGTTGCCAACTTCAAATGATCATTTGTTACGTAAATCAGCAATCCATTTTTTCCGTGAATTTGCAATACATAAAGCTAATAAGTCAGTTTCGTTGATCACAGAATAGTGTTTTGATGCTCGATTATTGTAGACTAGCTAATGCTAAACAAATAATATCAGTCCAAACAGTGACTTTCTACGTTCAATATTAACCGGGATATCGCGATTTGAAAAATTGGTTTATGATGTCTCTACCGCGATAGTGCCACCCTCGGTTTCTTCCACCTTGCTTTTATCAGTCAGAGAAACACACTTGATTTCCTCTTGACTTCATATTTCAGTAACTTCATATTTCCATAAATGTTCGTAAAAAATGTTGCTTCTAGAACCAGCACGGAAGGAAATGTGGTGCATGTTGGGCATTTGCCGTCCTCGGTGCTGTGGAAATCCTCTTACCCAGAGTTCAAGGTTACATAACCTCACTCTCGAAACAAGGTTAGTCTATGAAACTGTATACTGATGGGTTATTACTTCAAAATGCAGCTGGTATTAACATGGGACACACCATCAACAGTTTTTGGTGGTTGTGTTGGCCCTTGTTGGTTGGTGTTCATACATGGGATTACACAAATTTTCAAGGCCTGTGTTGCTGACAAAATCAGCACAAACCAAATCAACAGGGTCGTTTTTCCCCGATTAATCCTTAATTGCTGAACACAAATCAACGTTATCCGTTAAATTTCATGAAATTTTAAGTATTATGTAAGATATCTGAGCGCACATTTGCAAGGCGAAAGCAAGATTTCTCGTGAAAATCACCTACACTCTTTCGAAATCTTCTCCTTCCTATTTTCCGAGTTACATTTTATATGCAGTACGCTTGTTGTTTATTGTTTTTCATTTAACAACATTAATCATGTTATGTAATATGTTATTACTTCTTTGTGTTGTTTATTATCACAAGATGGCAGCCATTCTCAGCTTCTCTTGAGTTGTGAAACTGGGATGGCTCATTTGTATCGTATTATTTCTTCACGTAGTGTCTTTTTTGAAGCGGAAATAATTTCGGAAATGAGCAAATCTTTTACACAGCAGGTTGTACAAATAGGAGTGAATTTCAGATTTCAATCATTTCAGATGCAATCATTTTTTTTCTTCTTCTTTTTTGATATTTGAGATTTGAGATTTAAGTTATTTTCTCTCAAATATAACTTTTATTTTTGCTGTGGTAAAAGTTTGCAACAAGCTCAGTAAATTTTGTTCCGATTAGAGCAAATCTCGTTCTAAGATAATCCTGTTAAAAATGACATGAATGGAGCTCTAGCTCATGATGTGACGGAAAATTGCTTTTAAATACTTGGCCTTAAGTAAAATTTCGCCAGAAACACGACGGCGCTAGTGGTTTTCTCTGAAATGAACTCTGAAGCTCAAAAAAGTTTCAAATTAAGTTCATAATGAGAGGGCCCCTAGTAGCAGAGTTATATAAAAAATTTGTTTTTAAAAGTATAAACCTTAAATAACCACAAGCTAAAGAAAATTCATTGTTTATGTAATGGATATAAAGTTTTTTAGTTAAAAGTTTACATTATTGATACGCTTTTTATGTAACCCTTAGTATAAAAGTTATATAACCAAATTCAAACAGTGTATAAAATGAATTTTTCATTATTCTTCCTGGCTGGTAGCGCACTCTAGTTATGAAGTGTGCAAGTTTTCATATGCGTTACTACCAGGTGGTGGATCATCGTAGAGTTGTGACTTACCTTAAATCCGCGCCGTCCTAGTCGGGATTAGAACCCACGCCTCGGGATGGTGTTGCAATCCGTAGTCCAGTACTTTACCACCAGACCAGCCAGGCTTGATATAGGTGGGCCCCTAAATTCAATCTCTTAACTATCGCAGGCCTCTGAGTCCGTAATATGTTTGTTTATTGACGGATTCTTATGATATTTTACCAGACTTTATTATTTATTATTTATTTATTTATTGTTTTTTATTTCATGATGTAATTTTTTCATTTTCATTTTTTTTAACTCTCTCTCATTTTTTTTAGCTCTCTCTCTTTTTTTTAACTATCATGTTTTTTAACTATCATGTTTTTAACTATCATGTTTTTTAACTATCATTTTTTTTAACTCTCTCTATTTTTTTTAACTCTCATTTTTTTAACTCTCTCTCTCTCTCTCCCCCCCCCCTCTCTCTCTCTTTTTAAACGATATTAATGTTTTTTTATAATTGCGTCTTTTTCCAGTTTTAATTATTTGGGCCTTTTTCTAGTTTGAATTTATGTCGATGTATTTATGTTCTTTATTTATTATTATTATCATTTCCTTTTTTTATTTTAAATTTTTATAATATTAATTTAAAAATTTTTAAAAAAAATTAAAATTTTTAAAATAATATTTAATAATATTTTTAAAATATTTACAAAAATAATTATGATATACCTTAAAATATTATAAAATATTATTTTAAAAATTTTAATTTTTTATATTTTTAATATATTTTTAACAGGGCTCCTCGGATTGTATGCCGAATTATTCCCTTTTAACTCGTCTCGGAGCCACTAATATTTCTAATAATACCTATCCCACGCAGTCTGAGAGTCGAGGGTGTTCATTGAAATGGGATCATCATCATCATTCATGAAAATGAGATAGGTTTACGTTAAGGTCATTCAGGTCATTTATATAACAGTTATATTAAGCAAATTAAGCAAAAGGATAATATGCGTATAAAGAAAATTTATAAAAACCCTTCCTCAATTATATAAATTTTATATAAACGTTATCTTCTGAAAATATGAATAATTATTTTCATGGGCATTTTATATAAAACTTATATACACGATATATAAACTTTAGTTAAAATGGTGCTTATATAACCGTTATTAATTCCTTATACGTTTGTTAGGAAAGGGAAAGTGAATCTTGCTACTAGGGGGATCCCCCACACTACGTTGAAAATCCATACGTCCAGTCAAACTCTCAATGCACAAAAAAGTGGTGTTTCAACAGTTCCTTATGAGCAATTATAAGGAAGCAACAGTCATCACTCTTTTTTCGGCTGTTGACCTACCTACATGGTGGATGATGAGCTTCGGGTGACGTCATGAACGAAACAAGTTTCCCAAACTTCGGCTTGTTTGGAAAAGAAAACTGTCAACACGTTGTTGAACATCAATCATGTAGGTAAGTCAGCAGTTGAATGCTGAAGTCCCGAAAGTATAAAAGCTTCCACCATTGCCAAGATACTAGCGGAGGATCTCTTGTCTTTGGCCCATAATCTCCCTGTGTACACTGGGGGAAAAAAACACATTGGATCCAGAGTCCAGACTCTTAAAAACATCGGCAAGAAAAAGTACTCTTGATTCAATCAGAATCTAGCTTAAATCAAGAACCAAGCCTCTTAATTTAAGCGGATTTCGTTTTGATTCAAGCAAAAATCCGATTGAATCAAGCGTATTTTTTCTTGTCAATGTTTTCAAGAGTCTGGACTCTAGATCCAATAAGTTTCTTTTTCCACTGTAGGTATTCTACAGAAAACCAGTGGCACATTGTGTTTCTCGCAAAATTTTACACAATAACCGAAACCGCGAATCCCTGTCACACCATCTCCTATCAGTAGCGTGGCGTGAATGATCGATTATCGATATCTCGCCTTTTGAAGCTATGGTACAGAATCGATTACTAAGGTGTTCGCTGCGAACACCCTGATAATCGATCTTTATTCATAGGTTTGAGTGGCGTATTAATCGATGTATCGCAAAGCACGCTACGCCACTGTCTCCTATCACTGAAGTTCGGGAATGTCAACAGCTTTGATCGACTGCGTTGTGACAAACGACGGCTGTCACGGTGGTGACATGAGAGACGCCATTGTCTATTTGATAAAGATCGGAGTTCCGAGCGCTGTCTCCTACCCCTACATGGCAAGGAACGGGAGATGCAAATCATTTATAGGGCCTTACATGAAGCTCAATTACTACACCGATGTCCCGGGAGCCAATCAACTAGCGGAGCACTTGGAGCACAGTCCACTCCCGTCAATCCTCTACGCACCATTAGAACTCCAGGTGGGAATTTTTTTTAAGCCCTGAGCCGATAGGCAGCGCTTTTTGATTTCGACTTGCCTCTGAGTACTAGTATACTAGTGCTAATGCGTTTAAATGGCGCACCAGCTCATCGATGTGTAGGCTTTGGGGGGGGGGGGGGGGGGTCCATTTTTGAAATAAATAAAGCTGTGAAAACTGTATTTTATGCTTTTAACGTAATGCGCAGGTAGTTTCGATCGTTTGTCTATAAGACAATTTCTTAGCGGTAGAGTAATTCTTATCGAAATTGATCGTTGAACTCAAATGAAGCCTAAAAAAAAAAGCGCCTGATGAGCTCAACGGTGACTATCATTTTCGGGAAACGAAAAAACGCGTTTACGGTTTCCTTGGTAACCTTTGTTTGCTATCAGCTGATATTTTATTTCCATTACCCAGCCAAGTCGACGGAGTTTATACTTCCTTTCTTCACTAAATACACTGACTAACACCTGAGCGCTTTTCTAGTACGACAGTATTAGAACTTTCCCGCTTGTTTTTTTTTTTTTATTGAGTGACTCCAACGCGGAAAGATAAAACGGAGAATCTGCCTTCTACTTCTTCTCTTCTACTTATTTTCCTTATTCTTCGACTTTTTTCTTCTTCTACTACTTTTGCTTTTTATTCCTCTTCCTTTCGGTCTTTTTCCTCTTATTCATGGTATCTTTTTCTTCTGATTCTACTCTTTCTAGTTCTTCTTTTACTTCCTTTTATTCTTCTTCTAATTATTCGTCGTCTCTTGTGTTCTATACCACTGCTACTTCTTATTATGTTATTCTTCCTGTTCTACTCATTCTTCTTTCCTCTTATTCTTATTATTCTTATTCTTGTATTTTTTCTCCTGCTTATGCATTTTTTAAGGTAATTTTCCTCTTCTCCTTTTTTGTCTTTTTCCTACCATCCAAGTTTGCCCCCATGGCCCTCATCCCTTTAATCTATTAACTACAAACTTCGAAATGAATTTTCATCATTGAATCATGATTAATGAAATATGTTTCCATTTCGTGGACTTGAATTTATTGAGTTTAGCCGAGAACCGGTTGCGAGCCGGTTCTAGCTTCACACCCGACACTTTGAATTCAACTTTGAATTTTTGACAGAAGAAAATTTGTGACAGGATTAATTAAAAACCACCCCCACCAAATGCAATTTGGTGGTTCTCTGTTAAACTCGAAGCGGCTTAGTTGAAAATTGTAGCGGTTCCAAATACGGCCTTGTACAACAAGGCTATCTCTTTCGCATGAATAGTAAAATATAGTTATGTTTTGTTAATGTCAATGCATTCAGAAAATAACACCGCCTTCGGTTTTCCGCATATGCAACACTGCCAACCGTCAATCATGAATACTTGCACCAATATGTACGCTGAGTGTTGAGTGCAGAGAGGAGAGCCTTCTAGCGCCTTCAATTCTCTACATGCAATATGGCTAACCGTCGAGCACGAATAGTTGAATCATGCAAGGCGATTTATCGGCACAGTGCGCAGTGTTGTGTCCGTCAGCGATGTCCAAGCAACTGACTGTATTGCTACCGTGCTAAGGGGAAACAGCCGTATGAACATTTGAGAGTTACCGAATTCCCTCCACTTAAATGTTTATTTTTAAGAAAAGTTATGGATATTTTCTCTTGAAATTTTCAGATAATTTCAGATCTGGTTGCGAATGAAACTCTGAGAAAAACTGGTATAAAATTTTCACAGATTATCCCTGAAAATTCGTATTTTGCCAATGGGAATTTGGCAATGTCTGAAGGATTGTACTGCGCTCTTCCTTACCACAACAGAATACAACTTACGACTCAGAAGCAAGGCGGAAATCGGTTAAAAAAACAAATCCGCTTCTCAACCATTATATAAATTGATGGGTTTTGTAAATAGTTTCATGGGTAAAATATTCTTTTATAAGTTTAGTTTACTATGAAACCACTTGTTTTCCGTTCCAGCACTACGTTTCGGGGGTTTACGATTCACCTGGTTGCACCAACGAAGTGAGCAAGATCAATCACGCTGGTGTCATTGTTGGTCAATATACGGGTATTTTTTGTATTTTCTTTCAACATATAATTCATTTTTAATTTTCATATTTATCCTTCTAAAGTATTTTTCCTTCTCTCCGTTAATTTATAATTTTTATATTTATCCTTCTAAAGTATTTTTCCTTCTCTCCGTTAATTTTTTCACAAGATCATTGTGAGTTTCGACCTTTCGTGATCATCGGAATTTGTTAAACATCAGTGGCGTGGCGTGAATTGCGATGTATCGATTGTTATGTCATTTAAACGTATGGTGAAGAATCGATTATAAAAGTGTTCGCTGCGAACACCCTGTTTATCGATCCTTTTCCATAGGTTTAAACGGCATAACAATCGATAAATCGCAGTTCACGCCACGCCACTGTTAAACATTGTGTTTCCTCTATTTAAATTCATTATGAATAATCGACGTTATGAAAGACGGTGCCTTCATAAATATCGATCGTTTTGAAGTAATTCAAATGAACAAAATCCAATGCTGGCAAGTTGCGAGAATCAACACATATCAGAGACAAAGTAAACCCCCTCAACAGACTCTTTACTATTAGTGAAGGTTTTCTCCTTTCAGCCCTTAAAATTCCATCGAAAAAAAGGTGAGAATTTTGTTCAAGAATCAAGCCAACGTTCGTTTAAATCGTAAAAATGCGCAATGTAAATATGTATTCGTAGTAAATCAATTTTAAAATGCACTGTTGCCAATATTTCGATTTTTAAATTCGTCAATTTTTACAAAACCGCAATTATCTCAAAGCATCACACTTTTTGTTCGAATAAAAAGTCGTCTAGTCAATAGTTTGTTTGATTTCACATCCATCGATGTACATATGCCTTGCATGGAATTTATTTGCTCACGAGATATGACCATTTTTGTAAACGGCTTTTTGGAGCGACGACGCTTGAGAAATTTTTGAGCGATGCCCGATATGGTGACACCTCCAAAACTCTCCACCGAACAAAACAATTTGATACAAAAATCAGAGCAAGAGACAGTCATTATAGCTCACTTTTACCAGTTATAGGAGTTTGAATAGCTTTTTCTCGAAAGTATGTTTTTTGAATCGCTAGTATGAACCGCGTATGCGGTTGATTTGACACTTTTGGATGGTTTTTTCCCGAAACGTTCACAGACGCAGATTAAAATCAACATCTATTATCAAGAACTCAACTTTGAATCTTTGTCTGATAGTTCCCTTACCTATGAATGCATGATAATATGATAGACGTAAATTATTACCTCCGAATTTCCTCTCTGTTTCAGACGCCTGGATTGTCCGGTTTAGTGTGGAAAGTGACTGGGGTTTACAGGTAATCATTTTTGCAATTAAAATTACATACTGCTCTGCTGAGAAAAAACACCGATATGCGAGGGGGGGACAATAGGCTTTTATCCCTGTAAAATTGTACTTTTACGTTGACCGCGTTAGGCAGAAAGGAACCAAGCCACGTCGGCTATTGCCAAATTTTAAAGTACGTTGGTGAATCTTTATTCACCATTTACCTTCCAGATTTCATTTTGATTCTACATTAAAATTGCAAGTTTGCATTTTGCTTCGTGTCACTTTCGCTTCTATCAGTTTGAGTTTCAGGTGAATGAACTAGGAGCGTTTACAGTCAACATTTCGTTCACATCTGAGCCTTTTTTTAAACATCATAGATAACGGAACGCTATTTGAACTCAAAACAATGGAGGAATGTACGAAGGAAGAAGGAGAGAATTACAAACGGGGTAAACAAGGCTAAAAACATAAAAAACACTAAAAGGCAGGACGTTTCGATCTGTTACCAGCTCATTTTCAGCTGCAAAAACACAAAAAAATCAAGTAAAAAATTGAGTGGCGACCTGACCCCAGCCGTTATCACGTAACTGCTGCTCAGTAACGGCTGGGGTCAGGTTGCCACTCAATTTTTACTTGCTTTTTTGTGTTTTTGTAGCTGAAAATGAGCTGGTAACAGCTCGAAACGTCCTGCCTTTTAGCGTTTTTTAATGTTTTTAGCCTAGTTTACCTATTTTTTAATTCTCACCTTCTTCGTTCGTATATTCGGGCTATGTTTTTGTGTTTTTATCGAATGTGCGAAGTTGGGTTCGGACCCTACATAAAACTATAAACTGCGCGGTCGGCCGGATGATAACCTCGGCATTTGAACAACGCGTCTAGCGTAAACCAATGGAAGAACGGAAATTGGGTTCGGACCCAACATGGAACTATTTCAACTCCGCGGTGGGCCGGGTTGCATACGCTAGATTTTGCAGGCGAAATTTGAGATCTGGCCACGGCTCACGCGCGCTCGTGATGCACAGATCTCGCAGTAGGGTCGGTACAAGTTTTCTTCAGCGTATGCAACCCGGCCTACCCCCCAGCCCACTCGGCCAGAGTTAAACAAGCTGCATAATGTCTCCAAATCCAATGTCGCGTATTCTTCCATTGGTTTACGCTCAGTGCATCAAATGCAGAGTTCGTCTTTCGGAGAGCATCTCATGTTAGTTACTATCACATTTCAAATCTTTGCTACATAGCCCAATAGTTGACGGAAACAGACGTCACAATCGAGGCTAACACTAATTGCACCCGCACGCTCTTACCCTATCGCGAAAGCCTTGAATTGAGCTCAGATTTCGCCTGAAAAATTGAGCGTATGTAACCCGGCCCACTGCGAGGTTAAAATAGTTGCATGTTGGGTCCGAACCCAACCTCCATTCTACCATTGTTTTGCGGTAGACGCATTATTCAAATGCCGAGTTTATCCTTCGGATAAGAATAGCAGTTGGTTCATATAAAGCGTTATTTTGTTAGTAATGTGTTTCCTCTGTTTACTGAATGAGGAAGGTAAAGGAAGTTTTGGTTGGAAATCGATTTTCTGATCGAATCGATTAAAAAACTGCATCTTTCGACCCCTAGTTCTTGCGACTACTCGTAAGACGTTTTCTTCTCTCATTTGATTTTTATTTTGTTCTTCGTTGCTCTTCTGAGGTAAAGGCTTACCCTTATTTCAACGTGAGCCCCAAAATGCATGAAATTATATGGACTAAATTTTGCAATTTGGACCTATAGATTCCAGCCGGTTTAAAAACAACGTATGTGCCATTAGTTTCCTCATGCACGTAAGTGTTTTTCCATAAGAGCCAGACTTTATAGGTCCGAAATGCAAAATGCAGTTCATATGGACGAAAAGGCTTAGGTGAGAACTGAGATACGCCCTTACGTCTAACGAGCCAAATCCTATTCGACAGATGTCAGCGGTTAAAACCATTCCACTCGAGTATTTTCGAACCTATGATGTCTAACTATTGATTAATGAGTTCGAACTAAAAATTGGATTTGATGTTCTGCTGCAGGGTCATATCCTGATTGCCAAAGGAAGATGCGGATTGGGTCTTCAAAGTTTTGAAATAAACTCTCCGTTCACGATATTGAGACGAAGTTAACCCCTTAATACAGGTTATTTCGGTCATGAATTGTATAATGTTGATTATTGATCTTAAAGACGCTAAAAATGCAAAACAACAGAGCGAGAAAGTAAAGGAATAAGTATCAGGGGGCTTCTTCCTCTATCTTGTATTTTCACCCTTACTGTATACGTGTACGACCTCAAGTTGACCATTGATCTAATGTTTCGTGCTACCCTTTATTCTTAAATTTAAGTTTTTACTAAACAAATCTATTCATAAATAAAGGAATGGAATATTTCACGCGAGTTTATATCAATCAAGTTCATCGGGACCATGAATATTTTTCTTAAAGCACACTCTGATAATGGCTGGAGAAGTTGAAACGAAGTGTCATGTCCAGCGGCGTGGTGTATAATTGATCTGCCATTTAAACCAATCGAAAAGGATCGATAAACAGGTTGTTCGCAACGAACACCTTAATAATCGATTCGCTACCGTAGCTTTAAATGGGGAAATATCGATAATGGATCATTCACGCACCTCCATTGGATTCATGTCACGAAGTTTCGCCCAAGCCTTCATTTATGGCATTCGCCGTGTAGAACTATATCATGTCGTTTTCAAGGTAACATGTCGGATCCCAACAAAAACATTAACCCAAATTTTGTCTTTTTTCCATTTCATATTTTACGCCGTAACAAATAGTTTTTTTACAGTGCATGAAACTTTGTCACTTGGCTTTTAGTATTACCTAAAGTAGGTATATCCGGAGGTTGGAAATTTTTTTAAAAAAAAAAATATTGTGAGACTCGGAGGATATTTTGCAGTATATGTGCTCCAGCATATCGTTTCGCGATGTATCGATTAATCTTCCAGTTACATCTATTGAAAAGGATCGATACACAGGATGTTTGCAACAAACACCTTGATAATCGATTCTTTACCATAATTTCAAATGGAGAAATATCGATAATCGATCATTCATGCCTCGCCACTGTTAAAAAGCGAACACGCGCTGTTCTGATTCACTTGCAAATAGGTCATCTAAAAAATCACATTAATATTCCTACCCAATCAACGCTGACGGTATGAAACCGAAATAAATTCATTTTTTTCTCTCTCTCTCTCTTTTTTTTTTTTTTTTTGGTTTTTACCGCTGATTAGATTTTGAGGAAAAATTGGGAAAATTCTGTGCGACTCGAAATGAAGGGGAGATTGGGCCCACGATGACGATAAAGGGTCTAGGTAAAATTAACTTTTCGTTCTGCGAGCCGAAATCTGTCTTCTAGTTCATCACTCGGTATTAGGACAAAAGTTTAATGGCTTATCAGCCACCCCACGCAACTTATATTCAACTTGTTGGAGAAGCTTACTCGAGCGTTTTACAACACGTACTGCCATAGATTGAAGATAATTTAAAGTTTGACAGACCTTCAGAAAACTAATTATACCTACCTTAAGTTTTTTTTCTGTTTTAAAGTTTTTGCTAAAATTTCAATTGTTACGCAAGTTCTGAATTTGAATGCATTGATTTTCATCCGCTTACTTTCACATGCTAAGTACCAGTTTTTACCTGCAAGAAAAAGTTAACACACTAACATCATGTTCCACGGATGTGTTTCAAAAACGTTGTGGTTTTTTTTTTTTGTGATGACAAAAAACAGAACATTTTGGAGGAAACACCGGTATCAGTCAATAGCACGATTGCCAGTTATACTAAACGAATTCCCATAAATATAATAAGAATAGAATATTTTCACTTAGCGAAGAAATGCCCTTGAAGATATAAACGGTGAAACCGCAAAAATGCGTACAAAGGTTGCGATGTTTCAAAATATCCATTTCTACTTTTTTTTTTTTTTTTTTTTTTTTTTTTTTTTTTTTTTTTTTTTTTTTTTTTTTTTTTTCTTTGTGAGGGGACCGAGCATAAATCATGCTTTGAAATTTTCACAGAATATTTCGCACATAGAGAAGAAAATTCACCGGAATTTTCAAGAAATGATTAGTAGTTTTTTAAGATACTGATACTGATACTGATACATTCGATACTGATATCGAAACTGCACTCGAATGCGATATTTTCTCTCTAAAATAACCACGCTTTTATTACGTTGAATTTCTTTGATAAAATTTGTAAGTGAGTGCTTCAGTCTCTTGAAAACAGAATTGCGATCTCAAAATTGGAGAAAAATGACGAGTAGCTAAAAAAATGGAACCAATTGATGCGATATATCGCATGCCGTTCTGACACAAAATATGGCGTTCATCAAATCACCTTAAACTTCATATTTTGAATTCCGTGTCTCCAATTTTCCACTTCATTCGCTACAAAAAAAAGAGAAAAAAATATCATGCAGCAGGAAAAGCATATCGGATAACAACGATAATGAATCTTTTTTTGGGAGTTCCCAGAAATTTGTAAATTGCGATGCACTCTCCGTCCATCCAAAAAGCCTAAAGTTTCTATCTCTGATGTGGAAATCCGTTTCCTAGATTTGCGTAGCGTATCCATCACGCGCGTCATTAAAAAATCGTAGATCAGGAATTTCGCGAACCGAATTTTTTTTATGGATCGAATTCGATACATCGAACAGGTGAGATTGTATCGATATCGATTGGTTCAACACGTAAACATAGTATTCAAACGCATTCTTGGTTGAGCATGTTGAAATGATATATATGAACCGCGTTTAGCAGAAAGGAACCAAGCCACATCAGCTATTGCCAAATTTAACAGGGTGATTTAATTTTTTACAGGAGAACTGCGGTGCGAATTTCTTTTAAAATGGTAAAGAATTTGCATCTTACAACGCAGATAATTCACTGAAATTTGCACAAAAATCCGCTTAACCGTTTTCATGTAAAAAGCAGTTAAATTGCTCAGTTAAATTCGGCATGTTTCTGCTTAACGCGGTTCATATAATGGTCCGTATATTAAAATGATCAAAATAGGAATTGTGGTACCATACATTTTATTACAATTACTTACATAGATAGGTACAGAGATGGGTACAGCTGAGAGCTTTATTTTCATGCAAGTGTTTTCATGTAAACATAGCCTCAAAAGTCAACTGAGCAATATCTGAGGGAAGGGATTTTTGTGATAGATTGTTGATTCCTATGAGTGCAAAATGACAATAAAAAGTGAAATATTTAGGAATTTCCTCATTTTCAGCTTTTCCAACTTGTTCTTGTCCCCTGTCTTTTGATATCAATAAATCAATTCTGATTTTGAGTAAATGGACTAAGACCTTATTTCTCATAAACAGTCATACGTATACGTAAGTTACAATGTTGAAGAATTTTTCTATATTTTTAACGCATTTATTTTTTCTAAATACATGGAGACGTCCACTTGTATTTTACGATTATAATTGTATAAAAAAAAAGTAACTATCAATGATTATCATCGGGATGATTCCTTGAAGGCAATGCACAATAACTGATCAACTTTACGGTTCCTTCGGAGTTCGTTATCAACCGTGGTCTAGAACAGACGTGCTGCTAACCGAGCTCCCTTATCAGTGCGATTATCAAGTGTTGTGTGGTGTGCGTCGCTGTGTGGTAAGATGTAGCTTTGCTACTGACTTCGCATTGCGGGGCGTAGCCCCTACACACTAGACCTGGAACATTTTACAATTTATTTAACTGTGTAAATCATAAACATTAATAAAATGCCTTTTTACTACACCCATAAAAATGAGCAGCGCAAGGCTGTTTATGCTTACAGGTTTTTATGTGTTCATAAAAAGCCAGTTCATGCATGTGATTTTTGCACACAAAACATTTCTGATGCTATCTGTATCCACGCCGTTTCATGGCGAGTCTGCCAAGAGTGCTGTCACATTTTCCAAGCACATGGAATAGACGACACCTGCATACCATTCCAAGGATCCGGACCAGAATTTCCAGAAGATCACTGGATAGTAGATGTGGATTTATCCACCTATGCCAGATACAAAAAACACGTCGTCGATAAGGTTTTTGGGGCCAATCCCCCACCCTCATCAACTTCTACAGCCAAACCATTGGAAGAAACTTTAGGATTTACATCGAAAACGAGTTCAAAAGACCCCAATGTGATACCAACCAAAGATTGTGAATGGACAGTTGTGATCAACAAAAGAAAACGAGAAACCAATTCACCTGACGGTTCCACTGAAGTGAACCCCAAAACTAAATCTAGTAATAACTAAAACAGGGGAAAACCCCTAGTAATAACAGCAATAATTTTAATGTGTTAACCGTAGAAAAACCGGATAAACCGGCAGTTAAACCCCTTCCTCCTCCCTTTTTTGTATCAGGAGTAGGGAAACCTCTCATCTTCAGAAATGTAGTTCTTGACCCCCTAGTTAAGGACGCCAAAATGCAAATTGTTAATAAATCCCAAGTCAAAGTCATAGTTAAAAATCGAGAAGAGTATAACACTCTCTTTAACCATTTTAAGTCACAAAATATTAGCTTTCACACATATCAATTCAAAGAATGTAAAACGATCAAACGCATGATAAGAGGGCTCCCCTCTGATTATTTAATAGATGATATCAAAACATCACTAGTCTCTCAAGGCCTGTCAGTAATCAACATTACGCAGATAAGACATTTCATCACCAAGGCTCCTATGCCTTTGTTTACTCTCGAGATTGAGGCGTCTCCTGTAGTCGCCAAAAAATTGGAGAAGATTAATTCGATCAATAATTTAATCGTAAAGTTTGAATTTTTGAAAAAAAGTAGAGTAATTGCCCAGTGCCAAAATTGCATGGCATATGGGCATACCAAACATTATTGTCACAGACAGCCGAGATGCGTCATCTGCGGCGAATTTCACGCCGTAGATGAATGCAATCGTAAAAAAGAGTCTTTGTTGACCCTTACACCCCTTGTACCCACATGCGCCCTTTGTGGTGGTCAACACCTAGGTAATTACAGGGGGTGTCGGGTCTACAAAGACATTAAAAAGAAAAGGCTTTCAAAGTTTGTCAATCATAAGGCAATACCGCCCACAAATCTTACCACCTCAACTAAAAACCTCCCAAAAAATGCGGCAAGTTACGCTAATGCTCTCAAAGGTAATTCTCAGCCCAATAAAACAAATGATAATAGAAACGACGCCATTCAGTTTTATCAAGCGATTGATAAACGTCTAAACACCCTGGAGCGTCTTGTTTCAGCTCAAGCGGAGCAAATCTCCTCCCTACTCTCCACCATTAGCACACTAGTGCAGTGGCAGTCCCAAAATAGTCGGAGGTGGGAAAATATAACTATTTAAATCACACTCCGGGTGGGTTGGCGGGGTGGGTCGGGGGGCCGGGTGTCTCTCAAGCAATCAGTTGTAAGAGGAGTGCTATTGAAGTGCCAAACAGAGCTAACCATGCCAAGGCCATTCTCTCCCATTCTGATTGTTTGCCCTTACGGCGGGGTGGCCCCTGGCCCGCCGCCCCTCCCAACGCGCCTTCCCACTAGGAACAATTCTATTTTTTATCATTAAACAAATGGCTGGGGTATTACATACCCCAGACCAATATGATAAGGACATAACCTTATCATCCGTTTCTTATTTAGTTATACCATTTATATTTAATTTAATCCTTGTCAATGGATACCTTTGTAATTTTTAGGTAGTAGTGACATTGCTTGTACTTATATACAATAAACTCTAACAAAAAAAAAAAAAAAAAAAAAACGGTTCCTTCAATGTTTTATATTTTATGTTTTATGTTTTATGTTTTATTTCATTTCTAAGAGCAAGTCAAATCTCTGTTGAAAGAATTCTAGAACCAAACCCAAGCGTTTCTCTTAGCATCATATTTCGAAGGAGTGAGAATCGTATGATGTTTTTCGCGCGCCTTCCAAATTTAGACTCTGCAACTTTTTCGATGCGAGTGTGAGTCTTTGCATAGCTGATCCTTTGAAGGCGATTTATGCTGGGTCACCTTTTCCACTGCCGTGGGAGCAGTATGAGCAATCGGCTTTTATACCCAGTAATTTACACTTAAATGATGGAAGAAGGAGAACTAAGATTCTCAATTCGCAACGTTGCAGATTTACATTAATTTTCCAAATTTTATGATTTACAATAAAAATAACAAACATAATTTCTTGTCATTTTCGTTCAATTTTTACCGTATTGCTGTCGTATTGCTACCGTATTGCCTAATCATCCTCCACCTCAGTGCTTTGCTGCGCAACATCTCCCAAAGTCATTTTCCTCAGAATGGGATGTAGACTTCCAAACCCCACCTCCGATACTTCTCTACCAACTTCCACATCACATGCTCGGCGTCATCTTGATCTTGATACATTTAAGATTCTCTTGACAAAATCCTTTTCAACGGGATCTCAAGGTGTTTTTATTACAATGGACCTCTAGACAAGGTACGAATTAAAGTACGACGCTACCTGTTATCTCTTGAAAATTCCTCATTGAGGAGAAAGAATCACACGATGGGAAGTCTGAAAATCAACTCTTGATAAAGATAAGAGTGTTTTCTATTAACACCGGTTAAACGAAAAAAATACAAATGACGTCATTTGTATAATCTTGTACTAAGGGTAATTGTAAACTTAATTGTACTTAAGGTTAGGATTTTGTTTAATAGTTTAATTATAATCATTTCTATAATAACTTTCTTTGAATAAAATCTCGATACAAAAGGAAGAGCACATAAAATTATTCTTGCTACATTAAAAGAAATGTTTGTTACTAATAGGTTTATTCTGGTTGTAGATATTTTTCGTAGACCTTGAGTATTTGATCTGTGTTTCAAAGACTCGATAATATCTCGTTCAGGAATTTATTCCGAAACTTCCGGTTGTGTGAATTGTTACCTATTAATGTAAGATTTTGAAAAGAAAACATGTGACGTTTTCTTCTACTTCAGTCCTTGTCTTGTGGCCCATTACAGAATGTTCCTATCATCAGAGCAGAACTTTCGTCGCCTCTTGCACCAAAGTTCTTGAAGAACATTCTGTTTTTGCATCGGCGTTAAATAGAAGTCACAGGGGAAAAAACACATTGGATCTAGAGTTCAGACTTTTGAAAACATTGACAAGAAAAATGACTCTTGTTCAATCAGATTTAAGCTTAAATCAAAAGGGAATCCGCTCAAATTGAGAGGCTTTGTTCGATTTAAGCTTAAATCTGATTGAATCAAGAGTATTTTTCCTTGTCGATGTTTTTAAGAGTCTGGACTCCAGATCCAATGTGTTCTTTTCCAGTGGTCTTTACTAACAGTAAATTTTGTTACTACATTTTCTTTTAATTTTTCGCGCAGAAAAAACAGCAATTTTACAGTGCATTGCAAAGAACTTCGACTCGGTCTTACCTCGTAGCTCTTTCTGACGGAGATACCATGATGCGCAGCCAGATCGAGTGACGTCACACATTACGTAGTCTATGGTGATGCGTCATAGATCCACATAACCAAAAGCCGCTCCACTGATTACGGTGAACTCAAACCGGATAAGCACCGAAATCTTCCGCTGACATACTTCTCACTGTTGCCATATCAGCTGAGATGAAAATTTTCGATTCGAAATTATTTTTGGATTATACTCAAACATATTCAAGTTCATTTTCTCTCCTTGAGAACCAAGTTTAAAGTTCATCTGCCCAAGCTCAAAACTCAAAAACCCCAAGTAGCAGTGATCGTGGTAAGTTGCGATTTTATCCGAGAATGTATCACAGTTTTATCGTCGTAGATTAATTGCAAAATTACCGGATAAAAAATTGCTATAAATTGCGATTTCATGGCATAAATTTGCAATAAA
Source organism: Bemisia tabaci (assembly GCF_918797505.1). Classification (NCBI taxonomy): domain Eukaryota; kingdom Metazoa; phylum Arthropoda; class Insecta; order Hemiptera; family Aleyrodidae; genus Bemisia; species Bemisia tabaci. Next base: position 24,799,973 of record NC_092801.1, on the reverse strand, counting down.
ATCGTAATTTCATCGACGACAATTTATCGCAATACTGACGAACAAAAAATCGTGATAAATTGAGATAAAATTTGGATATTATTGAACGCAATTTGACTGTTGATTCTTATGTAAAAGTTCGCGAGAAACACGATGGTGCCACTGGTTTTCTCTGAAATCAACTCCCAAGCTCAAAAAAAGCTCTCAAGTGGAGGCCAAAATGGTGGGGATATCTCACGCTATCCTGAGAGTCAACCTCCACATCAAGACAAACTCTCCATGCAAAGATAGGGAGCAAATACATTAGCAGGGTTGCCGTGTTGTCAGTTTTAGAGTCCCCAAAGAAGGTGGCACCACTGCTAATGTATTTGCTCCCTATCTTTGCATGGAGAGTTTGTCTTGATGTGGAGGTTGACTCTCAGGATAGCGTGGGATATCCCCTCCATTTTGGCCTCATTTTGAGAGCTTTTTTTGAGCTTGGGAGTTGATATCAGAGAAAACCAGTGGCACCATCGTGTTTCTCGCGAACTTTTACAGAAGAACCAACAGTCAAATCGCAAATTCCTTGCACATGCAACATCTCCATTCTGAAACAAAACAATGTGGTTTTGCACCTTGGCTATATCGATATGGTGTCTCTGCGTCGGCCGTATCGATAAATCCCTAAAGGATCCCATCGTCTGGCAATACTGCGGAACCTTTTCGGGAGTCTCACAGTGGCGTGGCGTGGATTGCGATGTATCGATTGTTATGCCATTTAAACCTATGGTAAAGAATCGATTATTAAGGTGTACGCTGCGAACACCCTGTCTATCGATCCTTTTACATAGGTTTAAATGGCATAACAATCGATATATCGCAATTCACGCCACGCCACTGGAGTCTCACTGATGCCTTATGGGGGTCGCTCTAAGACCGTCAGCGTTTGGGGGACGGGGAGAGGGGGGTTCATCTTCCTCAGAGAAAGTTCCCGAATATCAAGCGATTGAGCAAGGTGAGTGCACTTGGTCACCGGTCGCTGTCTTTTTGTCCTGTGTTGCCATGAGAAGGAAGACCACCGTAAGGGCACCCAGACGTTGCCAAAGTCCCTCTAGATGCAATAATTATTTTTGAAGAAATTTATATCGATACATTTCCATAGGTTTAGATAGAGAAAAACAATGTTGCCAATTTGCTGGATCAGCCAATGCTCTTGATGGTAATTATGTGATGAAGTCAGGCATCAGGGCTTCAAGATGGAAATTTAGATTATACTAGCCGTTCTGGGCGCGCTTCGCGCGCCCGTCACGCCTAGCCGGGGGCTACGCCCCCTGGACCCCCGGTCACTCGCTGCGCGAGTGACATTCGGCTCGCTTCGCGAGCCGATTTTGTAGTAGTTGCAAATTTTTTATCACTATATTTTGAAGATTTCATAGAAAACATTATGAAATTCTCATTCCACAATTAACTTGTAGAATAATAATGGCAGGGCAAGAAATAGACTATATCTTATGGACGGTTCCCACTTAGTAAAAACAGCCAACACCACGAGAAGGTGAGGAACCATTGTTAGCCACTTTTTTTTTTACTTTTCTGAAAAAATTTACTGAAATTTTAGTTGCGTCCCCTAAAAGGAAACACGGAGAAAAAAATTTTGTGCATGGAACCCGAAGCTGATTGTGAGATCATATGGATCTCTGAAGTTTTCGGATCACGCATCCGAAAAGTTAAGGTCCATCTGCCGAAGTTCGGGTCAGACAATTGAAGTAGTTCGGTATATACCGAAGGTTTCAGGTCACACGTCTGAAGTACTCGGTGCATACCGAAGTGTTTCAGATTTCTGACCCGAATTTCGGCAGCTGGACCTCAAGTTTTAAAAGATTCATATGATCTCAACGTCGGGTCCCATGCACGAAGTTTTTTCTCCGTGTGAGTATTAATATAAATTTCAACACAGTCAAACACAGTAGAGAACCAAGGAAATCACAGTAGAACAGAGAAAAAATACCGTCGAATAAATAAAGAAAACTATTATCGAAGAAATTCTAATTATTTGGAAAGTAATTCGCTGGCGTAGGTAATCAATGCGTAGCTGCGTAGGAGCATGAGCGAGATTTATCATCAACTGACCGCTGGCCGGTAGGTACCTGGGTGGGCGAGCGACAATACGTAAGCGGTGGCATATGGTTCGATTGACAGAGGAGTGGGGAACGGTCAGACGTAGGGGAAAGGTTCAGGCTGAACCGTTCAGCACAGCGCAGCGTCAGTCACCGGGTGGGGAAGAGAGTCCGGGAGGGGACACTTCCCCTCGAGTGAAATAGAAAAAGGCAGAATCCTTCGAAGTTTATATTAATGATGTTCAGAGCCTAGCGCAAGAATCTGACATCAGTTTTTGATTCTAAATGCTCTCTACTTCCGAAAACATCGGAACAAAATTTAGAACCATAATTTGCAAATTTTTGAAATTAATCGGTGCTTATAAACATAGCATATCAGCGCCGACAAACTGCCATTTCGAGAAAAGTAGAGTCTCTACTGCACTCCATGCACTTCTTACTCTATTTCCTTCATTTCGGTATTTTTCTTGAAAGTTGTAAACGGTTGCCTATAAACTTGAAAATTGATTTTATTAAATTAATTATTGAACATTATTTTAATTAAATCAATTTTCATTCTTAGACAGAGTTCTATTTATGTGGGTGTTCAGCAGTGGCGTGGCGTGAAATGCGGTATATCGATTGATATGTAATTTAAACCTATGGTAAAGAATTGAGTATTAAAGTGTTCGCAGCGAACACCCTGTTTATCGATCCTTTTCCATAGGTTTAAATGGCAGATCATTCGATACATCACAAAGTACGCCACGCCAGTGGACTGTTCAGATGGCTTTCATCCTTCCAATTCTCTCGGTCTTAAAAGCCATCTATTAACTGACGGACGGTAATAGAGAAACGGTTAAGGTAGATATGAGAGAGATAGAAGAAATTCAGTAATTATTATTTTCCGGTTATTTTTAGGCATAAAAGGATACAGACGTTAGATGATTACGGAAGGAACATGACGGGGAAATAAAAGAAGACGGATGGAACTATTACTAAATTTAATGTATTTTATAATACAAAATAAATAAATACTGTACAGTTAAAAATATAAAAATAAAAAAATTTCAACAATTATTTTCTAACAAAATACAAAATCAAATACCACCATCCTGATGTATTTCAAATTTGTTTGAAGAGTCGAGGCAATCGTGAGTGTCGAAATTCCATGAGGTTTGATACGGCATCATTTCCGTAACCCTGGGTGAAAATATTTTCTAGGAGGAAGAAAAATTTTGAGGAGAAAAAAAATTATGGAAAAACAATTTCCTGCAAAAAAAACTTTCTTCGCGGAAAAAAATTTGTCTGGAGAAACATTGAATTTCAGGAAATTTTTTATCCCTAAAAAAAATTGGTTTTTTCTCAAGTTTGTTTTTCCCTCTTAAAAAACATTTTCCCCCAGGGTTACGGGAACGATTCCATACTATAAATTTCATTCAGCATCAAAAAATAAAAAATCCAAAGAGTTCAATGTACGTTCCTTGGAATAAAAACTGATCCTACTTTTTCATCCAATTTTGACGAAATCGAAATGATTTATTCTTATTCTAACTTGATCGATGAACGCGCCCCGAGTTGCTACAGAATTTAGAAGATGAATTTCCCTGAAATATCCCTGATTTCCCTGACACATTTTGGCGACAGTCCCTGACAATTATAGATATGCCAGATGGTGAAACGACACAATTACGGATAGTTTTCAGGCGAATTGGTTGTTCGCAACGTAAAACCCTTAGAAAGCAAAACAAAAGGTGACTTAAGGATTTTACCCTGACATTTTCAGGTTTTTCCTGACTTTTAAAAATCCCCTGACATTTCCCGGTTTTCCCGATATTCCCTGACTGTGACTCTGGCCTCTTGGGTTTTGAAAATATTTTCCTTTTTTGTCCTTTTTTATTTTTTTTATTTATTTTTTTTTTTTAAAGAGAAAAAATTAACAATTTTCCTCGCAAAATCGACGAATTCTTTGAGCCACCCGACAAACTCGACCCCAAAATATGCACTTAGGATACGAATGTATAACTAACCTACGACTCATACCCCTCCCCCTCCCCCTCGTTTTTTTCATCTTTTTTTTCTTTAGACAAAACTACAATATTCTACGCAAAATCGACGAATTCTTTGAGCCATCCAACAAACTCGACCCCAAAATATGCACTTAGGATACGAATGTTTGTCTAACCTCCGACTCCTGCCCCTCCCTCTCCCCCTCCTCCGCCCCCTCCCAACCCTCCGAGAAGCGTGCCGCATTGCTCCCAACTTTCGCGCATATATCACTTGCCGCTTTATCATCGGAACCCACCCAAGACAGCGGGGAGCGGGGAGCCGGAATAACAAGTCGTCGCTCCTCCAACAAAACGACCTAACTCAGATGAAACGTGACCCACAGGAAGCATGAAGTTATACGGACACCAAAGCTCATGTCGACGCACGGTTACGTCTTTCCGTCGGAAGGACGACGGAGTAACGTCTTAAAAGCGAGCCGGGTTCCTCTACACATCCAATGCTTATCTTGTCCCCCCCCCCCCTTCCCGCCCTCTCGCACCTCCGAGCCTTTGCTCTTTTGGAAGTTGAAAAACTCCTCTTCGGATTTCCCTTCTGGCGGACTTTTCCGCTAAGCAAGCAAATATGCGCCCTATATAAAAGCGTATGTGCCGACGGGAGCCTTTGAGGAAAAGGTCCAGGTGGTTTTTTGTCGCGTTGCTCCGAGAAAGTATCGTTTGAGTCGAGGGTCTCCAGAGCGGCGCGGCGCACAGTGGATCGAGTCAATTGGATTGGTCAATTGTAGAATTTTGAGGTGAAAATAAATGGACTGCATTTTGCAATTTTGAACTATAAATTCGGGCCTCATACGAAAAAAACACTTATGTGCATAGGGACACTAATGGCACATACGTTGTTTTTAAACCGGGCCAGAATTTATACATAGTTCCAAATTGCAAAATGCAGTCCAAATAGCGTTGTGCTTTTATTCATATCTAGTCTGTCTCGAGGGTCGTAAGTCAGTATTTCAATCAATGTAAATGACCGTCTGTCAGTCTATCAATCTATCTGTCTGCAATCTATCGGTTAGTCTTTCAGTGTATTCGTCTGCGTATCTGCCCTACTGTCCGTCCGTTTTTCGTAGTGTCTAGCAGTTTGTCTATCTGTCCGCGTACGTGCCAACATTCAAAAATTCAATCAGGCCGATCAAATGTTCAGTTTATGATCGAGAGTTGACCCACTGTGAGAGAGAGTTGGACGATGTTGTCGAATAAAAGGGCCTTTGACACCACGATTGCCTCTTCCCTTTGAAAAGAGCCGCGTTAACTTTTCCATGTAATACGACCGAGGTTTTTAAATTTTGCCTTCAAAAATGCATTAAAAATTGTATAAAGCTGCATTTCAAATTTCTGTGTTAATTACACGTCTCTGTGCCAAAAAATACAAATTTCACACTGGAATACAATTTGATCCGGAAGCTCCATTGCTTTACAATGCGACACAAAAGTACAAGAGCCTTTTTCGATTAATTTACATACACGCAATGGAAATCCAATCAAAATTAATTATCACCTTACACAGCTTGATTCGTTCAATAATTAGCTCCTACGAGACAGTCACGCGCTTTGTTAGCGCACGTAGCTATCAAAATTACAAATAATCTTTGGCATATTTGGCCCACTTTGGGTGTAGGTACATTCAAATTGCGTCATAAAATTTACAGAGCAACTTTGAACACTCCTAATCTCTGAACAAAATTAAAAAATGTTCGTAGACTTCGTAGACGCTTACATCTCAGCAAAACACAGGTCCATAGATTTACGTAATACTCAAAGTTGTAGAGTTTTAGTAGAATGGCTGACTAACGATACGATAAGCAGCTCAAATCTGTTATTAACATCACCACAGGCGGATTCAGCAATTTGGCAACAATGTATTTTTCCATTTAAAGCTGTGTTAAATAATCGATTCTTGTCGGAGCACCTGACCCCTCCGAGAATCGATACATTTCCATACGTTCAAATGAGGAAAAAAAAACGTTGCCAAATTTCTGGATCCGTTAAGGAACTGGGGGAAACCTCACACTTGCAAATTCATCCGGGGGGATGTTCTGCTAGCAGAAAAGTCTTCTTCGTAGTTAGAACACAATTTGGGGTATACTTTTAAGCAGTTGTTCCAGCGATCCATAGTTTGCGCTGTGATTTTAAAATCAGTCCTTCAAAAATGAACCGCTCAAAAGTACAACATTTTCTCAGACGGAGAAGTTGACACAAAATACTGATCACTGATTGGGAGCTTCTTCAGAATGCTTTTCCAGCCACCCTTTCGAAATGAAAAATCGAAAAAAATGTGATTCCTCCACTGGAAAAAAAACACATTGGATCTAGAGTCCAGACTCTTAAAAACATCGACAAGAAAAAGTACTCTTGATTCAATCGGATTTTTGCTTAAATCAAGAACCAAGCCTCTTAATTTAAGCGGATTTCGTTTTGATTCAAGCAAAAATCCGATTGAGTCAAGAGTACTTTTTCTTGTCGATGTTTTTAAGAGTGTGGACTCCAGATCCGATGTGGTTTTTTTCCAGTGTCCCTCGCTATACTCCTAGAACTTCTAACTTGAGTATCGGAAAAATCTAAGAACTGATGCATTTTGCGTAAATTTCGAGCTCTTAACTCAAGCTCAACCGGGTTCTGCGCTGGTTCAAGGCGAGAATTTTTGACTCTGCCTTCAGTTTAGTGCCAACAGAGTGTCTGAGAGGCACGTTGGGTTTTACAAAAAGGAAACCATCTACATTCACAATTTCGAAAAAAAGAACCTGTGTAATTTTTTTTCACCTGCATACGCATTTTTAAGAAATTTCAAAAGTAGATGTCTCCTCATCATGCTCATGCATTTTGTTGCAGTAAGGCCTTCAAAAGGCGCGTTTCAGATGTCTACTTTGGGACGTTCTGACCGAGTGCTGTCTGGATCACCACCTCTTTTGCCTCCTCTGCGTCACACCTGAAACACGAGAATCATAGGGTTAATCTAACACTAAATGTGCATAACACCAAAAACAGGTTGATTACAGAGGCATAGTTGGACTATATTTTGCAATTAGGAACCACTATTTCTGGCTCATTTTGGAAACAGCAGGGTGTCTACGAAAACAGGCTGGCCGAAAATCAGTACTTTTACAGTGCTTTTTCAGTACTTTCCCAAGAAATTCAATACCTCCTCGATAGAAAAATTGGATACTTCTACTATTACTATTAAAAAAATTGAATCATTATTATTTTGTAATAATTAGGTTCTATTTTCCATTCAATACTTCCGTACCTTCGGTACCTTCAGTACCTCCGTTTGACAAAATTCGAAAAATTTCAAAGATTTGAATTTCTCGCTGAGAAATGAAAAAAATTCCGGACCTCCTTGCGGAATTTCCGCACTTTTTTGTAGTTCTAGACCGCCCTGAAAAAATCAGTACTATTTCCGGACTTTCCAAAAATTCTGGACTTGTAGACACTCTGAGACAACTTATGAATAATCGATTTCTTTATGCAGAAAAGTGCTTTTACGGAGGAGCCCGAGATTTTGGTTCCTTGTTGCTTAATGTAATCTGCAATGGATCACTAGACAAGGTACGAATTTAAGCATTCCGGTACATGTTTCCTAACCAAAATTTCACGTAGAATACGATTCGCGCAACTAAAATTACTGAAACCAACTCCTAACGAAGATATTAACCTTTTCATTTCACATTGGTTACGAGGAATTTGAACTGCCCGCTCACAAGAAACTCAAAGCTCTACGTGAGTCAAATCGCGCACGACAAAGGTCTCAGCAAGTTTCTTAATCGAGCAATATTCATTTCCCACCATGTGTTGTTCGAACTATAGGCAATTTGCTATAGCTGAGCCAAAGCGTCAAGATTGAGGTTGCCAGATTTTTACATCGCGCAGAGACTGTCATGATAACGTTTAGCGCGCGATGAAAATCACGTAGAGCATTGAGTTTTCATGAGCGGGTGGTTTGAATTCACGCATCAAGAATCATTAAATATCGTTGTGAGGAGTTGATTTCGATAATTTTCATTGTGCGCATCGTGCTTTACGTGAAATTTTGGTTACGGAACATATATCAGAGTGCTGAAATTCGTACCTTGTCTAGTGGTCCATTATCGACATAACAGATTAAAAAGCGTCGTTGGAGAGATCAGGGCCGGATTAAGAGGGTGGCCACATGGGCCACGGCCCATGGCGGCAAATCTATAGGGGGCGGCAAATTTTGCAATTTTTTTTAAATGTAGGTATAAAAAAAATCGAATTTAGAAAAAAATTACAAACGAGAGAGGGCGACAAAATCTCTCATTTCCTGAGAGTATAGTCATTTCTAATTTTGTCGTCTTTCAGTGATACAAGAGAGAGCACCTTTAATTAGTCGAGTTAAGAGGGAAACCAAACACGCAATTTGGCCTGGAACGGCGTGACTTAGAGAGAAATGATGACGAGGCCTTGAAATGAAAAGGAGAAGCCCTCGGCGTGACGATCGGCATGTAACACATATTAGCGCCTACAAGACTGCACGAATACTTCACGCATTGCGGCAAACACAATGCGATCAGCGTGAAACGCATAGCGCCTACAAGACTGCGAGAATACTTCACGCATTGCGTCAAACACGGTGCGTTCAGCAGCGGACAGCGTGAAACTCATCGCGCCTACAAGACTGTCTGAATACTTCACGCATTGCGCCAAACTCGGTGCGGTCTGCGTGGCGCGGCGGCGGAGGTTAAAATCATTAATCCACATTTATGTTTGTTCTTTCATAATTTTTTCGTTCATTTCTTATGAAAAGAAGGCCTTGTCCGCACAGAGATAGGTTTACGAAACTTCGCGCAAAGTTCCGTGAACTTTAGCTAGTATTTTTGACGGGACTTTTCCGAAAAATGTGTTCAACACAAGAAAACGCGTCTTATGCACCCCTCCTCCGCTGGTACGTTCATTTGATTGTTTTTATTGATGTTTCAAAACGAATGAGAAGGGGGCGGGAAAATGTAGGCGGCCCACGGGCGGCAAGTAGATAAATCCGGCCCTGGGAGAGATACAAAAATTACGAAGCAATTTGAATTTCGTGTTGCCATATTATGAGCAAAGGTAAAAACAACAGTCGTATTGAGAATAAGAGAAACTTTCGATCGATTTCGCTTTCTTTTAAAGATACGTGCGATCGATAAGGTTGAGACGCGTAAATTTCAGTTCATTCGGGCTTTTCTAATTAATTTGGTACTACTTGAATAAAAACAAGCAGTTCCAACGCCCAAGCGTTGAAGGGCGCTTCTTTGACAAAGCATATTACTACCAACTTATGTACCCGAAGGCTGACGAAGATGGAATTTGAAGTGGGATTCTTTAACAGCAAAACCCTTCAAAACTACAGATCGACCGCGAAGATCTGAAACTTTCCACAAGCACTTTGTGACGAATGTAAGTTGGTGGTGAATGGAAACATAAAGGATCCACTGTAAATCAGACGACGGGAAAGAGCGGCGGAACCTCTAAAGCTGGTGCGTCAACGCGATCTAGCGGACAGCGGCGTCGCGACGCCGCGAGGTAGGGCGCGCAGGTCGCGGGGGAGCGGGGCCGCGTGAAGAGGAGTTCAGCCAGGGGGAGGGGAAGCGCGGGTCGCGGGGAAGAGAGGGACCGGCGACCGGCCGGCCGGCGGTGACATCGGCCATGGATGAAAATATAGGCAGCGCTAATGTCTCCGCTAACTGGAGTTGGGGGTCCTTATTTATTCTCATGGTCCATGACATAACCTTAAACCTTCCGCTCAATGCCGCAAACAGCTGACGTGTCGATGCTGCGCCAATAAAATGAACCAATCACAAAGTAGCACAGTAATACGTCACTAAAATGAAGAGATCACGTGACTGTTCGTAATATTTTCAAATCGATCTGAAAGTACTGCCTCGGATATAAGTATTTAAAGCATAAGGAGGCCCTAAAATACTTTAACCAGGTAATACGTTCGTGCGAGATTGTTATGCTTAAAAGCAAAACATTTCACGAAAACTTTTACGAATACCAGATGCAGAAAAAAATCAAATTTTCCCGGGTGTACCAGAATGGCGTCATTACCCATAAGGCAAAAGGGCATGTAGTATAGTACATGTTACATCGGGGGAGTCGAACGGTTGGAAAGGGCGCATCTGGTACCCAGAAGCGCCCAAAATGAAAGATAAAAAATAAATAAATAAATTAAAATAATTAATAACTAGACAGGCCCGCCACATCCCATCTCGGACCCTGGTACCAATTTTCTGGCCCGGGCCCCTAGCACAGGGGGGGGGGGGGGGGGGGGTCCGGGGGGCCTCCCCCGGAAAATTTTTGAAATTTTAAATCTATTTGGACTCATTATGAAGCTCTTATGATGGAGATTTTCCATCAATTTCTGCAGAATAATTACGCCTTTTTGTTTACTTTCAGCACCAAAAACTTTCGAATTGTTGCATTCAAAACATCTATAAATTTTTTTTTTAAGGGGGCAGATGATAATTTTCAATTCTATGGGGAGCCGGGCCCCCCTGGACTCCCCTTTCGTACGTCTATGGCAAGGGAGTTAAGCCATTGAAGTGAGGATGCCCAGAAAGGAGCCTCTTAGCATCCGACAACGGAAGAAAATGAAACACAGTTACTAAAAATATCATTCTACATATACTCAAAATCTTGAAAATCTCTAAAAAAGTAAGAAAAATTTTATAGTGCCCTAGCGTGTTTTTGAAACTTTATTCACCTTTTGCGGAATTTTTAAGGTAATTTTTTCACTTTTCCCTACGAGACAAGGGTTACACATGAATTCGTAGTGGTTTGTCACCTGCGTCACGGGCCCCTCCAGGGCCCGGGCCCCGGTACCAAGGACCCAGTATCCCCCCCCCCCCTTGTGGCGGGCCTGTAACTAGATACGCGTATTGAGCAACGACACTAATTTTGTCTATTTTTTCCAATTCTTTAGTCCTATATGGAAATTCCAGTTGATGCAAAACCACCATTTTCGGGCATCCTGAATGTGGTGGTAGGTATTTTTATCCCGAATTCAGTGGTAGGTACTATTATCCCGAATTTGGTGGTAGGTATTTTTATCCCGACTTTGGTGGTAGGTCTTTTTATCCAGGTCTTTTCAGCCTTAAGCTACTCTTCAAGCTAGACAATACTGAACATGGATGATATGGAAAATAAAAGTAATCCTCTCTGTCCTTGCAATTGACACTATTAAGTTTATTTTCCTTTCCCTGTCGCTTTGCCACATACTTCGTTAAAATAAATTGCTCAGCAATTTTGAGAGGAGATCACAGCTAAAAACCGACCGATGATTTGAAACTCTTCCTTTAGCAGCAAAAACTTCGCAGGTTTCAAACTCAAAAGTGTACTTAGATCATTTATTCTATGAGATTCCCAATTTACCGTGATAGCATCCTAAAATGCTCCGAAAAATTTAAAAAATATAACGACAAAAAACATGTAAAAGAATCTGTTCTACCGCTAAGAAAAGTGCAAATAAGGTACATTCTGTAGAAAGAGACCTCATTCTTTTCCAAAAGAGTGCTTCCTCGATGAAAAAAAATGAATAATATTGTGCTCAAATTTTAAAAATGGAGTTTATGACGGGTCTCTCTGTTTCATTCCTAGGAAAAAGACCATTGCTGACTCATCAACATTAGCTCCTTTCATGTTTCACTTTTTTTTCGATGAAGAATTAAAATCCTGTAGTTTAATTTTATCAATTGAAATTCTTCATTTTTCCCGACCGTGACACTGGTTCAGTTCGTTTTGATGCCTAGTATTTCCATTACAGCCACGATTTGAATGTTCCAGAAGTGCACTGATATCGGCAGCTCATAACCAGCTGATAAAGAGGGGGGAAGAAGGGGTAAACGGGGAGGTAGAAACGTGGGGAGAGTGGGAATTGGCGACACAAAAAACTTCTCACGCTGCTCCGATCGCTAAATCCATCGCACAGCGCCCGACTGATCCGCGCTCTGATTCTGCACCGTTGTTGCCAAAAGGCCTAAAATTGTTCAGAATTATCGCAAGGCAAGGTCAAAAATCAATATTATGCTGCACGTGCCACCTGATGCGGTCAATAGCTTGAATTGTGACCGACAGAAAAAAGACTATGTTGATGAGAACGCCTTGATACAACTATTCGTGCTCGGCGGATGGCCATATTGCATCTGAAAAATTGAAGGCGCTAAAGAGCTCTCTGCACTCACATTATGGTATAAATCGACGGCCTAAGTCCGCAATCCCATATCTCGTTTGCGGTGTCTGAAAATCTCCGCCTCTACTTTATTTTTTTAAGGAGAACAAATCGACATCCTTCCTTGAAGTTTTTGCAGAATTTTCTTCGCACGGAGAAAAATAATCGCGGCAGTTTTAAAGAAAAACAGAATTTAAGACACCTGCAAATTCTCTATTGAATCCATCAAAACTTCTCTCGGAAAAAAATCCGGTTTCGATTCATACCAGTTGGTCTTGTCTGTCATATCCCATCGCGAAAATTCGCCTACAGTGGCATCAACGAATTGCATTTCTGCGCCTGCGCGGTCCGATAATCAGCGATCACTGGAGCTCCCCGGCGCACAGTGGATCGAGTCAATTAGGGAGGTCGGACATGAAATGTTCTACTGGAACTGCAAATTTTGATGTTTATTTCGTCACATTTTAAACTTTAAGGGGTGATTCTTGAAGAAGATTTCACGAGAAAACCAATGGAACCACTTTTAGAACCTCCAAGTCGTGTATAAACAGACTTGTAAGCGTTTAAAGTATCCAAATTTTGTCCAACCTTTCCTATTGACGAGATCCACTATGCGGCTAAGGATCCCGCTCGCTGAACGCCACCAATCCACCATTCATCGCGCTTTTCCAACGATCAACGGAGAGGGAGACCATGATTAGATTCGGCTCAACCGTCAATTGATCCCATCAGTCTATCTCACCTACTTTCCACCCCCCCCCAACCCCCCCCCCCGCCCAATTGCCCCGTGCTATGACTTTGATACATAATATTTCTGACACTTCGCTCGTTTCGGAAGAGTTTTCCTCGATGCATCTGCTGACAAGTGGTTTAATATATTTTTTAGGTCTTATAAGTCTGTCTCGTCTAGATCTCTCTCCCCGGTTACCCTGAGCTACATTTCATGATTAATAATACACGGAAATCAATGTGGATTGCTGATTTAAAAATTAAATTGTTAAAAATAAGTCCGACACGTTTCACAATAAAGCACTGAAAAAAAATCTCGGTGTATTTACCTACTAAGAAAAGGGTAAAATTACCAAGAATTCAGGGTTCTATTTGATCCCAGTTTTTTCTTGGTAAAATTACCATTTATGGAATTGGCAATTTTACCGAGAATCTCGGTAAAATTATTGAACTTTCTCAGTAATTTTACTGGACCTTGGTAAAAACGCCAATATTTTTTATCGACTGTGGTAGAATTATCGAGATAAAATGGCAAAGTTACCGGGAATTGATTACCAATAAAAAAGATATTCTTACCTGAAAAAAAACTGTAAAAATACCGGTTTTTAGGTAAGCTTACCAGTCTGTCTTGGTAAAATTACCAATAATTGGTAAAAAAAGTGAGGTGGTAAAGGTGCCAGCGGACCTTGGTAAAACGCCGAGAATTTTTTCCGGTGTGAAAAGCTAATTTAACCACAAAGTTGGTTATTTTAAAGGATAAGGTTTTTTTGGTGTTTTTTTTTGCTGAAAATGAGCTGGGTAACAGCTCGGAACGTCCTGACTCCTGCCTTTTAGGGTTTTTGTCTTGTATTCCCATGTTTTCATTAAGTAATTTTAGAGTTATCTTAGATATTTTAGGTTTTCGCGAAAAGAAACGCTCTTCTCGCCGTCCCTCCCTCCCTAGAGCATTACGTAATCTAGGAACGGCCCCACGCACTCATAATAGAGCACACCACATTTTTACCAGTATATAGGGCATACACCACAAAAGCACTCACTTTCATAACTTCAATATTTATTTGCCCCCACCATTTTTGCGAGATTGCGAGGATTCAAGGCTTGAATTCCGACTAGGCGATTCAATTCAGCCACCGATAATTAGCCCCATCCCCCTCCCCTCACTCCCGTAAACGCCGCGCCGCCGTCTCACCTACTTTTGGCCCTCTCCCCGTTTTCTTCGCCGTAATTGGCGATACATAATAACAGCTACACTTCCTCTCCTTCCTTTCTTGATCTTCCCCCTCGTCCCTTTTCCCGTCGGCAGATTCTGAATGTTTCCCCCAGCCCACGTGGTTGCAAGATCGTTTAAAAAAGTACACTGAAAAAGAAACTCCGATCGTGGAAGCCTAACTTACGGGCTCAATAGACATACCTCCCGCGTTCCGGGCTCAGAGGCCGTAAGTTCCGGGCGTAGCATCCGGAGGAATCGAGACTACGGCTCCAGCACCTGGAATATTCGGCCTCTGGGCCCGAAAGGGACGGTACGTAACTTCATTTTCGGTTTATTAAATTTTGAGCAGTTTTGATCTGGCAGAGAAACCAGAGACAATATTTTAGCCCTCCATTTGACGTGGTGTTACCTACTCATTCGTAACAACGCGGTTTTTTTTTTGGTTTTTTAAAGATTAAATCTTTCCTCTGAGCCATAATTTGGAAGATTTTCATCAATGATTTCCATTTTTAAAAAAAAAAAAACTATAACCAAAAATTTAAAGTTTCAAAGCAAAATTTGGAACAGGACGTTTTTACGTATGGATTAGTATATTCAACCCACGCTGGAAAAAAAAAGTAGCTTGGAATTAGAGTGCAGACTCTTAGTAACATTGACAAGAAAAAATAATCTTGATTCAATCGGACTTTTTGCTTGAATCAAAAGGAAATCCACCTAAATCGAGAGGCTCGGCTCTTCGATTTAAGGAAAAATCGCATTGGATCAAGAGTATTTTTTCTTGTCAATGTTATTAAGAGTCTGTACTCTAGATCTATGCTACTTTTTTTTAGTGATTTCTCATTGTAATTTTTTTTTTTTTTTTTAGCTCACACCTCATCAGAATGGTTACTCGGTAGAATTTCGATTTTCTGACCTGATAATCGGAAAATACCATAGTCTTAAGAGTAAAATCTTTCCATACATAAACGAACTAGTTCCTTAATAAGCTACTTTTACAAAGTAAGGCTGGTGGAATCCATAGCCGAATTCCATATTTTTGCACCTGATCTGGCAGCACAGCATCGCACCAATTTTCGCGTTAATTCGCGACAGGCGTGGCGGCAGCCGGGTGCGCGGAAAATTCATGTTATTTTTCCGCCTTTTCCCCCTTCGGCGGGCCATCAGGCGGGGCGGAGGGGAGGGGAGGGGGGTGGCGGCAATTACCCGCTGTGCGTTTCCTCTGCTTGAGTGTGGCATACTACGGCTCATTACTCGGGAAAACGGTCCGCAATCGCACGGATGCTTGAGAGGTGGCCTCCTGACACTTTCTTCCTCCCTCGAAACTCCTCCCCTCCAACTCCACCCCCCCCCCCCTCCGAACTTACCGGTTCTTTCAAATTCTTAAAAACCTATCTCAACAGTTTTGGTCGCGCCGATCACTTTTGGGCATGACTGTTGGTCACAGCTACGAGTTGATCACATGGATTGCATTATGCAAAAAGGAACCAAGAGCATTCCAATGTTGCTAGGATTGAAAAACTTCAATTCTTTGCAAAAAATTACAGAAATCATGACAAAAATTAAATTTACAAACGTGATTTTTGTCTTGAATTTATAATTTGTAGAGAGTAAAGATACAACTTTTCTAGATGATCAGTTTCTATTCGCAAGGTGCAAAAAGTTGCGCAATCTTAGCAACACTGGAACGCTTGTGGTTCCTCTTTGCAAAATGCAATCCACATGTGCACTGATAAAAAGGTTCAGTCGAGCGTACCGAAGTTCGGTGTTACACACTGAAAAAAGTTTATTTACTCACGCTGCATAAATGGACCGCGTTTAACAGAAAGGAACCAAGCCACATCAGCTATTGCCAAATTTAACTGGGCAATTCAATTTTTTACGAGAGTACGTTAGTGTGGATTCCTTTGACAATTTTAAGAAATTTGCTTCGTACTATGGAGAAAATCCACTGGATTTCGCACGAAAATCCGCATAACCGTTTTCATGTAAAAAATCAAATTGCCCGATTCAATTTGTCAACAGCTGATGTGGCTTGGTTCCTTTCTGTTTAACGCGGTCCAAATAATGGGTCGGGACCACATACAGACTGTGAAAAATTTGATGCCGGCTTATGGATAGAGATACAGTCCATTTTAGTATGAACAAATATTACATACGAAGAGTATGTACCCTGAGTCCATATCGTATGGACCCAGCGTCTACACCGATGGACTATGGACCCAGCGCCAGCGTCCATACCGTATGGACCCAGCACCAGCGTCTATACCGTGTGGACCCGGCGTCCATACCCTATGAATGATAAGTTCATACACATGCTTTTCCATTCCCGACATGTTTACGGCACATCTCTGCTCTAGTCGTGAAAACCAGACCGTATGTACACATAGTAGGACCGTAGGACTCATTTCAACCCTGGTTTGGTTTTAGTTAGATGATGCGCTCATAATTATTTTTTTTTTTTCAAAAGTCGACTTTTAAGGAACATCCGCAAAAATCTTAGAGAAACACGTCTCTCCAACTGTATGCACGCTACGTATATTATCGAGGGCAGTTATCAAGCCTTGTTAAACTCTTATAAGGAGATTGTCTTTAATTGTAGCCAAAAAAAAACCCTAATGACGTAATTCCCTAGGATTTTTGCGGATGTCCCTTAAAGAGCGCATCATCTAACTAAAACCAAACCAGGGTGAAAATGTGCCCTACAGCCTTCTTGATAACATATCAAAAGCTCGTTTTAGTTAGACGATGCGCTCGGGGTCAAAAAAGCCTTGGAGTGATAGAAAAACTCGCATTTTCGCTAGAGTAAGCCTGCAGACGTACGTCCAGGCAACCGTTTAACACGCACCCAACGGCTTATGGACCAAATCATGATTATTTCCGTAAACTACATTGATTCATCTTAGATCCCGCATAAATTTCCAAATGGTGATGTTACATGTGTGAGGAAGTTGCAATTTGACTGTTGATTCTCATGTAAAAGTTCGCGAGAAACACGATATGCCACTGGAAAATCCCCTGAAATCAACTCCCAAGCTCATAAAAAGCTCTCAACGGTCAGGCAAAATGAAGGGGATATCCCACGTTATCCTGAGAGTCCACCTCTACATCAAGACAAACTCTCCATGCAATGATAGGGAGCAAATACATTGACAGGGCTGCCACTTTATTTGGGGACTCCACAACTAAAAACACGGCAACCCTGCTAATGTATTTGCTCCCTATCTTTGCATGGAGAGTTTGTCTTGATGTAGACGTGGACTCTCAGGATAGCGTGGGATATCCCCTCCATTTTGCCTCAACTTTGAGAGCTTTTTTTGAGCCTGGGAGCTGATTTCAGAGAAAACCAGTGGCACCATCGTGTTTCTCGCGAACTTTTTCATAATAATCGATGGTCAAATCGCAGATTCCTCACATATGCAACATCTCCATTCTAGGTGGGACCAAAAAAGGTCCTCATCGATAACCCTCCTTTTTCACAGTCTGTATGTGGCTTCGACCCACACTTTATGAGGAGTGAGTGCATACATTTTTCCCCAACATTTTCGTATTAATGTTTATTTCTCTCGAGGAATTTCACTTCAAACAAAAAACCCGAAGACCCCGAACGCACTTTCACACGTCGAGAGTCCCCCGCGAAACCGCCGCGATCTCCCGATCGCTTAATGTCAATGTGAAACTCTCCACGAAGGCTATCAACCTGCATCGATTGTTCATCACCAGAAAAACGCCGGTCGCCGCAACGCTTAAACGGGAAAGGCACCGCTGCCGATCTTCCCGGAAAAACCGAAATTTCCCCGGGATATCCCCCCAAATTACCCCGGGCTCCGGCATCCGGGGCCGCGGAAAACCGCAAGGAAAAAACGGACGATAACCGAACGGTTCTTCTCGGCCGATCCGCTATTGATTGTGATATCAAACTGAGGAGCGGGGGGGGGGGGTGAATTTCGGTCCGGTGAAGCGTGGCCGATTGTGGGTGTGAGGGCGTGGGTGTAATCTTCACCTATTCTTCGCGGTCCGGTCGCGGGCGCTGTTGCCGAATCGTGCGGTAAAAAGAGGATTACTGCCGTGATAGCGAAGAGAGCGGTAAGAGGTCAAATTTTCGAAATTGAGTTTCCTTCGAATTCGTCTGATCTCTTTCGGGTGAAATCACTGAGATAACTAAAACAGGAAAATTCATCTCATTTTCATGAAAACAATACATATGTAAAAGCAATGTGGAAGTAATATCAAATCTTCAAAATCGAATTTCCTTGACAATTCGTCTGATCTCTTATAGGTGAAATCACAGAAATAACTGAAACAGCAAAATTCATCTCATTTTCATGAAAATGAGACATATGTGAAAGTAATGTGAAAGCAGTGTCAACTTTTCGAAATCGAGTTCCCTTCAAGATTCGTCTGATGTCTTTTAGATGAAATCACTGAGATAACTAAAACAGCAAAATGAATCTCATTTTCATGAAAACGAGACATATGTGAAAGAAATGTGAAAGCAGCAAATTTTCGAAATCGAGTTTCCTTCAAAATTTGTCGGAACTTTTTTAGATGAAATCACTAAAATAACTGAAACTCCAAAATTCATCTCATTTTTATGAAAACGAGACGTATGTGAAAGCAATGTGAAAGTAGCGTCAAATTTTCGAAATCGAGTTTTCTTCTAAATTAGTCTGATCTCTTTTAGGTGAAATCATAGAAATAGCTAAAACAGCAAAATTCATCTTAATTGTATAAAAACAAGACATGAGAAAGCCGTAAGTGCGGAAAATATGACATAATTTCAGGCAAGACAGCAGTAAGTGACAATATTCCCCAAGAGAACCAATGAAAACAGTGCTTTCAAGTAAAGTGCCGCCCTCTTCTACCAATTTCTATAATTGATAATTAAAACTAAGAATTGATAATTAAAACATGGTGTTTATGGCAATGGTAGAGTACCTACCACTGTGTTGCCTTCAAAATTCGTCTAATCTTTTTTAGATGAAATCACTGAGACAGCTAAAATGGCAAAATTCGTCGTATATTTATGAAAACGAGACTTGTGAGCAAGCCGTAGGCGAGTGCACAAAAAATGGCGTGGTTTCAGGCAAGACAACACTAAGTGACATTTTTCCTCCAGAGAGCCGATGAAAACGCTTTCAAGTAAAGTGCCGCCCTCTTCTGCCAATTTCTAACCTGAAAATGTCTTCTTCTTCTTCTTCTGTTGGTTTACTGGCCTATATTCCAGATGTGGAACCTACAGCCATCTATAACCTGAAAATGTGTTTGTTGTGTGTCTAAAACGCAACCAAATCATGCAGAGGCACTTACGGCTATCTTGCCTAACCCTAGCCTAACATAAAAATGAATAATACCTCTTTTATGGGTAATTAAATAAAATCGGTCGATTTTTAATCATCACGTAAGATAGAGGGCAATTTGACAAAGAACGGAGGCTTCGTTCAATAAAGTTTTCCGGTCAGAAGCTTCTGAGCCCGTTTTCTCAAAACTTCATTCTTGCACTTACTGCTCTCTTCGCTATCACGGCAGTGTTGCACGTTGTTTACATTTTAAACGAAATAGGACGGGAAACGGGGAAACGCGCACCGTGTCCTACGCGCAATGCGTGCAGTATCCTCGCGGTCTCGCAGGCACTGACAGCGCGCGCCGCGCTGCCGTGGAGAACGCGCAATGCGTGAAGTATTCATGCAGTCTTGCAGGCGCTAACATGCCTTCCGCACCGACCGCACCGTTTACCCCAATCATTCGAACTGGCGCAGCACTTTTCAACTTGTGATTTTCAAGTTTTTTGCACAGGTACACTCTGTCTGGACTATTTTTCATTTACTCTGATAAAAAATAAAAAAACTATCCAAAATCCAACGAATTTTCTTCACTTTATTTGCGTATCGATAGCCCACGTACGAATCCACGAATCTCCCTGTGCGACACTGCAGAGTTCCTATCGAACTTTTTCATTTTATCTCTGAATTTGATCTGATTTCTATGAGTCTTTCGGATGATTGAGGGCAATTTGAAAAGGAACGGAGGCTTCTCTCAATAAAATTTCCCAGTCAAAAGATTCTGAGCCCGTTTCCTTAAAACTTCATTTTTGCACTGATCGCTATCTTTGCTATCACGGCAGCGACCAGATTATTGAAATTGATGGTCAAAGCTGTAGACAAAGAATACATAGGGCGTATAGAGCGATCCTATAGATCGTATTCGATACATCAAACGGGTGAGATTGTATCTATATCGATTGGTTCAAAACATAAACATAGCCTCAAAAGTAAATTCAGAAATCTGAGAGAACGGGTCTTTTGTAACAGTTTTTTTTTCTCTTTTGAGTACCAAATGCCAATGCAAAGTGAAATTGTCAGGAAATTTCTCATTTTCAGCTTTTCCAACTTAAATCCTTACAGTTTGATTTGAGGTTATGTTTTATTGTTTTGAACCAAACGATACATCGAACCGTTATCGAATATGGTCTATTGGTTGAAACGGGTTGTTATTTTAGACTAAAGGGGAAAATGATGGACTAACTACAGGGCCTCACGTGGGTTGCCGTTAGTTATCCAATTACTAACCCATTGGCAAATCCACGAAATTGGCAACGTTGTCTTTCCTCCATTTAAATCTATGGAAATGTATCGATCCTTGGAGGGGCCATGTGCTCCGATAGTCGATTATTTTGCATAGGTTTAAATGGAAGAAATCCGGTGTTGCCAAATTTCTGGATCCGCCTCCGTTCTTACCTCCCTTGTCCATTGCAACCATCCGCTTCCACCAATGGGAATGCTTTCGACTCAATTTGTCTTCTTTGTCTATCGCTTTGTCTATGAATTTCAATAATCAGCCCGCTGATTAGAGTGGGTTAAAAGCGAATTTCGGAACATGCGCGGCAACGCTAAGATGCGCTTCATTTGCCGGCCGCGTGGTGGACAGATCGTTCCCAGTGGCGAGGCGTGAATGATCGATTATCGATACTTTTCTATATGAAACAATGGCAAAAGATCGATTATTGAGTCGCTCGTTGCGAACGCCCTGTTTATCGATATTTTTCCATGGGTTTAGATGACGGATCAATCGACGTATCGCAAAAAACGCCGCGCCCCAAATCGTTCCAAGCGTGAAGACGTTCGGTTTAGTCAGGAGAAACTTGGTATTAGAGTCGAGATGAAATATTATTTTATTCGCTACTTATCGACAATTTACGGTGGTACGATGACGGTTCCTATTTTGTCGCGTTGCCTCCGGGTTTTCACATGCATGATCTTGCAGAGCAGAGGCACTTTCTAGCGGAACGTTTTGAGGTTGGAGATTTGCAATCGAAGGGACTTAAAAGTTATGCACACTGAAAAAAAAAAAACTCGATGTATTTACTACGAAAAGGGTAAAATTACCAAGAATTCAGGGTGCTGTTTGATCCCAGTTTTTTTCTTGGTAAAATTACTATTTATGAAATTGGTTATTTTACCGAGAAATCTCGGTAAAATTATTGAACTTTCTCGGTAATTTTACTGGACCTTGGTAAAATCGCCAATATTTTTTATCGACTGTGGTAGAATTACCGAGATAAAATGGCAAAGTTACCGGGAATTGATAACCGATAAAAGTGGTATTCTTACCTGAAAAATACAGTAAAAATACCGGTTTTTAGGTAAGTTTACCAGTCTCTCTTGGTAAAATTACCAATAATTGGTAAAAAAAAGTGAGATGGTAAAGGTACCAACGGACCGTGGTAAAAACGCCGAGAATTTTTTTCAGTGCATAATGTGCATGATGCCTTTAATTTTAAGTTAGACCAGAACCCGCCCTCTTAGTAGTGGTGATTTTGCAAGTTGGCGACACTGTTTTTGCTCCATTTTTGTCCATTAAAATATCGATTTTCGGTGATGCTCTCCTACCCCCCCCCCCCCCCCGCAGACTCTAGGTCAATAGGTCCCGGGTTCATATCCCCGTAAGGTCATCAAATTTCAACGGAACTGACGAGTGGACCTGCAGGAACAGATTCTACTCGACCTCAATCCCTGAAAATTTGAAAACCCTGAAGCATGGATGTGCCAAAATCCCTTGATGCCACGGAAAATATAGTCATATAGTCTATAGATGGCTGTAGGTTCTAATGGAATATAAGCCAATAAACCAATAGGAAAAACAACTACATAATTTTGAAATTCAATCCACCCCTAGAACACATAATTTTTTTCATACAACTTTCAGACTTTTTTTCATGAATGTGTCGTGTTGATAACTATTTAAAAAATCAAAGAAAGGCCTTGAATGAATTACTCACTCCGCACACTATCACACTAAATATTGAGGCCTTCGCCATTATTGGGAATAGGTTCTGTTGACCTTTTTATTTTTCCAGAGTCGTGTTCAAACTTGAGGACGAAGCAGTTCGCAAACTTTCCTTTCTCGCGGGTACAAAAAGTCCAGGCCTATCCCAAGCAAGGCCTTGTCGACACGACACTACGAATAGTGATCATCTCGTCTCTGGAGTTTATATTGATGACGTCACAACTTATTTGATTACTTATCAAACAATGTTGCCACGTCGATTGACCACAAAATAAAATTGCGGAAATCTCGTCTACTGATGATGAAAACTGTGGCGTCCACCCGTCTGCTTTTTCCCAGATTGGCGCAATTTACAATCAGCTTCTTTGGGAATCGGCGCAATTTACCAGCTACCGAATAAACAGGACAAATATGCGTTCCACCGACTGAAGAAAGCAAGGTGGAAGAAATCAAGGGTGTTACTACCGAGGTGGATGACATTACGAACCGACATTTTCAAAGGGCGATATCCCGATTAATATTGAACGTAGAAAGTTGCTGTTTGGGTAGATCTTTCTGCTTTTAGCTAATCTTCAAGAATCAAGCTTCAAAACACGATTCTGTGACCAGCGCAACTGACCTATCAATCCATCCTGTTCTGTTCGAGTGTTCTCAAACTTTAGTCATCAAAGAGCCTTGTTAAAAATGGGTCGAAATTCGCCCCTTTTTAGGCCCTCGATTTTGCAAATGGGAATTGCGCCAAATTGTTGCATATGGTGCCCTAAGTCTCTGGTAAAAATTTCAGCTTGAGTTGAAAAGTGGTTTCGGAGATACGGGGGGGTGAAGTGGGGGAGTTGAGCGGCTGGCGTGCGCTATTTCCGCGGCTGTTCCTCGCCAAATCTTCGTTTTGATGTCACCCGTTACATGTTATTCTATGTAATTTTTCGCGTACTTTCCATTTCTGGCCTTAAAAATTACTTTTAACCACTTTTTAAGGCGCTAGGGGGTGAAAATAGGGGTTGAACGGCCAGCGGCGCGCTCTTTCCTTGGCTGTTCCTCGCCAAATCTTCGTTTTGATGTCACCCATCACATGTTTTCCTATGTAACTTTTCGCGTACTTTCCGTTTCTGACCTTGAAAATTACTTACAACCACTTTTTAAGGCGCTAGGGGGTGAAAGTGGGGGTTGAGCGGTTGGCGACGCGCTCTTTCCGCGGTAGTTCCTCGCCAAATCTTCGTTTCGATGTCATCCATAACATGTTTTCATATGTAATTTTTCGCGTACTTTCCATTTCTGGCCTTAAAAATTACTTAAAACCACTATCAAGGGGCCATGAATTTTTTTCGCATATTTTTTTTTTTTTTTTTTTTTTTTTTTTTTTTTTTTTTTTTTTTTTTTTTTTTGAGGGTTTTTATTTAATTTTGTATTATTCCCTAAGATCTATTCGTGCCGTATCTTTTCACGTTTTCTCAGAGTGCCTCCCACGTCCCACAAGAAAATATATACGCATGATTTCATCGGAACATAAATTGTTCACACGCCAAAATGACATGGCAAATATGGGGAAAAATCTGAGATATGCCCCGGGCAGTACATTAATCTGATGAATAAAAAATCTGTCCTTTACTGCGTTACTTATTTATTTAAAAGCAGCCATTACCAGCCTACACGCCGTATTTAAGGATATTATGACCACAGATACATTTACACGTTCACGCTGAAAGAACAATCGTCACCCCCAATTAAGTCAAGGGAAGTATGAAAAATTAAGAGCTATGGCAAGTTATCGATTTAAAAATGTGCCTCCCCCCCTCATGAAAGCTTTAAAGGTTTACTCGATGATTCTGCCATTATTCTACCATCTCCCTTCTACGAACGCCCGTCTTTGCATATCATTTAGGCGCGTAAACATTTATGTTCGGATGAAATCATGCGTATATTCTCGTGCGACGTGTGAGGTACACTGAGAAAACGTGAAAATATACGGCACGAATAGATCTTAGGGATAATACAAAATTAAATAAAAACCCTCAAAAAAAAAAAAAAAAAAAAAAAAAAAAAAAAAAAAAAAAAAATATGCGAAAAAAATTCATGGCCCCTTGATAGTGGTTTTAAGTAATTTTTAAGGCCAGAAATGGAAAGTACGCGAAAAATTACATATGAAAACATGTTATGGATGACATCGAAACGAAGATTTGGCGAGGAACAACCGCGGAAAGAGCGCGTCGCCAACCGCTCAACCCCCACTTTCACCCCCTAGCGCCTTAAAAAGTGGTTGTAAGTAATTTTCAAGGTCAGAAACGGAAAGTACGCGAAAAGTTACATAGGAAAACATGTGATGGGTGACATCAAAACGAAGATTTGGCGAGGAACAGCCAAGGAAAGAGCGCGCCGCTGGCCGTTCAACCCCTATTTTCACCCCCTAGCGCCTTAAAAAGTGGTTAAAAGTAATTTTTAAGGCCAGAAATGGAAAGTACGCGAAAAATTACATAGAATAACATGTAACGGGTGACATCAAAACGAAGATTTGGCGAGGAACAGCCGCGGAAATAGCGCACGCCAGCCGCTCAACTCCCCCACTTCACCCCCCCGTATCTCCGAAACCACTTTTCAACTCAAGCTGAAATTTTTACCAGAGACTTAGGGCACCATATGCAACAATTTGGCGCAATTCCCATTTGCAAAATCGAGGGCCTAAAAAGGGGCGAATTTCGACCCATTTTTAACAAGGCTCTTTTGCATCAAAACGCGGCACGGAATTCAATCAGAATACGGATTAGAGGGACTTTAAAGCAAGTTGTCACGCTAAGAAACATACACATGACGTCCTGGACGGGTTGCTTCAGAACCTCGTCAATTTTTCTGTCCACTTGGCAACATCCACTGTCGGGCGAGTCAGTTTGTTTGCGGCGCATCATCGGTAAAGAGAATTGATTATTTGAACAGTTGTCTAAATGTTTGACTTTCGGCATCAGTCAACTATTGCTTGACGGACCGTAGTGTGGCGCCAAGAAACGGAACTCGTCTTGTTATCATTGATTCTTGGATAAAAATTCCCGAGGGTGGAGGAGGGGGGAGAGGGGGCTTTAGCTTGGCTTACTAAGGGAAATCGGACTTAATCGGACACTTCGGATGTATTTTCATTGAGTCATTTACAAAATCTACATTTACAAAATGGAAAAATTCACAAATTTATCACGTAATGTACAATAAACCAAGGATGCACTCTAAAAAAGTAAAAAGACTTAGCTCGTCCAGACACTATTACCTATCAATGGACTCTTAAATCTTTGAGATGAACTCATTACAACTTTGGAACAAACTGCTTCAAAAAATGAAAATTTAGAGGGTCAGAGAGCTCATTAAAGATAAGGAAATTTGGCGACGCCTGATGGCTCATGCGGCGTTTTTCCTGAGCAGGGCAGCACTCTACACGGGAAAAATGAATTGCTGATTTAACAATTAAATTGTTAGAAAATATGTTCAACATGTTTCAAAAGTACTTTTTACATAAAAGTGGAAAGCTAATTTAACTACGGGGTGGTTAAATTATCGGACGTTCACACAAAAAAGGCCTTAACTTTTCCTAATATAGTAGGATAATCTACTTTGAAACGTCCTTGGTAAAATGGTCCTGTGGGAACCCTCAGAGAAAGTCCCATTGGAACCCGTGCGGGCCAACGGGTCCCCACTGGCAATTCGTGATGGTTCCCATTGTGACCCATTGTGACCCATTGGGTCTCCATTAGAATTTCATGGATCCCATTGGGTCTCCATTAGAATTTCATGGATCCCATTGGGTCCCTATTGGTTCCTATCGGATGCCATGAACTACCTATGGGTCCCCATTGGGATTTCGTGAACTCCATTGGGCGTCCAAAGGAATCTGATAGGTCCCCATTCGCATCTAATGGGTTCCTATAGGGCCGTTTTACCAGAGATGTCGGACACTTACTTTGACTACAAAATTGTTAAATCAGCAACTTCATTTGGACGTATTTCTGCCAAACGGAACTATGTGCATTAAGACATGAGCCCTGAAACCCATAAGAATACATTCATAACAGGGCTCATGTCTTAATGCACATAGTTCCGTTTGGCAGAAATACGTCCATGTTTCCGTCAATACTCTGCGTATCCAGGTACTCTACCTTCGGTCTTAGACGCATACCGTTTTTCTGCGTGGACATAGACGAACGGAGAAAACCCCCGGAAAAGTCTGGAATGGCGGAAGACGCGGAAGAATCGGTGGCGGCGGCGGGCCGGGTTCACGGTACAGTACGCGAAGGTTGCCGACAGTGAAATGCGACGGGTAATTGGGTAGTTGTAGCTGCCGTTCGGTTATTAGTCAAACATAATTGCGAATGAGTCGGCCCGGCCGTCCGTCCGTCCGTCCGTCCGTCGCACACTGGATCGAGTCGATCAGAGAAGTCGGACATAAAATTCTTGGATAAAACTGCAAATTTTGACGTTGATTTCGTCACATTTTAAATTTTAAGGGGTGCATCTGGAGGGATATTGGAGGAAACCAATGGAACCAATTTTATAACCTCACAGTTTTGAATAAAGGTGGTTATAGGCTTTTCCATCTCTGGCGCTCTTCGACACCTAGCCGCTAAAGTTCCCTATCCTCCCAGAGCCGTTCAAGAAGTCGGCACACTCATTTCTTCTAAAACCCTCTGTCACCACCCTTTCACTGGGCGCCCCCTTCGTCTCCCCCCGAAAGGAACCCAATAAAGCTCTTCTTCGGCAGTCTTTCGTCCGTCATTCTGTTAACATGACCATACCAGACAAGCTTGATGTTTATTTCGTCACATTTTAAATTTTAAGGGGTGCCTCTGGAGGAAATTTTTACGAGGAACCAATGGAACCACTTTTATAACCTTAAAGTTTTGAATAAACATAGTTATGGGCTTTTACATCTCTCTGGCGCCCTGCTACACCTAGCCACTAAAGTCCCTTGTCCTCCCAAAGCCCTTCAAGGAGTCGGCACACACGGAGAAAAATGATATTGCTGATTTAACAATTTTGTAGTTAAAAGAAGTGTCCGAGAAGTGTAAATGCAGATTTTACGATTGAAAAATGCTAATTTAACCACCCCCAATGTTAAATTGGCTTTCCACTATTGTGAAATGTACATTTGAAACAAGTCGGGCATATGTTTTTACAATTTAATTGTTACATCAGCAATCCATTTTCTGCCGTGCACCCTCAAATCTTCTAAAACCCTCTGTCGCCACCCTTTCACTGGGCGTCCCCTTCGTCTCCTCCCGGGAGGAACCCAATCAAGCAACTTCTTTGGCAGCCTTTCGTCCGTCATTCTATTGACATGACCATACACTGGGAAAAAACACATTGGATCTAGAGTCCAGACTCTTAAAAACATCGACAAGAAAAAGTACTCTTGATTTAATAAGAATCTAGCTTAAATCAAGAACCAAGCCTCTTAATTTAAGCGGATTTCGTTTTGATTCAAGCAAAAATCCGATTGAATCAAGAGTATTTTTTTCTGTCAATGTTTTCAAGAGTCTGGACTCTAGATCCAATGTGTTTTTTTTTTTTTCAGTATACCAGACAAGCTGTCTGGTCATGACGTCGAATATGACGTCATTTTCGACTCCCATGATCTGACGCACTCTTTCATTGCGAACCCGATCTCTCGTTCCACGCGTTCAAGTTTCCAAATTTTGTCCGACTTCTCTTATTGACTCGATCCACTGTGCGTCGGTGCGGTACCGCGTCCCGATCGTTTACGCCAAACCGTTAGGGCGCCGCCGCCGGTCCGACATCCAGTATCCATCGCGACGCCGGATCAGAACTCAATTAACCGCGCGGACGCGCGAGGGCACGCAGATCGACGTCGACATCGCCGACGACGCCGGGATAGCGGCTACACTCGCGTGGGAGAAACAGTTAGGGCTATCAAAAATTAACACTAGTGTAACAAACTCGGGTATAAGACCCGAGTCTTCGTCCTCCATAAGAAGAACAGGAGGAAGAAGAATAAGACGTGGCAGATGAGAGAGATACAATCTGTCGTGATAGCGAAGAGAGCAGTAAGGCTAAAATTTTCGAAATCGGGTCTTCTCAAAATGCGTAAGGGTTGGATGGAACGACTTTCCTAACAAAATGTCCACCTGTGTCGTATACGGAGAAAAAAACTTCGTGCGTGGGACCTGAAGTTTAGGTCATATGGATCTCTGAAGTTTTCGGATTGAGCATCTGAACACTTTAGGGCCAGCTGCTGAGTGCTGAGGTTTGGATCACGCATCTGAAACTTCAGTTCTTACATCTGAAGTACTTCAGATGTATGAACTGAAGTTTCAGATGCGTGATCCGAACCTCGACAGCTAGACCTAAAGTGTTCAGATGCTCAATCCGAAAACTTCAGAGATCCATATGACCTAAACTTCGGGTCCCACGCAGGAGGTTTTTTTCTCCGTGTAGTATCGTTTTTGAAGCGCTCAAAAAACGCAAATT
This sequence comes from Bemisia tabaci, assembly GCF_918797505.1. Classification (NCBI taxonomy): domain Eukaryota; kingdom Metazoa; phylum Arthropoda; class Insecta; order Hemiptera; family Aleyrodidae; genus Bemisia; species Bemisia tabaci. Next base: position 24,771,014 of record NC_092801.1, on the reverse strand, counting down.
CCTCATGCACATTGTGAGGGAAGGAGCGCATTTCAGACTTTGCCATTACGCTCATCACGATTTTTGAGCTATTTTTCCAAACGAACACGAAGAAAAAACTTCGTGCATGGGACCCGCAGTTTAGGTCATATGGATCTCTGAAGTTTTCGGATCACGCATCCGAAAACTTGAGGTCGAGCTGCCGAAGTTTGGACCAAACGTCGAGGCACTTCGATATGTACCGAAGTACTTCAGATGTGTGACCCGAACCCTTCGGTATACATCGAAGTACTTCAGATGTCTGGCCCGAGCTTCCGCAGCTCGACCTCAAGTTTTTAGATACGTGATCCAAAAACTTCAGAGATCCATATGATCTCAGCTTTGGGTCCCACGCACGAAGTTTTTTTCTCCGTGAGGCAACTCTTCTTTTTGCTCTAGCCGAAGTTTGCAACAAACCCATTGGAGACTTGTCACGGCACCATCAAAATCCGGATGTGATTAGGGTTCAATCAAAGACCACTCTCCACTTCTCGTCCGAGGATTTTTCTCATTAAACGCGGTCGAAATCATCATTTCGGTTAGGTTAGGAGTAGCGCCAGTGACCCAGTTCCTGTAGCGCCGCACCGCGGACAACTCATTTCCGTCCCCTCCCCACCCCCTCCGGCCCGAAAACAGCACTCGCAGCCGGTAGACGACGCTTGGGAGCCGGAATTGCACGGGCAATTGTCATATTTCCGCATAAATTCGTAATTTATGCATTGCGATCGTGGTGGGTATGGTCGTGAATGGCAACCATGGAACAGCGTCCGCAGTCGGTACTTGGTCATTGTCAAGGTCGGATAGGACTCAAATTACAAGATCCGTTTGGTTTACTCACCGCGCTATTCTCTCGTGTCCGTTTCCAGGTTTGTCGGTCTGTGCGAATTATTTTCGCGAGATTTTCTGCTTAGAGGAGGGAATGGCCACTGGGCTGGGCCCCATGGAGAGGCTTAGGACCCAAAAATTGCGGTGCTTAGTTTTGGTTTTGGAGGATGGGAGGGGGGTCATTGCCAACTTTTGACGGTTATCACCAACCGCACTTGCTGCCAACCTTACTACTCGTACATCTAAGATAATTTTTCTCGAAAATTGCACACACACGATTAGCCGTGAAAATATGTAAAGAAGTCGCAGTAGTGCATTTGGGTAAATTTTTTCGTTACGATAAGCAAAGAAAACTACATTTTGAGTCATTTTGCATTACATTAAACTTATGGCGTCCGCCATTTTTGGGTCCTAAGGGCTCCGTTCAGCCTAAGATGGCTGAGCCAATCAGAGGTGGTAACACCAGTGGTCATACTCTCTTAATATAGGCACTCTACTGCTAGGAGGACCACTCAGGGTTGCCAAAGAAGTTAGAAAATGAAATTCCTTGACAGTTCCCTAATTTCCCTGACACATTTTGGTGACATTCCCTGACTATTGAAGATCTGAAGGATGGTTAGGAAGGCGTAATTGAAAATAGTTTTCAGGCAAAATTTCTTGTTCAAAATCTCAAACCCATTTTAGAAAGCAAATGAAGGTGATTTAACACATTTTCCCGGACATTTTCGTCATTTTCCCTGACATTTCCCGGTTTTCCCTGACTTTTTCGAATTCCCTGACAATTCCTGGTTTTCTCTGACTGTGGCAACCCTGACCACTAGATATAAGGAGAGTACTGACACGTCGAAATAGACTGATTTAGTGGATACGTCATTCAATAAAAAATCGAACCCTTGGTTCAAATGTAAACAAACACAGAACATTGTTTCTAATTCGCGTCATTTCGCGCCCTTTGCACCATGGTGGTAAAATGGGTTCAAGTATTTCTTACAATCGAAAGTTCTCGTATTCAATGAGTCTTTGGTTGATTTATGATCAGTCAATGACTAAAATTTAATAAATTAGCACAATTAACTCATGAATTTTGTTTTGGTTTGAACCAAGAGTTCGATATTATATCGGACAACGTTGTCACTAAATCAGTCTACATGGAGCTCTTACTTCATAGAGCCTAATGGAGCAGTCAACCTTCTAACACAAAAAATATCACTGCCAATCTACGATAATACACAATGTTAATTTCTATGCGCACGGAATGAGAATTCACAAAGTTTGAAGTAAGAGCTGGCGGCACAGCAAGAAGATGACAAGAACATGAATACCGCAGCTCGTTTGGTCATTAGTAACTTGCGTGGGGAACGGTAAGGGAGGGGCGGGCATGTTACGTGAGGGGCGCAACCATGACCTAGCATACTGTGACAAGCGAAAAAGAAATGTTGGTGCAGGTCGTGAAGATGAATTCCGAGGACGGTTTGACTTTCTTGCGTGTTCTTTTGCCAGGGCTTCAGAGTAAAAATTTGATTGATTGAAACTTTGAGAGAGACAATAACTAATTACAGGACAGTTCAAACTTCCCCCGATCGAAAGTCAAAATAGACTTGAGTCTAATTGAACGTGCTTCTGCTAAACAGAACATGGGCGGGTGGGAAAGACGGTATTTGCTCTGGAAAGCTGCATATAATGATTTTGATTTGTTTGTAGCGCCTTGATGCAACTATTCGTGTTGCACGGACGTGCGTATTGCATCTTCAAAATTGAAGGCACTTTCGCTTTTCTGCACTTTTGGGAGTTGCCGTTGGTTGTAACCACCGAAAAACAGAGTATACCTATTTAGAGGAACGAGGTGTTGCATCTCAATCCTTCTACAAGTGAAACAAGTGCAGCTCTCTGATGGGTCTACGAATTTCAAGCTTTCGTGGATTTTCTGGTTCCCAACTTTTGAAATGATTTATGAACAAAAAAGAGGAGGGTTACTTCAACCGAAAGCACCCTAATTATTTGCCAGACGTCTTAATTTTATCTTCAATAGTCAATTTGATATCTGTCAATGTAAATTGTTCCGGTAGCGATGTGTTCAAATTCAATAGTTTCTATGTCAACTATTAATTACAATTAACACCGTTTTCTCACTTACGAGTTTATTTTTGACATTTAAAACCTGTCCAACGCGTAAAATTTTAACGGGAAAATGATTGTGTGATGCTATACCGCCGTGCTAAGGAAGAACGCCGTATTAGCAATAAGAGGTTTCCATATTTCTTTTAACAAGAGATGAATTTACTGGGAAAATCAGGAATGTTTTTTTTTTTCAAATTTTTTCAGATATTTTTGTTCGGAATTTACTCTAAAACATCTGAGAATTTCGAGGGAAAATACGCATAACATTCCTCAAAAATACGTTTTGTAACCGGAGAAATTTAGCAACTCTCGAATGTTCATACGGCATTCTTCCTTAGCACGACAGAATACATATCTCGTGTAGTGATCCAATTAAAAGTTATTTGTCCTTTCAAATTGCCCTTCACGCAGCTAGTCTCCTTGCAAAATAAATCTGGCAACTAGGAATAGGGCTTTTCCAGAATCCTAATCACCGTTCAATTACGAATTTTCCGCCGATCATCCTACTTTGTAGGCCCGTCGCGTCGTCCATTCGCGTTCAGAGTGCCAGCGCTCACAATGTTTGTCGCTATTCTGACGTCAGGGCGGAATTGATTTTTTAGTTGAGCCCTTTTGTCCATTTAACTCCACGCGTTTCAAGGCTCACGTGAAAATGAAGATACGTCCTCACGACGGAGGAGAGTCGGTGAGTATTATGTCCGTAGCTGCCAACTCGTCTCACCAATTAGGTCAATTGAAATCAAAAGGTTTAATTTATCAAAGAAAACTTCAATCTAGAGGTTGGCCTGTTTCTCCTTGAGAAAATATAGGCTGGGGGCGGAAAGTCTGAAACGCCGCGTAGTTGATCAAGTCAATAGAGGAGGTCGGACAAAATGAAACGAAAATTGAGCCCTAAACTTAAAAATTATTCATGTTCTCCTTGTACTGGGAGAATAGCGCGGATCGCTTGCCGGACAGCGGCTCAGCGAGGAGGAAAGGTTGTGACGTCATAGGTTAGATTTTGCTCTTGTTTCCCGTGTGAACCGCGGCCAGCCCTAGATTGATCAGCACTTTTCGTGAGATGCTATTGGCGTAAAGGGGCAGGACGCGCGGGACGTAGGAAGCGGCGGTGCACGGTGACGCGCGTTTTCTGGAAAATTTCTAAACTCAGTCGCTCATGTTCGCCGGGATGGGAAATGTCGCGATTCCGTGTAATGTCCAGGTGCACGTAAAATTCCATCCCTGAGTCCTCAAAGTGTTTTTCGGCGGTGTCGAATCAACCTCCGTAGACCTCTGGAATAGAGGATCAGCACATTAGAGTCGTCCGACCGTTGCCTCCCGCCAAGTCACTGGGTGCGGTTCAACCCTTCCGTCAACGTTTTGAGTGAAAATTCGTCAGCAGCCTCCGCGAGACCGTCGGCATAGAGGATCAGCACATTAGAGTCGTCCGACCGTTGCCCCCGCCAAGTCCTGGTGTGCTAGCTGTAGTTTTTGTCTATTTTTGAGTTTCGGTTGTTTTGGAGAGTTTATGGAAGTTTGGAAGATTTTGAAGAAGATTTAGTTGTGCTTTTCGGTTTCGTTGTTCTGAAATTTGATTCGTGTATTCTGTCTATGATTATTAAATCAATCAATCATTCATTTAATCAATCAATTGTTGTCTTGTCATCATTCAACCATGTGAGCTATCCGTGGCTCCTAAAATTCGCGGATTGGTGGAGACCTCGCCTTTTAGGCGCCCCCGAAATATTCACGCTCTTTACGCCCCCAGAGCGAGCCCGTGTCAAGTGCGTGGCCGGGCGAGATTTTGCCGTTTCAAAAATTTGGAAACTTTAAACGCCTATAACTCCGTTTATACAAAATTTTGAGATTTTAAAAATGGTTTCATTGGTTTCCTCGTAAAATTTTCTACCTACGCCACTCCTTGAAATTTAAAATGTGACGAAATAAACATCAAAATTAGCAGTTTTAGTAAACAATTTTATGTCCGACCTGTCTATTTGTCTCGATCCACTGTGCGCCGCGCCGCGATGAAGATACTTACACTGGGGGAAAAAAAAAAAAAAAAAAAAAAAAAAAAAAAAAAAAAAAAAACCGGCCGTAGAAGCCGTACTTACGGTCTACATAGACATACATACCGTTCGCGTTCCGCGCTCAGAAGCCGTGAGTTCCGAGCGCAGAACCAGGAGCAATCGAAGCTACAGCTCCAGCACCCGAAACTTTCGGCTTCTGAGCCCGGAACGGACGGTATGTCTATAAAGCCTGTAACTTCTTTTTTTCATAGTAATTCCGCACTTTTAGTATCGATTATTTACCTCTCGCAAGTCTCCGAGCTACGGACTGAAAAAAAAAATTACTGTCTATATGGACATACCGTCTATGCCAAGCTCAGAAGCCGAAAGTTCTGGGTGTTGGAGTCGTATAGCTTCGACTGCTTCGGGTGCTACACCTGGAACTTTCGGCTTCTGAGCCCGGTACGCGGACTTTGTGTTTATTCTATACAGCTCGTAAGTATGGCTTTAATGGCCGGTGTTTTTTTTTTTTTTTAGTGCGGAGTTCCGGAACTTTGGAATGCTCCTCTGCTTTTGTCAGCCGAGCAAATGACGATCTGAGAAAAACCATCGTCTCAGGAAAAATCCCGGGAAAGTTTACGTCAGCGTCGCGCGCCCAATTGCCGCCTCCCGGCAATCCTTGGCAGCAGGACAAAAACCCGACGGGATTTAAGACGGCGTTAAGATGCACCACGGAAGTTGCGAGGACCCGGGAAGGGGGGGGGGGGCAGGGGAAGAGATTGAAGAAGCGATTAGTGACTCGCCGTGTCACTCGTGCAGGGCACCTCTCAAAAGCGTGAGAAAAAACTTGACTAATCGTCGTGATGTTTAGGGGTCGGGGCTTCGCGCCGCGCCGCGCTAGGGACGGGGCCAGCGGGGAGGGGGTGGAGGGGGGGCGCCTGCCAAACGTCTTCGGCAGACGTCGAGGTGACGGAAGACAACTTCCTTCGAGGGCTCGTTGCCAAGCACTCATTCCAGTTCACGGGCGGAACGAACTCACGACTTCACCTGAGATAGAATGGGTCACTAAACCATGAACGAATTTTGACTTTTTAAGGTTTTCATTTGGACCACGCTCACAATCAGCAGAAAGGAACCACGCCAAATCAGCTATTGCCAAATTTAACGGGGCAATTTAATTTTCTACAACAGAACGTTTTTGCGGATTCCTTGGAAATGTTGAGGAAGTTGCTTCGTACTTAGGGAGAAAATTCCCTGAAATTTGCACAAAAATCCGCTCAACTGTTTTCATGTTAAAAATTGAATTTCCTAATTGAATTCGGCAATAGCTGATGTGGTTTGGTTCCTTTCTGATTAACGCGGTCCATATAAGGGAATTATTTCCAAGTTTAGAGCAACGATATAGAAACTATAGATTGGTGGTGGCCTCCGAAAAATCGTAACACATTTGGAGCGGTCGTTCGATAGGCGGGCGGGGAGCGGCGATGTTTAAACACCGAATAGGAGATACGTGGTTTCGCACTCTAGTCATCAAAATACTCTGATCACTACCATAACACAGAGGTGTACTTATAACTTTTTCTAAGTGTGTCGACAAATGAGCCGTCCTTGAAGCGCACGAAAACGGAACGTACGTGAACAAAACAAAAAAACAAAAAAAAAACAAAAAGAAAAAGAAAATAAATGAAAGCTGAGTGACCGAGGTCGTTTTGTACCAAACTCCGAGACTCCGAGAAGCCCCCAAAGAAGACCCCGGTGGAGGGAGGGAGGGAGGGGGATCAGTTTCACTTTCTTCGGAGAGCTGGAGTACGGCATCGTGCCCAATCGGACTATCATCGCTATCATCGGATCCTCAATCACCGAATGACGTGCTGTCAATGGCCGGATTGCCGTGGCGCCGAGCGTAAACCGGATAATAATGATTTTAAAAAAAACCTGCTACTTCAAACACGGGAATCAAATTATTCTGCTCGGCTGATGGATGATTTCTGTGTAATTGCCGAAAAATCGGGGAGCTGGAGAGCTGCACATCTCGCATTCATTAATTCGTCGCTCCTCTGACATGACGTGAAGAAGTATCTCTATTTCTGTGTGAGCCCCAGAAATCATGGAGTTATACGGAGATCACACTGAAAAAAAAATCTCGGTGTATTTACTAAGAAAAGGGTAAAATTACCAAGAATTCAGGGTTCTATTTGATCCCAGTTTTTTCTTGGTAAAATTACCATTTATGGAATTGGTAATTTGACCGAGAAATCTCGATAAAATTATTGAACTTTCTCGGTAATTTTACTGGACCTCGGTAAAAACGCCAATATTTTTTGTCAACTATGGTAGAATTACCGAGATAAAATAACAAAGTTACCGGGAATTGATTACCAATAAAAGTGGTATTCTTACCTGAAAAGAACAGTGAAAATACCGGTTTTTAGGTCAGTTTACTAGTCTGTCTTGGTAAAATTACCAATAATTGGTAAAAAAAAAAGCGAGATGGTAAACGTACCAACGGACCTTGGTAAAAACGCCGAGAATTTTTTTTCAGTGCAGGGCTTGTATGGAAATTGAGATACGCCCTCCTTACGTCAGCGGGGCGAAGAATGGAGACGCGAGTGGACGGGGTGCCGGTGCACCTCAAAACATGGTGCGCACCCCAGCAGGCGCAATGTAGGCAATTTACGCGTCGGAGTGTAAGCGTAACGGTGTAGTGTTTGAAGTATCTTTAGGATGTCGAAGGCGCTTTATAAGGTGCGCGCGGACGAGCCTTCGATTGCCCGCGACAATGGAGGTGTTGCATGTGTAAGGAATTTGCGATTTGGCTATTGATATTTGTGTAAGAGTTCGCGAAAAACACGATGGTGCCGCTGGTTTTCTCTGAAATCAACTCCCAAGCTCAAAAAAAGCTCTCAAGTTGAGGCCAGAATGGAGGGGGTATCCCACGCTATTCTGAGAGTCCACCTCTACATCAAAACAAACTCCCCATGCAAAGGTACCTAGGGAGTGAATACATTGACAGGGCTGCCACTCTATTTGGGGACTCCAAAACTGAAAACACGGCAACCCTGCTGATGTATTTGCTCCCTATCTTTGCATGGAGAGTTTGTCTTGACGTAGAAGTGGACTCTCAGGGTAGCATGATATATCCCCTCCATTTTAGCCACAACTTGAAAGCTTTATTTTGAGCTTGGGAGAAGGATCAAAACAACGATGATGGAACTTGAGTGAGATAATTTGGTTGAAATTATTACGGAATAGGGCGTTAACTTTAACCGTGACGATGATACGACCCGGTTTTAATTATATCATCGCAAAACATGCTTTCCCATGTTACTGGGCGCCGCTCTCCGTATCCACCGACATCCATCTCCACGGTCATTCGCTTGTCCACTTTCATAATTTCAGGTCTGCCAACTCCGGGTTCCCCCGTCCTGCGACAGCGTTGCGTGTGAAACATTTTAAAGTTCGCACACGAAGCTGGCGCTACACGGAAAAAAATGTTATTGCTGATTTAGCAATTTTGTAGTTAAAAAAAGTGTCCGACGTGTTTCATTGTAGATTTTACAATTAAAAAAATGCTAATTTAACAGCCTCCGTGGTTAAATTAGCTTTTCACTATTGTAAAATGTACATTTGAAAGATGTCGGACATATTTTTTAACAATTCAATTGTTAAATCAGCAATCCATTTTTTTCCATGTAGTAAACTGAGAGGAGAACGTAGCATGAAAAAGGCGTTGCTAAATTCTTTTGAAGATATGCAAAATGTCTCGGATTAATATGCTTTTTTTCTCGGATTTTTTTGGTCAGATGTAGTCGAGGTTCAGGGTTGTAGGGACTGTCTATAACGTACGTAACGCTCTAAGCGTAGATGAGTCTTCATAATTTGTCGCTCCTTTGACGTTAAGTCGTATCATGATTTTCGTAAAAGCCCCAAAAAGCACGGATCTACAAGTAAAATATAGCTCACGTGAAAATTGAGATAGCTCTTACGTCAGGAGGGCGACGAATTTTGTGACCGTGCGTGACAAGGGGTGAGAGGGTGTGAAGGTACTACCGGGGGTACGTAAGTGCTACACTGCTACCTTCTGCATGATTTAGTGGTCGAGTTTTGGACGCACAAGAAACACATTTGAAAGTTGGAAATCTGCAAAAGAGGGAGGCGCTTTATACTTGAAAGCCCTGATTTCATTGGCTCTTTGGAAGAACAATATCACTTACTTTTGTCTTACCTGAAACTACGTCATTATGCGCACTTACGGCTTTCTCATACGTCTCGTTTTTATATAGTTAAGATGAATTTGCAGTTTTAGCTATTCCAGTGATTTCATCTAAAAGAGATAAGACAAATTTTGAAGGAAACTCGATTTCGAAAATTTGACAGATACTGCTCTCTTCGCTATCACGACATAAATACGACCCTATGTATCAAAGAAAATACCCTCTGATCCGTTCATCTCGGCAACACAGCCTCAAATGCACCGTCCAGCGTGGAAAAAGCCGCAGTGAAAGTGTTCGCGTTCGCAATAGCGCATTCCGCGAGCGATTAAACGCGTTTTTTACTCCGTTTGTTTGCAGTCCGCATGCGTGAACACAATGTCTTCCTCGTTCATCGCCCGTGAAAACAACAACACAAACACATCCTCGGTTCTCGCCCCGGTCATCTCTCTTTGAACGAGTTTTTTTCCTCATTTTTTTTTGAGGGAAATCCTCGCATCCACCCACAACTTGAGGTTTTCCGAAACAATGGCCTAGTATCCTACTGTGCTCAGGAAAAGTAGAGGCACACACATTAGACGTTGCCAAATTTATTTTGATATATTGCGATTATGCATGGAATCTTGGATAAATTTCGTTACATTTCGGCGAAAGTAATACGCCGCCAATTTTCACCGCCATTTTATTTATTGAAAGGGAAAAATTGTTCCACCAAGCTGTCCGAAAATTTCACTGAATTTACTTTGTGCTGCCGATAAAATTCAGTGAAATTTTCAAACAGATTCAACCAACAATCTCTCTGTACAAAAAAATGGCGGCGAAAATTTGTAAACGTCACATGGCGCTTGTGATACACGGAGAAAAAAACTTCGTGCATGGGACCCGAAGTTGAGGTCATATGAATCTCTGAAGTTTTCTAATCACGCATCCGAAAACTTGAGGTCGAGCTGCCGAAGTTCAGGTCAAACATCGAGGCACTTCAGTATGTACCGGAGTACTTTAAATGTGTGGCCCGAACCCTTCGATATATATCGAAGTACTTAGATGTCTGACCCGAACTTCAGCAGCTGGACCTCAAGTTTTTAGATACGTGATCTGAAAACTTCAGTGATCCATATGACCTCAACTTCGGGTCCCACGCACGAAGTTTTTTTCTCCGTGTGCTTTGGCCGGAAGATAACGATTTGCCTTCCTGTGTTTCAGAGAGCTGTATTAACAATTTCATTTGAAGTCAAAAGAAATGATAGAGTGAATGATAGAGTGTAGAAATGATGAAGTGCGTTAGTCATGGGAGTAGAAAGTGACATCGTATTCGATGTCATGACCAAACAGCTTGTCTGATATGGTCAAGTTAACGGAAGACAAAAGAAAGGCTGCCAAAGAAGATGCCTGATTGGATTCCTCCTGGAAGGAGAACATGGTGGTGACATGTGGTTTTTAGAGGAAATGAGGGAGTGCCAACTCCCTGAAGGACTTGGGGAGGATAGAGGACTTTGGCGGCTAGGTGTCGCAGAGCACCAGAGAGCGCTGGGAAAGCGGCTTTTAAGTAGGTATGTACATACATGGAAATATCTAGAAAAAATATGCATGAACTTTCTAAAGGATCATGCACAATCGGAACTCAACTGGATTTTATCGCAGAAATTTGGCAACGACCGAATGTTCATACGGCTTTTTTCTTTAGCAGGGTAGCATGGATCAGAGGCGTGACTGATGTACACCGTAAGTGGATCAGTTGGACAGTGTTCATCGAAATGGTATTCAGTACATGGGCATATGTTCGCAAAAACGACAATTTAACTAGATAGATCATAAGCAGATGCGTTGTTTTTTAAATAACTGAAAAAGGTTAAAGCCCAAAGGCATGGACACATTCATAAAAGAACTTATCTGTATAACGAGCTAGGAAGCAGACAATGATGTCATGTGGTGAAAAGGAGGCTTATTTTCTTACCTTGGGAATAATTTTTGGCAGTCTAACTCTCTCCATCCTCGCGTGGATTCTCGTATGAGATTTTCAAAGGCTCGCTCGACCGGGAACTCGCCCATCATGAGCCGCAGACCCAGGCTGAAACAAAACAGGTGCATGTTAGAGGAGTGTTCGGCATTTCAAAAGAAACAACCTAAATGCAAATCAATTCGCAAAAGAGTGCTTACACACACTGGGAAAAAAAACACATTGTATCTAGAGTCCAGACTCCTGAAAAAATTGACAAGAAAAAATACTCAATACAATAATTTGATTGGAAGTATGTAACGTCGCAAACGAAGATGCACTGGAAAAAAAAACACATTGGATCTAGAGTCCAGACTCTTGAAAACATTGACAAGAAAAAATACTCTTGATTCAATCAGACTTAAGCTTAAATCAAAAGGAAATCCGCTCAAATTTAGAGGCTTGGTTCTTGATTTAAGCTAGATTCTGATTGAATCAAGAGTACTTTTTCTTGTCGATGTTTTTAAGAGTCTGGACTCTAGATCCAATGTGTTTTTTTCCAGTGTGTAACTATCCACCTGCAAAAGTAGGCTCATTAAAGTCTTCAGGGCCTCAGGCAGCGCTTTCATTCAGTTTCCGTCAAAAGTTCCGCGATTCGGAACTTCGTGGTTCCAATTTCTCCCACTCCATGACCGTCCAAAGTTCCAAGAGAATTCCGGAAAATGCGAACAATCCGGAACATTTTGAAAATCACAAGAGTTCCGAGAAAAAATTCAGGAGAATCTCATTAGTCTCGGAATTCGGAACTGATCCCGGGAAATGGGAGCACTGGCCTCAGGGCTTTCGTTTCGCAAACATACCAAAGTTTGACAAACTTGCTTGGCTCATTACGTCATCCGAAGCTCATCATCCACCTAGTAGGTGCGATGATTGTTGCTCCTATAGAATTGTCCTCAAGGAAGTGTTGAATTCCCGAAAGTAAAAGTTTCCACCTATCGCCAAGAGGCAGTAGAGGTAATTTTTCAAAAGAAGAAGAAAAAGAAAACCCCGGTTGGTCGGCAACCTTGCGGCAGGTCATCACTCATCTCTCACCACTCATCGCATCAGTGTATTTAGGCCTTTTTCCGGGCGGGAAGCAAATTCGGCGTGAAATTACTGCGGCCGGACAATTCCGATTCCGGTCGCACTTCCAACCCGCGTTGCCACATGGCCCTTAAAAAACTTATTTTGTACGATTATATGTGCGCCATGCGAGGTTTTTTGCCAAATTTGGGGATGTCGCCCAAGATTGATTGGATGGCCCGCATCGAGTCCGTGCCCATACGGCTCGTCCTATCCTATCCGTGTCGTCGCACAGTTGAGTGAATCAATTAGGAAGGTTAGACATGACATTTTTGACTGAAATTGCAAATGTTGGTGTTTATTTTGTCACATTTTAAAGTTTAAAGGGTGCTTTTGCAAGAAAATTTCACGAGGAAACCAATGGAACTACTTTTAGAACCTCAAAGTTTTGTATAAACGGAGTTATAAGCGTTTACAGTTTCCAAATTTTGTCCGACCTCCCCCATTCACTGGAACCCCGTGTGCGTCGGGGCGTTTACGAGATCGCACTCCTAATCAGAAACTGGAGTAGCTCCGGTCCGAATGGGAATGTCTGGGAACCCGACATGGATGTCCGGTAGATTGCTCCAAAGCCTAAGGAAGGACGCCGTAGCCGTGCTCCTATTCGTCCGTCAAAGTTCTATGATTTGGAACTTTTTTGTTCCAACTTCTCCCACTCCATGACCGTCAAAAGTTCTAGGATTTTTTTTTAGATTTTTCTTCCGAGAGAGTTCCGTTAAATGCAAAAGATCCGGCACGTCCCGAAATTTCAAAAGTTCCGGGAAAAATTTGGGAAAATCTCGAAAGTTCCGAAATGTTAAACACGGTCATTGAATTAATTAATGGAATATGAGACACCCAGCAAAGAGAATAATCAGGTTGTATTCCTTGCCGGGACATAGCGTAGGAATGTGTTGTTTGAAAGTGTTTAAAGTCGTACTTGATGTGACTTTCGTTATGTCCCGGTAAAGGGCACACGTTACTCTCTTCGGGGCGTGCATATCAATCTTCAGTTCGCCTTCAATACTTGTGATGGCAATATGAGCCGCTTCAGAGTACGAACAGTTGCGCGCGATAGTTTTGTCACTTTAGCTCTATCCTCGCAAGGAACGAACAATATAAGCAGCTCCTCGTGGTAAAAATTTTACCGTAAAACTATGAACTACTTTATGTGAAGGAGTGATCATCATTCAATTTACGGTCGCGCCGGTGGGATTAAAAAAATTGTTTATTTGCGGCGCAAGAACATCGTGTCAGCCTATTTTCTCGCGACCAATGGAAATCGGCACAGAAATGGCCGGCCATACTCTGTCTAATGGGTACTCTAGTACTCTCGACCTCTGAGCCCGGAACGAACGTTATGTCTTTGTGGCCCGTAACTTGTTTTACTTACTCGCTCCCCTAGGGTAGAGAGGAAGTATTGTCATCCTCCAAGAAAAAAAAGTTGGAATTTCATCATTTCTAGACGTTTTAAGGTCCACGGAGACAAACGGAGTCAAAATAACCATACTTGAAAAAATGTGTGTCCGTCCGTCCGACGTCCCCCAAATCTGTGTACAGCGATATCTCAGAATCTATCTGTTCGATTTTTTCAAAATTTGCACAGAACACCATATCTATGGTCTCCTTATGCACGTCAAACGATTTATTTTTCTGTGTGAATAATTCACAGAAACAACACAGCCGATGAGTAAATTGTTTTAATCAGGAAGAAGTGCGTGCGAATGTCTGACAACGCGGGCCTCTCTCACTCCGGGAGTGAATGGATCTGTTACACTCGGAGTGAACTGTTCGCAACGCAGTCGGGTTCCGTCGAACGGTACAAATTTATTCAAAGAAAACTTGATTTTTTTTTTATCCGCGCTCTGCGTCTCTTTTTGTGCGAAGTGCTGTCGCATTACTACCGGGCTTTGCAAAAACCGCGAATCCTCCATGGGAATTCGATGTAGATACGCGGTGTTTGCTTAGCGCGGCCGAGTAACGGACCAATGCAGCGGACTGGCCGGCATTTCCACCGGCTGGATCTTCCTCCGTCCTGATGTTTGATGTTTGATGACTGATGTCTGTCGGGGCTCCGTTGGTGGTGTGCCCTGGATCGCACCTCACCGGTGTTCAGCTATTTTCTTCGCGTTTCCGTTGCTGTCAATCACTCGATTAGGATAACCAGAGACAAATGGACTGATTTCACGGCTGTGTTACTAAGTATAGGAGCAAGAACCACTGTGAAAGAAAAAAAAAAAGGTATGGGCTGTATAGACATACCGTCCGTTCCGGGCTCAGAGGTCGAAAGTTCCGGGTGCTGGAGCCGTGGCTTCAATGGGCCTGTTGCAAACTTTTGCTAGAGCAAAAATAAGAGTTGTTTCTTGTAGATAATGCCTCAAAAATCACGATGAGCGCATCGGCAAAGTCTGAAATGCAATCATAACTTCACAGTCTGCGTAAGAAATTTGCGGTTTTTTGAGCTTCCCGCTTCAAAAACGATACTACGGCACAGGTGAACATTTTGTAAGAGGAGTCGTTCCATCGTCGGCAATACTCATCATGGCCGACGCCAATCCGCCAAAACAAGTGTGATGGGACGAGATAATACCTGAACTGGATTAGACCAGATAACAATCGGCGCGTTTTAACGTTCATATTTTCCACGCCCGCATTGATTGACCTTGAACTCTCCTCGAATTACGCGCAAAACTGCGCGCAAGTGTCGGCCATGATGAATATCGCCGACGATGGAGCGACTCCTCTAACAAAATGTTCACCTGTGCCGTAGTATCGTTTTTGAAGCGGGAAGCTTAAAAAAACGCAAATTTCTTACGCAGATTGTGAAGTTATGAGTGCATTTCAGACTTTGCCGATGCGCTCATCGTGATTTCTGAGGCATTATCTATAAGAAACAACTCTTATTTTTGCTCTAGCAAAAGTTTGCAACAGGCCCATTACTCCGGTTGCTACGCCCGGAACGCAGACGGTCAGACGGTACGTCCATAGCCCGTAAGTACGGCTTCCACGGTCGGAGTTTTTTTTTTTTTCAGTTCAAATTTTCGAAATCGAATTTTCACCTAAACCAGGTTTATCTCATTTTAAGGAACTAAGTGATTCTGCCAAGACAGCGAAGTTCATTTGGACTACGTTTTGCAATTTGGACCTATAGATTCTAGCCCGCATTAAAAACAACGTATGCGCCATTAGTTTCCCTATGCACATAGGTGTTTTTCCAGAAGAGCCAGAATTTACAGTTCCAAATTGCAAAATGCAGTCCATTTTTGAGTTGGCTTGCATGTTGACTTCATTTATCAGCTAAAACAGTATAAACGTGCCCAAGTCAGTGCGTTTGTGGACGTAGTAGTGGATTGCATATTTTTCACGTAACTACAACTGAGAAATTAACTTATGTACAAAATTCAGCCGATAATGCTTGCAATTAGAAGATGAGTCAGTGTTTTCATATAAGAACAATCGAGGCTTTCCCAATAATAATGAAATCGCGAGTGGATTTTCTGCGTCACAATTTAGTTACGATCGCTTTCGTCTGGGCAACGACGTAATAATATGTCACATCATCTCTGCGAAAAAGTTTCGTTTCACCACTTAGTTGTTCCGTTCCGTTCAGCAGACACTTACCAGTAAGCCGGTACCTTCTAGTGAACGAATTCTTGATCGCTGATTAGAAATCTTACGAAAGACAAAACCCGCTCGATGACTTTCAATGACTCTCCCCCCCCCCTCCCCCCTCCCCCCTCCCACAATTCGTCTAATTGCATTTTCATTTCGACTGCAGCTGTACCGAACGGTAGTGCTGCCGTGCTGAGGGAAAACGCCGTACGAACATCCAAATGTTGCCAAATTTCCGTTTATAAAACATTCATTTTTGAGAAGATTTATAAATATTTTTCATTGAAATTATCGGATGCTGTAGATTACATTGCGAAATAAATTATTTACAAATTGGGGAGAAAAATGTCCACAAGTTTCCTTGGAAATTTTTATCAGTATGTCTAGTATTTTTTAATTTTGAAAAATCCTGATATTTTATAAAAAATTCCTGATCTCTCATTTTGAAAATTCCTGATATTTGCCTGATTTTTCTTTGAGAAATTATCGGAAACAAAGACGGCGCGACGACTCCTAGCTTGCTAGGGAAAAAGCAGTAAGACTTCTCCGCTGAGGAGATTCGCGTAAGAAAAATTCCTGATAAAACGTCCGATTTTTCCGATTATCCTGACATTTCCCTGATTTTTTCCTGATCGGCCGAAATTCCTGATATTTTCCGGTTTTTCCTGATGCTGGACACCCTGTTTATTTTATCAGATGAAGTTTGGCAACGTCTGGAGGTTCTTACGGCGTTTTTCCTTAGCATGACGGAGCGGAGTGGCCCTGCAGGTTGCGGTTTATCGGTTCGCGATGAGAGAGGATCGAAAGTGCAGAGAGGACCCGGCGAAATCCACACCTGGGATAGGAATTCTGGAAGGCGGGGGAAGTGGGGGGCGGGGAGCAAAGCGTGGACCGCACGGAGCGTGTAATGGCCGAAACGAATGGCCGAATCGGTGGCCGGGATGAATGAGGCCACCAGTTTCAGGCGTGAAGCGCTCGCCCCGGCAGAGCAGACAAACCGCGGAAATTCGGAGAGACCCGTGTTGCCGCCGACATTTTCCAATCGGTTTGGGCTTTTCTAGTTCGAAGATCAGGATGGGTTTGCAAAATTCAGCTGAGCGAAAAGGAGAGTAATTCTTGAAGAAAATAGCTTAAAAATCACGATGAGCGCATCGGAAAATTAATTCGTTAAAGTTCAATACGAACAGAAGTTTGGTCCCTGTAACCAAAGACTGAAAAAAAAGTTACGGGCTGTATAGACATACCGTCCATTCCGTGCTCAGAGGCGGAAAGTTACGGGTGTTGGAGCTTCGATTGCTTCGAGAGCTACGCCCGTGACTTCCGGCCTCTGAGCCCGGAACGCGAACGGTATGTCCATATAACCCGTAAGTACGCTCCTAGGGACGAAGTTTTCTTTTTCGGTAAAGCTATTTACAGCACTTACTCTCCTAAGACGGAAATTTTTTTTTAATTTCATCCGGATGACAAATCCAAAGAGGAACGAGAACAAAACGTGCACCAATCCACAGAAAAAAGACCGTTGACCCGGTTTGTCACCTAAGAACTCAAGTGCCAAACACTCTTAAGCCTTGGTCTCTCTCACATGCTACACGGAGAAAAAAACTTTGTGCGTGGGACCCGAAGTTTAGGTCATATAGATCTCTGAAGTTTTCGGAATGTGCATCTGAACACTTTAGGTCCAGCTGCTGAGGTTTGGATCACACATCTGAAACTTCGGTTCTCACATCTAAAGTACTTCAGATGTAAGAACTGAAGTTTCAGATGTGTGATCCGAACCTCGACAGCTAGACCTAAAGTGTTCAGATGCTCAATCCGAAAACTTCAGAGATCCATATGACCTAAACTTCAGATCCCAAGCACGAGGTTTTTTTCTCCGTGTATGGAAGAACGCCGTATGAACCTGTAAACGTTGCCAAATCTTCTCTCAGAAATTGTTTATTTTTGAAGAAGGTATTGAATATTTGTTTTTAAAATTTTCGGATATTTTAAAGCAAATTACGAATAAAATCCTCTGTAAATCAGAAGAAAAACATAAACACATTTTTCCAAAAACTCTATTAGCGGATCCAGCAAATTGGCAACAATGCCTTTTCTCCATTTAAACCTATGGAAATGTATCGATACTTAGAGGGGCCAGCTCCGACGAGAATCGATTATTTAGCATAGGTTTAAATGGAGGAAACCCGATGTTGCCAAATTTCTGGATCCGCCTCTGGAAAATTCGTGGTTTGTCACAAAAAAAATTTGGCAGCGTCTAGAGGCTCATACGTCATTCTGTCTCAGCACGACAGCATCCCAGACGCATTTATTTTCGGCGCTCGGAGGCTATCCTAACTAAACGGTCCCATTGTGGTTGGCTGAGGAACTTATTCCGAAAGTTGTCGGGAGGCGGCGGAACGGTTCGGGTCTTAAATTAGTTTTTCGCGTGTCACTCGGGGGGAGGGGAGGGGGTGGGAGTAAAAGTAAGAGTGGTCGCGAGAGAACGGTCAAAGTAGTTCTCACGGAATTAAGAGGAGCGAGGAGGAGGATGAGGCCGAGAGCTGTCACCGCGAGACGAGGCCTGCGGTGACAGCCAGAAAGAAAACAGCTCGAAATGAGGAGTGAAAATACCCCCCGCCATGATGCCTGCTCGAACTGCTCCGATAGAAAACCACACGCACTGAGAAAAAAAACTACGGCCGTGGAAGCCGTACTTTCGGGCTATATAGCAGGGGCAGGGAGGGTGTCTACTAAAACAGGCTGGCCAAAAATCAGTACTTTTCCAGTGCCTTTTTAGTACTTTCCCAAGGAATTCAGTATCTCCTCGATAGAAAAATTTAGTGCTTTTTCAGTACCTCCATTTGACGAAATTCGCAAAATTTCAAAAATCATGTTCTTGCTCAAAAATGAAAAAAATTCCGGACCTCCTTGCGAAATTTCCGCACTTTTTCACTACTTCCGGACCGTCCTTAAAAAATCAGTACTTCTAATTTCGGACTTTCCAGAAATTCCGGACTTGTAGACACTCTGTCCATGCAAAGGACTAGAAAACGTTAAATGTATACTACGGGCGTTGAATAGAATCCTGAAGTTAAAAACAGAATGAAAGCTCAGTTGAGCGATAATGAAAACGAGCAGCACTATAACCACCCGCTCGGAGATGAAATAACTTAGTAATTTCGTGTCTCGAAGACAGCTCTACTGAGCTATGGAAGAACGCCGTATGAGCCTTCAGGCGTTGCCAAATTTCCTCTCAGAAAATATCTATTTTTGAAGAAAATTATGAACATTTCTCCATAAAATTTTCACGAATTTTAGATCAAATTACGGGCAAAATTCTCTTAAAAATCGAAGGTAAAATATTATCAAATGTTTCCGAAAATTCGTGATTTGTCGAAGGGAATTTGGCAACGTCTGACGGGTCATACGATGTTCTTCCTTAGCACGGTGGTAAAGCTTCGCTTTTCAACGGCTGGGAGTAGCGGGGCCTCCACCCTCCTCTCATCAAGCTTCCCGAGGAGCTGAGACGCTGAGAGTATGAATGAGGGAGAGTCAGGGGGTGGAGAAGCAAGATAAATGGTCCCTTTTTATTCAATTCGTGAGATTGCGAATAAAAGAATCTCGAGAACAGTGCTGAGATGCCTTGCTTTGGACAAGCGTTTGTTTTTATTTATTTACAGCTCTTGATCATAAAGCATAGTTATAAGTGGAAAATAAATTTACGTTGGAGCATAATGGAAGGACATGCTGCAGGGAGACATGTTTGGAAAATTGAGATGTTCATTATTTCAAATAGGTTGTCCTCGAGATATTACATGGACGTATTTACGGTAAAAAGTACTATGTACGTTGGGTTTCCATGAGACATAGTTCTCTTTGGCATAAATACGTTCACATCGGAGCAATTAAATAATTATTTTTTTCCCCTGTTGGTTTAATGGCTTATATTCCTGTGGGGTCTACAGCCATAGACAAATTGAAATGATATAAGGTGTTTATGTGATGGATGCAGTATGCAGGGTCGGATTAAGGGGGTGGCCACATGGGCCGCGGCCCATGGCGGCAAATTTTGCAATTTTTTTAAATGTAGGTATAAAAAAACGGATTTAGAAAAAAATTACAAACAAAATCTCTCCATTTCCTGAGAGTATAGTAATTTCTAATTTCGTCATCTTCCGATGATTCAAGGGACAGCACCTTTAATTAATCGAGTCAAGAGAGAGACCAAACACGCAATTTGGCCAAGACTGAGAGAGAAATGATGGCGAGGACTTGAGATGAAAAGGAGAAGCCCTCGGCGCGGCGGTCGGCATGTAACACATATTAGCGCCTACAAGACTGCACGAATACTTCACGCATTGCATCAAACACAATGCGGTCACTGCGGTCAGCGTGAAACGGATAGCCCCTACAAGAATGCATGAATACTTCACACATTGCGCCAAACACAGTGCGTTCAGCAGCGGTCGTCGGCGTGAAACTCATAGCGCCTACAAAACTGTCGGAATACTTCACGCATTGCTACAAAGACGGTGCGGTCTGCGCGGCGCAGCGGCGGAAGTTAAAATCATGAAACCACATTTACGTTTTGCTCTTTCATAATTTTTTCGTCAATTTCTTATGAATGGAAGGCCTTGTCCACGCAGAGATAAGTTTACGAAACTTAACGTTCGCGCAAAGTTCGGTGAATTTTTGCTAGTAGTGTTGACATCAGGGCTTTCCCAAAAAATATGTCCAACACGAGTAAACGCGTCTTATGCACCCCACCCGCGCTGGCACGTTCACTTGATGGTTTTTATTGATGTTTCAAAACGAATAAGAAGGGGGCGGCAAAATACAGGTGGCCCATGGGCGGCAAGTAGGTAAATCCGGCTCTGGTGGTAAGCGTTGTGGCAATTGAATTTTCTTGTTATAAAATCAGTGCGTACTGAAAAAAAGGAAAACAAATTGAGTAGAGTTACGACGTTCTTGCTGTGGACGGTAGAATATAAATTGGACCACATTTTGCAATTTGGAACTATAAATTCTAGCCCGGTTTAAAAACAACGTATGTACCATTAATTTTCCTATGCCCATAAGTGTTTTCCCAGAAGTGCCAGAATTTATAGTTCCAAATTGTAAAATGCAGTTCAATTCGTCTCAGGTCTTTAAGTCCCACATCATTTTCCATCGTCAAAGTTTTCATCGGGATCGTGCAAAAATAGCTCCAGTTGTAGGGAGCTCGTTAACAAATCGTTGGATGGCCCTTAAAGAACTTCAAATCATTGAGTTCAAATCACAGACGCTCTAAACTAAACTAGGAAAAAAAATTCGCTGAAATACCTGACAAAGACGGGTGGGTATAAAATTTCACCTTAAGGTAATTTGATGGACTCCATATGTAGAGTCAGAACGGCATGCGGTATATCGCATCAATTGGTTCGATTTTTTCAGCTACTCGTCATTTTCCTCCAATTTTGAGATCGCAATTCTGTTATCAGGAGACTAAAGCACTCACTTACCAATTTTAAGGAAGAAATTCAACGTAATAAAGGCGCGGTTTTTTTTAGAGAGAAAACATCGCATTCGATACTGATATCGAAACTGCACTCGAATGCGATATTTTCTCTCTAAAAAAAACCGCGCCTTTATCACGTTGAATTTCTTTGTTAAAATTGGTAAGTGAATGCTTAAGTCTCCTGACAACAGAATTGCGATCTCAAAGTTGGAGAAAAATGACGAGTAGCTGAAAAAATGGAACCAATTGATGCGATATATCGCATGCCATTCTGACACAAAATATGGCGTCCATCGAATCACCTTAACCCTGCAATTTCCTCCGGGTGCGGGTTGCGATAGGTCAAACACCTGGGCGCGCGCGACGCCCGGCGCCAGTCGCGACGGGAGATCGAAAGTTCCGAGTCGCCAGGAGCCGCTTGTCACACTTCCGACCGACTTGGGAGCTTTGTTGATGGACGGTGAACGGTGGTCGATGGACGATGACGTGCGGTGCGGCGGTGGACGCTGCAAATCGGTGCGGTTTCTCCCGTGGAGCAATTAGTCAGCACGTCCTGTCACATTCACATCGCCCGCACTCATTTACCGACTCGTTAGTCGTTACTGACCGGTTGATCGTGATCACCGGCAGTGGGGGAGCGTGGACCAACGGCTGTCGATATTTCTCCATTTGAAGGTACGGTGAAGAATCGATTAGTAAGCAGCTCGGTGCGAACGGAGGGTATGGATTCGATCGATCGAAAAATGAAAGCTTGAATCGATCGACAACGGTTCAATCTACAAACCCGTGAATCGGTCAAAAAAACCAATCGATTGACAAAACTATAAATATAAATGGAGATGTTGCATGTGCGAGGAATTTGCGATTTGACTGTTGTTTCTATTGTAAAAGTTCGCGAGAAACACGATGGTGCCACTGGTTTTCTCTGAAATCAACTCCCAAGCTCAAAAAAAAGCTCTCAAGTTGAGGCCAAAATGGAGAGGATATCCCACGCTATCGTGAGAGTCCACCTCTACATCGAGACAAACTCTCCATGCAAAGATAGGGAGCAAATACATTGACAGGGCTCTTACTTTATTTGGGGACTCTAAAACTGAAAACACGGCATCACTGCTAATGTATTTGCTCCCTATCTTTGGATGGAGAGTTTGTCTTGATGCAGAGGTTGACTCTCAGGATAGCGTGGGATATCCCTT
This sequence comes from Bemisia tabaci, assembly GCF_918797505.1. Lineage (NCBI taxonomy): Eukaryota > Metazoa > Arthropoda > Insecta > Hemiptera > Aleyrodidae > Bemisia > Bemisia tabaci. Next base: position 24,748,533 of record NC_092801.1, on the reverse strand, counting down.
CCATTTTGGCCTCAACTTGAAAGCTTCTTCGAGCTTGGAAGTTGATTTCAGAGAAAACCAGGGGCACCATCGTGTTTCTCGCAAACTTTTACATAAGAATCAACAGCCAAATCGCAAATTCCTCACACATGCTCTCCATTGATTTACAAATTTGTGAATTAATCGAAAAATCCGATAATCGATTGACAACTCCACGAATCGATCAACGAAGCCATGAATCGATCGACAAACCCATGAACCGACCGAGAAACCCGCGAATCGATCGACAAACCGTGATTCGGTATTTCCTCATTAGAAGTTTATGGTGGTGGGTCGACTAGTAAGCAGTTTGGTGCAAACTGCTTACTAGTCGACTAGCTGAAGAAAATTTCACGTGGAAACCGATGGAGGCACTTTGAGAATCTAAAAATTTTGTTAAAACGGAGTTATAAGCATTTAAAGTTTCCAAATTTTGTCCGACCTCCCCTAAGACTCGATCAACTGTGCGGCGTTCTTCCTTAACATGGCAGACTAGCACCCGGCGGCGCTTAGGAATCCACTCTCATGAAAGCTAATTTTCTAAGTAGTCATTATCGCTTGAATGCATGTTGATTTAGCTGCTAGTTGGTGCCGATAATCAGCTACCGTCAAGCACAAGCGTCTGACATGAGCCCCAGAACGGATCTTCCGCACGCAATTTATGGCTCACGATGGCGAGTAAATAGTATTCTTTCACTGGATCTAATTCATTATTTTCAAATCGAGCGGGGTAATTGATTCTCTTTGAAAGTATTGAACTTGCGCGCGCGCGGAGCCCGTACTCCATCACGCGAAGGTAAAAAGTCTTATAAAAATGCGAATGTTGCCAAATTTCTTACGATAACTTATTAAATGTAGCTCTTGCATTTCACGAATATTTGGCAACATTGATGTACAATTTCACGAGGAACACGATGGTTTTCTCTGAAACGAACTACCGAGTTCAAAACAAGCTCTCAAAATTGAGGCCGTAATGAAAAAGATACCCTACGTGATGAGTCCTATACCTCTGTACAAGGTGTCCCAAAAATCGTCGGACTAAGGAAGTGGAGTGAGGATTGGGTTTAACCCAATGAGCCACTAGACAATCACGAATACTAAGAGTATTGCCATTTCTGTGCCGCTCTCTGATTGGTCCATCAGTTTTAGGTTATCATGGTGCTCCTAAGTTGGACCAATGTAAACAAACCCGGCCCAGAGGAACACGTTTTATTGGCTGAGAAATGAATGATAATCACATTCAAAGCTTAATTTTCGGCAAAAATATCCATAAAAGGTCGATCCGAACTCAATTCAGAAGTTGATCATAAAAAGATTTCGATCACATCCAAAATCACGTCTTAGAACTTTGTAGAACTTTGTCACCAACTTGTTTGTTTACATTGGGTCAAACTAGGACCTAAAGGGGCTGGGGTTTGTTTACATTGGTCCAACTTTGGGGCTTCATCATAGACGACCAATCAGAGAGCGGCACACTTTTTCTGTAGTAAAAGGATTGAGATGGCAACACTCTCCTGTATACGGCTACTCTAGAAGGGTCACCCCACTGAAAAAAAAAATCTCGGTGTATTTACTAGGAAAAGGGTAAAACTACCAAAAATTCAGGGTTCTATTTGATCCCAGTTTTCTCTTCGTAAAATTACCATTTATGGAATTGTTAATATTACCGAGAAGTCTCAATAAAATTATTGAACTTTCTCGGTAATTTTACTGGACCTTGGTAAAAACGCCAATATTTTTTATCGACTGTGGTAGAATTACCGAGATAAAATGGCAAAGTTACCGGGAATTGATTACCAATAAAAGTGGTATTCTTACCTGAAAAAAACAGTAAAAATACCGGTTGTTAGGTGAGCTAACCAGTCTGTGTTATTAAAATTACCAATAATTGGTAAAAAAAAAGTAAGATGGTAAAGGTGCCAACGGACCTTGGTAAAAACGCCGAGAATTTTTTTTCAGTGTAAAACTTTGTCGCCATCTTGTTTGTTAACATTGGGCTAAACTAGGAACGGAGGGGCTGGGGTTCGTTTACATTGGTCTAACTTTGGGGCTCCATCATAGACGTCCAATCAGGGAGCGGCACACTTTTTCTGTAGTAAAAGGATTGAGATGGCAACACTCTCCCGTATATACAGCTAATCTAGAAGGTTCACCCGTTTACCAGAAAAATCCTGTTTCATCGGAGGAAGTCTGACAACGACCGAGTATACATATGACGTTTTTCCTTGGAATGGCAGTATTGTCCGGGTGTTTGAGCACTGGACGTGGCATATCGCCAGCTCCGGGGGCGTTTTGGCCGCGGACTTATTTAGCGAGCTTCCTTCCAACTTCATCCGGTGGATCCGGTCCGGAGGACCGGAGTTCCTCAACCTGTTTCGCTTCGAATTTCTTTCTCTCCTATCGCGGCGCCCTCATCTTACTTCCGCTGTCCCCAGCCGGCTTTCCTCCTTCCCTCATCGAGAATATCATCGACTTTCAGACTTATTCAGTGCGGAGGTGAATAATTGTAAAACAATTTACTGAAAAAAAAGTTACGGGCTGTATAGACCATAGAAGTACATAGAGTCGTAATGTAAAAGGGAGAGCTGGCGCCATGTTCTGCCCGACGAGTTCCGAGCCCGGTGTGCACCGAGTTCGGGTCACTTTTTCGATACATGTTCGATCCAAAATGGCGGTGTGGAATACGTGGTGATTCTTATCTTCTTTGTTTACATTGAATGGCCGGGTACCCGTGTATCGCAAACAATCGATTACGTATCGAAAAAGTGACCCAGCGTCACACAGGAGTCTCGGAATTCCGGACCTGGAAAATGCTTAAAAGGGGCGCCAGCTCACCCACTTACATTACGACTCTATGTACTCTATGGTATAGACAATCCATCCGTTCCGAGCTCAGAGGCCGAAAGTTCCGGGTGCTGGAGCCAAAGCTTTGACTGTCCCAAGTGCTACGCCCGGAACTTTCGGTCTCTCTTAAAGCGAGCGGGACCGGAGTTTTGGCTCCAAAAATACGGAACAAATCACCACGTAATCATCTAAACTGGTACCTCCAGAGCATTAAAAAATAACAAGGTTTAGTGACCCATCTATAGGATTTGCCCAGAATTACACTCACTGAAAAAAAAAGTTCGGTATATCCGAACTAGTTAGGATCATATGGAACCACGATTTTGTTCGGTACACACGACCAAATTATTCGGTCTACTCAGCCGAACTGTTCGGTCCACTGAACCGAAATTTAAGAATTTATTATGGTTCGGTCGCACAAACCGAACGATTCGGTTGAACAGACCGAATAATTCGGTTGTGCATACCGAACAAAACCTGGTTCCATTTACTAGTTCGGATTTACCGAACTTTTTTTTCAGTGTAACTGCATTATTCTCCGCCAATGTTAATGAACTAACAGATTCCGCAGTGTTTTAGTTTTAACATCATCTATTGGCCCATTCTCTCCAACTCTATCGTATGATTCGCTGTTCCTGAGAAAGTAACACTCAGGATAAACATACCGTCCACTAAAAAGCCTCGAAATGACCGTTGGCTCACTAGTGGCGTGGCGTGCTTTGCAATATATCGATTGATCTGTCATTTAAACCTGTGGAAAAGGATCGATAAACAGCGAACACTTTAACAATCGACTCTTCACCATTGCTTCAAATGGGGAACTTTCGATTATCGATCATTCACGCCTCGCGACTGGAGCTCACGAGCTCGGAAGATGGATGAGACAACGCCACCGATCGCTCCGTCATGTTGAGACAGAGAGCGCCCTTATCAGCCTGTCCGTAAAAATTCGCACGCGAAAACCCTGGAACTTCAACGAAGATAATGTCAATTTAACGCTCCCAACGTGAGGAATAACGCGAGATAACGCTCCCGTGCGAAAACTGGATAGAAAAGCATGAAATGGACGTATTTCTTTCAAACGGAATTATGTGCATTGAGACATGAGCCCTGAGACCCATAAGAATACACGAATAACAGGGCTCACGTCATGATGCACATGGTTCGGTTTGATAGAAATACGTTCAAATATTCGCTGACAACGCTGAAAATACCGCGAGAACCGAGGAGCTCTTTATGCACCTCCTACGTTACGAGACTGTGTGGATCCTCATTTCATTTTAAACATTTTTAAAATCCGATATGGGTTGGACTTTGCGAAAAGGGGCCACGTTTTAGGATCTACAGATGTTGATTTTGTGATTTTACAAACGACCATTTTAAAGGTGTTCCGTTAATAAGTGGATCCAGGGGGAGCGTGAGGGGCCTACACCCTCCCCCCCCACCCTCAATCTCGTTTGCCCATAAAAAAGGAGGAAAAAAGAGGGAAGAGAGAAGAAACGACAGAAAGGGGAAATAAGGACGCTTATATTTGGTCATTATTCATGACGAAATTGACTCGAACAGCTTTTTGATGCTTTAAAATTTCGAAAATTTTGTAGAAGAATCCTCCCGCACCACTCCCCCCCGTCCGCCCTCCTCCTCTTGATCGACTGTTTTAATGTTACCACGCTTTGAAAGCGTAGTAAAACTAATCGAAATTTATACAAGCCGATTAGATTTAGATTACATCATGGATCGTATTCGATACATCAACCAGGTGAGATTTTATCGATACCGATTGGTTCAAAATGTATAAACATAGCCTCAAAAGTCAATTTAGAAATCTGAGGGAACGGGTCTTTTGGGATTGAGTTTTGATTATTTCGAGTACCAAATGGCAATGAAAAGTGCAATTACTAGGAATTTTCTCATTTTCAGCTTTTTCTTCTTACATCCTAAAATTTTTGTTTGAGGTTGTGTCAGAGTTGCCACCAAAGCTAGGAAATGAAACTTCCTGACATTTTCCTGATTTCCCTGGCACTTTTTGATGAAATTCTCTGAAAAAATATGCCAGATGGTCAAAAAGACATGATTAGAAATAGTTTTTCGGCAAGTTTTGTTGTTCGAAACGTCAACCCCATTCTAGAAAACAAATTAATGTGCTCATCACTTTTTCGCTGACATTTCCAGGTTTTCCCTAACTTTTTAAAATTCCCTGACATTATTCGGTTTTCCCGGTACACTGGAAAAAAGTGGCTTGGATCTAGAGTCCAGACTCTGAAAAACATTGACGAGAAAAAATGCTCTTGGTTCAATCAGACTTTTTCTTGAATTGAGGAGCCAAGCTTCGTGATTGAGGCGGATTTCCTTTTGATTCAAGCAAAAAGTCTGTTTGTATCAAGAGTATTTTTCCTTGTCAATGCTTTTAAGAGTCTGGACTCTAGATCCAAGCGACTTTTTTCTCCAGTGTATTCCCTGACTGTGGCGGCCCGTCTGTTGTTTGAGCCAAACGATACATCGAACCACTATCGAATACGATGGATTCTGATGTATCGAATAACGTAGCCTCTAAATCAGACTATTGTCCAACGATCTAGAAACTATAGATAGGGGGATCCTATGCTACGCCAACAGTGAGATTCGTAACACACCAGGAGTAACAATTAGGTTAGGCCGAAGATAGTCGGTTTCTATGGCTTCTTATGGGACTGTTGCTGAACATCAAAAATGACTTATATCAAATTTGGAACCAACTATTTGAAAATCATCCACTATTAGCCATTCATCAAGTGCGTTTACGATGAAAATTCCAACGCTAAATAATTTGTTCTAAAAACTCCCATAAGATTCCATGTATTTGAGGTTACGACGAAGATAGCAATCGGCCATTTCCACTCCCCGCCCGTCTATCGAACGACCGCTCCATGTGTGTTACGTTTTTTCGTAGGCCACCACCAATCTATAGTTTCTATATTGTGCCGGTTACACGCTCAAATTCCCATCAATTTCCGATCAAATGGTGACTGGTGCGCACGATCTACCATCAAATTTCTGCGGCCTGCAAAAATTTGATGGTAGATGATGGAACTGTGGGGCTCATACGTCATCTGAGTTCCACACAATCGTGCTTATTTCAATCAACACGCTTTTTAATTAATTTTACTCATTGATCTGAATAACTCTCGACCGCCATCTTGGTCATCATTTTGATCCGAATAGATCGTATTCGATACATCAAACGGGTGAGATTGCATCGATATCGATTGGTTCGAAACATAAACATAGCCTCAAAAGTAAATTCAGAAATCTGAGAGAACGGATCTTTTGAAACAGTTTTTTATTCTTTTGAGTACCAAATGCCAATGCAAAGTGAAATTGTCGGGAAATTTCTCATTTTCAGCTTTTCCAATTAAAATCCTTACAGTTTGGTTTGAGGTTATGTTCTATTGTTTTGAACCAAACGATACATCGAACCGTTATCGAATACGGTCTATTTGACGGAAATTTGAGCGTGTAACCAGGCCATATCGTTGCTATTGTCTCAGACCTGGGGATGTCGCGACTAGGCAACAGAGTGCGCGATCGCGATCGAGCTCATCCGGACTTGGCGCGCGCAGGAGCCGAGGTTGGCGACAAGCGCCACGCGCCATGCCTTGGGCGCGGGTCGAGTCGCAGCCGCCCGAACGACTTTTACTTTCCCGCGAAGCCATCGACCCCGTCCCGACGTCCCCGCCCGCGTCAACGTCCACGTCCTTGTCGTAGTCAGCCTCCCCGCTCCGGATACACATCACATACCCGGCACCGAGCTTCATCGATTTCCTCCATACAGCGGCGCTTTAACGTGCTTTTGAGCAATGATCCTTTGAAATGGAGAGAAGATGAATGTCCAGAGAATGGCAGGAGACAGGTTGCCGAGGAAGGTCCTTGACTGGGTTCCTCCTGGGAGAAGACGCAGAGGGCGCCCAATGAAAGGTTGGAGGGAAGGGATTGAAGCGGAAATGTTAAGGTGCTCACTGCTCAATCCCCCAAGATTTGTGGTTTGTAAGAGAGCAGTGGAGGTTAGGAGTCGTGGAGCGCGAGGGAGTGCTGTAAAGCGACTTACATGTATGTATCCTTTGAAATGGGTCTGTTGTAGAATACTTAAATAGGAAGAGCACCATACGGAGAAAAAAAACTTCGCGCGTGGGACCCAAGGTTTAGGTCGTATGGATCTCTGAAGTTTTCGGATTGAGCATCCGAACACTGGAAGTCCAGCTGCTGAGATTCGGATCACACATCTGGAGCTTCAGTTCTAACGTCTGAAGTGCTTCGGTTTTCACATCTGAAGTACTTCGGTTCTCACATGTAAAGTGCTTCAGATGTGAAAACCGAAGTACTTCAGATGAAAGAACTGAAGTTTCGGATGTTCTGAACCTAGACATGCTCAATCTGAAAACTTCAGAGATCCATATGACCTAAACTTCGGGTCTCACAAACGAGGTTTTTTTCTCCGTGCAGAGACAGAGACAAGAGACCCTCCACTAGTATCTTGACTAGGGTTGAAGCTTATACTTTCGGGACTTGATCGGCGAAAAACGCGATTTGCATTGAGCGCGACTGATGACAGTTCCGAATGTCGATAAATTTGAGGTGGAAAAAGAGTAATCGGAATTTTTTTTTAGGTTAACCGTGCAAATCACGTAGAATCATGCGAAAATATGCGCAATTAGACACATTTTCAGACTTTTTTAGGCTCGCGTTTAAAGCTTACGGGACCTGTTTAATCGGCCGAAAACGCCTACGACTTGTCCGTACTTCCCAGCGACAAGAGACCTTCCCCTGGTAACTTGGAAATGGTGGAAGCTTTTACTTTCGGGACTTCAACAATCAACCGTAGACTTACCTACCAGGTGGATGGTTAACAACGTGTTGGGAGTTTCGTTCTACAAACAAACCAAAGTTTGGGAAACTTGTTTGGCTCATGACGTCACCCGAAGCTCATCATTCACCTGGTATAGGTTGGTCAACAGCCGAAAGAAGGTTAATGGCTGTTGCCTCCTTATAATTTTCCATAAGGAAGTGTTGAATCCCTCTGATTGTAAATCGCACTTCCGCAGACCGAAGTTACAGGCGAAGAACAACTTTGTGCCCCAACTGATCTAAAAATCTCTGGAAAGGTCAGCACGTGGAAATTTTTAACCAATAAGGTCTCCATGCGTTAAACGACTCGTACTTGTCATTGCGCCTGCTTTCCTAACGCTGCGTTTAAGTCTCTGTAGTGATTCATACATTCTGTCATCTCAGCGATCTTTCGAGTGGTTCAGCATGAGCACATGTTCAACTAATAATGTCTACATGCGTCAAACGACGCCCATTTGTTGGTGCGTCTACTTTTCTACGCTGCGTTAAAGTCTCTAAAGTGATTCTTGCATTGTGCCATCTCTGTTGTTTGAAATGTCAAACTCATTCTAGAGAGCAAATTAAGGTGAATGAACAATTTTTCTCCGACACTTTGGTCATTTTTCCTGACATTTCTAGTAGGGGTGTTCAAACGAATTCTTGCCGGAACTCTTTCGATATCGTCTCTTATTGAAACTGGCGGCAGTACCGACAGTGGCGGTGATATCGACAACAGCCGGCCTTATCGGATTTTTGAGAGCTCGCACTCAATGCATTGTTGCCCCTTGTGTCGGTTTATCAGATTGCCTGGCGCGGCGGCGCATGAAATAGATGTACACATGGCAACAGCTTATTTTCGCCAGCTCCGAAAACTCAGATCGCTATCGGCAAGAGCGCTCTTATCGTAACTTTTTCTTAACGGAACAGTTTCGGTAGGTTACCGACAACCGATAGAACAGCCCTAATTTCCAGGTTTTCCCTGACTTTTTGAAAAGCCCTGACATTTTCCGGTTTTCCTGACAGTGGCAACCCCTGCCGCAGAGAAAACCATTATGTACAATCTCAAGTATAGCAACATCTGATTGCACTTGCCAGATTTTGAATTTCCGCTCCTCATTACGACCGCGTTCAGCAGAAAGGCACCAAGCCATATCAACTACTGCCAAATTTAATGGGGCAATTTAATTTTTTACATAAAAACGGTTAAGCGAATTTTTGGGCAAATTTCAGTGAATTTTTTGCACAGCACGAAGTGAATTCCAAAAAAATTTCAAAGGAATCCACACGAACGTTGTCTTGTGAAAAAAGTGAATTGTCCAGTTACATTTGGCAATAGGTGGTGGGGCTTGGTTCTTTTCTGCTAAACGTGGCGCACACTGGGAAAAAAAAACACATTGGATCCAGAGTCCAGACTCTTGAAAACATTGACAAGAAAAAGGACTCTTGATTCAATCAGATTTTAGCTTAAATCAAGAAGCAAGCCTCTTAATTTGAGCGGATTTCCTTTTGATTTAAGCTTAAATCTGATTGAATCAAGAGTCCTTTTTCTTGACAATGTTTTCAAGAGTCTGGACTCTAGATCCAATGTGTTTTTTTTTCCCAGTGCAGGTAGCAGCATCTGATTGCACTTGCCAGATTTTGAGTTTCCACTCCTCGTTCGATCTGCGACTCCTGCCGACGCAGTGAGAGTGATGACGTCACGGCGATTCGTGCATCCTCGGCCGGCGGGTCCTTTTCACCGTCATTCACCGATCACCAGCTCCATTCATCGTTTAATTAGATGAAGGTGTGAAATCTAAAAAGCGACTAACCCATCCGATTGCGGAGAAAGCCCGGGGTTTTGTTGGGGCCGCACCGCGCCGCCGCTGAGAAACCGCACCGATTTTTGGTGGGCCTGCGGGGCCCCCACGACGCGGGGGGGGGGGGGGGGAGTTTTCACGACGAATAACCGCCGGAAAAACTGCCGAGTCACTTTCACTCGGCGCGCGCCATTGACTCGATGACTCACTGACTGAGTGACATTCGCAGACGCCGATTCGAGTGTGCGGGGAAAAAGTCGAGAGAGGAGAGTGTTTTGGCGCGTTTCGATCATTGACTCGATTGGAAATACAAGTTATAGATACGTTTACATAAGGAGCATAAATATGAGGAGATAATCATTCAATATGCGGTTGAATGAATGGAAGAGAGAATGTTTGGTTTTGATGACATATTCATGGATACTGCACCATTGAAATATTGGAGGTGATAAATAGAACCAAACTCTACTGCTACTTTGGGAATGGACCACTAGACAAAGTGCGAATTTTAGCATTCTGATACCTGTTTCTTAACCAAAATTTTACGTAGAACACGATACGCACATCGAAAATTACCGAAATCAACTCCTTAAGAAGATATTTAATAATTCTTGATGCGTGAATTCAAATCACCCGCTTATGAAAACTCAATGCTCTGCGTGATTCACATCGCGCGCTAAACATTATCATGACAGTCTCTGCGATTTAAAAATCTGGCAATCTCAATCTTGACGCTTTGGCTCAGCTGTAGCAAATTGCTTATAGTTTGAACTACAAATGGTGGGAAATGAGCATTACTCGATTCAGAGGCTTGCTGAAACTGTTGTGGTGCGCGATTTGACTCACGTAGAGCTTTGAGTTTCTTGTGAGCAGGCAGTTCAAAATCCACGTAACCAATGTGAAATAAAAAGGTTGATATCTTCGTTAGGACTTGGTTTAGTAATTTTCGTTGCGCGAATAGTGGTCTACGTGAAATTCTAGTTAAGAAACATGTTTCAGAATGCTTGAATTAGGGCCTCGTCTAGTGGTCCATTCAAATGCAGGGTGTCCACTATAACAGGCTGACCAAAAATCAGTACTTTTACAGTGCTTTTTCAGTACATTCCCAAGAAATTCAGCATCTCCTCAACGGAAAAATTCAGTACTTTTTCAGTACCTCTATTTGACGAAATTCAAAAAATTTCAAAAATTTGAATATCTCGCTCAAATTGAGACAGAAATGAAAAAAATTCCGGACCTCTTGCGGAATTTCCGCACTTTTTCAGTACTTCCGGACCACCCTTAAAAAATCAGTGCGATTTCTGGACTTTCCGGAAATTCCGGACTTACAGACACCCGGATTAATTATCCAGAGTGATTAATTATTAGTTTTGACAATCCTTCGTTTGTCAAGCACGTACTTGACTTAGTTTTTGCATTTTGCTCATTTTCGCGGGAGGACACTCATATTGGCGTTTTTACCAAGGTCCAGTAAAATTACCGAGAAAGTTCAACAATTTTACCGAGATTTCTCGATAAAATTACCAATTCCATAAATGGTAATTTTACCAAGAAAAAACTGGGATCAAATAGAACCCTGAATTCTTGGTAACTCTAGACAGGACTTGCCACGAGTATGATAGGTAGCTCGCAAAAGCTGGCATTACGCCGCCGTTAAGGAAATGATCTGTCCCGTTGCGGACAGTTGGCGCAGGCGCAGAGCACGCTTCAGCGGCGCCGCAGTGACAGACGCCAACACAGGTGGAACGGTAAGCCCTGTATAGGTAAAACAACATATCCTTAACAGGAACTCTATGCAAATTCGGGATTTGTACACAGCGCGGTTGCGGTGGACCAGACTGCCACTTTACAGGACCGGTATTCAAATCACTGTAATCAACGAACTTACCATGGGGGAGTTTTCGAGTGGATCTTATTGTCCGGCTAGCGGTAACATTGCTGGGCCTTGATTAAAGTCTCCGTGGCGAAGGAAACACTATACTGGAGAGGTATCTACCACAAAATACTGTCCGGCTGTGGGAGTGGAGAGGGGACTATTCTGAGAAAGCATCGCGGAAACGGGCAGATTTAGCATAAATTAGCCTGGCTGCATTTTGACTGCATTTTGCAAAAAGGAACTAAGAGCAATTCAATGTTGCTGAGATTGTGCAACTGCTTTTGTCTTGGAAGAAAAACCTGGTCATTTTTATAAATGACCAGGTTTTTCATACAGGTTTAGAAAAGGTTTATACCTGTTCTATTTTACACGCTAAAAACTGTAAAAAAACAAAAATTACCACGTACATTTCAAATTTTTGCACGATTACAGTTTTTTTTTTATTGCGAAGGGTGAAGTTGCACAATCTTAGCAGCATGGCAAAGCTCCTAGTTCCTTTTTGCAAAATGCAATCCATTTAATCTCATTTGTCATAATCTCTTTGGTCTTCTCATCAATAATGGGCTAACTGTAAATGCCAAAAAAATCTAAAACAAAGTTAAACGTGGCATTTTGTTTTCAAAGCCACGAAAACCATACTGCAATACAGGGTACGTGCTTTCAAAAGCAGATTTGTGCGCATAACATCCATATACCTTGCGAAAGATAAAACCTATTAAAGTGGTATGTTCCAGAGTAGTTTTCCGCAATGAAAATGAAAATATTTCGAAAAGAAATTTTTAGCACTAAACTATGCCATTGCAATAGTTAGGTCATTTGTTCAGTGTTTAAAATTGAATCAGCAGTGAGATCGAAAACACACCAACTCGATAACTAAAAATGCTCAATTTTCATCAAGGACGGTCAATCTTTATAAAAGCCATTATAGTTGGCGCATCTGTTCCAACTTGGACCTTTAAAATGTCCTTGAGTGCTTGTATTTTGGCACCAAAAATATGTTTCTTACACTAATTTCTTCAGCTACTGTGTAGTTTTGTGTGTGTCTTGATTACTTTCATTTTTCAGAGTTGGCGTGTTTTCGTTCTAATCGATTTAATTATCATCTATTTTCTGAGTGTTGTAAAAATTTTGCAATAAAACGGTAAAACTAGAGTACCTGTATAGCGAGAGTATGGACAGATCGCTTCATGGAGGGCTTAGGGCCCAAAGTGTAGCCACCCTTCCAACCAACTTCTGACGCACTAAATTTCACTGCCAGTCTGTAGATTCCAATTCTAACGAAGATGGCTAAGAAAGTACATAAATGAGCGTTTTCCCACAAAAATGAGTAAATCTATGCAAAAACCAAGTACAATATGTGCTTTATAAACGATGGTTCGTAATAATTGTATTAATAAATCGCTCTGGATAATTGAAATTCATAGGTTGGCTGCATTTCTGGGCCCTAACTTTATTCGCGGAGCCATCGGTGAAGGCCTGATGGATTTTCGGAGTTTCGCATCTGTCTATACTCTCGCTATACAGGTACTCTAGGTAAATGAACTTGTATTCTTCGAAATTACTCCAATGTTTTCGTCGCATTGTGCCACTTGGGTAGATCCGACCACATATAGAGCCACTGTAACATATGAGTAGTTACTTCTATTGGATTCTGGAGCCACCAGCACCCATTAGTGGTGACCGCTCTCGTTAGCATCCCGGTAGCCTCCATCCGTAAAAACAACTTATCTACCCGCGGTTCCCGTAGGATGTAGGAGTTTTTTCAGACGTTGAGAATGGACGGCGATACGGGTTCGTTCCTGCGGTTAGCATGGAGGAATGTACCGAGTGTACTGCCGTGCTAAGGAAAAACGCCGTATGAACCATCAGGCGTTGCCAAATTTCCTTCGATAAAACACGAATTCCCTGGTAAACTTATGAATATTTTTCTTCCAATTTTTCAAGGAATATTCTTTGTATTTTAATCTAAAATTCCTGAAAATTCCAGGGAAAAATATTCATAATTTTTCTCATAAATAAACATTTCAACAAAGGAAATTTGGCAACTCTTGAATGCTCATACGGCGTTTTTCCTTAGCACGGCAGTGTGGTTGCCACCGGTGACGGGAGCGCGCTCTAGCGGGATCGGTGGCGTCAATTAGTCGGCCAACTCGGCGGAACCGTGGCCATCGGCCAAAGACAATAGCCCACAGCCACCACTCATGGTCCACGGACTCTGAAACAATGAGTTCCTGATGAGCTGAACCGTCTTGTGGCCGCAGACAAAATATCCGGAGATCCCGATCTGGCTTTTACGGAGTAAAAGTCACTTGCGGGTTTCGCTCGAGTCCCTTTATACTGAGAGTAAAGACAATGCGAATCCATTTCTGATTGGCCCCCGTTTTTTAGGCCTTCGCAGTTTCACAAACGGGAATAAAGATTACATTTTCGCCAATTGCAAAGATTATAACTGGAATGGACCGGGTAATAGGGGGAACGGCAAGGAACAGAATGAGAGAGGGAATACGGATACAGGAATTCGGGAATGGATTGATCAAAGATTACAAAAACGTCCGATTTGTGTAATCTTTATTCCCGTTTGCGACATTCAGAAGCATTGTCGTCTCAACTCTCTCTATGAAGGGACTCAAGGTATCGCTTTTTTTTTTTTTTTTTTTTTTTCGTGGACTAATGATGGACGAAGTGTGCAACCTGCTTGCAAACAAGCCGATACGCTCAAAAAATCGTTCAAACAACTGCTAACCGTCTGCTAAATTTTCAATGCATGGTCTCTTGAGATATTTTGTTCTTGGTTGGCAATTGGCGTGTAATCGAGAGTAGAGTCCCTTTATACTGAGAGTCAAGACAACACCCCCTCATGGAGTCACAAACGGGAATAAAGATTACAGATATTACGTTTTTTACGAAAATATCTGCTACAGCGTTGCCTTAATGTGCAATGTTTTCTCTAGCTTTTGCACCGAATCTCAGGTTCACTGGAAAAAAAAAAAAACACATTGTATCTAGAGTCCAGACTCTTAAAAACATCGACAAGAAAAAATACTCTTGATCCAATCAGATTTAAGCTTGAATCAAGAACCAAGCCTCTTAATTTGAGCGGATTTCCTTTTGATTTAAGCTTAAATGTGATTGAATCATGCGTCTTTTTTCTTGTCAATGTTTTCAAGAGTCTGGACTCTAGATCCAGTGTGTTTTTTTTTTTTTTTCAGTGTTGAATTTCGGATTCAGGGTGTCTAGTATTTTTTAATTGGGAAAAATCCTGATATTTTATAAAAAATCCTGATTTTTTTTTAAAAATTCCTGATATTTTTCTGATTTTTCTTTGAGAAATCATCAGAAACAAAGACGGCGCGACGACTCCTGGAACGGTACGCAAAAAGCAGTAAGACTTCTCCCCAGAGGAGATTCGCGTAAGAAAAACTCCTGATAAAACGTCCGATTTTTCCGATTTCCCTGATACTTTCCTGATTTTTTCCTGATCGGCCAAAATGCCTGATATTTTCCGGGTTTTCCGGTTTTTCCAGATGCTAGACACCCTGGGATTTGTATCCGATTGGGCGACGTTGTAGTATAGCCGGTTAATCAGCGGCGCGGCGTGAATGACCGATTATCGATATTTTCCCATTTGAACGTACGGTGAAGAATTGATTGTTAAGCTGTTCGTTGCGAACACCCTGTACATCGATCTTTTTCCACGGGTTTGAATGGCAGGTCAATCGATAAATCGCAAAGCGAGCCACGCCACTGAGCCGGTTAATAACAGCAACCGGAACGACCGCGCTCGTCGGATGCTGAGCGGAGCGTGGCGCGCTGAAGCCGTTATTTACATTACATTACGCGCAGCTTGCAACTTCCACCGCCCGACGTCCAACAAGCAACAACATCCTCGTCTCATTACCCTGTCGCCGCACAAGGGATCGAGTCCATTGGAAAGGTTGGACTTGACATTTGTGACTAAAACTGCAAGTTTTGATGGTTATTTCGTCACATTTCAAACTTTATGGAGTGCTTCCACGAGCAAATTGAGCGACGCCAAAAACGACCGTTTTTTGGCACAATTTGGGCCAGAAGGGATTTTTCTGAAACCGGGCGCAAACGATACCTTATGATACCCTAAAACTCTGGTAAAAATTTTAGCTTGAGTATACGCACCGTTTTTGAGAAATGGGGGGGCAAAGTTGCCAAATCGCCATCATTCTGGACAGCATTTTTACAGCAAAAAGACGGGAAAAATGGACGAAAAAGTTACACTATTGATGGGTTTGGGCTGTAAATGTTCTTATTGAGCCCTCTTGCATGTAACTGTGTTCAGTTTCAAAAATTTTGGACGTACAGTGGTCCAAAATGGGGAGAAATCGTGGACAGATAAGGATTCTTTGTCAAACTTTTTAAAAATGGAAGTAAAATTGTTGGTCTCCTGCAGAGATCATGTGAAACAATGTTCTTATCGGTCTTCAATGCTTTCAATTGAGTTCAGTTTATCAAATTTTCATCGCACAATGGTCCAAAATGGGAAATCAGTGGACAAATTAAGATCTTCTGCCTAACTTTTTAAAAATGATGTACGACTATTGGTCCCCTGCAGAGATCATGGGGAACAATGTTCATATCAGTGCATTCAATTGGGTTCAGTTTATCAAATTTTCATCGCACAATGGTCCAAAATGGAAAATTAGTGGACAAATTAAGATCTTCTGTTGAAATCTAACCTACCCTAACCTAACCTAACCTTTCCTAAATCCTTAGAAAGGATTTATTGTAAAGTATTATTCTAACTACACTTATTCTCTGACAACTAACTAGGACAAAAACCACCCAGTTAGCCGGATTTTAAGGATCCAAAAACTAAGTTCCTCCTGAATTACCGTTTCCAGACCTCATTTGTTCAGTTCAAAACAGTGAACATGGATAGCTTTTATTGGCTACTAACTTATTTTGAATTTACACCTTTCGAATCTAGTGAAAAACCTCATAGTTTCATGTTATTTTTCAAAAATTTCAACAGAAGATCTTAATTTGTCCACTAATTTTCCATTTTGGACCATTGTGCGATGAAAATTTGATAAACTGAACCCAATTGAATGCATTGATATGAACATTGTTCCCCATGATCTCTGCAGGGGACCAATAGTCGTACATCATTTTTAAAAAGTTAGGCAGAAGATCTTAATTTGTCCACTGATTTCCCATTTTGGACCATTGTGCGATGAAAATTTGATAAACTGAACTCAATTGAAAGCATTGAAGACCGATAAGAACATTGTTTCACATGATCTCTGCAGGAGACCAACAATTTTACTTCCATTTTTAAAAAGTTTGACAAAGAATCCTTATCTGTCCACGATTTCTCCCCATTTTGGACCACTGTACGTCCAAAATTTTTGAAACTGAACACAGTTACATGCAAGAGGGCTCAATAAGAACATTTACAGCCCAAACCCATCAATAGTGTAACTTTTTCGTCCATTTTTCCCGTCTTTTTGCTGTAAAAATGCTGTCCAGAATGATGGCGATTTGGCAACTTTGCTCCCCCATTTCTCAAAAACGGTGCGTATACTCAAGCTAAAATTTTTACCTGAGTTTTAGGGTATCATAAGGTATCGTTTGGGCCCGGTTTCAGAAAAATCCCTTCTGGCCCAAATTGTGCCATTCTTGGCGTCGCTCTTTCACGAGGAAACCGATGGAGCCACTTTGAGAACCTCTAAGTTTTGTATACATGGAGTTATAAGAGTTTAAAATTTCCAAATTTTGTCCGACCTCTCATATTGACTCGACCCCTTGTGCGCCGCTCGCCCAGCTAAGTTGCACGCATACTTGCGTTTTTTTCTGTGTGACCAAAGAGCGAAACCACATTGCCGTGATAGCGAATAGAGCAGTAAGCGTCATAATTTCGAAATTAAAGACTTCAAAATTCGTCTGATTTATTTTAGATGAAATAACTGAAATAACTAAAAACAGCAAAATGCATCTTATTTTCATGAAAACAAGACATGAAAAAGCCGTAAGTGCACAAAAAAATGTCGTAGAATCAGACGAAACAGCATGCAGTGAGTGACATTATTCCTCCAGAGAGCCAAAGAAAGCAGTGCTTTCAAGTAAAGTACCGCCCTCTTCTGCCGATTTCTAACCTGAAAATATGTTTGTTGTGTGTCCAAAACGCAACCACGAAAGCATGCAGAAGATAGCGTTTACGGCTGTCTTGCCTAAAATTAGCCTAGCATGAAAATGAATGATACCCCTTTTATGTAATTGAAAAAAAAATTGAAATAAAATCGAAAAAAAATTCGCAGAGAGAGTTTTCTACAACTCAACAAAAAGTAACGTAGAGACGTGATTGGCCAGAACAAACAACGGTTTTTGATGAGACCGAAAATCAGCCAAAAACCGGACACTGGTGGTTTCGTCCAAGGTTACAGAGCTCCATGCTACAGCATAAGGATAACGGCGGAACGATTTCAAAGACATGGGGAACTCCTCTCTCAAGCCAATAAAGCCGAAAGAAGCAAGTTTAAATACAAAGCCTGCTCAATTTGACAACCTCGTTCATCTCAAAATCCTCCCGAGACAATGACATGAACCATGTTCTCACTCTCTAATTGTTCGTTTTACACCTGAGGTAACACCAACAAGTTTTATTGCTCAAAAACTCGTTATTTCTCTTATCATTTAAACGAGTGCAACCGGTTGTCTCTCCGCATAGATATACTGTCAAACTTCCACTTCCTCATGGGTCGAAAATACCATCGTCACTTCTTCGTTTTACACGTAATTCGTAGTTCTTTTCAAACTTTTTCCTTAAAAACATCGAAATTTGCATTGAAATGACCTCATTTTGAAGACTGTGACGGTCGCCACATGCAGTCTTGGTCCTCTATCTCGATGCCTTCATACTTAATGTACAATGTATCTGTCGCAGGCAATTCGCAATCGCCGGCAATTTACAAGCCAGTGGTGAATAATTATAGAAAATCATAAAGTTCAAACATAAAAGAACAAGGTTAGAGTGCTGATTATGGTACCTATGATGTGAGTAGAAAATTTTCTATCCTTAAAAACATGGTAGGGATATACACACATAGAAGAGCTTGCAGTGAACTCCGTGACTTTAGTTGGGTTGAGATCGGACAGGCAACTAAACTAACATCGTGGCAAAGCTTAGAGTATCACAAAAAATGAAGGCGCGTCAAGCCGAGCTCATACTTTTGAAGACCATAACGCTTAAAAATTGCATTAGGCCAATACGCATTATTGCGATTTATTGAAACAACGCGTGGACCACTTGCAAATTGCCGGCGATTGCTAATTGCCTGCGACATATCGATTTTGAAATCGTTTTATACCATCAGGTATGATTTTACCGAAATTACCGCTACATATTGAGCATAAATGTATTTTGCTCTACTTTTATCTTAACGCGACAATTTGAATATAATAGATTTTGAATCCTGGAATAGAGCAGCGCTTTTCCGACATTATCCGATGGTCGTTCAGAATCGTTGGTGAATTTTGCGCGTCACGCGGAAAATTCAGGCATCGGGCCGATGATTTCCACATTCAGCTCCCACATTCAGCGTGTGATTGCGGCAACAGCTAGTCCACCCTCTTAGTCTACAAGAATCACCCATTTTGACCAATAGGACCCCGGACCCCTCCATCCTACCTATGTCTCCTACGTCTGTAGCTTTGTCTATAGATTTCAATAATCAGACCGTTGCTCATACTCTCCCTATCCAGACACTCCATCCGTGCTCTCTCGAAAAATAAAAGTACCCCGCCCGGACGCGAAGCACGAAGTTGCGTCCGCTCTACCGCGGAAGCCCCGGACGAAAATCTGAAGGGGCTTGACAGTGAAGAGTCAATGAGCAGAGTGACCCGTTTACAATCTAGATCACTGCGTCTGACACCGTGTCTGCCGCGTCTCCGTCCCGTCTGACACTGAAGACCGAGCCGAGGATGACGGTGAAATTATTCGTCACCACGGCCGGGACTCCGACCTGAGGACAGCTGCTTTCGTGCTGGGCCGGGGAACCACTCAACTATGCGGAGTTTCAGTTAGAGATATGCGGTTTTTCATCGAGGCGGTAAGATCCTCATCTCTTCGGGCCTGCCAAGCTTCCTCGTGAGCGAGGTCACGTGATTCTGTTGGCTGAGCTCGGAAGAGAGAAAACGTGGGCATGCTCTTCGACGAAACTTAGGTAATTGGAAGTTATTAAAATAGGAACGAGAGGAAACACTAGGAGACGTGGCCCGATTATTGAAATTGATAGACAAAGCTGTAGACAAAGAAGACAAAAGGGATGTAGAGGGAACCTATTGGTGGGAGCGGGTGATTGCAAAGGGCAAACGAGGTAGGTAAAAGACTACTTAACGCCAACCCACGAAAGACCCTAATACACTCCCTCAGCTTACAGGAACCACCCATTTCAACCAATAGAATCGCTTCATACTGCCTACATTCTTTGTCTATAGTTTTGTCGATCAATTTCAATAATCAGCCCGAGAGTGGTAAAATAGTGCTGCAGGAAACGTGGACCGATTATTGAAATTGATAGACATAGCTAGAGACGAAGAAAACAAAAGGGATGTGAAGGGATCCTATTAGTGGAAGCGGGTAATTGCAAAGCGCAAAAGAAGTAGGTAAAAGACTAACTAACGCCGACCCACGAGAAATCTAATTTAAGTTCTCTCTTAGCTTACAGAAACCACCCTTTTCAACCAATATGGTCGCTCCTTACTCCCTATATTCTTTGTCTATCGTTTTGTCGATCAATTTCAATGATCAGCTCGAGGGTGGTAAAATTGTGCTGGGTCCACACTATACTCAAATACTGATTAATGACATCCATCAAAATACGGTGAGATTCGTGGAGTAACCATGACGCACTGGAGACTTAAACGAACGGTTAGAAAGAGGTGACAGAAACCTTAAGTATTCTACGTATGATTTTAATTATTTGTACCACACAGTGGGTTACATCGATCTGTTTTGATTCCGGAGAAAATGATCCATTTGGAGACTTGAACGCGCGGTTAGAAAGATGCGACAGATATCTTGAAAAGTATTCTAAGTATGGTTTTGATTTTTGCGTATCAATTATTTGTAACAGCTAAGCCCTTAAAATAAGGCTATGGATGGTTTAAAACTCATCTTTGAATGACCAATTACCTTTTTAAATAATCCTACATCGTAAAAAATCCAAAAATCATACTGTTCGGTGTCACCGCGGTGGCATCCGAATTTGAACTTGCCACTAAGGAACATATGAAAAAGGCAATTTAATCGGTTTCCGGGTAGGATGGCGTAAGTCCAAAATGTTCGAAAATTTTCTTTAAGATTTCTTGGCCTCCTCATTTTTATATTAGAAAACTTCTGTATTGTCTGCATCTGAAAGTTACACCTTCACGCTGTACTTAAACAACAACAAGGAAAAACAAGTGATGAAACTTTCAGAACTTTTTTTTTTTCACTTTCACTCACTGGAAAAAAACACATTGGATCTAGAGTCCAGACTCTAGAAAACATTGCCAGAAAAAATACTCTTGATTTAATCAGATTTTTGCTAAAATCAAGAACCAAGCCTCTTAATTTGAGCGGATTTTCTTTTGATATAAGTTGTCGATGTTTTTAAGAGGCTGGACCCTAGATCCAATGTGATTTTACCCCTTCAGTTTTCTTCTCTTTGTAGCTTTTCATTAATCGCTCTAGGGGGAAATATTTCAGAACTCACTGACCCATTTTTTAAATTTCCGAATCATTTCAAGTCATCTTGCTTCGCAAGAACATCCGCTTTTTACCTTCGCTGCTAAATTGTCGTCCCATTGACTTACGCTCTCCTGCCAGAAATCAACTCAGTTCCGGCTCGGTTTTGCCGCAGGTCTACAGACTCATTCCAACTTCCACCGAAGAGCACGTTACGAGGGCAATTAGCAGCTCGACCATGCTGCCGTGCTGAGGAAAAACGCCGTATGAACATTCGAGAGTTGCCAAATTTCCTTCAATAAAATGTTTATTTTTTAGGAAAGTTATTAATACTTTTCCATTAAATATTCAGAATCTTTAGATAAAATTGCAAACTAAATCATCCGAAAAATTGAAGGAAAAATATTTATAAATTGACTAGGAAAATCGTGTTTTATAAATGGAAATTTGGCAACGCCTGAAGGTTCATACGGCGTTTTTTCTTAGCACGGCAACATGCTGAACATCCATCAACCGGCGTCGCACAGTGGATCGAGTCAATAGGAAAGGTCGGACAAAATTTGGAAACATTAAACGCTTTAAACTCTGTTAATGTAAAACTTTCAGGTTTTGAAAGTGGTTCCATTGGCTTCCTTGTCAAATTTTCTTCTTAAAACACCCCTTGAAATTTAAATTGTGACGAAATGAACGTCAAAATCTGCAATTTTAGTCAAAAATTTTATGTTCGACCTCTCTAATTCACTCGATCCACTGTGCGTCGTTGCACTGCGTATAGCGCATACACACTGATGCCGTATCGATAAACTGGATGAGCTATTGGTGGTGGAGGGGGGGGGGGGGGGCGAGTGAAGAGAAAGCAAGAGTGATTGCACCTCGGGCTGGTGCGACGGTTTCTAGATGATTACGGTGAGAATTTTAAGATGGGAAGACCGTCGTTAGTTGCTGCTCTTTCTTTATGAACGACCGTGCCTCGTTCAGGAAGTTCAATCCCATGATCATGCACGAACGAGGTGTGATTAGGTATCGGGTGTTATGAATAGGAGGTGCTCACTTTACACGATTATCAATATGGATGATGGAGCTTGAAAAAATACGCATCTGTTCTCGATTAAGTTGAATCGAAATCAAGTTTGACGGTCGCTTTTTGAACTCAAAATTATCGGATTAAAATGCAGTTTGTTGTACGCTCCCCCGGGGCAAAAAATTAGAAGAAAAACTTGCGGCTTCATTTTTTTTTTTTTTCCTACTCTCAGAGTAAGTTTTCACAATTGCGTGTGCGCAATTCAATCTAAAAATTTTGTCAATTTTCAAAATTACAGAAATTATGAAAAAAATTAAAGATACAAAAATAATTTTCGTCTTGAATTCATAGCTCAATACTGTCGTGTTAAGGAAGGTGCGGTGGCGTTTGCGGACGTGGCGTTTGCGGATTCTAAGAATCGGGTGGCGTTTGCGGATTCTCATATTTTGACGGTGGCGATTGCAGACAGGCGGAACAGGGCCGGTGGACTTTGCGGACCAGAGAATTTCGGCGGTGGCGATTGCGGACGGAGGGGTAGGCATCTACATATGCTGCCCCCCACCTCTGCGCTGTATATTAAAGAGAAAAATTACCGGAGAGGCTCTGGATTCCTTTTCGTGGGTGTAGAATGAAAAACATATTAGTATTAAACATAAGTATTATATTTGTATAAAAACATATGAGCAGTGAACATACAGTAAATTTTTTTAAAAAAAAGGCATATCAGAAATCGCAAGAAACTTAAAAATCGTCAGTTTCAGTCCATTTTTAGGATGAAAAACATGTTGTAAATTCTAGTCCAATATTACTGAAAGTCAAAAAATTAAAATGTTTTCCATTTTTCGTATGTAATTTTTTAACTTTCAGTAATTTTGGATTAGAATTTACAACATGTTTTTCATCCTAAAAATGGACTGAAACTGACGATTTTTCAGTTTCTTGCGATTTCTGATATGCCTTTTTTTTAAAAAAATTTACTGTATGTTCACTGCTCATATGTGTTTATACTAATATAATACTAATGTTTAATACTAATATTTTTTTCATTCTACATCCACGAAAAGGAATCCAGAGCCTCTCCGGTAATTTGTCTCTTTAAAATACAGCGCAGGGGTGGGGGGCAGCATATGTAGGTGCCTACCCCTCCGTCCGCAATCGCCACCGCCGAAATTCTCTGGTCCGCAAAGTCCACCGGCCCTGTTCCGCCTGTCCGCAATCGCCACCGTCAAAATATGAGAATCCGCAAACGCCACCCGATTCTTAGAATCCGCAAACGCCACGTCCGCAAACGCCACCGCACCGTTAAGGAAAAGCGCCGTGTGAGCCTTCAGACGTTGCCATGTTTCCTTAGATAATAACCGACTTTACTGGGAAAATTGTCAATATTATTTTCCGGAATTTTCAGACAGTTTTGTAAGCAATTCAATCTTAAATATCTGAAAATTCCGACGAAAAATGTGAATGAATGTTGTCAAAAATACATGTTTTATCAAGGGAAATTTGGCAAATCTCGAATGTCCATATGGCGTTCTTCCTTAGCACGGCCAGCATTGTCAAGAATAATTTTGAATTATTTCGCTAAATTTTCAGATTTTCTCCGGAGCTGTTGAAAGAAAAATAATGATCAATGCTCACTACAAGTTGAATTGCGACTTTCGTGCCGACCTCACTGGTAAAAAAAAACCTTTTGGTTCAAGAGTGCAGTTCTTGTCGCCGGATTTAAGAGTCTGCACTCTTGTTTCAATGCAAAATCCGCTTGAAACACGAGTTCTAGACTATTAAATCCGGCGACAAGAAACTGCACTCTTAAATCAATGCTCCGCGGCATTGGTCCAAAAGGTTTTTTTTACCAGTGTAACCTTAAAATCAAAAATTTGGCGAATCTCGGATGTTCATATGGCGTTCTTCCCAAAGACATAAAGACGGAGCGCTCGTATCTAAAAGCACGGGGAAAAAGTGAAGCTAGGTTCGGCGCTGCGCGCTTGTGTGAGTGTGTAAATGGGCGCGGGAATCCATGGCGGCAAACGGAAATTTGATTTGAACTTGTCCTCTTGATTTTTGCACATTTCTTCTTCGAAACGTATTTTAAATTCCTAAAACGAATATACTAAGAAAGTTCGGTCTGCGTTCTAACATAATACACCTACTTTTGCTTGGTAACAGGCAGTAATCTCAGATAAAGTTAGTTTTTCTTCTGCTCATGGTGGTTCTGCAGGTTCAAACAGGCCGTTACAGTTCTAGATCAACGTTACTCCCAAATGAAATTAATCGGTCGACGACGGACGGAAACTAACCTAGAGTTAAAAAAATATGAGTTTGTACCTGAATTTGGGCAAAAATCAACCTAAAATACTTTGTTTCCGCAATTTTATTTAGTTCCCGCCCTACATTTGAATTTCAAACTTGTCCCGATTTCGCCGCCAATCCTCTAGCCAATCGTAGAGGTGGTTGAAAAGAAGCTTCATTTTTTGCTTTTAGCCCTCCGTCTTTATGTCTTTGGTTCTTCCTCAGCACGGCCAGCATTGTCAAGAATAATTTCGAATTATTTCGCTAAATTTTCAGATTTTCTCCGGAGCTGTTGAAGGAAAAATAATGATCACTGCTCATTACAAGTTGAGCCGGGACTTTCGTGCCGACCTAACCTCAAAATCCGCGGACAAACAGAGCGTCACCGCGATCCGATCTCGACGTCTTCTCGTGACGTGAACGGTCGTGACGCGGCGCGGCGTCCGTCACTCACGCCGCCCCCGAAAGTCGAGTCAACGCGCTAGTCTTCGTGTCAATGTCAATCCCCCCTTCGTCCAACCTCCCCCCCCGTCGTCCTATCCCCCCCTGCCTATCGACCTGGAGTCGGAAGAGCATGATTTCTGCCTGGTCGGCGCTGATGGTTCCCCTGCGCCCCCCCTTTCTCCCCCCCTCGACTTTTGACCGGAGTTTTGGACGTTTATTGCAAAACTAAATGGAACGCATGGTGTAAAGTTTTAATGTCGTTTCTTCGAATCTGGTTATCGCCCGTGCACTCATCAAAACTGCCGTGCTAAGGGAGAACGCCGTATGAACATTCGAGAGTTGCCAAATTTCCTTCGATAAAATGTTTATTTTTGAGAGAAGTTATGAATATTTTTCCGATAAATTTTCGAGAACTGTTGGTAAAATTGCGAACAAAATTTTCTGAAATATTGGAGGCAAAATGTTGACAAATTTTCTAAAAAATTCATGATTTACCAAAGGAAATTTGGCAACGCCTAAAGGTTCATACGGCGTTTTTCCTTAGCACGGCAGAAAAGATGCCCGATTGGAGAAAGGCTCTCTGGCTCTGGGACCGAATTTTGTCGATCCTTTTTAAATATGCTTCGGACGAGTCTCGGCCGCACTTAAGTCGCTTCTGATTGGTCGGTGGTGCGGTTTGGACTCATCGATGAATGCTGCGTCTCCGTGTGAAAGAGCCGACAGAATTCGACCCCTGGCGATTAATCAATGGCGTAGCTTGTGACCTTTGCAGTTAAAAATGTCGTTGCCTCCTCGGCAACATTGGATCATGGAAAGAGTGTCCTGCCGAACCAGTGGCGAGGCGTGAATGATCGATTATTATTCCCTACTTGAAGCTATGGTAAAGAATCGATTATTAAGGTGTCCGCTGCGAACACCTGCTTGTCGATCCTTTTCCATAGGTTTAGATAGGAGATCAATCGATATATCGCCAAGCACGCCCGGCAACAGCTTTAAATCGAAGAGTGTATTTATTTCAAAGAAAAGGTTTCAAAGAAACTCTTCTTTTCCTCCCTGAGATGGAAGCTTGCGACTTATCTATGAAAACAAAACGAAAATTACCTTTGTAGGTTTCATTTTTCCATGATGTCAGTAAATTGATTGCAATGTAAGTTGCACAATCTTGGCAACATTGGAATGCTCTTGGTTCCTCTTTGGAAAATGCAACCCAAATATTCTAACACACCAGTGGGTTAATAAAAACCGTGTCATGATTTATTACTCACCACAAAAGTGCAATTTGGGAGGAGGGTGATTCAAAATTTGATTGTTTTCTTACCTGAAACAGAAGAGAGACAAAGATTACAATTAGTGAAATCGTCGGGCAATAAACACATTAAGGGTTAGCGAAAAAAGGGTAAGAAATCCATTGACGTAAGGAAATGAATAACATAATCTTTTTCGTAGGATGTTTCCCTGTATTGGTTGCTTTAGGGTGCAATGTTTGGTGGGCGGTGGATCTCGAGGTTGAAACTGGAAAAAAGCGATTCATGTTCTCTCTTTAAAATCTTACATAAACAACGATTCACACTGCGGAAATTTCTGAAGTCAATTTGCGAACGAGATATTTCCAAGCATTAAATGATGATACGATCAAATATAAAAGGGCTAGTTTTCCAGACTAACTAAGACGGTTTTCGGCGACTGCAGCCGAAAATCCGGCCCGGTCTGCACGTGCGTCCAGTAACGCTTTCGTGCTAAGGAAAGATGCCGTACGAAAATTCGAGAGTTGCCAAATTTCCTTCAATAAAAATGTATAATTTTTCGGAGAGATATGAATATTTTTCCTTGAAATTTTCATCGGAAAAATTGGAAGGAAAATAATATTCATAAGTTTACCAAAAAATTCGCGTCTCATGAAAGCAAATTTGCCAACGCCTAAAGGTTCAAACGGCGTTATTCCTTAGCACGGCAGTAAAGGTCTGTGACCTGCCTTTTCATCCGGGTTTTCGGCGGCCGCGGCCGAAAATCCAGCCCGGTTCGCGCGCGCGTCTAATAACGGCACCGCTTCGAGCGTCGCGACGACATATCCCGACTTTCCCCGGACCATCCCGGTCGAGAACGGGACCTCTTACTCGCGTGGAATTTTAACCGCTTTTTTTTATCACGCCGCGGCTCGCCCGACTAATTTATGCGACGCTCCAGAATTTAACGCGTCGGGGAATTAGTCGAAAGCGCGTCCCGCGGGTGGACCGGTGACGCGGGGAACGGGCTCGCGATGACGGCGCACGGTGGGTCGAGTCGATACGAGAGCTCGTACAAAATTTGAAAACTTTAAACGCTTATAACTTAAACTTGGAAGCTTTTAGCTAACGCGCGTTAAAAATTAGCATGAAACTGAGAATCTCAATACAGAGGGAAAAAATTCATATGAGCACAATTTTCCGTCAAAGAGATACACTGTTTGGTGCACTGAAAAAAAAAACTCCGGCCGTGGGAGCCGCAATTACGGGCTATATAGACATACCGTCCGTTCCGGGCTCAAAGGCCGAAAATTCCGGCTGCTGGAGCCGTAGCTTCGGCCTCTGAACCCGGAGCAATGGAAGCTACGCCTCCAGCAGTCGGAATTTTCGGCCTTTGAGCCCGGAACGGACGGTATGTCTATATAGCCCGTAATTGCGGCTCCCACGGCCGGAGTTTTTTTTTCAGTGTGCAAAACCAGAGTCCCTTTATACCCAGAGTTACGATATCTCAATTCTGGTCGGGCTGGAAGTGGCCTAAAAAAAATCCAATTCTGATCGGTTCTCGCTCGTGGAGTCGCAAAAGAGTGCACCAATATGGCGGTGGCTCGAATGTGAACGAAAATAATGAAAATATAACCTAATTGTGATTTATCAAGAGTAAATTGTGATTTTCATCGCACCAAAATGAAAATAGATTCAGGTTTATCTACAGCTCCGTGAAGTAAGAAATATCTCCGCGCAAGGGGCGCCACCGCTGTGTTTTTTTTGGGTCCACGTTATTAGAGTCCGTGCAGCTCCACGTGAGTCCTTGAGCTTTTATGAAAGTTAAAGGAAATTCTGTTTAAATCGAAGAGTCATAAGTTCTAGCCATAACATTCCCCTTCCTATTGACACGAAAAACGACGTGAGAAGTAATTTCTGAAGCTCTGAAACTGAAGAAACCTTAAGAACCTTAAGAACCTTAAGAAAGCATTCACAAATCTATCTCATTTTATTTTATTGCAGTTTATTTGGTTAGGTTTTGATCAGTTTTGTTGATGGTGTTGCTTTTGGATGACAGACATCGCAGGATTCCTTATCCTCATCCCTCAATATCGTTCGTTTGGGTGCACATTTTTTTGACACCATGGCCAGCCCAGGCCAGCTGATAATCGAGATGTCTTAACGCTGGGTATAAAGGGACTCTAGTGCAAAACTACTAACTAGTACGCAACGTAACTTAACGAGTCTGCAGTTGCCTTCCTGAATGGTCGTTACTAGTGTTGCATCAAACCGCGTATCTCTTTGAGGGAAAATTGTGCTCATATGAGTTTTTTCCCTCTGAATTGAGATTTTCAGCTTTATACTGATTTTTAATGCACGTTGGCTAAAAAATTCCAACTTACTGTCTTACAAACCGTGCGTCTGCCGCGATCAGTTTGTGCTTATAACTCAGTTTATACAAAACTTTAAGGTTCTAAAAGTGGTTTCATTGGTTTTCTCGTGAAATTTCCTTCTGAGAGCGCGGCGGCCCTTAAATTTTAAAATGTGACGGATTACATTATTTGCAATTTGAGTTAAAAATTAAATGTCCGACTTCTCTAATTGACTCGATCTACAGTGCGGCGGGTGGCGAGCTATTCATGCATGGAACGGAAAAGCTGAGCATGACTGAAAGTTAAAGAGTTACCCAACTACTTGTATTCTTCTTGGCCGCGCCATGCTACGCTGCATATATGTCAAAGGATAGCGCGGTCAAATCTTACATTCTGTCATCTCCTTTCACAAATCAACCATGCTAAGGGAAATCGTCATATGGACCTTCAGACGTTGTCAAATATCCTTAGGCAAATCATATATTTTCGGGAAGATCGATAGGAATTTTTACCCAAATTTTTCAGAAAATTTTGTTTGCAATTTTATCTATTACCAGGGGGCTACCCCACCTGGCTACTATGCAGCGAAACCCCTAAAAGGACGCTTCGCGCACCTCTTGTGGGTTAATTTAGCATCAAAAAAGATAAAGCTCTAAAAAAAGTCCATGTATCGACGACCATGTTAATGATTGTCGGGTGAAGCGGCTCATTCATTTTCGATACTGGGAGGAGAAATGGACCACGTATTACAATTAAATACAATTTCTGGCTCACTTTAGTAAAACGACGTATGTACCATTAGTTTTCCTATGCACACTGAAAAAAAATCTCGGTGTATTTAATTAGAAAATGGTAAAATTACCAAGAATTCAGGGTTCTATTTGATCCCAGTTTTTTCTTGGTAAAATTGCCATTTATGGAATTGCTAATTTTACCGAGAAATCTCGGTGAAATTATTGAACTTTCTCGGTAATTTTACTTGACCTCGGTAAAAACGCCAATATTTTTTATCGACTGTGGTAGAATTACCGAGATAAAATGGCAAAGTTACCGGGAATTGATTACCAATAAAAGTGGTATTCTTACCTGAAAAAAACAGGAACCGGTTTTTAGGTAAGTTTACCAGTCTGTCTTGGTAAAATTACCAATAATTGGTAAAAAAGTGAGATGGTAAAGGTACCAACGGACCTTGGTAAAAACGCCGAGAATTTTTTTTCAGTGCGGCTGAAGCGGCTCATTCATTTTCAATACTGGGAGGAGAAATGGACCACATTTCACAATTAACTACAATTTCTGGCTCACTTTAGAAAGACAACGTATGCACCATTAGTTTTCCTATGCATATGAAAGTTTTACGGATGATCCAAAGATCGTGGTTCCTAATAGCAAAATGTGGTCCAAATAATGTAGTTGCGACCCCTCTATTCTAAGCCACTGAACTGATGAAGCCATATACGTAAAAATGCCATTCAAAATCCGTCGGACATCCATTATTTTTCACTCGGAGTTTCAAAGATGGTGGATCACGAGTAATCCATTGGCTGTCGCCATTATGTGCGAAAAAGGCACATTTTCGCAGAGCAATAATGTAAATTAGGCGAATTTTACACCGATACGGCAACGTTACACCTAGAAGCCGAGAAAGAAATGATTGATGGTTCATGGTTGCTGCCGACGAGGTGGGACTGAAGGGTGTCCGACATTCGATGGAAAGTTCCTGCTCAAAGCTTGAAAAAAGAGACGAAAAGTGGGGCTTTTTTAAACTTTTCATCGGTGCAGGCAATTGAAACAGGGAAAACTTTCATATCCTATGATAGGTTGTTTATGACTTTGAATGCGGCCACGCTTGCTTTTCAAAATGTTGGAGATATCAAAGGTGAAACCGCAGGAGTGCGTATCTCGGCTAGAGCAATACCATTATGGGGAGAGCATGCGGACATGTCGGTAATTTTGAAATTTGCCGGCCAGGTTGGCCTAGTGGTCAGCGCGTCTGACTCTAGGCCAATAGGTCCCGGGTTCGAATCCCGGTGGTGGCGACAAATTTTCATGGAACTGACGAGTGGATCTGCAGAAACAGATTCCACTCGGCCTTAATCACTGAAAATTTGAAAGCCTGGAGCATGGATGTGCCTAAATCCCATGATGTCTAAGGACAATAAATACTGTCTATCGATGGCTGTAGGTTCCAACGGAATATAAGCCACTAAACCAGCAAAAAAAAAAAAAAAAAATTTGAGGTTAGGTCATAGAGCTTTTAGGGCCCAAAAGGGAACACGGAAAAAAATTGAGGGTTGATTTAACATTTTATACTGTTATATGTGGTAGATAAAATGGAATAAATGTGCACCCACAAGCATTGGTGTTCAGAATGGCCATTCTCTCATTTGTGACAATTACGTTTTATCGTTTCTTTTTTCCAATCGACTTATTGTTAAAGTCAAGCATTGAATTTTCTCATGATGCGTCTATAAGTGAACGTTAAGTACCGAAGTCTTTTTTCATTTCCGACGCACTCTCATGAGTGCTTCAATACTTCATGATTGTCCGAATGTCCCGCCGTCAACTTTCTCTCGCAGACTTGCTTTTCCGAACCGAAACGCCCATAAAACAGACTTAGAGTCATAAACAATGCAGTCAAGAGACGGTCCTCTTCAAACCCATTTTCCTGGCTGGGGAGCAGCGTTGTCAAATTAACATCGCATATACTGGGTGTAGTGAAAGTAGTGAGTGGTGAACCCCAGTGAAAGGGTGGCGACGGGGGGTTTTAAATGAGATGAGGGAGTGTCAACTCCCCGACGGGTTGTCGGAGGACCGAGTTTTGTGGCGATTAGGCGTCGCAGAGCGTCAGAGAGCGCTATGAAAGAGACTCATATGTATATACTGTGAGTGGAGATACAGGAACTTTCAGATATAATATTTCCTCAAATCTAATTAGCTCTGGAGGTAAAAAAAAAACAATTTCACAACAACGAGTCTTTGATAAGTTGTGGTAACCCTGTTGTAGACCCTGTGGACTGATTTATTCCTGATTTAGTGATAGTCTATTCTTGGTTGAAAAACACATGAAAAATTCGATTTATGCTTGTATGTATTACCTATGAATACATTCAAAAACCGTTAAAAATTTACTCACTAGTCTGAGGGCAATTTGAGGGGCTTGGAGGACAAGGCGTAAAGGTGCAGTTTTTGCTGTTTCGAGAAATACGTGTTCAAAGTTTCAAAATTACATGGAGCCTTATGTGAGAGAGGAAGTTAAAACTCACTTTTCGATCCTTTAAAGTTGGATTTTAGTTGTGAATTTTTCACAGAATATACTTGCAAGCTAGTTGTAGTTGAGTTCACACATCTCAATTTCTTCAAAAACTGTACTTATGCGCCTTGTCCTCAAAGCCCTTCATTCCTCGTATCGGCGCGTATCGGAATTTTCCCGTTTCTGTGCACTAAAAGCAATATTTCTCAAGCCCAAATTGAACTAAAAACTTCGGGATTGTTTTGATGAACTATGGGAGGAATTGTAGACTTAAAGTGACAGGGGGATTTAGTATTAGACCAGTAAGCTTTTTTTTTCTTTTATTAAAGTTTTCCTCAAAAACTTCCCGAAGAAACCCTCAAGTTTTTGAAAAATGTAGAAAACAATGATCCCGTCAAACCCTCTGGCAATTTATGGACCATACTTGGAACTAAAAAATGACACCGGGATCAAGTCGAAGAGTCTCGTAGAGCACCTTGAATATTATTCACAGTAAACCTTTACTTTTCAATTGTTTGGCCCTGCAGGGGTCGCGATGCGACCCACAACTCAATTTTGTTTTCTTTCCCAAGGTGGGTCTCAACCACTAAAAAAATTTCAAGTCGAAAAAATGAAACCAAGACGTGTTTCTTTATAGGTAGAGTCCTTTAATTTCTTACTCTGTTCTAGAGTCCCTTTATACTGAGAGTCAAGACAACAGCACCCCCTCATAGAGTCACAAACGGGAATAAAGATTACACAAATTGAACGTTTTTTGTAATCTTTGATCGGCCCATTCTCAAATTCCTTTCTCCGTTCCTTCTCTCATTCCGTTTGTTCCTTGTCGAACCCGTAATTCCCCGGTCCATTCCAGATTATAATCTTTGCAATGGGTGAAAATGTAATCTTTATTCCCGTTTGTGACACTATGGAGGCCTAAAATATGGGAACCAATCAGAAATGGATTCACATTGTCTAGACTCTCAGTATAAATGTGCCATTGGCTCGATTTGGCAACGCATTAATAAGTGCATCGGTCGCAGTAGCCGGTGGATGGTGGATGCGCGACAATTAATCATCATCCAACAATGGGACTGGAATAGAGCGATCTTATCGGCGCGAAACTGGAGCGCGGCGTTGCCGCGCTCAAAAATTGCTTATTTCCCGTGCCGGTCAAACAGTGTAACTAGTGAAATTCGAGGGCGATCTGGCATCGTTGTCGGCGAGTCCTGTGGCTCCCGATCCGATCCAGGGGCGACGGAAACCCGGCCGCATTTCCGTGAAAAATCCCGTGAGTTATGACGCCGGGCCCCGAAGTTTCAGGTCTATTAACCGGATCGGAACTGTAATTGGGCGATTTTTGTCGGCAGCGCACAGTGGACCGAGCCAGTAGGAGAGGTCGGACAAAATTTGGAAACTTTGAGAGCTTATAACTCCGTTTATACACATTTTTAAGGCTTTAAAAGTGGTTTCATTGGTTTCCTCGTGAAATTTTCTCTTATAAGCACCCCTTGAAATTTAAAATGTGACGAAATAAACATAAATATTTGCAGTTTCAGTCAAAAATGCCATGTCCGACCTCTTTCATTGACTAGATCCACCGTGCGGCGCGCCGCAGTTTTTGGCAGTTTATTTTTACTTACAAATATTTTTCTTTGCTATACTACTATTTAGTAGATGAGTAAAATGACATACCATTAATTGTATTAAATTTGGTCTACTGAGATTTTTATTTTTGATTATCTTATTTTATTCTATTTATTTTTTATTAAAATTTTAAGTTAAGTTAAAACTAATAATCTTCAAAATTATAATTAAATATACGCGTTGTCTTTTTGATGAGCAAGCTTGGCGCTTGGTCGTGCCTTGTATCGAACGAATTCGCGTTTTTTATCCGGAGGAATATCAATCCGTACAAAATTGCTAAATTGACTCAAACAATTAAATTTCTTAGAAAAATAAGTGTATGTAAAACGTTGCCTTTTTCGGTAAGATCAGAAATGTTAATCCGCACAAAATTGCAAAATTGATTCAAGTAATTAAATTTTTTACAAGAATATGTCGATGCAAAATTTTTGCCTTTTTTAAGTGTGATCAGAAATGTTAATCCGGACACAATTGCAAAAGTTAGTTAAGTTTCGTTCGTGGGAAACAACGAATTAAGCCTGGTGAAGTTTTCGCACAGAACATTTATTCACGGAGAGGCATTCGCAAAAACAATGTCTTGGAAAATATTTTTTTAATGAATAAACCCAGGGACAAATATTTTTTTAAATGTTGTTGAAGCAAATGTGTGACAATCTTAAAGCTAAAATTAGATTATAGAAGGAAAAATATTAAGCAGATATTTGCAATGACTGACTTATAGTTTTAGTAAGGTCACTTAAAAACGCTGAAGTCCACCCTTAAAAGCAGTTATCGTCACTGTTCAAGTGCAGGTAAAAGTGGAAAATTGATTGAACTTTTGGTTGGAGGAACCTTCCCGTATAGCCTTACCAAGGTATTAATGTTATTATTTATAGCATCAGTAATAAAACATTTGAATTTCCCGCTCAAAAGAAAAACGAAAGTTCAATATGAGTCAGATACAACGGCTTTTGCATTCTTTTAAAATCGAGAAATTTCTTCCCTCCCCAGTGTTTTTCAAAGCGTAAGCAACGTGCAGCAGCTGAGCCGAAGCCCTGAGATCGAGGTTGCCATATTCTCATACCGCAGATACTTTAACGGTAACGTTTAGTGTGCGTTTTATTCGAGAATATTATGCTTTTTTTATAAGCGTAAAGTTTGAATTTATGCATCTGTCGCAGGCAGTTGACGTTAACAGTCGTCGGTAATTTGCAAGCGACATGCGTGTTGACTCGTCAAACTGCAATAATTTTCATCTAAAAAGTGAAGATTTCATAGGTAAAGAACTTTAAAAGGACGACCTGGACTTGTAGCGCCTTCAACTCAGAGTGATACTCTCCGCCTTGCCGGACAGTTAGTTTAGTTGCCTATCCGAGCCAAACCCAACTGAGGTCACTGATCTCACTAAACGCACTTGCGAAGTGTTCTAGTTGGTGAGATGCATTCAACTCAACAGGGAAAAGGTCTGTTTAAATTCCGCGCATAATAATCAGGGCTTTCTGTTTTATTCCTTTGGTACTGAATTTCTACATTTTTTTTAATCGTCGCCTAAATAGATTTCAGTTATTCCCGGCATTTCCTGACAGATCGCCTGCGACACGTCGAAAAGTGCCAAGCCTTGGTTCGTAGTAACTATTAATGATTTTCTTTGCAAAAATCGTCTTCTTTATGAAATTTTGATAGTAATACGTCGACATCATACAGTTGTAAACACAATGCTTTCGTTCTAATCTTCTTCCTCATTTCATGGTCTTCAATTTAAGAATTTGCCGATTTTTATAAATATGAAGTCATAAAAATTAAAATAATTTTATTTATCTCTTTTTGCATACGTACTCGTAATCATAATACTTAATTTCGCACATTGTCTAGTGGTCCATACTAGAAGCTTTGAAATGACTGTATAGTGTCCAGAGGCGGATCCAACAATTTGGCAACACCGGATTCCCTCCATTTAAGCATATGTTAAATAATCGATTCTTATCAGAGCATTTGGCCTCTCCGAGAATCGATTCATTTCCGTAGGTCCCAATGGAGAAAAACAATGTTGCCAATTTTCTGGATTCCTTCAAAGGCAGTGTCGAGCCGTTTAGAAAGTCAGATTTAATTCAATTCTGCGTACTGTCATCTTTCCTCTCGTCAAAATATCAAAATATTGACCGGTCCAAAAACAGAGCTATATCTGACACCACTGGGGTATGGCTCATATTAAATCCGCCCGAGATTAATTCACTTCTTGTCTTCGAGTTCTTTGCTTGGAGTCATAATATGTGCTTTATGTGGGCGCAGACGGATTTGTGAATGGGATTCATAGAAGTTCAACTTGTGAATGAAGGTATCAACGTGCGTAAACTGAACTCATTCATCATTTCGATCTCAAGGTCTCATTCGCAGCAGTACTGAAGCGTCTGACATACCTATAAATCGCAAGCAAGTCGTCGCGTCGCCCGGCTGACAGAAAGGGGTAACTACACATCGAAATGAGCCTGGAAAAGCTTTGAATTGTATGGACGACAGGGCTCATTGCAAAGTGTAGTTACGCCTTTATGTCAAGAGGGTGATGAAGTAAACAATCTGACATTCTTCGCTTACTTCTGCACAAACAGAACAGGGTAGCTTTGTAATCTTTACAAAACTCTCGTCACGATATACTACTAAGGGAACTTCCTATTAATTTATAAAGTCTCAGTATTTTTGAGTCTTACAATAACAACGGTGAGGCTCATAGTGTCCTTTCTTTTAATTTTTTCTTGTTTTGCCGGTTGAAAATGCGGGTGTGATCCCTGAGAAACGTCCCGGGTTTCTTATTTTATTTTATGTGTTTCTTTTTATTATTTGCAGCGGCCTTAGTCCCGTTTTAATATGTTTCTCTGTTAATTTATAAATATTGTGGTTAGATTGACAGTCAAATCAGTCAGAAAAAAACAGATTGATCTCTCATAAATATGATGTTAGTTTTTAAGACAAATTAAACTTTTGAGAGACATTTAGAAACTTCAAATCATAATTACGTGCAATTTCAAAGACATGCAATAATAATTTTCGATAAATTTTGCATCGTTAGCGCTGAAGAGAGGGAGGGGAAAGGGGGGGGGAGACTATAGACGAATGTTTCTCATCAGAGGAGGTGTGAAAACTTCCTGTAAATGTGGAAAAATTATTTTTCCGGGAAAAATTATCTTTTCGACAGGCACAGATCACGGGCAGGAAATCAAGAGTACCACACCATAACCCGCTTTCTTTGTTGCGTCTGATTTCTGTTGTAACGACAGGGAACTAAAAAATCGAAGGATGACCGACATTCCCACAGTGAATTCTCTATGTGCCTGGGTTACGAAAACGAAATAACGGAAAACGGAGACGAAAAAAATATGTTACCTATTTCGAGATAATTACTCTTACAAGGTTCGCTTCAAATTACTGAAATATTAAAAAGTACTAATTGGGAGCCTCTGTCTATTCGCGAAGCATCGTTTGAGCGCAAGCGTTACTTTTAGCAGTATCGGATAGCACAGTCACGCTCTAAATGCATATTTCTGCATCACTTTTTTTTCTGTGTAATTTTCAGCGTCTCGTCAGGCAGATTGTTGCTAAAAAAAAAAAAAAAAAAAAAACGCGTTTGTCTGCATTTTACATCATTATCTGATTCGATGTTGTCACGTTTTCCATAAATTCATTGCGCTAAGGGGTGGTTACTTGAAAAGTTGAAATGTCAATCAGCTAAGGAATGTTTTCTTGAAAAATTTCAGTTTTGAATCTTAAAATGAACTTGAAAGTCTTGCTTTCAATTCCATATTTGGATCGCATTTAGTAAAAAGGAACCAGCGCAATTACAGTGCTGTAAAAATGTTGCCTTTTCATAATTATCTAAAACAGCTCTCATAATAGCAAACGTTTTGGCTTCTCACCGAAAAATTGTTAATTTTAAAGGGAAATGATTGTGTAAATTTAAATACTAGACATAAATTGGAAAATGAGAAAGAAGCAGGATTCCGAAAACGCTGTAATCGTGCTTGTTCCTTTTTGATAAATGTGATCCGCATTTATATCAATGATTGTGGTGAATTTGAAATTCGAACCAGGACTTTTGATTTCATTTTCAGGTTGTAAAAGATGGATTTTAGAACGAACATGCCTTAGAATGACAAATCGAGACTTTGACATCCACTCTCGTCAAAATCAACCCCCTTATGATCAAAATTAACAAGGGTGGTTATGCGTGGCTTTGAAATCTGAGGAACCATCTCCAGCCTTCGACCGCATTTAAATTAACAATTATTTGCGAGATTGCAACTGTAATTGCAACCTCATCCTCGCAATTACACCGAACACTAAAATCAAGTGAGTGCAGTCGGAAAGATTATCAATATCGACTAATTACA
Source organism: Bemisia tabaci (assembly GCF_918797505.1). NCBI lineage: Eukaryota > Metazoa > Arthropoda > Insecta > Hemiptera > Aleyrodidae > Bemisia > Bemisia tabaci. The sequence continues at coordinate 24,710,871 of NC_092801.1, read as the reverse complement.
TCCTCTCGGACAAAGGGCCGCGAAACGTCAGTATTTGTGTATCTTTGTAGACTACAATTGAGATGAGACTCATTAGAATGACTTCAGGTCAGACAAGTCTCTGATAAGACAAGACACCCGCCGGGAGTATTTTTTGCACGTCTAGGGCCGACATAATACACGTCATACTCGTGTGCTTTTCTTTTGTTATACACAATCGAATGTATAAGATTGTATGCACACACAAAAAGGCTGAGGGTTATAACAGATTAAAAAAAATGAAAACGAACGAAATTTGATAACTCAGAAATTAATTAATGTTGATTCTTTCGCCAATTTGCTGGATATTCGTTTCCGTTGGATTAGAAACTCTCGCTTCGATGACTTTAAATGAGGGGCTTGGAGGACAAGGCGCATAAGTGCAGTTTTTACTATGTCGATAAATACGTGGTTTAAGTTTCGAAATTATGGCTCCTCATGGCAAAAAGTAAGCTCAAAGTAAGTTATTGATGCGCAAAAATTGCAATTTGAGAGCGAATTTTACACCAAACATGAAAATTACATACACAATTTTCGAAGATATAAGATTCATGCTCATCTTTAGGTTTCAGCACCGTGAACATGCGTTCGTCAAACGAAAGCGTGTTAATGTTCGACGACCTTTCACGCAAGTTGGCCACTCTTTCGGATTGCATCTATCGTTAAATTAGAATCGTTCATCAAGTAACGAAAGTTCATTCGGGTCGATCTGTTCCGACCAAATTAGTGTCCTTTAACTTTGCATGTTGAGACAAGCTCCACCCTCCATCTTGCATGTTCGGCGCCGATCACAACGCAACACGAGAGTCTCGGATTTTTACGAAAACCCTACGGAATCGATAATGTCGGATTGATCGATCGATAATTGATAAAGTCTGAACGATTCTAATGACAGTGCGTGCTAAGAACGAATTATGTTGTCAAATTGAGGTTCCCAAAATGGGAAATCGATGTGTTTTTCAGCCCTATCATTAGCCCGTGGTGCATCAATTACTTCTATTTGCTGACCGTAATTTGTGCTGTATCGTTTGCCTGGTCATAGAACGACGCGACAGATCGTCATGAAGAGCTTAAAGATGTGTATCGATCCTTGCAAAGGCGGATCCGGGGGGGGGGGGGAGGAGGTCGTCAAAGGTTACTCAATGCCGCAGCAATAAATAGGCCAAAAATCAAAATAAAATTTCCAGGTATTATTCATCAATTTTGAACTTTCAAATAATGGACAAATTGTATGCTAAAACTGCTGAAAATTCAATCTGGGAGGGGATACTTTTTTGCAAAGATTTCCGCGGAAGGACCCCTCGGACCTGACATTGCTCTGGAGGGTATAACCCCCCTCCCCCCTATAAATTTATAATCGCTTGTTAATTTTCTTAGTATGAGAAGAAAAATGAGCAATTTGATACAAAAAAGAAATTATTTTAATTACTTTAGGTCTTACTTTATTTAGGTCTTCTTTGAAGTAAGTTTTTGTCATTGTTCCCATCATGTCTATGTTTATGTTTATGTGTTTTTTAATAAAGGTTTTCCTGGCCAATGGATTTCAGCCGCGAATTCCCAAGAAATTTCCCACTTAAATATCCCTAGTCCAGACCTCTTTAACCTCCTTAGCAACACTTCAGCCCTCGTGCTTGACCCAGAGTCCATACAAGCTTCGGCATTCATAAAATTAAAACATTTAATTCGTACAGAAAAAACGATAGAAAAAATAGAAGAAAAAAATAATAGAATAGAAATATAAATAATAGAAAAGACCCGCCCGTTTCTTTCGAAACATTTTTCCTCTTTTCCCAGGAAGTTTTTGCAATATTATATCCACATAAGACAATAAAAAACACACCTGAGAATGACGGTATGACTTCACTACGGATAATAGAAAGAAAAAAAACTTTTTCTGGGAATCATAGCCGGGAGAAAGCAAGTGTACATATTTGATTTTCCCATTTCATCTGGAGCGCGGAGCCAAGACAGAGCGCAGCAATTATGACGACTCATCGTGACTTGACATAAACGATTTTCTTATTTTTAAACCGTCTCCCTCGACAGCGATTCATACGCGATGTTTGAAAACCACACGATTTTTTCGTCGAGCTTACCGCAGCAATTTCAAACATTCTCTTGGTATTTGGGAAAGTTTTTGCCGCGAAAACTTACTCATTCATCGAGGTTCTATGGTGTAATGGTTAGCACTCTGGACTCTGAATCCAGCGATCCGAGTTCGAGTCTCGGTAGAACCTACTGATATTTTAAAAATTCTTACAAAGCTATCCCAGACATCTGCAATAATTAGGCAATGCGAAAGTACTCTTAAAAGATGGTTGGAGAGCGTATTTTGGCATGACAGTAAAATTTTGAAAGTATACTTTCACATTTTCAAAAACAATATAATTACAAGAATATTTTTAATCAGCGATCGAAACTCACAGGCGCCAACGCGCAAAATGCGCCAGAGAAATCGGTCATGGCGCCTAAAAAATAAAGGTTTTGCGCCAACGTGGCCCCTAAAAATTGCCCCCCCCCCCCCCAAAAAAAAAAAAAAAATCCTAATTTTTCTGTTTTTTTTTTTTTTTTTTTTTTTTTTTTTTATTTTTTGAAATTCCCCCAAGTTACAACCACACGTTCTTTTATTAAAGCATCTTGCGTCTCACTTTTCACTAAATGCGCCGTGACATATAGGCAAAAAGTCATTTTGGCCCCTAAAAATCGAGCTTGATGCGCTACATGGCCTCGGAGACTCAAAGGTGAGTTTCGAACACTTTCCTTAACGTATTTTTACACATTTTCCGTCTATACCTATGTCAACGATATTTTGAAAGTGCTTGTAGGCGAATATTAAAAGATAAATTAAGGGGCTTGGAAGAACAGGCGCAAAAGTGCAGTTTTTAAAAAAATTAAGATATTAATGATTCCAAGTAAAACTAGTCTGAACGCATATTTTGTGAAAAATTCGCTCTCAGATTCCAATTTTTAAGCATCGAAAATTCCTTTAGAACTTTCTTTCCGCCATAAGGATCCATGTAATTTCGAAAATTCCAACACATATTTCTCGAAATAGCAAAAACTGCACTTATGCGCCTTGTCCCTCAAGCCCCTTAATTACTCGATAATTGAATTATTGGATGTGTTGTTGAATTAGCCTAATGGCAACTTTGCAATACTTTATATATTTTATTAAATCATTCTAGAAATAAGGCCGGTTTCACGTGGCCTGCATTACAGTGCATTTTTCATTCCCTTCCGTTTTTAAACATTAGGTAGAATTTAAAAAAAAAAAAAAAAAAAAAAAAAAATCCCCCCCCCCCCCCGGTATTGATGCGGATTATTTTTTTTTGTTCATACGTTTCACGTAATGTCATGTTCATTCACGTTTTAGCAACTTCGGGGCTCTTAAATTATACCGACGGTCTATTTTTGTCTTGAAACGTGCCTCCCCTCACCCGGGTTCTATGGTGTAATGGTTAGCACTCTGGACTCTGAATCCAGCGATCCGAGTTCGAGTCTCGGTAGAACCTACTTAAATTTTATTAACTTTTTATTTACTTTGGTATTAACTACAATTACAAGGGGCTTATTTATGCATTTTTTTCATTTTTTTTATCAGTATAATTATTTATTATTTAGTTCTGAAAAGGTCTTTTTTAGCTTATGTCTTGACTCATCATCGCCTCTTTTCTCATATGATTCTCTCTCTACTAAAAGCTTTCTTGCTTTCACCCTTTGTCTCTCGTTTGACTGTCTAAAGTAGGTTCAAAATCAACATGTCTTTGCAATAACAAGATACATATTAATTAGTTATAAAAGAGGCCATAAAGTAAAAGAAAAGCACTAAGTTAGTTGGATTCCATACTTTTCAAAAACATTCACATTATTTTTAAAATACTTTCAAAACAATTTTATTTCTTAATTTTGTTTGAAAAAATAATGAAAGGTACACACGACTGAAACCCTTCACACACACATTGCTTCTACAGCGCACTTTTGCGCTCTGCGACACCCAAACGCCACATGTGCTGTGCCTTTCTTCCAAAAAATTATCGGGCAACTGAAAATGTGATTTATCTTGTATTAAAAAAATATTTTAAAAATATTCAAGAAAATTTTTCAAAAATGATATTTATATTGATACTCAAACAATGTTTTTGAGAGATTGTCCATAGAAGACTTTTACTTTCACCATATTTCTTTGAGGTTTTCAGGTTCTCAGGTTCTCAGAAAATAGGCAAAAAAAGGTGATTTTTCTCGAAGACTTTCACAAAATTTTCTTTAAAACTTTGCATCTTTGGTTATACATACTTATACGCCGCTTTCACAATGCGCTCTGGCGCTTTGCGATGCCTAACCGCCACAGTCCTGTATCCTCCATAAGCCCATTTTGGAGCGGGTACTTCCTTAAATCCTGTTCGGGATTCTGTAGCAACCCTTTCACTGGGCGTCCCTTTCGTCTCTCCCAGGAGAAACCCAATCAAGCATTTTTTCGGCACATTTTCTCACCATTATCCTACGGCCATGACCTTAAATGTGCTTCTCAAGCACATTGAAAAGGGCGCAGCTTAAAAACTCTGCAAATGAATGGCACAAACCTCTCTCAAAGATTTCTTTCAAAATTGATATTTTAAGGGTATGCCACTTTTTTGTGTTTAACTTGCTTTGATATTTTTAACAACCATTGAATTATTTCATACATACCCCAGCACGGAAGGGAACTAGATATTGAGGATTAGCTAACGGAGTATTTGCACGTAAACAAATCATTTCTTCATTTGAAAGTGTTTAATGAGCTGAGTTCACAGTATTTTTTATACTTTTCACTGATATGAAAAATGGTAGAAAAATAGATTTCAAAGTGACAAAGTGTGCCTTCTCGTGACATCGTCTGGCGGCATTTCCCATTTTAAAACACATGTATTTTGGCAAATTCGGTTAGTTTGCCATGTTTCCTCCCATAATTGTTCAATGTAGACTCCAAGGATAGTAGTTTCATCCTACACATAAAATTCACCAAATTTCAGACTACTGCGCATTTTCCATCGTTCAAATGCGGCCAAATTATCTAGGAAAAACTACCGATCAAATGCTAATTCCTCCTGCTTAACCACGATACTCGATTATCCGCGATTTTCGATCATCCTAGTAGTTTCATCCTACACATGAAATTCACCAAATTTCAGACTGCTGCGAACCATCGTTCGAATGCGGCCAAATTACCTGGGAAAAACTACCGATAAAATGCTGATTCCTACTGCTTGACCACGATACTCGATTATCCACGAATTTCGATTATCCGCGATTTTCGATTATCCACGAATTTCGATTATGTTCAATGTAGAAGCCAAGGATATTAGTTTCATCCTACACATGAAATTCACCTTTCAGACTGCTGCGAATTGTCCATCGTTCGAATGCGGCCAAATTACCTAGGAAAAACTACCGATCAAATGTTAATTCCTACTGCTTAACCACGATACTCGATTATCCGCGATTTTCGATAAACGCGATTTTCGATTATCCGCGAATTTCGACTATCCACGATTTTCGATTATCCGCGAAACCTCCGGTCTTAACCATCGCGGATAATCGAGACCCTATGGTGAATCAAAAGAGGGCCTACCTGTTCATCTTGGCGAGGAAGCCGTACGGCCCGTTGAGCTTGGCCGTCTTGTCCAGGTTCCGGCAGTAGAGGGTCCAGATACAGTCGAGCGTGTTGACGCCGTTGCTCCTAGCGACCCCGCGCGTCGAGCTCCGGTAGGCCTTCCCCAGGTTCAGCACCGCCCGCAGGCCCCCGTTGACGAACTCCATCAGCTCGTGGAGGGCGCCGTGCTTGGACTCGTCCTCCTGCTCGGTGAAGAACCTCGAGTTGGGGTTCTTCATCTGGAGGATCTTCTCCGGCGGCAGGAACAGGGCGTTGAGCGCCATTATATCCGGGTCCTTCAGCATCTCCACCCGGATATCATTCTCCTCGTTCCACGCGATCTGCTGGACGTTGTGCAGGAGGAACAGATCGATAGCCAGAAGCCCGAAGGATATCAAGTTCGAGTTATTCGCGATCCCTGCCGGGTTCTTAGGGTAGATGAGGGATGAAAGCGGTACTTCTTGAACGTCGGAGGAGGAGTTGTAGTACATCTCTTTGAATTTATTGAACAGCATCGAAGTGTTTTTGTTGTAGAGGGATTGGTTGACGGCGGTGAGGAGGTCGCTCCAATCCGGGGAGGTCGCGCCGGAGTTCTTGGTGAACCACTCGTTGAGGTCCTTGAGCCGCTTCTTCAGGAACGCGACGAGGGGAGACTCGGCGTCCTCAGGGGCGACGCCGTCGTAGTTGGGGCCGTGGAACTCCTGGTCCTTCTGGTAGTAGTAAGGGTAGTCCTCAGAGACGGCCCCTGGGATGTCCGCCTCCGCGTATTTGTTCTCCTTCATGTACGTGAAGGCGGGGATCGTCTTGAGCTTGAACTTGCCGTCCCGCTGATCGGCCGGTTTGAGGTTATCGCGGCGGGACTCCATCTCGGTCATCTGCGACTCGTAGACCTCGTCGAACTTGTAGTTGTGCTTCGGGGCAACGGGGGTGTCGGGCTTGTAGAGGGAATCGACCTCGTGGACCTTCTCCTCCTCGATCCACTCGTGGGCGGGGTAGATGGCCTCGGACTTCTTGGCGACGGGCTGGTGGTCGGTCTTCCCGCCGGTGGGGTAGATGTCCTCCATGGGGTCGGGACCCTCGGCGAGCTCTTCCGACTCCGTGGAATCGACGACGTGCTTCCGGACGTTCGGGACGATGGGCTTGAAGCCCTGCTCGTAGGCCGGGAACCGCGGGGCCTCGGTCGATGTCGAGACCGTCTCGCCGTTCATGAAATCGACCACCTTCTCTATCTTGGCTTTCTTGTTCGTCGGCGGGAAGCTCGGCGGCCGCCGCTCTTCCGCGGGGTCCTTCGGGAACTCCGCCGGGCCGGGGACGACCGGAGGCGGCGCTGGCCGGGACAGAACATCGAACTTGGAGTTGAAGGAGTTAAAATTATCGCCCGAGTTGAGGATCCTATCGGTGATGATGGACTCGGTGTTCTGCTGCCGCGCGCCCAGCCATAGGGTAACGCCGATGAAGGCCCCAGTGACGACGACCCCGCAGAACCCGGCCGTCACCCACCATTTGGTCTGCTGCGTCGCGCTCTCGATCCTCTTGTCCTTCACCTCGTAAAACATCGTCGCAACCTTGACCTAACACCTTTAAACAGTACGAAATCCGAAAAACACTCACACTGAAAATCCGACCATCGCAAAATCACTCGCAAAGCATATGTATATATATCACGTCTATATATGTATATCACGTCTATATATATAAATCTCGAGATCGCGGGCGTTCGTGGCGGAAACCGAGCGGTCCCTGTGACGCGTTCACGGATGCGGTGAGACTGAGTCGGCGCGGCTGAGCGGCCGTGGCTCCCAGCCCAGCGCCGCGCGTACCCCCTCTACGGCGGCGTCGAGTGGCGCGGCGCGCGCGGCAGGCGGGTTGATTGAGGATTCCCGCAGAGTGGTGTTAGTCCGTTAGTGCTCCTAGGTCATTGTCACACTCACTCCGCCCGACGTCCGTCGCCGCGTGCGTATTACGCTGCGCTACGGAAAAACGCCGTATGAACCTTGAGGCGTTGCCAAATTTCCTTCGATAAAATACGAATGTATCGGGAAAGTTGTCGATATTTTTCGTCGAAATTTTCGGAGGATTTTGCTTGCGACTCAATCTCAAAACTCTGAAAATTTCAAGGGGAAAGTACTTATAGCCTCCTTCAAAATTACAATTTTCATTGGGGGAGATTGGGCAGCGATCGAATGTTCATGCGGAGTTTTTCCTGAGCGCGGCAGTATTCAAGTGCACGGTTTTCATTGTTTACTTTCTACCGCCAATCATTCCCGACGTATTGGTCCCGCGTGTATGGATCCGTAAGTTCCGTTTACACGCGGGTAATGCGATTTCCGCGGGCGTGTTGCGTTGGGCTGTGAATGAAAGCACCTCGGCGTGTGTTTTCTCCTGATGATTTCACGAGGAGAACGATGTAATGATGGGAATATTTCAATTCGATTCCTTCTTGAAATGATTGCGATATCCGTGGACATTTGTTATATGTAAAACGCCATGTGAAAGGTGTCCAGCTGTGGTTGGATTTTTCTTATTTTCCCTCTTCTTCCTCTTATTTTTTTGTCTCATTCGTCGTTTAATTCTTCTTCATCTTTTTGTTTCATTCTTTTCTTCTTCTTCGTCGACGTTTTCTTATTATTTTTCTTCTCAGTTTTCTTCTTCGTTTTCTTCTTCTTCGTCGTCGTTTTCTTCTTATTTTTCTACTTCCTTTTCTTCTTCTTTTTCTTCTTGATTTCATAATTATTTTACTTCTTCGTTTTATTCTTCTTTTTTTACTTCGATTTATTCTTTTTTCCTTCACCTTTTCATTCTTTTTCCTCTTCATCCTCTTTTTCTTCGTTGTCTCTTAATTGCTTTATCCTTATTTTTCTCCTTCTTCCTTAAAGTAACCTGCATTAATTGCAATCACCAAAGGAACTTTCTACAGGATGGCACCATGAGTACGCTGAGAAAATGTTATACAGGAGTTTAAACCACTACACAAGAGTCGTTAAATTGGTAAAATTTAAAAAAAATTAAGAAATTAACAAAAATTTTCAAAAACTTTTAAAATTAAAAGCACTCACTTTCATAACATTGTAATTTTGAAGCGAACGCGTTTCGGAGGTGTCCCGACCTCCGTCCTCAGCGCGACGTGAGTCGCGTTGACGTGAGTCGCGCTGAGAACGGAGGTCGGGACACCTCCGAAATGCGTCCGCTTAAAAATTACAATTTTATGCAAGTTAGTGCTTTTAAGTTTGTTTTGAAAAGTTTTTTAAAATGTTTTAAATTTTACCAAAGTAAGTACAGGTACTTTCGGAAAAGGAACGCCATGGGATAGAATTGGAAGAGGTGCTGATGTGATAAAATTAAATGGCTTAAGCATGAGGTTATTAGAACAAAACGACACACCGTCCGTCCTTTTCACGGGTCTAATTTTGAAAGAAAATTCCGCTCCTTCCATACTGAAAGACATTGCTTTTCCATACCTTATAAGCGTCGTATATTGCTCGACAAAAAGTCGATCAAAATCGACAAAAAATCGATTTTCGGTGAGACAGCTCACCTCACATAAAATCGATATTTTCAATGGCTTTAAATGGAGGAAAAACAGAGTTGCCAACATGCAAAATCACCACTGGCGAGTGGTTAAGTTAATTTTGAGCCAATACGGAGCGCATAAAGTCACATCATGACTTGCTAATTTTCGGCCCCAAAATTAAAACGACGGATCGCTTTCCTTTTAAAACTATACTGGACACGGCCAACTTCAGGAAAGAAAGAGCAGAGCATAATATAATGTTCCCTGATATATTTACCAAACTTTATTGTACTCTAGTCGCGCTATTGCACCTAGGAGATCATATATACGTGTATGTGGGCTTACGATGTTACAGATTTTCTCTCGCATTTCAATTTGTCAGAGGATGAATAGTCATCGTTTTTGTTCCGAAATCCGTGCGATTTATCTGAATTTTTCTTCAAAAATTTCGCACTTGAACGTCAAAATTCGTTCTCCCAAAGGAGGGAAAAACAAAACAAAAGACAACTTGGTAGGTTAAAGGAAACTGTACGAATCCTGTTCAGATACCCTTTTGCGATTTTGGAAGCCAGCGGCGTTATAATAAATTTAAATAATGTATTCCTCGGAAAATGGACAAAGTCGTGATATAAATCAGTGATGATTGACATTATCGGCACAATAGGCAACGCTGGAATTAAGTTAAGCGGTGTGAGAAACAAGCAAAGCGTCCTTTTATAATTATTGTCATTTCAACTCCTAAATGCAACTATTCGAACTCTACGGATGTCCGTGTTGCATACGCAGGGAAGCGAAGGCGTTTTGACTGTCCAGGCACTCGCCGCTTCACCTGCGGCGCACAGTGAAGCGAGATTCATCATTTGTTCTTATAAAATTTCGCACTTAAACGTCAAAATTAGTTTTCCCGAGTAGCAAAAGAATCCTGACAAAGGATGAGACAACTTCTTCAAGTAGGTTAAGAGCAACTGTGCAAATCGTCACCTTACGGTCAAAGTATCAACTGGTTCAAAATTTCCGCAGCAATTTTATTTTTTTACAGAGAAACTATTGGTTAAAACTGTTAGAAAATTTCACTGAATTTTATCGGCAGCGCAAAGAAAATTCAGTGAAATTTTTAGACAGCTCCGTTGAACAATTTCTCTGTAAAAAAATAAAATGGCGGCGAAATTTTAAAACGTCGCATAGCGCTTGTGATACTTTCGCCGGGAGGTGACGATATCATGCTCACATACCTAATTTTTTGCGATTTCGAGGACCGGCAACGTTGTAATACATTTGAACTGCATTTTGCAATTTGGACCTATAAATTCCGGCCCGGTTTAAAAACAACGTATGTGCCATTAGTTTCCCTATGCACATAAGTGTTTTTTCAGATGAGCCAGAATTTATAGGTCCAAATTGCAAAATGCAGTCCATTTAAGGGTGGTTTCACGATAACTGGAATAGTTTAGTCGCCGTAATAGACAACACGTTTTTCGGTCATATTTTTAGTAGTAATGATAATCACCCCAATTTGTTTGCATTAATCTACACAGGGTTACGTGTTATAACGCTTTTCGAAGATTTATCGCTCTACTTTTCAATTTTAATACATATATAAATGGCCGAAAATGTGCTGTCTGTTACGCTGACCTTTTACCGCGTAACAGACAGAACTTATTCGGAATTTACATAATATTAATTGAAAAGTAGAACTAAGTATCATTAGAAAGCGTTATGATACGTGACCTTTTGAAGATTAATGCGAAAAAATTTCAGTGATTATCAGTTCTACCAAAAATATGACCGAAAAATGTGTTGTAGGTTACGGCGACAAAACTATTCCAGCTATCCTGAATCCACACTTAAATACTGCAATTCTCGAAAAACTGACAATATCGCGATAAAGATCAGTAACAGTTTACTACATCGGCACATTAAGCAACGCTGGAATTAACTCAAGTTGAAGAGAAGCAGTCGAAGCTTCGGTTAGTGTCGCATTCTACGAATACTCAACGAATTTCATTATGACGCCTGCTGGATGCAACTATTCGAGCTCCATGGATGTGCATGTTGCATATGCAAGAGAGTGAAGGCGTTTTGACTTCGCGGCGCTCAGTGAGCGAGTCGATGAGAGGCGTCGGACAAAATGAAGGAATATTAAATTTTATATCGATGTTAACACGGAAAGTAGAGATTTTAGAAGTGCTTTAAACATAGTTTTTCTTGCAAAATTTCCTTTCAGAGGCGCCTTGTGCAATCTTTATAGTGAAAAGATCAACATGAAGATTCGCAATGTTTTAGTCAAAAATGTCATGTCCGACCTTTCTGAAAGGCTTGTGTCATTATGCAGCAGGCTTAACTGCAAATCTAAACTGACAAAGTGCCTTGAATTCTTTACAGGCAATAATAGTTGCATATACATACAGGCATAGGATGTGAGTATCTGTTGTGCTTTAGTTTTGAAATTTCGATAAGCTGAGCATGATTTGTAGAGCAAATTCATACCTTGATGTCCTGGAAGTATAAATGAGGCGAATTGAAGGCACACTGTCATTTTAAATCCTAGCAGTAAAATCTGCCATGCTCAGCAGATTGCGCTATCAAAACTGAAACTCGAAAGATACTCACATCCTACGATTAGACCAACTCTTGTTTTCCTTCTCTAACAATAAACACTTAGGCTACAAGCTAGGTTTCAAGAAAAATTCATACCATCTTATTATGAATCCTTCGGGAATGTGTACAGATCTACGACATGAAACATTAAGGCATGAAACTGGCCATTTTTTTGGCATGATCATCGTGTGAAAATCAAACTTTGCCCTGCCCGTAATAGACACCTCTCAGTAGATTAGACTCAAGATTTAGAATTTTACTGAGACCTTCCGATGCCTCTTTCTAAGCAAGAGGAATTGTATCTCTCAGCTGTTGAATCTCTCTTCAAGGTGACACGGAATATGAATGATCTGGTGAGACGCTGACATTAAAGGAGATTTAGAGTTGGTAGACCACAACATGACAAGTGAATCCCTGGGGATAAATTAGCAATAAATTAATAAACGAACCAAAACGGAAGATGTGGAAGCCTCAATAATTTCGAACATTATAGGGATGAAGATAATTTCGAGGATGAAGTAATGAAGTATTAGTGAGAACTTACAGTAGCATTGAAAGCACACCTTGAGGCCTCGGAGACTGAACGCGGGATCACCGAATTGAACATTCCTTCGAGGAATGTGGTTGAAATAGGCAAGTACAAACTACTTCGCACTAATATATTAAATCAAGAACCTTAAGCAACTTTAAATATCCAAAAGATATGTCCACAACACTCACAAGGAGACGAAGAACCACGTTTCGCGTTTGTTTACAAGATGTTTTTCTAGGTTACCCTACGCGAATGTAAACACGTCGAAACTCCCACTCCCATTGGTTCCCGCCAATTCCAGTGGCGCGCTCGGCAAAATTTTCAAATCGACGCGCCACTTTTCAAATAAGCGGGGAGTCCACTCGTTGCGCGACACTGGAAATCGGTAACGTAACAGGGTTGTTTTCTCGTTTGTTTCACGTCACACGAAGTTAGGGACCGCGGGGTTAAATAGGGTATCGATCCCAAGGAATTTGAATTTCATGGTCTCGAACCCTCACCCCCAGCCAGGAAGAGGGGGGGTGTCACTTATTGATTTCACCACTTTACCACTTTATTTCAGTGGATTTTAACAAGAAAAATTTATAAAATTTTAAATTTTAATGTTGCATATTTTTCAGTTTAAATTAAGTTCAGCGCCAAAAGAAGTGCCTATTAGAAATTAATGACTGAATTTCAATCACAATTTTTTTCATAACTTTTTCAACGTATACTTTACTCATAAAAAAGCGATATGAGTTTGTAACTTGGGAATCCTACCAAGTTTTGGATTTTGTCTTTAGTCCAAAGTAAACAGCCAAAAATACTATCCTGAGCAAAAACGCCGTAATTCCATACTCGATTTTTTTCGCTTTTCACTGACAAAATGTTTTATTACCGAAAAACCAACGGTAATTTATAGTTCTCAATTTTAAAAAAAAAACAACTGTAGTACACGGCCGTGCTAAGGAAGAACGCCGTATGAACCTCTAGGCGTTGCCAAATTTCCTTAGGAAAATCACGAATTCTCGGGAAAATTTGTAAATATTTTCCTCCCAATTTTCCACATAATTTTCTTCGCAATTTTACCTAAAGTTCTTGAAAAGTTCATGGAAAAATATTCATAACTTTCCTCAAAATTAAACGTTTTGTCGAAGGAAATGTGGCAACTCTCGATTGTTCGTACGGCGTTCTTCCTTAGCATGCGGCAGTGTACCATTGTGAATTTAAAATTACGAAATGAAGCATCTCGGTGATCAGGTTTTTTCTTAACGGAACAGTATGTATGGAAGAAAATACAAAGTCCATATTAGGGTTTCGACGTTTTTCTTGTAGACGGCAGTGTTCCTTAGCGCACAGGCTAAAAACGCCACTGACTTTAAATCTGATATCTCCGTGAGTACCGACGGATTTGTTTAAACTTCGAGGGTGCCCGATTCCATTCTCCGTGCAAAAGTTCAAGCTCATGCAAAGGATTGTTCGCGAATAGCAGAAACCTGAGCAGCAACCCGCCTCGAACTCCGCCGAATTGGAGGGACGAAATTACCAAATCATGGGCGAATGCTAAGTGATACGAGTACGACCCGCCGTAACGTGAAGTGTCATGAAAAGCTAATTCACCCCACTTCACACTTTGAATTGGACGTATTTCCGTCAAACGGAACTATATGCATTAAGACATGAGCCCTGAAACTCATAAGAATATACGCATAACAGGGCTCACGTCATAATGCACATAGTTCCGTTTGGCAGAAATCCGTCCAATTCTGCCGCTCTGAGGGAAGGCGCCGTATGAACTTTCGGATGTTGCCAAATTTCACCATAGGAAACATAATTTTTTTAGAAATCTTATGCTCGTGTCTCGCAATTTCGAACGCGCACAATGTTTTAGTGCTAATCAAATAAATTTTGAAGGAAGGATATAATTTTTCCAAAATGTACATCGCTTAAGACAAGGAATTACTCAAGAAAATGAGGACGAAAAGATAACTTACAGGTAATAAATATTTTCATTTTTTTTTTTTTAAATTAAAAGTATCTCTACCGCACTTACAAATTTTTTTAAATGCTTTACAGATATCACCGATTTTACAAGTTGAAATCGCGGGACTGGTTTAATCTCATAAAGAAAACTTGGCTACGTTACGATGAGGAAACAGTGAACCTGAATGACGGAATGGAAGAGGGTACAAGCTGGGTAGGCGAGGGGTGGGAGAGGGGTTGGAGGGACACGTGTCTCTCAGATTGAAGTGCATGGAGCGAGGTGCATCTGCCCGTGCAAGAGATCCCGCTGCAGTTGCTCGCTAATCGTTAATTTTTTGATTAATTACTTGATTAGTCACCAACAATCGGCAAATAATTGCACTGACTCACGTTGGACAGGCGACGGGATTTCTGGGTCAAACCGAGCTGATCTCCACGTTAAGCCGGATCGAGTCGGCGTCGATGAATGATTCTCACGGCGCTTGTGAGGATTCGATAACGGTGAAACCGGCGAATGAATTTCCGCCAGCCCACTCGAAGAAGAGGACAGACGGACTACGTTCACCAAAAAGAGGTTCGAATATCTGCCGTGATAGCAAAGAGAGCACTAAGTCTTTTCGGCAACATAAAGAAAATTCAGTGCAACTTCCAGACAGCTTCGTTGAACACTTCCTCTGTAAAAAAAATGAAATGGCGGCGGAAATGGAAATGTTGCATGAGTGAGGAATTTGCGATTTGACCGTTGATTTTTATGCAAAAGTTCGCGAAAAACACGATGGTGCCACTGGTTTTCTCTGAAATCAACTCCCAAGCTCAAAAAGAGCTCTCAAGTTGAGGCCAAAATGGAGGGATATCCCACGCTATCCTGAGAGTCCACCTCTACATCCAAGTCAAACTCTTTATGCAAAGATAGGGAGTAAATACATTGACAGGGCTGCCACTTCATATGGGGACTTAAAAACTGAAAACACGGCATCCCTGGTAATGTATTTGCTCCGTATCTTTGCATGGAGAGTTTGTCTTGATGTAGAGGTGGACTCTCAGGATAGCGTGGGATATCCCCTCCATTTTGGCCTCGACTTGAGAGCTTTTTTTTAGCTCGGGAGTTGATTTCAGAGGAAACCAGTGGCACCATCGTGTTTCTCACGAACTTTTACATAAGTTTCAACAGTCAAATCGCAAATTCCTCACACACGCAATATCTCCATTTCCAGACGGCTTCGTTGAACACTTTCTCTGTGAAAAAAATTAAATGGCGGCGGAAATTTTGAAACGTCGCATGGCGCTCGTGATACTTCGGCCGGAAAGTGACAAATCAGGCAACGCTGGATGGAGCATACCGGGCTTACGGGCGCAAATTTGAGGTTAATCGTCTTTGAAATATGTCGAGCGACGCACGAACGCAGCCGCCGCGCCGAAAACGCTCCGACACCCATTCTGCCAACCAGAGCAACAACCGCGTATCTGCACCCAGCATTCCCGTTTGCGTTAAGCTGTTTTAGCCAGCTGAGGAAGGCAGCATTGACGCGTAGATAGCGGTGAAAAGACGGTCTCCGTTTTCCGCCTTGTTTTTGGCCGAGCTAGCACTCTTTCAAATGCTAAGTAGCGCTAGGTAGCCGGTCACGAACTGGGTGCAAGCCGATGGAATTCGACGAAAGCGCCACGCTCCGGATAGTGAAATCGGTCGAACTTAAAACCGCATTAGTCAAATATCTGATTAATCCCACGGGCTTTAAAAATGGACGTACACTGAAAAAAAAATCTCGGTGTATTTACTAAGAAAAGGGTAAAATTGCCAAGAATTCAGGGTTCTATTTGATCCCAGTTTTTCCTTGGTAAAATTACCATTTATGAAATTGGTAATTTTACCGAGAAATCTCGGTAAAATTATTGAAATTTCTCGGTAATTTTACTGGACCTTGGTAAGAACGCCAATATTTTTCATCGACTGTGGTAGAATTACCGAGATAAAATCGCAAAGTTACCGGGAATTCATTACCAATAAAAGTGTTATTCTTACCTGAAAAAAACAGTAAAAATACCGGTTTTTAGGTAAGTTTACCAGTCTGTCTTGGTAAAATTACCAATAATTGGTAAAAAAAGTGAGATGGTAAAGGTACCAACGGACCTTGGTAAAACCGCCGATAATTTTTTTTCAGTGTAAGAATATACGGATAGCAGGGCTCATGTCATAATGCACATAGTTCCGTTTGGCAAACATACGTCCAAATGTGCATATTCCACCGCTCATACGGTAAGGGACATGATGGGTTTTGAGACTGATTGGTTCAGTTTCTGAGTCTCCTGTTGGTCAACGCTCCCAAAACGGAGGGCTAGCCCGAGTGCCTGACCCTTGGAGCGCAAAGCCCCCGCGATGAGAAAGTTTTTCTTCATGCAGAAGAAGAGACCGCTGGGTCACTAAATCTGCTAGCCAATGTAGCCATGTGCCTTTTTAACGGATTTCCGAAGCGTTTCTTCGTTTTTTATTTTTTGAAATGAAACTAGGGAGGTATTTCTTTTAGAGATATTTTCAAGTTAATGATTCCCGGGTGAGGGTTCTCATTGAGGCAACAAGTTATCTTTTTAAAGTGACAGGGTATTTTTTTTAAAAAAAAAAAAACAAAAACAAAAACAAAAGAGGAAGAAGAAGTAAAATCAGACACATTGTTTGGTGCAAGGAGAGTTCCTGTTGACTTGACGAGAATTTTCGTGCAGGAATAATTAGAATTTCTACTGATCCAATAGAACATTTTCTATGTCTACTATGAACATGTCTATAGATTCGCGCTGTCTTGCTACCGCCACTAGTGACACCACCCCTACCAATTTAAAATACCTAAAAACTGAAAATCCATTTAAAAAACACGATATTTAACCTAGATTATACCAAGACAAGATCTGGGCAGATAATCCCTACTTTCTAGGTCGATCGAGCGTAGTGGACGTTTCAAAGCATTATCCTCTATCGAAATCACTTTGACTGCCTGAGTGAGCCACATTCAGATCTCCGGGCGGATTATCGTGGATGAATTTTTCCTGTCGTTTACAGAAAAATCGACGGAATTCAGTCACGTATTCTACGTTTGCGGAACGATTTTCGTAGGTTTGATTCCATCTGAAGTGATTCATTCATTCCCGCGAGTACGCGCGATTCGACGCTGTCTAAACTCGGCGTCTAATCAGGAATACCGTTCGAAATCCGCTCCTGAGCTCACAATCAGCCGTGCTAAGGAAAAACACCGTATGAACATTCGAGAGTTGCCAAATTTCCCCCGATAAAATGTTTATTTTGTGAACAAGTTAAGCATATGTGGACCGCGTTTAGCAGAAAGGAACCAAGCCACATCAACTATTGCCAAATTTAGGCCGGCCATTTAAATTTTTATGAGAGAATTTTTGCGGATTTCTTTGAATATTTTAGGCAATTTGCCTCGAACTAAGCAGAAAATTCACTGAAATTTTCACAAAAATCCGCACGACTGTATTACTTGTCCAAAAAATGTGTGTTTTATCAAAGGAGACTTAGCAACATCTGAATACGTACACGGCGTTCTTCCTTGGCTCCGCAGATCTCTGCAGAGAAGTATCGGTTCGAGCAGAAAACCACTCTTCGATTTATAACAAATGGATCGAATTTAACGAAGAGGAGATGAACTCACAGAGCTACACTGACAATGAGTCCTGTCTGAGGCCCCCCTTGGGAAAAACTCGGAGAGCTACACTGACAATGAGTCCTGTCTGAGGCCCCCCTTGGGAAACGCCGTTTCCCACTTATCGATGACTAAAGTCAAAAAAGCGCATACACGATTGTGATGTCGCAAATCCCCACTCATGTTTTGTAATTTCATGAGGAAATCAGCCAATTTTTTTTCAAGAATTTTCTTGGGGTTTCATTAAATTATTCAATAATATTCATCCCAAATTGCAGAAAGACTAGCCGCAGTCTTCATTTCAAGAGGGAAAGGACAGAACATAATGTAGGTAATTTTTACTTATATGATTACCATACTTCATTTTGCTATAATTTCGCCATTCCACCTACGAAATCTTAAAGGTGTACAGGCTTATGATGTTACAGATTTTCTCTCGCATTTAATTTTGTTGGAGGACGAATTGTCATCGTTCACGTTCCGAAGTCCGTGCGATTCATCAGAATTTTAATCCAAAAATTTGGCACTAAAACGTCGAAATTAATTTTCCCAAAGGAGGGGAAAACAAAACAAAAGACAACTTATTCAAGTAGTTTAAAGGAAACTGTTCGAATCCTATTCAGATTCCTTACTTTTTGCGCTTTTGGAAGCCAGCAACGTTTTGATACATTAATAATGTATACCTCGGAAAATTGACAATGTCGTGATAAAAATCAGCAATTCTTAACTTCATCGGCACAGTAAGTGACGCTGAAATGAAATTAGGTGTGAGAGAAACAAGCAAAGCGCTCTTTTAACATTAGTGTATAATGCGATGAACACCATTCAAATATCATTTCAACTCCTGGATGCAACTATTCAAACTCTACGGATGTCCGTGTTGCATACGCACGGAAGCGAAGGCGTTTTGACTGTCCAGGCACTCGACGCTTCACCTGCGGCGCACAGTGAAACGAGTAAATGAGAGTAGTCGGGCAAAGTTTGGAAACTTTAAAAGCTTATATCGATGTTAACACGGGACGTAGAAATTTGAGAAGTGATTTTATTGGTTTTCTCGTAAAATTTCCTTCGAGAAACACCCCACACAAATTATAAAGTGAAGAAAGTAACATCAGAATGGAGATGTTGCATGCGTGAGGAATTTGCGATTTGACTAGTGATTCCTATGTAAAAGTTCGCGAGAAACACGATGGTGCCACTGGGTTTCACTGAAATCAACTCCCAAGCTCAAAAAAGCTCTCAAGTTGAAGCTAAAATGGAGGGGATATCCCACGCTATCCTGCGATTCCACCTCTACATCAAGACGAACTCTCCATGCAAAGATAGGGAGCAAATACATTGACAGGGCTGCCACTTTATTTGAGGACTCTAAGACTGAAAACACGGCATCCCTGCTAATGTATTTGCTTCCTATCTTTTGCATGGAGAGTTCGTCTTGATGTTGAGGTGGAATCTCAAGATAGCGTGGGATATCCCCTCCATTTTGGCCTCAACTAGAGAGCTTTTTTTGAGCCTGAGAGTTGATTTCAAAGAAAACCATCGTGTTTCTCGCGAACTTTTACTTAATAATCAACAATCAAATCGCAAATTCCTCACACATGCAACATCTCCATTGGCAATTTCAGTCAAAAATGTCTTCCCAATCCCTCTGGAAGGCTCTTTTCATAGTGCTACGGGCTTGACCGCGAGGATCTATTACAAAATGCATACAATCCTCCATTAATACTTCGAAGACATCTCTTCGAAATGAATCGTTGCTCTACAAATCATGGTCAGCACATCACAATATCATAACTGATGCACAAAAGATACTCACATCCTACACTTTTATGCAACTATTCGTGCCTAGGAGATATTTTTGTGGTATAAACGAAGAAATGAAGGCGCTCTGTCATTTGGGATCCTCGTAGTAAAGCTCGCCGCTGGCACCGTACCTTGGGTAAAGTGGTGAGTACCTGGACCGTCAAAACGCCTTCGCTTCTGTGCGTATGCAACACGGACGTCCACAGAGCTCGAATAGTTGCATCCAGGAGTTAAAACGTTATTCGTATAGTGATCGATAAACCGATAAACCGATTCTTTTCAATAGGTTTAAAGGGCTGCGAGCTGATTATTGAAATTGATAGACAAAGCTATAGACAAAGAAGACATAAGGAGTAAAGAGCGATCCTATTGGCAGGGCCGGATTTACATTTTTAGCGCCCTAGGCTAAACTTAGGGTAGCGCCCCTAAAAGTAGGCGCTCTCGTGTGGAGGGGGCGCTCCTCCCTCCAGATCAGAGGGAGGATGTTAGGTGTCCGGAAAATGTTCAAATTCACCTTTAAAAAAACACGATTTTAAACAGTTTTGAGGTACGTTTACGTTTTCAAGTTGGTTTTAGGAAATACGGTTTTGAATAAATTTTCAAAAATTGTACGCCCCTCAACATGTTGCGCCCTAGGCCATAGCCTATGTAGCCTATTGGTAAATCCGGCCCTGCCTATTGGTTGAAATGAGTGGTTCTCATAGACTATGAGGGGGTAAATGATGGGAATGATGGAGTATCGGGTCTCTCGTGTGTTGCCGTTAGTTAGTCTATTACCTACGTCCTCTGTCAAATGCAACCACCCGTTTCCACCAATAGGATCCCTCTATATCCTTTTTGTCTTCTTTGTCTATTGCTTTGTCTATCAATTTCAATAATCAGCCCGCAGATCAATGGATATATTGCAAAGCACGCCACGCCACTGCAACAGCGTGCGGTTACGCTGCCGTGCTAAGGAAGAACGCCGTATGAGCCTTCAGGCGTTGCCAAATTTCATTCGATAAAAACCGACTTTACTGGGAAAATTTTGAATATTTTTTTCCAACATTTTCAGACAATTTTATACGCAATTTACTCTAAAATATCTGAAAATTTCAAAGAAAAATGTACATGAATTTCGTCAAAAATACGTGTTTTATTGAAGGAAATTTGGCAACTCTCGAATGTTCATACGGCGTTCTTCCTTAGCACGGCAGTACGGGCGGCTCGCTCCACTTTCCCGGCGCCCGGCGATGTCTCGTACGATCCATTGTTTTAATTGATAGTCACCGGTGGCCGATGGCTGTGACGCAGGCGCTTGTAGTTATCGTCCATCGCCCGCGAGAGGAAAAGTGGAGTGCGAATAGTGCGATGCCCATTGTCCGGTGGGCGGGCGCCGCGGTGATTGTTGGCGGATTCGCGTGTCCATTCCCAGCACGGCTCCCGAAGGCCGTTTCAAGCGCCGCCTCCAAAGCTCCAAGAAAGAAGGCCGCACTTTCCTTCAGGGCCGGATTTTGGATTTACTTACTTGCCGCCCATGGGCCGCCTGTATTTTGCCGCTCCCAAACATCAATAAAAACTAGAGTACCTATATTGAGAGTAATGAGGATAGGTGTTTTGGGTATATTTCGGAGTAGTCATTATTCGAATATGAATTACATGTTTTATTGAAAGAAAACAGAGAACGTGGTCCGACGAGGAGATGTATTGGCGAACTAGCTAACAAGGGGAAAGGGGCTGCTATACGCAGGTGCTTATCAACATTGAAATAAGACTCGCAGTATGAGTCGCCATAAAGCGACGTTGTCAAGATTATGATTAATTCCAGGGTTCAACAGAGAGAGTATGGCCACTGGGGTTACCACCTCTGATTGGCTCAGCCATCTTAGGCTGGATGGAGCCCTTAGGACCCAAAAATGGCGGACGCCATAAATTAATGTAATGCAAAATGACTCAAAATGTAGTTTTCTTTGCTTATCGTAACGAGAAAACTCAAATGCACTATTGCGACTTCTTTACATATTTTTAAGGCTAATCGTGTGCAATTTTTGAGAAAAATTATCTTAGCTGTAGTAAGATTGGCAGCAAGTGCGGTTGGTGATAACCGCCAAAAGTTGGCAATGACCCCCCTCCCATATCCACAAAAACCAAAACAAAGCACCGCCATTTTTGGGTCCTAAGCCTCTCCATGGGGCCCAGTGGCCATACTCTCTCAATATAGGTACTCTAATAAAAACCATCAAGTGAACGTGCCGGAGGGGGAGGTTCACTCGTGTTGGACACATTTTTTGCGAGAGCCCTGTCAACACTATACTAGCAAAAGTTCACGGAACTTGGCGCGAGAGTTAAGTTCCGTAAACCTATCTCTGTGTGGACAATGCCTTCCATTTACGTGAAATGAACGAAAAAATAATGACAGAACAAACATGAATGTGGTTTAATAATTTTAACTTCCGCCGCCGCGCCGCGCCGTGCCGCGCTGACCGCTCTGTGTTTGGCGCAATGCGAGAAGTATTCCTACAGTTTTGTATGCGCTATGCATTTCACGCCAATTGCTGCTGCACGCACTGTGTCTGACGCAATGCATGAAGTATTCATGCAGTCTTGTAGGCGCTATGCGTTTCACGCCGCCCGCTGCTGACCGCAGCGACCACACTGTCTTTGACGCAGTGCGTGAAGTATTCATGCAGTCTTGTAGGCGCTAATATGTGTTACATGCCGACCGCCGCGTCGCGCCGCGCCGCGCCGCGCCGAGGGTTTCTCCGTTGCATCTCATGAAGTTCTCGTCATCATTGCTCTCTGCGCCGCGCAGTTCTAGACCGAATTCCGTGTTCGGTTTTTCTCCAAGTCTTAACTCGACTGATAAAAGGTGCTGTCTTTTGTATCACAGAAAGACGAAAAAATTAGAAATACACTCTCAGGAAATGAGAGATTTTGTCACCTTTTCTCGTTTGTAATTTTTTTCTCTGATTCCAAATTTTCTTTATAGCTACATTTAAAAAAAATTGTAAAATTTGCCGTCCCCTAAATTTGCCGCCATGGGCCGCGACCCATTGGTTTCCTCGTGAAGTTTCCTTCTTAAATTGAAGCACCCCTTAAAATTCAAAATGTGACGGAATAAACATCAAAATTAGCAGTTTTAGTCAAAAATTTCATGTCCGACCTCTTTACTTAACTCGATCCACTACTGTGCGGCACGGCAATGCATCCACCTTCACAATATGCGACTTCTTGCCCGTCAATGACGAGGCATTCGTTGTTTCAAGTGACGTATCGAAAGCCATCTCCGGTTTTAGATCGAGTTTTATTTTTATATTTTACGCGGACTGTTTACAGTTGTAAAACGATCACGTAAAAGATTGACGCGTTGATTATCAGAACCGGGAGGACGGTGGGGGGGGGGGGGGGAGGTGTAGTATTTTAGGACGTTCGTCCTCCGTCGCCCAATGGATGTGGTCAATTGGAGAGGTCGGACATGAAATGTTTGACTTAAACTGCAAATTTTGATGTTTATATCGTCACATTTTGAACTTCAAGGGGTGCTGTTGAAAGAAAATTTGACGAGGATACCAATAAAACCACTTTTAGAACCTTAAAATTGTGTACAAGCGGAGTTATAGGCGTTTAAAGTTTCTAAATTTTGTCCGACCTCTCTTGTTGACTCGATCCACTGTGCGCCGAAGTCAGCTGGATTGTTCGCTAATGACGCCGCGTTACCGTGCAGGGTGAAAATCGAGGAAAATCGGTGCATTTCAGGATGCCTCGCGCTTGAATGGACCACTGCAGGCCGACTATTGAAATCTGTTGACAAAGCTATAGACAAAGCGATAGACAAAGGGAAATGGCGCAATCCTATCGGCATGAGCGGACGGTTTTTATTGACAAAGGCTTTTACTTTTGCATAGTTGCGTACCCGCATAATTTCACCATTTTGTGCCTTGTCTAGTAGTCCATTTCACTCGTTTATAAAGGCCTGGATACACGCTCAAATTTCCGTCAATTTCCGATCAAAATGATGACAAAAATGGCGGTCGAGAGTTGTTATAAAAATTGTTATCTAAAATTAATTAAAATAACGTGTTGATGGAAATAAGCATGAAATAAGCACGGTTGAATGGAAATCAGGCGACGGATGAGACCCACAGTATACCATCATCTACCATCAAATTTTTGTAGGCCACAAAAAATTGATGGTAGATGGTGCGCACCAGTCACCTTTCGATCGGAAATTGACGGAAATTTGAGCGTGTATCCATCCAGGCTTTAAAGAGTCACATCTAATATCCAGAGGAGTTCGTGTAATGTTGACAATATTAATTTGGACTAAGTGAGGGGCTTGGAGGCCAAGGGGTATAAGTGCTGTTTTCGAAAAAAATGACGTATTGATTATTTCAAGTAAAACTAGTCTTGCTGCATATTCTGTGAAAAATTCCCTCCAAAATTCTAATTGTTAAGCATCAAAAAGCCACTTTGAAGTTTCTTTCCACCATAGGGATCCACATAATTTCGAAACTTCAAACACGTATTTCTTGATAGAGCGAAAACTGCACTGTAATATTTTCTATCGACTGTGGTAGAATTACCGAGATAAAATGGCAAAGTTACCGGGAATTGATCACCAATAAAAGTGGTATTCTTACCTGAAAAAGCAGTAAAAATACCGGTTTTTAGGTAAGCTTACCAGTCTGTCTTGGTAAAATTACCAATAATTGGTAAAAAAAAGTGAGGTGGTATAGGTCCCAACGGACCTTGGTAAAAACGCCGAGAATTTTTTTTCAGTGCACATTTCGACAAACAAACGAATCGTAAACTTCCTTCCTTTTCGCGGCGATTTGGCCTGCTACTCGTCGCTTAGTCGCGGTGTCGCTTGCCGTTGGCAAAAATAGAAAATAAATATAGACGAAAAAATCAAACAGGAGAAATGAGGCGTGCGACGGAGAAAATGACGCTCGCTGGATCCGTTTCCATTCCATTTTCCAGTTTTCCCGCGTTGCCGAACTTCGCGGGGTCTTACATCTCCGTCAGCCTGAAATGTACAATATTTCGGACCGATCTGGCAGCCGAGCAGACGTTTTTAGTTTTGCTCCCGAGCGGGGAGCCAGGGCCCTGATCAGGTTTGCGGGAATTCGACGCGATATATAAAGGAAAATCGCCGTATGAACACTCAAGAGTTGCCAAACTTCCTCCAATAAAATGCATATTTTTGAGGAGAGTTATGAATATTTTATATTGAAATTTCAGATAATTTAGATCTAATTACGAGGAAAATTTTCTGAAAAATTTAACGGAAAATATTCATGAGTTTTCCTGAAAATTCGTATTTAATCTGGAGAAATTTGGCAACTGCCGAAGGTTCTTGCGGCGTTTTTCCTTAACGTGGCAGATCTGAACGATCGAATCATTCGCGTCACTTCGCAAATATCGAATATCGCACCACCACAGAAATGAAGTTAATATGGATCCCATGAACTTATTGCATGTAGCCAGCTACACTTATGGTGGCTGGTAATGACGTAAGAGCGACCGAGTAACCTTAAATAGAAAATAGAAACTGTCCCGATCCGTCTCTATTGGGTCACTAAACCTTCTTCCGTTTTTTATTTCATATATCGTCATCTTCCGGCCAAAGTATCACAAGCGCCATGCGACGTTTAAAAATTTCCGCCGCCATTTTATTTTTTTAGAGCGAAATTGTACAACAAAACTGTCCGAAAATTTCACTGAATTTTCCTTGTTTTTCCGATATAATTTAGTGAAATTTTTAAACAGATTCAACCAACAAATTTCTCGGTAAAAAAATAAAATGACGGCAGTAATTTTGAACCGTGTGGGGGACTGTTGTTACAGGTTTAGCAATCCTGCGGACCCCATGGTAACCCCTGCCTTAAGGGGTAGTAGAGATGGTCACCGGCTTCAAGGTGTATGAACCACCCATTGGAAGGGCAGACAGGGCTCTCAGCTGTAGCTGAAGCAACTTGTCTAGGAGAAGAAACTCCGAAATCAAACCCCGGTTGTTCACGCCAATAACTGGCGTTCCTTATCTTTTCTTATTTGACGCTTTTTGTTGAACAGCGTTGAAAACAGTGACGTCACTCTCTACTAACCGTTCAGTACTCCGTTTGATCAATCGACTCTCTGTTCGTCACCCGCGATGACGCAAAACGGAGAGTATATCCGACATTGGACCCCGGTGACGTAGATTAGATTCACCCAGAGTAAGTCAGACGTCGCCGCCAGTGATTCGACCAAGCCGGCCCATGAGTCAGCGCCCCAAGCGGCGCGCCAATGAGGCATTATTCAAAATTTAACCCTATCCGCCCACGTAATTGGTCAGGTCACCTGACGTAATAGTCACGTCACTAGAGCTTTTTGGCGCGGATTCTAGGAACCCTCTCTCCTCTCTGGTTGTCTCTCTCTAGCTCCCTCGGTCTTCCTTTTCTGACTCTCTGACTGATTCCCTTTTTCTCATTCTTCTGTGCGAACTCCGTGTTATTACGCGTCCTCCGGTAAGGTCTCCGAATTTCCTTAACTTTCCTCGGTTTTTCTGAGTGATCCGTTCCGATTTTCATTCTGCTCTCTCCGCGAACCTCCGTTTAAAGACCGGCATCGAAAATTTCCCGATTTTTCGTTTGAAATCCGCAATTTTCGGTCGAACTTAGATCCTTGACAGCGTGCTCGCATCCTTCACGGT
The DNA here is from genome assembly GCF_918797505.1 of Bemisia tabaci. Taxonomy (NCBI): domain Eukaryota; kingdom Metazoa; phylum Arthropoda; class Insecta; order Hemiptera; family Aleyrodidae; genus Bemisia; species Bemisia tabaci. Next base: position 24,684,498 of record NC_092801.1, on the reverse strand, counting down.
GAAGGAATTTATCCATCTTCATCCGCGCTAATTTCGGCGATTCGCATCGATCCTTTTCGCGATTCTCTTACGCGATCGTCAAATAGTATTTCGGAAGGTCGGATTTCGAAAATCACTTTCACTCAATCGTTCGAGATGGTTTCCTTCGCTGAGATGACGGAATCTGCCACCATGAGCTAAGCTGTTCCTCTGCGGGCCGCCATCGCCGCAGGAGTCTCCAGAGATGTCCCGCCGCACTTGCTTCCGAATCAACCAGAGAGGGTTCTCACTCAACCAATTTGGTGAGTTCGTTCCAAATTTTCCCCCCGTAATGTGTTAGGAAATGTTAGGTTGAGCGCCCCCCCCCCCCCCTCTGTGCCTCCTCGTGGTAGGTGCGGAGATCGTTCCGAAGACCAAGTTCTTTCTCAACGTGTTCTTTCCCTTGAACCCCCTCATAAGAGTAATTTCCGGAGAAGTCATGGTCGAGGTGTACGTTTGGGCCGCCCGAATTGTGGCCTACCCAGTCTTTTGAAGGCGTTTCCCCAGGCAGACGACCTATCCCAAGATTCTCTCTCGATATGTTATGACCCGTGAGTGTTACAGTTTCTCCAAGCGTTCATGTGATTTTTCTAGCCCGATTCAGAATCAATTGTGTAAGTTAATCGTCGTCTCGATGATGTGCGCCTTGAGGTTTAAAAGTGTCCGCCCTCCTGGGCTGGGCATTCTTCGCCTCCGCTAATTCTTTACATAAACCCTGGCATCGCGCGCAATTTACTGAGTTTTCCGTTTCAGTGCTCTTTGATACCATTTTGATAATGTGTCCGTTGTGCCACTCCGCTTGAATTTGGCCTGTGTGATGTATAACCTGTTGCCTACCCGGTCTTTTGAAGGCGCCTACGTGCGTGCTCCTTCTCCCGAGAGCTCTTAGTGTGAGAGCGTGTTGCCTTCATCTCTGAATTGTTTGTCTTTTAATTTAATGTCTCCCGAGTTTACATGGAGTCCTGGTGTTTCTCGCCCTGTCGCTCATGTCATCCGAGGTAGTTTGAGCACCGGTTAGCCTCGTCGCTGATTGCGTCCTAAACAATTGCAGCACCGGTTAGCTCGTTGTACCACCATCCGTATTACCGAGTTGCCGGAGGATTTCGAGTGTTGATATTAATCATTTAACGCTAAAAGTGTCTACTGAATTTGACCCGTATTTATCCGTCGGGTGGTGTGTAGCCGATTTTTCTATGATCTCGTATTGTTGCTTATAGTATTCGCAGCAGCTCATCTTATTTCTGTCAGTGGCAATATTGCCGCCAAACAAATTTCCGGAGTTATTGCGAGTTCAATTTGTTCCGGAGTGATGTTAAGTCATTGTTAGCGACATTTTATCCGGAAGTCAGTCATGTTTCTTTGAAAATCGCATCAACCTCAACTTCTTTTTCTTTATCGTTATGACTAATGGAGTTATGCTCATAATTGTTTCCGATGAGTCATCGGCGGCCCGGCCTATGATTATGACCTATTTTTCTTTTCCTTGCAAGATTGTCCTAACGGGCAATTTAAAGGTTTTCTCAGAAACGCAACAACGGCATCGCAGATCCAGCTGACTGGGTCACCAGTGTCAAGTAAATGTGGGTCAAACCTCTCTCGGTCATGGGCCTCCGGACGGGGTATCGCCGATTACTCATCGTACCCGTGTTCCTTTTTCTGCATTTCCTCTTCGGAGGGTTGCTCCTTTGTATTGTCTTGTTTTATCCGGAGTGTAGTAGAAGCTCGAATTTTGTGGTATTTTTTTTTTATCTTCCGTGTAAGTTTTTATCCGGTTCGCGTCGCGTTTGGGAGCAGGGCCCCCTCCCCCCTTCGGTCTCCCCCCGATTTTTTCCCCTCCGGTCTTCCCCCCATTTTCCTCTTAACAAGACAGTCATTCAACGTAGCCCTCCTGTACGGAGTTAGCTACAAGTAATTTGATTGCATAGTTTCTCGCAATCAAAAGTCCCCCCCCCCCCTTTTCTTTTTCATTCGGAGAGCCTTTCAAGAATTCAACATGCAAATTGCGGAGAGAACTGGTCTTCATTTGGATTTACGAGCTGTAGCGGATTATACCTGGGACCTTCTTGTCTCCTCCTGTGGCAAAATGATTGTCCGACGTGCCTTCTATTTTCAATGTTCACCGTGTCATGCACAGGTATCCTAGCCAAATTCAGGATTTTCATGTTCACCTGTTTCATGTTCCAGTTTTTTCGCACTTCAGCTCGCTCTCTCGTTGATATGAAGCCTTCTCTCCCTCCGTTCTCATTTTTTTATGGTTTCTGTCCCCCATTTAAAGGGCCAGTGGTCCCTCGTGTCATCACCTTTCCCCATCCTATCACTATATATTTCAAATTTTCCCGCTCTTCTGGTTCTGCTGATGTAAGACCTGGTGATAGGCATTCGGTGTCTGCGCCATGTTTTGTTTACGCTTGCGTGACGTCTTTCGATCTCTTCCGTGTACTATCCATTCTACCTACCTGTTCCCCGTTGATTCCCCGTTTACCTGTTATCAGTCCATTTGCTCGCATGGCGGTTGAGGAGGGCCGCCATTTGCAAGCGTATTTACTCGACTTGGCGCGGCCATCGTTCTGGTCCCTCGGGCCGGATCTTAATTAGAACCGTGTTTGCCCCCCCCCCTTCCTTCCCCCCTGTCCTCCCCTCTCCTCCTTTCCTTAGCTGTCCCCGGGGGGTGGTCGGGGGTCCCCTGCTCCTTCGCTTTGCGTCGTGACCGTGACTGTTGGACGGCTCATCGTCAGCAATAGACCCCGTTCAGGATGAGTCCGTTCTGTGATCTTGTTTTTTTTTCTCTAGTAAGACTAAGAGTCAGATACTTTCAAAAAAACTTCCACCGAGATTCCGCGAAACGAAAACTTTCCGTGTTTCCGTGTTCTGTATCCGATAAAGCACCGTCTTTAGTCTGATGTCCTTTTTTCCTTTTTCCCCAAGACTTGAGCCGTTAAGCCATACTTTTCGTTCATTTTTTTTCCCCCCTTTTTCTCCTTTTTTTTCTCTTTCTTTTTCTGCGCTGATCATCCCCTTTTTTTTTTTTTTTTTTTTTTTTTTTTTTTTTTTTTTTTTTCTTTCTCTCCCTCGATTACTCTGAATCCGCGACAAATCACTGAACTACGAGCCAGTAATGGTTTTTTTTGTCTTCGCACTCGTAATGCGGGCTTCGGATCGGTCTAGCGCACCTCTCACCTTTAGTTTTAAGTTTAGTATGGGTCATTTAGTATGTAAGTTTGGAGATGTGTGTGCACATCTTTTAACCTCCGTTGACTCCGTTGATCTAATTTTTATCATTGCATTCAATACGGTCGCGCGTTCAAACGGCGCTTTTCCAAATTTCTACAGTTTCTCTCCTTTACCCTACGAGACCCCTAACCCCCTTAAAAAAAAAAAAAAAAAAAAAAAAAAAAAAAAAAAAAAAAAAAAAAAAAAAAAAAAAAAAACAAGCAGTGAACTCCAACACAATGTGTTGATAAGGCGCGTCATTAACTCGCACATATCAACCCCTTTAGTTTTCATTTACAGAGATTTCAAAAAAGGCAAGCAGCACAACAGGAGAATTCACGATACAACACTACAAGGTCAACGACGCACCTTGACGAGACCGTGTATTGTGAATCTAGAAAGCTATTCGAACAAATTTAAGTTTTTTGATCCGCCTCAAGCAAAATTTTATCAGATTCTTGAGGAAAAGTGCTACGGAAAAATTTAAGCGAAGAAAGGAAAAATTCTGTCGAATTCCTAGAAGATAAAGTCGATTTAAAGGTATTTTGGGGTTAAAATACCCAAATCACCGGTATTATAAATCCCGTTATATTATTGAAAAGAAATTGACTCGATATAAATGCAATTGTATTAAATATGTCTTGATTTTGTTATTTAAACGTCTTTTCATGCAAAGAAGCTCAACCATGTCCATGCTTTATTCATTCATGAATTGAAAGTAAGCAATCCACATCCCGAAAATCTACCGATTTGCCGTAAAAAATCGCAGAAACTTGATATACCAGGTCGATGTACCCACTCTTTGAATTTACCAATCAATTTAGTGAGTGCACGTAGGTATGTGAAAGTCAAAATGCTATAGTCATTTTGGGTGCATTCATTTTTCATGAAACAATTGTAAGTAATTTCAATCCCGAAAAACCATACATTTTCCGTATAAAATCGAAAAAATCAAAATATGTCGACTCCCTGACGTGAAAATTGAATTCTACGTGTGAAAATACTTATGTATCGATATGCTGAACAGAATGCCCGCCTCTCCTCGTAATGTACAAACCGTTCCTATACTCATCTTAAAATTGTTCTCAGAGCTTTGTGTTATTATCAGCTTCCATTTAAACCCCGGTTTGATGGCCGAATCGGCTGCCCAAAAAGCAAGCCATTTTTGAAGGGCTCTATGAGAAATTCGTGATATTATCAGCTCTCAGGAAATCACCTCATGGGTAAAATTGCTGATATAAATCGAGTGCTTAAAATAATCGTATTCAAGAAACTAAGGCATTAAACTATGGAGTCAATTTCGTTTTAATAATATAACGGGATTTACTTGTCTTCAGGTCAAAACTCATACAAGGAAGCCCCTTGCAAGAGGCTAATTTTTTGTAATTTCACTCAATTTTTTCTCCTTTTTATAATTGAATTGCTTGTCACATTCTGAGGTCAATCATATTAAATTGTAATTTATACATTTCTTTTTTTCCCCCTTCATTTTATTTTTTGTTTGGAGAAGTTTTGTTGATTTCTTCGGATTTCGAATACTGTAACTTCTCTTCTATTTGGCCGATTTTTATGAATGAGACCTCTTTTAATTCGTGTTTTAACGGAGAGTAAGGAAAAAATTGCTAAAAACTCGCGAAACAATTTTTTTTGAAAATTGGACGAATCCTAGCGTGACGGTGAAATGGTTAATGAAGCGTAAGTAATTGGGCGAGGGGCTGAGGATCCCGGCATCGCTTGGCAACCGTCATTAGCTATTGTTCGTCGAGACGCCGACGCAGTGAGCAGGAGCGTGGGAAAGAGAGGGGTAAGTGGATTCCTGTATGAGCCACGTTTAGCTAATGGTCTAATGAGTCTCGAGGCTCATCACAGATTGCACTTACACAGATTGCACTGTGAAAATATACATTTTATCAGCTGACACTGACAATGTTGTCAGATGAACAGCACTATCAGAGCACGGGTACCAACTTTTGGAAATTATAACCGAGGTTACAGATCTGTCAAAGCAACGTTTTGAACAAAACGGAGGAGTTAAATTCTCATTTCGAGAGTGCCGACCTGCTCAGCCATCCTCGAATCAATTCGCTTGATTCTGCTTATATATGCATAATTTAAATCAGCGCGTCGCATTCTTAGGCTTTTTTTGAAAAAACCAAGTAACGTAGACTCTTGGTATTCACTGCACATAAACTAATGAGCCCCAGAATGAGAAACAACTTTAAATCATAATTATTGATGGATAAATAAACTTTTTACACGCTTTGGAAAATCTCAGAAGTTCGCGGTAGTCACTTTTCGGTAAGGAACTAAGGGACTCGGTTATTGTATCGAGCAGGGTTCGAAACGATCGCAAAGGCGGTATACTACGTATACGCGCCAAAAAAAACCGTCTCTTCCTTTTTCGTACCAAATGGTGCTCTGAGAAGCGAATGAAGCACCTTTTTTCTCTCCTCTACTCTGTTGTGTAGGCCGATGGCGTGCGGATCCGTCATCGGCGGGGTTTTTGCTATTAACTCTCCTCAATTTTTTTCCTTTAAGAGCCCACGAGCTCCCTCGAGTCTGATGTGTGGGCCGATGGCGTGCGAACCCGTCATCGGCGGAGTTCTCCGGATAAATTTTCCTAATTTTCCTGTCTCTTTCGAGGAGCCTTAAGCTCCTCAGGTCCTGTTGCGTGGGCCGGTGGCGTGCGGACCCGTCACCGGCGGAGTTTTCTTCTTGCCCCTCTTTTTCCCCGCAATTCGTTATTTCTTCTCCTTCTCGAGCAACCAAGTTTCCGTAGTCAGACTTCCCACCGAAATTGACCAGTCGTCCCGGGTTTTCATTACTTCATTCATTAGCAACGCATGCGAAAGGCCCGTTGCCAGTCGATGCTCTTCGATTTTCTTTTTTTTATATTTTGTCTTGTCCATTTCAGGTCGAAACTCTCGGCAAGGCACTCCAAGATGTTCCGACATAGGTTACCTATCATTACCTAACTCAGCCTCTCTTAGTTTTTAGTTTTTTAGTTTTAGTTTTAGTTTTTAGTTTAAGGCACCCGGGGGGACAGGGGAGCGCTCTCCTTCATTTTTCGTAGTTTTTTTTTCCTTTATCTCTCCTGACTCTCTTGTGCCCGATTTCGGGTTCTGGTTGGCGACTCCATCGAGTCAGCGTTGTGGCGGGCTCTCTGTGCTCCGAGGCGTGGAGGCCCGAGTCTTCTCATTGTGTTATTTGAACCTTTCTATTGCATTTACCTGTGTTTTTGTCTGTCCGGATTTTTTCTGCAGTCTATTCCGCGCGCCGATTCCAACATTTTCTCCTGTTTGAATCTTGTATTTGTCATTTTTATCATTACGTTACTACGTGAGCCGAGAAGTACAAACGATCTGAAAACATGTTGGGTGATGAAGATCACCTAAATCGGCTAACCGCACACATGCCGTTAGCGGACCCCCCTAGGAACTCCGAGAGTTCCGCAGGTTCAGAGCCTCTTGATGATCCCCCGGCCAACAATGAATTAGATCCACCCGCCGCGAACCAAGGACCTCGTACGCCGTTCGAGAACACGGATGACGAGGCCTCGGTCCAAGCATTAACGAGATTCGATCTTTCACATTACGCCAGGTCTCGAGTTTCTCCTGAGGCTCGAAAAATTCTGAACCCGCGACTCATCGCAAAGGTAGAGGCCCGTGAAAGATTGTTGCGCAGCGCATTTGCGATTGCCGAAAAGGCGCATGGGTTAAATGCGTCAAACTTCGCGGTTTTCTCATTCCAAATTGACCGATTATTGCGTTTAGAGCGCGAATTTGCGATTGTCCAATCCGAGATAGGAGAAATTAATTGTACTGTAAGCCCGCGAGAACGAGCCGATCTGTTGATGGCTCAAGAGGATTTTGAGAATATTTCCGAGTCAGCCATGGAGCCCTTTTACGCCTGCAAAGCTGAGGCCGAGAAAGCCGATAAAGCCGCAGTACTCAGGGCTACAGAGCGCGCCGCGACCAACGCGCCCAGGCCCCATGCGTCTTCAGAGGCGCGTCAGTCCAAGCACTCTCATATCAAGTTACCCCCCTTGCAATTACCCGTGTTCCGTGGAGATTTGTCCGATTGGCGAAATTTTAAGAATCTGTTTGAAGTTGCGGTTCATAACCAGCAACATCTGTCCGGCGGTGAAAAGTTAACTTATTTGATTTCCCGGTTAGAGGGCGACCCCCTGCGGCGTGTAAAAAATTTCTCTCCCTCAGAAGAGAATTATCGTGCCGCGTGGGCACTTTTGTGTGACTACTACGACAGCGAGCGACGCCACCTTAGTACTCACTACAAGGCGCTGCAAGAATTGCCTCCCGTGCGAACACGCGCCGATATTCCGAGTTTTTTGACGTCACTACAGGAACATGTTCATGCTCTTAAAGCCCTACAGGTGGACACCGAGGGCATGGAGCCGTTCCTCGTGCAATTGATTCTATCACGTTTTGCTCCCGAAGTGAAGGACCGGTTCGAAGACTTCCGCGACGACCCTCATCTATTTCCGACGTTCCGCGAAATCGAGAAGTATTTGAAGCGCGAAAGTTTGAAAACTTTAGACACCCCGCCCCCCGCTCAATCAGCGAGCGGCCAGAAACCCAGAGCTCCAGCCCCGGCCGCCAAGGTTTTCACGGCTCAATCAGACGACCAAGTAGAGCCCGAGCCTTCAGGGCGCCGTAAAAATCGCAATAAGGGGAGCCAAGCCGCGAGCTGTCCGCATCATTGTCATGCGGCCGTGACGCAACCGAATTCTAACCCCCTTCCGTCGAATCGTGTTGAATCTGCCCCCTTGAATCCGTTCCCCCAAGCTCCGAGAAGCCCGCCGACCGGGCCGCGCCCCGCGAACCCCGCGCCTCCCAACCCCGCATTCGTGCCCCGCGGAGGACGTAACGCAGCTCCGGCACCTCCATCTAGTCCTTGTCGGTGGTGTAATTCCAACACCCATTCTGTTTTTTCATGCGGTCAACTGCGTTCCCTGCCGGTAGCGGACCGTCAACGGCAGGCCATGGCCCGAAATCTTTGTCTGAACTGCCTGTCTTCTGATCATTCACACGAGCGGTGCCCTAGCTATAGAAAGTGTCTTTTTTGCGAACATAAGTACGCAGAGAATAGACATCATACCTTGCTGTGCCCCATGAACCCCGCCGTGGCGCCGCGTGCGGACTATCAACCCCGACAGCAAGGAGCCCCCCGCACTAACGCGGTGTTTCCGAGCGGCCTCAGAGGAGGGTCGAACGCGCCGTCTGCTCAATTTCCCGCAGCCAACGGCCAGGGTTTAGATCCCGGAGCCCCTAGAAACGGCCGCGACAGCCCGGTTGCCAGCTCGGCACCTACCGATAATGGGACCGCGCCACCTTGGCAGGGCTGCGCGAACGCAACCACCGCTCAGCGCGTGCCGTACTTTCCCATGAGCCACGCTTCCGAAGCCGATTTTTCCGCAGAAAGCACGCCCCGACGAGCCATTTTGTTACCGACTTCCTTGGTTCAATTGCGAGCCCCTAACGGTTACTGTATCACAGCTCGCGCGTTAATTGATAGCGGCGCCACGCATTGTCTTTTGTCGAGCCGTTGTGCTCAATTATTGCATTTGAAGCCCACGGGCCAAGTGAGCTCCATTTCCGGAATAGGAGATACCAACGTTAATGTTCAAGGAGTGGTCGAGGCCACTCTCGAGTCACGCCACGGCCAAGTATTCCGGGAAAATCAATCCTGGATTGTGGCGAAAAGGCTGACAGGTACTCTACCTCCTGAGCCAGTGTCACCTGAGTTGAGAAGTTTGTTTCCCGTAGAGAGATTGGCAGATCCGAATTTTGACGTTCCAGGACCCATCGATTGTCTCATCGGTTGGGACTTGCTTGAAGGGCTGTTTTATGGAAATTACGTAAGCACAGGTCACGGGGCTACCTACATCGATTCTTTTTTTGGCATTGTATTCGGAGGATTAGCATTCGCTCGTTCCCTTCCGGAACCGCGATCCGCCCCCCAGCCAGTAGTGAGTTTAACGACAGTACCCCTCCCCGAGCAGTTAGAGCGATTCTGGGCGATCGAGTCACTACCTAACGCCCCTAAACACAGCCCGGACGAGCAAGCCGCCATAGATCATTTCGAGAAAACCACGGTCCTTCTACCGGAAGGCCGTTTCGAAGTCAGGTTACCTTTTAAGAAAAATCGACCCATGTTGGGCGATTCTAGAGTGCAAGCTCAACGTAGATTTGCGGCGCTGGAACGCCGGTTTCAGAGAGACGAATTATTCCGTAAATTGTATACCGAAATGATGGAAGAGCACAGAGAACTTAGATATTTAGAACCTTTTCCGATGAACTGTACTCTCCCGGTGGAGCACTATTTCTTGGCGCATCACGGCGTCCTTAAAGAGAGTTCCGCATCCACTAAGTTGCGCGTGGTTTATGACGCAAGCGCGAAAAGCTCCAGCGGAGTTTCATTGAATGATGTGTTATACCCGGGGCCGAAACTGCAAACGAATATTTGGACAGTGCTAACTAACTTTAGGCTGCACGCGGTGGCGATCTCTTGCGACATCCGGCAGATGTACCTGCAAATTTTCATCCATCCCGAAGACCAATGTTATCAGTTAGTTTTATGGCGAACCGAAAAGGCCAAACCCGTGGAGATTTTAGTAATGAATCGTGTGTCTTTTGGTGAAAATAGTTCACCATTCATCGCCATCGCATGTTTGCATAAATTAGCCGCAATTTTCGGCTCTGAGTATCCGAGAGCAGCTGAGGCGCTGCGTAGTGCTTTTTACATCGATGATCTGGCCACCGGAGCGGCCACGGTGGAATCGGCCAAAAGTTTGCTCTGGGAGGTCATAAAACTGTTAGGAATGGCCAATTTTACCCCCCATAAATTTTTCTCTTCTCACCCCGAAGTTTTGGAGGGCTTGCCCCTCGACAAGGTCGCGGCACCGCGGTTGCGATTTGATGATCCCGATAATCCGATGTTCGGAGTGCTAGGCGTATCTTGGGTCGCCGCAGGCGATTTTTTCACCTACGAAATCAATAACAAGCACCACGCGCGTTCAAAGCGTGGCATAGTCTCGCAAGTAGCCTCCTTGTACGATCCATTAGGCTGGATCGCGCCGGTAATCCTACGCGGTAAACGTTTCATCCAGTGTTGTTGGGCGAGTAAATTAGGCTGGGACGATGAAATTCCCGATGAGATGTGGCAACGGTGGACCGAGTTTTATCAGAGACTGCCAGCGCTGAGCGATGTGAAAATTCCGCGTTGTTTGGTATTAGACCGTGCATTATCGGTGCAGTGTCATATATTTTGTGACGCAGCCGAAACGGGATACGGGGCTGTGTGCTTCGTCCGCTCAGTCCCCTCCCCCTCGGACCCCGCCCGCGTCTCTCTCCTCGCCTCCAAAACCCGAGTTGCGCCCCTCTCCCGCGTGAGCATTCCTCGGCTAGAATTATGCGCGGCCGATTTATCCAGTGTGTTGTTGGAAGCCTATCTCCCTCAACTCGATGAATACTACAAAATCGAACGAATTTTCGCTTGGAGCGATAGTACCATCACGCTCCACTGGATCCAAACGCCGCCGCATTTGTTGAAGACCTTTGTCGCGAATCGCGTAGCGCGCATCCAACGCATGGACCCCCGCGTTAGCTGGAACCATGTAGCGGGGACGGAAAATCCCGCTGATTTATGCTCCCGAGGAGTGGAGCCCGCGGAGTTATTGGCGAACCCGTTATGGTGGTCAGGGCCCCCGTGGCTAGGGCAGCCGCAGGATTCGTGGCCGACCCCCCTCACGCTGGATAGCCCCCCGCCTGAAGCAGAGTTAGAACTGAAGCACGACGCGATCGTGGTAGCCGCGGCCCCCCCTCGTTCCTCCATTCCTGTTTATTCCACTTGGCGCCGTACTTTAGGCGTGTTCGCCCGCATTTTGAGATGGCGTTATAACGCGCACCCCACCCGAGAAAAGTTGAAAGGTCCGCTTTCGCTGGAAGAATTTGCCGCTGCTGAAATTTGGATTATTAAGATCATCCAAAATGATGCATTTTCCGAAGATATCGCTCGAGTAAAAGCGGGCGAAATCTGTGCCAAACCCCTGAGATATTTGACCCCGTTTCTAGACCCGGAAGGCGTTATGCGCGTAGGCGGACGCTTGCAGCGCGCGGCAGCCGCCTTTGAGTTTATTCATCCCGCTGTGTTGTCATCGCGTCATCCAGTGACGTCACTGATCGTGAAACATTATCATTTTTCTAATTTGCACCCAGCGCCGACCGCCTTGCATTCCTTGATAAGCCAACGATTTTGGATCGTCGCTGGGCGACGCCTGATCCGCAAAGTAGTCCATGAGTGTATCCGTTGTTTCCGTTTCAAGCCCACGAATCAAGTTCCGTTGATGGGCGATCTTCCTACCCCCCGCGTCATTCCTAACCCGCCATTTTGGCATTGCGGGGTAGACTATTGCGGCCCTTTCTTGGTGAAAGAGTCTTTTATGAAATTTGCTCCTAATTTGAAGTTGTATCTGGCAATTTTTGTATGTTTCACGACGAAAGCTGTCCATATAGAGGTCGCTGGGGATCTCTCGACTGAGGAGTTCATAGCGGCATTGCATCGTTTCACATCGCGCCGTAATGTACCCAACACAATTTATTCAGATTGCGGCACCAACTTTGTTGGCGCGGATAATTTGTTCGCAGAAAATATCGACCTGAAACACCCGAGAATTACTGAGTTTTCCCGAGAATATAATGTACGCTTTATGACTAACCCGCCGGGCGCCCCTCACATGGGCGGTTTGTGGGAGTCAGCCGTCAAGTCCGCCAAATATCTCCTCAAGCGCGAGATCTACTTGCGCACTCTCCTGCGACCCGAATTCGAGACCCTCTGTTGCCGAGTTGAAGCGATTCTCAATTCGCGCCCCCTGTCACCCCGCTCATCCGATCCGAATGATTTGAATCCGTTAACCCCAGGGCATTTTTTGACTGGGCGACCCTTGCGTTGCATCGCTCAGCCGGCCATAGACCCCAGAGAGTTCAACCGTGTCCAACATTGGTCGTTGGTGGAGCTTATGACGCAAGAATTTTGGAAACGTTGGAGGGAAGAATATCTGATTTCACTTCACTCCAGGAAAAAATGGTTTAAAGACCATCCTAACCTTGTCGTCGGAAAGATAGTAATTATCAACGATCCGGATGTCCCCCCCCAAGTCTGGAAAATGGGCCGAGTCGTTGCAGTTTTTCCGGGTCAGGACGGGGTAGTGCGTTGCGCTGAAGTAAGAACTGCCAACGGCTCTGTTCTGAAACGGCCCGTCCACAAATTATTCCCGCTCCCCGAGCAGGAATAAGCGCTTCAACTCTGAGTCTTCCGTCGTGTTTCCCCCCTCCCCCCGTCTCAAAACAGCCCCCTTTTTTTTTCTTTCTTCTTTCGTGTACTTTTCCGATGTTTAGTTGCGTATTTTCCGTTAGGTAGTTGTTCGGATGTCTGTGTTTACCGCTTTTCAGGTTTTCTTTTCTCATGTTTAACGTATCTCTGTCCGTACTGTAATTTTGATCCCGTGTCCTTTATGTTTGAATTCCGTGAATTTTGCCGTCTCGCCCGTAAGCCGTAACGCGGATTCTGAGTTCCTTGGATTTTTTCCTAGTCTTTTTTTTCCTGTTATCTCTGCATCGGTGTAAATGTAAACTTCAAGATCGTGCTCGGCTCACGTCCGCGTTCTCAAGTGTTTTTTTATTGTACTTATTTTGTTTTAGTCTGTTCTGTATCTTGATCGCTCATCATTTCTCCGAGGGGATTGATGATTTTTCCGAAGAAGTTGTTTCAGGCGAGGTGGTGATTCCGTTTGGTTGTTTATTTCAGATTCGTCCTAAGAAAAATGGATGCTCGTGCTTCTGGTTCTCGCCCGCTGTCGCCACCCCCAGGTCTCCCGGCTATCCCGCTCCGCCCCGCTCCGCCCCGCTCCCCCGTATCTCCCCCCTGATCTTGGTCTGTCTCCGGATTTTTCCCGGCCCCCGCCCGGATTTACCCCCGTAGCCTCCGCCCCCGGTTTTCGCCCTGCAGCCCCCTCGTCACAGGTGTCCCTCCAGCCCTCCCCGTCGTCCGTGCGGTTTATTCCCATCTTTCTAGTTCCGGACGGCGAGGGGGACTGGCGGGTACACCGGGGCCCCCTGTTCACCTCCCCGGCGGTCCCGTCGGCGGGTGGGACGGTGGTGCCCTCGGTCGCCGCCCCTACCTTGGCCCCTTCCGTAGTTCCGTTCTCCGTTGCCCAGCCCCCCGCAGTTTCTCAGTTTGTAGTTGCCCCCCCGATTAGTTCTCAACCCCCCTGCGCTTCTCTGCCCTCCGTTTGCCCCCCCTCCGTGTCTCAGTCCTCCGTTGCCCAGCCCCCCGCAGTTTCTCAGTTTGTAGTTGCCCCCCCGATTAGTTCTCAACCCCCCTGCGTTTCTCTGCCCTCCGTTTGCCCCCCCTCCGTGTCTCAGTCCTCCGCTGCCCAGCCCCCCGCAGTTTCTCCGTTTGTAGTTGCCCCCCCCGATTAGTTCTCAACCCCCCTCCGCGTCTCAGTCCTCCGTTGCCCAGCCCCCCGCAGTTTCTCCGTTTGTAGTTGCCCCCCCGATTAGATCTCAGCCCCCCTTCGTTTCTCAGTCCTCCGTGTGCCCTCCCTCTGTCTCTCAGTCTTCCAGCCCCGTCGCGCCCCCTCGTTATCGCCCCCCTCGTTCCTCCCGTTCCCGAAATTCTCAACCCCCCGCGAACCCTCCTTCCACCCTTCGTACGTCGCTGTGTCCTCCTGGTCCCCCGCCCTTTTCTTGGGACTTCCCTTCGTCTTCGTCCGGGGTCTGTGCGGCCGGCGAGCAGGGGCCCGTCCCGGCCCCACCTGAGGAGTGGGCGTTGTCGCCGGTCCCGTCCGAAGAGAACTGGACCCTCGGCAACTCCAGCGCCTTCAGCGTGGGGTCGGGGGGGACGGCTGTCCGCGAGGGGGAACGCGAGGCCGCACGTTCCCCGGGTTTCTGGTCCGAAGCCCCCCGACCCTTGGCGGTGGCCAGTCGTAGTCGGACGCGCTGGTGCACCCTGTGCCGATATCCGCACAGCGTGTTCGACTGCGGCTGGCTCACCGGCTTGTCTCCCGCAGGTCGTGTGAATTACATCCAGGAGTTGGGGCGCTGCCTCAACTGCCTGGGTGACCACCCCGTCGTCATCTGCCAGAGCCCTCGGGACTGCTTGAAGTGCTGGGCGCTGGGGATGAGCGCGAGGCACCACACCCTCCTCCACGAGGGTCTGGGTCACCCTCCCGTCTCAGACCTGGCGCCCTTTCTGGCAGCCCCGACCCCTTCCGAGTCGTGCGAGTCCAGAGCGGTGCGCAAGCGGGCGTGCCCCGCCGAGGCCGGCGAGTTAGGTTAGGTTAGGTTGGGGCTGCCTCCTTCCGCCTTGAAGGATTTTTACCTCTCCTCGTCGATATTTTTCTAGTCTGAATATTTTGAAGCCGTCTAACTTCCAGTTTCCGTTTTTTTGGCTCGACCCTAGAGCCTTCCGTTTTGGCTCGACCCTAGAGCCTTCCGTTTTGTCTCGATCCTAGAGACGTTAGTGATTTTTTTTGAAGTCACACTCCGTTCCTTCAAGGCGGGGAGGATGTTCACGCCAATAACTGGCGTTCCTTATCTTTTCTTATTTGACGCTTTTTGTTGAACAGCGTTGAAAACAGTGACGTCACTCTCTACTAACCGTTCAGTACTCCGTTTGATCAATCGACTCTCTGTTCGTCACCCGCGATGACGCAAAACGGAGAGTATATCCGACATTGGACCCCGGTGACGTAGATTAGATTCACCCAGAGTAAGTCAGACGTCGCCGCCAGTGATTCGACCAAGCCGGCCCATGAGTCAGCGCCCCAAGCGGCGCGCCAATGAGGCATTATTCAAAATTTAACCCTATCCGCCCACGTAATTGGTCAGGTCACCTGACGTAATAGTCACGTCACTAGAGCTTTTTGGCGCGGATTCTAGGAACCCTCTCTCCTCTCTGGTTGTCTCTCTCTAGCTCCCTCGGTCTTCCTTTTCTGACTCTCTGACTGATTCCCTTTTTCTCATTCTTCTGTGCGAACTCCGTGTTATTACGCGTCCTCCGGTAAGGTCTCCGAATTTCCTTAACTTTCCTCGGTTTTTCTGAGTGATCCGTTCCGATTTTCATTCTGCTCTCTCCGCGAACCTCCGTTTAAAGACCGGCATCGAAAATTTCCCGATTTTTCGTTTGAAATCCGCAATTTTCGGTCGAACTTAGATCCTTGACAGCGTGCTCGCATCCTTCACGGTGAAGGAATTTATCCATCTTCATCCGCGCTAATTTCGGCGATTCGCATCGATCCTTTTCGCGATTCTCTTACGCGATCGTCAAATAGTATTTCGGAAGGTCGGATTTCGAAAATCACTTTCACTCAATCGTTCGAGATGGTTTCCTTCGCTGAGATGACGGAATCTGCCACCATGAGCTAAGCTGTTCCTCTGCGGGCCGCCATCGCCGCAGGAGTCTCCAGAGATGTCCCGCCGCAATTGCTTCCGAATCAACCAGAGAGGGTTCTCACTCAACCAATTTGGTGAGTTCGTTCCAAATTTTCCCCCCGTAATGTGTTAGGAAATGTTAGGTTGAGCGCCCCCCCCCCCTCTGTGCCTCCTCGTGGTAGGTGCGGAGATCGTTCCGAAGACCAAGTTCTTTGCAGGTGTTAATCATGTTCTTTGATGTCCATTAAGGATGCCGAAGGTTCGAGTACCCTGAGAGAATGCTGGAAAAGTGTCGATTTCCTAGATTTTTCCTGAGAGAGCACATGGTGGCCTAAAAATCACCTAGATGGCCTTCAGCCTAAATCACCTCGTGATTTACCTCTTCAATTTCAGCAAGTTGCTCTTGTTCTTGTGAGGTGCCCTTAAGGCCCTCAATTCCTTCTTAAGTCACCTTAATCAAAGGCGAGCCCGTCTAACGGGACTCGTTCCACATGAAAGCGTCACGGCACCCCCGAGTCGCTATCATCCCCCCTTAGTTTCCTGTTCTCTCTTGGTACTCTCACCTTAATGGTCCTTTGCGGCCAGATAACTCAACAGGATGATCAACGCTAAATTTCTAAACCAACGAATAATAGTCGGTGGGTCCAGTATCCAGCCGCTGAAACCAGAAGTGCCATTTCGAGTAACGGCTATCGATGATCATCGAGCCTGAGTAACTTCTGAGAACGCTAATCCGAACAGTGTTGAGATGATCAATGACAAAATCTCTATTGGTTGTCGTTGGATCATCTGGTTGCATGCAGAAATAATTGATATTTTTGATCATAGGATTTTCAGGTAATTTCCAACTGCGGCACGCCGCAAGAGCCACTCGAACGAGTGCCTCTAACCGATTCATATTGCCATTGCCTATGATTATCTCTGTTTGTTTCCTTGCATTTTTGTCAGTGATACAGGATCCAATTTCCAGGCTCAAGAAAAGCGCATCGTCTCAGTGACTTGTCAATAGTGCATCACAAAGTGTATTCCTTGAATGTGAAGTGTCGGTCGATCAATTGGAGTCTAAAGTTTTCCCTATGAAACAGAGAATTTAATCTACTTTCACTCAGTGCGAACCGTGCCGGGTTTTTCTCTGCTTATTTTTCCGTGCTGCCAGATATCGACTCAAGAGTTGTCTCACGATGCTACCCACTAATTCACCTTCACACCAATTTTTGTTTTAACGCTTAAAGACGGGCCTGTCAAAGCCAGTCCAAGTCGAGCGGTAGTTTAAGCCTGTACGGCTTTTGTGAGTCATGTCATCTCGACATGTGACCTATCTTGTGATAAATAAGTGCACCTATTCTTAATCAGTGCCTGTGTCTGTTATCCGATTGGAAGTAAGTCGTCATAAGAATGTCCCTCGATATTTTCCCGGAATCGTGCGGAATACAAGGTCTAGTTAGTTCGAAGGGACCTCTGAGCACTCGTCATCTTTCTCAACGTGTTCTTTCCCTTGAACCCCCTCATAAGAGTAATTTCCGGAGAAGTCATGGTCGAGGTGTACGTTTGGGCCGCCCGAATTGTGGCCTACCCAGTCTTTTGAAGGCGTTTCCCCAGGCAGACGACCTATCCCAAGATTCTCTCTCGATATGTTATGACCCGTGAGTGTTACAGTTTCTCCAAGCGTTCATGTGATTTTTCTAGCCCGATTCAGAATCAATTGTGTAAGTTAATCGTCGTCTCGATGATGTGCGCCTTGAGGTTTAAAAGTGTCCGCCCTCCTGGGCTGGGCATTCTTCGCCTCCGCTAATTCTTTACATAAACCCTGGCATCGCGCGCAATTTACTGAGTTTTCCGTTTCAGTGCTCTTTGATACCATTTTGATAATGTGTCCGTTGTGCCACTCCGCTTGAATTTGGCCTGTGTGATGTATAACCTGTTGCCTACCCGGTCTTTTGAAGGCGCCTACGTGCGTGCTCCTTCTCCCGAGAGCTCTTAGTGTGAGAGCGTGTTGCCTTCATCTCTGAATTGTTTGTCTTTTAATTTAATGTCTCCCGAGTTTACATGGAGTCCTGGTGTTTCTCGCCCTGTCGCTCATGTCATCCGAGGTAGTTTGAGCACCGGTTAGCCTCGTCGCTGATTGCGTCCTAAACAATTGCAGCACCGGTTAGCTCGTTGTACCACCATCCGTATTACCGAGTTGCCGGAGGATTTCGAGTGTTGATATTAATCATTTAACGCTAAAAGTGTCTACTGAATTTGACCCGTATTTATCCGTCGGGTGGTGTGTAGCCGATTTTTCTATGATCTCGTATTGTTGCTTATAGTATTCGCAGCAGCTCATCTTATTTCTGTCAGTGGCAATATTGCCGCCAAACAAATTTCCGGAGTTATTGCGAGTTCAATTTGTTCCGGAGTGATGTTAAGTCATTGTTAGCGACATTTTATCCGGAAGTCAGTCATGTTTCTTTGAAAATCGCATCAACCTCAACTTCTTTTTCTTTATCGTTATGACTAATGGAGTTATGCTCATAATTGTTTCCGATGAGTCATCGGCGGCCCGGCCTATGATTATGACCTATTTTTCTTTTCCTTGCAAGATTGTCCTAACGGGCAATTTAAAGGTTTTCTCAGAAACGCAACAACGGCATCGCAGATCCAGCTGACTGGGTCACCAGTGTCAAGTAAATGTGGGTCAAACCTCTCTCGGTCATGGGCCTCCGGACGGGGTATCGCCGATTACTCATCGTACCCGTGTTCCTTTTTCTGCATTTCCTCTTCGGAGGGTTGCTCCTTTGTATTGTCTTGTTTTATCCGGAGTGTAGTAGAAGCTCGAATTTTGTGGTATTTTTTTTTTATCTTCCGTGTAAGTTTTTATCCGGTTCGCGTCGCGTTTGGGAGCAGGGCCCCCTCCCCCCTTCGGTCTCCCCCCGATTTTTTCCCCTCCGGTCTTCCCCCCATTTTCCTCTTAACAAGACAGTCATTCAACGTAGCCCTCCTGTACGGAGTTAGCTACAAGTAATTTGATTGCATAGTTTCTCGCAATCAAAAGTCCCCCCCCCCTTTTCTTTTTCATTCGGAGAGCCTTTCAAGAATTCAACATGCAAATTGCGGAGAGAACTGGTCTTCATTTGGATTTACGAGCTGTAGCGGATTATACCTGGGACCTTCTTGTCTCCTCCTGTGGCAAAATGATTGTCCGACGTGCCTTCTATTTTCAATGTTCACCGTGTCATGCACAGGTATCCTAGCCAAATTCAGGATTTTCATGTTCACCTGTTTCATGTTCCAGTTTTTTCGCACTTCAGCTCGCTCTCTCGTTGATATGAAGCCTTCTCTCCCTCCGTTCTCATTTTTTTATGGTTTCTGTCCCCCATTTAAAGGGCCAGTGGTCCCTCGTGTCATCACCTTTCCCCATCCTATCACTATATATTTCAAATTTTCCCGCTCTTCTGGTTCTGCTGATGTAAGACCTGGTGATAGGCATTCGGTGTCTGCGCCATGTTTTGTTTACGCTTGCGTGACGTCTTTCGATCTCTTCCGTGTACTATCCATTCTACCTACCTGTTCCCCGTTGATTCCCCGTTTACCTGTTATCAGTCCATTTGCTCGCATGGCGGTTGAGGAGGGCCGCCATTTGCAAGCGTATTTACTCGACTTGGCGCGGCCATCGTTCTGGTCCCTCGGGCCGGATCTTAATTAGAACCGTGTTTGCCCCCCCCCCCCCTTCCTTCCCCCCTGTCCTCCCCTCTCCTCCTTTCCTTAGCTGTCCCCGGGGGGTGGTCGGGGGTCCCCTGCTCCTTCGCTTTGCGTCGTGACCGTGACTGTTGGACGGCTCATCGTCAGCAATAGACCCCGTTCAGGATGAGTCCGTTCTGTGATCTTGTTTTTTTTTCTCTAGTAAGACTAAGAGTCAGATACTTTCAAAAAAACTTCCACCGAGATTCCGCGAAACGAAAACTTTCCGTGTTTCCGTGTTCTGTATCCGATAAAGCACCGTCTTTAGTCTGATGTCCTTTTTTCCTTTTTCCCCAAGACTTGAGCCGTTAAGCCATACTTTTCGTTCATTTTTTTTTCCCCCTTTTTCTCCTTTTTTTTCTCTTTCTTTTTCTGCGCTGATCATCCCCTTTTTTTTTTTTTTTTTTTTTTTTTTTTTTTTTTTTTTTTCTTTCTCTCCCTCGATTACTCTGAATCCGCGACAAATCACTGAACTACGAGCCAGTAATGGTTTTTTTTGTCTTCGCACTCGTAATGCGGGCTTCGGATCGGTCTAGCGCACCTCTCACCTTTAGTTTTAAGTTTAGTATGGGTCATCTAGTATGTAAGTTTGGAGATGTGTGTGCACATCTTTTAACCTCCGTTGACTCCGTTGATCTAATTTTTATCATTGCATTCAATACGGTCGCGCGTTCAAACGGCGCTTTTCCAAATTTCTACAGTTTCTCTCCTTTACCCTACGAGACCCCTAACCCCCTTAAAAAAAAAAAAAAAAAAAAAAAAAAAAAAAAAAAAAAAAAAAAAAAAAAAAAAAAAAAAAACAAGCAGTGAACTCCAACACAATGTGTTGATAAGGCGCGTCATTAACTCGCACATATCAACCCCTTTAGTTTTCATTTACAGAGATTTCAAAAAAGGCAAGCAGCACAACAGGAGAATTCACGATACAACACTACAAGGTCAACGACGCACCTTGACGAGACCGTGTATTGTGAATCTAGAAAGCTATTCGAACAAATTTAAGTTTTTTGATCCGCCTCAAGCAAAATTTTATCAGATTCTTGAGGAAAAGTGCTACGGAAAAATTTAAGCGAAGAAAGGAAAAATTCTGTCGAATTCCTAGAAGATAAAGTCGATTTAAAGGTATTTTGGGGTTAAAATACCCAAATCACCGGTATTATAAATCCCGTTATATTATTGAAAAGAAATTGACTCGATATAAATGCAATTGTATTAAATATGTCTTGATTTTGTTATTTAAACGTCTTTTCATGCAAAGAAGCTCAACCATGTCCATGCTTTATTCATTCATGAATTGAAAGTAAGCAATCCACATCCCGAAAATCTACCGATTTGCCGTAAAAAATCGCAGAAACTTGATATACCAGGTCGATGTACCCACTCTTTGAATTTACCAATCAATTTAGTGAGTGCACGTAGGTATGTGAAAGTCAAAATGCTATAGTCATTTTGGGTGCATTCATTTTTCATGAAACAATTGTAAGTAATTTCAATCCCGAAAAACCATACATTTTCCGTATAAAATCGAAAAAATCAAAATATGTCGACTCCCTGACGTGAAAATTGAATTCTACGTGTGAAAATACTTATGTATCGATATGCTGAACAGAATGCCCGCCTCTCCTCGTAATGTACAAACCGTTCCTATACTCATCTTAAAATTGTTCTCAGAGCTTTGTGTTATTATCAGCTTCCATTTAAACCCCGGTTTGATGGCCGAATCGGCTGCCCAAAAAGCAAGCCATTTTTGAAGGGCTCTATGAGAAATTCGTGATATTATCAGCTCTCAGGAAATCACCTCATGGGTAAAATTGCTGATATAAATCGAGTGCTTAAAATAATCGTATTCAAGAAACTAAGGCATTAAACTATGGAGTCAATTTCGTTTTAATAATATAACGGGATTTACTTGTCTTCAGGTCAAAACTCATACAAGGAAGCCCCTTGCAAGAGGCTAATTTTTTGTAATTTCACTCAATTTTTTCTCCTTTTTATAATTGAATTGCTTGTCACATTCTGAGGTCAATCATATTAAATTGTAATTTATACATTTCTTTTTTTCCCCCTTCATTTTATTTTTTGTTTGGAGAAGTTTTGTTGATTTCTTCGGATTTCGAATACTGTAACTTCTCTTCTATTTGGCCGATTTTTATGAATGAGACCTCTTTTAATTCGTGTTTTAACGGAGAGTAAGGAAAAAATTGCTAAAAACTCGCGAAACAATTTTTTTTGAAAATTGGACGAATCCTAGCGTGACGGTGAAATGGTTAATGAAGCGTAAGTAATTGGGCGAGGGGCTGAGGATCCCGGCATCGCTTGGCAACCGTCATTAGCTATTGTTCGTCGAGACGCCGACGCAGTGAGCAGGAGCGTGGGAAAGAGAGGGGTAAGTGGATTCCTGTATGAGCCACGTTTAGCTAATGGTCTAATGAGTCTCGAGGCTCATCACAGATTGCACTTACACAGATTGCACTGTGAAAATATACATTTTATCAGCTGACACTGACAATGTTGTCAGATGAACAGCACTATCAGAGCACGGGTACCAACTTTTGGAAATTATAACCGAGGTTACAGATCTGTCAAAGCAACGTTTTGAACAAAACGGAGGAGTTAAATTCTCATTTCGAGAGTGCCGACCTGCTCAGCCATCCTCGAATCAATTCGCTTGATTCTGCTTATATATGCATAATTTAAATCAGCGCGTCGCATTCTTAGGCTTTTTTTGAAAAAACCAAGTAACGTAGACTCTTGGTATTCACTGCACATAAACTAATGAGCCCCAGAATGAGAAACAACTTTAAATCATAATTATTGATGGATAAATAAACTTTTTACACGCTTTGGAAAATCTCAGAAGTTCGCGGTAGTCACTTTTCGGTAAGGAACTAAGGGACTCGGTTATTGTATCGAGCAGGGTTCGAAACGATCGCAAAGGCGGTATACTACGTATACGCGCCAAAAAAAACCGTCTCTTCCTTTTTCGTACCAAATGGTGCTCTGAGAAGCGAATGAAGCACCTTTTTTCTCTCCTCTACTCTGTTGTGTAGGCCGATGGCGTGCGGATCCGTCATCGGCGGGGTTTTTGCTATTAACTCTCCTCAATTTTTTTCCTTTAAGAGCCCACGAGCTCCCTCGAGTCTGATGTGTGGGCCGATGGCGTGCGAACCCGTCATCGGCGGAGTTCTCCGGATAAATTTTCCTAATTTTCCTGTCTCTTTCGAGGAGCCTTAAGCTCCTCAGGTCCTGTTGCGTGGGCCGGTGGCGTGCGGACCCGTCACCGGCGGAGTTTTCTTCTTGCCCCTCTTTTTCCCCGCAATTCGTTATTTCTTCTCCTTCTCGAGCAACCAAGTTTCCGTAGTCAGACTTCCCACCGAAATTGACCAGTCGTCCCGGGTTTTCATTACTTCATTCATTAGCAACGCATGCGAAAGGCCCGTTGCCAGTCGATGCTCTTCGATTTTCTTTTTTTTATATTTTGTCTTGTCCATTTCAGGTCGAAACTCTCGGCAAGGCACTCCAAGATGTTCCGACATAGGTTACCTATCATTACCTAACTCAGCCTCTCTTAGTTTTTAGTTTTTTAGTTTTAGTTTTAGTTTTTAGTTTAAGGCACCCGGGGGGACAGGGGAGCGCTCTCCTTCATTTTTCGTAGTTTTTTTTTCCTTTATCTCTCCTGACTCTCTTGTGCCCGATTTCGGGTTCTGGTTGGCGACTCCATCGAGTCAGCGTTGTGGCGGGCTCTCTGTGCTCCGAGGCGTGGAGGCCCGAGTCTTCTCATTGTGTTATTTGAACCTTTCTATTGCATTTACCTGTGTTTTTGTCTGTCCGGATTTTTTCTGCAGTCTATTCCGCGCGCCGATTCCAACATTTTCTCCTGTTTGAATCTTGTATTTGTCATTTTTATCATTACGTTACTACGTGAGCCGAGAAGTACAAACGATCTGAAAACATGTTGGGTGATGAAGATCACCTAAATCGGCTAACCGCACACATGCCGTTAGCGGACCCCCCTAGGAACTCCGAGAGTTCCGCAGGTTCAGAGCCTCTTGATGATCCCCCGGCCAACAATGAATTAGATCCACCCGCCGCGAACCAAGGACCTCGTACGCCGTTCGAGAACACGGATGACGAGGCCTCGGTCCAAGCATTAACGAGATTCGATCTTTCACATTACGCCAGGTCTCGAGTTTCTCCTGAGGCTCGAAAAATTCTGAACCCGCGACTCATCGCAAAGGTAGAGGCCCGTGAAAGATTGTTGCGCAGCGCATTTGCGATTGCCGAAAAGGCGCATGGGTTAAATGCGTCAAACTTCGCGGTTTTCTCATTCCAAATTGACCGATTATTGCGTTTAGAGCGCGAATTTGCGATTGTCCAATCCGAGATAGGAGAAATTAATTGTACTGTAAGCCCGCGAGAACGAGCCGATCTGTTGATGGCTCAAGAGGATTTTGAGAATATTTCCGAGTCAGCCATGGAGCCCTTTTACGCCTGCAAAGCTGAGGCCGAGAAAGCCGATAAAGCCGCAGTACTCAGGGCTACAGAGCGCGCCGCGACCAACGCGCCCAGGCCCCATGCGTCTTCAGAGGCGCGTCAGTCCAAGCACTCTCATATCAAGTTACCCCCCTTGCAATTACCCGTGTTCCGTGGAGATTTGTCCGATTGGCGAAATTTTAAGAATCTGTTTGAAGTTGCGGTTCATAACCAGCAACATCTGTCCGGCGGTGAAAAGTTAACTTATTTGATTTCCCGGTTAGAGGGCGACCCCCTGCGGCGTGTAAAAAATTTCTCTCCCTCAGAAGAGAATTATCGTGCCGCGTGGGCACTTTTGTGTGACTACTACGACAGCGAGCGACGCCACCTTAGTACTCACTACAAGGCGCTGCAAGAATTGCCTCCCGTGCGAACACGCGCCGATATTCCGAGTTTTTTGACGTCACTACAGGAACATGTTCATGCTCTTAAAGCCCTACAGGTGGACACCGAGGGCATGGAGCCGTTCCTCGTGCAATTGATTCTATCACGTTTTGCTCCCGAAGTGAAGGACCGGTTCGAAGACTTCCGCGACGACCCTCATCTATTTCCGACGTTCCGCGAAATCGAGAAGTATTTGAAGCGCGAAAGTTTGAAAACTTTAGACACCCCGCCCCCCGCTCAATCAGCGAGCGGCCAGAAACCCAGAGCTCCAGCCCCGGCCGCCAAGGTTTTCACGGCTCAATCAGACGACCAAGTAGAGCCCGAGCCTTCAGGGCGCCGTAAAAATCGCAATAAGGGGAGCCAAGCCGCGAGCTGTCCGCATCATTGTCATGCGGCCGTGACGCAACCGAATTCTAACCCCCTTCCGTCGAATCGTGTTGAATCTGCCCCCTTGAATCCGTTCCCCCAAGCTCCGAGAAGCCCGCCGACCGGGCCGCGCCCCGCGAACCCCGCGCCTCCCAACCCCGCATTCGTGCCCCGCGGAGGACGTAACGCAGCTCCGGCACCTCCATCTAGTCCTTGTCGGTGGTGTAATTCCAACACCCATTCTGTTTTTTCATGCGGTCAACTGCGTTCCCTGCCGGTAGCGGACCGTCAACGGCAGGCCATGGCCCGAAATCTTTGTCTGAACTGCCTGTCTTCTGATCATTCACACGAGCGGTGCCCTAGCTATAGAAAGTGTCTTTTTTGCGAACATAAGTACGCAGAGAATAGACATCATACCTTGCTGTGCCCCATGAACCCCGCCGTGGCGCCGCGTGCGGACTATCAACCCCGACAGCAAGGAGCCCCCCGCACTAACGCGGTGTTTCCGAGCGGCCTCAGAGGAGGGTCGAACGCGCCGTCTGCTCAATTTCCCGCAGCCAACGGCCAGGGTTTAGATCCCGGAGCCCCTAGAAACGGCCGCGACAGCCCGGTTGCCAGCTCGGCACCTACCGATAATGGGACCGCGCCACCTTGGCAGGGCTGCGCGAACGCAACCACCGCTCAGCGCGTGCCGTACTTTCCCATGAGCCACGCTTCCGAAGCCGATTTTTCCGCAGAAAGCACGCCCCGACGAGCCATTTTGTTACCGACTTCCTTGGTTCAATTGCGAGCCCCTAACGGTTACTGTATCACAGCTCGCGCGTTAATTGATAGCGGCGCCACGCATTGTCTTTTGTCGAGCCGTTGTGCTCAATTATTGCATTTGAAGCCCACGGGCCAAGTGAGCTCCATTTCCGGAATAGGAGATACCAACGTTAATGTTCAAGGAGTGGTCGAGGCCACTCTCGAGTCACGCCACGGCCAAGTATTCCGGGAAAATCAATCCTGGATTGTGGCGAAAAGGCTGACAGGTACTCTACCTCCTGAGCCAGTGTCACCTGAGTTGAGAAGTTTGTTTCCCGTAGAGAGATTGGCAGATCCGAATTTTGACGTTCCAGGACCCATCGATTGTCTCATCGGTTGGGACTTGCTTGAAGGGCTGTTTTATGGAAATTACGTAAGCACAGGTCACGGGGCTACCTACATCGATTCTTTTTTTGGCATTGTATTCGGAGGATTAGCATTCGCTCGTTCCCTTCCGGAACCGCGATCCGCCCCCCAGCCAGTAGTGAGTTTAACGACAGTACCCCTCCCCGAGCAGTTAGAGCGATTCTGGGCGATCGAGTCACTACCTAACGCCCCTAAACACAGCCCGGACGAGCAAGCCGCCATAGATCATTTCGAGAAAACCACGGTCCTTCTACCGGAAGGCCGTTTCGAAGTCAGGTTACCTTTTAAGAAAAATCGACCCATGTTGGGCGATTCTAGAGTGCAAGCTCAACGTAGATTTGCGGCGCTGGAACGCCGGTTTCAGAGAGACGAATTATTCCGTAAATTGTATACCGAAATGATGGAAGAGCACAGAGAACTTAGATATTTAGAACCTTTTCCGATGAACTGTACTCTCCCGGTGGAGCACTATTTCTTGGCGCATCACGGCGTCCTTAAAGAGAGTTCCGCATCCACTAAGTTGCGCGTGGTTTATGACGCAAGCGCGAAAAGCTCCAGCGGAGTTTCATTGAATGATGTGTTATACCCGGGGCCGAAACTGCAAACGAATATTTGGACAGTGCTAACTAACTTTAGGCTGCACGCGGTGGCGATCTCTTGCGACATCCGGCAGATGTACCTGCAAATTTTCATCCATCCCGAAGACCAATGTTATCAGTTAGTTTTATGGCGAACCGAAAAGGCCAAACCCGTGGAGATTTTAGTAATGAATCGTGTGTCTTTTGGTGAAAATAGTTCACCATTCATCGCCATCGCATGTTTGCATAAATTAGCCGCAATTTTCGGCTCTGAGTATCCGAGAGCAGCTGAGGCGCTGCGTAGTGCTTTTTACATCGATGATCTGGCCACCGGAGCGGCCACGGTGGAATCGGCCAAAAGTTTGCTCTGGGAGGTCATAAAACTGTTAGGAATGGCCAATTTTACCCCCCATAAATTTTTCTCTTCTCACCCCGAAGTTTTGGAGGGCTTGCCCCTCGACAAGGTCGCGGCACCGCGGTTGCGATTTGATGATCCCGATAATCCGATGTTCGGAGTGCTAGGCGTATCTTGGGTCGCCGCAGGCGATTTTTTCACCTACGAAATCAATAACAAGCACCACGCGCGTTCAAAGCGTGGCATAGTCTCGCAAGTAGCCTCCTTGTACGATCCATTAGGCTGGATCGCGCCGGTAATCCTACGCGGTAAACGTTTCATCCAGTGTTGTTGGGCGAGTAAATTAGGCTGGGACGATGAAATTCCCGATGAGATGTGGCAACGGTGGACCGAGTTTTATCAGAGACTGCCAGCGCTGAGCGATGTGAAAATTCCGCGTTGTTTGGTATTAGACCGTGCATTATCGGTGCAGTGTCATATATTTTGTGACGCAGCCGAAACGGGATACGGGGCTGTGTGCTTCGTCCGCTCAGTCCCCTCCCCCTCGGACCCCGCCCGCGTCTCTCTCCTCGCCTCCAAAACCCGAGTTGCGCCCCTCTCCCGCGTGAGCATTCCTCGGCTAGAATTATGCGCGGCCGATTTATCCAGTGTGTTGTTGGAAGCCTATCTCCCTCAACTCGATGAATACTACAAAATCGAACGAATTTTCGCTTGGAGCGATAGTACCATCACGCTCCACTGGATCCAAACGCCGCCGCATTTGTTGAAGACCTTTGTCGCGAATCGCGTAGCGCGCATCCAACGCATGGACCCCCGCGTTAGCTGGAACCATGTAGCGGGGACGGAAAATCCCGCTGATTTATGCTCCCGAGGAGTGGAGCCCGCGGAGTTATTGGCGAACCCGTTATGGTGGTCAGGGCCCCCGTGGCTAGGGCAGCCGCAGGATTCGTGGCCGACCCCCCTCACGCTGGATAGCCCCCCGCCTGAAGCAGAGTTAGAACTGAAGCACGACGCGATCGTGGTAGCCGCGGCCCCCCCTCGTTCCTCCATTCCTGTTTATTCCACTTGGCGCCGTACTTTAGGCGTGTTCGCCCGCATTTTGAGATGGCGTTATAACGCGCACCCCACCCGAGAAAAGTTGAAAGGTCCGCTTTCGCTGGAAGAATTTGCCGCTGCTGAAATTTGGATTATTAAGATCATCCAAAATGATGCATTTTCCGAAGATATCGCTCGAGTAAAAGCGGGCGAAATCTGTGCCAAACCCCTGAGATATTTGACCCCGTTTCTAGACCCGGAAGGCGTTATGCGCGTAGGCGGACGCTTGCAGCGCGCGGCAGCCGCCTTTGAGTTTATTCATCCCGCTGTGTTGTCATCGCGTCATCCAGTGACGTCACTGATCGTGAAACATTATCATTTTTCTAATTTGCACCCAGCGCCGACCGCCTTGCATTCCTTGATAAGCCAACGATTTTGGATCGTCGCTGGGCGACGCCTGATCCGCAAAGTAGTCCATGAGTGTATCCGTTGTTTCCGTTTCAAGCCCACGAATCAAGTTCCGTTGATGGGCGATCTTCCTACCCCCCGCGTCATTCCTAACCCGCCATTTTGGCATTGCGGGGTAGACTATTGCGGCCCTTTCTTGGTGAAAGAGTCTTTTATGAAATTTGCTCCTAATTTGAAGTTGTATCTGGCAATTTTTGTATGTTTCACGACGAAAGCTGTCCATATAGAGGTCGCTGGGGATCTCTCGACTGAGGAGTTCATAGCGGCATTGCATCGTTTCACATCGCGCCGTAATGTACCCAACACAATTTATTCAGATTGCGGCACCAACTTTGTTGGCGCGGATAATTTGTTCGCAGAAAATATCGACCTGAAACACCCGAGAATTACTGAGTTTTCCCGAGAATATAATGTACGCTTTATGACTAACCCGCCGGGCGCCCCTCACATGGGCGGTTTGTGGGAGTCAGCCGTCAAGTCCGCCAAATATCTCCTCAAGCGCGAGATCTACTTGCGCACTCTCCTGCGACCCGAATTCGAGACCCTCTGTTGCCGAGTTGAAGCGATTCTCAATTCGCGCCCCCTGTCACCCCGCTCATCCGATCCGAATGATTTGAATCCGTTAACCCCAGGGCATTTTTTGACTGGGCGACCCTTGCGTTGCATCGCTCAGCCGGCCATAGACCCCAGAGAGTTCAACCGTGTCCAACATTGGTCGTTGGTGGAGCTTATGACGCAAGAATTTTGGAAACGTTGGAGGGAAGAATATCTGATTTCACTTCACTCCAGGAAAAAATGGTTTAAAGACCATCCTAACCTTGTCGTCGGAAAGATAGTAATTATCAACGATCCGGATGTCCCCCCCCAAGTCTGGAAAATGGGCCGAGTCGTTGCAGTTTTTCCGGGTCAGGACGGGGTAGTGCGTTGCGCTGAAGTAAGAACTGCCAACGGCTCTGTTCTGAAACGGCCCGTCCACAAATTATTCCCGCTCCCCGAGCAGGAATAAGCGCTTCAACTCTGAGTCTTCCGTCGTGTTTCCCCCCTCCCCCCGTCTCAAAACAGCCCCCTTTTTTTTTCTTTCTTCTTTCGTGTACTTTTCCGATGTTTAGTTGCGTATTTTCCGTTAGGTAGTTGTTCGGATGTCTGTGTTTACCGCTTTTCAGGTTTTCTTTTCTCATGTTTAACGTATCTCTGTCCGTACTGTAATTTTGATCCCGTGTCCTTTATGTTTGAATTCCGTGAATTTTGCCGTCTCGCCCGTAAGCCGTAACGCGGATTCTGAGTTCCTTGGATTTTTTCCTAGTCTTTTTTTTCCTGTTATCTCTGCATCGGTGTAAATGTAAACTTCAAGATCGTGCTCGGCTCACGTCCGCGTTCTCAAGTGTTTTTTTATTGTACTTATTTTGTTTTAGTCTGTTCTGTATCTTGATCGCTCATCATTTCTCCGAGGGGATTGATGATTTTTCCGAAGAAGTTGTTTCAGGCGAGGTGGTGATTCCGTTTGGTTGTTTATTTCAGATTCGTCCTAAGAAAAATGGATGCTCGTGCTTCTGGTTCTCGCCCGCTGTCGCCACCCCCAGGTCTCCCGGCTATCCCGCTCCGCCCCGCTCCGCCCCGCTCCCCCGTATCTCCCCCTGATCTTGGTCTGTCTCCGGATTTTTCCCGGCCCCCGCCCGGATTTACCCCCGTAGCCTCCGCCCCCGGTTTTCGCCCTGCAGCCCCCTCGTCACAGGTGTCCCTCCAGCCCTCCCCGTCGTCCGTGCGGTTTATTCCCATCTTTCTAGTTCCGGACGGCGAGGGGGACTGGCGGGTACACCGGGGCCCCCTGTTCACCTCCCCGGCGGTCCCGTCGGCGGGTGGGACGGTGGTGCCCTCGGTCGCCGCCCCTACCTTGGCCCCTTCCGTAGTTCCGTTCTCCGTTGCCCAGCCCCCCGCAGTTTCTCAGTTTGTAGTTGCCCCCCCGATTAGTTCTCAACCCCCCTGCGCTTCTCTGCCCTCCGTTTGCCCCCCCTCCGTGTCTCAGTCCTCCGTTGCCCAGCCCCCCGCAGTTTCTCAGTTTGTAGTTGCCCCCCCGATTAGTTCTCAACCCCCCTGCGTTTCTCTGCCCTCCGTTTGCCCCCCCTCCGTGTCTCAGTCCTCCGCTGCCCAGCCCCCCGCAGTTTCTCCGTTTGTAGTTGCCCCCCCCGATTAGTTCTCAACCCCCCTCCGCGTCTCAGTCCTCCGTTGCCCAGCCCCCCGCAGTTTCTCCGTTTGTAGTTGCCCCCCCGATTAGATCTCAGCCCCCCTTCGTTTCTCAGTCCTCCGTGTGCCCTCCCTCTGTCTCTCAGTCTTCCAGCCCCGTCGCGCCCCCTCGTTATCGCCCCCCTCGTTCCTCCCGTTCCCGAAATTCTCAACCCCCCGCGAACCCTCCTTCCACCCTTCGTACGTCGCTGTGTCCTCCTGGTCCCCCGCCCTTTTCTTGGGACTTCCCTTCGTCTTCGTCCGGGGTCTGTGCGGCCGGCGAGCAGGGGCCCGTCCCGGCCCCACCTGAGGAGTGGGCGTTGTCGCCGGTCCCGTCCGAAGAGAACTGGACCCTCGGCAACTCCAGCGCCTTCAGCGTGGGGTCGGGGGGGACGGCTGTCCGCGAGGGGGAACGCGAGGCCGCACGTTCCCCGGGTTTCTGGTCCGAAGCCCCCCGACCCTTGGCGGTGGCCAGTCGTAGTCGGACGCGCTGGTGCACCCTGTGCCGATATCCGCACAGCGTGTTCGACTGCGGCTGGCTCACCGGCTTGTCTCCCGCAGGTCGTGTGAATTACATCCAGGAGTTGGGGCGCTGCCTCAACTGCCTGGGTGACCACCCCGTCGTCATCTGCCAGAGCCCTCGGGACTGCTTGAAGTGCTGGGCGCTGGGGATGAGCGCGAGGCACCACACCCTCCTCCACGAGGGTCTGGGTCACCCTCCCGTCTCAGACCTGGCGCCCTTTCTGGCAGCCCCGACCCCTTCCGAGTCGTGCGAGTCCAGAGCGGTGCGCAAGCGGGCGTGCCCCGCCGAGGCCGGCGAGTTAGGTTAGGTTAGGTTGGGGCTGCCTCCTTCCGCCTTGAAGGATTTTTACCTCTCCTCGTCGATATTTTTCTAGTCTGAATATTTTGAAGCCGTCTAACTTCCAGTTTCCGTTTTTTTGGCTCGACCCTAGAGCCTTCCGTTTTGGCTCGACCCTAGAGCCTTCCGTTTTGTCTCGATCCTAGAGACGTTAGTGATTTTTTTTGAAGTCACACTCCGTTCCTTCAAGGCGGGGAGGATGTTCACGCCAATAACTGGCGTTCCTTATCTTTTCTTATTTGACGCTTTTTGTTGAACAGCGTTGAAAACAGTGACGTCACTCTCTACTAACCGTTCAGTACTCCGTTTGATCAATCGACTCTCTGTTCGTCACCCGCGATGACGCAAAACGGAGAGTATATCCGACATTGGACCCCGGTGACGTAGATTAGATTCACCCAGAGTAAGTCAGACGTCGCCGCCAGTGATTCGACCAAGCCGGCCCATGAGTCAGCGCCCCAAGCGGCGCGCCAATGAGGCATTATTCAAAATTTAACCCTATCCGCCCACGTAATTGGTCAGGTCACCTGACGTAATAGTCACGTCACTAGAGCTTTTTGGCGCGGATTCTAGGAACCCTCTCTCCTCTCTGGTTGTCTCTCTCTAGCTCCCTCGGTCTTCCTTTTCTGACTCTCTGACTGATTCCCTTTTTCTCATTCTTCTGTGCGAACTCCGTGTTATTACGCGTCCTCCGGTAAGGTCTCCGAATTTCCTTAACTTTCCTCGGTTTTTCTGAGTGATCCGTTCCGATTTTCATTCTGCTCTCTCCGCGAACCTCCGTTTAAAGACCGGCATCGAAAATTTCCCGATTTTTCGTTTGAAATCCGCAATTTTCGGTCGAACTTAGATCCTTGACAGCGTGCTCGCATCCTTCACGGTGAAGGAATTTATCCATCTTCATCCGCGCTAATTTCGGCGATTCGCATCGATCCTTTTCGCGATTCTCTTACGCGATCGTCAAATAGTATTTCGGAAGGTCGGATTTCGAAAATCACTTTCACTCAATCGTTCGAGATGGTTTCCTTCGCTGAGATGACGGAATCTGCCACCATGAGCTAAGCTGTTCCTCTGCGGGCCGCCATCGCCGCAGGAGTCTCCAGAGATGTCCCGCCGCAATTGCTTCCGAATCAACCAGAGAGGGTTCTCACTCAACCAATTTGGTGAGTTCGTTCCAAATTTTCCCCCCGTAATGTGTTAGGAAATGTTAGGTTGAGCGCCCCCCCCCCCTCTGTGCCTCCTCGTGGTAGGTGCGGAGATCGTTCCGAAGACCAAGTTCTTTGCAGGTGTTAATCATGTTCTTTGATGTCCATTAAGGATGCCGAAGGTTCGAGTACCCTGAGAGAATGCTGGAAAAGTGTCGATTTCCTAGATTTTTCCTGAGAGAGCACATGGTGGCCTAAAAATCACCTAGATGGCCTTCAGCCTAAATCACCTCGTGATTTACCTCTTCAATTTCAGCAAGTTGCTCTTGTTCTTGTGAGGTGCCCTTAAGGCCCTCAATTCCTTCTTAAGTCACCTTAATCAAAGGCGAGCCCGTCTAACGGGACTCGTTCCACATGAAAGCGTCACGGCACCCCCGAGTCGCTATCATCCCCCCTTAGTTTCCTGTTCTCTCTTGGTACTCTCACCTTAATGGTCCTTTGCGGCCAGATAACTCAACAGGATGATCAACGCTAAATTTCTAAACCAACGAATAATAGTCGGTGGGTCCAGTATCCAGCCGCTGAAACCAGAAGTGCCATTTCGAGTAACGGCTATCGATGATCATCGAGCCTGAGTAACTTCTGAGAACGCTAATCCGAACAGTGTTGAGATGATCAATGACAAAATCTCTATTGGTTGTCGTTGGATCATCTGGTTGCATGCAGAAATAATTGATATTTTTGATCATAGGATTTTCAGGTAATTTCCAACTGCGGCACGCCGCAAGAGCCACTCGAACGAGTGCCTCTAACCGATTCATATTGCCATTGCCTATGATTATCTCTGTTTGTTTCCTTGCATTTTTGTCAGTGATACAGGATCCAATTTCCAGGCTCAAGAAAAGCGCATCGTCTCAGTGACTTGTCAATAGTGCATCACAAAGTGTATTCCTTGAATGTGAAGTGTCGGTCGATCAATTGGAGTCTAAAGTTTTCCCTATGAAACAGAGAATTTAATCTACTTTCACTCAGTGCGAACCGTGCCGGGTTTTTCTCTGCTTATTTTTCCGTGCTGCCAGATATCGACTCAAGAGTTGTCTCACGATGCTACCCACTAATTCACCTTCACACCAATTTTTGTTTTAACGCTTAAAGACGGGCCTGTCAAAGCCAGTCCAAGTCGAGCGGTAGTTTAAGCCTGTACGGCTTTTGTGAGTCATGTCATCTCGACATGTGACCTATCTTGTGATAAATAAGTGCACCTATTCTTAATCAGTGCCTGTGTCTGTTATCCGATTGGAAGTAAGTCGTCATAAGAATGTCCCTCGATATTTTCCCGGAATCGTGCGGAATACAAGGTCTAGTTAGTTCGAAGGGACCTCTGAGCACTCGTCATCTTTCTCAACGTGTTCTTTCCCTTGAACCCCCTCATAAGAGTAATTTCCGGAGAAGTCATGGTCGAGGTGTACGTTTGGGCCGCCCGAATTGTGGCCTACCCAGTCTTTTGAAGGCGTTTCCCCAGGCAGACGACCTATCCCAAGATTCTCTCTCGATATGTTATGACCCGTGAGTGTTACAGTTTCTCCAAGCGTTCATGTGATTTTTCTAGCCCGATTCAGAATCAATTGTGTAAGTTAATCGTCGTCTCGATGATGTGCGCCTTGAGGTTTAAAAGTGTCCGCCCTCCTGGGCTGGGCATTCTTCGCCTCCGCTAATTCTTTACATAAACCCTGGCATCGCGCGCAATTTACTGAGTTTTCCGTTTCAGTGCTCTTTGATACCATTTTGATAATGTGTCCGTTGTGCCACTCCGCTTGAATTTGGCCTGTGTGATGTATAACCTGTTGCCTACCCGGTCTTTTGAAGGCGCCTACGTGCGTGCTCCTTCTCCCGAGAGCTCTTAGTGTGAGAGCGTGTTGCCTTCATCTCTGAATTGTTTGTCTTTTAATTTAATGTCTCCCGAGTTTACATGGAGTCCTGGTGTTTCTCGCCCTGTCGCTCATGTCATCCGAGGTAGTTTGAGCACCGGTTAGCCTCGTCGCTGATTGCGTCCTAAACAATTGCAGCACCGGTTAGCTCGTTGTACCACCATCCGTATTACCGAGTTGCCGGAGGATTTCGAGTGTTGATATTAATCATTTAACGCTAAAAGTGTCTACTGAATTTGACCCGTATTTATCCGTCGGGTGGTGTGTAGCCGATTTTTCTATGATCTCGTATTGTTGCTTATAGTATTCGCAGCAGCTCATCTTATTTCTGTCAGTGGCAATATTGCCGCCAAACAAATTTCCGGAGTTATTGCGAGTTCAATTTGTTCCGGAGTGATGTTAAGTCATTGTTAGCGACATTTTATCCGGAAGTCAGTCATGTTTCTTTGAAAATCGCATCAACCTCAACTTCTTTTTCTTTATCGTTATGACTAATGGAGTTATGCTCATAATTGTTTCCGATGAGTCATCGGCGGCCCGGCCTATGATTATGACCTATTTTTCTTTTCCTTGCAAGATTGTCCTAACGGGCAATTTAAAGGTTTTCTCAGAAACGCAACAACGGCATCGCAGATCCAGCTGACTGGGTCACCAGTGTCAAGTAAATGTGGGTCAAACCTCTCTCGGTCATGGGCCTCCGGACGGGGTATCGCCGATTACTCATCGTACCCGTGTTCCTTTTTCTGCATTTCCTCTTCGGAGGGTTGCTCCTTTGTATTGTCTTGTTTTATCCGGAGTGTAGTAGAAGCTCGAATTTTGTGGTATTTTTTTTTTATCTTCCGTGTAAGTTTTTATCCGGTTCGCGTCGCGTTTGGGAGCAGGGCCCCCTCCCCCCTTCGGTCTCCCCCCGATTTTTTCCCCTCCGGTCTTCCCCCCATTTTCCTCTTAACAAGACAGTCATTCAACGTAGCCCTCCTGTACGGAGTTAGCTACAAGTAATTTGATTGCATAGTTTCTCGCAATCAAAAGTCCCCCCCCCTTTTCTTTTTCATTCGGAGAGCCTTTCAAGAATTCAACATGCAAATTGCGGAGAGAACTGGTCTTCATTTGGATTTACGAGCTGTAGCGGATTATACCTGGGACCTTCTTGTCTCCTCCTGTGGCAAAATGATTGTCCGACGTGCCTTCTATTTTCAATGTTCACCGTGTCATGCACAGGTATCCTAGCCAAATTCAGGATTTTCATGTTCACCTGTTTCATGTTCCAGTTTTTTCGCACTTCAGCTCGCTCTCTCGTTGATATGAAGCCTTCTCTCCCTCCGTTCTCATTTTTTTATGGTTTCTGTCCCCCATTTAAAGGGCCAGTGGTCCCTCGTGTCATCACCTTTCCCCATCCTATCACTATATATTTCAAATTTTCCCGCTCTTCTGGTTCTGCTGATGTAAGACCTGGTGATAGGCATTCGGTGTCTGCGCCATGTTTTGTTTACGCTTGCGTGACGTCTTTCGATCTCTTCCGTGTACTATCCATTCTACCTACCTGTTCCCCGTTGATTCCCCGTTTACCTGTTATCAGTCCATTTGCTCGCATGGCGGTTGAGGAGGGCCGCCATTTGCAAGCGTATTTACTCGACTTGGCGCGGCCACCGGTCCTCCAGGTTGGGGGTTGAGTCATCGGGCTAACTCCCCGATACTCGGGAAAAGAAAGACTGTTAAAGGACCCAATAATAATTGCCTCGGTAACGGAAATAAACGGATTTATTGGAACAAATTACGTAAACGGATGATGGTTCGACACACTTATCATAAAATTACAAAAATTCAGGTTTTTTACTAAATTGTACAAGAACTACAAAATGTTTTCTTTACAAAAACTATGATTGCTTGTAGGCCTCCATCAATTGTTTAATTAGCTCCTTCTTCTCGACTTCCGGTAAGAATGCTGCTTTGGCCGCGTTAAGATTCTGTAAAAATAATGATCATGATTTAGCATGTATGAAAATGTTAGTAGACGGATAAGCAACCATTATTGCCGGCAAAATTCAGTACATTTGTTATGCATACAATTTATTTTTATAAATTTTCTTAAACCCATGGTAGAGTGATTCTTATGTGTTTTAAGCTGCAGAATCTTAATATGACCTCGATTTTTTTTAACCCACCAGCGGGCCGATTATTGACATCGATAGACAAAGCTATGGAAAAATAAGACAAAAGGGACATGAAGGGATCCTATTGGTGGAAGCGGGTGGTTGCGATGGACGAAGGAGGTAGTCAATAGACTAACTAACGGCAACCCATGAATGACGACCCTGTATTTAGTCCATCATTTCATACTTTAGTCTGTAGGAATCACCCATTTCAACCAATAGGGTCGCTCCATGCTCCGTATGTCTTGTTTGTCTATGGCTTTGTCTATCAATTTCAATAATCGGCCCGCATGCCGTGCTGAGGAAGGACGTCGTACGTATGAACCCTCGTGTGATGCCAAATTTCTTTTGGTAAAAAAACGAATTTTCAGGAAAACTTGTGAAAATTTTCCTCCCAATTTTTCAGAAAATTTCTTTCGCGATGTGATCTAAATTATCAGAAAATTTGGGATAGAAATATTCGTGATTTGTCTCAAAAATTAGCATTTGAAGAGGAAAAATTTGGCATCTCCCGGATGTTCATACTGCGTTTCTCCTTAACACTGCAGGAAGCTGCGATTAGAACCTTTTTCCCCGGGCTTTCGGGGGCTCATAGTCAAGAGACACTCACGTGGCTTTGCAGCGAGGGAATAATTCGCACCACCACCGCGCCTGAAATACGAGCCAAAACAAGTACTTTTGTGTTTGCGAGCGCTAGGGGGTCGATTATTGACATTTATAGACAAAGCGATAGACAAAGAATCTAAGGACAAAAAACATTTTTTTTTAAAAAAAAACTTACGGTTTGCTTCATTTGTTCTTGCGTCAAGCCCCATGAATGTGCAAGGGAATAATCTCCATCTAGGGTGTATCCTGTTATCGTAGTGTCATCAGAATTTATTGAAAAGTTAGCTCCATCCATAGCAAATCTGGAAGTTACAAGTAACATATTAGATGTGTCCATTGCTGGGAGGATAAAACGGATTAAGTCATCTTTTCAAACGGTAAAATCGCTAGAAAATTACATTGAACAAATTAACGAATTGTATAGTGGGAAAAAATCCTTAAAAGTTTGGCTATGTAATGGAGAATGGAACACAAAGTGAGTCTAGTCTTGGGTTAATTCTAGGGTTTTCCTGGTTTGTCATGGGTTTTCTTTGCAAAATTCAATGCAAACCGTACCGAAATCAACACAAAAAGTATGACTTATGTTTTACTACCTTTATTGATTGAAATAAAGAATTTGCAGGTGTCTTAAATTTTGTGAATTTCATCCTTAAAATGATACTGCCAGGAAAACTGAGTGCGAGGAGATCCTTGGTTTCTGAATTGAACAATTATTGGAGAAAATATGACAAAATAACCGAAACTGTTAAAATACACGTGTTTAAATGTAAAATGCCGCCAGCTGACGTCACACGGCGGCGCATTTTTTCACTTTAAAATATATTTTTCTCCAATTTCCCATGTTAGAAAAAAATTATGAAAAATACTGCGAACTCAGCTCATTAGGCACTCTCAGATAAAGCAATAAAATTTGTGTGTGCAAATTCTCCATTAACACAAGGACACTAACATTTTTCTCATTTTAGCTGCGTGTAACTGCTTATATTTTCTTTGTTCTGAGAAAATAATTAATTTCAATAAATAATTAAAATGCAGTCCTCTTTCTTTCCATACTCACTGTTTAATTGGGTGAGTGTCGATATCAAACGGAACGGCGCCGGTGAGAAAGCTGGACCAGGGACAGCACTCGAAATGGACTTGATCCCGAAGGCATTTTTCGTAAATAGTTTTATCTTTGACCACGTGATATCCGTGCCCGACCCTTTGAGTCCCGTAAATCTCTACCGCCTGAAACAAACATTTAATTAATGCCTCATTGATGTTTAGTAGAAAAGAGCTCTCTCTGTTTAAAACAGTACTCTCATTCCATGTCCGTCAAAAGTTCCAAGATTCGGAACTTTTTTGTTCCAAATTTTCTCACTTCTTGACCGTCAAAAATTCTGGGATTCCTCAAAGATTTTTTCAAAAGTTCCGAGAAAGTTCTGGAACATGCAAAACATCCGGAGCGTTTCGGGCATTTCAAAAGTTCCGGGGAAAAATTCAGGAAAATCTCAGAAGCCCCGGAATTCGGAACTAGGTCCGAGATGTGGGACCACTGTGCATCAGAAAAGTCAAAAGCGCCTTCAATTTTTTTCTCATGCAACACGGACGACCTAGAGGCGCGGATAGTTGCTTCCAGGCTTTTCAATAAACATCGTGCTGCACGGAGCACAGTGGATTGAGTCAATGGGAGAGGTCGGATATTATTTAAAAACTTTAGAAGCAAATATATTCTTTACTATGAAATTTTGATGTTTTAAAAGTCAATTTATTGGTTTCCTCGTAAAATTTTCTTTGATTAAGCACCCCTTAAAATTGAAATTAAGACGAGATAAACGTAAATTTTTACGCTTTTTGTCAAATGTTTCATGTCCGACTTCTCTCAAAGACTCGTTCTATAACCGTGTGGAGGGACAACAATTGAACACCAAAGCTCTCGGTTAAATTAACACAAGCTTTTACTTATGGAAATTGTACTTCGATCCGGTTAACCATTTTTTTAGAGCCATGTTCTACATAAAAAAAAAGTCCATACTTTTAAAAAAAATCTCAGTGGATTCTAGATCCCACGTTTCTATTCGTATTTTTACAATGTTACTTTGATGGCCCCATAACGATTCTTTTGTCTTCATTATAGAAGTATAGACTCGCATTTTGCACCGAAGACTTTTCTTGATCAAATTTTGGTTCCTAAAATAAAGAATTTCGGTAACCCAGACCGAAAATTTTTCGTTCAATATGAACAGAATAGTCTTTGTAACAGAGGTATTTTTTCTCCAAGCGGTCTGAGCAGAATAGATCCCTGGAAAAAATTAGAAACCAAGTATATATCTATGAACATACGTCTTAACATCAAAGTTTTACATGAAAAATGGTATATGGATTAAAAAATTTTAACATCAATTTGTAAGTGAGAAAATGACGGGTTTTTTTTCTTGGTCGTTTATCACTTCTGTCCAAGTAAAATTTTGTGATAGTGGAATTATCGGAAGAAAGTTGCAAATTCTTAAGTAAAATTCCAATTCTAGTAGTTCATTTTTTATTGTAAAAGTACAATATTTTAAACTTACTAAGGTTCGCCTCCTGGCCGCTTAGCGATCCAAATTCCCAAAGCGCCTGAGGTCTAAGGCGTTATATGCGTTACGCGTTCCTCTAATTGGACCAGGTATTTATGCTAAAAGGAACTGTGTGCAAAGGGTTTGTGTGAGACACAGTTCATTTTAGCATAAATACGTCCAATTATTTCATGATCAATAAAGTTCCCGCTGTGATGTGCTAATAAAACTACAATTTAAGTCATTTTGTGCTTACATCCGTTTACAACGTCCGCCATTTTTGGGCACTAAAAGCTCCAAGAATCTCATTATGTAAGAGCCAATCAAAAGCCGCACACACTGTCAGCTCATTATAGCCAAGACGAGTTTTCTCGAAAATAATACAAGATTGGGCGTGAAACTATGTTAACGCGTCGAATTAATTAATTTAAGTAAAGTTCCCGGTACAACGTGCAAATGAAACTACATTTTAAATCATTTAATATTTACACCCGCTTGCTAAGTCCGCCATTTTTGGGTTTTTCGAGCTCTATGAAGCGCAAGATTGAGAAGCCAATCAAAAGCAGACCCCTAATACATGGCGTTTGACCATAAACTGAGTCGAAATAATTCATTTGAGTCTAGTTCCCGATGCAATGTGCAAATAAAATAAAACCACATTTTATTTAAGTCAATTGGATCACATTTTGCAATTCGGAACTATAACTTCTGGCTCATCAGTAAAAACACTTATGTTCATAGGAAAACTAATGGTTCATACGTTGTTTCTCAACTGAGCCAGAACTTATAGTTCCGAATTGCAAAATGTAGTCCATTTTTTGTTTACATGCGCTTGCTGAGTCCGCCATTTTTGAGCTTGCCGAGCTCAAGATTGAAGAGCCAATCAAAAGCAGCCCCCTGAGTCCCCTAATACATGGCGATTGACCAACAGCGATTGTGAAAAGTAGAATACTTTCATTTGTCATTTTATTTTTTTTATGCACCCATTAATTCCTCGTGTTTTTTCCAAAGACATTGATTTTTTCTCTCTATGGAGTTTCATGGAATGGTGGTGTTGGCGATGCCGATAGGTTCAGTGGAGGCGGGGAAACTCCACATTCATTTCGCTGTTCGTGACGCGAGTATTAGGGGAGCAGAGATGAGTAGCAGGTAGACCAATTCGCTGATTGGACGTCGCAAACCCGCCTAATATCTCGAGCTGCGCTGGACGCCGATTGTGATCAACTTGTGTCGATGTGAGCCAGTGAATTCACCGTCTCGATGTATATATCGTCAAATCGGATCCGGATACTGTTGCGCAGCAGCACGTCGCGTCGCGCCAGTTGATGGAGAACATTCATCCCAATCAACCCAACCCAAGTAGCCACTAGTGATAGCAATAAATAGCAATTTTATCGGTTGATTATCGCGATTATATCGGTGGCAATTTATCGCAATATTATCGAATAAAAAATTGCGATTTATGGCGATTAAATCGCTATGCATCGCAATTTTTTGTTCAATAATATCGCGATCAATTTTTGTCGATACAATCGAGATTAAATCGCCATTTATCGCGATTTTTGTTGCGATAATATCGCGATAAATTGCCGGGCGCTAAAATCTCGATTTTATTGCAACAAGATCGAGGATAATCGCTCAGATGTTAATGATCTTAGCGATTTTATCTCCGACAAAATCGCCAGGATCATCAACATCTGAGCGATTAGCCACGATTTTACCGCGATAAAATCGCGATTTTATCGCCCGACAATTTATCGCAATATTTTCGAAATAGAAATCGCGATAAATGGCAATTTAATCTCGATTATATCGACAATAATTGATCACGATTTTATCGAACAAAAAATTATTTTTAATGCGATTATATCTCGATATATTGCCACCGATATAATCGCGATAACCAACCGAAAAAATCGCTATTTATCGCGATCACTGCTACTTGGGATCCTCCTTCGGCTCCAGCGACTCAACCGTTCTGCCTTGGTATCGAAGAGAGCAGTAAGTGCAAAAATGAAATTTTGAGAAAACGGCTAAGAAGTATCTGACCAGAAAATTTGATTGAGAGAAGCCTCCGTTCTTTCTCAAATTATCACCAATCGTCCGAAAGACTCCTAAAAATCGTTCGGATGGTTAAAAATCGACTGATTTTATTTCACGAACATAAAAAAGGGATTTTTCAATTTCATGCTAGGTCATTGTTCGACAAGACAGCCGTTAGTGCGATTTACATCATGCTTTCGTGGTTGCGTTTTGGACACACAACAAACGCATTTTCAGGTTAGAAATGGGCAGAAGAAGGCGGCACTTCACTTGAAAGCACTGTTCCCATTGGCTCTCTGCAGGAATATTGTCACATACTGCTGTCTTGCCTGAAACTACGTCATTTTTTGCGCACTTGCAGCTTTCTCATGTATCTCGTTTTAATGAAAATAAGATGAATTTTGCGGTTTCTAGCTATATCGGTGATTCCATTTATAGATTAGACGAATTTTGAAGGAAACTCGATTTCGAAAATTTGACCCTTACTGCTCTCTTCGCTATCATCCACAACACAGCAATGCAGTTGACAAAATTTTACCATGTCATCGAAAGTTAGTACCATTTGCTCTACTTGGATAGCTCGCCAAACACCCCGCTTAAGTCAAATTGGGCACTTGAAACTAATTTTAGTTGGTGAGAAACTATCTTAGTAGACGTTACCCTCTGTATAGCAGTGGGTCCACTCGCCTCGCCAGCGTGAATTGTGGTGCCAAATCCTAGTCTTTTGGCCTCGCCGTAGAGTGAAACCAACAGTGGCACGGCTGGTGCCTCCGCTAGAGGAAGAAAAATAAAAAGGAAGAAATGGAGGAAAAATTTATAGAACAGAATATTTATCAATCACATAATTTGCAAAAAAGAGAATGTGAGGAGATGCAGAAACGACGCACTGTCGTTGGCTCGCGAATTGATGATAATTGGGCAGCGTCTTGGAAAAGAGAAGTGAAAGATGTACACCAGCAATCGCCGAATTTCATCGGAAAATTGCTTTATTCCACTGGAGAACGGATGATCGGTTTCTCTGAAAGATTTCGGGGGCTGTGTTTTATGATAAATGAATGAAAATTGCTCAAGATTTACAAAATACTCTCTACTGCTGATTTTCCATGAAACATAGAATCGCTTTTAAAAAGATAGGGGCTCGCAAAGACCGGGCCCCAAAATAAATTGGTCCAAAATTTAGAACAACATATCAAACGGTTTTCTGCGTAGCAAACATGCACATTTATTTTGGCTGTTCGATTTTGATGTTCCACCGCATAATACGGGTAGTAATCGGGTTTCCAAGTTGAGCTTCCTTATTTTTGCCGAAAATTAACTGAAAATGGCTGAGACGCATCGAAGTATTTATTGCAATTTCCTTATGAAATGCTTTTGAAAATTGAAATTGTTAAAAAGTGTATTGGGCTACTATTTCTATCAAGGCACTCTGACGTATATTGCCGTGCTAAGGAAGAACGCTCTATGAACATTCGAGAGCTGCCAAATTTCCTGCGATGAAATGTTTATTCATGAGGAACGTTATGACGATTTCCCTTAAAACTTTCAGGAACTTAAGGTGAAATTGGGAACGAAATTATCTGAAAAATTAAAGGGGAAATATTCAAAAGTTCACCTGGAAATTCGCGTTTTATCAGAGGAAATTTGGCAACGCCTGAAGGCTCAAACGGCGTTCTTCCTTAATACGGCAATATAGCTAAAGGCCCCGATAGACGATCAAATTCCCGAACCAATTCCGATCAAAGTAGCATCAAAGTGTCGGGAGTCATCAGTCCTAAACTCATTAATTTGCTTCGTTTTAAAATGAAAACTTGGCAGAAATGTTTCCTGTGGCAGGAAATGATGAATGGTGGCACTCCGTTCTGATCTTACTTTGAACAAAAAAGTGCGGCCCTTCAAAATTTGATGGTAGATGGTGACCACCAGTCATCAGCATGTCTACTTTGATCGGAATTGGTTCGGAATTTGATCGTCTTTGCAGGGCTTAAGTTATCTTTTACCATCGAGATGCTATGAGCAGGTTATTTTTACACTTACCACTATACTCCTGCGAGACCAAATCAATACCAACAATGTCATCACGGAAGTTCTGGCAGACTTTGATCAGGTCAGAGAGCAACTCGGGTAACCAACTGTGGCCACTCAGGATGGATTTACATCTGACCCCAAAATCTCTCTCTCCCCGCTTTAAGCCTTTTATCACTTGCGAAGTCACGTCCAGGAGACCTGAAAGACACGAATTCTGGTAGAAGCTTTTTAAGACCTTTGGCGGATATAGCGAATTGGCAACTTTGTTTCTCTCCATTCAAACCCATGGAAACCTATCGATTCTTGGAGGGGCCAGGTACTCCGACAAGAATCGATTATTTAACACAGGTTTAAATGGAGGCAGTCCAGTTTTGCCAAATTGCTGGATCCGCTTCTGTTTAAGACAAATGCGTGCCTTAATTGCAACATTTCAAAATACCCAATTATAAATTTACTATCATAAGAAGAAATAAATCAAAGCACTCTCGTGAAGTTTTTTGAGAATATTTTTAAATCAGTGAAAAAAAGTCATGGATGGTTCCAAGACAAACTATCTGTTAGTTTCTTTTTAAAAAAATGAAATAAAACATATTTACAACGCCGCACTCAAAGATGCACGTTTTCGACCGCAGCCATCAGTACGCTAATTTTGAAATGCGAATTGCATATCGATGGCCAAAAGGCGGAACCACACATCTCCATTGCGGTGTTTCAAAATTTCCCCTCCCATTTATTTTTCAAAGAGACACAAGCCTACTGTAGCTTATAGCTTGGAATTCATATAGAATATTCTCCTACACTGGAAAAAAGTAACTTGGATCTAGATTCCAAAGTCTTAAAAACGTTGACAAGAGAAAATACTCTTGATTCAATCGGAGTTTTGCTTGAATCTAAAGGAAATTCACTCAAATCAAGAGGCTTATTAACACTTCGGTTCAAGGAAAAATCCAATTGAATCAAGAATATTTTTTCTTGTCAATATTACTGAGAGTCTGGACTCTAGATTCAAGCGACTTTTTTTCAGTGTAGC
Organism: Bemisia tabaci; assembly: GCF_918797505.1. NCBI lineage: Eukaryota > Metazoa > Arthropoda > Insecta > Hemiptera > Aleyrodidae > Bemisia > Bemisia tabaci. The sequence continues at coordinate 24,639,672 of NC_092801.1, read as the reverse complement.
AAATGAAAAGAATAATTTAAAAAGTTTTCAAGAAATTACGATATAAAACTAACATTTTCAAAATAAAAACTGAAGTATGACGGGAAGTTTGCATCGTAGCAAGCGGAGATAGGTGGTTTTTCACTTTGGTCATCGATATATAATCCCATGTACGTATAGAGATATCCATTTTCTTCCTTAACACAGAATTAACCTACTTTTTTCCCCTTCTCTTTTATCTTTAATCTTTTATCTACTCACCTTGGAGATCATATTTTTCTCGAAAACCAACACCCACCAGTCGGTGCGGACTATACCGTACCTCAGAATAAATCACGTTGGAGTGCTTTGAATCTTCGCAAAATTCGTAAGCCAGTCTTTCAATCGCCTCAAGGTCGCCTCTGCAAGCAAAAGTTTTCATCAAGAGACATCAACTTAAATTTGGACCACATTTTGAAATAAGGAACCATTTCTGGCCCATCAATGAAAGCACCTTTCCGCAAAAGGAGACTAATGGCATGTATGTCGTTTTAAAAATGAGCCATGGAAAGTGGCTCCTCATTGCAAAATGTGGTCCATTTGGTTGATTTTCATGATATGAATATGAGTATGAATGATATGAATTCATCTGTTCAAACAAGTTCATACTTTCCGATGATCCAAGAAAACACAAGTAGCTAGGAATATTTCTGTGAGCCGATGGACGTGTTCGAGCGCAGGAAATCCAAGGCAAAGTGCCTTCAATTATTGAAGTATGCAACGCGGTCAAAAGTTGAGCAGGAATAGTTGCATCTAGACGCTAGTAGGCGCCGATGAGATTTCATCGGCGCTGAGACTTCGGTTCTGGTTGATTCTAGACTAATACTGCCGTGCTACGGAAAAACGCCGTATGAACATTCGAGAGTCGCCAAATTTCTCCGGATAAAACATGTATTTTTGAAGAGGGTTACGCATATTTTTCCTTGAAATCATCCTGAAGAAAATTGAATGATTTGAGGAAAAATATTCACAATTTTGTCAGTAAATTCGGTTTTTATCGAAGGAAAATGGCAACGCCTGAAGGTTAATACGGCGTTCTTCCTTAGCACCAGGGCCGGATTTACCAATAGGCTACATAGGCTATAGCCTAGGGCGCAACATTTTGAGGGGCGCAAAATTTTTGAGAATTTATTCAAAACCCTGGTAAAAATTGGAGATAAGCGCTGCGTTCCAAAATACCATAGGAATTCTTATAGCCGGCTAAAGAAGGCAACAGAAAATCATATATCTGGCTGTAGAATGCGGAGAAAATCATACGGCCGGGCTATACGAAGCGATAAAAAATTATACAGGCGGGCTATAGTTCCTATAGTCGGGCTTTACACTTTATCGCCTGGCTGTTGCTTTTTCGCCATCGATTATAAAAGGCTACAAGAAATTGTGTAGAAATTCGTGTGCTTTGTAAATCCTTAAGTTTGTACGGAATCACCTTAATATTCACAAAACACACATTATATTTTCCTTTACTACATATTTTTTTTCATCAATTAAAATGAGAATAATCCATACAGAGTGTGCAAACATTTCAAAGTTATGAGTTGAAAAACGCTGACTCCACGAGCTTAAATATTAGAGCCTAACACAAAGCGGAGTGGCGGTGCACTGGCGCCTTCAAACCTAACATGGATACTTCACGCATTGCACAATGCGTGAAGTTTCCCTGTTAGGTTTGAAGGCGCCAATGCGCGTTTCGCGCTGGCTGGCTGCCCGCTCGCCGCGCCGCGCCGCGCCGCAGCGTACCACGGCGCTTGAAGCAACTATTTCACACCAGAGGTATTGAACAGTATCATACAAAATTGCAGGCGCTCCAACATGTTAGGAATGGCAGGCATCCATCAAAAGTACGTAGCTTTCCTCGCAAAATAAATCAAGATACTACGGCTCAAAAAGAGAGCGGTAGTCCAAAAATTCACTAAGTCCTAGCATCCGTAATTAGTAACGTTTAGCATACACTTTATCGCCAGGCTGTCGCTTAGTCGCCATCGGCTATAAAAGGCTATAAGAAATTGTGTTGCCGGATATAGAAGCAATTGGAAATCTTACAGCCGGCCGTAAGTCTATGGTATTTTGGGACACAGATTCTACAAATTGTGGTTGACAAAGGTGTTTTTTTAAAGGTGAATTTGAACATTTTCCGGACTCCTAACATCCTTCTTCTGATCTGGAGGGGAGGGGCGTCTGGGGGACCACCCCCCCCCCGCCCCCCACGAGAGCGCCTACTTTTAGGGGCGCCACCTTAAGTTTAGCCTAGGGCGCTAAAAATGTAAATCCGGCCCTGCTTAGCACGGCAAAACAGTCGGCTGGTGCTTCCGTTGTCGTGATAATAAACATGATCTACTGAATCCAAAAGCTCATAACGGAACTTCAAACACACATTTCTCGAAATAGCAGAAGCTGCACTTCTGCGCCCTGTCTTCCAAGCCCCTCACTCAATTATTACTGTAACTCTTTTATGTAAATCTGTTGATTATACACTTCTGAACTTTGAGATGCACAACCTGTGCTGTGACTCACAGTTTTATTTGTACATTTTAACTTTCTCTCCTCAAACCGAAGAGTATCATAATAGGTACTTAAGATTTAAAGCACAGAATTAAAACCGAATGGTATTAGACTTCAAATCAATACTCACGCAAAATAATGGTATCCCAACTCATAAGCATCCAAAAAGTGGGACAAGTTTTTAGGTTCCCGGACGATGCACCTCATTTTCAAATCAGCCAGCGCAGCGCAACCAGATATTGGACGGTTTTTCTTTCTAGAGAGAAAAAAAAGAAAGTAATTTTAGAACAAACGTATTTTCTCAGATGCTATTTTTTGCTATGGGCCCGTTTTCCGGAAAGCTCCTCAATTTCTTTATCGATATTGTAGCGAAATACTCTTTAAATATTTGTACGAGAGGGGTTTTTTTCTTACATTCGCTGAAAACGAGGAGGCTAACTCGCCCTTATCGGCAGGGTTTTCGGATTAAAATGCATTAATGAGAAAATCGAATGGGTATAAAAATATGCAGATGACGCACTTACTTGGCCAACTCAAAAAGCGTTTCATGCCTGAAACAGCCATTCAAGTGAACGTGAAGTTCAACCTGTAATCAGAAGAGAGATCATCAATAACTCAAAATTTGACTTGACTTTAATCATAAACAAGTTCTAGGGGGGCGGGTTTTAGGGTTTCAAAACTCGTATCAGTAATTGAGCTCTTTTAGCATAAATTTGCAGTAAAATCGCGATTTTATCGACGGCGATTTATCGGAATATTATCGAACTAAAAATCTTGATAAATCGAGATGAATTTTGGGTCTATGGAACGCGATTTTAAAGAGATAGAATTTCGATAAGATCGAGGATAATGGCTCAGATATTAATTATCCCAGCGATTCTATCGCCGAAAAATCGTAAAGAAATCGCAGCTTAATTTCAAAATAGCGAAATTTTTCCATTGGAAAATGCTACTTGGGAGTGAAACATATTTGGGGGTGCTTTACGCCAAATACTACAGAATTGACTCCTCTAGCTTGTGGTAAAGTGATGCTATATTATGTTTTTGTCTTTATTTTTATGTTTCCACCTTAACGACGTTTTGTTTTGACTGCATCACAACACTGGAAAAAAAAACACAGTGGATCTAGAATTCAGACTCTTGAAAACATTGACAAGAAAAAAAAACTCTTAATTTAATCAGATTTTAAATCAAAAGGAAATCCACTCAAATTAAGAGGCTTGATTCTTGATTTAAGCAACAATCCGATTGAATCAAGAATATTTTTTCCTGTCAATGTTTTTAAGAGTCTGGACTCTAGATCCAATGTGTTTTTTTTTTCCAGTGAAATATTATGAGATTAAAAAGGTAAAAATAAGATATCCTCACTTTTGGCCCGGGAAAGACATCCTCTTTCAAACTTATCCGATCCATTATGTCTCTAGGTCAACGTCCGTCGCAATAAAGTGGAATTTGAATTCGGACTAAAATTCCTGGTGACCACTACAGTTTTCTACGACACTTTACTACATACACTTCATCGTGTTACTGACCGGTAATAAATGAACAATGAGAGTCAGACTGACAATGAATACTGCCATTGATCCTACTTCGTCCTATCGAAGACGAACTGGAATCTCGGGTAAATAGAAGATAAGTGTAAGATAATAATGCAGTTGACAACAAACGACGTAATAACGCTCAGAAGAATGTTATTTATGCAATAGAAGGTCATCTCATATGGTTTATTCATGTTTATAAATTACTAAGACCACCCCCCCCCCCCCTCGTAGCAATAACTGCGCAGTCCAGTTCAAGATTTGTGCTCCAAGTGTTAATTTAGATCGTGTGACACTATACAGCTGATTGTAAGCTTGAAAGCAAGATACGACTCCAGGGACCTTTTTTTTAAATGGGGGCGGGGGGGGGGGGGGGAGACTAGCAAAATATCGCGATTTTTCATTTGAAAAATGATCCTTGGGATTACGTATGCATGGCCGCGAGACCGGTGTTCATTTCTGAAACTATTGCAACTTGATAAAAAACGCCTTTAGGTAAAGAGACAAGGTAAAAAGAGTTGTTGGTGAATACCCGAGGGTTAAAGAGTATTGGGTGAAAACGTGTGTGAATAGTCCCTTCACCGAAAATAAAAACACATTGGATCTAGACTGCCTTGCTGAGGAAGAACGCCGTATAAACATTCGAGCGTTGCCAAGTTTCCTTCGATAAAATGTTTATTTTTGAGGAAAGTTATGAATATTTTTCCTTGAAATTTTCAGACCCCTTAGATCAAATTACAAACAAAATTATCTAAAAAGTGGGCAAAAAAATATTCTAAAATTGTCCTGAAAATTAGTGATTTGCCAGAGGAAATTTGGCAACGCCTGAAGGCTCATGCGGCGTTTTTCCTAAGCACGGCAGTAGAGTCCAGACTCTTGGAAACATTGACAAGAAAAAGGAGTCTTGATTCAATCAGATTTGAGCTTAAATCAGAAGGAAATCCGCTCAAATTAAGAGGCTTGGTTCTTGATTTAAGCATAAATCTGATTCAATCAAGAGTATTTTTTCTTGTCGATGTTTTTAAGAGTCTAGACTCTAGATCCAATGTGTTTTTTTTTCCAGTGTTGGGCGGAAAAACTATGGGTGAGTAGTCGTGGCACCGAAATTTCGCACCAGCGCGCAATGTCTGGCGAATTTCCCCGCGAGTGACTTGTGGGTGGCAATGAGTAATTGATATAATTTCGGTCTCGACGCGACGACGCGACGCACCAGGACACCAGTAGCGGAGTGGCTTGCTTTGCGATTTATCGATCGATCCGCCAATTAAACCTGGGGCAAAGGATCGATAAACAGGGTGTTCGCGACGAACACCTTAATAATCGATTCTTCACAGTAGCCTCAAATGGAGAAATATCGATAATCGATCATTTGCGCCTCGCCATTGGACACCAGCGTTTGTGCCACTAGAATTAAGTGAAAAAATTGGGCTCGTTTACAATCAAATTATTGCATGGAGATGAATTCAGAGGGAACTTTTTTTTTTTTTTGTTTTTGATTGAGGCTACTTTCATTCCTTCAATTTTGTTCTTCTTTCTCCCTGCTCTTATTTTTCCTTCCTCGTTTTGTATTCACACCTTCCCCCTTTCTTCTCTTTGCTCTCTCCCTCCCATCATCCTCTCTCTTGACGCATTCAATTATATAAGACTAATTTTAAGCTAACCCCATGAAATAGTGCACATAATCCCTCTAAAGATATTCATAATCCCTTTGAGGAAGTACGCCCTTGTGTTAAGGAAGTACGCCGTATGAACATTCGAGAGTTGCCAAATCTCCCCAAATAAAACATGTATTTTTGAAGAAAATTGTGCATATTATTGAGATTTTCAGGTAAGTATATTAGATTAAAGTGGTTACGTGATAACGGCTGGGGTCAGGTCGCCACTCAAGTTTTTACTTGTTTATATGTGTTTTTGCAGCTGAAAATGATGAGCTGGTAAAAGCTCGAAACGTCCTGTCTTTTAGTGTTTTTAATGTTTTAGCCGTGTTTACCCATATTTCAATTCTCTCCTCCTTTATTAGATTAGATTGGGCACAAAATTGTCTGAAAAATTGGAGGAAAAGTATTTAGAATTTTCCTAGAAAATTCGATTTTTATAGAAGGAAATGCGGCAACGCCTGAATGCTCATACGGCGTTTTTCCTTAGCACGTGCGGCAGTATAGTGGAATGGGCTTTAAAATGGCTTGAGAGAGTGCGTGATAGGTCCGACGGGGTACGACTGCGTATAGCAGCTAGCGAGCCGATTGTTGAAATTGATAGACAAAGCAATAGACAAAGAAGACGAAAAGGATATGGAGGGATCCTATTGGTGAAAGCAAGTGGTTGCAATTGACAGAGGACACAAATAATAGACAAACTAACGGCAACCCACAAGAGACCCAATAATTAGTCCATATTTATCCCCATAGTCTATAAGAGCCACCCATTTCAACCGAAAGGATCGCTCTATTCCATACTCCTTATGTCTTCTTTGTCTATCGCTTTGTCTATCAATTTCAGCAATCAGCCCGCAAGACGCCTATCCCCACTTGTAATCACTATTAGGATACTGTTGCAATCGACAAAATGATTCTCTTGCATAGGCGTAGCCAGGTCATTTTGCTGGGGAGCCTGGTCCCCCACCACCGGGGGGTCTGGAGGGTATGGAGTACCCCCCAGAATAGTGGGGGGTCCGGGAAATTTTTTTTTAAATTTTAACGATATTTGAGCGCATCTCGAGGCACTTGTGGCGCTAATCTTCCTTCAATTTCTGCCTAAAAATCACCCAGTTTTATGCATTTTAAGGTTAAAATACTTTGAAATTGTTGCATTCAACAGGTTTTTCTATTTATAGGCGGTGCCGGACACGGGAGCTGTCAGCATCAGATTCCGGGTGCAGATACCGAAACGACGGTGGTGGCGCACAGCGGATGGCACAGGAGTTGGGGCGCTCCGCGGGAACATAGAATAATAATAACTAGCTGACTATTTTCTGACTATAGCTGAGCTATTTTTTATTCTATGGCGGGAATATGTGAACAATACCTATATGAAGCGTGTGGCTCGCTTTCAGTTCCCGAAATCCCGACCCGTGTCCGGTGCCAGTCAATAGTCCCAAATACCTAGAGCTAATGTAAATCGCTTGTAATTCCAAAATTGTTCGACTTAAACGAGAATCAAACAGACTCATTTTAAAGAGCGCACAATTTCCCATCAATCGGTATCAAAAAATTCGTCCAAAAAAAAAAAAAATTCCTGTGACCGAAAAATGGGTTTTTAAAAACGGCCGCGGCAAAAATTCTTATGATGAGAGACCTTTTTTCTCATTTTTCTTTTAAACCGTTGACTTCAGAGGTAAAGCCTTTAAAGTACTTTAGCCCAAAAGAGTGTAAAATTTACTACTTTTTACTATACTAGACAATGATCCTTTTTAAAAGCTTATCTCCAGATCCTTTACTAAAATTGGTATTCGGTAAGATGGCAAAAGTGAAGTGACAGAGGTTCATTGCTGAATGCCGTGATCACTGAATCTTTGGGGTCCAACCATGCAGGATCTTCGGAAACATTTGGTTTGCATCGTACCTGTAAACCGACAGTTATTATTTTTCCCCTCAGAAATTCAGCTGAAGACGATGAAAAGTATAAACACGTGCTTACCCAATCGGCCCTTTTAATATCACGTAACCAACATCAATCAAAGACATTATGGCTTCACTTTACACCACAAGAGCTGATAAGAATTATATACAACCACCTTTCTTTACTTTTTCCCGCGGCAAAAGTTATTGTTTACGTCATCCGAGCGCCCTAACTCCTGTGCAATCCGCAGTCGCGCCACCACCGTCGTTTCGAAATCTGCACCCGGAAACTGATGCTGACAGCTCCCGTGTCCGGCACCGATTTATAGGCATGCTCTCGCGGGCCACGGCGACAGAGACTTACCATTGAAGAAGGTGTTTTTGCACCATCCACACTTTCTGGAAGGGGGGAGCCAGATGATACTATTTCCAATTCTGAGGGGGGGGGGGGCGGCCCCCTACCCCCCTTCCTACGCCTCTGTTCTCCTGGAAAAGAATATCCCAGGTCGGTGTGACGAAGAATCTTCCTCGTTCGGCTATTATGGAGCAGAGGCAATTTTCCAGCCCATTGCTTCATTCATACCTATCAGTCCCAGTTTTCACTTTTCTCGTCTTAATTTCGATTTTCTTGGTCGCGATTTCTTCTCCATTATCTGGAATCTGTGGTTGCTGTCCGCTTCCTTGCACTTCTGATGGCATCTTTATTCTCTCCCCCCCCCCCCCCCCCGTTTAAACGTTTGGACTTCCAGCAAAGAAATTTTACGAGAATTTACGTTATGAATCCAGCAAATCAAACATTAACAACAGTAGAAAATCCATAGCGTTAAAATTTCATTGAATTCCATGCATTATTCGATCAGATATGAACTATTTCTTATCCGCCCATAAGGACACTGCACTGTGCGCTCGCTAGCTCGCTCTTCAACTTTTTTGTGTTAAAACTGCTTATTGTTTATTGATTCGTGTATTTTTTTAACCCTTTATTTTTATTTTCTCGTTTGATCATTCAGAGGGGTGTGATCAAACTTCATGATCTTTACATCATAGACGCCAAAATGAGCTGATTATAACACTGAGTGTCAGTTTGTTTCGGCGCACAGAGGTTTGAGTCAATCATAGAGGTAGGGCATGAAATTTTTGACTCAAACTGCAAAACTGCAATTTTTGATGTTTATTTCGTCACATTTCAAAATTTAAGAGGTGCTTGTAGAGGAGAATTTCACTATAGGAACCACTTTTAGAACCTCAAAGTTGTGTATTAACGGAGTTATAAGCGTTTAAAGTTTTCAAAGTTCCATCATTGTTTTTCAAAGTTTGTCCAACCTCTCCTCTCCCACTGACGCGATCCACTGTGCGGCGTTTGTTGGACTCTTGGAGTCCGTTTATTTCAAGGGCTGTAGATTTTGGATCCACTTTTGTTCGCTCAAAAGTTCCTACTCAAAAGTTCTTCCCTTTTAAAGGGCACACAAATAGCAACTAAAATGAAACATGAAAGTAAGAGTCCTCATCAAATAGTGGAAAAATCACGGCAGATTTGAAAGTGTTCACTTTGGTTCAGCCACATAAAATGGGCAGTGAAAAACTTACAACGTCGCAAATTGAGGTATGAAGATGCGTTTCACCTCGCCGTCGGTGAGAAAAGGCGTAACTGCGCATGCGCTAGAGTGTAATTTCAGCGGTAATCGTGATCTTCCGCAATCAAGTCGAGGCGACACTGTCGAAGGCGCTCTGAGCAACTATTTCGTCACGGAGGTATTGCACAGTATCAAGCGAAAATGAAGGCGCACATACGTATGAAAATTGACTGGTACCGTTTATCACTGTGTAGAGTCCTATTGATCCTACGATATGCGGCTCTTATTCGATCGATTTTTGTGGAACTTGGTCTGAAGTAGTTCTGAGATCTGAGAGGACCCAACGCGAGTATTTAAGACGTTCAACTTTAATCTTTGGTGCTTGGAGGGAATTGATTGGAACTTCTTTTAGAATAATTATTTGTTCCGAACTTTTAAATGTTGGATTTTTTTTATCTAAATTTTAGACCATTAACCTCGTTGAAATGTATTTAACTTGTTTAACATTGACGCAATGGTAAAGTGAGTTACGCAAATAGGGGTTTGATTCGATAGAACAGAACCTACTTTGCAGGTGCGCCTACTTTTCATCGTAGCGTTAAAGTCTCTGAACTCTGAGGTGATCCCTGCATTTTGCCATCTATGATCTGCATGGCGATCTCTCATGGGATTCGGCTTGATCTGAAGTTTCGATGCGTCCAGCAACTGCCGACGCAAACGCCTAATTTTCTAGGCTGTGTTAAATTCTCTGCAGTGAACTCTGCATTTTGATTCGATTCTAAGAAAAAAAAAAAAAAAAAAAAAAAAAAAAAAAAAAAAAAAAAAAACACTTTAGATTTAATTTAAAGCTGACTGTGAGTATAGGTACTTAGTTCAACAGTAGAACTAGTTTTTTCTGGCCTTAAAGGTTCGCAAGGAGATTAACAAGATGCCTTATCAAATGACTCGTATATTATCAAGAAATGGTGCTTTCTTTTAGATATAAGAATACTTTACGTTGTTAGAGAGAGAGTTCGCCACGTAATCTTCTATCAACTCAGCTGGATCAACTTTGAATGTGGCAATGTTGTTGCGAAAAAGGGGTTGTAAGTACTTTTTAAGGAAAAATTGTAGTAATTACGTAAAATCACGCAAGAATTTGCATCCGGGGGTACATTTACATACGTAACTTTAACGGTACGTATTTGTGCTTTGCCTGTAACTTTGAAAGGCAAAAAACGCTATCTGCAGTGACTGCGACGCGTTATGCCTGCGAATGTGACACAGTTGCAGGGGAGGGAGATTTCCAAGAACTTTATGGGGGGCGGGGGGGGGAGGGGCTATCCAAATCACGTGAGAGCACGCAAAAATGTATGTCCATGAACTAATTTTCAGAAATCAGTTCATCAGCAGCAAGCCGTCATGCCACTTCCATCGGCGAAGAAAGCGTGGCGGATCCAGCAAATTGGCAACATTGTCTTTTCACTGTTTAAACCTATGGAAATGTATCGATTCTTGGAGGGGCCAGGTGCTCTGTCAAGAATCGATTACTTAACATAGGTTTAAATGGAGGAAAGTCGGTGTTGCCAAATTGCTGGATCCGCCTTTTCAATGAGTGCGAATGAAGCTATGCAACCTAAGTGCATTCCTCCCCCCTTGGTGATCACATATTGATGGCCAAAAGCGAAACCACGTGTCTGTGTATGCGATGTTGCAGACTTCCTGTCATACTTTGTTTTTCCTTGCCAACACTAGCCTACGTAATTCCTGGAAAACTTCTGTGAATTATTTTCTCTGTGCGAAATATTCTCGGAATCATGTTGATTTTTTCTCCTTGAAAAAAAACAAGATGGGAGCGGAGATTTTATAACACTGCAAACGAGTTACGTAGTTTTGCACTTTGGCTATTGATATGCATTTGCCTCAAAATTATCATCTGGCATCTTTTTCCTCATTATCAAATTAGTATAGATGTACACCAAAAATTATAATATTCTTACTTTTGGACAGCAAAAGTAGGAGACTTAACTTAAAACGCTTATCCCAAAACCTTTGCCACAAAATAAAACTTTAAGGCCCAAATATAGTCTTAGAGTAATGAAAGGAGAAAGTGTAATTTGTGGAGTAAGACATTTTCGGAGCACTTAAAATTTTTGACCATTTTGAGCTAAGAACTACCCTCTCTTTGTGTCTTCTTTGATTTGTGTCTCATTCTTAACTACAGAACAGAGGGCCTGGGATTTGCTAAGATGCAGAAAGAAACCAAAATTAGACTGTGATCATTGATCAGTTATTGTTTATTAGGAGAAATAATTTGTTGATTCAAGTTACAATGACTCATCATTTTTTTTTAAATGCATGAAAGTAATCTACGGGCAAATAAACTATTTTAAAAACACAGATAAACATAATGAAAATTTCAGAAAATAGTATGTATAAAGAATAAAACTATTACATATGTCAGTTTGTATGAAGTAGTGAAATTAGGTACATCCGTAGGACTGTATTCGATTGGCTTTAAGTATAAAAAAAAAGGTTTCACTATTTTATCAGTTACTATTCACAGGAGCAAAAATTCTGGATTTTGATTCAATTTGGCAACTATCAGGAACTGCTAGTGTGCAATTTATGAGGATTGGAGGGGAAGGGGGGGGATTTAAGAGGAAAAAGAACAATTCATGCAGCAATTTGAAGTATTATTTGATTTTAGAGCAGAGAGTGAAGAAATTCCCGGTTTTTAGCATCAATTCCCTGGCAAGTCCCCTGATTTGCCCAGAAATATTTTCTTCCTTGGTGAATCCGGAAGTTACCAGTTTTTTCCAGATTCAAGACACCATGAATTTATGCTATTACTTCTCTTTGATCTATGAAAACCTACAGGTTTTAAACATGTAAAACTTAAATAAAGCTTTAGGAAATGATACAGAGGCATTTTTGCGTCCATTTCTGTCATTTTTTGTGAATTAAAGCGTCTGTGAAAGAGTTGTAACTAATCAAAGCAAATGTTCAAATTAGAAAACACTTATCAGCTAATTTACATTTGTAACCTGCTATACTCTATACAAATAGAAGCCTTCACTCTTACACTTCAAATCTTTGAAGAAAAAAAGGGGAGAAAAATTTCAGTATAGTATAAAAAAGTACAACTTGTAAACCTATCACATTAAGGTTGAAAGACTTGGTAGTTGGAGGTTTTAAAATAAAATGTGTATGAATATAAAAGTGGCACTCAATAGTTTCCATTCTAGATTTAAGGGTGGCAATACCTCAAATCAGTTACATTTATCAAAATCGATGAACTGAAAGCTAAGGTTTTGGACCTACTTTTTAGAACAAGGCGCATTTTTATCACATTTCAAAATAATTTTTCAGCAAGGCCGAAAGGCGAATATACTGTTGCTAATTCTTCCTGATTATATTGTATCCTAAACAACTCTCTCTTAACTTAAAAAAAAAAAAAAAAAAAAAAAAAGCCTGTGTGGGCTGCTAACTGAACCACCATGATTGACAAAATTGAAAATTCATTTGCAGACCAGACCAGTGGTGGACGCAAAGTGTACACTAAAAAAATAGTTGTGAGTATTCAGTAGGTTAAATGTTTTTTCCAAAAAAAAGTGTATAAAAAAAATAAATAAATATTAAGAAAGATAAATAAAAGAAATATTCTAGGTCATTTGCGAAGGAGTCATTATTCAACGAATACAATTAACATCATATTGTTCCTCAGATTTCAAAACAATCTTCATTATTATTTATCACTCAGTAAATTATTTGACTGTAAAAAAAAAGGTGCTCTTACGTAAAAAAGAACATATATTAAAAAAATTTTGTGCGTTAATTAAAGTTCGGAATCTTTGACCGTACAACCGCCATTGTGGAGGGTAGTCAATTGGTGTAGTACAGAGAAGTATCAAAGTGAAGTTCCAGTTTCAGTTCTGTTTTTAATTGTCAGTTATTCATAGGCATGTTCAAAAGCAGTCAAAAAAGCCTCTGAGATGGCTCAAGAGCAACGACAAAAAATCATACTGGTCCTCACGGATGAATTTCGAAAGTGGCTAATTAGTATTAGTAATTCAGATTCCTTCCTATTGATTTTACCATTTGATGAACAGTTACAACTTTTGTCAGCAAAAACGGATGAAAAAAATAAACTATTCGAATATCAAGTGGCCTAAAATAACTGAGAGTTGAAGAGAATTGTCTAAATTGGCAGTTGAAGCAACAGCTTAGCTAAGAAAAAACAGAGGGTAAAAAAATAAGCCTTTTGAATGAAAGACACAGTTCATACTTGAAATTTACAATTAAAGGAATGTTCAGAGATTCGGTTACATAGCTTAATGTTAGAATGAGAAACACGCTTGTTGAGTTGCAATTATTTGATCATATCGGGTGATAAACATCAAGATTATATGATGAAATAATGGAACGTCATTTGAAAAAAATTATTTCCTTTTTTCCCCTTTAATCGATTTTAAAAAATAATTTGTTCTTGGAATTTAAAATATATGATCCAGAGATACATAACAAATGGATAACATCACATCATAGGTGGGTTCTATGAGGATACCGGGACATATAAACAAAACAAGAAGTTTGTTTAAAATTGCGAAAATTGAAAATCCACAAATCAAAGCATGAACATGTAAAGCTATGACAGAGGCTTTAACAATCACAAAATAGTCAGATATTCTATTTCGACTAAAGTAAAAAAAAAAAAAAAAAAAAAAATTGTCTAGATTTGCAGTCTACTTAGAGTTTGTGAAAATCACATCTTCAGTAAAGTATCAAAATAATCTCTATCACTTTGAATACTAAACAAATGCAATATTTATCACTTCCAATACAGAGTGAAGCCGTTTAAAATTTTTAGATGTAAATCCATGGCTTATCACAGTAGCTCGATGATTTTATAATTAGTCTAAGGAGTTCTCGATTCCGATGAGAAGTGAGATGAAAGCTCAAAAAGAGAAGCTTTCAAAAATATGTCAGTATGCGAAAAAAAGTAACACGGAAAAAATGAGTCTATTAAAGCTAATTAAGTAATTTACATAGTATACAGAGAGATAAAATCACCTTTCGGTAAAGCTTCATTACTGAGTTTTTGGGGGAAAAGCCAAAATAGAGGCTGTGATCTTGTTGAATTAAGTGACTTCCTCCTACTTTAATTTTAACATTCTATAGTTAGGAATAAAAATTGACTAAAACTTTACTTTGACTTATTGAAAGCTTGCAATGAAATAAAACCAAATCTTTCTGCATCGGCATTAAAGCCGTTTACCTCACTGTAATGGACAGAGTAGACTGTGAACGTCTAAAACCCTATTTGAAAAATAATGTCAGAGAGAAAACGCTACACTAGAAACGAAGTTTCCATTGAGATTCAAAAACACGGATACCTTTCCTTGAATGATATTATTCATGGAGAGTTGTAAATGACTATACATTATTATTTACTTATGAAAGGTTCAAAACAGGAATTTGTTTTCAAAGACGGGAATGGAAGGGGGGAGGGGTTCCATTTTTATTTGCTGTGATAAAATCACGCTTGGAGGCCCAAATTAGCTTATTTGAAAAGAAAGGAGGTTGAAACATTTATCAATAACCAATAGAAATGAGAATTTTCGGAGCAATTATTAATAAATTGTTTGATTCTTGGCGACAATATTCAAGAAATGGAACCGTGCAAAGAGATTCGATACTTTACACACATAAAAAATTAAGAGCGCTGAAATTCATGATTCATGAGATTCATGATTAAATAAATTACGAGAACATGAAACATTATATTAGCTACAGAAAAAAAAATAAATGCAAAACAAACAGGTAGGGTAAAAAAAAGAGTAAACAAGAGTCACAAAACCAATACCCGAAAAAAAATTGCCCTGAAATGTTGAAAAGGTAGTCACATGCCAGGGTCCACTATGGAGATGTGCGAGTTTTCAGTGATATATCTAAAATTAGATACCATACATAAAATTTTAAGCTAAAAGCTCCACGCATAGGTGGGTGGAATAATTTTTTTTAGGATTTTAAGAAAACAATGTGAAAATCTGTGCTCAGAGTGTCAAAATGATTTGGAAATTGGTTAACGGAAAAGAAATTGCAATTCTTGAACATTGATTGAAATATATTCTTTGGGAAATGAAAGGTGTATTTTCATCTCATCTAGAGGTCTACACGCATGATTATCTGGTTGACACCCTCAAATTCTTCCTGCTAGAAAAAACTAGCTGGTGAAATATATTCTAAAATGAAATTCCTCCGGAATTTTCAAACGGGAGGAACAAAGAAAGGGGAATGTCCAAAGAAAAACTAAGAGGAAATTAAGTAAAGCTAAATACCATGGCAAGAATAAAAAAATGAAACCATTTGTTGACAACTCTGACTGATCTGTGACAGAGAATTAAAATGAAAAGTGGAGAGGTAAACATTATTATCTACGAACAAAGTAACCTAACTTTTCATGACTCTTGTAAACTCTTTGGAGTAACATCACTGGCACAATTTATTTAGGCTCGAATTTGAGTAGCCGCGTGAGCATGTACGTGATGCACGGAATTTGTTTCTGAGCATCCATCTCGTTGTTACCTGGGACATTGGATTGGTAGTCGGTGGCGACGCGCCTGTTGACGAATGTCAGGATCGTCAGAAGATCGAGGCTGTAGCAATGCTTCTTCAATTCCTCGCAGAGAGCCTGCATGAACCAGGACCCTCGCTGTGTGTTCCGCCAGGAATAAAAACCTATTAATACAAAGAAAATAAAACTGTGAGTACTTTAATTTGAATTATGTCTCTTCAGCTGCTGTACGAGTCTACAGATTTTGGAATTTCAAAGAAAATTTGGCAATCTGATTGGTAATGAGACTGCACAACTTTCTCTTCCTATTTTTTGGCGGCTAATTTCAAACATCATGGCGACTTTTTTTCTGCAACCTGCCAGTCTTTTGCAAAATAAATTTGCTGATGGTTGGTTCCAATTCAAAAGGGCTCAAGCCCCAAAAACACAAAATCTCTGACAATCTTGAAAAGTTAGATACCAATGCTAAAAAGTGTTTCAGGCATAGGCCCTTTATAAATAAACAGTTCAATTGTGTATAAAATGAACCTGAATTGCCCTCAACCATGACCAATGAAAACAGTTCAGTTCCTGCACCACACATGAAAAAGCAATTCAAAATTGACGGAAGACAGCTCTAGATTTGCTCATTTTGAAAGCAAATCAAATACTGAGCTATTCGCCGATTACTGAGCTATCATTAATATTTGATTTCATTTCATTATGAGTAGCCGTAAACTAAATAATTTTGTTCTTGGTCACTTTTAGAAGTTAAGGAGCATTCACTTGTCATATGACACATCCAAGGGTGACAGGAGTCTATAAGAGCCACAAAAGGGTGCAAAAGCCCTGAATCATGAAAGGATCCAGCTTTAAAAATTACAACATTTTCTTGGGAGAAAACACAATTTTGGCCTTAAATTCTCAGAAAAACCTGAAGCGTAGAAGAGAAAGGAGGCTATAGTTTGTCAAGTGTTACATAATTTATGAGATGAGTGCATAATATGCAAAGAAAGGTGCATTTCTGGAAGAGAGGGAGGAGTAAATAACCTGGAAATGCACATTAAAAGTTGCTTGAACACCCTCTAAGGTCAATTAAGTATGGTGATATGTACAAAGGATCTACAATGAAGGATCAACATTATTAATTTCTGACTAGGAACCAACTGCATCGACAGTCAAACTCCCAAACCATGCATCTCGGTTTGCTGGGTTGCAAACTTCCTGTCATACTTTCTTTTTTATGTGTAAAAATACTTGATGTCAATTCTTAAATGTAGAAGCAAATTTTGAGAAAACTTCAAGGAATGATGTTCATTTGTTCTCCTTTGAAAAAAAAAAAAAAAAACTAGATGCAAAGAATTTTAAACACCGCAAGTGAGATGCGTGGTTTGATAGTTTCACCATCGATATGCAAAACTCAGGATGGTAAATCTTTCATTGCAGTCCAAAAGTAAAAAGAAGACAAGAAATGTGTCTCCAAGGACGTCCAATTGCTTCTGCTTGTTTCTTCTGGCGAATTTAACAAAAGCATTGATGTCTTATTCTCTTAAAAACACACTTATTGTAGCCGTAGTTAGTTATATAGTTACAATTATTAAGTGATTAACTTATATCCCCAAAAAAAGACAATTGCATACGGTATTGCCTTCATGCCGCCATAGAGAAAGTTTCACTTCACCTTGGCAACACTGATCCTCTGTCATCATGTTTTCTGTTCCCTCATCGGGGTAAGAGTATAACAGCACTGCTGGTGTCGCAGTCGACTCCGTCTGCGCTCCTTGCAGGAGAAGAAAGCCAGAATTCGGCCAAGGCGCGTGCGTACTTTCCTCCTTTCTGGGAATCAAGTACGCTTTAGTTTAACAGGGTTGCCACTAAATTTCAAGAATTATTTCCCTGATCTATTTTTTTTTTTTCAAAAAAAGGTTTGTATAATGTTAATTTTTTCATAATGATTAAACAATAGAATTCTTCCTGTGAAACAGAGATTACTAGAAAGCAAACAAAAAACCATCTGCTGGATGAGAAGAGAAGTAATGTTAGAGTGCCTTGAATAATACTTGTTGAGTATTGTCACATCACCATGTGTCACAAAGAAATGTAAATGAGGAACGGTCAAAGTGGAAAAAATCACAGCCTGGTACATGAAAATAATTGTTTGATTTTAGAGATTTTGTTTATCCTCCATGTTGATCAAAAATGTAATTTCGTTCATGAGAGTAATTTGTTTCTCGAGATATTTTATAGGTAGTAAATTGCATACTGATACTTAAAGCTGGTAAAAAAGGTTGAAAAAGCCAGAGAAATTATATCCTCCTCATTTAAATTTTACAAGTTTAGAGAATGAAATTTCCGATAATTTTCTACAAATATAGTGGCAACCCTTAGACAATTCATCTCCTCTCTCCAAAATCAGGGATGCTGTGTGAGCGGTTCCTTGGTCGATCATTGCAAATCCTCTGCACTTAATCACAAGCAAAGATAACAAGACTTGAAAAATGAAAAGAACATACCAGGTATTGTTGAGTAGGCAATTAGGAAATCGGCGTGCACTGGGATACGGTAAGACATTGGACCGGAATCTGTTTCCGTTCGTTTCATTAAAGTGACACCAGGGTCTAGCCTGTCTCCTTGACATGCCTGTAGGAAAAGAATACTTCCATGAGAAAAGAGACAAATTTCATCAACGATAAATATACAACGTGAAAAACGCTGAGATCTGAATGCTATAAAGTTATTACCCAGCTGTTTGATTTCATAATTTATTGATTGGCAAATTAGTACATAGCTTAAATAAATTAGTGCTTGTAAAAAAGGCTGACGTCCAATTTTTCCGACTCGTTTTTTCTTTTGCGGTTTGACATTCAATTTGTGATACATTTGCACTTCTGCACGTCTGTCACTCGCTTTTTAAGAAGGTCACTGCTTTTTAGGAAAACATGATAAGGACAATTAAAGAGTTCAAAAATGCAAAGAAACAAAAACTGATTTTGAAAAATTGACTTCCCCCTTTTTAAAAGTACTGATTCAAGTACGAAGTTTTTTGGTGTTGTGAAATAAAACAAAACCCAAAAAAATCATAAAACCTGAAACGATTCTAGACCATTCATTTATTTTTCATGCTTTTCCAGTCTTTTTAGATGCCCTGAAAAAATTCTGCTTGTATTTTGACTTTTCAGGGCACAGATTTTGTTGGCTACCTTTGACAGCAAGTTTCGAAACCTAACCTCAACTTGCAGTTGACCACAAACCTGCCGACAAAATTTAGGCCCTGACCTATAGATAACCTCCTTGTTCAACCTATTGTTTCATTATAGTGCTTGTCCGACTTTGTTTTCAATAAAGAATTTCAGCTGATGGGTAACTCACCTGGATAAAGAATAACTTTGGTTTGCCAGCCAATGATGGGCATTTATCTGCTGTGAATGGGTGCCAGAGATCTTCTGGCTGGTAAGGAGAATCGTAGGCATGGATGATATTCTGTTCACCGTGGGAGAGGACGGCCATCAAAAAGCAGTCGTTGTCAGAATGGTCCATATTTCTTACTGAAAATTAAAGAGGAAAATTGAAGAAAATCCACAACCTTCGCAAACTTCCAACATGTTTTTTTTTTTTTTTTTTTTTTTTTTTTTTTTTTTTTTTTTTTTTTTTTTTTTTTTTTTTTTTTTTTATCATGAAAGTAATGAAAACATGAAAATTATCTTTTCAAAATCTACTTTATGAGCAAATTGAGTAAATCAAAGATAATTCAATTAAAACTAGATGGGTGTGCATTAATTTAAAGTGTTAAAAGAAAATACGAAAAAATAACACATATCAGCACTAAATCTATGTCTAACTGCTGCAACGAAGTTATGCTCCTTCGTTATCAATGAAGAAATTCAATTCTCAGTAATTCTTAGTAATGAATCCATCTAGGTACTTTTAATTGTATCCAATGTTTAGCATTTTTGTAATTTTTAGGTTTTTAAGTTATAAAAACTATTAAAATTTTAAATACTGGAGATGATTCAGATATACATTTTATAAAAAAATAAAATCTCTTTAACTTCATAAACTCGAAAGGGTAGGAATAAAGTATAATTTCTTTTCTATTCTATTCTAAATTAAATTAAAGTGATGAGTAAACTAAAAATTTTAATAACCAAAACACCAGAAATCAATTTTATCAAGTGTTTGCACTATGAGCAAGTTAGTCATCAGCTGCCTGGTGTGAGCGGCATTTAGTTGGTTATTTACTCAATGGGAAAATGTCTTCATTATATCAATATTTATTTATATCTCTCATTTTAATCACCATTCTGGTAACTAGGGTAGAAAAATGAGTGGGTACACCTTGCAAACCGCCACTTGTGTTTTGCCTTCTCTGAAGAAAACAGAAAAATCGTTTTTTTCTAGAATTTTCTTTATTCACATCAAATTTCAAGGTGATATTCTGGTTACTTTTATTTCAAACAAATAGACCATTATCGGAGTTTTTGAAATGTTGCAATAGAGATATTTATTCTTCGATTTCAGCCATCATTTTGATATTTTGAATTTGATAATCTGACAAGAACCTGACAATTAATTCAAAAGTTCGACTTTTCCTCAATTAGTCTAATATAAATATTACACACAGTTGTTGAATACAAATTTCAGTTGGCATACAAGTCAGCCACTGCGCCTTGTAGTAATATGAAATGAGTTGCTGTTTTGAAGAGCAACGAAGCTCTTCAAAACAGCGCAAATGACAAGTCTGCACACAGCTTAGGCCCAAAGAGAACGCCTAGCCAATCAACATGCCTATATATTACTACTAATACTACTTACAAAACTTAAGATGAGTTTGTCACCTACCTTCACTGATTACACTCATTACTTT
This sequence comes from Bemisia tabaci, assembly GCF_918797505.1. Classification (NCBI taxonomy): domain Eukaryota; kingdom Metazoa; phylum Arthropoda; class Insecta; order Hemiptera; family Aleyrodidae; genus Bemisia; species Bemisia tabaci. Next base: position 24,619,084 of record NC_092801.1, on the reverse strand, counting down.
GCTGTATGAAGCATCAAAGTATGTATACACTTCAAATCGCAGCGAACGTAAGGTGCTTGCAAGATTTTCGCAGTCTGTTTTTGTTCCGCATCGTGTTTTTAACTTGGGATTTGTGAAATTTTCATGGTTAAAAATTATTGCAATTCCTCGGTTTTTGTGATTCATGTTATAGTACCATGCATCTCTATCTGAAGCCATACGAGCAGTGACTGTCTCTGCGGAGTCTTTGTAACTGAAACATAAAAATTATAGAAATTAGGTACATAAATTCTTCACATACTGTAAGAGAGAGCGTTTCTGTATGCAATTCCACAACTTTTTTTTTGTTCCTGATGGATTTCTGTACTGCAATTGTGATAATTGACAGGGAAATGAACTTTCCTGTAAAAGGAACATTTTTCTTAACACAGCAATTTTTTTCAAATTGGGTAAAAAAATATTAGAAATTCAGTTCCTGCTAACAAAAAAAAAAAACTTTTTGTACCACAAAAAATTTATTACGAGTTGTTCATTACATTTATCTGCTGTAAAGTAGGGGTTTTCCCCCAAAATTATTTTCTACATTATAACAGCGAACACCAAATTAAGACAAGTATATATTCAAGGCAAAGCTTGGCTTCTAACCGTTTTTAATCAATGTCTAATAGTCTTGTGATAAAATAGAGATAAACCAAAACCATTCTAAACATTTTACATTAGATCATATAAAAAGCTATCATAACAAATAACATGAAACTTCCGTCCGTGTCATTTCGCATTCTCATTGGTCTTTCATTAACCAATCAGAAAACGTCATTGAAAATCCCCGGGAAATTTAAATGTATTCTTCCGTAAAGGAATTATTGATAGGTAGACAGGTATAAAAATGGGATGTATTTCTTCTAATAACCAGGATAAAAGGGAGGATTATTACCTATACAGGATAGTCCTAGAAAAACGGGATGTACCTATATTAATAAACCGGGATAACAGGAAGGATATCGATCATTGTGTATCGATATTCGATACATCGTTTGTTCGAAAGCAGTATTGACTGGGATAAAACGGGATTTCTTCATAATATCCGGGATAAAAGGGAGGAATTTTACATCCTATACGGGAGAGTCATGGATGAACGGGATGTACCTATATTAATAAACCGGGATAACAGGAAGGATATCGATCTTTGTGTATCGATCTTCGATACATCGTTTGTTCTAAAGCTGTATTGACTGGGATAAAACGGGATTTCTTCATAATAACCGTGATAAAAGGGAGGAATTTTACCTATACAGGATAGTCATGGATGAACGGAATGTACCTATATTAATAAACCGGGATAACAGGAAGGATATCGATCTTTGTGTATCGATCTTCGATACATCGTTTGTTCTAAAGCAGTATTGACTGGAATAAAACGGGATTTCTTCATAATAACCGGGATAAAAGGGAGTAATTTTACCTCCTATACAGGATAGTCATGGATGAACGGGATGTACCTATATTAATAAACCGGGATAACAGGAAGGATATCGATCATTGTGTATTCGATATTCGATACATCGTTTGTTCTAAAGCAGTATTGACTGGGATAAAACGGGATTTCTTCATAATAACCGGGATAAAAGGGAGGAATTTTACCTATACAGGATAGTCATGGATGAACGGGATGTACCTATATTAATAAACCGGGATAACAGGAAGGATATCGATCATTGTGTATCGATATTCGATACATCGTCTGTTCTAAAGCAGTATTGACTTCGATAAAACGGGATTTCTTCATAATAACCGGGATAAAAGGGAGGAATTTTACCTATACGGGATAGTCATGGATGAACGGGATGTACCTATATTAATAAACTGGGATAACAGGAAGGATATCGATCTTTGTGTATCGATCTTCGATACATCGTTTTTTTCTAAAGCAGTAATGACTGGGATAAAACGGGATTCCTTCATAATAACCGGGATAAAAGGGAGGAATTTTACCTATACAGGATAGTCATTGATAAAACGGGATGTAACTATATTAAGAAACCGGGATAACAGGAAGGATATCGATCTTTATGTATCGATATTCGATATATCGTTTGATTTTAAGGAGTATTGACTGGGATAAATGGTGATTTACGGGATTTCTTCAAAGTGACCGGGATAGTATGCAGTAATTTTACCTATATATACAGTATAGTCATGGATAAAACTGGATGTAACTATGTTAAGAAACCGGGATAACAGGACGGATATCGATCTTTGTGTATCGATCTTCGATACATCGTTTGTTCTAAAGCAGTATTGACTGGGATAAAACGGGATTTCTTCATAATAACCGGGATAAAAGGGAGGAATATTACCTATACAGGATAGTCATGGATAAAACGGGATGTAACTATATTAAGAAACCGGGATAACAGGAAGGATATCGATCTTTATGTATCGATATTCGATATATTGCTTGATTTAAAGGAGTACTCACTGGGATCAAAGGTGATTCACGGGATTTCTTCATAATGACCAGGATAATATGCGGTAATTTTACCTAGGTATACAGTACAATAGTCATGGATAAAACTTTATGTAACTTTGTTAAGAAACCGGGATAAAACATAATCAAATGCATCATAAAACACATCAAACACATCATGAAACACTTCAAACACAACAAACACATCATGAAACACAGCAAACACACCATGAAACACAGCAAACACATCATGAAACACAGCAAACACATCATGAAACACAACAAACACATCATGAATCACAATCAAACACATCAAACACAACAAACACATCATGAAACACAGCAAACACATCATGAAACACAATCAAACACATCATGAAACACAATCAAACACAATCAAACACATCAAACACAACAAACACATCATGAAACACAGAAAACACATCATGAAACACAATCAAACACAACAAACACATCATGAAACACAATCAAACAAATGAAATACATCAAACTGTTAATCGCATGTATCGATAATCGCATGTTTCATTGAACCCTTCAGGAATGCCAAGTCAAAATTTGAAGTTAAAAGAAGGAGCTGTGGTTATGTTACTACGCAACATTTGTATCGAGGATGGATTGTGCAATGGGACAAGATTAATTGTCTTAAAAATAAATAAATACATTTTGCAATGCTCAATTTTAACCGGAGAAAAAAAAGGAAAAATAGTTTCACTACCAAAAATTACACTTAACACAAAAGAACAAACGAACCTACCTTTTGTTTTGAATAGGAAACAATTCCCCGTTAGATTAGCTTTTGCTATGACTATTCGTAAAAGCCAAGGGCAATCGTTTGACAGAGTGGGAATTTTTATAGAAAAAGAAAGACCAATGTTCGCTCACGGGCAACTGTATGTAGCATTGTCTAGATGTAGGACTAAAGAGGGTTTAAAAATAAAAATCATTAATTTTGATGACGACAAAAATAAAAACACAGCAATGAACATTGTTTATCAAGAAGTTCTGCATTAACTTTGTATATTTTCTACTGTTTAAATTGAGGAATGCAAAATGTACTTATTATCTTAAAAACAATTAATTTTGTCCCTATGAACAAACCTTTTTTTATTATGTATATAACTTAAAATTAAAATTTCACTAAACGTGATGGACGCACGGAGAACGCCCAGAGTTAACGCCAGGGGATGAAACCCCTTGGAGACTTGATGGTACAATTTTTTATCTACCAATATTATTCACGGTAAAATTAAATCACCCAACCCAAGTAGCATTTTTCAACGGAAAAATTGCGATTTTATCGCCGATAAAATAAAAATAATAAAAATAATATTGGTAGATAAAAAATTGTACCATCACGTCCCCAAGGGGTTTCATCCCCTGGCGTTAACTCTGGGCGTTCTCCGTGCGTCCATCACGTTTACCGGTCGATTTTACCGGTGATAAAATCGCTAGGATCATCAAAATATGAGCGATTATCGCCTCAGTCGCCACGGTGGTAGGCCAACACTTTTCCATTAGGCTATGGCCGCAAAATGATTCCCAAGTGCGAATTGCCTCTATGTAGATGGATCGGCGCTTCGCAACCTTACAACTTTTTACATTGCGTTGACTGACACCGAGTTTTCATTGGATTTTTTTTTTTTTTTTTTTCATTTTCCCTCCTCTGTACTTTATGAAATACGTACTGTACTTTATGAAATACGGTTGGTAAAATGAGGTTCTACTGGTAATCTCATCATTCTGTCTTTGTAAAATTACCAAGAATAGTGAGATGGCAAAGATATCGATGGACCTTGGTAAAAACGCCGATATTTTTTATCGCCTGTGGTAGAATTACAGAGATAAAATGGTAAATTAAGTTACCGGGAATTGATTACGAATAAAAGTGGTATTCTTACCTGGAAAAATCAGTAAAAATACCGGTCTGCCTTTCTAACATTACCAATGATTGATAAAAAAAAGAGATGGTAAAATTACCAACGGACCTTGGTAAAAACGGCAGCGGCGGCGGCATAGAAACATGTTTCATAAGCGTCATTCATGCGTTAGTAGGCGTTGATGAAAAATTACAATTTATTGCAATTTTATCTCTGTAAAATCGCGTTCGATAAAATCGCGATTTTATTGCAATTTATCGCGATTTTTCTCCCGATAATATTGCGATGATTCGCCGTCGATAAAATCGCGATTTTTTTATCCGATAATATTGCAATAAATCGCGACGTCGATAAAATCGCGATATATTCTCCGATTAAATCACAATTTATGGCGATCACTACTACTCGGGAATTGCAGCAGCAAATCCAAAAATTGTTACGCATCACCGCCACTTTTTAATTTAAATATCAAACCGACCTGTGGCTTTTTATCAAGGTTAATATAAATACATCCCGTTTTATTAATGATAAACCTATTATATTTCGTTTATATTATATTATATTCTATCCTATTTGCTTTCCATCCATTTTATTTTATCCCATATAAACCGTTTCAAACTGATTATTCACCTTTTTTTAAAACTCCAACCTTAATTGAAGTAAGTTTTTAGCTAAATTGAAGATGATCTTTTGAATGAATAAGCACTTAACAGAACTTCGGCAGTATTAATATTAATACAATTTACGAGAATAATGTAAATTAAAAAAAATTAAGTGATATTTTCATAACGAATTGACAGAATATACGAGGGGGTTGGGCCGCGGAGCGGCCAGGGGGCGGAGCCCTCTAGTTGTCTTTTAAAATAATATACATAAATTAAAAGAGCTTTTCATTGCAAATTTTCTTGCAATCATTGCCCAGCTGAAGATCACAAAAAAATAAAACGATAAATACTTTTCTGTGATGAGATTAAATTCACACAGAAAAAAATAGCCTCCACATGCGCTACACACAGGATTAAGCGAAGACACTTCACATTCCCAGAACAACAAAGGCAACACATAAATTCTGATGTCCAAAGGCGGATGAGGCAATAAGAATAGTCAACAGGGATTTTTGCTTCTCCTTGCAAAACTTTCACAGATGAAATATTACCAGTGTGAGGTTTGCTACTTTCCGTGTGTTAAATCATTGTAAAATTACACATTGCACAACTTATTTTGTAACTAAGTAGCAACACTTAAATTGAAAGCAAGATGCCTCCATGAAGATCTCAATTTGATGGGACTAGTTCTTCATTTAGAATTACATTGAACTTTTTACTGTCATGAAGGAAATGTATGCTAGATGTTCCCTGATTTGATGTGATGATTTAGAGATGAATACCTTTAAATAGCAGCACAAATAGAGTTGCACATTACCCAAGCTGAGCGTGAACTAGAACTACAAAAGCAAAGATGCAGCTAAGATTTCTGATACAGAGGTTTGCAAAACGTAGACCACTTATTCATTATCTCCAACTTAAAAAAACTAAAATACAAAGACAGAAACGGAGAAAGATGGCAGAAGATGACAAGCCGAGACAAAACATAAAGCGAAAAAATAAACTCTACGATAGAATGCCTGAGTGAAAAAAGCAGAAAACTTATAAGCAGTCTCACCACTTGATTAATCTGCCTTCCCAAACAAATCGCCAGCCACAACTAAACGGCAAAAAAAGAGAAAAAAAAGGAAGAATGACCTCATAAATTCAAACAACGACAAAGCTTTAAAAAAAAAGGAGAACTGAAAAAAAATTGTGAAATAAAAAGCGATAACGGTTACAAATGGCTCAACGAAATGGTTTCCTTCACAACATCAGACACATGTACAAACAAGGCCGAATAGATTATGAAATGGATATGATGCAAATAAATGATTTAAAAAATGGGACAGGATGTGAGAGATCTTGGATTGGATGATATAAGCTTGTGAATACTCGCAAAAAAAAAAACAACCTGCCAAAAATAGCAAAAGCTATTTTACCAATAGAATAATGCCAACTACGGAGAATTGATTGACATGGACTAGTAGGAATTTTTAAGATGTTACGGCAATAATTCAAGCTGTAGGGGACTATAGCACTTCTATCAAAGAGAAAACCTCTGCTTCCCTGCGAATACTTCCTTTATCCAGGAGTGCAGAAAATGCCCAATCTTATGATCCTGGCAAACTGGAGGCAATTATGAAAAATGATGACTTTTTTCTTCTCTGTGCCTCAAAAAAGAGACAAATCTGACATTTCACTGGTTGGTATCGAGCAAAATTGTTTTTCCTTTCGACTCAACTTTTCAGGTGTTTGCATTTTCAGTCCAAGTACTTAATCCTCCCTAATCTTTTTCCCCAGATCAAAAGAGGTCGCAAATATTAACACAGCTCAGACCAAAGTACCAGTGCAGATTGGTAAGAGCTCAAATTTTAGAAAAACTAAAAACCGGGACGGAGAGGTATCGAGCTCATAATCGACGTCCCATGAAGTTAAGCAAAAAATTACGATCTTTTAAGAAGTTGGCGTCTTTCCTGGATATGCACTTTCTCTCCCCGACTATCCTGGGTCACCCCCCCCCCCCCCTCCCCTGGACGAAACACCTTGAATGGTGAAACAAATCATTTTACCATAAAATTGGATGTTTATAGTTTAGCCGTAAGGCACATAAGAAAAATGGCTGTGAGACAAAGCACCAAATTGTGGCAAACAGTCAGCGTTTTGAAACTTTCTACCCCCTACCATTATAGTTAAGAGGAAAGAAAACCAAAAAATTTCAAATAACTTTCAAGAAACTCGTTGCTTTCTTGCATAGTGGGTTGTTTTGATATTTAATCGGTAAGTATTGATTTTCAATTAGAGTAGGATTCAAAATCCTGCAATTATAGCCAAGACACTCATAAGACAGAACTGTTATTTCAGCAGAAGAACTAGGAAGAATGGGTGATCAGTCATTACGCCTTGTGGTTCTTAGAATAAAATACTCACAATGAGCAGCCCCTTGAGGCTGAAGTAACTTCGGTTTTAGTTTCTCCTCGTCCATTTTGTGGGAACACTGCGGCACCTGCCGCTTTGTCACCCCGAGCATCTGTCTCGCTAACACCATTACTATTCACGTTTTCTCCATCCATGACTCAAAAACGCAGCTGAAACAAAAAAAATGTCATCAAGCAGAGTCCACCAATGTGTGGAAGAGAAAAGAGAGATTCCTAGGTCGCCTGATAATCAATCTTGAAAATTGAAATTGAAAACTTGTTGAGTTTTGGTGCCTGACGGTCACTTGCTGACACTGTGCTGGTCATTTGTCGACAGAAATAATTTTGCACGTAAATTCTACAAATTTTGGCTCATATTCGCATATTGGCAAAATTCCATGGACCACTCATAATGTATGATGTTAGAATCATGCGTAATATCAAACTCTTGCTGTAAAAAACTTCTATGATTACTTACTATAATTTAAATGATCTCTGAGGGACAAACCTCAAATAACTCAAAATTCAGTACTTAAGTACGGTGAATGTCAAGAAAATAAGATGATGCAATGTCATGAGAACAATGAAAACCATTGATTCAGACTTTTTAAACTTTCTACAAAAATAAACTAAAACGTCTTCTTGTACTTATATTGTGGGCGTGCATTTCCATTGTACATCCGCCTGCGCGGACTGAGGTAAGACATTAAGAGGATAAGTCTGGTTATCTACATGATCATGAGATGAATTTTGAAGAACTTGATTCCAGAACTACCTACTGCTGATTTCAAGACATGATGGGGCACTACACAAATAAAAAACTGAAATGCACCATTAAAAGTAATTTCTTCAGTTTTAAGAGGAAATTGATCCAAGCGACAGGTAGTTCCGCAATCGACAAATAAGTTTCTAGAAAGATGCGTATTCATGTCTGAATTAGCTAAAAGGCAAAAATCCGTAAGATGTCGGTTGAAATAATTCTGTTTTCATGAATCATGTTGAGAGTACTACTGTATGATACCTCCCTTAGGAATTGATTCCTGAACTTTCCGTTGCTAGAAACGCTTATGACATCAAATTTAAGAGAATACACATGTAGCGGAGCTTGAATTCATCCCTTGTATTACGGCCTATTAAGACTTTAGTTAGGTTGCGCTTGATATGAGATTGCCCCCCTTACACAAATATTTCTAATGAGTATGTGATTTGGGAAGCATGGCATGAGAGATGCGTCAACGCTGCATCTGCTACAAGCTGTTGAGGTGTCACAACTTGATATTCTCCAATCAAACACACAAAAAATGATGACCAAATGATTAACACAACTCATCCTTCTTAAAGCTGTAGAATACTGCCGTGAAGCACAAAAAGAAGTTGATAATTTCCAAGTCGAGTGATAGGAAGGTGATGGGGCACAAAATATGGGCACAAACAAAGGAATTTGGCTAACTGAGATCCAGTCTTGGAAGTCTAGGGACTGTTACAGAAATTGAAACTTACTTTCAGTGTTTAAAAATAAAAAAACTCAAGAGCACTTCGATGCATAAAACTTATCACACTTGTGAATTCTAGATATAAAAGTTAGTACAATACATAAATGACCGAGATATCAGAAATCAGAAGGAAAACAAGCAACAAGCCAACCGTTGATAATTTACGTCTAGAAAAGCTATCGCCTGTTCGATATATATCGATATATTCGCTATGAAACAGTAGGAAGAGGTTATGTTGAATCGCATTATCTCTGGATCGAATCGATGCAGTACGATACGATATACTCGATCTTTTCCAATGAATGGACTGAGTGTGACGTCATTCTTTAATAACAGTCAAAACGGTCAAATCATCGCTGTCATTTTTCGTGCCTGAAGGATCCCCTTTCGATTCCCCGAGCCATCAGGTATGCGACCGCAACCATGATTATTCATTCTTTTGTAGTGTGTCGCTTCCTCCAAAAAATTTTCTGGCTTAAAAAATATATTTTCAACTGAATAAATGGAGTGTCTGCCCTGGCTTTGCACCAGTATTACAACAGCATTATGTGTAGGTACCACCGAATAAATTCATAACGCCTCAAGTCTTTCAAATCCCGTAAAATAGATTTTAAATGTGCAGCTATAGCATAGTCATGTGCTGGGTCCCAAACTGATACTAATTAGAACTCACATTTTTTACTGCATGTAATTGGAATTTTTGTAAATTGTTATTTGATCTTGTTTTCCCTGAAAAATAGTGTGGACTGGAACCAGCACTATTTTACCACCTTGTTAAAAAATCATATTATATGAGCTTCGCTAATTTTTTTGGCGAAAAAAAATCCAACCTAATCCATTCCCTCTGTAAGTTTATGTGATGGGCAGCTAGGGTTGCAACAGCAGCATTGAGAAGAAATGCTTAATTTTCTTTCAAGAGAATGATTTCTTTTACAGGAAATCTTATGTAAAATGATTTTCAACACCCCATCTAAATACATCCCTCCCTAACTATTTGGCAGAGTTAGATTATTAGTGGGAGGGAAAACAAATAATGAAATTTAGCAGAATAAAATGTTGAAAAACTGCTGATGAGATTTTTCAATACCTATAGCTGTCCCATTTGCAAGGTGTAGTTCGTTGATTTGCAAAGATAATAAAATGGACAAATTAAAAAAAAAAATGTGTTTCTTTCATTGTATCTTTCTGACATTTCATAAATTGTGGCGCAAACTTACTTATTGCGTTGAGATGATTATAAAATCATGAGTTTTTTCTTAATTTCATATTTTCCTAGATGAAATTTTATTTTTTTCTTGCTGGAGACACAAAAATAAAAATTCAGGTGAGGATTGTTTACATTAAAAATTATAAAGTTGAATATTGAAAAACTTTTATTTTTTTAAAATAAATTAACAAGAAAATAAATGTACCAGCATCTAAATCATTTACATAATATCCTCATTTCATTTCAGGGCCTTGACTTCTGAAAACACTTAGCAATAAAAAATAAAACTCAAGTCCTGAGCTCTAAAAACTAAAAATGAACATTTATTTTTATTGTGATTAAATTTTAACAAAACAGTTTTCTGATTATTGGAATTTATTAGTAGCTAAACTTGGAATTTCATTTCAGTGTTTAAAAATTTCTGCTCATTCTGTACTCATTCTTTCGAGGAGAAGACAAAGACATTTGACATTGCTTGACATTTTGACAGACCATTCTCCAAACAAAGAAGAAATTCACAGAGGTTTTTAGGCAGTTATGCTTATTTAAGTTGTTTGATTAAAAATTAAGAATAGCAAAGAGTCTGAAATGTTGCGAATCGATATGAGCAGTTTTAAAATTTGGGCATCATTTTTTCTAAATTAAAGCAAAATGATTTTTTGATTTACTACATACTTTTCCTGACTTAAGTAGGCTATTTCTTTTATTTCCTCTCTTAGGTACCTTAAAAATCTTACTCATCAATTGTATATAAGTGGAGATATGGCTACATGCACAATTACTTCAATTCTTTAGAAATAATTCTACAAAGCAAAGATTCAAGGATCAGACTACCAGCTATCATTCTGTCAACAGCCAACCTACCCGGTAGAAAGTGGGTGCAAAAACATTGTCACAATGCTACTGCCAGGACTAACATTACAGCAACGTTTCCGCGACGGTTTGATATTTTGTCGTCAGTTGCCAGATGGGAAGGTTGTTATGACAACTAGATATTAAAATCTGAGTGGCAGCTCTGTCTAGCAGACAAGAGGCTGGACTAAGTAAGAAGGATATTGACATTAAACCAATGATTAGATATATGTAGATACTAAAAATTATTGGCAAGGAACGCCGAGGCTAAAGAGTCTTGGCACTTTTGCTCTTATTGCAAATCTCGATTAAATGTTCAGCCTGGCAAAATTACCTACTCATGACAGAAAAATCTCTTTGCAATAATACCAAAAGCGCTGAACTAAAGCAGACTGTAATTAGATAGCTCGTTTGAAGAGGGGATCTCACAGTCCAAATGCCATTCTCCAAATACAACAATTCAATTCAAAACAGAGTGATTAAACGTCCCTTGAAAAGAAATACAATAAAGATTTGGAAATGTTTGTACTATTCTTCATGACAGTTTAGAAATGCAATCGTTGCAAGTTGGTAACACTGTTTTGCCTCCGATTAGATCCATTCTAAATGATCAGTTTTAGTTGCGGCAGCCTGTCTCGACACATACTGATTGTTACACGTACAGGGATTTAAATGGATGAAACCAAGTTCTGCTGATTTCTGAGAATCGCTACTACAATTTTGCCAGACTTGAAAGTTAGAACACAGAGTTTTCACTTCTAAACTGCCATCAAAATTTCTACAAAAGAGAAACATTTTAGAGCAGAATTTCATATAAAAAAAAGGAAACTTAAACTCAAAAGAAAAAAAATTAAATCGAAAGACAACAATAATAAGTGAATATGAGGGATAAATTAGAACACCACCTATTATCATACCAAGTAACCGCTATTTTTTTATTTCAACCCCTTAAAATAATTAGTAACAACTTAAAATGCAGAACAATGAACATGTACCAAATTGCTTTGACTGAGATTAGTAGATTAAATTCGACTGATTTTTGTCGATTTCACCAAAAATACAACAACAAAATTTTTTTAAACAGTTTCCTTAAAAATTTAACATTTTTGAGTATTACCTAACCGATCTAAATTATTACAGCTTAAAAACATAAGATCGTGCTCTTCAAGTCAAATTGGAGATGGAAAAAAAAAATATTTTTAAAATTGAGTGGTGTTGCTCTAATGTGCTTGCTACTCTAATTTCTCTTGTAGAAATACCTATTACATTTGTAACTTAGAAAGTATACATAAAGCTTGAAAGTTTGTTGACACACATCCCACTGAAAAGTTAAAAAGTTTAGATACGAGATTTCATGTATATAAACAATGCCTAAATATTTTCCAACATGCCGATTGGCAGGTTGAATACATCAACATGGGCTTCAGCCTCTATTTCAACAGATTCCCTGAAAGTTTGTTCATGGCTGCTGATACATTTAAGAGATCAGAAGAATATTTAAACTTACGAATGAAGTTCAATTATTCCTCACAAAAATAAGAGCAGAAAGGAAATGCTTAAAGCTGTTACTGACTAGGTAATTAAAACCGACTCGTTTATTGGATAAGAAACAAGATTAAATTAATTACTTTCCTTCTTTACAAATATAAAGGGTAGGGAATTCTTCAATTTTACATCATATTTTATACAATTTACCAAAAATACAAACTGAGAGCATGGAAGAGGCTCGGTTATTACTTTTGAGCGTAGTAGTTTTTGCTGTGGTAAATAATTAAAATTGTGGGTAAAACTTGTTTTAAAAATTGGATATTTAAAACTGGAAAATATGTAAAAACAAAACAACATAAAAGCTTCTAGACAAGGGAGACTTTCAGACAGTATCAACAAGCATTTAAATTCTTATTTTTGAGCTGTTATTAAAATGACGCAACATACAGATAACTTTAAGAACTGAAACATCACAAATAATATGAAAATTTAAAACTGCATTTGAATGCACAATATTATCGTTTATAAAAGATGTTGAAGAGGATCTCCAACTTAAAAACGACATGATCGACTGATGGAATGGCAGGAGACCAGAAACTCTATAGGACAAAATCTCCGAATGCCGAGCTGTCCTGCAAAGTTACACAGCATCATGGCAAAAATGCTTTTTTAATCTGACAGTAGTGTTTTGACCTCAAAAATCAATGACACTGTTCCACTATAGCTCTAAATTGTCTAAAGACACAAACTTATTGAACAGAGTCCCGATAACTCCAGGAATCCAATGAGAAAAAAAACTAATATTTTGTTTAAATTAAGTTCAGTCTGTGCGGTCCCGATCTTATTGCATATTCATTCAAAAAATATTAAATATAAAGACAAAAGCTTTTACTCAAGAGACAGCTTGATTAAAAGAGTAGGTAACAAGGACCGTTCAAGAATTACAAAAAGCATTTTTTCCCTGTTTCTTACCTCCATTCTCCGTAGAGCGCAGACTCTGGGGTCTCTTCAATCCCCAATGAGGATTGAACTTACAGTATAATTTTTTTTTTTTTTCCATAAAAAACTATGCAAGATTTATTAAAGTTTAAATGTTACTTAACATTGAGCTTTCCATTCATTGTTTAATTTATGAATGGCCCCCTAATTGATTTTTCCTGCGGAGAGAATACATATAATGGATAGTTAAAAAATTCTAGCAATTATTGCAGGAGAAAAAATGAAAATTTATCATGCTCGCATCTTTCTGCGACTAAACTATGAATTGTAACAGTTATTTGCACACTAAGGTGCATTCAATAAAATGCTAATAGCTGCCAGCAAAATTCAGTCATATTCATTCACCTATGATTAGCTTGCTGATTACTTGGACCCAGCTACTAACTATCCATAATTTTACTTAGTTTTCATTTACTGCAAAACACATAGAGTTTAAAAGACAAAATTGTGCCTGTAATAATTCGATTTAAGGTTGAAGTTGGTTAAAAGTAGTGCGATGATATTTAATAATAACCACCTCACATAGGGACAAAACTAAGTTTTGACCAAACAAACTAAAAACAATTGGATGAGCTGACTTTTCACAAAATAGGTTAATTTTTTCAGGTTTTCCAGTTACATATTCTAAAAGTTGGCTCATGTGGCTGATTAAAACTTAACAAGATAAACCAAAAGAGGAAGAAAACAGAACTTATTAAATGAAACACTAATAACAACACACTTTCATGAATGACTAATCGCGCTTCTTTGTGAGGCCCAGACTCATTGACCAGACCAGCTGGGTATCTGTTTCCACAGTGACAATGGACGAACCACTGTAGGTATTACTAGAGCTGATCTTGTTTCCGAATTCTAAACCCTGATCGGCTGGGGGAAAAAATATGCATTTCATTAATTTCCTGTGAAAAAAAGCTCAATTCGTGCATGCAGCGAGTAGATTTACCGATACAAAGGAGATTCCTTTGTTAAACTTCCTTTGAAATCTTACTACAGTATTTTCTCCCATTTCTCTATAGTTTGAACTTACGGATACAAAATCTAAAATAAAATTGGACAAGAATAGGCGAGGACAAGGCTGAAAAAACACAATAATTATTACAAAAGCATTGTGTTTTTTTAACCTTGTCCCCACTTTTTCTTGTCCAATTTTATTGTATATTCTCGAGCTGACATAGTGTACATTTATCTACATATATACAAAATATATGCACATAGTTCCTTTTAGCAAGAATGCGTCCATTCGGTCAGCATTCAAAACCAGTTGTTTTCCGTTTTGAAGTAAGGGTCAATTCGCAATAAGGAAAAACACTCAACTGTAACAAATGGATGGCTTTTTGGAGTTTTTTGCATCCACACTTCAAGTACTTTTATGAAATTTCCTAAAATTTAAGAATATGCAAGGCCTTGAAAATTCTAGATTAAGGGGTCACAAACCCTGGAAAGAGATAAGGTTTCGGCTAAGTAGAGCTGTCGTCAGCTAAGTCGACGGTTGTTTACTTTCGATTGGCGAGCGCCAACGACGAATTTGGGCCTCTGCATGAAGCGACGTTCGCTGCTATCTACCTTGAAAACATCCGTCTCATGATCGTATTGTGAAAAAACTACTTATCAGTTGTGATCTGCGACTTTTAAGTGGTTGTGATTTCTGTGTGGCTAAAAATTAAAGTGATACAAGGTTTGAAAGTATTAAAAAACTTATCTAAGCTTGTGTTCTTGCTTCTGCGAGAGTCGGATGTTTTCATGTGGATAGTGATGACGCGAAAACGCATGCAAACCGAAAGTAAACAACCGTCAACTTAGCTGACGACACCTCTAATGTAAAGTTATACTCACTGAGATTCCATTTGAGCCCGGTGGTCGTGATATGGCTAGCCACTCCAGCAAGAGGTATAAGCCCGCAGTTTGACTGAGATTCAATCAATCTGTCAGCTACATGAATTCGATGCTGGACGCCAGGATTCAGAACCCACGTCACTGTGTCTGATGCTACAATGAATACCGGAACGTCTCTCTTGAATATCTTTGATGTTTGGTGAAGCGTACTCAGGTTTGACAGTATTTGATCTACCCTTCCAGAGTGCTCTGCTAATACAAAAACCACATCTACCTGCAAAAAGAAACACAAACAATTCTGTGCATAAGAAATGAATGTAGGATCACTCTAGGGAGCATTTTTTCTTCTAAAAAATACGAAAATTAAATTATAAATATAATTTCCATACTTTCCTGAGGTTTAATTTGAAAATTTTTGATGGAGGCAAAAATGGGATTTTTGATGGATTATTTGGGTATGCTGAATACTACCTTGACTTTGTTCAGTTTACTAAGAAAAACGATATGAGAAGTGTTTGACTGATGCGACAAATTCCTGAGGTTGATTTTGCTCAGATGACAGTAGTGCAGAAACTCTGCAAATGAACTTTTAAAAGGTAAAAATGTGATTAAATTAAACGCTGAAGTTTAAAGTTTTCTCTGAATTTCCAATGCTTCTTTTTCCATATCTCTACCTTTGTCCTCTAGAAAGATACGAGATTTTAAAATAATTGATTGCGCCCGAACCAAGGCTAAAAATTTTTATTCACTGTTTGTTCAATTCATTGTTTTGTGCTTTATACATTTCTGGCAATGTGGTTTGTGCTTTATACATTCCTTGCATTGTTATATACGCTGAGGATGGAGAAAATGTCTCTGAAATGCATCGGTACAATGTATTAAGGAAGTAGTGAATAAAAATTTCCAACCATGGTCTGGCTTCAATCAAGTATTTTTAAATCTTGAAAAAACGACGCATTATACCCCTACATACATATAAAAATACAAGATTTTACATTATAAGTTTGACCTTAAGGGTGTGAACAATTTGTTGGGCATAAAATGACATTAGTTTAACAGATTAAGGATAATAATTGGTCGAACTTTTGATAGTGCTGAACTAAGAGAGTCATCAGTCTATCGTTGTGATATTGTAATATTATTTTTTGAGGACTTGATGAAATCCTAAATTTTGCTGGACTTAAAGAGCTACTTGTTGAAATCCAAAACAAATTGATATCCAACGGTGGTTTCTTTCACCAAAACAAGACTAAAAATATCAGGAAGTTAAGGCAAAATACTCGAGTTGGATGAATATAAAAGGAAAGATAATAAGAAAATGTTCCGATTCTCTTTTCTATTTACACTGTCATTTCCACTTAAAATTAAAAAATAAGAATCGTCATTTCTCCATCCTCAATTGCAATTTGTCAAAATTATGAATTGCAGACTCACAGCATTGTTATTGGATGATGCAATACAGTCCAAGGCCTTGTGAAAATCAGTCTTCAATTGATTAGGGGTATTTAGTACTTCTGATTTTTCTTTCTGACACTGACTAAGAAGATCAGGCTCAATTGAGTCCATATCACCTGCAAAGGGAAAAAAAATAAGGAAAACTTGGGATAAATTCTATTAAAAAAGCTTTTAAAATGCATTCCGAAATGAAAATTCAAAGTACCTTTGTAAAATTAAATATTGTTGACACATCCTTTCTGTGTGAAACATTCTTTTAATTTGTATTTAATCAATGATAGGCATGAGTGTGCTGCCTTTGAAATCGATGTGAACTTTGAACACGGTAAACCGATTTCTCCAAACAATTTTGAAGTAAAAGTGTGAAAGGCAGTTTCTAAAATGTGGTTTGCTCGTCTTAAGCAGACTGCAAAAGCCTGTCAAAAATTTTTCCAAAAACATGAACAAGTTTTGATTAACAAGAATTTTCAGCTATGTGGAGAAAATTCCAGGAATTTTTTATCTGTCTTCTACAGCAGCAGAATCAGATATTGAGAGTGATCTGTGTTGAAAAACTTGAGAGCTGCTGATAAGAAGAAAAGCTGTGACTGAGGCCGTAGCTACTTATATACTGAATGCAAGTTTACTATACTGAATGTATCCTATGTACTGGGCATGATGACTTTGGCCATGTATATACATGGCCAAAGTGCAAAACTATGTACATATCTCTGTTCGCGATGTTGCAGCCTTCTTGTCATATTTTATTTTTTTAGAAAACGAGTCAACATAATTTCTTGAAAGCTTCCTTATTTTTCTCTTCTGTGAGCAGAATATTCTGTTTATATTCGAAGCTATAAAGTTGACTTCTCGCTCTTTAAAACAGTAAAATTTGAAAGTAAATTTTAAACGCTGCAATATATATGTACACGGTTTCGCACTTCGGCTGTCGATATTAACCGTGTCAGCTGTCAGCCTACCTGTGATCAAGTGAGGATATTTGTTCTCAATCAATTTGCCATTTTCTTCTGCAAATCTGAGCCAATGATTTGTACCACCATCCACTGTAACTCTGCGAATAGCTGAAAAATTTTGAATTGAATTGTTGCTGAATCTATTTTATACAATATTGATGACAAGGAGAATTGATTCCGAGGATGAATTATTGATTATATTGCTTACCAGTGGCGAGGCGTGAATGATCGATTATCGATATTTCCCTATTTGATGCTATGGTAAAGAATCGATTATTAAGGTGTTCATTGCGAACACCCTGTTTATCAAGCCTTTTCCATAGGTTTAATAGGAAAGTCAATCGATGTATCACAAAGCACGCCACGCCACTGTTGCTTACTAATATCTAAAGGAAAAACTTCTGATACTAGGCTGCATCAAGAAATATTCTGGAATCAATAATACAGTCGATTCCAATGTATTTTCAAACACTTAACAGACTTCATTTTGACATTAGGAACTACAATTTCTGACCTCAAACACTTAATAGACTTAATTTTGACATTAGGAACTACAATTTCTGACCCATTTGTAAAATCACTTATCTACATGAGGAAACTGATGAAAATTAAATCGTTTCTGAAGTGAGGTGGGTACTGTACTTCCTATTTGCCCAATATGGTTCAGATCTGAAATAGACCTTCATTTTTCTACATCACCCACCGATTTTTGGCACGATTGAGATTACCTCAAACACAAGCAGACATGAAGAAACAAAAATAAATAAATAAATACATGATAAAGAAAAATTAAGATTATTTCTTGTTTCAGCTGCCAGGACTTTATTGGGAACATGCAGTTGCTTGAAAAAGTTCCTAACTGTTTCTAAAAACAAAGCTTTTTTAGTCAAATAGCATAGTCTGTCTATATTCTTTCACCATGGGTAACTGCTCCAAGCAGCAGTACATAATACATCGACGGTGTAAGTCAGCAATCACATAACTCGGTTAGCGACGTCACAGACTTCCTGTCATATTTCATTTTTTAAACAGAAAACTACTAAACGGCGATTCTTTAAAATTGCAGTGATTTTTCTTCTCCGTGCGAAGAAGATTTTGCATAAACCTCAAGGAATGATGTCAATTTGTTCTCCTTTAAAAAAATAACACAGAGGCGTGGATTTTCAGACACTGCCAAGGAGATGTGTGATTGCGGACTTACGCCTCGGACATTTTAAAGAATATTTCTGCTGGCAAAAACGTCTGTTACAGACCGTCACAACAGAAACTATTTTCAATGAAAAGAGAAGTTTAGTCCAAACTCAGTTTGAAAGGAGGATTTCAAGTACAAAGTATAATGTGACTAACCTCTGTTCCACAAGGAACAAACGACTTCAGGACGGAGAAGAATTGGAGTGTTGAGAACCACTATAGCTGCTGGTGGGAACTCTGCTGCGTGGTCAAACAAGAGCGTCACAGGGTCCCACTCCAACGATGGAACATTTAACTCGTTCATTGTTAAAAATTGAGAGATCTGAAATTAGAGAATTCTGTCAGAGTTGCATAGGAGAAATTGGAGAAAAATTTAGTGTAAAAATACAGACTCGCAAGACAAAAAATTAGACTGTCTCTTTTGTTTCATTAAAATGAAAATTAAATTCCCTGACACATTTTGGTGAAATTCTCTGTCAACTGCAGGTATGCCAAATGGTCAAAAAGACATGATTAGGAATAGTTAGGGGACTGAATTTTTTGTTCGAATTGCCGGACTCATTCTATAAAATAAATAAAGGTGCTTATCAATTTTCCCCCGACATTTTCATCATTTTTCCTGACATTTCCAAGTTTCTCCTGACTTTTTAAAATTCCCTGACGATTCCCAGTTTTCCTGGTATTCTTGACTGTGGCAGCCTTGCATTAATACCTCAAAATCAAAACCTGCATTTTCTTTTTTCTGTAAGACATTCATTTCAGGCGTATTTAGTTTTATTCTAAGAGCTCAAAGTAGGAAGAGAGGGGAAAAAAAATAAAAATATATCAGAAAAAATCTGCTGTTCATAAAATATGTAGCACTAAATTTGAAATTTTTGACCCTCTTCCACCTCTGTAACATTTTCGTGATGTAGATCTCTATCCTTTAACATGTACGAACTTAATGGCGAAATGCTCTCCCCCATGGAGCATAACGTACCTTATTTAAGAACAGTCCCTATTACTGCAATTATGAAAAACATGTTCATACACATGAGCACATTTATTAGATAAAATTTTTCCGTTACTTCAATTTAAAATGACGATCTAATCAATTTTTTGATGATGTTTTGGAACACTCTAAGGTTTCTTCATCAAAGGTGCTAGGAGATTCTAGTTGCAGTTTTTCAAATTTGTTCAAAAATTCTTAAAAAGAAAACTATCGATATCTGAGACTAGTGAATAATCATTACTCTAATGGAAGACAAACTGTAAGCAGGACTAAAAATACGGATCAAAAATTGTAAAGGGAGAGATATTGTATTACAGCAACATCACTTACAATTTGAAAGAATAAGTTTAAAGCACACCACAAAGTGATACACTTAGATATTAAAAGGGAAAAAAGATCCAAAAGGCAGAAACCTTGAGGGATGGCTAGAATTATAAATGAATATACTCAAAGCTCGAACAGCAAAACTGTGCAAGAAAAGAAGTCATATTAGACTCTCAAACAATTTGCTTTAATTTACTGCTCAGATATGAGTGAGGCAGTCTTAATATTGGTTAGGACCAGGCAGATAAGCCGATGTCACTTAGTGATAAGGAACCACTATCAGCACTTAAATCTTCACAAATGATTCCTATGCCTACATTTCAGAGGCTTTCTATACTGACAAACTTTACTCTAATTGGTTTGTCCTTAACCTTACACTGGGTTCAAATATCTAGGCAAATTTCTAACTGCTGGAAAAAATCAACGTGATTCTACAGGAGCCAGGCAAATTTTGATACCAATTCCCTTTATCTAAATTGATTTGTCTCTTCCCATAAGCAAAAATTAAATTTCAAAGTGATTTCAAACTGATGCCTTTTTTCAATTCTAAAATTTAAAAAAAAAGTATTTCCTTAGAACCCATCCTTTTTTTCAATACAAAATTGCAATGCGCAATTCATTCTTTATGCAACTGATAGACTATAAAATTTGGGTCAGAAAAAAAAAATGAGTTTAAACACAAAATTCTACAAAAGCTTTAAAAAAAGTATTCTTTTGGGCTTCAGAGGAATGTTCAAAAAGGGTGCATGAATAAGTCACACTTACCAGAAAGGAAACAAGGACAAACTCTTATAATTTCGCTTAAGATAAAAATTGGTACCGCTTGGAAACAGCATGTCTCAGCTAAACCAGACCAACATTCTAGCACAAACTATAAAATATGAGTGTGTTTTGTTCAGGATGCTGCAGGAAAAAAAAAAACTTAATGGTTAAAGAATGAAAGAACAAGACAAGATATTGCTGAAGGTGAGATGTGAAGAGCGGAGAAAGGACCCTGCATACGCATATTGAAATGTTGCCAAAACTCCCCTCATGAAATACTTATTTTTGCAATAAGCTATGAATGTTTTCATTTAAACTTTCTTGATGCATTGAATAAACTTAAAAATAAAATTATCTGAATTTGATGAAAAATTTCTTGGGGGTTTTCTACAAAATTTCTATTTGATCAAAAGAAACTTCCCAACGTCTGAATTTTCATTCGATAATCCTCTATTGCACAACAAGGATTCAATTCAAAGAAGATTACTCTAACTTTCCAAGGTTTTGACTTGACAAAACATGAGAGAAAAATAAACCCCATAAAAATTGAGAACATGGAATGAATTCTGTGCAAATGAGTTTCAAGATTATAATTCCATTTTTTTACTGTTGCATTCTTTAAGTTTCATGCACTCATTTTTATTTTTCGATCTCTGTCAATGGAAATATTCTGCTGCGATGCAAAAGGGGCACTCAGTAGGAAAAGAGTGTGATTTTTCCCTAAGTTTTGAGTGCTACTCGTGAGAATTTAAAGGGAGAGTAGAGATAACACTGCCGTGCTAAGGGAGAACACTATACAAGCATTTGAGAGTTGCCAAATTTCCTTGAATAAGTCATGTACTTGCAAGGAAAGTTTTGCATAGTTTTCCTTGAATTTTCAGATATTTTAGATTAAGTCGCAAACAAAAACTGAAAAAATTGGAAAAAAATATTAATAATTTTTTCGGTAAATTTGATTTATATTGAAGGAGATACGGCAACATTTGGATTCTGGAGGCTTATGCAGCGTTTCTCCTAAGCACGGCAGAATAGATAATTGAGAAACGAGCTACCAGAAGCAGAGGACTGGACAGAGACACTATGTGAACATAGTCTTGGTGAGTTTGGTTCAGGGTTAGCGGAAACAACGCAACATTAGGTGTTGCCATTCAAGGAAGACTTTAGATGTCTTTTTCAAACTGAGGGTCTGATTTAAATGCATGGTCTGCAGCAATATTGATGGATTTTTATTTCCAATACCTGCACACTGGCAGCTCTTCTCAGCTTCCCTCCCTCCAACAACAGGTTATTTTTAAACCCCAAAAAGTTTAAAAATATCCCAGGTTGGTTAGGATTCTCAGAGATACTGCTTACCCACATCAGGGTGGTATAAATCTTGTTCAAACATAAAATATGATTCCTAACAAAATTCTGAGTCTCTAAATAAATTGGCCCTCTTTTCTAAACAGATAAAAGAGTGTTAAATAAAATGATTTGTATAGGAGTTCAGCCGCATATTGTGTGGTTTTATAAATATTGGAAATGGTGATTTCCGTTTCATATTTCGTGGTATATTATACGTGTGCTGAAGATGGATTATGTATCTGAAATACATCCTTGCGTCTTGTAAATCAACATTAACTGAAAAACTCTGTGGTCTGGCTATATCCCTAAAATTCATTTCTGAAATGATTTACCCTCAGCTTTGCCTTCGCTAGGAACACTCCAGTCAGGAATAAACTAAGTTCAAGACAGGATTGGAAATAAAGCACCAAAGTGCTGCATTCCATCTTCTAAATTTTGAGTGGAGTGTGGTAGGGGCACTAAAAGTTTCTGAAATAAACTTATGGCCAAAGAGACGTTTGGAGAACAATTGCTAAAGAATTTGCTAAACTCAAGCACTCATCTAATTAACCTTCATTCAGGGATGTAGAAAGTCTCCGCTTTCACATTTTTTGAGGTTGCCTTCACATTGCTGTTCAAGTGAGACTTCACCATTTTCTTCGCATGAAAGAATGCGTTTTACTATTTCCATCTCGTAATACATTGTTTCCTTTGCAAAAAGCTATGCGCTTAGCAGGTTTATGCCTTTTGCCATCAAATTTTTCCCTCTTTCCAGATATCCTCACATTTTTTTATCCCTATTTGGATGCCTTCACATTTGCTCTGCGATCGGCCAATCCAGCATGGCCCTGCTTTCATCGATTTCTTTTTCGTTCAACAAGCACGAAAGTTAGATGCTCTACATGCAATGTAAATAAAAACCCTGATTCCTCACTCATGAATAATTTACTAAACTGATACTTTTCATTCATTGACTTGACTTGCATTGATTCTGATTTTATTCAACAAGCAAGAAATTTGAATTCTCTGCATCCTCTTAAAATAATAAAAAATTCATTTCTTAATCATGAGTTAATTTTCTGAAGTTGCAGTATTGACAATCACCGACATAAAGCCTGCAGGACCAGGCAAAAAGCTACGCATTCCAGTATTAATGTGGGGCAAAAAATGAATGGTAGATCCTAATGAAAATTAGAGCTGCAGAAATACTACTCGGCTGATCAGACATCCAGTATCAACCTTGACTGATGCTACAAGCTTGTTCAAGTCAGCAAGTATCCTAATGACCTAACAAGGATTTTTCAAAAATAGTTGCTCAGGTGGGTAATAGCATACCATACCTACCTATGAATGAAGAAGTATAAAGGTGCTCAAAAGATGATTTTCCAGACTGAAAATTACTTCAATGAACAAAATTCCCCACTCATTGGCTGGAAAGCAGTATTTTCAAGGGCAAAGTCCATCTAGGCCTGCAAAATAGTTATAATTAGGAAAACTTATAGGTACCACCTAAACTAGGAGGAATACAGCGTAGACACTTCCGTCATAGATTTAAAAAGAAAACACTCAGCTCTGGTAATATTCGAAGGGATTAAAAATTAAAAACAGGGTGAATTTTTCCAGCGCTTTCACAAAAACAGGTTATTGTGCTAGCTTTCATAATTTGAATAATGTTTAGAAACACTGTGCTCAGACTCAGAAATAAATTAATAACAGTATCAACTAGATGCTCCTTCGCTATGAAAAATAGTTGCAATGGCCTCAGAGGTCTTCTAACTTTATCACAAACTAAAGACTTCAACCACATGTCTTCTTCGAACTTATGACAATCCTGGCAAAAGTTTCATTGTAATTTTTCCATGAAGTAGAGAAAATACGATTTGAATGAAGAAATAGTTTTGACAAGCTTTTATGTCCAATTAAATACCATAATCTTTCGAGATATTCCTTACAGAGTTTCGTGCCGTTGGGTTGCTGATAAGTACTGTGTACTGATAAACTTAGCAGCCTGACTTATTCATATTTTAGAACATTTAACTGGACAAAAGCGCAATTCAAAATTGGGAAAAACTTGGCACTTATACTTGTTCTTACCAAAAAACATCCTTGATCGTCTGGTTCATGAAAGTGGAAATTCAATGTCTTGAATGTCAGGTGTATAATACCAGGACACATTGGGTAAACAATCAGAGGTTGCTGATGATAACTGATAAGAGCACGAGAAAATGTTGGTTTCAAAGCACAATGTAACCTAAAGTTCAGTCACTAACTCCAAACGCAGCTTCAAAAAGAAAATCGTGTATACTTTAATTAATAAACTATCAATGATTAGGCGTTCGTAACTTATCTTTGAGTCTGAAATTCTGAATAATTGAGTTCAGTGTGTGATCTTCTCCGTCTTTGTTTTTATCAGTCCTTTATCAGCCTTGTTTATCACGTGTTTTTATCATTTATCAGCGAAGGTGCAACAACGAATGTGATTGGTTGATTCAGTCAATACCGCATAACCAAGTAAACAAGAAGAAACACGTAAAATGGACATTAGAGAGTGAATTTTTTAAAACGATAAGAATTTATGAGACTTATATTTGCGGCTTTCATATTCGTGAATCTTCATCTTCATACCCCTAGTGAATTTAATCTAGTTTTGTACAATTTTTACAGACATATTTCCATGATAATTTCGTGGTCAGTCACTATCGTTGTATCCCTTACTGCGCCGATTTTCGTGAATCCTGCCAATTTTTTCTTATCTTCTCTCAATCGCTAATGGGTTCACTGAACATGTGATCCACAATGTCAATAAAACTCTGCTGAACACATTAGACGTGAGTATCTCAAAGTTTTTGCCTTTCATAACTCCCATTTCGTTTGAAATTTTTAGGAATGACAAATCAGCACCGTAGCCATGACCTAATCACTTTTCTCCCAATTTATTCTAAGAACGGTTCAGAGATATCAGATTGAGTGGTCTCCTCTCTCCCTGATGCCTGAATTTAATAATATGCTAAATGTGTCTTGAGGCTCTAGTTTTTTATGAATAGTTACTGGCAAAAGTACTCCTGAATACTTGGCCGCTGACTCCCACTCGGTACTGAAATGAATTGCGGGCCGATTACTGAAAGTTTAAAGCATCTCACTGCATCACATGGCTCGTGCAAGCTCACTGCCCTCTGCAGGTTGATCATTGAAAGTTTAAAGCAGCTAGATAAAACATACAAATGCTAAATATTTCATGGTCAAGATAGGGCTTTATCTTGTCTTGTCGTGCGGACATAGTTGCAATAATCGCTGATGCTCTTTTAAGCAGGTGGAGGTTAGAAATCACTTGTCAACACCTTGAAAACTTTGAATGAGGTCAATTTTATCTTTGCTCAACGATGGTAAATTATAAAAACATGCTCCTTTACCTATTTTTACCGAAATTCATTGTAGAGCTCGCATTCATTGCCCGTATTGTAGAGCGCTGATGTGGCCTTCAGTCATTCCGTTGATCCAACCAAATTATCGCATGGACTTTTCAGAGAATTAATCTATTAACCAACTGTTCTATTTACAAGTATTACTTAATTTGAAATGTACAGCAGCTCTGAAGTTGGTTGTAACACATGTCTCATCTTCATTGTATCTTAACGCCAATTAATAACCCCTCTCATGTTTCAGATGGATGACTGACAAGTAGACCCAGAGCTTATTATCTTGCCATTCATTCCATGAGTCAAATGGAGGATACTTCCAATAAAAAAGGAGATCCTGCTGGATCTGAACCTGGGGAGAGTCTCGAAGACCAGTTTTTGCGGGACCTAGAAGAAGATGCCGACAAAGAACCAGAACCTAAACTCACTCGCCTTAACAACTCAAGTGCCGTTCCAGGAAAGTCCAGCTCAACAAAAGTGCCCGCTGTTGAAGATATTAACTGTGTGGAAACGGAGATAAATAGCCTCAAGCTCTCAGCACGTGGGAGTGAGGGTGAGAGGGGGCCTGGAGCAGAAACAGCTGAGGAAAGTGCAGGAACTAGTGAAACACAAGAGTCCAAGTCAAAACAAGAAGGACTCTCAGATTCAGAGGCCAGTAGTGGTAGCGTTAGTGATGGTGCCAGAGTGATTCGAGTCACCACTTTCAGATTCATGCCGAGGAAGAGGCCACGCAATTTTCGTGCCCGAATCGAATCAGACAGCGAAGATGATGACCTCCAAATTGGTATGACAGGACCATCCATGCTTTATGAGATTCCTAAACTCAAAAACCAAGCAATCTAAGTATTAAGGATGCCAAAAGTTCCTTGTCTACTCACTTTTCGAGCTAGCTCTCCCATTTCGAAAGCCCCTTTTTCTCCAAAATTTTTAAAGCTATCACCCTTTTTTTCTTTTGTTCGTAAGTCATGGAGATTTTGCAAAAAACATGCGTATTTCACCGTGAAAATAGGAGGCCCATTCAATTTTAAAGCTATCGCAAGCTGGCTTGAAAGCATGAAAATCTCAAAAGCGGCAGGTTTCCCTTTGCCCGGCTAGACAATTTTAGTTTATCCTTTCGTATTTTTTTTTTTAATATTGTAAAAATAAACAAGTAAGCTGGTCTCAGAAGAGCGCACAGGTGGCTAACCTTAGCAATTCGGCATAACGGAGACGCCAGGAATTATTTACTTTCATGCATCACACAGCTGCCTTAGAACAATACTGCTGATTTGCAGTGTTAGAAATCCCCAGGTGGAGGGACTAAGAAATTGTTTCTGATATACTTACCGAGTGAGGAATGGATAATCGGCAAATTTTCCAATGGCTATTTCAGTGATCTGTTTGTTGAACTTGCATTTCATTTAAAAAAGAAAAAAATTGTCTGTTTCAAAACACAGTAAGCACTCCTTTAACCCAGTCGTGTGGCCAAAAATATCTGATTAGCGCCACTGTTTCTTAAACTCTACTCCAGCTCTATAATCTTAAGGTGATTCAATGGACGCCATATTTTGTGTCAGAACGGCATGCGATATATCGCATCAATTGGTTCATTTTTTTCAGCTACTAGTCATTATTCTCCAATTTTGGGATCGCAATTCTGTTGTCAGGAGACGAAAGCATTCACTTACCAATTTTAACAAAGAAATCCAACGTAATAAAGGCGTCGTTTTTTTAGAGAGAAAATATCGCATTCGAGTGCAGTTTCGCTATCAGTATCGAATATGATGTTTTCTCTCTGAAAAAACCACGCCTTTATTACGTTGAATTTCTTTGTTAAAATTGGTAAGTGAGTGCTTTAGTCTCCTGACAACAGAATTACGATCTAAAAATTGGAGAAAAATGACGAGTAGCTGAAAAAATGGAACCAATTGATGCGATATATCCTATGCCGTTCTGACACAAAATATGGCATCCATCAAATCACCTTAAGTTATTACAGTAAATCCTAGCAATTTCAAGGAACTTTTCTAGAATTTCTTACATCGTATCTATTTTTCATCACTTGATTTTTTTTGGTTCCAGCATCCTCACCGACAGAAGAGCAAGGAAGTTCATCAAGCTCCTCTTCCTCATCAGCCTCAGATTTTAACGATTTGGGTTCCCTCTCAGATTCATCATCTTCCTCAGATATGTCAGACACAGGCGTATCCCTCCTCAGCCGTGCCGGGGCGCTGTATCATTTCCCAGGATACTCCGGGGGATTCTCGACGGCAGAAAAGAATCGTGATATCAATCTCCTGAAGCCAGGACCCAAGCATAAGTGGTTCTGTGTCCAGGAATTCATCAATAGGTACGTTTCGATCAATTTATTCCCCTCAGAATTTATTTTATTTTAGTTTATATTTCAGAAATATTGGAACAGAACATAGAACAGGGTGTCTACCATCAGAAGATATCAAGAAATGTGACATCATTGGGAAAATATCAGGAATATCGACCATCAATCAGAAGTGATTAGAGAACTTTACAACTACATACAGTTTAGCACATGGGAAAGTGCAACATTTGATTCAATTAATGAAATACCTATGTTGGTTTTTGAAGTAAAATGAGTGACAAATTATTCGCACAAAAAATCAGGAAAATTCATTTAAAATATCAGAAAAGTCCGAAATTAAATTTTAATAGTCACCCTGTGGAAGCAAGAGAAAACTGATGTATTTCATAGTTAAGTCATGGGAAGACCGTCTTCTAATTTCTGGAACTCTTTTCTCAAGGTTTTTCTGTATAGCTCAACTATTTTAATCGCCTTTTTCCCCCAGAAAAGTGATTTTAGGTGTTCTTTGCAACTTTTCTGTTGAAATCAAAAACTAAAAATTGATGTCTGATCTTGAAAATCACGAATCTTAGTAATGTCGCAGACTTCTTGATTTTTTATAGGAAAATTGATCATCCAAATTTTTTTAAACTCTCTGTGAATATTCTTCTTGTATCTCAAGAATATTCTGTGAAAATTACTACTATAAACTAATGAAATATGAGGGTAAATTTTTGAAAAGCAATTATTGAAATACGTTTTTTCTGAGTTCAAGTATCAGCATAATAAGTATTGAGCAAGATCTTGGCACGTTTCTTCACAGGTTTGTGACACAGATAAGTAGCACATACTTACTGCCTAGAGGACAAGCTTTTCAACGTATGAGCAGTGATGCAGGATTGTGGAAACCGATTGAGTTACAAATGCTTGATAAGCAAGGCAAAACCTAAATAATTCAGTAAATTTTAGTCAACTGCAAAAATTCAGAGAAAATTTGGAAATTTTGCGATGAAACTTTGACTTCTCTATCTTGAAGCTTGCTTGTGATATCGAAGTTTTCTTGCTTTTTTCAGGCAAATCAGAAATTCATCAAAAGTGCAAGCAGCACGGGACTTCGAGCAGCGTTGCAGTGCATCACTACATTTTGTACAGAGACTGCAGCTGTCGCACAAGTTGAGCAAACATACGGGTTGTGTCAATACACTCAACTTCAACCAGCGTGGAGATCTCTTGCTCAGCGGCTCTGACGATCGCAAATGTATCATGTGGAACTGGGCTGAGAATAAAGTCAACCTCAAGTTCGAGACGGGCCATTGGAGCAACGTTTTCAATGTAAGAGCAGTTTATTTTGGTGCATACAACAAGAACAGTTTCATTCCAAAAGAAGCAATGGACCACTAGACAAGGTACGGATTTAAGCAATCTGATACATGTTTCTTAAACAGAATTTCACGTAAAACACGATTCGCGCAACAAAAATTATTGAAACTAACTCCTAACGAAGATATTATCGTTTTTATTTCACATTGGTTACGAGGAATTTGAACTGCCCGCTCTCAAGAAACGCAAAGCTCTACGTGAGTCAAATCGCGCATTACAACGGTTTCAGCTAGCTTCTCAATCGAGCAATGTTCATTTTCCACCATGTGTTGTTCAAACTATAGGTAAGCAATTTGCTATAGCTGAGCCAAAGCGTCAAGATTGAGGTTGCCAGATTTTTATACAGCAGAGACTGTCATAATAACATTCAGCGCGCGATGTGAATCACGTAGAGAATTGAGTTTTCATGAGCGGGTGGTTTGAATTCATGTATCAAGAATCGTTAAATATCTTTGGAAGGAGTTGAATTCGGTAATTTTTGTTGTGCGCGTCGTATTCTAGGTGAAATTTTAGTTACGAATCATGTATCAGAATGCTGAAATTCGTACCTTGTCTAGTGGTCCATTAAGCCCGCAAGCTTAATGGAATCAATAAGATTGAAAACACACCAACTCAAAAAAGTCAAAATGTTCAAGATACACAAAAAGCTGTCCAGTAGATGAAAAAGTTAGTCTAAGAAGAAAGCTTTTTACTTTCAAAGACATTTTAAAGGCCCAATTTGAAATACATGCGCCATCTTTATTGATCTCTATGAAAATTGGGCATCTTTAATGATCAAGCATTATTTTACTGAGTTGGTGTGTTTTCATTTTCACTTATTCAATTTATTGATGCGATCACAATTTCTCAGGAACTACAAAGATTTCTAGCACATTCACTGTTAATGTGTTTTTCTGATATTGCTCTTGTAAGGTCCAGAAAACTGGCCAAATTTAAACGCTTGAAACCTAGGACTCAGCAGATTGTCTTGCCGCTGGCATTTCCTATTGGTTAGATACGTAACCAGTACTTTGCAATTTATCTTAAAGGACTGGAGGCAGCACCTCTGAGCATTTTGGTCCAGCACAATTAAAAAAAAATCGGCCACCATGACCATTTTGGCAGCAAACAAGTTCGAAATGCAGCAGGAAATTTGGTGAAGAGCACCCGTAGTCAGCATCCCTTAATTCTAAGTGCATTTTATGTCAAATACATGGTTAGGTTAGATAATTGACAGTGCAAGTCTAAGTGCAATGCATTTCTTATGGAATCATTTCGAGATGAGCCAATTCTATGGCACATGGGCTACAATGTTTCAAAAAAGGTGTGCAGTGACTGAACTATCTGCATTAGTCAACTTAATATCTACCAGAGAAAGCAATTTGTCTTGAACAAATTCTACAAACGATTTTTACAGGTGAAATTTTTACCGCATACTGCTGATACTCATGTTGTGACTTGCGGACGAGATGGTCAAGTACGACTAGCATTATTAGGTTCCTCTGGACGAGAAACAGAAACACGTCTTTTAGTTCGGCATTCACGCCCTGTCCACAAAATTGCAACTCTTCCAGACAGCCCACACATAGTTCTCAGTTGTGGAGAAGATGGAATCGTAAACTCTGTTGACCTCAGAAAAGACTCTTCAAGTATGAAGACGTAAGTCTCGTCTTTGTTTTACCTCTCTAATGTGTTTTTCATGTCACATTGCAAAGTTCCCCAAAAATGGAAACCAAATTGGGAGAGCTATGTCCTGGATATTTAAAAATTCTAACGAGTTAATCATATTTCTGCACTCTGGTTATGAACGTATGTCCTATCTGTGAAAAAAAAAAAAAAAAAAAACACTACAATTTATTCTCTCGAAACGAGTTAACTACCTACAAGAAAAGAGACAGGCGTGCGAAGAGAGAAAATTAAAGTTCTAATTTTCATGAGGAACTCTCAGTCGTATCCTAAAAAAGATGAGACCAGCTAGCTAGTCTCTTTATCTACTAATAAAAGGCTTAGAAGGTTCTTCATTATCTAGCGATTTTAAGCTTCAAATATGGCAAATTAATCCCTTAAATACCTCTTCAAATTACGAACTGAAAATTGTGCTATTTGGACTTCGGTTTAACTGGTTTGGTTAGATTTATATTCTCCCATAAGTTCCGAAAAAGCGTCTACAAAGAGTGGTACCAATATTGTAATTGTCAGGTTTATGGCACCGAAGGTTTATTTTCCCCAGAAACGTAATGAGAAACTTAGTTTATGGCCTTAACATTTAATAATTCAGAGAAAGATAGCACGTTAGTAGGAGTATGAATCTTGAAAGGAGTCAATTAAGCTCGGGAGAATTTAGCCTGTGAATATGTAGCGTTTTTCTTTTGTTTTTGACTCGAGAAAAACAATGAGTGATAAAAACATCAGTGATTTGCTCCATAGCAGTTTTCAAAAATAAGAATGAATAATTTGAAATCAACTTTTTTGCTTTTAGCCCGTTATTGATGATGAGCTTCATTCTATCCACAGTTCATGGACACCACGAACAAAAATCTTAAATTAAAGTGTTCAATCTATCCACGTTCGTGGACTCCACGAATACAAATTTAATTTCAAATAACTGAATAAATTTGGCACCGCGCATAAGCTTGTACAAGTTCCAAGTTTTTAAAAGTTCAAGTTTAAAAGTCTAAAGTTTTCTTCAAAAGTTGCAAGTCCTTATCATTCGTCATGTGTAAGCACAGCTTTGAGTAATTTGTGAAAACTTGGTTCGTGGACTCCAAACTTTTAAACTTGAACTTTAAAAACCTTGGAACTTGTACAAGCTTATGCACGGTGCCAAATTTATTCAGTTATTTGAAATTAAATTTGTGTTCGTGGAGTCCACGAACGTGGATAGTTTGAACACACTAATTTAAGATTTTTGTTCGTGGTGTCCATGAACTGTGGACAGGATGAAGCGTTACCCAAGTGATTCCATTTTTCGATGGTGATTTTTTATTGTATCTTTGTTAAATATCTGTATCATATTTTCAAGAACACAATGACCAAACGTTTGAACTTATTATTCGAGATGTTTTGACGCAAAATTTGACTGTGAACAAATGTCTCAAAGTACTACAGAGTTAACACTAAATAAGTTGACCGACGTCTGTAATGACTTTTTAGATCTTCCATTTTAACTCTTGCATTTAGTCTCAATACAGAAGAGAAATCAGCAGATGCACCGCACTTTAAAACTTCGCCAACTAATCAGACATAAACTCCAGTTTGGATTTGATTATTTTATCTTGTTTTATACTGTGATAATCTATTAAATAAATTAACTGATTTATAAAATCCTGTTCTTTTGTAGGCGGCTGTTGAAAGTAGTAGAAAAGAACCAAAAAATAGAATTATTGTACAGTATTAGCGTGAATCCAGTTAATCCTCATCAGTTCATCGTTGCAGGCCAGGCGTGGTCAGTTCGTTTGTATGATATGCGAAAAATACCAACTGACCACAAACCTGTCATGAAATTCTACCCTCATACTTTAGTAAGTGTTCTTTGTGCGCAAAGAAATCATATCCTTTAAGTATAAAAGAGCTTCGTTGCAATATCTTTCAGTATATCCTATCCTAAACATTATGCAGGGCTATTTCTTATTGCGTCCCAAATAAATGATATGTGCTCTATTTAATGGTGAAACATGAGAACTAGTTGCAGTTGCCCTATTTTCCTCTTGACTTACGAAACAACTTGCTCACCAATACACCCATGCAAAGCATCTAGGATGCGCTTGTTGTGGCACAGATATATGCACCCATTTGTTGGCTTGGCAAATATTAGTTGAATTCTGAATTCTCAACTTTTTTCCATCTCTTGCTGAAGAGAAACCACAGTTTGGCCGGCAAACAATTCCATTGTGTAAAAAGGATTTTCGAATAAAATTCCTCCGTGGCTACTTTTAAATAATGCAATGACCAGGGGGTTGTTAAAATCTATAAAAATGTTCGCCTTATCTCCTCCTAAGCATTTATGGAGTAGGAGCCAAAACTGTACAATTTTTTATCCTGTAGAAGATGAGTGAGAGAGAGAAAAAACAGAAAAGCCGTGGATATTTTATGTATGTATTTAAACCTATGGATGGCGAAACTACCAGATCACGTATCTCGGTTTGCCATGTTGCAGGCTTCCTGTCATACTTTCTCTTTTAAATGGAAAAGTAACGTCAATTCTTGTAAACTTCCGTGATTTTTCTTCTCTGAACGAAAAAAAGTTTGTGATACCTTCAAGGAATGATATTGATTGTTTTCCTTTCAGAAAATAAAATGAAAGGGGAGATTTTTAAATACAGCAAACAAGATTTGTGGTCTGATAGTTTCACTGTTGATATTCCAGCTCAGAAATTCTTATGCTTCTTGTCTTGAAAAGTCCACGGTACTGAGATGGGATGTCTAGGCTTTCTATTCTGTCGTAAGCATTTGAAGTAGTGTTCTCTTTCAAAATCAACACAAGGAGAGAGAATCATTGTTTTCAATCATCACTTCATTGTAACTGCATTATTTCAGGGTGAATATAATTGGCATAGTCATTACATAACGTCAGCTGTCTTCAACCATAATGGGACTGAAATTCTTGCTTCGTATAATTATGAGAGTATCTACCTCTTTGATGCAACAAAAACTACTCCAGGGGAATTTGTTCATTGTTATGAAGGTCATCAAAACTGTGTAACAAGTAAGTGCTCTTTCAGCTTTTAGCTATCCAAGTCCAAGAACTCTAGGTCACCTCTGTTTTCACGAAACTTGAATGGGTCTATTGCACTCAAAAGATTCAACCAACCGAATATATTTTTTAAGGTTCAATTTGCTTGAAAATCACATTGGACACCTAAAAAAAGTATGTAATCCACTCCTCAGTGCGTAACCTGCGTAGTTTGTAACATGATTTTCCAAATGTATTGCGTATGCGGGCAGCTTTTCTTAGTGGCCAGTATATAGTCAGGTTTGTCCGGAGGGAGACCCACCCTAAGTAAACACTCTCGCGAATTGTCATAAACTCTCCTTTCGTAAGATTTAAATTCGCTTCGAGTTTTTGTTTTTGCAAAATAAAATAAGTAAAAGGTAAGAAATGCTTGAAAACGATTAAAATCCAACAATGGAAAAAGTTAGTGAAATAAATTGTTTGCTCAGGTTAGTTTTTCTTACCCTTCTGCCTGTGCAAATTTGGTCGAATGTGACTGAGGAAGACTATCCGCAGGCGCTGGAAACTTGAAAGAACGGGTCACTAACTACGCAGATTGCTTCCTGAGGAATGCATCTCAGACTTTTTTGATGTGCCCAACGTCATTTTTGTGCGATTTTACCCATTAAGAGTTTATTTATTTGGCTGTAGCTCTTGCATGCAACAGACCTATTGAACAACTTAGTAGTGCTTTGGCATTGCTTCACTCTCGGAGCCAAAATCTCCCCAAAGTTTTGTAAATAATCTTTCCCCCAAATTTTTAGCAAAAGTTTGGGTGAATTTTCATGAAATGTAATCTATACATAGTAGTCATTTTTAGTCTTAAATTCATTTTTAATATCAGGAATGGTGTAAGGTCTTTAATTTCAAAGTGCCTAACTTTTGGTACTTCCTATGAAACATTACAGTTATGTTCATAAGTGAGAAGAAACTAAAAAATGTGGCCCAAACTGCACGTAACAAGAAGGTAAAATATTGCTGTCCATACTTTTTTACAGGGGGTAGCAAGGCCAAAATGTTAAAAAATTTTGATTGGAGTTAAATTAATGATTGATATTATTGCTTTGTGCAGTTAAAGGTGTCAATTTCTATGGGCCATCAAGTGAATACATTGTTTCGGGTTCCGACTGTGGTAATATTTTCATTTGGGAGAAGGAAACGGAAGCCATCGTTCAGTGCATGCCGGGTGATGATCGAGGCGTTGTAAGTACTCTTCTCTATCATTTCTCAAAATTTTTTCAGTGTATGTATCAAAAAAAACTAGAGATGGTTTCACAAGTAAAAAGTAGGTAGTAAAAATGAAAGTTGATTTGAAAAAAAATAAATGCCAAAAGACTTATTTAATTGAAATGAGAGAGAGAAAAAAAAAATCAGAAGTTAATTTTGATGCAGGAATAAAAGGGGATAGGAGAATAGTAAAGTATTATAAAATGAAAAATAAAAAATAATTGAATGAAATTGACAATTTTCAATCACGTAAATAAGTAAATAAATTAAAAAAAAAAAAATTGAAATAATCGCGATCGCAATATACGCCGGCGCCCGCCGCACATTAGGGCGAATTAGTGGGAAAGGTCGGACGTAAGGGGAAACATTAAAATATTTTATTTTCGTTGATGCGGAACGGTTTAATTTTAAATTTGTCCCATTAGTTTTCTATTGAAGCACCCCTCAGATTGGAACTGTGACGGATTAAACATCAAAATTTTCAGTTATAGTGATCAAATTCATGTCCGAGCGCACCTGGCGGTTCGGACCACTGTGCGCCGCGCCGACCCTCCGTTTCACCGTGAGCTGAGCTGCCTGCCGATGGGAGGGGAGAGGAAGGGAGAGGGGAACGCGGCCGAAGTTTCTCGAGCGTTCCCGAACATTCCCGACGCTTCGGACAAGCGGCGGCATCGCTTCGCGACGGAACGCGTAGAAAAAATCGAATTCTCTCGTACGCTCGCGAACGAGGTATCGAACACTCTAGAGCCTTCGCGAAGTTTCCACGGCAACCCGCCGTACAGACCGCTCAGCCGCCGCGGGTATATAAAGGCGGGTGCTGCCTCTACCGGGCCAGTATTGAATCAGAAAGCGATCAAGTGCTCCAATCCAAAGCGATCTTTCTCAAAGCGGTTTTTTCAAACGTGCGCTACAGTTAACTCATAGTGCGATACAGTTTAAACTCTGTGCGAACCTACGTGTTTATTTTCGCGAGTATTAATCATCTCTGTTGTCCTATAGATTTTGTGTGCAGTGACAAGTGAAAAAGTGTTCAACATGCCCGGAAAAACACCAGCAATTGGAATTGACTTGGGAACCACCTACTCGTGTGTCGGTGTGTGGCAGCAAGGAAAAGTGGAGATCATTGCCAACGATCAAGGCAATCGAACGACACCCAGCTATGTGGCATTCACAGACACTGAACGACTAATCGGTGATGCGGCCAAGAACCAAGTTGCGATGAATCCCAAGAACACCGTTTTCGACGCCAAGCGCCTCATCGGACGGAAATTCGACGATCCTAAAATTCAAGCTGACATGAAGCACTGGCCATTCACTGTTGTCAACGATTGCAGTAAGCCGAAAATTCAAGTCGAATTCAAAGGTGAAACCAAACGTTTCGCCCCAGAAGAAATCAGCTCCATGGTGCTTACAAAAATGAGGGAAACTGCTGAGGCGTACTTGGGTGGAAAAGTACAAGATGCAGTCATCACAGTTCCAGCGTACTTCAATGACTCTCAGCGTCAAGCAACCAAGGACGCAGGAGCCATCGCAGGACTGAACGTTCTCCGCATCATCAATGAGCCCACAGCTGCAGCCCTTGCCTATGGATTGGATAAGAACCTGAAAGGCGAAAGAAACGTTCTCATTTTCGATCTTGGTGGAGGTACATTTGACGTCTCCATCCTTACCATTGATGAAGGCTCACTATTTGAAGTGCGAGCAACTGCTGGCGACACACACCTTGGTGGTGAGGACTTCGACAACCGACTCGTCAATCACTTTGTGGAGGAGTTCAAGCGTAAATATCGAAAAGATCTCCGAACCAACCCCCGTGCTCTCAGAAGACTTCGCACAGCAGCAGAGCGGGCCAAAAGAACTTTGTCCTCAAGTACCGAAGCCAGCATTGAAATTGACGCTCTGATGGATGGCATCGACTACTACACCAAGGTCTCAAGAGCGCGATTTGAAGAACTTTGTGCAGACTTATTCCGCTCGACTCTACATCCAGTCGAGAAAGCTCTCAACGATGCCAAAATGGACAAAGGCCTAATCCATGATGTTGTGTTGGTTGGAGGCTCCACGCGAATTCCCAAAGTTCAATCTCTTCTCCAGAACTTCTTCGGTGGAAAAACTCTAAATCTTTCCATCAACCCTGATGAAGCCGTGGCTTACGGAGCAGCAGTTCAAGCAGCGATTCTCAGCGGTGATACCAGCTCAGCTATCCAAGATGTTCTCCTTGTCGACGTAGCACCCCTCTCACTTGGAATTGAAACAGCCGGTGGGGTAATGACAAAAATAGTCGAACGAAATGCCAGAATTCCATGCAAGCAATCACAAACTTTCACGACCTACTCGGACAATCAGCCAGCGGTGACAATTCAGGTCTATGAAGGAGAACGAGCCATGACCAAGGACAACAATCTGCTCGGTCGGTTCGATTTGACAGGAATCCCACCAGCACCTCGCGGTGTGCCGAAAATAGATGTAACATTCGATCTCGACGCAAATGGAATCTTGAATGTGTCTGCCAAGGAAAACAGCACAGGCAGAGAACGAAACATTGTCATCAAAAATGACAAAGGCAGACTGTCGCGAGAGGAAATCGACAGGATGGTCAACGAGGCCGAGCGATACAAGGAGGAAGACGACAAGCAGCGCGCCAAAGTAGCTGCACGCAACCAGCTTGAAAGCTACATCTTCAACGTCAAGCAAGCAGCTGAAGAAGCAGGCGATAAGCTGAGTGCAACTGATAAGCAATCAATCCAGGAAGAGTGTCAAGCTGCCCTGCAATGGCTGGACAACAACACACTAGCCGATGTGGAGGAATTCAACTACAAGTTGCAAGAACTACAGAAGAAATGCTCTCCCATCATGAGCAAAATGCACCAAAGTGGTCAGAACAGTCAAGGAATGCCCGGTGGTCAAGGCGGAATGCCAGGACAAGGTGGAATGCCAGGATACGGAATGCCGGGACAAGGTGGAATGCCAGGATACGGAATGCCGGGACAAGGTGGAATGCCAGGATACGGAATGCCGGGACAAGGTGGAATGCCAGGATATGGAATGCCAGGACAAGGCGGAATGCCAGGCTACGGAGGACCCACAATTGAAGAGATTGACTAAAGTGCTAAAGTCACCTTTAAAACCTTCGTAAAGATCTCATAACATTGTGAAAATTTCTAGGACTAAGCTCCAAAAATGAAATAATGCATCCATTGATTTAGAGCTCAATGTTTAATAATGTGCCACAAATTGTTCCTAGTGAAATTAATTTCAACAATAACTAATTATTTACTTTTACAGTGTAATTTTTTCTCTTGAACTTGTTCTTGTAAATATGTAAATATTTTTTTATTATTGTTGTTTTTTTGTTACTGTATAAGTATTTATTTGTAAATAAACTTTCAATTGTTTTTTTTATACCGTATTTTGGGTGTTTTTATTGAAACCAGTTTTTCTGACACTCTGAATGATTACTAAATATTATATCAACTATACACAAATAATAGAAGTAGAAAAATTTAAGAAAACTAATACAAATTTTAAAAAAACTAGAAGAAATAGAGCAGTAGAAGTACTCATCAGAAAAAAAAAGAATATTTCGTATTTTCCTACAAAACATCAAAAATATCAAGACTATCTGCAACTTCAAAGTAATTGAAGTAAGAGAGCATTGCAAGGCAACAGCCGAGTTTAATATCAAATTCAATTTTTATTGGATGCAAGAATTGTCTCGCAATTCTCTCCTACCTCTCTTTTTAGTAAATCTTTTTATCCTCCTATGAGGCAAATTATTTAAATTTCATTTATTTAGAAATCTTTCTAATTTTATCGAGTGGAACCTGAACTATATAAAGCAAATCTCACCATAAACTGCATCTGACTTCAAATTTATCTGCAACTCCTGAACAGTTAGCTTAACAAAAACATTAAAAAAATAGTGTATCTTCTTTGGAAAATACATTAAAACACAAGAGGTGGTGAAGAGTTGAGATTTCAAACCTACCGACGGATATACAGTTAAAGAAATCAGAAATTTGGCACATAGAAATTATCAAAACCTTCGTACTACTCATTTGTAGGCATTGCTTGTCAATGTCATAAGTAGAAGTTTAACAGAGACGTACCCAGTTGCATCAAGTTTGAACCGAAGAAAAGAGTTTCAGAAGACTAGATACCTATCTCCATAAGACCCAATGTTTAGGACAAAGTTGAACGACTGTTTTTACTTTTAATATATGTTCTCTTGACTTTGAATTCTTAACAGGAAAAAATTCAGAACTGGTTGAATTTAAAACTATTCCTAACTTACTTTTTTCTAAAATAAGACTTGCTGCGTTTCTGTAAAACTCTGCCCATTCTGTCGTTCCTTACGCTGAAGTCGAGCACTGTTAAGTCACTTCATTTCCTTTCCAGCTAGATTTTAGTAATGTAAGTACAGGGCTCTAGAGTTTTGCCATTGAAATAATGAGCCATCACCGAATTTTTTAGATTTGATGGCTTGAAAGAAGCAGATTAGTACTAGAAGAAATATTTAATATTTTTTCAAAACTTTTTCTATCAACAAATGTACAGAAATTTCAGTGGACATAAAAAAAAAAAACTAGTGGAAGTTAACTTGCAATGAATATTTAAAAAATTGGCACGAAATTAGCAGCTTCTCACTGACATAAGTTATACTACCATGCTAAGGAAGAACGTTGTATGAACATTCGACAGTTGCCAACTTTTCCCGTATAAAACATGTATTTTTGAGGAAAGTTATTCATTGAGATTTTCAGATATGTTAGATTAAATGACGAACAAAATTGCTGAATGGAGACAAATATTTAAAAATTTCCCAATAAATTCGTTCTTTATCAAGGACAACTTGGCAATGCCTGTAGGTTCGTACGGCGTTCTTCCTTAGCACGGCAGTATAGATTAGTCGTTTGTGCAAAATATCAAAGCAGACAATATATTGACAGTGAAGTATCAATATAATATTCTCCTGTTATTTTTTAGTGTATCGATACATTATCCCCGACACAAGTCCAGCTTCATGAAACTTATCTCAAGAAAAAACTTTTAATATAACAGATTTTAAAAATTGCTTTCAATGTTTAAATTGTCTCTTTCCAGGTGAACACACTAGAGCCTCATCCTGCATTTCCATTCCTGGCAACAAGTGGCTTGGATAATGAGGTGAAAATGTGGATGCCGCTGGGGGCGGAAGAAGTATCGAGAGCCAAACTAGAGCGAATTGTAAGTGGAACAGGCGAAAGTTATCCTAACCTCAGTGCTGTGCTGGGGTTCTTATAGCTAGGTACACTTGAAAACTTTAATTTGAATTGTTTTCTTTTGAAATTTGGACCGTTAAAACTTCGTAAGCAGGGTGTCTACAAGTCCAGAAAGTCTGGAAATAGCACTGATTTTGATTGGGCAGTCTGGAAGTGCTGAAACAGTGCAGAATTTTGCGAGAAGGTCTGGAATTTTTTCATTCTTTTGTCATTTTTATCACGATTCGAGCAGAAAACTCAAATTTTCCGAATTTCGTCAATTGGAGGCACTGAAAAAGTACTGAATTTTTCTGTTGAGGAGGCACTGAATTTCTTGGGAAAGTACTGATAAAGCACTGATTTTTGGTCAGCCTGTTTTAGTAGACACCCTGGTAAGGGAATATGGAGACTTTTTAGGTCACTTTTAAAATAAATGGGTACATCTCACAAAATTACTCTTTGAAAAATATGAGGAAATATCCCATGTTAAATGCAAAACATGAGAGAATGTCAAATAATTTTTTCTGTGAATGTCTCAGACATCATGTTTACGCAGTTCGAATTTGTTGATTGTAACAAAATTATTGAAAGAGTGTCAATTTTGTAGGAAGCGTCTATGAGCCGCTCTATTTGATTAGATTGGTTCTTAAATAATTAAGCATCCTGCTCAGACTTTTGAATACTATTGTACCTTCAGAAGAAATAAGTTTTCAGCTGTAGACCGCACAAGAGCTGATTTTACAACGCTCTCTGGCCCTCTACTCTTTTGGGAGCTGGCATCCCCCATTTTTTTTTTATCTCTGTATCCCCACCCTCACTTGGGGCATCTCATTTGTCTTCTCCAGTCAATAAGTTAACTCTTTGAAACTTAATGTCTAAAAAAAAGTTTATTTTAAAACTTGGGAGTCTACTAATCATGCAATGGTTGAAGTTTTCGTAACTATAGCCAGGGAACACATTCAATAGATTTTGAAAGCAAAATTTATCGAAGGCATGGAGGAAGAGAAGAGACTGAAGCAGTTGTAGCTTCGATGACTTGAAGCAAACTGCCTGCATGAATTTTGATACCTTTTCTTGTGACTTGTCCCATGTGGGGCCAAAGAGAAACAATTCATCAAAAGCAGATCCTCTTTTTTTTATTTCCAGTAGCAATTTTCACCCAGTTGATGAGTTTGTATCGTAAGAAATAAAAATGCTTAAATTCAGCTACAAAAGGGACTTAGAACCATCCAGTTTTTTGGTCAATTTGCTTTGTAATGCAATGCCTTTTGTAGGACTAATTTCAAGTTCAAGATTTTGTATAAGTTTTGTAGCTTTTTAGCTCTGTATTTTCCTTGATTGAGTGATTTTATTCAGCTTGGTGACCAGTTTATAAAAATAAGTGATGAAATTTTTAAATCGTAGCAATTGATTACGACCATTTTTTGAGCTAGTCGATATTGTTGCGCAAGTTTTTGTTACATACTTATGTAGAGAGCAATGGATTAGTAGAAAGTTACTATCATCTTTAAGTTTTACCATTCATACCCATAGCCAATATTAATAATCTGAAATGATTCATTTATAGGGAAGTCCGACTGCAAAATTTGACTATTTTCTTGAGTTAATGTAAACTCGCAAGGTTCAAGACGCAAACACTCAAGTCTGGGAAATAATCTGTAAGTAAGCTTTTTTTCTTTCGTACAAGAGGAAGCAGCATTTACTCTTGGCTGAGTGTCTTCTCTTCCTCCTCAAATTCGAAAGCCTGCATTGGGTGGGAAAAAACAAACGTAGGGATAAAACCAGAACCAGATGAAAACCAGAGGTTTCTCATCAGTTCAAAGTAGTGGTGCCATAAATTTGAAATTTTTTAACTTTGATGGTGTTAGACATGTTTACCCTTTACTATGCTTTATCGATGTTTTCCAAGACTGTCAAAGATTACCCTCTGATAATTGGATTGCATTTTGCTAAAAGGAACCACTAGCATTGCAATGATGCTAAGATTGTGCAACTTTATCTTTTGCAATAAAATTGCGGAAATCGTGAAAAACTATGAAAGTTAGATGGTAATTTTTGTCTTAAATATTCGTTTTTAGCGAGTAAAATAGAAACTATTAATGGATAATCAGGTTTTTCCTCCAAGACAAAAGAAGTTGCACAATCTTAGCAACATTGCAATGCTAGTGGTTCCTTTTTGGAAAATGCAATCCAATTTTGAATTCATTCTTGACCTTTTCTCACATTTTCGGCTGTCCAAGATAAGTTTTACCTCTTTCAAAACTGATCAGACTAAGTGTCAGTGCTCAAGATCATTCAAACCATTTCCAAGGTACAGGGGTGAAACTATTTCCTTGAATACCCTGAATATTCATCCAGGGTCTGTTTTAAAATCTACGGGTGATCTCGTTTCTCTGAAATAAACTTGAAAAAATATTTCCCTTCATACAGTCATGCCATTAAGGTTGCCTACTGAAACTCAGTGTCCAAACAACCCTCAATTTTTGCTAATCTTTAAGAGTCAATCGTTGAAAATATGATTTTGTGACGAAAGCAACTGCATCATCCTCTTATTCTTTTCCGAACTTTTGCTCAATCAGTTTTTGTCGTTCTTTTCAGATTGCAAAGTCGAATGAAAAATTATACTCTGAAGATAATGCAGCAGACTATGTGCGTCTCAGAGATTTTCTGCGAAATTTCAGTGAATCAAGAGGCTGATTTCTTCATTACATAGAAAAGTATGCTCCCATGTCGACCATAACCTGTTGGCTTCACGAGATCAACAAGTTTAAAACAAAATTCCCATTTCAGGATGTAACTACTTCTAGGAGGCAAACCTTTGACGAGCTGTGAAATGAAAAAAATTAATCTAAAAGGTAGTGAACTGTAAGGGAAGTTTTCCGTTTGTTTACCAAACTGCTCGCGTAGCAAACACGGACCCTGCCCCTTGTGATATGAATCATGCACCGCTAGGAAGAGCCTCCCTCCTCCCCTTTTTTTTCAAGAAATGTTACCTTCATCCTTCTCTCCCTAAGAATGGACCAATAGACAAGGTACGAATTTAAGCATTCTAATACATGTTTCTTGACCAGAATTTCACGTAGAACACGTAGCAACAAAAACTACCAAAATCAACTCCTAACAAAGATATTAATGTTTATATTTCACATCGGTTACGAGGAGTTTGAATTGCCTGC
This sequence comes from Bemisia tabaci, assembly GCF_918797505.1. Classification (NCBI taxonomy): domain Eukaryota; kingdom Metazoa; phylum Arthropoda; class Insecta; order Hemiptera; family Aleyrodidae; genus Bemisia; species Bemisia tabaci. The sequence goes on along the minus strand of NC_092801.1, from coordinate 24,575,443 downwards.
TCACAAGAAACTCAAAGCTCTACGTTAGTCAAATTGTGCACTTCAACGGTTTCAGCAAGCTTCTCAATCAAGCGATGTTCATTTCCCACCATGTGCTGTTCAAACTATAAACAACTTGCAATAGCTGAGCTAAAGCGTCAAGATTAAGGTTGCCAGATTTTTATATCGCAGAGACTATCATGATAACGTTTAGCGCGCGATGTGAGTCACGTAGAGCATTGAGTTTTCATGAGCGGGCGGTTTGAATTCACGCATCAAGAATCATTAAATATCCTCATAACGAGTTGATTTCGGTAATTTTCGTTGTGCGCAACGTGTTCTACGTGAAATTTTGGTTATGAAAAGTGTATCAGGATGCTGAAATTCATGCCTTGTCTACTGATCCATTGTAGAATTTTGCTAAATTAGACCTCATTGTATTCCTGGGTATTGGGCCTCCCTCCCTCTATGTAATGCCTCATTTTCAAGGGTCAAAATCCCCCCATGCCCCTTTCAATGTGTCATACGATACCAAAATATCAGCCACATTTGGTGGATTCAGTGATTGAGAAAGCTGGAGTGGCCGCCATCTTGCTGGAGGTCTGAAATACGGGGGGTTATATTTTCAGTCCCGAGGATTAAATCCTACTTTAAGTCGGAAAGAAAAATACCGTTTTATTCCTTACCTTTTCACTAATTTTTTCCCCCTTCTTATTTTTTTTGTAATTTTTGTGATCAATGGTCATATGTTATCTCTTTTCTTTTTGTAAGGGAGTCAACCCCATTTACTCATTGATCATTGATTCATTGCCTTAAACCCTTTTGATTTAAAAAGATGTGATATGCTTTTTAACTAATCAAAAGCCAGGATTTGGCCATACATTACTTCTTGCAGAAGGGAACCAGAATAATTGAATCTCTCAGTTCAAAAACGACCCAACTTGGGTTTTTTACTATGATCAACCTTTTGCGTTGAAACACTCCTTTTCTGGCTGTTACGCAGTTTTTATCGTCTGGTGAAAAATTCCATTTTTCCAAGATGGGTCGTTTTCAAATTGAGAGATTCAATTTCAGCAGTGTTAAAATTATGCATTTACATCTTTTATCCTAATAAAATGCCTCGCATAACGAATATTTTTGTTTTTCCACCGAAAAATTGTAAATTTCAAAAGAAAACGCCAGTGTAATTTTTATTCCTTTCATATTTGTAATATTCTAAGCAATGAAGGAGTCGGAATAATTTTAAAAACACTGTAATCAATTAATCATGTTGGTTTTCCACTGCTAAATTCGATCCATTTATCATATATCAGAAATTAATCAAGGAACTGATTAATTAAGGAACTGATGAAATGATGGATAACAATACAGAATATTTCTGTTATTTACACTGTGGCTTTTGTAAGCTTTACAGGCAATTGTGTGTCAAAAATTTTCATATAAACTCGATTTTTAACATCTAATGATAATCTGTAATGCTTGAAGTGGTCACAGAGTAAATAACGAAAAAAGCTCTTGTGTAAATCATTATGAAGAGATAATGCGGTTTCATCCCCATGATGTGAGCTGATGAAGGGAAACAAAAAAGTGCAATAACTGATTCATTGAAAATCGATTTAGGTTGATTGAATATTTCAATCTTAAAAATTGAAAATTAAACCAATATTTTTCTTGAAGATCCAAGCGCCAAAATCCAAGTTTCGAGAAAAACGGAGGAAGGAATGCCATTTTGCCTGCGTTCAATCTTTTGAGCTTAGTTTCAATAGGTATTTCTCAGACGCATACATTATCCAGACTCAAAAGATCGAGCGCATGCCAAATGACACAGTTTTTCTTGAAACTTGGATTTGGGCTCATAAGAAATCTGTTAGTTCAATTGACCCAAAAATAATGATTTTTAGAAACTTGTTCTATTGAATACTGGTCCATTGAAAACTAATTTATGAAAGGTTCTTCTGCAGTTAAGTGCATTCCTCTTCCCTGGTATGTTGCTTCCATGTATCTGTCCTTTATCTGTTGTTTTGAACTTACTCGTTTTGTTTTCTATCATTCAATTTTCAATCAATTAATCTGGGATGAAAAAATCTTTCATCTACATATCTAATTCTTACACTAGTAGTTCTTTTGCTATAAAAATGGGTGCAGTGTCCACATAACTTTGTATCCTTTTTTTTTAGCTATTATCATCATTTGATGTGTTTTTTTATCCAATTTGCTTATTTCTGTTGTTTTGGAACATTATTTTATATTAGTTGAGCTTAAAGAATCAAAAGCTGCCTTAATTATTTCAATATTAATTAATATAGCTCAAAGCTCAGAATTGCATAGAATGGATTTGTTGCTGGCTCTAGGAATTGCCTTGTAAAGAAATGTTTCTAAAGTAAATTTGATCAAGGAACCATTTTGGAGCAGTAAACCTGTTGGCGCGATTGTTTTTGTTCGAAACAGGGTTGGATTATCAGCAACTCTGGAAGTTTTTTTTCTGAGATGTAATTGGATAAAATGAAAACCGGAAGTATGTAGGTTTGCTCATTTATTCATCCAATGTTTTCATTTCTCATCAAGAGGTGGAGAAAGGTGCTTACCTGAAAAGAAAGCTGGTGCTGGTTAGAAGGTGGGACCTGTGCTTTAAGGGGGAGAAGGCATCTTAACATCCAATTTTCAGGGTTACAAATGTTATGAACAGCCCTCGGGATAAAAATAAATCTCTCTTTAGGATCTATAAACGGACAACTGGATTACATTTTGCGATTAGGAACTACAATTTATGGCCCAGTTTAAAAACAACATATGTATTATTAGTTTCCTTTTAGATATATGTGTTTTTATGGTTAAACCAGAAATTGTAATTCCCAATTGCAAAATGCAGTCCAACTAAACAGAGTAAGAAATGAAGCACCTCAGTCAGTTTTCTGTGATTGCCAATTCAAACCATTTCCTTGAAAAAACCAAAGCTTACATGAATCTAATCAGGCACTCAATGAATTTAAGCAGCTTTGTGATTAAATAATCTTTTTTCCAATATGCTGATTTTATCTTCAAAAAATAAGAAGTGCCGTGTGACACAGTAGGAAGGAGATTTCATGAAATCAAAATCCTGTCATTTGTCAAACCTATGAGTTTGTTTTATGGCTGATTTGCCCCAAGTTAATTTTAGTATTTTTACAAGTGAAAAGTTTGAATTTACTGTTCATAGTGTAAACCTTAAGCACTAATTCCTCATCTTACACTAATTTTTGATCTGTTGAGCATATGTAGCAGGTTTCATGTGCAAGTTTGATGAGGAAATGTATATTGCGATGTTTTATTTCCAACTTTGTCCAACGGTCCATTTCCTACCATATTTTATCATGATGCAGAAAAATCAACCATTTTAAAAAATATAATTTTTAACGATATGTGCCGCCTGTGTTAAAATAATCTCGTAAAAATTTTTTACACAACCTTGGTGCTCTTTTGAAAGAGTGAAAAGTAAAAATTTTGAAACTCCGCATAAATCAAGATATCTATTTTCATCAAGGATATTCAAGTCAAATAGTGGTTCTTGACTCGTTCGACCCTTCGTAACTTTTTCTTTTCAATTATTAACTCTGAGCTTCCAAATTTTTGCTTTTGATGTTCGAGGAATTTCTGCCAAAAAGAAAAATTATCTGCCTTTTTATTGAAAACTCATGTAAATTCCTTTCATCAGTTATTCCTGTATTCATCCCATGTGTGAATATGTAATATTTTGTAAGTAGTATTTTGATTATGATCCGATTGAATAATATTTTACTTTGCAATTAAACCTCAATCGAGACCTCATAATTCTATTCTGTAAGTGAAGACTTATCGAAAGACCGGTGGAGGAATTCCTCTATTCAGGTCTCGTATGCCATGTACTTTCGTTCCAGCTTCTTGTTCTGGCTCTATATTTTGTACATTTGTTCATGTTTCTTTTCGATTGTTCTAAGTAATGAAATCAATTACGCATCTGTTTTAAAACTTGCTTTTTTCTTTCATTCTATGTTCTTCCAATCACAATGCACAATTTAAAAAATTAAGTACCACAACTTTTCTCCCCATCAAGGTTTTCCACAGAACATGATGAAGACTTGCCAACAGAATCGAGTCCATATGACTAAATAATATCTTTTGAGTTGTGATCATTTTTACAAGTTAAAGAGTTCTGTATATGTTTTAAAAGAGTGGACATTTTTGTGAAATCAGAATCCAGTTAAAGGGCCACTCATAAAATATGCACCTAATGCTGGACTTGGGATTTGTCCAACCCCCTCCCCTTGCAAGATGCTTTTATTTCCTAAGGTCCTCGCCCTTAAAGCGTTAAAACAAAACAGCGTAACACTCTCGTCAAGCCCCGTAATGTATTATTTTATGAGCGGCCTCTAATTGCTGAAAATTAGTAAATTTTCAATGGCTGGTTGAGTTAAGTTCTCATGGTTTTTTTTAAAAGCAGGAAGTATTTTACGGATTTTAATGCATGCAAACTATAAATACTGATTTCACATTAATCCATTGGTTATTGATATTTTCAACAAGTAAGGTATCCATGCAAAATTTTTGAGGTAACTTGTCACGCGGTACTTTAATTTATACAGTCATATTCATGGTGGTTCCCCAAACAGCTCTTTTTCTTAGAGAGGCACCATTTGGATTTTGAAACTATCAGACCATGTATTTCGTTTGCGGCGATTAAAAATCTTTGTTCCTATTTTATTTTTTTGAAGGAGAACAAATCAGTATCATTCCTGAAAGTTTACATGTATTTTTCTTCGTTTATAGAAGGAAAATCATGGAAGTTCAAGAATTCATGTTGAATAGTTTTTCATTTAAGAAATAAAGTATGATAGGAAGTCTGCAATGCGCAAACCGAGATACGTGGTTTGGTAGTTTCACCATTGATATGGTTTACATTGTGATCAAGGGAGGTGTAAGGAGGCCTTTAACATAGAATCATAAGGAGGACAATTTTAATGACTCGCGAGTAAAATTCAATAGTATGACTTTGGAAATAGACCCTTGCACAGGTATTTACAATGATTCGCCGCCACAAAAATTAAATAAAAAAAGAAAATTTTTTCGAAAATTATTATGCCAGTGATAACTTTACTTTTCGTATTCATAGGAAAAAGTGCTTCATTGAAGGGAAGGTGGCAAAATTCCATCAAAAGTAAATTTGTGAATCTTCTGGTAAATTATTTCTGGACATATCTGAAATATAATGAAAAATACGTTTCAAATTGTGAAATATCATTCAATGCTAAAAATGACCATTTAAATTCTGTTTCAAGGCATCATTTTAATCATTCTTATCACTAAGTTTCGTACTTATATTTGTTGTTTTACTTTTTTACTTATTAAATCCATTATCAAATTAAGACATATTGTCGACTTTTTCGAAGACGAGGCCATGAAGCTTGTGTCAAAAGTGAATTTTTGCATATTAGTGAAATTTTGAAATTGATGAAACCAAACTTGGGCAAGTACCAGGCTCCAACAAAATATGCTCTATCTATCTTTTCACGAGTATCAGTCCAATTTTTGGTTGCAGTTGCATTTAAGTACAAGGTCACTAATCAATGAAATTTTTTCTTTCTCAGATAATGTTTAGTGCGAATTGAATACATTGTCCCTTAAGTCACTATTCCTTATTTTTCAAAAATTTGACAGTCTCATGAAATATGTCGCGGAAATTTCTAATTTTTCATAATGTTCCTCAATTTCACGTGTGAAAAAGTTGCGTGAGTTCGAATTTCGCGGCAATTAGAACTTGAGGATGGGGGGGGGGGGGCTCCCTGGTGGAGGATAAAAGAACTATTGACAGGACGATATTTACATGTAGTTGCATTATATATTCAGCAAAAATTAACCTCCCGGGAGCTTGGACTATAGATCGTATTCGATACATCAAACGGCTGAGATTGTATCGATATCGATTGGTTCAAAACATAAACATAGCCTCAAAAGTAAATTCAGAAATCTGAGAGAACGGGTCTTTTGTAACAGATTTTTTATTCTTTTGCGTACCAAATGCCAATCTAAAGTGAAATTGTTAGGAATTTTCTCATTTTCAGCTTTTCCAACTTAAATCCTTACAGTTTGGTTTGAGGTTATGTGCTATTGTTTTGAACCAAACGATACATCGAACCGTTATCGAATACGGTCTATTGTCTCTGACAATGCCCCTCCGTCAACCGGCGTACATAGATAACATTTTATCTTATCCAAGTTTTGTTTCTTGAAGATAAAATTATTTCTATATGCATTGCAATCTGTTTTTTTTATTTACTACTTACTACCATTTCTGAACTTTATAAACTACGGAGTTTTCTGTGACGATGACAGCTCATTGATAAACCTGAATCGAAGAGAGTGCTACCTACTTCAGTAAGACTTATCGGTAAGTTTTTTGCCAGTTGCTCTAACTCTGAATTTTTCAGATTCTAAATCTCACAGGATTCTGCAAGTGAAGACTCTACTGCGTGACAATATTCTAACTTGCTAATGTTGCTAATTCACGTCATAGTGAATGGAGGTATTGACTTTATGAAGTATCTGAATCTTATCATTTTCAGAAGACTGGCGTCTTTTCTTCTCCATTTATCCAAAATACTCAAGAAAAATTACCAGGAGAATCTTGGCCCCAAATGAAAATTGAAGGACTTGTGCCAAATAATGTTGAACTCAAGAACTGATGTTTTTTATCAGAAAATAAAAAAAAACCAAGGCGAAGACTTACAAAGATATATTTTTCTGCAAAAACAAGTAGGTATTTGATTGGTGTCAGCATTGGTATATATTTAATCTTGCCATTTCTCTATTAATGGAATGATACTTACAACTGCAAGGCGGATTAAGAATGGTGGTCGCATTTCGTACCCTCTGGACGTCACACTGTATCGGGTACATTGGCCGGCGGAGGCCGGGGGGGTCGGCTCAACCTTGGATTGCACGGCAAAACCAGTACCCTCCTGACGTCACATCGCTTCAAGATGGCAGCCAAAATCGAAATGCGACCACCATTCTTTATCCGCCTTGTTACAACTGGACTACATTTTGCAATTAGGAACTATAAATTCCGGCCCGGTTTAAAAACAACGTATGTGCCATTAAGTTTCCTATGCACATAAGTGTTTTTTCAGATGAGCCAGAATTTACAGGTCCAAATTGCAAAATGCAGTCCAACTGTCATTTGAACTATATTAATTTCAAATATCTCTGTGTCACAGATCTCAACTGAAGACTTGAGCATTAAACGGTTTTTGTAGGTCCTGACAAGCGGCACCCCATGCGTATTCTAATCACCGGCTTTGGTCCTTTTGGACGCATAGCAGACAATCCTTCCGCAAGGCTTGCTGAGCTCAGTGGCCATGACTTCGAGCTGATCGATGTCGCTTACGACTCAGTGGATACCCTCCTTGCTGGACTGGACCCTGAGCGATTTGATGTTCTGCTTCTGATAGGTGTAGATTCTAACGGAGAGGTATTGAAACCCGAGCTCCATGCTCGCAACTGGTGTGGGAAAAAACCTGACGTTAAAGGTCTGTGTCCTGTAGGACCAATTGACGAAGGGTCACCATTCATCCTCAATTCAACTCTTTGGAGTGATGACCTACTAAGCACCGTTGAAGTTGATCCTGATCTGCAACCGAGTCGTGATGCAGGTGATTACCTTTGTAACTACGTCTATTATCGGGCACTCCAATCTTTCCCTCAAAAGCGCGTAGGTTTCCTCCACATACCACCTTTTGAGAAGGTCCCTCGAGAGCAGCAGGTTGAAGTTCTAGGTAGAATTTTGAAGCAAATCAAGGACTCAGTAGCAGTAAGTGGTATCCAGCCTGGCCAGAACGGAGAACAAGTTGATTTAAGTCAGCCATCTTTGACCAACTGTATTGAAAATTAACATCATGTCTGAAGCTCGGTTTCCATTACATCGTTACAGTTTAACATCTGGTGAAGATTCTCAGATCTAGAACGGTCTGAAAAATCTGGAACCGTCGTTGAAACTGTGTAACCCTGCAAATGAGTGATCAGTATTTTCCCTCGTCGAAAGAGGATAAAAGACATTATTTTTTTCTATTATTATCAACAATTATAACCAACTGTATTGAAAATTAACATCATGTCTGAAGCTCAGTTTCCATTACAGTTTAACATCTGGTGAAGATTCTCAGTTCCAGAACGGTCTGAAAAATCTGGAACAGTTGTTGAAACTGTGTAACCCTGCAAATGAGTGATCAGTATTTTCCCTCGTCGAAAGAGGATAAAAGACATTATTTTTTTTATTATTAACGTATCGTTCTTCCAAATTCCTAAAGACTTTGTCTCACTTTATCAAAGTATTCTGATGATTTGTAGTGTGAGTCGTGTGCTAAATATCTGTGATATTCTTTTAATGTTGTTAATTTTTTAAGTCAGTCCTGAAAAATCTTGAATAATAAAATATTTCTAGACCTGAATCTTAACAATTTTAATTTTTCTGCCTCCTTGCCAGTAGGTATGTAATTCAATTTTTCTTACTGTAAAAGAGAAGCTAAGTAAATTACATACATGGATCGTATTCAGCAGAAGGGAGCCAACAGCATTGATTAAAATGTTGTTAAGGTCATGCATCTTCATTATTATCTAAAAAAATCCCCAGACAGCACTGCAGATATGTAGTCTCCTTTTTTCTACCAAGAAATTGAGAATTATGTAGAACATTGAAAGTGTAATGTTTATCGCTGTTATATTTAGTATTCTTCTCAGGGAAGATGTTCCTCAGTTTTGAGATCACTGTAAACGTGTTGGTTCCTTCTCGCTAAATGCGGTCCAAGTAATCCTAAGTAAGGGCTTTGAAGGAGAGGGCACATGAGTGCAGTTTTCGTTATATCGAGAAATACGTGTTTGAAATTTCGAAATTTCATGGATCCTTATGGCGGAGAGAAAGTTCTAACTGACCTTTTGATGCTTCTAGACATTAGAAATTGGAGTGAATTCTAAACAGAATATGCATTAAGACTAGTTTTACTTGAATTCATTAATATCTCAATTTCTTCAAAAACTGTACTTGAGCGGCTTGTCCTCCAAGCCCCACAATTAAACTTTTTGTTCTAAAAATGCAAGATCATTTCCTTTTTATTGACTCAAATAATAGTCCCATATTCACTGTTTATAGACCTGTGCTTACCCTCCAGCACAGGAAAAAAAGAATCAGAACTGAACAAATACACCAAATTTCTTAAGACAGTCTTATGTTGAGATATTGCCCTTTGGATAGCACTGATTATGAAACCACCAGTACAAAACGAATTTTTTTTTGCTTTAAACTGATCAGTTGGCGATTAATGATACTTTCCTTGAATATCAATATATGAAATCTCCGTCAACTTTCACAGAAATAATGTTAGATCAAATCTAATTCTTGATGGCTAATCATAGAGATTTAACCTTAACATGCGACTGACCCAGTTGTTGTTCAAAACTTTTTACTGTGAGTTTTTGACCTTATCTCAGAAAATATTATGGACACGACAGTACATTCATTGATTGCAATCAAATTTAAAATGAAGAAGAGCAATATACTCAATGTTCAAATAATACAGAATCAACCTTTCTTTCATTTGATGCAAGCTAATTTAAGTTTTGTAGTCAAGGAAACCTACTATTGGCTGCCAAATAGTGAATTTTTGGTGAAAGTAGTGGAACTGAAGACTTGAAAAAAAAAAACTGAGCATTGCCGCATCATTAAAGTTGCACAGAGACACTTTACAGAATTTCAAAACTTAACATGAACATTGAAGACTTTGTAAAACAAAAATTAGAATTTTCTACATCTTTGTCCGCTCATACTTTTTTATTTACTAGAAAACGAAAATCTCCTCAAGTTAAATCAGGCATGGAATAAATTTGAGTGAACCTTGAGATACAATAGTTTTTCCGAAGTGCTGAAATTCTCTTGACAAGTCGACCAGCAATTTAGCTATGGTGAAACAGTAGAAATGCATTTCTCGATTTGTAGCGTTGCAGACTTCCTGTCATACTTAAATGGAAAAATACTTGAGTCCACAACACGAAAAGTGGCGACCGAAGGGTGAAGTCAGGTGAGCAACTCAATATGTCGGCTGAGGATTGATTGGCTTCAGCTAGCCCGAGTCCTTCAAATTTGCCAATAAACCTGCATTACAACCCTTAAATGTAGATGGAGGCGCTCACCTGACCCTGCACCTAGACTACCATTTTGCATGTCGTGGACGATGAATGAAATTTCTTGAAAACTTGTACAATTTGTTATCTCTACCTGAAGAATATTCTGCGAAAATATCGAGGCATGCTTTTGATTTGGTCTCTTTGTAAAAACTTAAATACAGAGAGATTTTGAAACACCGTAATCGAGATACACATTTCTGCCGTTTCGCTGTCCATGTGTAGCAAAGATAAAATGCGATTTTCAGACTACCTAATTTGGGTTACTTCATTACTTGCCAAACTAAGGAATTGGTTTTCAGTTACTGATTCTACCCACATTAATTTGGGGTCTTTTTAGCAAGGGTGGTTTTAATTTTCTGATTTCATTGTATATGGTGAACAATTATTTCCTTCGTTTCAGTCATTTTTAGATTTTATTCTGCAATGTATGAAATTTTTTTGAGATAAAAGAGACTAATAGTGTTTGAATTCGTATTTATGCTGTCCAGAGGTCCATGAGAGAAAACTAAAAATAAAAAGTTTATGATAAAATTAACAAATAGTTTATTCAATTTAAAAAAAAAAAAAAAAGTAAAAAAAAAGTCACAGAGTGAGGTCTTACAATTATTCTTGGCTTGTGTCAACGTTTTCTGTCTGCAGTTTCTTGAAAGTTCGGACAGGGACCCATTGAACTAAGGTGTATAATTTGTGAGGTGAATCTTCATCTTCGTTACGCCGTCTTGAAAGGCGAACTCGGATTCTGTTGGGTACACCCCTGAAATCAAAGAGAGGTCACTGATGAGCGAGACAAAATCAAACTGGAGGAGCGCAAAATCATGATTATGTTCAGCAATCTGTGTAAATGTTAGGACATCAAAAAGGAAAACAAAGCAACAACAGAAAGTGGTTATAATTCCAATTCCTAGTGATTTTACTCATTCTATTACAAGGTGAAATTTCCTTTCAGCCATTATTAAATCTTTGATCGATTTAGATGTAAAATTTTTTTTTCGGCACCGGGAAGCAGAAACCTAAATCCAGCTCTGCATCCGATGAATGTCGGCACAATTGATTCTGAAGAGAAAGTGCTCTTCTAACAAAACAAACCGCACAAATTATGAGCAGGCTAAAGATCTGTTCTGCCCGTATCAGTGTAAACTATCTATTGAAAGATTAGTCCAATCGTTCTAGGCAGTGTTTATATAGCATGTGATATTAAAAAACACTGGTGAGACAAGTTAGTTTCATCAGTGGTCTCAACATGCCCTTTTTTATTCTCATTCTTTTAAGCAATCAACAATATCCCATGGGATTTTAACAGCTTAAAGATAATTTTAATGGGGTAGGCTTCAAGTTAGTCTAAAACTTGACAGTGTATATGATGTCCATCAAACTTTAGATTAAATGGAAACCTGAGTACCCTGTGGAGTAAAAATCAGATCAACTGTCAAGACCCTAGGACTGGTTATATTTGTAGCTAAATCCGTGGGCCATAATGAGGGGATTAGGCTGTGTTATTGGTAGAAACAAAGGAAATCCCTGAGGAACATTCTATGGCGGGAAAAAACTGCTGTTCTGGAGAGGTCGCTGACATTGGCGATCATGTTCAAAACAGTTTATTGGCCCATATTTGGGCACCCCGATTACTCTACCAGTACCATGGCTCAATTTTCTCATAATAGTCCTCAACGTTCTTGACTAAATTTATCAACTAATTGTTCTACCCGTATCAGTGTAAACCATCTATAAAGAGAATAGTCCAATCGTTCTAGGCAGGGTTGCTGTGGCATGATACAAAAAAAAAAAAAACACTGATGAAGCAAATTAGTTTGATCAGTGGTCTCAACATGCTCTTATTGAATGCATTGATGCAAGATCGTAGCCGCAATTACTTAGCAAGTATACTTCAGGTCTTTAAGCCAAGAGTTTAGTGGTCCAACTAGCATTGAAAAAAAACTAATTTGGTAGGCAATAGAAAATCCGGACTGACTTAAATTTCTTAGGTCCATCAGAATGACTAACCAATCAAAACCAAAAGGACTTACAGAGAACAATAATGAAGTTTCGATAATTTATAAAATTGAAGAAAATAAACACATCTGTACTACCCGTATCAGTGCAAGCTAACTATGGAGAGATTAGCCCAATCGTTCTAGGAAGAGTTTTTGTTGCATGTGTCAATAAATTACACTGAAGAAATTAAACTACTTCATTCAGTGGTCTCAGCATGCTTTCAGAGCAATTGAACTATTCTTTGGTATACTAAGATGTAACTTGGATGACAGATGAATTAACTCATGCATGTGTCAGGAATTTCTGATAGAGGTGTTATCAGATAAATTGACATTTGTTTACTTTGATTTGCAGGAGTTTCCGCGTCACTGCTATCCACATGAAAACATTCAACTCTTGTAGAAGAGAGATCACAAGCTTGGATAGGTTTTTAATTTAATACTTTCAAACCTTATGACACTTTAATTTTTAGCCACACAGAAATCACAACCACATAAAAGTCGCGATTCATAACTGATAAGTAGTTTCTTTATAATACAATCATAAGACGGATGTTTTAAAGGTGGATAGTAGCAAGAGACGCTTTGTGCAAAGGTGTAAATTCGTTGCCAGTGCCTGTAAATCGAAAGTAAACAAATGCCAACGTATCTGACAACACGTCTATTTACTTTTAATTACTACCAATTCAACTGACAGATCTACTTACTTGATTCCTTTCATCCAGACATGTTTGTTCAACCTAGTGTCAATCCTAACATCTGGGGTGCCCATAGCCTTGAAGGCAAACTTCCTAATTTCTTTCACAGCACGAGGTGCTCGCTTTTTGGTTCCTTGCCTGCCAGCAAGTCTGGCGTGCATGTGGATGGTGTAGTCTCTAGTGACGACTTCATTGATGGCAGACTTGCCCTTCCTCATAGGCTTTCCCTTCGCCATTCTGGATGCTGGAAATGAAGAGCAAATGAATTAGAATGACTCCATGGCACTGAGAGATGTGTAGTTACAGTAAAATTCCCCAGGAACACAATTCATTCTTTTAACAAAATAATACTAGATTCTCTTAATTTCTGCTGCCTACAACTGATGAAAGCGTTTGAGAATTCCAGACCAGAGATATCAACAGAGTTCTGTCAACCAAGTGCATTTAACACCTTGCTATGAGGCACGGATAAAAGATCATCTCTTACTGATGATATTCAATTGAGTGATTGAACCTAGTAGATGCAGGTATTGAGGAGTGTTTATTAGGGACTATCTGGAGGTGTTTCAATGACACACGTTAAACACAGCATGCAATTAGCACTTTTAAATACCTGCATCTGCTTGGTTCATTCACTAACTGAATATACAGATTCATCGATACAGTGCAAGACCCTTCAACACAGCTTACTATTGAGCTCAGACTGCCTAAACAGAGTATGCCAGAATAGTTCAGCACTGATGCCATCATCATGTAGTAACTGCAAATGCTCATCTCGATAGTTATTGGCCCCTGGAGACGACAAAAACACTGAGCATGAGCTCCAATCTCGTTCAACAGTTCGCTAGACTTGTCATGAAGGAGCTGAACACGACTACGATTGTTCCAGCGACAATTCCATTGGTAAATGCAACTTGGGTGTAAAGATGTTTTTAAGAGATAACGAATTATACAGTAATTGGAACTAAGTTTCATGCCTTGATGTAATGACTGGCTGATTAGAAGAGAGTTAGATGGCCAGCACAACTAAGAGAACATAACCTAAAGTTGACACATCATGTTTGAACACAATCCAAGTTAAAATGAAATATGTTAAGCAGTCTTCCAAACTGAAGCAAGAGAAGTGACTGGGAATTGGTCTAGAAGAGTCAAGAATTGATAATTGGCACGGGTAATTGGAAAATAGACGGCAAAACAAATACTTGAGGATGAATAAGGGATGCACGGCTTGCCCGAAATCAGCTGGAAATCCACGCAAGGGAAAACCTTCTGGCGTCGGATATGAATTGTATCCGTTAGGATGTATTGCAAATCACAGTTTAATCACGAAACTCATGAAAAATAATTGGAAATCACTCGGATTCAACCGGATAAATTAGGAAATTCCTTACCTTCGGCGTGACACCACCAAAAACTTTGAAGATAAAAATGGCGGCTTTCAAAACAAATGTCAATCTGACGTAGTCACAAGGTTACCAAACATGACAACGTATAGTTGAGAAACTCTCGATGATAAACCTTTTTCATATTCTCATCTTCAGCCCTTTCTTTCATCTAAAATTAAAGATTTAATTTGTTTTTCTAGCTTGGCTGAATACAATTCTTTTTAAAAAATTAGGGAGCAGTTTTATAGCACGGTTTACAACTGTGGAACAGTGACGAGGGAAACAGCAAGTTGGTATTTTGGAAAATCATAATTCAGCTGTAGCCGCAAAAGCTTCTCTACCAAAGGTACTTGTTACAATTTACAAATAAAAAAAAATTTCATTGCAGAAGTAAATAACTAGGAAAAAATAATGATGAAAACATATCTAAATAGTTAATTTTCATTTCGAATGAACACAAGTAGCTTACTTTCATAATTCTGAAGTTCAAAGATGGTTTTGACTGTGGTGGTAGAAAGAGGGGAAGAAGAAGAAGAATTATCACATGGTAACAATAAAATGTAAACAACGAGATAGCGATAGCACGCGATAGCACTTATCTATAGTTCTACCATACATTATTAAAGTTTTCTAGTTCTTTTTTATGGGTTTTCTCATATCAAGCAGTAAATCGGCTCAATTCCGGTAAATTCAGATCGCCTAAAAACCACACATGTAGTCTAGAGTTTCGTTAAAATTTGTCCACAGCCTGCATCTTTAGTCCCTCAAGTTTAGTGTCAGTAACTGTATCGTAATTTGTCTTGCCAATTTTGAACTTGAAACTTGAATCAAAGAGCTTGTCAGTCCTTCACTTTGTATGTTCCTTGGACAAGCTATCGCCAAGAATGTTTGATGATAGTAATAACCAAAGGGAAGAGTTCATTTCAGTCTGGAAAAGTGAAAGGTGTGTATTCATTGAGCTTCTGCGAACGGTCGTATTTCTAAGTGTGTGGAAGAGACCTTTTTTTTAGCTTCTACCTTTGTTACTTTCAAATCACTCACTTCTCAGAGTCATTACTGAGCAAACGGTAATATGTACATGGTTTCGCATTTTGACCAGCGATATGCTCTCCTTAAACTGAAGGGAAATCAATCAAAGATTTTCCTTACTTAAAGTTTGATCACTCAGCATAATTTTTGTTTCTAAAGTTCTCAGTAGTAACTGTAGCAATTACAAAATTTAGGGCTTCTTCAAGAAGGATGAAAATTCAGTCAATATCTGGGTGAATTTCTTCATCCATTTTCGTAGATTAAGGTGATTCGATGGACACCATATTTTGTGTCAGAACGGCATGCGATAAATCGCATCAATTGGTTCCATTTTTTCAGCTACTCGTCATTTTTCTCCAATTTTGAGATCTCAATTCTGTTGTCAGGAGACTAAACCACTCGCTCACCAATTTTAACGAGGAAATTAAACGTAGAAAGGCGTGGGTTTTTTAGAGAGAAAACATCGCATTCGGTACTGATATCGAAACTGCACTCGAATGCGATATTTTCTGTCTTAAAAAACCACGCCTTTATTACGTTGAATTTCTTTGTCAAAATTAGCAAGTGAGTGCTCTAGTATCTTAACAACAGAATTGCGATCTCAAAATTGGAGAAAAAATGACGAGTAGCTGAAAAAATGGAACCAATTGATGCGATATATCGCATGCCGTTCTGACACAAAATATGGCGTCCATTGAGTCACCTTATTGCAAAGATCCAGCATTTCAAGCCTTTTATTTGATTTCAGGAGCGTGGCCAGTGTTGGGACGGAGACCGATTTTAAAGTGAATTTCAAAGAAGACTCATCTCAAACCATTGGCAGTCATGACCAACAGGTGCGTTCAGATGTAATGACTTAAAGAAATTTGTTGACACTCTGGAACATGTCCCATGGTAACATCAATGTCTTCAACCAAGTCATCTGTAACTTTCATTTTTTATTATCTTTCACTCTTGATCAGTTATCTTCTTAGAACTGCCTGTACTTTTAGTCCTTACTGTCAAAGCAGCAAATTTAATTATCTAATGAAATTCAAAGTACCTATCAGACACGATAACCCTAACTGAAGTCATAAGAAAAATTTTGAGAACTCCTTGCCTTTGTGTGCATCAATTTCTTCTGCAAACAGACTTATTAAGCTGCAACGATGAGTAGAGGTCTGAAAAGCACCTGTAGCAAATAATTTATGTTGTTACAACTGTTCTGAAACGGAGAAAAAACACAGTTATTAGAAGAGGAGATAAAAACTAAATCAAGCTCATGAATATATTCTTGAGTGCAAGTTAACAAAAAGACAGAAATTGCATCCTCTGCCCTGCTTATTTTTTACCTGCTCTCATTTCAGTCAGTTTCTCTAATTTCACGAAGTATTAAATAAACTGAAATTGTGTATAGATGACACTTCCTGTGTCCATCAACTCTAAGAAAGTGATTACCGATGGTGCAGGATTTTTTTGTGTATACTATTTCTACTTCACTCTCTTTCCTGAAGAAATATAACAAACTTTACTACATAGCCCTGGCGCCACAGGTAATCATCACTGTCAAATTAACTGAGTATTTGTCTTTGGGCTCAGGCTTCTATAGTGAATCCACTTCTGTAATAATTAAAAATAATTGATTGGCAGTATTAGCTCACAATAATTTTCAGAATTATGGAAATCGACTATTTTCCCAAAATCATGTTCAAGAAAAGGCCAAAGTTTTCACAATTTCTGATTCTTAAAATATCTTTTAAAGTAAAATTTTACCTGTGTTAATGAGCCAAATTTTCTTCAAGGTGCAAGTCTCGGATGCATCTTTCAGTACAAACCAGCCAAGATACAATGAAGAGAATTTGATTGCATTTCTACGCAAAGCAGGTCAAACCGTTTTGAAAGTTTTAGATGAAGAAGATCCTTCCTTGAAATGTCTATCAGAGCCGATTACTGAGGAGGCTGATGTAGAGTTCAAACAAATATGCTCTTTAGAGGGACATGTTTCTGTAAGTATTCATCAAAACCTTGCCGGAGGTACAACTTAGGAGTTCTTTGCAACAACTACGTAATTCAAAAACAGACCCGAAAGAAAAACATTGAAAAGGTTAGAATGCTCGCAACTGTACCTCTCAGCATTCTAGTACTTTCTCATAGGTGGAAACCCCACACTCAGTGTCAGTCGTTGTATTCATAGAGAATTAACCAAAGTTTTAAGGTGGTTTATCGATTTGATTAGTAGTTAAGAGATGTATGAAAATGCATTACTTGCAGTTGTTGCGAAAAACTTGATTTGCGTCATTTGTTCCCTCAGTTTTTCAACGCTCTACATAAATATCTGAGAAATGAATTGTAAAAATATATAATGCATAAATTCAGTTTTCGTACCTTTTTGCTTGCTTTAAACCACCCCTCACTATCTCAGTCACCATTACTGGCGCTCGTAGTATTCTTTGTGCTGACATTACTCTGATTCTCATAGATTTTTTTTCATTTTTCCCTGCCAAAACTAAAAAAAAAACAGTTCTTGTCATATGGATCATTGGAAACCGCATCTTTCGTTGGCAAATTATTTTTTTTCCACCCAAACTCAGCATAATGCCTATCAGGCTAGCTGCAAACAACTCCTCAGTAAACTCCCTTTTAAATAGTTGGGAATTGGATATTTTGGTTACCTACCTTTCAAATGTCTATCTTTCCTCTTTTTTTTTGAGAATTTTAAACTTGCCATTTTGTTCTCCACTGAGAGCTATGCTATGATAAGAATATTCAGCGCACTAATTTGAAACTATTTAAGCTTAATCAACTTCAGTTTACTTGTCTCTCTAACCAAATTTCTACTAGGAAAGCCTTTCATTTGAACGGTCTGCAGAGAACCTTCTCAAAACCATATCAATCATATTTTTAAAATATTTATTTCAGGTCTTAGTTTCCAGCATATCATGGAGTTGCGACGAAAAATTGATTGCGCTAAGCTATCGTCATCATCATGACAACTGGTGCCACCATGCAGGAACAATTCACCTCTTCAAGTACGAAGAGTCATCATGCCAAGAGTAGGTTGTCTTTTCCCTTTGATTTCATGAAAAGTTGTACTACTAATAAGGAATAAGGTGGCACTAGGAGGGTAACTTCTTTAATAACATGACTAGGGGGCTATGTTATTAAAAAAGTTACCCCCCTACACTACGCGGCCCAATCCCTTGGGCGCTGCGCGCCCCCCAAAAGCTGCTTCGTGGCAGTGAAATCGTCGAAATCGCCTGTTGGCGGTTAATGAACAAATAATTTTAACGGAATAACCAAACAATGTTTCAAAGAAAAATTTCCCGCCAAACAGTATTCTTGATGACTTTCTCCTTACTCTGAATTTTTATTCTTTTTCTGGAAGTCGACCTCGACAGGGCCACACATAGCTGTCCATGACTAAACAAATGCCGCTGAAAGTAAAAACCCACTCTATTAAAACTCGGGCCTTTGAACTCCCCTCGCTCACTCCTGCCCATCGATCGTCTTACTTCCCTTCCTCACCCCGTCCATCATGTTAAAATGATTTTATTAGAATAGAGAGGATTTAATCCGTTTTTTCTTCTCTGGCAAAATACGCAAAATGTATAGCTGGGATTCAAGACAAAAGGAAGATAGGGTATTTGGAAAAGTCCAGCCTTCTTTAAATTTTAAGTGCCAGTCTGAACATTTTCCCCTTTTTCTCTAACTCATGAAGTTGAACAAATTAGAGCGCATATTCTTAGAATCCTGTCAGAATATGGAAAGGAAAAATTGTTTTTACACCTATGAAATAATATTAAGTCGCAATGCAGAATGTCAAATGAAAAAATTGATTAAATTCTGATCAACTTTTTAAATTCAATAAACTTGACTCATTACTATTGACTTTAACTTGATTATTCAACTTTATTTAGTCCTAGTGATGTTAAGACCTCAATTTGAATCCTTTCCCCTCCTCTTCATTCTATTTTTTAAACTAAGTTAGTGCTTTCTGTTAAATGATTTACCTATTTTCGTTTTTTCAAATTTTTTCAGATGTCCTGCGAAACAGCCTATTCATACCTTAACCTTGAAAAATTGTGTAACCTCTGTCAGTTTCCATCCAAACGATCGAACTGTTCTTGCAGCTGGAACGGTAACTGGTAAGTTCATTATTTTATTCTAATTTTCAAATTCATCAGCCTGTACGTAGGCTCATCCTTTTTTACTCTTCGTTTCATCAGATAGCTTCCCCTTCACACTTGCATCCTCTGATGTCTGAGCGATATTGATTTTCTAGCTAATACGTGTCCGTGTCAGAATTAACCATGCAAAATTGGACGAACACCTCAAAATTCTGATTTTGAAGCCTTTTGAATACTCTTCTGCTTTTGAAAGCTTAAATACTCTTACAATTTCCCTTTTACATCTTTAAATCTCTAATAATGTTCATGAAATTTGTTTCCTCAGGTGATGTGTACTTGTGGTCTGTGAAAAAAAGCATTGTCAAAAGTGAAATCTTCTCAGGCTACCATAGTGATTGTATCTCGCAGATCTCATGGATTTCAAACCCAACCGACTCAAAATTGATGTTGGCCTCAGCGTCCAAAGATAGTTTTATAATTGTGTGGGATGTGTCTCTACAATCTAATTCTATCAAACCAAAACTTAGGTGAGTTACGGCATTAACTAGTACTCTGTAACATTCTTTTTACTGTCTTATTACCCACTTGCTCTCCTTGTACAACACCAACAAAAAGCCAACCAAAATTTCCTGTTTCTTAAATCATACAACATTGAATATAATTCTCTCTCGCTGATTCGATTATTTTTGTCCTTACAATATGTGGCTGAGAAATCTTCTTTCCCTTGAAAAGTCTACAGTTATTAAAACTGAATTATTACTTAACCATATATACTTTATAGTCTTGAGAGAACCCTTCCATAGCGCTTTAGCACATTCTCATTTTTTCAACTGTGCTTTTTAAATGTTTGAACCATTTTATGCTATGTATAGACAGTGAAACTGCAAAAGCATGTAATTCGGTTAGCAATGTTGCAGATGTCCTGTCTTACTTTATATTTTGATACTTGATGTTATTTCTTGAAAACTTCCCTGATTTTTTTCCTCTATGTGAATAATAATCTACGAAATGTCAAGCAATAACTTTGGTTTGTTCTCCGTTGATAAAATGAATTGGGACTGGAGTTTTTGAGACATCCAAACGAGATACATACGCTCCTACAGTTTCACCGTCGATGCTCATTTTTTATCGATGTTAGAGCTCTCGTGTAAGAGAGGAGTTTGCCCTTCCATGACGCGGTCGCCCTCCAGTTTTCAAGCTTAACTGTGACCATTCACTGGAAATGGAACTTGCTTGAGAAACAATTCAAATTGGTCTTAATAAGGCTCAGCTGCTAGAGGACTATTTTAAAATTATGTTTGTTGCCTGATGTGCCCTGAAATGTCAGATTATGCAGGAGGTATAAAGTTTTAAAATTGATTCCTCAAAAAATATGACCTTTAGGAAAAGCCATCTAAAGTTTTCATAGGGCCTGTCAGAGGTTCTGAACTGTTTGATTGAATCATACTTTTACTTACTCTATCATCATGAAAATAGAATGGACTACTCATTGCTTATTTGCTTGGAAACTAAAGTGTGCTGTCTTTCAGAAACGCAAATTCCATTGTTGCGATCCGATTTCATGTAAATTGCACGCCAGAAAATTTGTTTCAATGCACCAAGATCTTTTTTCCCATAGACTGTTGCATGCTTACCGAAAAAAATATTTCAATATTCATCCATTCAAGCTTACAACATCACTATATTATATGAAAAATGGGCATAAATAGATTTTTCTGTTCTGTAGATTTTTCTTTGAGGATGAGTCCCACCCCAGTGTCGAGCCCGGCGTTCGTTGTTTTTCATTCGCGCCATTGCAACCAGACTGTTTTGTGGTTGCTTTGATGAATGGCAATCTGTTGAAGTGCTCAATTGTTGCAGCACGCCCAATTCCTCAAGTCAAAGGTATTCTTTATTTTTCTTAAAATGTGTTTTGCGACAGAAATATTTCTAACTGCATTCTCAATAATCAATTAGAATTATTAAACTTAAAATAAGTGGTTATGAGCAGACTTACCTCTTTGGACTGGCTCTCTCGACTAAATAATCTGTTACAATCATCTGCTCCTGGCCAAAAGTATTCATGATATCATGCACTGAAGAGCATTGGAAATTATGATTCATTTTTGAGCATCTATTAAATAGCACTTATTATCATGCTTCCTTTCAATGATTGTGCTAGAGTCTGACAATCGCACCATTTTTTGGGCTTTTAATGAAGCAGTGTCATAGTAATGAGAAAATCTACAACTCATTTCAAATTTTTTAAGGTTTAAGATAATATATACATATTTTGTATTCCCTTTGTACTGCAAAAGTTGAAATTAAACATGTTGTTGGATTTACACACCGCATAGTACTCTGAAAACCGTGGAAAAAAAAAAAAAAACTAATATCAAAGAATTATCATAAGAAAAGCAGATTTTGTCCTTAACAAGCAAAAGTGACCTCTTTTTTCATGGAGGAAAAGGGATTAAGGTCTAAGGTATTTGGTGGGCGTCAAAATTTGGGGGAAAAATTTGTTGAAATGTCTCTGAAATTTCATTATGGAGACAGAAGTTTTTCCTTTCGCTTAATTTTTCTCCATCTTCTAAGTTTTCACAATGGACAAGGAAAATTTCAGAAATTATAGCCTTAGCATGAAAGTCTCCGAGGTTTCAGGTTAAATTTTAAATTACCAGCTGAAAGTGCTGCTTTTTGGATAGCCTTTTCCATTGATTTCGGAGACAAAAGTTCGGAAAGTTTGAATATTTTGGTCATGGAAAAGCTGAAAAAGTAGTCAGGGAATTTCTTTCTTCAAGTTGAGATCCTCAAGGCATGCTGGCCACCAAATCTTCTCTCCGTACAAGTCCATCATCAGTAATTTACTTTTTGTCAGTGAAGCAGCCTACCCTGTGAAATATTCATTGTTTAACCCACATTGAAATAAACGGAGCTCAGCGTGGCCAACCTAAGAATAAATGGCCACTGAAAATTAATGCATTGATTTTCTAAAGTATTCTTGTTGGTGTAATTGAAGCTCTCATATGTTTGAATTTCTGTATTTCTTTAGACAAAAAATATTCTATGCAAAATGCGGTTGTGAGTGCATACAAAAAATGTTCCTCAAGTCCTGTGATCTCCATCGATTTCCAACAAACCAAGAATAATATGTTCGTGGCTGTTGCTGCTGATCAGAAGTGCTTTGTGTATTCTCTCACGGAGGTATTTATACACCATACCTAATCAACTTCTTATCCAAAACCTTGATAGTTTTGAATACAAATGTAAATATGCTATGGGTAAAGTTCAGTTTCATGACTAGGCCTAAAGCATTAAGTATAGTGTTGATGAGTGGCAGAAAAACATTCTCTGACAGTTCTTAAAGGAAACATCATTTCAGACTGTGACGGAACAGTAAATGAAAACCAAGGCAAGTAGGAAACTAGAACAGGACTAAACACAATGGTCTGTTTCCTTCCAAGAGATACTGTCAATGGACCACTAGACAAGGTATGAATTTAAGGGATTTGATACATGTTTCTTAACCAGAATTTCACGTAGAACACGATTAGCGCAACGAATATTACTGAAACTAACTCCTAACGAAGATATCAACGTTTTTATTTTACATTGGTTACGAGGAATTTGAACTGCCCGCTCACAAGAAACTCAAAGCTCTACGAGAGTCAAATCGCCCACTACAACGGTTTCAGCAAGCTTCTCAACCGAGCAATGTTCATTTCCCACCATATGTTGTTCAAACTATTAGCAATTTGCTATAGCTGAGCCGAAGCGTCAAGATTGACGTTGCCAGATTTTTAAATCGCAGGTACTGTCATGATAACGTTTAGCGCGCGATGTGAATCACGTAGAGTATTGAGTTTTCATGAGCGGGTGGTTTAAATTTACGCATCAAGAATCATTAAATATCTCCGTAAGGCGTCCATTTCGTTAATATCCGTCGTGCGCATCGTGTTCTACGTGAAATTTCAGTTAAGAAACATGTATCAGAGTGCTGAAATTCGTACTTTGTCTAGTGGTCTATTGCATATATTTTCGACCCTCCAATTAAAGTGCTCAAAATCATGTTGAACATAAGAGGAATGACTAAAACCCACTGTTCAATGCACAATTTGTGTATTTCATGCAACTTATTTTCAAATTGTGAGCATCTGCGAGCACTTTTTTTGCAATCGTTGGCCATGATTATCCTAGAGAGCCTTAGCCTAGAGAGAGATGCAAGAAAACCTGATCTAAGTAAATGGTTAATCTCAAAAATTGTCACACATAACTCTCACTAAATAATAGACTAATATAAATAGAATAATAGGTTAATAGATTTTAATAGTTTGAAAACATTATTTTGTATTTGCAGGACCCTTGTATTTGTATTTGAAATCCTTTCTAGAATGTCTTAAGAAAAGAACTACCTACACTTGGAATGGTAAACAATTCGGTGCTGGCATAATTTTGGTGTCATCTAATGTGATCTTTCTTGTGGCTTCCTCAGCACTAAGTGCTCTTAAAATCTAACTTGTAAAAGCTAATCTAATGTGTTTATGTTAAGGAAAGCCGAGATGCTAAGTGAATTTTTTGGCGCTGACGTCGTTTTCTAATGGATATGTGGAGCTGTTGCCATGTCTGTGAATACTGTGCTGCATGCTGTTATCATACGGAGTAATTTTATTCTTTTCATATGTCTTACCTCCCTGGTTTGCAAGGATAAAAAAGCTCTCTTAGATCACCGATCACATATTTATTAGATTTTGAACCTAAAAATCCCAAGAAAATTCACTATTTAGCCCCGCTTATCTGAAGGAAGCCACTTAAAAGGTTTGATTTTAAAAGCTAATCACACTCAAGAAGCCATAAGGAACATCATATAAAAAAGTATGAAAATTTAGCCAGTACTTAGTTTCTTGGTTTGCTGTACCTTTAGGTACTCTTTTGGTGAAGAAAGATAGAATAAACTTCCTGCAGAAAAAAATGAATGAATGAAGTTAATTAATCAGCTGAAAGGCAATAGCTCAATGCAGAGTGTCTTTTTTCTACAAAAAAAGTATATGTAGGTATTCAAATTAAACAATCTGTCTTCAGGTCACTCTGTGGCTTTAGTTTAAAAAAAAGAAATAGTGAAAGTTTTAAATAATGCAGGAAAAGACAATATTTTTCTTTATTTCCCTATCGATTTTTGTTCTGATGATTTTTTTTTTTTTTTCATTTTTTGCAGATGGAACCTTTACGAGTAATAATCAGCGATGAAAATATTATTGGTGCAAGTTGGTATCAACCAGACACTCAGTATTTCATGACATGGGGAGAGAGCGTTGCAACTTTCTACAATGTAAAGAGGGAGAATTTTCGATTAAATTTCAAGCCGTTTCAATCCAAAGTGGATTCAACGTTGATCTCAGCAGTCTGCTTCAATCCACAAATGTAAGAACTTTTCATTCATAGCATTTTTAAAGGTTGCTTAACAAAGAGGGTTATGCAAAACGGCCAAAAAGTGACCCCGCGGGGATTGTACGAAACTTTGTGGGATGATTGTGTAGGTTATTTTGGGCCTGCATCTGGCTGCTTTTATGCGAAAACCGCAGGGAAACAGCGTTGCCATTTGCTAAAGTCGTAACCTTCAAACACCCATAACTTTCGCAAAAATGCAGTTACAGAGCTCGTATTTATACCAAAAAATGCGGAAAATTTTGCTCCATCGACCTACGCAAAGGAAATTTTTATTTGAGTCCACTGTTGCCACGTTTTGGCCATTTTTTTAATTTTCATAATGATTAAAAATCACGTTATCGGGTAAAAGTGTGTTTTTGCAGTTGGTGGGGATTGAATAAAAACCTGTCGGAATTATTGTTCGGTCGATTCCGCATCCATTGATATGTTATACTTTTCTGAGAGGCTTAGGGAATCCAAGTTACAGCGATTTAAAAATTCGGCAACACGCCCGACGCCCGATTTTGACGCTCGTTAAGGTACGTTTCGCGACTCCGTGTTGAAGGAGAACGCCTAGATAAAACAAAATTCGAAGAGCCAGTTCATGTTTTACGCTTTTTTGAAACTTTCACGTCATTTTTAGAAATTCAAGTCGCGGCGGTGTTGCCGGTTTTCAATGAAAACCACCGCTGCGATCACAATTGAAAGTAGTACTCATTTAATCACGTCTAGCTACATAGTTTATCCTAAACTGACCATTTGCGACATGATGTTAACAACGTCGCCTAATTTCCGTCGGAATTCGCGTAGAGGCGGGGTTGCCAGTTTTCAAGGAAACCGCCGCCGCAATCACAAAAAAATGTATCACTCATTAAATCATGTCCAGCCTTATTCTGTTATTGGAATTGTTGATTTATCGAATCGATGGTTTCTTCTATCTCTTTGCAACGGCACTGGTGCCTGCCAATAATGAGGTATCGATATTGTATCGAGATCAAGATCGATGGATCTAGGTCCCTTTCCAAAACTAATCATCAGACCGCTCGGGTGATTCGGTTGCCTTAAATGCGTAGGTCGATGGAGCAAAATTTTCCGTATTTTTTTGTATAAATACGAGCTCTGTAACTGCATTTTTGCGAAAGTTATGGGTGTTTGAAGGTTACGACTTTAACAAATGGCAACGCTGTTTCCCTGCGGTTTTCGCCTAAAAGCAGCCAGATGCAGGCCCAAAATGACCTATACAATCATCCCACAAAGTTTCGTACAATCCCCGCGGGGTCACTTTTTGGCCGTTTTGCATAACCCTCTTTTAAAAAGAGCCTTCAGGTTTATAGTCTTAGTTCTTTCTCATTGCACAGTTTTTGGATCTGTACTGGAAGAATTAACTTCGGCAGTTTTCGTATATCTGGATTCAGTTTTCCGATCGATTCATTTGAAAAATACATCTCTCAACATGAAGTCAGGAATTCAACTCTTACAACAAGATAAAGTATTTACAATTAATATTAGTTCAACGGAAAAATTATAACTGACATCATTTGTAGAATCTTTATGTTAATTTAATCTGTGTTAAGAATATGTCCTGTTGATATTGACCCTGAGTTGATTTTCAATGGACCACTAGACAAGGTACAAATTTAAGCGATCTGACACATGTTTCTTAACCAGAATTTCACGTAGAAAACGATTCACACAACGAAAATTACTGAAACCAACTCCTAACGAAGATATTAACGTTTTTATTTCACATTGGGTACGAGGAATTTAAACTGCCCGCTCACAAGAAACTCAAAGCTCTACGTGAGTCAAATCGCCCACTACAACGGTTTCAGCAAGCTTTCTCGATGGAGCAATGTTCATTTCCCACCATGTGTTGTTCAAACTATTAGCAATTTGCTGTAACTGAGCCAAAGCGTCAAGATTGAGGTTGCCACATTTTTATATTGCAGAGACTGTCATGATACCGTTTAGCGCGCAATGTGAATCACGTAGAGCATAGAGTTCTCATGAGCGGGTGGTTTCAATTCACGCATCAAGAATCATTAAATATCTTCGTAAGGAGTTAATTTCAGTAATTTTCGTTGTGTGCATCGTGTTTTACGTAAAATTTTGGTCAAGAAACATGTATCAGAATGCTGAAATTCCTACCTTATCTAGTGGTCCATTCCTGACTTGTGAATCATGTTCCGCGGAAGATTTTGAGGAGACAACATGTGACGTCTGTATCTAATTTAGACCTCGTCCAGTGGCCCATTTTAATTTTGAATGTGCCTCTTAAAAGAAGTCTCCTCTGAATAACTAACATTTTTGTTTCATTTTTCCTCTCTCCAGGCAAAATCGGGCTGCCTTCGGAGCAGAAAGTGGCAAAACAGTTGTCTGGAAAATCCCTACGAGAGTCAACAAGGATGAGGAGGCTCTCTCATAAGCTAACATCTTACTATCTACTTGCACCTCTGAGAATTTTGAAGAAACTCCGTCCATCAAGTATTCTTGAATCTAGTCATTTATATGTTTTAAGTAGTTCTGTAAAGTTGTGTACTATTATGCATGAATTAATAAATACCCTTTTCCAATCATCAAACTTGTCAACCCACTTCAGTCCTTGTAGCACCATCACCAAGAAGTGAGCCAATAATTACAATTATATTTCTGCTCGATGACATCAAGTCAGCCTTTTGACCTCTCACTATGATTGGAAGTACCCACAAAGGGTTTCCTAAAACGATCATTTAAAGAGTTTTTTTCTGCAGCTGTTGCTATTGTGTTGTCTTAAATTGATCGGGTACCTACCTCAACCTGGCATCATTTTGAAGGGGAGTGTTGACTGTTCTGCCGAAGGATATATGTATTGTTATGTTGATGAAAAAGAAGCTTTCAGAGAAAATACCATGTTCATCCTCATTTCTCACAAAGGACCCGGCACACTCCTTATGGATTCCTCCTTATTATATTCAATAATTACTTGAGTAAATAAAGGCAATTTAACAAGGAAAACTCAAGCCAGTGAGTGATAAGGAAGATAGTGAGAGAGAGGAGAAAGGAACTAATTTGGACGGTGAAGCAAGAAAGCAATTCAAACCGAAACAAAGCATGGTAGAGGCAACTTATCTACCTCATTTTGAGCACTTTTATAGGATAGCAGCTCCTATAGTGAGAAGAGATGCTTGAGGGAGTAGACGGGGGCAAAATCAAAAGAAGCACCTAACATTGACACAGCTATCCCACATCTAACTTCTTCCGACAACACTTTCCTAAGTACTCATTGAACGGATGGTCATAGTGGAAGAACTCAATCCAGAGATCGACAGGATAAGGCCTTAACTACGTGAAATCAATTGAATCAAAATATGCGAAAAGGGTAGACGTCCAAATTCGTCAAAATCGATTTTCTTGCATTGTTGGACTCCTCTAATGTATATACATCGACTCAGCGAAGAATGGAGGAAGCCCATCCTTCCAACGTTGAATAGGGAACGGAAATATTAGTGACATGCGAAAAGGGCCATGAAGTCATGGACCTCATTTTCTTTCCTTATGGATCAATTGGATTGCATTTTGCAAAAAGGAACCACTGACATTGCAATGATGCTAAGATTGTGCAACTTCACCCTTTGCAATAAAATTACGGAAATTGTGAAAAACTGTGAAATTTAGATGGTAATTTTTATCTTAAATTTACAGTTTTTAGCAAGTAAAATAGAAACTATTAAGGGATAATCGGGTTTTTCCTCCAAGACAAAAGAAGTTGCAAATCTTAGCAAAATTGCAATGCTAGTGGTTCCTTTTTGCAAAATGCATCCAATTCTTCTCCAGTTGCGAAAAGGGGGGAAGTCCATGTGTTAAAGGGCAGAAGTTCACATCAAAACCAAAAAGTTCCCAAAATAGCAGGTTCCAAAAGTTTTTTGCACAATTGGGACAAGCCCCTTGATAGGAAATATTTTTCTTTTTTTTTTATTCGAATTGTTTATCCTACAGGAAGTTTTTTGCTTCTCCGGAAAAATCGACTTTTTGGACTTCCGCATGTCTCGATACAATTTTGAAGATATGCAAGGAAACTCCCCTGCAGCTGCATCGCTACAAACATGATTGGTTTTCCACAAGGTTAATATTGTACACCCACATTTCACCTAATGGTCCCTTCTTTGCTTTGTACTGTGTTCAGTGCAACTTTCTTCTTAATCTGATTGAATAAAGTGGTGAATCATAATGACTTGAGATCATAGGAATCCAAAAACAAGAATGTGGCACTTCTATTCATGCATTTTTTGCAAAAGACAATGTGACTGCGAGGCTAATATAACAGCTTTTAATCCCTACCACAACATAGATTGCAGGGAAAAGATCCCAAGTACCATTGAAACAACGACGCCATTTGGAAGCCTGATTTTGAAGGACTAATGTTGTAAGCCAATATAAATAAAAAATCTATTGTTGGTAATATTGGATTTAAAGTTAGATTTTCCTCTTCTTTCTTTGCTTACTTGCATACCTACCTAGGTTGGCTGCAAGACTGGGATTAGGACCCAATTACTAAGTGACGAACAAATTTATGGCAATTTCTTGGGAGTTTCTTAACAGTATCGTACAGATAATAAATCTGTTTAAGGTTTGAACCTTTCATTATCAAAATAAAATTTTCGTTTTACGCATTGAATGAAAATTTTATGACAGCTCAAGTTTTTCAACGTTGTAGCCGATCCTCCAACTTCAGAACTCAAAAAGAAAGATAAGCCGTGCACCTCGGCAAAGTATTTTGAACTCTCTTCAGAATCAGGAAAAAAATGATTTTAGAACGAACTAGGTAACTTCATTTCAAAGATTTATTAAAAAGTCAGGTACAACATTGTGTTTGAAAAAAACTTTTCTCCTGAGTTTGTCTAGGAGCAATCCATGAGAAATACATGGCAGGTGATAAACAACACGGTATGCAAGTAATTTAACTTGAATGTTATGAGGGGCATAAGACTTCGGCAAATAATGAATAAACTTCATAGACGGCAAAACGCATCTCGGAACTAGGTTAATGAAAGCAGTTGTGGAGCCCTGGATTAATTTCGAGTGACCTGAAAGCACCACTTTTCAGTTATTCCCACCGACAAAAGACGTACCGAGAAAAGGTACAATCCAAAAGTACTATGTGAGTACTTACCGTGTCACTGCTCAGGTAATCGGTGTGCTAAGCTGAAAAGGAAAGGCTGAGTTTCAAAACTCTATTGCTCTTAGAAGACCATTTGGTGGGCCTTATTTTTCAATAAGACCCGGGGGAGGGGAGAGGATAGGGAGAGGAAAAAGGGTTAAGGAGAGGATTTAGGACAAACAAGGAGAGGAAAAGGGATAAGGAAACGAGGAGTTATTTTTTTTTTGGATTTTTAATTTTTTTTTTTTGCATTTTTTATTATATTTTATTTCAACTAAAACAATTTTGAGAGAGAAGAGGGATGGAAAAGAAAAGGATGAGATCAAAATTGTTGATGTAAAATGATACAGGAGGATAAGGATTAAGAGGTTAACAATTACAATTACAGAAATGCCAAAGAACGTAATTCTAAAAATCAGTGACTGTTACAAAGAAATCAACTGAAAGATAATACTTCGTTTTAAGACTGCCACATGGAGTTGCTTATTAGGAGGTGAGATAATAACAATCAGCATAGTCCTTTGGTAAGTAAGGTCATTTCTACTTTCCCGGAAAAAAATAAACCGTCCACGAGTGGAAGACAATGAGTCGAAAACAGTCCATTGCTCAAGACTTCCACACACTTCAGCAATCACACGCGAATTGAAGAGACTTCACACGAATGGTCGTAGATCGCAGCATTAAGTTGACGATGAATTCCAGGTGGTTTGAACGCTTACAAACTATGTATAAATGGATACAGTCCCAAAATACCACTGGTTTTTTTGGTCCATAGCAAAATTGAGAAGAACACTTTAAGAAAAAAAAAAAATGAGCTGAAGAAACATCTTAAAAATTTCAGTCACTGACATTCTATAATATAAACTCCGATGAGAAGATTGTTGACAAGCAATCTTCACTATCTTTTAAAAGCTGAAAAAAATCTAACAATACCCAACGACTTAATAGAACGTTAACTCTAAGCACTACAAAACTAGAGGTTAGGACAGATTCATGACGTTTTGATTCACGCTAATGTAATTAACAGTGTGACGCACAGGGAATAGTCATCAGAAATTAACAGGAAAAAGGAAGTTACTTAGGACAATTATCAAATTCAATGGACTCCTCAGCATTAAACCGAGATGAGAACTTTTGACTTCACCTTCCATTAAGTTGTTTAGCGCACGGATAGGAAATTCTGCTTGAGCATAGATACTGCTAAATCCCTAAATTAACAGCCCTCATAGAGGGTTCAATTAAGGGCTCTTTCACGAGTCATTTCAGATGCAAACTATTAGATCAGAAAAAATAGAATTATTTACGAAACTTAGTTACATGAGGAAGAACAAGGCAGAAAGAAGTGAAGATATTACAATTCATACTTCAAAAGAATTATGCTCTTTTCTTAGTTCACACATAAGCACATGTTGGAGCATATGCACTGATAACAATTGAATAAGAACACTGATAAAGAAAGTAAGCACACGATTATGCATTAAGATCAGAGCAAAGATCAGGTAGTTGGGATAATAATAATTCTCAATCTTGAAAGGAACTTGGCGACGAAAAAAAAGCTTTTCTCTACCTCTCTTCAACCTCTTCTTCCTCAAAGAAATTTGAAATGATATCAATGGCTTGGATCGTACGAGACATGACACGAAAGAGAACGAAATGCAAAGAAAAGGTGATAATCTTAGTGCAGGGAATCATATTTAGTATCACAAAACGTAAGTATTAATTTACAACAATTAACGCATCCGAAATGTTTTCCTTACATTGGCAACAAATAAATGCAATAATAGGTAATGTTTAACAAATAATTTTCACTCGTGGTCAGACTGAGAGACCCCTCGATGAAAACTTCATTAAAAATAGTTTATCACATTTGAGGAAGGGTATTGTTAGATTTGATCAGTCCAAACAAGTTTTCCCAAAATTTATCTTATCAACTAGGAAAAACATAAAAAAAGGAGAAAAAAAAGAAAAAACTTAAAACAAGATAAAACTTAGTTAATTTAAATGAAAATTCACAAAGATGGAAATTATTGCCAAAAAACTGGTTTGACAGAGATTATCAAAAGCAGATATTTGGGGGGAGTAATTTGCCTGTCAGGCAACAGTGCTCAGTGATATATTCAAGACGTACTTTTGTTCCCTGTCAGATTGACATGTAATGAGATGATTCATCGATTCTTTGAGCTGACCTTATGGGAAACTCACTCTAGGTGATGGAGCTTTTGTGAGGAGTTATCAAAGCCATATTATGACCATCATTAATCAAATTCTGTGAAGTCAATCTGATTGGGAACAAAATTACGCTCTGTTAGACCAGCGAACAAAACATCAAAATTTGGAGGTACATGAGATAGTGACGGAAACAATGCAGCAATTCACAGGTGCGAATACTAAAGATACTTCTATACAAAACCGTGCTGGAGCAGATGATTTTGGTCTTAATCAAAAATTCATCCGGAACAATTACAATAATGTAAGCCACTACACACAAAAATGGCAAATTCTGGTTAGATATAAAATAATGTCAAGGACATAAAAATACAAGTAAGTTTGTACTGACAGAACGCTCTTGCTGCACGGTTCTTAGGAGAAAATAAACAGTTCCTCGAGATTTATGAAAGGGGGGGAAAAGAACCTGAATGACAATAGAGGATAGTAACCAAAACGATCAAGATTACAGAAAAATAACGGAAGGACAAAAGAAAAGTGAAAAGAGAAACATGATAGCCCCCCCACTTACATTCTAAACATAATTCATACTCATTATTACATGCATTTTTAAAGCCACCATCACAGATAAAGTTATTAAGTTAGCTTATGATTTAAATACATACAATAATACACCTACATAAACTAAGAGCATATTATAAAATTTGTAGTCGATTACTGAAAATCGTTCTTGTAGACCTATTGACTAGAACACTGTAATAAATTCGGTGATTTCTTTTTTCTTCCTCTCTCCTCTCGTGTTACCGGTATCAGTAGAGAGTTCACATTACAAATTAGATGAGTATTTCATTAACCTTAAGAATAAGTCTTGATACTGAAGAAGAAAGAAATAACGACCATTTACAACGCAAGTGCAGAACCACGATCAGTTTATAGTAGATTCAAAAGCTTAAATTCGTGACAAAGAAATTTTTTTGTCTTAATGTCACGAACAGAACAATTATTTTAAGGAGGCAAAGCGTAATGAAATAGCTGATTGAAAGGAAATTAAACAACTCAGTCAAGAATAATAAAAACTGTGCACCCACTAATTCTATCCATCCAACTTTCTCTCAAAACGACCGGCTACGATTCGGGTGTACCTACACAGACGATGATAGGAAAAAAATCGACAAGGAAAAATACTGAATGCAGAACATCCAACACCAAACACCTACAGCTTAAATTACGATAGTTGTAAGGAATATTGAATTAAAAATTACCGAAATGAGATCATTGTCTGTGCGAGTAAAACATTACAAATACGTCATCAAAACCCGCCGGAAGTACCAAACACTGACGATGAAGCATCAGGTGATAGTTCCGACAAGAATTGATGCCGAAACGATCCTGGAATGACATGACATTCGGACAAAGATATAGTAATACTAATGAGGTGGTAACTTAAATGAATACAAAAGTAATAAATAGAGGAATATAAACGTTAATGCTAGGCATTATCCTTTCAATCAACTAATACCTCTGTTAAGTCACGGGTAAATTGAAACTTGTCATTTAATGCTTGCATTCTTTCTTCTTCTTTGAAGTATACCTACGATTATTTTCCTTTTTCTAAAACATGATTTCTACTGATACCGATGAGCAAAAGAACTGGAAACCATGTTAATTCCTACATTTCTGGAGGGACATTTAAAAATGCAGTTATGACACTTCTTAAAAGAGAAACTTCATGAAGAAAATTGGAGTTTTTGTAAGGTTTCACATAAATTTTTTCATATCTAACGCCTCCAGGGTCCCGATCAATACTAAACTTTGAAAAAAAAAAAAAAAATCACCTCATTATTTCAGTTTTCACAGGCTACTTATGAAAGAGAAAAAAAAAAGAAAAAAAAAATTATGACATAATTAGGATCACAATGAAAAACATTCATTCATCTCTATGGCTAGCAAACATGAAAAAATATTGAGTTTTAACACTCCACAACCGAAAAATGTCGAACATGGAAAAAAAAAAAAAAAAAATGAAGGCCTGTTCAAAAGACAATTTCCAAGCGAGAATGAATGAATGTTTTAACTTACAGGCTAATGAATACAATTAAAGATAGTAACTAAAATATTAAAAGTATAAAAATAATTCATTTGTTTTCTCCCTTCTAGGACCGATTTGAAAAATTCTAAAAGGGAGTGTCGAAAAGAATGGGAGAGAGGAAAACAAAACAGGTCTACCATTGACATAATTACTGGAGTAACAAGCAGTCCTGGCCCTACAATGAACACACATTATGGAAACAAAACACATTAAATGATAAATTAAAAATTAGTCCTCAACTGATAAAACAGCTGCTTAGAGGAGCTAATTTTTCTTCTCTTTCAAACACATTTTGCTTTCACTTCAACATGCGTTCATCAGAGAAAAAGAGATTTGGGCTGATATGTAACATTAAACTTAGTTCAAAGAATCTGAGATTACCAGAATACGGCTTCATAGCATTGAATTGAACTTAGTCAAAATTTCTTGCAAATCAAGCATTAAAAACTGATATTGATAGACTGATGGGGCAGAAATAATAAAATAAAAAATGTTTTGTAGGTACTGAGATATTGAGCCAAAACTGATTGAGGGAAGGAAAAACTGACTGTTCGTTGCCCTACAAGAGCAATTGAATTGCCTTTTGGCACCAGGTTGTTTTACTAGACTCACATTTTAAGAAATAACTGAAGAATGGTAAGTAAGAGTCAGGAACGAGCAAGATTTCTAACAGAAATGCTTGAACCAAGATAATGAAAAGGAACCGCTCCGACTCTTCAACAATTATTAAAACGTGACAGTTACTTATTCTAATAAAACACCCTATAAAAATAAAATCTGACTATCAACAGATAGACCTTGAAATTTGATTTACCAACAATAGAAATTGCGAGATTCGCAAAAAAAAGAGTGAGCATCACAAATTTCACTTGCAAAATTTAGCACAGATTGGGCGTGCCAGAGTAGTGTACATTAACGAACAATGGACAATTTGTGCAGACATTGACGATAGCGCTGATACTTAGGTCGTCTTTGAATTGATTGATCATGGATCAGAAACAAATTCTGTTGCTTTAGCAGCACTTATTCCAAAAATATACATAATCTCTATGTCACAGAACTCAAGAAATACAATTCCATTTAAAAATCTTTGTTTTTTTTCAAGCTCTGGGACAAAGAGTTAAAAAACAGACTACCTTTCTTGAAAGACCAGCATTTGGAAAAAAAACACTTAAGAGCTAAACAAAGAAAGTGAGGTATCGATTAAAAATGTGCTTAGATAATGGTAAACATACAGTTTCGAAAGGCACAGATTAGAAACTGCACTGGAGACACTCATCTTTCAGCTTTAGCTTCCGGTTAGAAATTTTTGTGGCAGAAAACAGAACAGATGATTGATGCTTCTTGCTTTTAGTATGAACTTTTAGATAAAACAGTTGACATCACCTGTTGGTTACAGCCTCGCAGCACAAAAATGCTCAGATTCTACTTGTGATAGATTGAGACACAAGTTTGCTGCCTTAGTTGGCTTGGTCAAGGCAGAGTTTTCAATGAAACAAGTGGCTGGCGCAAATAAAGTTCTATCACATCAAAAATGCAATGCTTTAAGCCAGAGCTAGAACTTGGAAGAAAGGAAGCTTGTGTTGAGTTCTGGAGTTGAAACGAAAAATGTCAACTCCAGAACGCAAAGAAAAAAGCTATAAGGTTCTTTTTTCAGAACAAAAAAAAAAAAATTGCTCACTCTCAAGTTACAATGAACATGACAAAATGAGAAGCAAAAAACAGTTCAACTGGTATCTGATAAATAAAAACATAAAATGCAAAATGATCAATTAAGCATGTCCTCAGCGAAGATTGACCTGAGTACAAGATTCCTTGCCATAAAATACCTCCACTCATCTGATAGCAAGTCAGAAAAGTAAGCGAGTTATTTCGAAGTTGACATTCTGGAGATGACTTGGATAGAGGTGTATTACTTAAACTCAGCTTGGATTCAAGAGAAGAGATGGTTAAGATTGCAGAGAACTGATTTGAAAGATATTGTTTACTTCTTGTCTGTTTCTATCTTAAAGCTACTTGATATTGTCAACGCACAGAAACAAAAGCTTTGATTCAGCAAAAAAATTATCTCTATGCAGAATTTACACCGAAATAATGAGATTTCAAAATGACCAGCTAGATGCTGTTAAACGCCAGATTACAGAGCTCAAGTATTTTGTCATGTTTCACTGTTTAACAAAAAAATGAAAAGAAAAAAGCTTCTTACTGTAGCCTTGAATACAGAAAAAGGTTGAAAAATTGACAATTTTAAGTACAGAATAGAATAACCTACATTCTAACTGACAATTTCCCCCAATTTTCACAGCTGCTGGAAGAGCAAGAACTTAAATCAGGGAATGACTGATCAGAACTCTTGGTACTTCACCACAAAGATGCAAAAATTCGGAGTAAGAACCAGCTTAGTTAAACTTCAGTGTTTTAAGTTTAGACTGAGATACACTGATGGTAGGCATACATGTAAATCAACAGCTTGTTCGATAAGGTGGAAAAAATGTTAAATCAGGTACACTGAACATGGTTAAACTGATACTTAAGAATTACAAAAGAATGATCATTAAATTTTCCCCTCAGATAAAGAAAGCAAATTTCGGATGAAAAAATTTGAAATCTATGATGGCTGAGACAACTGCAGATACCAGGAGAGTCAAAATCGGCAGAATATGGAAGCATTCAAAGAAGTTAAATGCAGAAGTAAGCAGGAATATAAACATGAGAAGCAGAACATTCTTTAACAGGATTCGTTCAAATAAAATGCCTATTTCACACATCCTGCCTTTTAAGCGGAGCTGATAGATGGGTGTAACTATAATTCCTGCGAGATTATTTAAAAAAGAGGATGTAAATTAGCTACAGACTGCAAGAAAGTACTCGCGGGTATGTGCAGGAGATTCAAAAATTTTTGTGTTGAAAATTGGAAGTAATCTCGCGACAAAACCATTTTCTGACACATTTTGAATGGGAAAAAATTACGTGATTAAATCGGAAAATTACACACAGAAGAGCTCATCATGCAATGCAGATCAGCTCTTAAACCTGATTTAGGAAACATGGAATTAACGGTGGTAAGAATCAGAAATTACACCACAACTATCAACAGGAATATGACGGTAATTTGTCAGACATAATACCATATCAGTATACACTAAGGCTTTGGAAACGGAAAGAAAAATTGAAAAAAAAAAAATAAATAAACTAAAATAATCCTTCTGCGATAGACTATTTCAAGACTATTAAACTATTTCAAGAATTATTGCACATAAGCATCACTTGATGTTTAGCATAGCCAGAAAATGAACATTCAAACATGAAATTTACATTCAATTTTTTAAACTAATATTCGAATTGAAGAGGCAGACATGCCTCGTGGAAATACATCTAATTCCAAAGATTGATGTTGAATAGTTAGCAGGATAAAACGGGATACAGATATAATGAGAGTCAGAAATTTGTTTAACATCAATGGCAGAGGGATTTACAAGCACAAGGGACACTTACATGATAATTGAACTGTTCACTTACAAAAAGGCAATAGCCCACAAAACAAATGAGCTCTGTTTTCTTGTACAAAGTACACTTTTTACAGCTCATAAATATTTGGAGCTTAAACCTTTTGGTAAATAAACGCTTCATTCGTGACTTAATATTTTAAAATTAATTCCCAGAAACAAAAATTTTGTTGCTCTACGGAGAAAAAAAAAAGAGAAAGAATAACAGTTGAGATGGGAAAAAATGTGATCTCAAACAGCAAGAGACACAGCTTGTTTTGAGCAGCAGGAATACTTCATAGTATTAAGTTTAAAAAAAAATGATTAAATAAATTAAATAGGGAGATTGAAAATTA
This sequence comes from Bemisia tabaci, assembly GCF_918797505.1. Classification (NCBI taxonomy): domain Eukaryota; kingdom Metazoa; phylum Arthropoda; class Insecta; order Hemiptera; family Aleyrodidae; genus Bemisia; species Bemisia tabaci. The sequence goes on along the minus strand of NC_092801.1, from coordinate 24,537,431 downwards.
GAAAACTGCAAAAAATAAGACATCTGAAGAAATGAATTCCTCAGAATGTTCCGTAGAGCACAGGTTGGAAAATGCTTATTTTAACAAATTCTTAGTACATTATGATGCCAAAATGGAAAAGGGGGATGAATGAATGGAAAAAGTAAATAAGAAAAAAAAAATGAAGAAAAAAAAATTGAATCCCAGAATAAAAGTAAATTAACCTGTCAAATTTTTTAAAAGTTGTCGACCAATGAACCAAAATGATGGTAGACTGGATAAAAAAAGAGATGCTTATTTTTTGAATAATAATTATCAGAAATCTGACTGATTTAGAATCTTACATAAAAGATAAGTGGAGAGGTAAGCTGAGGAGACGTACTGAGAATTGCGCTTAATAAAGTCTTTGATACTAAATTGCTTTGGTCTAAATTTGAGCAGTGAGACCAATGATTCTATTACTGTTACACCACTTCAATATTAAACCTACAACAAATTTTATACTTCAACAAAACTTCACTAATTCGTCAACGAGGAAAAGCACGGAGATTTGCAGTTGGAACACAAAGATTACGCTTGCACGTGCAGGAGAGTATTTTGGCTATTACAAGACACAGGTGGACAGTTGGAGCAAGGGCTTGAACATGGGCAAGTACAGGACCCAGGCGCAGGTTGAAGCCAGGTGGTGGGTGGTTTTGGCAGCTCGTCAGGAGATGGAGGACTGCTAAATTTGGCTCCTGCGTAATACGTGAAAATTGGTGATAGGGTGCAATCTCTGTTCCAAGATGGACTATTCCTGTTCCTAGATTGGGTAGGTTTCTTCTTCTGGGAAGCTGCGATTGGAGAATTTTCTTTGGACAAAGCTTCGATAGGCTGGAAAAATTTGTTGCTGTTGTTCATGTAATAGCACTGCTGAGGCTTTGATTTCTTAGTAGCAGGCTTTGAGTTCACACTGCCTTGTCGATTGTACTGATTGTTGGTAGTAACAGGCTTATCACTTGAATTAAAAACAGGCTTATCAATTTTTAAAGAGTCTAGGATAAATTTGTTAGATAGTTTATGGCACACATCGTGACTGCTTCTATCGCTTGCGCGTTGGGTGTGAGGCTGCCGCATGTTTGAGACCATTCTTCCTCGTTTGTCGTACAAGCTGGCTTGCTGTTTCTCTTTCATTGTCCTTACTATGTCTCCAGTTCAATAATTTTACCTAAGAAAAACAAGCAATAAAAAGTCTTAAAGACCGGAAAACGAGCAAGAAAATTGAATTCCGTCTCTCACCTTAATAACCCTTCCATGTTTTAAAATTCTAAGGCTGAAATAGTGACAGTACACCAGTAACTCTATAGTTTTCAGCTATCTCCCGGTGACACTTCTCAGTATGAATTTGTGCACTGTGAAACCCTATTTCTGAATTGTAAATAAGTAACAGCCGGAAAAATTAAGGTAAATTACAATTTTCTCAAGCCAGTGTTGTCAGTTGAGCACCCATCTGCAAGCACCAGACGAGTCAGTCCTTACATGTTAGGCAACACTGAGAGGCCGGCATGATGCGAATGAAACCAAATGACTAGCAATAGCAGCATTGCTTACTGGAGGGTCTTGCCACTTTAAGTGTGATTATTTTCGTAATTTTCTTTTTGTAAAAATAAATAAATAAATAAGTACTCCACGGTTCGTTTAGTTGCGCGCTAGGTGTTCATTTCAACCAGTGTTGATTCATGAAACCTTTTTAAGAAAATTTCCGTGAACAATTAAAAATACGCTATTGATCCACCAGTTTCTTGAAAACATAAGAAGTTAAAGATCCTGAATACAATAAAATCCATCCGCACGCCTAGTTTCTGCGTCCAATATTAATGGTAATACCATCCTTCAAAAAACACTGTGGACCGCCATCCACTGCTTTGGTACATACTTCGGTTTCTTCCACAGAATTAATCCAATTTCATCAATGAAAGTGATTAACATGCAAACTCTACTGATAACAGTCCATTATTAAAACCCAGCAGGCTGATTATTGAAAGTTTAAGGTAGCCCGATGAGACATTGAAATGCGATATACCTATTACATGGTTAGGATACAGCTATGTCTTGTCTTGTCATGCTGACATAGTTTCAATAATCAGCTCCCAGTTGGTGAGTAGTAGTTTGAGGACTGAAGACTGTTCTATCATAATCTGAAGAAATGTCGTCAACTAAGTTGACGGTTGTTTACTTTCAGTTTGCAAGCGTTTGGGTGTCACTACTATCCACATGAAAACATCAGACTCTCGCAGAGGCAAGAACACAAGCTTAAAATTAATTTTTTAACACTTTTAAACCTTGTAACACTTTAATTATTAGCCACACAGAAATCACAACCACATAAAAGTCGTGAACCATAACTGATCAGTAGTTAATATAGGATACGATTATGAGACTGATGTTTTCAAGGTAGATGGTAGCGAATGCCGCTATGGGCAGAGGCCTAGAGTCATCGTTAGCTCTTACAAACCTAAAGTAAACAACCATCAACTTAGCTGACGACACATCTGGCTCAGGAATCTCAGAATGGGCAATACTTGAAGCTTCGTCTCAATTCTCTCTGGACGAGCACAGCATTCTTGGTTCCTCAGTCATTCATAGATTTCTCAATATGAATTGGCTCCCACACCTCTTTGTGACTGATTATGAAAAATCAGAAGGAATAAAAAATATCATGGAAGTCTTCAGCGTGGAGACGCTACATCATCTAACAGAACTCATTGAAATGGGAGGAGGATAAAAGGTTGATGTTATCAAGAAGGAAACTGCTACGGGTTACAAGTTGAATACAGTAAATTGGAGAGGAATAAGAATAAATAAATGAGCACAAATAATAAGTAAGGTACCATCTGCCCAAAATAGGAGATATATTTTCTGTTCCGATTGCACTGACCTTCATTCATGTACAAGCTCGAACAATGGCCGCACGAGCATGAATACAAACTTTCCCCTCGAGCAGTGAGATTGAGAAAATAGTCAAGTACATCCCCCAATGGTTAAAAAACGAAACTAGCCAGCAATAGTTAAATATTGCCGTAATATTAGGATGAGAGCTGAAGAAACTCAAAGAGGGAAGAAACCCATCTCTTTCCTTCTGTGCAAAAGGAGGCCAAGAGAACAATGAACTCAACAACTTATGCTCGGTATATTCAGAAAACTGCGATGCGGAATCGATCCGTAGGTAAAATGAATAAGATGATCGATTAGGAGGAAGTGAACTAAATAAACTAGCGTTCTGAATAAACCGAGAATTAAAAAATAGTGAATAACGAATGCAAGATTCAGGTCACTAATAAGATGGCTGCCGTGTAAAACTACGACGCAATAAGGAACCGTATCGACCCAAACCATCTAAAATCTAGTAGGAAAACTTCTTACCTGATAAAAATTAATCAACATAGAAAATTGGTTAACAAACACCAAACTATCTAGTCAGAACATTTTCAACTGAGTAATTATTGACACTAAATAGAGCAAACTTTAACTTTCCATCACAGCACAAGGCAACGCAAGTCTGTTGACCGCATCACGAACCACTCGAATACGAAAATCCTGCGCTCACTGCTTCTCCTCTCTTCTCTCTTCCCCTTCGACCGTGAGCCAACATAAACTGCGCAGATGGCCACTGCGCAACTTCTTTGTGCGTAAATAACACTGTTGTCGCTGTGAATAGGTAAATAGTAATTTTGCATACAACGAAAATAGAATGTTTATTCAAAGCGGCAACATAGATGACTCTGTGATTATACATGCGCAGAGTGGGGTGACGTGCGTTTCCGTTGCGCAAGTATGGCGGGATGGCTGGAGCGCGCAAATTCAAATCTGAGCGCGAAAATTCAAATTGACGCGCCTGCCATTGAGTGAGCGCCGGCTAAGAGAACTTGCCGGCCTTACAGATGTCTTGTTCCTTTCTCATTCTTCGTGTGCTGTATTCTCATGAAACGCCTTGGAACAGCACGAACCGCTCGCACGAATATCATCGTTCATTCACTCTGCCATGCCTCCTCCCACCCCATTCCTTCAACCGCCATCATTCACAAAATCTATTGAAAATCGCTCGGTTTCAGCTCTACTGTTTTCGCAAATATGTGATAATGAATTCTGTGTCAGCTGCGCTGCAAGCCGAGCATATTGATATAAGTAAAAGTGCCTTTTTTCCAATCGACACTGAGGCTTTCTCTGTTCCTAAAGTTTAAGCATGGGCGGAACTAGGAGGGCTGAGGGGAAACTACCCCCTCCCCTCTAGAAATCTTCATGGCCCCTCCCAAGAAGTGTGAGGGATTTTTCTTAGTAAGTACACAACACATCTTTTACTTTTGAAATTGTCATTTGATAAATTTTTCGGTGAGAACAGATCAAAATTGTTCCTTAGACGACTCAATTTTTCAAAATATTTTTCCTAAAGAGATGCTGTGGACCCCCTTTCGATATGGAAATCCCCAAACCCTCGAATGGGAACTGGGAGAATTCCACGAATTCCCTTGGTTGGGTTTCTCTTTGTGCTCCCTCCCCCAAGTAGATACACTCTTTGACCTCCCCCACAAAAAGTTCCCACTTCTTCCCATGATTCTTAGAACAAGTTTATTTTTTAAAAACGCTTGTTTATGTCCCAAACAGCACGTTTTACGTTAAAAAATTATCAAAAGTATTTCATAATTCGCACTCATTCCTACGATTATGAATAATTATTGCTCTTCATATTTCTTTGAAATGCTAAACGGGGGGCTAGGAGGACAAGGCGCATGAGAGCAGTTTTTGCTATATTGAGAACACATGTTTGAAGTTTCGGAATTACATGGACCATATTATGACGGAAAAAAGTTCGAACTAACTTTTTGATGCTTAAAAATTGGAATTTGGGATCGACCTTTTCACAGCGTAGGCATTAAGACTAGTTTTACTTGAAATCATTTTTTCCAGAACTCAATTTTTTTTTCAAAAATTGCACTTATGTGCCTTGTCCTCCAAGCCCCTCAAACGTTAAAATCACTATTCTGGTAGAGTGTAGAGATGCAAATGAAACCTAAAGAATGAAGAGAGCACACGGGAAAAAATGATACGGCTGATTTGACAATTTTGTAGTTGAAAAAAGTATCCGACATGTTCCAATGTAGATTTTACAATAAATAAAATGCTAATTTAACAACCCCCGGTTAAATTAGCTTTCGATCATTGTAAAATATACATTTGAAAATTGTCTTACATATTTTTTAACAATTTAAGGTGATTCGATGGACGCCATATTTTGTGTCAGAACGACATGCGATATATCGCATCGATTGGTCCCATTTTTTCAGCCAGTCGTCATTTTTCTCATATTTTGAGATCGCAATTCTGTTGTCAGGAGGCTAAAGAATTCATATATCAATTTTGACAACCAAATTCAACGTATTAAAGGCGTGGTTTTTTCAAAGTAAAAATATCGCATTTGAGTGCAGTTTCGATATCAGTGTCGAATGCTATTTTTTCCTCTAAAAAAACCACGGCCTTAATACGTTGGATTTGTTTGTGAAAATTGGTAAGTGCATTCTTTAGTCACCGGACAACAAAATTGCGATCTCAATATTCGAGAAAAATAACGAGTAGCTGAAATAATGGAACCAATCGATGAGATATATTGCATGGCGTTCTGACACAAAATATGGCGTCCCATAATCAATTTTTTCCGTGAGATAGGTAAAAATTGTAAGATTTTATATGATCCAGCATCTGCATATCCGTCCATAAAACCATTGAAAATGTGTTAATCATATTCTGTGATTCGAGTATTCCACATGGGTCACGTGGTGGGAAGCGCGTGACCGCCCTATTGTAGGACACTCAGCGCTGTTTTAGCTCAGAATTCAGATATCGCTCGTATTGGTTTGCAGTGTTTCCAGCATTGTCAGCTATTGTGCCGTGCTGAGGAAAACCGCCGTACGAGCATTCGAATGTTGCCGAATTGCCTCTGAGAAAATATGCATTTTTGAAGACGGTTATGCATATTTTTCCTTCAAATTTCCAGAAACTTTAGATGAAATCACGAACAAAATTCTTAAAAAAATTGGATGAAAAAAGTTTAAAAATTTGTCCAAAAATTCGAGATTTCTCCAAGGAGATTTGGCAACGCTTGAGGACTCATGCGGTGTTTTTCCTTAGCACGGCAGTATTGTTAATGGTTTCATTCCATAGAGCGTGTGCGGAGTTTTTTATCGCAGCTAAACATGCCTTGAAAATGCGATCTCAGAGTATTTTACAAGCGGCAGATAATAGGATTGAGAGATTGAGAGATGAGATATGTACATATTTACATGTTTATGGCACAGAATTTTTTATTCGTTCCATTTTCCATTAGAACTACCGATTAGTTCACTTGCAATACCACAGAACGCTACCGATCGGAACTCTTGGAATCATCTCCCACAGTGACCGTAACATTTTGACACTACAAAAAAAAAGGTGAACTAAAAAAAAATTTAAAAAAAAAGAGCAGAACTATTTCCAGAAGAACTTGGACTTGGAGAATGCTCCAGGTCATACACTCAAAGATTAATGCACACTATTTTATAAATTGAAAGCTATTTCTTTTGCACCCTTGAAATACCTCCGAAGGGGTAATCTTACACTCTCAGTTATGACTCCATCCTCTCGCATGCGAGTTGTGAGGGACCGCGGTACGTACAAGCCGTAGATGCAGGTCTGTAAATATTTGTGCATTCAAAAAAGAATCAAACCTCAAATTGAAAAAAAAGGAAAAGATTGAGGAACAACAGAGTCGAGACGGAATCGGGCATTTTAAATTTTTCTCTCGAATCTGAGCGACACCTCACCGGCAGTCTAGAAAGGAGCATTGCGAACTCATACGCATGGCGCCATCGCGCCTTCAATTTTGCAGATGCAACACGGACATACATTATGTACGAATAGTTGTATCTCTGCGCCGTCATCAACGCGCCTCCTTTTACTTTGATCTATTTCTATACTGGACCGTTCGTAGCGCGAGCGGGTAAAGGTATAGGCACGGTTAGATAATACCTGTGGATCTGGCAACCGCCGCACAATAGTAAACTCCCAGCCGAACGAAACGAAATGGCTAACGACATCGAAAACAATACCCTAAACTCCCAAATCTCCCAAAAATCAAACCGGTACTACTGATCTAGCGCAGTCTTATTAAAAGCCGATTGTGTCCACAAGTACACTGAAAAAAAAATCTCGGTGTATTTACTAGGAAAAGGGTAAAATTACCAAGAATTCAGGGTTCTATTTGATCCCAGTTTTTTCTTGGTAAAATTACCATTTATGGATTGGTAATTTTACCGAGAAATCTCGGTAAAATTATTGAACTTTCTCGGTAATTTTACTGGACCCTGGTAAAAACGCCAATATTTTTTATCGACTGTAGTAGAATTACCGAGATAAAATGGCAAAGTTACCGGGAATTAATTACCAATAAAAGTGGTATTCTTACCTGAAACAAAAAAACAATAAAAATACCGGTTTTCAGGTAAGCGTACCAGTCTGTCTTGGTAAAATTACCAATAATTGGTAAAAAAAAAGTGAGATGGTAAAGGTACCAACTGACCGTAATAAAAACGCTGAGAATTTTTTTTCAGTGATCCTAAGGGCGGAATGAAACTTCAAACTGACTTCTTGATGCGTAAAAATTGGAAGTCGGGAGCGAATTTTTCACAGAGTATATATTAAGGCTTGTTTTACTTGAAATCATTGATATCTCGATTTATCAAAAAACTGCATTTATGCGCCCGGTCCTCCAAGCCCCTTAAATGTGTTGTTTGGTTCTTGATTTGACTCAATCATCTGCGACGCGGCGAGTTTTTGATCACTGTGCGCCGCGCGTCGCGGTGCAGCGCAGCTGGCGCGACGCGACGAGAGCAGAGACTCTGAACAGCTTTCTCTTGTGATTTGATTCGTGGTTGTCGGATTTATACTGAAATTCGACTGATTTCAGAAATAAATTGAAAACAATAATTAACTGGTTTCTGAGATAAAGGCCTCAGAAATTTTTTTTAAAATGAAATGGAAATATCAGAGAAATGTAAAAGAAAAAAAACTAGCAGAAATCGCCATAAATTTCGAAAATATCGTTATATTATTGCCGTTTTGAGGCAATACGTGCGAATTGCCCATCTTCCTATTTTAAAGGGCGAAATCATCGAGATGTATTGCAATATAATTGTGAAAAATAGGAATAAATGGGGAAAACCTTGCGATCACAGCCAGGAGGCTGTGACGCAGATTGCCTACCTCCTCAACTGAAGGGACCTTCAAGAATTACGCTTAAAATCGTGGAGTATCGTCCATATACTGTCCGAAAATTGTAATTTTATCGCGACATTAAGGCAATATGTCGTGCCTTTATTACGATTATAGTTTCGTAAAATGCGACTTGGGTCGGAGAAAAAACAAATGAGGGAAACATTAAAAAGTTTACTCGTATGGGCCGACAGGGCCAGATTAAGGGGGTGGCCACATGGGCCGCGGCCCACGGCGGCAAAAATTTGCAATTTTTTGAAGTGTAGGTATAAAAAAATCGGATTAATAAAAACAAAATTACAAACGAGAAAAGGTGACAAAATCTCTCATTTCCTGAGAGTAAAGTAATTTCTAATTTTGCGATCTCTTAGTGATACAAGAGACAGCGCACCTTCAATAAGTTGAGTTAAGAGAGAGACCAAAAATGGAATTTGCCCCGGAATGGCGCGACTTAGAGAGAAATGATAACGAGGACTTGAGATGAAAAGGAGAAGCCCTCGGCGCGGCGATCGGCATGTAACACATATTAGCGCCTACAAGACTGCACGAATACTTCACGCATTGCATCAAACACAGTGCGGTCATTGCGGTCAGCGTGAAACGGATAGCGCCTAGAAGACTGCGTGAATACTTCACCCGTTGCGTCCAACACAGTGCGTTCAGCAGCGGTCGGCGTGAAACGCAAAGCGCCTGCAAGACTGTCGGAATACTGCACGTATTGCGCGGATGCTCGATCAACTGTTTGAGTCTGTTATTTTGATTTTACGATGGAAATACAGTTTCCGCGACTGAAAAAAACGCCTACTTGCAGTGAAATTTTCCTGCGTAAAGACGCAGAGGCATCGCGAAAAGGGTACGCTGTCTGTGCTCAATGCCATTTCGCCTTCAATTTCCGAGGTAGGCCAAACAACATACTCCTGGCGGCAATACCTATCCAAGGGATTGTGCCATGGTGAGTTGGTTAGATACGAATCTTCCCTCTTATTAAATTACCCCATCTACGATTCGGACGTTTGTTCGGTTTTTCAGTTCAAGTTCCCATAAGTAATGATAAATATATTTTGAGAGGACAAAGCTGCTCTAGCGTACATGAAGAAAACGGCGCTATATACCCAAGTAGCAGTGATCGCGATAAGTTGCGGTTTGGTCGGAGAATGTATCGACTGATGATGAAGATATATGTAACGATTTTATCGACGTCAATTTATCGCAATATATCAAATTGAAAATTGCGACATATCGCAATTCATCGCATAAATTGGCAATAAAACGCGATTTTATCCACGGCGATTTATCGCAATATTGTCGAACGAAAGATCGTGAGAAATCGAGGTAAAATTTCAACAAGATTGAGGATAGTCACTCGGATGTTGACGATATTAGCGATTTTCTCCCGAAAAAATAATAAAAAAAAATAGCAACTTTATTATCAAAACATCGCGATTTTTCCGTTGCAAACGTTACTTGGGCATAGGGACGATCGTGAACTGATTGCGAGAGGATTTTGAAGAACCGCATCGTATTTCAATATTTTTCACGCCGACTTTGCAACAGCGCGGTTGGCTAATCCCACTTCTGGGCCGAATCCAGACACCACCATCATCATTCGTTGTTCGGAAGCGAGGACTCCAGCACCGATCAGCGCTGCCGAAACTGATCGAAGAGGGTCTCTCATCCCATCGAAATTCGCTGGAATTACGTCCTTTCCGTGACCAACCGGCAACACTTAGCACACCTGGAAGGCCGTTAGCGGGCAAAGGACAATATCCTCTCGGGATTTACTTCTCTCTTTTTTGGCGACGGACAGAAGAAGACTGACTCGCGCATTGGTTCGCCTCGCCGAAGGGGTCACCGTTCTGCACTGATTTGTATACGCTAGAGCCTGGTCAGTGAAGAATGGTATAGAGGGGTTGGGGCGGGTTGGGGGGTGTCCTTTCGCGGATTAGGGTCGCTACAAGTTATCTGGAAGCAGGTGTAAGGGATGGAAAGGGTTGATTCGGAACACACTAGTGTCGTATTCTGCCGTGCTATGGAAGAACGCCGCGCGCCGCGCCGCGTGACCATTTGAGAGTTGCCAAATTTTCCTGAATAAAACGTGTATTTTAAAGAAAGTTCTGCATTTTTCTTTATTGAAATTTTAAGAATTTTTAGATGAAATTACGAACAAAATCCTCTGAAAAATTGGAGGCAAAATATTCGGACAAATTTTTCTTAAAACAAGTGAATTGTCGAAGGAAACTCGGCAACGCCTAAAGGCTCATACGGCATTTTTCCTTAGAACGGCAGTATTATTCGGCAATTCTTTGTGTTTTGAAATGGACCGCATTAAGCCAGCGGCGATTCCAGCAAGTTGGCAACACTGTCAATTCCCCATTTAAATCCACTGAATATATCGATTCTGGCTGAAATAGGCTGCGTCGCTTAGAATCGATTGTTTTACATACATTTAAATTGAGAAAAAAGCAGTGTTGCCAACTTGCAAGAGTCACTACTGCGTTAAAGAGAAAGGATCCGAGTCGCATGAACCGGTGCCAAATTTTATCGGATGATTTATTTTTTCACGGTGGGGCGGGGGTGTGGACTCTTTTGAATATCTCAGGGAATTTCCTCTGAGATGAGAGGCGAAATTCCCAGAAATTTGCAAAGGAATCTCCACCACCGCTCTCCTGCAATACAATAAAATGGACCGCGTTAAGCAGAAAGGATCCAAGCCACGTCAGCCGTTGCCAAATTTAACTGAGTAATATAATGCTTTCCTTGGAAACGGTTGTGCGGATTGTTCTGAAAATTTCAGTGAATTTTTATCACAGTGCGAAGCAAATTTCTTAAAATTTTCAAAAGGCTCTGCGCAAATGTTCGCTTATAAAAAATTAACTTGCCTTGTTAAGTTTGGCAATAGCGGACGCGGCTTGGTTCCTCTCTGCTTAAGGCGGTCCAAATTCGATGAAATATGGTAGCAGCTAATGTGAATTGGTTACTTACTGCTTAACGAGGTCCAAATGACGGTCGGACCTGGCGATTCACCGATAGAAATCAGGGTCGGGTTGACTCAGAAATATTGGCGACACTGGTGCAACTCGAATCTCTCCCAGCGCCTCGCAGAGAGCCCCTTGAAACCACCTCTTTTGTAACTATTTCGGGGCACCTGATGGGGTCGCGCTTGAATACTCTTTCCTGTTTCGGTAGCTGAGATTGGAGGTTCCTCTGGGAGATTCAATGGTCCCCATGAGCCGCATGGATATACCTGAACTCAAAAACCACATATTGTAGGCTAAAATCGAAAAAATACGTGTAACTTCATTTTTACGCTTAAAAATCTCCGATGATGCATATGTTCCATTTTCTCACCACGTGACCCATGTGGAATACTCGAATCACAGAATATGATTAACAAATTTTCAGTGGTTTTATGGCCGGATATGCAGATGCTGGATCATATAAAATCTTACAATTTTTACCTATCTAAAGATACCTCACGGAAAAAATTGATTACAGGACGCCATATTTTGTTTCAGAACGCCATGCAGAATATCGCATCGATTGGTCCCATTATTTCAGCTACTCGTCATTTTTCTCGAATTTTGAGATCGCAATTTTGTTGCCCGGAGACTAAAGAATGCACTTACCAATTTTCACAAACAAATTCAACGTAAGTATTAAGGCCGTGGTTTTTTTTAGAGGAAAAAATCGCATTCGACACTGATATCGAAACTGCACTCAAATGTGATATTTTTACTCTGAAAAAACCACGCCTTTAATACGTTGAATTTGGTTGTGAAAATTGATACATGAATAATTCTTCAGCCTCTTGGCAACAGAATTGCGATCTCAAAATTGGAGAAAAATTACGAATAGCTGAAAAAATGGAGCCAATTGATGCGATTTATCGCATGCCGTTCTGACACAAAATATGGCGACCATCGAATCACCTTAAACTTTTCTGTGAATATTTGGACCGCGTTCGTCGGAAAGGAACGAACCCACATTGAGTTGAAACTGAGAAAAAGGGGTTTGAGGTTTTATTTCCTAGTGAAGGCTCGATGTAAAAAATAAACTTTAACCCCTCTTTCCACAAAAAATTTGTGTTTTCAGACTTGCAGTTTTTGATAGAAAAAAACATACGGCTAGTGAAACTCAAACACATTTATAACTCAATTTTTTCGAAAACGTGGGTTGGTTCCTTTCTGATAAACTCGATCCAATTATAAGTTAATGAGTGGAAAAAAAATTAAAGAACACTCTAATAAAACTCCTTAGTGAGTTTGTATTAGTTAATTAGTTCACAACGAGTTAATAGTAATGGTTGATTCGATGAAATTTTCGTTACTCACGATGAGTTTACCATAAACTTCTGAGCTGAAAAATTTCATTCTCTCTCTATTAGATGCGATTGAAAAATAATTATTCTCGCGATACCCAAAACATTGGCAAATGCAGGGAAATTTTTTGTTGTATCAGGGTCCTCATCACGAATCGTTAACTCTCCCGGTTGGAGGGTACCCGACAATTTTTAATCATGAGACATCGAGCACACGATTCGCCTTCAAAGAGGCACTTAGGCACCAAGCGGAACACTCCATTGGATTCCGTGTTCCCCAACCCCAACTTGCCTCAACGGACGTAGGCTCCAGCTCCAGCGGCCTTGCCCTCCCCCTTCCCTACCCTTGTTTAGCCCCTCGCCCCAAGGACTATTGCAGTAACTGCGTAATCTCGCCCTCGCCCTTGAAATATCTCCCTGTACAATATTGCCGATTTGACTGTGCAGATCGCCTGCTATGTATTTATACACCGAATAACCAAAATTGAGAATATTTTGGCATGATGTATCTAAATAATATCCCCTTAAGAATATTCTGGGGACGTCGCAGAAATGCAGTCTCAGACTGCTTTTATACCGTGAGGTATTTTCTCAGAATATTTTTATATCTCTAATCAGAAGTACGTAAAACAATTTGCGACCATTGGAGCGTTAATGAGCGCAGAACATCCATTGTTTATTCATGTTTTATTCTTTTCTTTTTAGTTGTTTTTATTCATCTCTTGAAATCATTTATTTCTAGGTAGTTTTGGCTATGCTTAAGGCCTTGTCTCCAGGAGCCGTTTCACGAGATTTGTCCCAGGGAAAAATCCCACTTACGAAGTTGGGAAAAATATTGATTAACTCAATATTTTTCCCGGTACCAAGTATGGTACTTGTACCCCTAGGACCCACTGAGAGAGGAAGAAGAAGTGAAAACGAATTGTGCGATATTTTATTCATTACTACATTGTTAATGTTTGCTTGGTTAAAGTAATGTGTGCGTTAAAAATTACCCCCACGAAACTATTTTCTTTAATATCGGTTGATAAACATTGCCACAGTCTTGAAAAGACGATTTTTTTTCTCCAACTCTGGGGGACCGCAATTTGAAAAAAAGTTATACCACTAAAACGTCTTTTTTGGACCCAAAAAATCGACTCCTTAAAGATTCGCACCTAATCCCGGGACACCCTGAATATCTCCTCCGGAAAATACGGGAGATATACCCGTGAAAGTCCCGTTGTGTACATACGTCGCACCGTCAACATTCACCTGCGCGCTGCCTACTTCCTGGCAAGAGGAGGACCGGGCTATGCTAAAATTACCACTCCAGGAGACGCGTGGCTCTAAATCAATAGAAATTGCGTCTAAATTTTTTCGGTGACCTTCGCCCACCGCTGCGCCGCGCCGTGCTCCGTGAAAAAATTGAGAATTGAGTCCCCCAATCTCCTCATCATGGACCCCCGCATTCATATGTACTCCGCCTGGGTTCGAATTTTAATCGAATAACCTTAATTTAATCTATAGATCGATATCTCCTTATTTCAACGATACTAACTATCGATCAGAGTCATTTGAGGACGTTTCAATACTGCCGTGCTAAGGAAAAACGCCGAATGAGCCTTCAGACGTTGCCGAATTTCCTTCAATAAAAACCGAATTTGCAGGGAAAATTGTGAATATTTTCCCCAAAATGTTTAGGCGATTTCATACGCAATCGAATCTAAAATATCTGAAAATTTCATAGTAAAACGTACATTCTTCCTTAGCACGGTAAAATAGTCGACCCGCACCACTGCTAAGCGGGCCTCCGCCCTCGCCGCAGTATTCTGCCTTGCTAAGGAAGAACGCCGTATGAACATTCGAGAGTTGCCAAATTTCCCTCGATAAAATGTTCATTTTTTGGGGAAGTTATGAATATTTTTCCTTTAAATTTTCAGAATCTTTCGGTAAAATTGCGAACTAAATTATCTGAAAAATTGGAAGGAAAATATTCATAAATTTTAACCATGCAATATATCGCATTTCGATGTCTTATCGCGATACTTTCAACTTTTTCAATAATCGGCGCGCAGGTGAGTGCTGTTGAGGTTGAGTTCATTGAAAAATTAAAAATTCGAACCGATCAACAGTGACTCGGTCGATATCGATTTGATCGAGAGGAGCTGATCCGATCGGTGGCAAGTCATTTTTCCTAAAACATTTTTTCCTACTGCAATTTTTCCTAATACTTTTTTCCTACTCGTTTTTTGTTCCATCACAGTTACTCCTACGAGTGAGATTTCCTACTGGCTTTTTTCCTAAGGGCATTTGTCCGAAATTCAATTTTAAAACTAGGGGATCGAGAAAGTAGAAAAACAACATAGGTACCTCACAAGTTAAAATTGTGGCCGCATGCCCGTAAGTAGTGGAGCTTCATCCTCCTCCTTATATTGAGGATATAGAAGGCTCAGCTTGTAATGTCTCCTGTTCACGCACTTATATTCGGCTCGCTGAGAAAACTTTACTCTTTCTGAAAAATTTCCCTCTACTCTACTCATGTTTACGTTTCAATTATTATTGAATTATTAGGACAAACACCCTTAGGAAAAAAGCCAGTGGGACATCTCACTCGTAGGACTTACTGTAATAGGACAAAAAACGTGTAGGAAAAAAGTAATAGGAAAACCTGATGTAGGAAAAAAAATTTAGGAAAAATGACCTAGCACCGATCCGATCTAATCACGATGTTTTGATCAAGCTCTGTGGATCGATTTAAGGATTTGCCGATTTTCCCACGGGTTTTGTTTATTGATTCATGATGGGTTTGTCGATCGATTAGAAGACCACTGAATCTCTCTTGAATATGTTTGTAAATTGTAAATAGTAGGAACCCAGTCTGTATAATTTTGCCCCATTAGAGGACATGTCTTCGATAGTATGTAAAGCGAATTTTTCCTCCTTCAAATCTCAAAAAATAATAACGACGCAATAAACCGACAGCGCTGAAAAACAATTACCTACTTTATCTTTTCATGTACAAACACACTCATAACGAACGGACCGGTATTCTGACCCACCCATTGCTTGTGTTTTCCACTCCTCAAACCTCTGATCATATTATGTTCGCATTTAAGCTTCTTGACTCTCAAAATTTTCGTTTTTGTCATGGTTCGTCCTAAAAGCATACTAAACTGATTTCCGTTATACTTGCGAATAGTGGCAGGTAATGACCACTAGATGAGCCTGATGCTTTTAAATTTTTTAATTATGCTCCGGGATTTTAAATTTTAAGAGATTAAATTATGAATTCTCTCATTTAAATTACGTACTTTTTCCTTTTTGTCATTTTCTCAAATTTATAGGGCCAAATTTTATGACCATCCCCACGTCCTCACGTAATATCCTCTAATTGAGCTCACTCTATATTTTTAGAAAAATAATTGCGGAGGTGGCTAAATTTAGGCGCGAGGCGGTGGGTGGGTGGGTTGTGTATCTTTTAGGTTCTCTTTTTTACTCCAGGGGTATCTTTTTATTTAATAAAAGGGGGTACGCCCCCTGACCGCTTCGCGGCCAAACCGCCGAAACGCTTCCCGTCTTAGGCGTTATTCGTTACTCATTACTCTTATGATAATCTAACCTTTATTTGAAACGTTTTTATCTAATGGAATCGGTCCTTTTTCTTGAATTTTCACGTTTGAAATCAAACTTTCGACGGGTTTCCTACATTTTTTCTTGACTTACGCAACTTTTCGCGCCGTGGCAAGCGGCGAGTCACTTTGTCTTAAAGTTTTTAAGATTGCCTGTTGTGGCGGTGTCTAAAGACCGAAGAAATCGACTTAGCTCATCATTCTAGTATTAGAAATAAATTCATATTCCTCCTGTCTCTTGATATTATTTCTCACTCAATAATGACACCGACCCTGGTAAAAATTGGCAGTAGAATCTGTGTTCCAAAATACCATAGACCTACAGTCGGCTGTAAGATTTCCAATAGCTTCTATAGCCGGCTCCACGATTTCTTATATCATTTTATAGCCAATGGCGATTAACCAACATCCAGGCGATAAAGTGTATGCTAAACGTTACTAATTACGGATGCTAGGACTCAGTGAGTTTTTGGAATACTGCTCTCTTTTTGGGCCGTAGTATCTTGATTTATTTTGCGAGGAAAGCTCCGTACTTTTGATGGATGCCTGCCATTACTAATATATTAGAGCGCCTTCACTTTCGTATGATACTGTGCAATACCTCTGGTGTGAAATAGTTGCTTCAAGCGCCGTGGACAGGCGGGCAGCCAGCGCGAAACACGCATTGGCGCCTACAAACCTAACAGGGATACTTCACGCGTTGCGCAATGCGTGAAGTATCCCTGTTAGGTTTGTAGGCGCCAGTGCATCGCCGCTCCGCTTTGTGTTAGGCTCTAATATTTAATCTGGCGGAGTCAGCGTTATTCAACTCATGATTTTGAAATTTTTGCACATCCTGTATGGATTATTCTCATTTTCATTGATGAATAAAATATGTATTAAAGAAAAATATAATGTGTGTATTGTAAATATTAAGGTGGTTCCGTATCAAACTTAATGATTTCCAAAGCACACGAACTTCTACACAATTTCTTATAGCCTTTTATAATCGATGGCGAAAAAGCAACAGCCAGGCGATAAAGTGTTAAGCCCGGCGATAGGAACTATAGCCCGGCTGCATACTTTTTTATCGCTTCGTATAACCCGGCCGTATGATTTTCTCCGCATTCTACAGCCAGCTATATGGTTTGCTGTAGCCTTCTTTAGCCGGCTATAAGAATTCCTATGGTATTTTGAAACGCAGCTCTTATCGCCAATTTTTACCAGGGGAAGTAAAAGAGGAGTTGTGGTCATTAATATAATCAAGATTTTTATAATCTAAATATTTAGCCAAGTTATCTTTAATTTTACATATTAATATATTTATATAAACTGCTTGGGTTTAAATAATTATAACAGTTGGATTAATACTAAAGAAGGTTGAACGGGTTCGTGTAAGATACAGTAGCGGCTCCCATTCTCGAGTGGAGATCGCTATAGGCTTGACGGGGTCGTTACCGCTCTTAGTGATTGAATAATGTGCAACATAATAATTTTAAAATTATTTGGCTTTATCTGCATTAAACTTGATTTTCACTGCGCCCTAAAAATGAGGGAAAACTTTTTCCGAATCCTCGAAAATTCTGAGGGGAATTTTTACCGCGCCCCCGTCGAAAATTATGAATGAATAGCCCTGGCTCCCCCGAATATAACTCTCAGCTGATGGGAACGTCCGCACACTGGAGCGAGTCGGACAAAATGTTGAACCTTTAAACGCTTATAACTCCGTGTATACAAAACTTTGAGGTCCTATATGTGATCTCCTTGGTTTCCTCGTAAAATTTTCTCTCCAAATCACCCCTTGAAATGTAAAATGTAACGAATTTAACATCGATATTTGCAATTTTAGTTAAAAATTTCAGGTCCGACTGCTCCTACACTGAAAAAAAAATTATCGGCGTTTTTACCAAGGTCCGTTGATACCATTACCATCTCACTTTTTTACCAATTATTGGTAATTTTACCAAGACAGACTGGTAAGCTTACCTGAAAACCGGTATTTTTACTGTTTTTTTTCAGGTAAGAATACCACTTTTATTGGCAATCAATTCCCGGTAACTTTATCTCGGTGATTCTGCCACTGTCGATGAAAAATATTGGCGTTTTTACCAAGGCTCAGTAAAATTACCGAGAAAGTTCAACAATTTTACTGAGATTTCTCGGTAAAATTACCAAATCCATAAATGATAATTTTACCAAGAAAAAACTGGGATCAAATAGAACCCTGAATTCTTGGTAATTTTACCCTTTTCTTAGTAAATACTCCGAGATTTTTTTTTCAGTGTGAAATGTAAAATGTAACGAATTAAACATCAAAATTTGCGATTTTAGTTAAAAATTTCAGGTCCGACTTCTCCTATCGACTCGATCCACTGTGCGTCCCCGTGATCAGGGGCGCAAACGCGGAAGCGCGGGAAAGGGAACGGTTGTCGACATTTTCTCGGCAGTGCCGTATCGATTCGCTCCCGTTTCAGGGCGGCTGAAACGGAATTCCCTCTCTCAACACCAGCACCGAGCAACGATTAACCTCAAAAGGACATGCTAGTCCTTTGAATTTAAAGTCGATTCGCTCTCAACCGTGGTTCGTCCGATTTAACGTTGTGTTGTTGAAGAATCACGCGGTTGTTTCGGGCTTTGCAGTCATTTCTTCATCGGATTATCAAATTGTCGAGTTTTGTGGGGTAAGCTGATGTTTTGATAGCATTCTCAAAACACCATAATGACCTGCTACACTGGGGAAAAAACACATTGGATCTAAAGTCCCGACTCTTGAAAACATCGACAAGAAAAAATACTCTTGATTCAATCGGATTTTTGCTTAGATCAAGAACCAAGCCTCTTAATTTGAGCGGATTTCCTTTTGATTTAAGCAAAAATCTGATTGAATCAAGAGTATTTTTTCTTGTCAATGTTTTCAAGAGTCTGGACTCTAGATCCAATGTGTTTTTTTTTTTCAGTGTAAGGTAAAATGCCGTATGAGTAAGAGCATTCAGACGTTGCCGCGTTTCCTTCGATAAAAAACGAATTTAAATAGGATATTGTGAATTTGTTTTTTCGCTTGAAACATTTTTCAGACAATTGTGTTCGGAATTTTCTCTAAAACATCGTAAAATTTCGAGGCGTAATATGCATAATTTTCCTCTGATGGGGCATTTTTTATCCGGGGAAATTCGGTGATTTTCGAATGTTCATACGGCGTTCTTCCGGAAGAACACTATATATCCCTGTACTTAGCTCAAGTTACAAAGAAGTATGATTGATGAATTGAAATCATTACTACATGCTCATCGGACTGTTGCGTATTTTGCCTACCTACTAATTGAAGGGGCTTCTCTCCTGATACCATGAACAAATCGGGTCTTTTATAAACGCAATATTCATTAAAATTAATAGACGGAGACGAATAAGAGTAAAAGGAAGAGGAAGAAGAAGATTTATAGGAAGAGGATGAAGATAAAGGTGATGAGGAGCGAGAGAGAAAAAAAAAGAGTTGCTAGAGGAGGAACAGGAAAAATATGATGAAAATATGTTCGTTCTAATGCACTATTCCATCGGTTTTTTCTATTTTCTCCATCTCTTTCTTATTCTCTTCCTTCCTTACCCTCTTTCTCTTACAATTCATTTTTCCTTATTGCTTTCTCCTTATTTTTATGATTGCAAATGCGTCTCCATCTAACATATCTTAGGATGGATCCCTCAGCATTTGTACATACTAATTGTTTCAGAACGTTTCGGCTAGATATGACCCTAATGCATAAAATTCCATCCAATCGTGGCATGTCTCGAATCATAAATGGAGTCATGGGGGATTGAGACTCGACTCGCTGAAAATTTGAAAGACTGGAGCATGGACATGTTCTAACCAAGTGCAGAGGCTGTTTTTTTAGCGGCTAATGCTAAAATTAACCGAAACTAGAGAAGGCAGAGACAAGAGACCCTCCACTAGTATCTTGGCCATGGTGGAAGCTTTTACTTTCGGGACTTCAGCACTACTGTTGACTTACCTACATGGTTGATGTTCAACAACGTGTTGGCAGTTTCAATTTACATAACAAGCCGAAAATGGCCGAAGTTTGGGAAACTTTTTTGGCTCATGACGTCACCCGAAGCTCATCATCCACCATGTAGGTAGGTCAACAGCCGAAATTAGGGTGATGACTGTTGCTCCTTTTATAATTGTCCATGAGGAATTGTTGAATCTCCAAAATTAAAAGCTTCCACCTGTCGGTTGAGGACTAGTCACCTGAGGCTAGTGGAGGGTCTCTTCATTGTCTCTGAGAGAGGGCTCCAAACTTTGAAATTAAAAAAAAAAAACTTTTCTTACTGTGTAGGCATAGAGCACCACGATGACAGGGCCGGATTTTCCTTCTTGCCGCCCATGGGTCGCCTGTATTTCGCCGCCCCCTTCTCATTCGTTTTGAAACATCGCAATAAAAACCATCAAGTGAACGTGTCAGCTGGGGAGGGGTGCATAAGACGCGCATACTCGTGTTAAACACATTTTTTGGAAAAGCCCTGTCAATCTTACTAGCAAAAGGTCACGGAACTTTGCGCGAAAGTTAAGTTTCGTAAACCTATCTCTAATGGATAAGGCCTTCCACTCGTAAGAAATGAACGAAAAAATTATGAAAGAACGAACAGAAAATTTGGTTTAATGATTTTAACTTCCGCCGCCGCGCCGACCGCACCGTATTTGGCGCAATGCGTGAAGTATTCACGCAGTCTTGTAGAGCTATGCGTTTCACGCTGACCGCACTGTGTTTGGCGCAATGCGTGAAGTATTCATGCATTCTTGTAGGCGCTATCCGTTTCACGTTGGCCACAATAACCGCACTGTGTTTAATGCAATGCGTAAAGTATTCGTGCAGTCTCGTAGGCGCTAATATGTGTTACATGCCGATTGCCGCGCCGAGGGCTTCTCCCTTTCATCTCAAGTCCTCGTCATTATTTCTCCCTTAAGTCGCGCCGTTCCAGGCCAAATTGTATATTTGGTTTCTCTCTTGGCTTGACTAATTAAAGGTGCTGTCTCTTGTATCACTGAAAGACGACAAAATTAGAAATTACTATACTCTCAGGAAATGAGAGATTTTGTAGCCTTTTCTCGTTTGTACTTTTTTTTTCTAAATCCGATTTTTTTTTTTTTTTTAATACCTACATTTAAAAAAATTGCAAAATTTGCCGCTCCCTAGATTTGCCGATTTGCCCATGTGGCCACCCCCTTAATCCGGCCCTGAACGATGATGCTGCCGAGGATCTAGCCTCAATCCCTGAAAATTTGAAAGTCCGGAGCATGGATATGTGCTAAGCAATTGCAGAGGCTGTTTTTCTAGCGACTGAGGCCAAAATGGACCACCAGACATGGTACGAATTTCAGCATTCTGATACATGATTCTTAACTAAAATTTCACGTAGAACACCATGCGCACAACAAAAATTACCGAAATCAACTCCTTACGAAGATATTTTAAGATTCTTGATGCGTGAATTCAAACCACCCGCTCATGAAAACTCAATGCTCAACGTGATTCACATTGCGCGCTAAACGTTATCATGACAGTCTCTGCGATATAAAAATCTGGCAACCTCAATCTTGACGCTTCGGCTCAGCTGTAGCAAATTGCTGATAGTTTGAGCAACACGTGGCGGGAAATGAACATTGCTCGATTGAGAAGCTTGCTGAAACCGTTGTAGTGCGCGATTTGACTCACGTAGAGCTTTGAGTTTCTTGTGAGCGGGCAGTTCAAACTCCTCGTAACCAATGTGAAATAAAAAC
This sequence comes from Bemisia tabaci, assembly GCF_918797505.1. Classification (NCBI taxonomy): domain Eukaryota; kingdom Metazoa; phylum Arthropoda; class Insecta; order Hemiptera; family Aleyrodidae; genus Bemisia; species Bemisia tabaci. The sequence goes on along the minus strand of NC_092801.1, from coordinate 24,515,491 downwards.
GTTAATATCTTTGTTAGGAGTTGGTTTCAGTAATTTTCTTTGTGTGAATCGTGTTCTGCGTGAAATTCTGGTTAAGAAACATGTATCAGATCGCTTAAATTCGTACCTTGTCTTGTGGTCCATTTAAAAAAAAAAAAAAATTATTACTCTGCAGGTACAGAGCACCACGATGATGCTGCCGAATCCCTGCTCAATCCCTGAAAATTTGAAAGTCCGGAGCATGAATATGTGTCGAGCAATTGCAGAGGCTGTTTTTCTAGCGACTGAGACCAAAATTAAGCTAAACTAGGCCTTGTCTCCACGAGCCGTTTCGCGAGATTTGTCCCAGGGAAAAATCCCACTTACGAAGTTGGGAAAAATATTGAGTTAACCAATATTTTTCCCAGTACGAAGTATGGTACTTGTACCCCTAGGACCCACTGAGAGAAGAAGAAGAAGTGAAAACGAATTGTGCGATATTTTATTCATTACTACATTGTTCATGTTTGTTTAGTTAAAAGAATGTGTCTAATTGTCAATTGGACGTATTTCTACCAAACAGACCTATGTGCAGGTGAGAAATATGGGGTGTGCTCTAGAAAGCTGCTTAAGAAGCAATAATGTAAAAGTGGGCGTGATTCCTTTTGAAGAATTGGAAAAGCGGGATTTTACATTCTATCAAACAGACCTATGTGCCAACTGAATGCGAGATTCATGAGCCGCGGGCATGGCAAGATAGCGTTGTGGACAGGGCTCAAGAGTTAAAGCGCCCCGACGACGATCTCCCCCTCGCTCGAGTGCTCGATCATTGCCGCTGACGTCACTGGCGCTTTATTATTCCCATTCACTCTTACGGCCAGAGAACTAACGAGCACACCCCATTTCTCACCTCCACATAGGTCTGTTTGGTAGAAATACGTCCAATTGAGTGCATTTAATAGTTTAATTCCGGTTAAATGCTCGACTTTAACTAATTTATCTTCCCGCGCAAACTAGTCGCAGGACTGTATGAGCCCCGTCCCGTGGAGACGGTAACTGGGAAAAATCCCAGAAGTTTCTTTCCTTCGATTCGAACTTGGGAAAAATCCCATGAAAACGTCCCGTAGAGACAAGGCCCTAGAGAGGGCTCCAAGCTTTTATCTTTATCCTTACTATGTAGGTATAGAGCACGACGATGATGCCGCCGAGGACCTAGAGACCGGCTCGTCTGGAAGGAGGCTGCGAGAGTATCGGGAGATGTCCGGGCTCTGAGTCAAGATTCTTCACCTGGAGGAGGAGTCGAAGGATGTCCTCCTGCCGGGCGTCAAGTTTTTTCCCGCCGTTCTGACTCCGGAGACGAGCGCGGGGGCGGTGGCAGCGATCGAGGGCTCGAGCAGCGGCAAGACGTTGTCGAAGGTCTTCCCGAGCCCGGTAGCTGCCCAGTGCGTTTGGGGACTCGACCCCAGGACTACTGGGCAGTCCTGCAACATGGCCACCTCAAACTCCGACTCCGAGGACAAGGACAGCGGCATCCTCACCAACTCGCAGCACAGCCTCAAGTCCGTCTTCGATCTCGTCCGAAATGGGTGAGTTTCCTCGGCCTGAGTGCCTTAGGGGTTGTTCAAGTATTACGTAACGCATTTGGGGGGGGGGAGGTGTGTGAGGTAACGGACTCCGAGGACAAGGACGTTGCTGAATTTCGCGCGTCACGCGCAAAACTCAGCAACGATTCTCAGCGACCATCGGATTATATCGGATTTGTCTGAACTATTCGAATAGATGTGATACACATTTGGACGAAAATAACTCGAATTTGCGAAATTTCAGCTGTTGAGCGATGACTGTTCGATGATAAATTCAGCGAGTGATTCCGGCATTAGTGCCTTACGCACGTAACAAGTATTACGTAACGCATGGGGGGAGGGGTTTGAGCTAACGGCCTCCGAGGACGAAGACAGCGGCATCCTCACTATGAAGGGAGGAGGGGGATATCGAACCTACAAGTGGCCAAAATTAACGTTCCCAGTGACAAAATTGATTTTTGACGGCACCACTAGATTCAGCGTTGAAAAATATTTGTGTGTTTCCCTAAAACTGCTGAAAGCAAGGTGGAAGAAACCAAGGGTGGTGCCACTACCGCGGTGGATGACGTCATGAACCGAATTCTTCAGAGAGCGATATCTCGATTGATATTAGACTTAGAAATTTGCTGTTTGGTCTGATCTCATTATTTATAGCTAATCTACTATAATCAAGAACCGAAATACGATCCTGAGACCAGCGCAACTGACCCATTTACAGATGTCTGGAATTTGATAAACTTAATCATGTCGAAGTAGAATCTGCCAACTGAATTGAGCATGCACAAGAGTATCCTTGGTTTCTAAATTGGACGTATTTTAATGAACAGGAACTATATTAATTGTAATATGAACCCTGTCATGCATGTACTCTTATGGATCTCAGGGCTCATATCAGGATAGATATAGTTCCTTTTCATATAACTACGTCGAATTGAACGATTATTGGAGAACATATGACCAAATTCCACAAGTTGCTAAAATAAATGCATTTACATTTCGGCTTTCTGTGGTGTAGTGGTTGTACAGCACTGCCGTGCTAAGGAAGAACGCCGTATGAGCGTTTAGACGTTGCCAAGTTTCCTCCGATAAATCACGAATTTCCTGGGAAAATTGTGAATGAAATTTTCCAAAATTTTCGGACAATTTTGTACGCAGATTAGTCTAATATATCGGAAAATTTCAAGGAAAAACAAGCATGAATTTGGTCAAAAATACACGTTTTATCAAGGGAAATTTGGCAACTCTTGAATGTTCATACGGCGTTCTTCCTTAGCACGGCAGAGCAGGCCCTACGACCAGAGGATCCCGGGTTCGATTCCCGGCCAGGCGACCTGAGTTTGATGATCTTTGGCAATGATTACCAGCGCAACTGACCCATTCTCCATTTCGGTTGAATTGCGTTGCAGGTCGATCACAGATCTGGACAACCTGGTGGACAGGGTGGGCCCGGAGTCCCTGTCCTCGCGGGACGAGTGGGGCTACACGCCTGCCCACTGGGCCGCCCTGGACGGGAACGCAGACGTGGTTCGCTACTTGATCCAGCACCAGGTCCCCGTCGACTTCCCCTGCCTCGGCATCCAGGGATCCCGCCCAATCCACTGGGCCTGCCGCAAGGGACACACCGCAGTCGTACAACTCCTCTTACAGGTAACAACCATAGAGTACATATCGACGGTGCAAGTCGGCAATCACATAACTCGTTTGCGGTGTCTGAAAATCCCCGCAACTATGTTATTTTTTTAAAGGAGAACAAATGGACATGATTCCTTGAAGTTTTTGCAGAATTTTCCTCGCACATAGAAGGAAAATCACGGAAGTCTTAAAGAATTACCGTTGAGTAGTTTTCCGTTCAAAAAATAAAGTATAACAGGAAGTCTGCGACGTCGCAAACCGAGTTATGTGATTGCCGATTTTCACCGTCGATATAGCCGTATTGTAAATGAATCAGTGAGTTCGAAAACACACCAACTCGGGTTTTTTTCGATTTTCACTTTTTTACGGTTTAGTGACACTTATGGATAGAAGCATCTGCTCGCAAAAGGAAATTTCGAAATTGCAATCGGAAGTGCTCGAAACAGCGATGGGAAAAGGGAGAAATCGAAGTATTTTATTGAAAATACCAATTTTTGGCCATTTCAAGGGAAACGGGCGACCATCCGATCTTCCGGTTTTCTTTTTTCGGTTCAGTATACCTTGTACCATCAAGTTATATAAATATTCAAGCGTTATTCAGGTCGAAAAATATACATTTTTTTGGGCAGACTAATGAAAAATCAGTAGGTATCTGAAATTCGGTGAGAACGAAAACACACCAACTCGGAAATTTTTAAACGCTTAATTCTCTGTCATCAAACACGGTGTATCGATTTCAACTTGCAAAGTTTTAAGTACTTGTCCTTTGGCACCAAAAAGGTTTTTCTTAAACTAACTTCTTCGCCCGCTGCGCAGTTTTAGGTGTTTCCTGAACATTTTTTTTCCGAGTTGGTGCGTTTTCGAACTCACTGATTCAAATGGGAGAGCTGGCGCCAGGTTCTGATCGACGAGTTCCGAGCCCGGTGTGCGCCGAGCTTAGGTCACTTTTTTTTATACATTTTCAATCCAAAATGGCGAAGTGGAAGTAATTCCTATTGGTCCAGTTACACGATCAAATTGACCCATCAAATTAGGCCTCTCATTGGTCGCATCCTCACTTCAGATCTTTTGCCACCAATCAGAGCTTCAGTTTGATGGCTCAATTTGATCGTGTCCTGGACCTTGTCCTATTTTTTTACATCCTGAGAAAATGAGCTAATCGAGGAACGACTATCGGTGAAGTGAAACTGCAAAAATGGTATCTCGATTGCGGTGCTTAAATCTCCTTGTCGATTTCATTAATTCAAATGGGACCAAACATCATAGCTTGAAATGTTCACAGAATACCCTGGTAAAAATTGGCAGTAGAATCTGTGTTCCAAAATACCATAGACCTACAGCCGGCTGTAAGATTTCCAATAGCTTCTACAGCCGGCTACACGATTTCTTATAGCATTTTATAGCCGTTGGCGATTAAGCAACAGCCAGGCGATAAAGTGTATGCTAAACGTTACTAATTACGGGTGCTAGGACTTAGTGAGTTTATGGAATACTGCTCTGGATGAGTGTATGATCAATGTATTTCCCTTTTATTAGTTAGATTAGAGTGCCTTCAGTTTCGTATGATACTGTGCAATACCTCTGGTGTGAAATAGTTGCTTCAAGCTCCGTGACAGGCGGGCAGCCAGCGCGAAACACGCATTGGTGCTTACAAACCTAACATGGATACTTCACGCGTTGCGCAATGCGTGAAGTATCCCTGTTAGGTTTGTGGGCGCCAGTGCGTCGCCGCTCCGCTTTGTGTTAGGCTCTAATATTTAATCTGGCGGAGTCAGCGTTATTCAACTCATGATTTTGAAATGTTTGCACGTCCTGTATGGATAATTCTCATTTTAATTGATGAAAAAAAATATGTATTAAAGGAAAATATAATGTGTGTTTTGTAAATATTAAGGTGGTTCCTTATCAAACTTAATGATTTCCAAAGCACACAAATTTCTACACAATTTCTTATAGCCTTTTATAATCGATGGCGAAAAAGCAACACCAGGCGATAAAGTGTAAAGCCCGGCGATAGGAACTATAGCCCGGCTGCATAATTTTTTATCGCTTCGTATAGCCCGGCCGTATGATTTTCTCCGCATTCTACAGCCAGCGTCATGATTTTCTGTAGCCTTCTTTGGCCGGCTATAAGAATTCCTATGGTATTTTGAAACGCAGTTCTTATCGCCAATTTTTACCAGGGTATTCCTTACAGAGATAAGAAAAATCAAAGAAGTATTTTCAAGACATGACGCTCAGTAATTTTGATCGTTTAACTTAAAAGTTTGATAGCTCTGAAGTTCTAAATTTTTAGGAGAACATTTGTTTCTCTCCCTCTTTTTCCCCTTCTATCTCCCCCTTTTTGCTCCAAAAGGGGATGGGCATGCTACCGACCCCCCGCCCCTGGATCCACCAATATAACTAATGCGTCGTGTATTGAAACATTTTCTAGGCTGGTGTGGCTGTGAACGCAGCAGATTTCAAAGGTCTGACTCCTCTGATGACTGCATGTATGTTTGGTCGTGCGGCTACGACGGCATATTTACTCGGCAGAGGAGCTCTTCACCATTTGGTGGATATCAACGGTGACACTGCATTACACTGGGCCGCATATAAGGGTGCGTTTACATTTTCCAACGAGCACACCCCATCTTTCCCACCTATATTTGGGTCTGTTCAGCAGGATGGAGATGTTGCATGTGTTAGGAATTTGCGATTTGACTTGTGATTCTTATGTAAAAGTTCGCGAGAAAAACGATGGTGCCATTGGTTTTCTCTGGAATCAACTCCCAGGCTCAAAAAAAGCTCTCAAGTCGAGGCCAAAATGGAGGGGATATCCCACGCTATCCTGAGAGTCCACCTCTACATCAAGACAAACTCTCCATGCAAAGATAGGGAGCAAATACATTAGCAGTGATGCCGTGTTTTCAGTTTTGGAGTCCCCAAATAAAGTGGCAACCCTGCTAATGTATTTGCTCCCTATCTTTGCATGGAGAGTTTGTCTTGATGTAGACGTGGACTCTCATGGATAGCGTGGGATATCCCCTCCATTTTGGCCTCAACTTGAGAGCTTTTTTTGAGCTTGGAAGATGATTTCAGAGAAAACCAGATGCACCATCGTGTTTCTCGCGAACTTTTATGAAAGAATCAACAGTCAAATCGCAAATTCCTCGCACATGCAACATCTCCATTACATCCAAATAGGCGGCGATGACTTAAAATAACGTCATGTCGTGCATTATCGTAGGAAGAAGGTTTTTTGGTATTTGGCACACTATTTGACAACAATGTAATAGAAGATATCATACCTTATTGCGTCAAAACGAGCAGCGATCGCACTCGATCATCACTGTAGTCTCGAACTCCCATCGGCGATGAAAACGAGCACCGAGCGCGAAGAACTTCAAAATCCGTAAAGAAAAACGTGCTAAAATTGTGAAATTTTATTTGTCTACGAGCATTTCAATCGCCAGACGAGAACAACGAGGAAGTACGTGGAGATTAGTGTGTCAATACTTCTGGACTGACAATGCATGGGACTATGTATATCAGTCTACACTCACCATCAGTTGCACGATTTCCGCCATGTTCCAATCACACGTTCGAAATGATTGCTCATCAGAACCGTGGGCGATTTTTGAAATTTTGCCACTTTCTAACAGATTAGAGGAGACTGAGGTGGAATGCGGAGTTATGTGAATTTGCTCGTATACGCTATTTGCTCGGAAATGCACCGATAGGTCAACCTTTGGGCACTAAAAAAATCATATCTGCCAATCTTTTGCAGCTTTTGACATGCACTGGAAAAAAAACCAAATTGGATCTAGAGTCCAGACTCTTAAAAACGTCGACAAGAAAAATTACTCTTGATTCAACCAGAATCTAGCTTAAATCAAGAACCAAGCCTCTTAATTTAAGCGGATTTCGTTTTGATTCAAGCAAAAATCCGATTGAATCAAGAGTACTTTTTCTTGTCAATGTTTTCAAGAGTCTGGACTCTAGATCCAATGGGTTTTTTTTTTTTTCCAGTGTGAGATTCAAGTGGTACCTACCTCATTCAGGGTATGAGTTATCATTATCGCGAATTTCCGAGCAAACAGCTCATATATATACGCGTTTACGCTGTTTGGTCAGAGAGGTCCTCATTAGTGATCTATGATTTAACTGTCAGTTAATAAATCACTCATTTTCCGAGAAATTTAGCGTAATTAACATTTCCATCTCCCGAAAAATCGCTTGGATGTACATAGAAAATTCGTGATTTCTCACCCAAAGCCAAAGAACACAAATTGCAATGGTCCAATAGCATTGCTACTATATATCGAAATGTTATGTAAGTTGCCTTTCTACAAATTGAAGGGGCTCTTTTTGTCGAAATCTGTTGCAGAAAATTGAAAGAAGTTTCAATGCTCCTTTGCATTACAAACTGCCCATATTCTTAAGATACAAAATTCATTTTATTCGTCTTTTAAAATCTGTATTTATTGGCTAAATAAAACAAACTTGTCGCGAAGTTACTGTGAAAAATTTCCGCTTTAGTCGCATCAAAGTGCAAATTATTTCATACTGGTTTTTGCACTTTGCTACTTGGGCAGTAAGCCATATATCGATGGTCGAAGTATACGAAACCACGTACCTCCGTTTGCGATGTTGTAGGCTTTCTGCCATATTCCATTCTTTTTCTGGCAAACTAGTAAACGTAGTTTCTTGAAAATCCTCTTTGATTTGCTTCTCTTTTAGCAGAATAATTTGTATGGTTTCCAAGCTTAAAAGTTGGCTGGCCCCTCCCCCCAGAAAAGATAAAACACTGAAAAAAAATTCTCGGCGTTTTTACCAAGGTCCGTTGATACCTTTACCATCTCACTTTTTAAACCAATTATTTGTAATTTTACCACAACAGACTGGTAAGCTTACCCAAAAACCGGTATTTTTACTGTTTTTTTCAGGTAAGAATACCACTTTTATTGGTAATCAATTCCCGGTTTCTTTGCCATTTTTTCTCGGTAATTCTAACACAGTCGATAAAAAATATTGGCGTTTTTACCAAGGTTCAGTAAAATTACCGAGAAAGTTCTATACCAATTCCATAAATGGTAATTTTACCAAGAAAAAACTGTGATCAAATAGAACCCTGAATTCTTGGTAATTTTACCCTTTTCCTAGTAAATACACCGAGATTTTTTTTTCAGTGAAATAAAAATCGGAGCGGACATTTTGAAACACCGCATTGAAAACACGTGGTTACTCACTTTAGCCATTGATGTCACAATTTAAAATGATTGGCTCATTTAAAAGCTGAAGCAACACTAAAGTGTTGCTGGTTCTTTTCGTTTTTTTTTGTCATTTTAAGAAAAATATAAGCTAACTCACACACATATTAACCATTGCATTTTAAAGAGTGATTCAGAAATAAGTTCGAAGATTGAAAAATCTAATTCTCGGGGTTTTGTTTAAAAGTGAAGATTTATTTTAAAGTATTTTCCTTAAATTTATTTCAGGTCACTCGGATGTGGTGCGTCTCTTGACCTTTTCAGGGGTCGATCTTCAGAAGGCCGACAATTTCGGATCGACGCCACTGCACTTAGCATGCCTCTCTGGGAACGTCAATTGTGTCCGCACTCTGTGTGAAGCGGTGCGTAAACCTAGATATAAGAGTGCATAACTTAAAAAAGTAATGAACAAGCAGCAAAATTTGCATGAAAAATAATTCTATCTGAAAGCTTCCCATTTATTTCCTTAATTTAAATAATGTAATCGTCTATTATACAGCGTGCAATTATCGCGCATTATCCAGCGCTATCGAGCAGCATGCGAAGACTAGAGAATGAGACCTTATGCAGAGACCTTGTAGTGAGTCGTTTCGAAATAAAAATAATTATTCGTGGAGATGGCTAGAATACGAGGATACATAATAAAAATGGTATTTTTTTAGCTTTTAGCTTTTATTTTAGCTTTTCTTTCTGTAGAACTTTGATGGCCAAAGCAAAACCACATAGGTACCTAACTCCATTGCGGTGTTTTAACAGTCCGCTCTCATTTTATTTTTTTGAAGAGAGGCAAATCAACTTCACAGCTTGAAATTTACACAGGGTATTCTGCAAAAAGGGAAGACATGTCGAGGGAGTTTTCAAGAAATTACTTAGACTGCAACGTCGCAAAACGAAGCTACTTGATTTCACACTGTGGCCATGGCTTTCATAAATACGTCATGAGCATGAAATGCTGAAGAAAGAACAGCTGTTATCGGATTTTATTTGTCCATTGGGAACTATAATTTCTTGCTCAGTTCAGAAACAACGTATGTCCCATCATCAGTTTCCCTATGGACATATGTGTTTTTATGGATGAGCCGGAAATTGCGGTTGATTGTCAAACGTAGTCCAAGTGATCCTGAAACTGAAAAAGACACGAATATTGTTTACTGTAACTACTGTGAGTTGTGTGGCTTTATCGTTCCATAAGCGATCATCCTCACAGGAAAACATGATTAATAAAATCAATAAATTTAAAATTCCTGTGTTTTATTTTGAGAGCAGAGCAAACTGGAGCTAGAACCAAGAGACAAGAATGGGAAAACTCCGCTGATGTTGGCTACTAGTCATCGCCACAATGACATCATTGAGTGTTTATCGACTGTGATCAAGAAGAGAGCCAGAATCATGCCTCCTTTGTCTGAAATCTGGTAAGACTTCAGATTACAAATCGCATTCTTTAGTTTTGATTTTAGTAGTATGCTAACTCAGACATGCGTAATATTATTCAGTTATCAGTCTCTCCGACAATGAGCAAGTGAGCAAGTTCTAATGTTAGACTCGTCCAGAAACGCCTTCAGTCAAGTGTATAGGCAGCATTGTACACAGCACTAACATATATCTTCACGCGGAATGTGCATAAGTATTTGAAAAAATTGAGTGCTCTTGCTGTTGTCCTGCTCAGAGCTATTGAAACAGTATGTCGGGTCAATTTCAGAATTTCAATTTTTTTCTTCATGCAAACAAATGTAGGAACAGTTAATTTCTTGCAATTTTAAAGGTTTGTTATACTGCCGTGCTATGGAAAAACGCGGTATGAAAATTCCAGAGTCGCCAAATTTCCCCGATAAAACGTGTATTTTTGACGAAATGTATGCCTATTTTTCTTGAAATTATCACATATTTTTGATTAAATTGGGAACAAAGTAGATGGAAAAAATTGCAAATTTTTTTACAACCTCCTCAATAAATTCTTGTTCTATCAGGGAAAATTTGGCAACGCCTGAATGCTCATACGACGTTCTTCCTTAACACGGCAGTATATAGTTCGAACTATTACATCCCACACTCATGCTCCGATTTCTAAAATAAATCTACTTAAATTCCACTAAAACTTGCGTGTATAGAAAAGGAACTTAAAAACTGTACTTTTCTGATAAACAAAGTTCTTACACAAGACAGGTATAACACACTGACATAATGTCAGTATTCACCACTCATGTTTTAAACAGGATATATGGGCGGAAGGGAAGAAATCCTCCCTGAATTTAAAGTCAAGTAGAAAAATATATATACAAATCGACAAAGTAAAGTTTGGCTGTCAAATTCTTATCTGAGAGCTTATTTAAAAGATCTTAGGTATGGCTTTATATTGAGAGGTCACAGATATACATCTGGATTATAAGATCTTGTTAAAATGTTCCGTTCAACTTTTAGTTATTCATTGTCGAACAATTTTAAAATGAATTAACCCACGACAGTACTCTATAATTTTTTTCAAGAATAAAAATACTTGAAGTATCATATAAGATGGGTCTGCTCAATTTTACATCATGCATGGTATTTTATTAAAAATAAACAATTATATTTAATCTCACAGACTGATTGATTCGTATCAATTTCCTCGCTTTAATTTACGTTAAATTCCAGATGATTTGATTGTCCCTAGGAGTCTCTTGTTCGGAGGGGGTGGAAATTCGAAAGGACCCTTATTTTTGTTCCTCGGATCATTTCTCTTGTGGTGCTACCCCATGTACGTCCTGAGGGTAAGTAGCGTTTCTAACTTATTTTAATCTCAATTTTGACGTTTGGCGTTTGACGATTAGCAGAAAAGAGCCAAGCCGCATCAGCGATTGTCAAATTTAACTTGGCACATTAATTTTTTACAGGAGAACCTTTATGCGGATCCCTTTGAAAATTTTAAGTAATTTGCTTCGTACTACGCAGAAAATTCACTGAAAAAAAAACAGGTAATTAAAGCTATTGGACTCATATTTCAACTATAGATAATTTTAAATCTCTTATCTATTGAAGTATACAAAGATTATATTAATTTATCTGATTAGGTGGTTTAGAGTAATGAGTTGGACCATTAATAATTGATTAATAATTTGATATTTGATAGAGGTGTGTCTTATTATGTTTGTCGGAGTGTGTATATCAGGAAAAGGGTATAGAACTAGAGAGGCAACAAAAGGTTTTCATGTAAAAAAATTAAACTGCCCAATAGAATTTGGCAACAGCTGATGTGGCTCGGTTCCTTTCTGCTTAACGCGGTCCAATTGAAAACTATCCATTTAGGATGATTATAACAGTTCAGGAAACCAGTCTATTGCCAAGCCAACGGAATGCAATCCTGAGAGCTAAACAATTTTAATTTGTGTTTCAGTGTATACCTTTAACGTGGAACACTCTCAGAGGATGGCATTACATCTTCCTTTACTGGAACGCTGTAATGTGGGTGTGCTGGACTATTGCTAATAGGATTGATCCAGGATACATCCCTTGTAACACTGAAACCTATCATCGAATTATCCGCCAGGTGAGTGCAATTTATTTCAAAGTTGACGAGGGTGTATCCAAAATTAAAGGGCGCTTGAGGTATACGAGCAACGACGATTTTTAAATTATTGTGTGACGGGAGACCGCAGGGGGGGGGGGGGGTAAGGATACCGGATACTTCATTATATACGACAACGTTTTGCTGCCTTTGCAGAGAAAAACTGAGGAAAGCCTGCTTTTGTCTTAACAGAGTAATGCCAGCGTTTGGTAAGCTTTAGCGCCTTCAATTTGCTGACATGCAACACATTCAGCAAGAATAGTTGCCCTCAGTCAGACGTTGGAAATCGATGTTTCACTCGACTGCCGTTCCAAGGAAGAACGCCGTATGAGCCTTCAGACATTGCCGAATTTCCTTTGATAAAATGCGAATTTGCTCGAAAACTTGCGGATATTTTTCTTCCGAATTTTCACAAAATTTCATTCGCAATCAAATCTACAATATCTGACAATTTCAAGGAAAAATAGTCATAACTTTCCTCAAAAATAAGGGGAAATAAGGGGAAATTTGGCAACTCTCGAATGTTCATACGGCGTTTATCCTTAGCACGGCAGTAGACTTCTGCGTCTCATTACTTTGGGTTAGCTCATTTTTTCCGCTCTGCGCTTTTATCGAAATCGGGTGTGACTTTAGTTTTCTCTCAACGAAACGGAAAGTTGGCAATAGACGGCTGTAGGTTCCACATCTGGAATATAAGCCAGTAAACCAACAGAGGAAGAAGAAGAAGAAGTTGAAAGTTGGCAGGGATGGGAATCGCTTCCTTTAAAAATATATAGTTCAATTACTTCAATTTTTAGTTTTTCGGTACTATATCCCTTTCTCTCTTCTCTCCAAAGACGGTCACAAGAATTTTGCTTACATCAGGGTTGCCACAGTCAAAGATTACCGGGAAAACCGAGAAATGTCAGGAAATTTTTATAAGTCAGGGAAAACCGAGAAATGTCAGGGAAAATGACGAAAATGTCAGGGAAAACATTTTAAATCACCGTCATTTGCCTCCTAAAATAGGTTTGAGGTTTCAAATGCAGTCTCTCGCACTTTTCCCGCGGGATGCAAAATAAGGAGACCCTGTCTTCCAGGGTTGCCACAGTCAGGGAATTCCGGGAGAACTAGGAAAATGTCAGGAAAAATGACGAAAATGTCAGGGAAAACTTGTTAAATCACCGTTACGTGCTTCCTAGAATGGGTTTAAGGTTTCAAACAACACATTTTGCCTGAGAAATATTTTCAATCATGTCTTCTCAACCACCTGTCATACCTTCTATCGTCAGGGAATTTCACCAAAATTTGTCAGAGAAATCAGGGGAATGTCAGGGAATTTCATTTCCTAAATTCTATGGCAACCCTGACACATCTATTTCAATTTCCAGATTCCTCATTCCGATAAATGGAACAAGAAGCGTGATGGAATGTTGACGAGGCTATGCCACACCTGTCGTTGCGTCCGGCCGTTGAGAGCTAAACACTGCAGAATTTGCGACCGTTGCGTGGCACACTTCGACCATCACTGCCCTTTCATCTACAATTGTGTCGGTGTTCGGAACAGGTCAGAAAAAAAAGTTATAGCAAGCAATAAAACTCTCCTTTAGGGACTTCAAAGTCGTGAAATCATGAGAATTCACTGATGGAAGCTATGCAAAGGCCAAACAGCTGGCGTGTAATTTCGGCATCAGCATGTGAAGCGCTGCACAACGGATCGAGTAAATGGGAGAGGTCGGACATGAAATTTTTGACTAAAACTGCAAATTTCGATGTTCATTTCGTCATATTTTTAATTTTAAGGGGTGCTTCTAGAAGAAAATTTCACGAGGAAACCAATGGAACCACTTTTATAACCTAAAAGTTTTGTATAAAAGGAGTTAAAAGCGTTTAAAGTTTCCAAATTTTGTCCGACTTCTCTTATTGACTCGGTCCACTGTGCGCCGGGCGCAGGAAGGGCATTTCTCAGTTGCGGTATCTCTAAAGGAACTCGGTTATAGGACATTTCGTCAACGAGTTTTTGTCCGCGCACCTGTTTTTCCCAGTAAAGTCCTTTACGTCCACGCGTTTTTTCGGCACGGGAGTTTTGGTTCACGTGCCAGTTGAGACCCAAAGTTAATTTGCCCACATGTAAATACAAACGACAATTGCTCACGACGTTTTTGGATGAAAATGTATAATGTCTTGCAAGAATGAGGGTTTGCTTGTATTTTTATTTTGTCTGTTTGGTCCAACGGAGAATAATATATTGTTGAGAGTTTTGGTAAAAATGGGGGAGCGTCAATTCCATGAGACAAAATTCACTAAAACTCTCTACACCTCTTTGGTGTAACAGGACTTAATTATCTTTCAAGAAATTCCCACCTTGCTATACCTGAACCGGATAAACCTCTATCTTTGCCTCAGCTAAAGGCTCTTAGATTTTTCCTGTGTACGATAAGTATCTTGATTTATTTTGCGAGGAAAGATCTGTACTTTTAAAGGATGCCTGTCATTCTTAATACGTTCAATTTCGTAGAATACTATGCGACACCTCTGTTGTGAAATAGTTGCTTCAGGCGCCGCCGCACGGCGGGCGGGCGGCCAGCGCGGAACGCGCATTGGCGCCTACAAACCTAAGAGGATACTTCAAGCATTGAGCAATGCGTGAAGTATCCACTTAGGTTTGTAGGCGCCAGTGAGCCTCTCGCGCTGGCAGCACGCCGCCGCTCCACTCTGTTAGGCTTTAATATTTATACTCGCATAGTCGGCGTTTTTTAACTCATGATTTTGAAATGTTTGCACACTCTGCATTGATTATTCTCCTCTTTTATTCATGTTTGCAGTTTCTGTCGGCACAACTGCGGCTCATTAAGATTGATGTCGCTTGGAATAGGTTTTACAAATATTTGCCACGTTTTAAAAATATAAATGTTTCTTCACGGCTCATACGGCGTTCTTCCTTAGCACGGCAGATTTGAAGTCCTTATTTCTGTAAATCAGTCGTTGAAAATTGTATTTTTCTTTTTCTTAGGATGTGGTTCTTCACGTTCGTTCTGAGTATTGCAATCAACTGTTCTTTGACCATATTTTTTGCCTGCCACTGCCTTGCCTTAGAAGGTTTTGAGCTTCTGTACGTCCTAGGCCTCAGCGAGGCACTCATCTTCTGTGCTCTTGGATGGATTTTGACCTGCTCATCGGTAAGCCACTTTTAACTGCACTCGAAGTTGTAAAACCGAAGTCTCACAATCAAATTTTTCGTCCGTACACAAAATTAGATCAACTTTTCCGAACTCGATGAATCTGGATTGAAATTTAAAATGGACCACTTGACAAGGTACTAAAAGTTAAGCATTCTGAAACAAATTTCTCAACCAAAATTTTACGGAGAACACGATTCGCGCAGAGAAAATTACTGAAATCAATTCCTAACCAACATATTCAATGTTTCTTGACGCGCGAATTCAAACCTCCCGCTCATAAAAACTCAATGGTGTAAACGTGAGTCAAATCGCACGCGAAAAATTATCATGACACTCTCTGCGATATGAAAATCTGGCAATCTCAATCTTGACGTTTTGGCTCAGCTGTAGCAAGTTGTTTATAGTTTGAACAACACTGGGCGGGAAATGAACATTGTTGGATTAAGAAGCCTGCCGAAACTGTTGTCGTACGCGATTGGACTTACGTTGAGTATTGCGCGTTTCGTGTGATCGGGCAATTCGAATTGCCCGGAACCATTGTAAAATAAAAACGTTAATATCTTATTTACGAGTTGATTTCAGTAATTCCCGTTGCATTACTCGTATTATACGTGAAATGAATTAGAATCTTTAAATTCGTACCTTGCTTAATGGTCCATTGACGAACACATCAGTTTTCATCAACATTTTTGCTCGATCTTTGTTTATTGTGTTTGTGTTACATTGTAATATTTAATTAGATAATAAATACATGAAAACTTCGAGTTTCATAGACTGATCAAAAAGGGGAGTTAATTGGATCCACTATTGTCAACGAGTATTTCATTGAACAAGAGAGATTGCCAAACACGCGAAATATTCAGGAACAAATTCCAAACACAAAATCCATACTACTAGCTCATAAAAATGACAGAAAAATCGATCTTAAAATTATCAGTACAAAGTGCACGTCGTGATTTTTAATTTGTTCTCAATATACGTTGTGCGAGTTTTTCTCAAGATTCATAAAGATAAAATCCACAGATCCAGATATTCCACAGAAATTTCAACTCCATGTTCAGCATTTTTTGTCAAAGTACTTCAAAAATTTTCAAATTTTTGGTTTCCTCAAGATTCATAAAGAAATACCGATCCAGATATTCTACAGAAATTTCAACTTCACGTTCAGCCTTTTTTGTGAAATTACCTCAAAAATTTGAAGATGGCGATTTATTTTTCCAGATGCTACATGCCTGTATGAATCTAACGACCAACGAGATGTTCAACTATAAACGATACTCTTACTTGAGAGACAAAAGGGGCAAGTACTACAACGTCTTCTCTCGCGGACCGTTTTTCAATCTGATGGACTTTTTCATCTGTAGCGGAAGGACTCAGCTGGACTGCGATCTCTTGACGGAGGAATTTAGCTGAAAGTCTCCTTTCGTTTGAATTCAAGAACTCGGCTTGGCTATTAAGTCATCATGCTGACCCTTGGTTTTTTTATGCTAATATATAGAGCACCAGACAGAGTTAATCATTTAAGCACTATCAGATAAGTATTTCCCACCAAGACACGAGATAAGAGATAACATACCACTATGTTAACCTGCGGGAGCGCGTGTAGTATACCTCGTCAAATAAAGGCGAAACGTTCCCAAATACCTGAGGTCATCGGAAAATAGACCAATAATTTTGATTCACAATGAATGCTTCTTGGCGCTTGAACATGCACAAAAAAATTTTCCTCGTGATAATTACTCCAGACGATCAAGCTTAAACTTTGCCACAATCATTTTTTTAAAGAATATTTAACACCTAAAGGTGTTTTGATACCTTAAAGTTTAAGGTGTCAAACACCGCCCCATTTTGTAAAACCATGAGTTGCTCTTAGTTTATTACACTACAATGTTATTTAATAGACTTACAATTTTAACCTTTTATTCACGTTGCATCATTCAGAGAGATGAGGCGAAAATAGAGTATTGAAACAGTCTGGGACGAACTGTAATGAAGAAGTTTTAGCTTTTTGCTCCACTGGACGCTGCAGCAGTTTCCGATTTATCGATTGATATACCATTTAAATCAATGGAAAAGGATCGATAAACAAGGTGTTAGCAACGAACACCATAAAAATCGATTCTTTACCGGAGCTTCAAATGGGTAAATATCGATAATCGATTGTGCGCGCTTCGCGACTGGTTGCCGTTTTTGCACAGTGTATTGATTTTTTTTGTCCCTCTTTTTCCTCTCCGTGAATGACGGAGGAAAGTATGATCTAAATCGCCAATAATGTATTAAACTAATTTTTTACTTATTGTATGAGGTTAGTGTTGTTAAAAAGTATATACCTTTTTAGAATAGCCTAGCACTGCCCGCTAGAAATGTCAACGCAATGTGATAAATGCTCTAAATTCTTACTTTAATAAAGTATTGCCTTTTTTTAATACCTACTTGGGCATTTCATTCACATCTGAAAACGTTTTAAAACTTTATGACGGTTTAAGGCGAATAGATTGCGCACTGAAAAAGGGAAATATTTGGTATTGATTTTAAACGACTTAGAGCCTATACGAATCTTAATGGCTAATGAAAATTGAAGAAAGAAGGCAAAGTTTTGAAACAAACATTTTATTTGAGAATTTTCTCCACATTCGCGAAATCTACTTATTATGAACAATTTAAAACTAATACAAAATTACAATATTTACAAATAAAATAACTATCACTAATAAATTAGGTATTATGCGTAGGAATTTAAAGCCCATTTGTTGAGTATATGACACTTTTAAAGTGCCGTTCCCGAATTGACTGCAAATAAGTATAACTTAACACTTCAATTGACTCGTCCGTTTAGAGCTGTTGCCCAAAATGACGAAATAACCGCTCCAGTAATAACTCGAAATTTAAAATTACAGCATTACAGCAAAATTACAAGCTAATGTTTGTAATTTTGCTGTTCAATAGTCAGGAGGTAAATTTTATGAGCAATCGATCAGATAAAATTCTATTAGAATTCTCATTTCGTTTCTTTTTTTTTTGTCCCTTGACAAATTTACTTGATGCTGTGCGAAAGAACATCCGTCTATTTTTTCTAAAGGCGGATCTAGCTGGTTAGTAAACCTGAATTTCCTCCATTTAAACCTGTGTTAAATAATCGATTCTTGTCTGGGCACCTGGCTCTTCCGAGAATCGATATATTTTCATAGGTTTAAATGGAGAAAGGACAATTTCGGAAACTTTCTAGGTCTGCTAAAATACAATTCATAATAAATCAATGCGAGTAAAGTTCTTTTAAATTTTGAGAGATAAAATCGACTATAGTTCTTCTAAAAATTCTCGTTCATCGTTAGAAATTTGGCTGAATTTGAATTTTCAAACGGTTTTTCTCCTTCGCACGGAATTTTCACGATCCTAAGAGCTGGCCAATTGAAGCCATCACAGCCTATCGAAGGGCTCCCGCCTTTAAAGCTTTTTTTAAGTTCATGGGCTGAAAGATTTAGTCATTTAGAATTCAAAAATGTTCATGGTATTACAGAGTGATTCACACTTTCGGGCTTCTGGTGTCTAAAATCAAAAATTGAGAGGAGGGGCTGGGACCAACTTCAAACTGCCAATCTATTTTTTGCAGTCTCCTCTCAACGAACCCTCATTATACCTGGACTTCACCTTTCTCCCGAAGTATGGCAAATTCAATTTCCTCTCAGGACATTTCATTTTCAGAGCCTAATTGAAAATCGTACAAGTTTGATGCGTGGCAGAACTGATCGTCGTCTATCAGCATCTCTCGATTCCCATATCGTTGCCTGAAACAATGAAATAAAGTAAAAATGAGTAAAGTAAAACATACGTAAACTTGACACTTTTAACCGCCCAAAGGAAAAGAACCTCGGGTCCGAATAACTCGAAATTGAATCTTAAGTGGTTCTTCATACATAAACACTAGAGGATTGGTCATCGGAAAACTCAAATACCAATTTTCACCGCAGTTTTGACGATATTTGAATGAAGTTTCATACAGGAACCTCAGGTTAATTCTGCTTACAACGATTACAAATCGCGGGGAAAAGCACTGGATTAATTTTCAAAATAAAACGAGCAAATGAAATTCAGTTCATAAATTAAAGAGGCAGAACTAGGCGGTACCATCCAACACCGAAAGAGACCCCCCCCCCCCTTTTTAGTAAGTGTCAGCCACTACCTATCACTACCTACCTATCAGCACTGCCGTGCTAATGAAGAACGCCGTATGAGCCTTCAGACGTTGCCATATTTCTTTCAATAAAAAACTAATTTACCAGGGAAAATTGTTATCATTTTTTTTAACATTTTCAGACAATTTTGTTCTCAATTTAATCTGTCTGAAAATTTCAAGGAAAAATATGCATAACTTTCCTCAAAAATGCATGTTTTTCCGAAGACATTTGGCAACTCTCAAATGTACACACGGCGTTTTTCCTTAACACGGCAGAGTTTACGTCAAGTCCGTTACATCACTGTCCAGCCTCACGAAACAGAGAGCAATTCCGCATCATATAAAGTCAGCTCAGGTGATTAAAATCCGACGTAGTGCAAATGATAGGATTATGTATTTAAGAGCCTCTCATTGCTACTTGAAATTGGACTTATTTCTATCAAACGGAACTATGTGCATAATGACGTGAGCCCTGTTATGCATGTATTCTCGTGAGTCTCAGGGCTCATGTGCCCTGGTAAAAATTGGCGATAGGAGCTGCGTTTCAAAATACCATAGGAGTTCTTATAGCCGACTAAAGAGGGCTATTGAAAATCATATAGCTGGCTGTAGAAAGCGGAGCAAATCATATAGCCGGGCTATACGAAGCTATAAAAAAGTATTCAGTCGGGCTATAGTTCCTATCGCCGGGCTTTACACTTTATCGCCATTAGCTATGAAAACCTATGAGAAATCGTGTAAAAATTCGTGTGCTTTGGAAATCATTAATTACATTTGATACGGAACTACCTTAATATTTACAAAACACACATTAGATTTTCCATTAAAACATTTTTTTTTCCATCAATTAAAATTAGAATAGTCCATACAGAGTGTGCAAACATTTCAAAATCATGAGTTGAAAAACGCTGACTCCGCGAGATTAAATATTAGAGCCTGACACAAATCGGAGCGGCGACGCACTGGCGCCTACAAACCTAACAGGGATACTTCACGCATTGCGCAATGCGTGAAGTATCCCTGTTAGGTTTGTAGGCGCCAATGCGCGTTTCGCGCTCTCTGCCCGCCCGCCGCGCCGCAGCTTGCCACGGCGTCTGGAGCAACTATTTCACACCAGAGGTATTGCACAATATCATAAGAAATTGAAGGCGCTCCAACATATTAAGAATGACAGGCATCCTTCAAAAGTACGGAGCTTTCCTCGCAAAATAAATCAAGATACTACGGCACAAGGAGAGAGCGGTAGTCCGAAAACTAACTGAGTCCTAGTATCCGTATTTAGTAACGTTTAGCATAAACTTTATCGTCTGGCTGTTGCTTAATCGCCATCGGCTATAGAAGGCTTATAAGAAATTGTACAGCCGGCTGCAGAAGCCATTGGAAAGCTTACAACCGGCTTTAGGTCTATGGTATTTTGGAACACAGCTTTCTACTGCCAATTTTTACCAGGGTGCACATGGGCTCAGGCTCAGGGGCACAGGGCTCATGTCTTAATGCACATAGTACCGTTTGGCAGAAATACATCCAATTTTACCTAATCGTCGGGGGCCCGTTGAAATTACTACATCATAATACATTGTACATTCGCACGAAGTATTGATCAGTTGGGGGTCAATGAAACGCAGTGCTTCAGCTTAAAAAAAAAACACATGACCTCTTTGAGATGTACAAAAACAAAAACGAAGCTTAACGCCTAACAAACGCGTTGAACCAGCAGCTTATCTTTAATACTTGAAACGTGGAATTAAGTTATGACGTAAAGGTATAAAAGAACCTCAGGGTCAATGATTTACGAAGAATATTCTGTCGGTGGGTTATGATCGCTTGATCAGTTCGGAATTCTTCCTTTTGAGCCTGATGGGTCAGTTGCGCGTCACGTGCAAAATCGTGTTTTGATGTTTGAGGCTTACGAATTAGACATTCAAAATAATCCGCTTGAACTGAATGCAATATTAACCGAGATATTGCTCTCCCAAAAACATTGTCTGTGACGTCACCCTGGTGACGGCATGGCTTCTTTTGATTTGAATTTACCACTTTGTGAAACGGATATTCGCTGGACAACTTTGATTGAAACCAAGGTTCGATAAACAATAGTTTGCGCTAAAGCAAGAAATGACGTCAACTATCAAGTTGTTTCAATCTTCGTGATTTTTCGCTAATTTACAAGTGCGACAATAAGTAAATTATTTCACTAACTATCGGAACAGGAGTGGCTGAAACGATTGGATATGTTGCGAAATTAGACCAAAGGATTGCTTCTCTGGAAAAAAAAGTTACGGGCTATATAGACATACCGTCCGTTCCGGGCTTAGAGACCGGAACTTCCGAGTGCTGGAGCCAGAGCTTCAATCATACCGGGTGCTACGCCCGGAACTTTCGGCCTCTGAGCCCGGAACGCGGACGGTACGTCTATATAGCCCGTAAGTACGATTTCCAGGGCCGGAGTTTTTTTCCAGTGAATTCTCAAGCGACTGAACGGATTGATATTCGAGAAAAGTTTCCTCCAAAATGTGTTTTGCGTCGTAAAATCGCTCTTTTCATAAATAGCAGGGACGCTTCCACTTAAACATAGTCCGGTCGTTTCGAAAAACGTATGTAAATAAACTTCTCGAAATTAAAATGCGTCAAATTATGATCAAGGTACTCGAAACACCAAAATTATCTCGATTAGACAATCCCACCGATATGTTAAGGAAAACATACCAAAAATTGTATATATATCTTCCTTTTCCCGAGATACCACGTTTTAGTATACTTAAAGGGCTCAGGAGGAAAAAACAAAATCATCCGATGTCAAAGTGCCCCGGGTTTAGTTAAAAAAACTGCAAAAATGTGTTAACTTGATCTAATACGTGAACAGTGCAGCCAGTCAATGGAAGAAGTCGGACAAAATCTGGACAGTTTGAATGTTTATATTTTCGAAAATATGAAACCAAAAACGTTTAAGTGTAGCTCCATTGGTTTTTCCGTGATATTTCCTTTCAGAGGTACCCTTTGAAATTGAATTTAAGACGGAATAAACATAAAAATTTGAAATTTTAGTCCAACATTTCATAACCAATCTATTCTATTAGTTAGTATTCCACTGTGCGACGTCGTGTCATGTTGTCCTCATAACTCACACAGTTGAAGACGGCCCCTGAATACAGCTAAACAAACTTATTGGATGTCCGTATTCCATATACTAAAAATTGAAGGCGCTCTAGCTCTCTCGATTCCAAGAACGCCTGAGTGCAGCTATAACTAATTTATAGATATCTGTGCTGCAAACACTAAAGTTGAAGGAGCTCTAACTTTCCCCACAGCCAAACCGTACAGCAATGTCAACACTGCGATATTTACCTTTCCTATTTCTGACATGGGGGAGGGAGGAGGGCAAAAGCTGCACGTATATCACTGTGTACTGGTCGATTTGTGTCAGATCAAATTTTAAGTTATCTGACTCAATTTCTGTTGAATCTTTCATCCTTTTTTGGCTTAATTGAGAGACATAATGAATTATGTTTCACCTGAAAATTCCAATTTAAGGTTATCTGTTAAGAGAACTGCTTCTTGTCAAAACTAGGGGCCTGTGGCCGCCAACCCCTGAGAGAAGACTACACGTAAAATATCGTAGAACAACCAAATAATTTAAGAAATTAATGGATTCAAAAGCCGACGGGTGTATGCGGAAAAAAGAGCATTTATCTCTAATTGTAACCTAATGTTTAATCAACGTTTTGAAAAGTTACACAGAGTTTTTCTGAAAATGTTTGAATGTTCTGAAATGACCAAAAAAAAATTAAATATCATCCGAGTTTCTGAGTTGTCACGATGAGGATACGTATTTCTCCTTTAATTATGGTAAAAACCGAAGCAGAGAGTCAAGAATGATGACGCGTAGTCTACGTGGGAAAGTTGGATTGCACTTTGCAAAGAGGAACCACTAGCATTGCATTGATGCTAAGATTGTGCAACTTCATCTTTTGCAATAAAATTCAGGAAATCGTGAAAAACCATGAAATTTAGATGGTACTTTTTGTCTTAAATTTACACTTTTTAACGAGTAAAATAGAAACTATTAATAGATAATCGGGTTTTTCCTCCAAGACAAAAGAAGTTACACAATCTTAGCAACATTGCAATGCTAGTGGTTCCTTTTTGCAAAATGCAATCCAGTTAATGGAAAGCAGGAAAATCTCCACGATCCCTCGAGGACTGCAGGCTCGCGTTGTAACTAGTCAGATATTGTGCCCACCGCGCCGCGGGTGATGGGTAGGACACCGAGAAATTACAATGAGTAAAGCGCGCACCGTGCTGTGCACGTAATGCGTGAAGTATTCCCACAGTCTAATATGCGTGTCACGCCGCGCCAACTGACCGACTGCACTGCGTTTGACGCAATGCGAGACGTATCCATGCAGCCCTGTAGGCGCTAGTATGCGCCTGACACCGACCGCACCGTTTAGCGCAATGCGCGAAGTATTCCCAAAGTCTTGCAGGCGCTAATGTGCGCTCAACGCCGCGCCGGACGCGCTGTGTTTGGACTGATTATTCGAGCTCGCGTCCGAATATTCGCGGCATCGAATAATGAGACTAAACTGGTCCATGTTCTGTTTCGACGCCGTATGAGTATTTCAACGTTGCCGCCTCGTTTTTCCCAATAGAATTTTTTTTGTTTCTTCGTTTTTCCTAAGGAAATTCGTATGAACTCGCATCCATTCAAAAGTAAACTGTTTTCGACCGTTGAAAACTTTATAATATAGTCACGCTCCCGTGAAAAACAGAAGGGGAACATCGATCCGTTTCATCCAAAAAATACTGAAAATACACTTGGCCGACTCCGATACCTCAAGCCACCCCTGTTCACTTTAAGACCTCCTATTAATATGAGAATATCCATAGGAGTGGGAAGTCACAGAAAAAAATCCAGGTGAGGGAAATGACTTAGACCTCTATGGAAATCACATTAGATTAAACAGAGATTCAGAGATTCAATGTAGATTTTGCATGTGTGAGGAATTTTCAATTTGACTGTTGATTCTTATGTAAAAGTTCACGAGAAACACGATGGTGCCACTGGTTTTCTCTGAAATCAACTCCCAAGCTCAAAAAAAGCTCTCAAGTTCAAGCCAAAATGGAGGGAATATCCCACGCTATTCTGAGAGTCCACCTCTACATCAAAACAAACTCTCCATGCAAAGATAGGGAGCAAATACGTTGGCAAGGCTGCCACTTTATTTGGGGACTCCAAAACTGAAAACACGGCAACCCTGCTAATGTATTTGCTCCCTATCTTTGCAAGGAGAGTTTGTCTTGATGTAGAGGTGGACTCTCAGGGTAGGGTGGAATATGCCCTCCATTTTGGCCTCGACTTGAGAGCTTTTTTTGAGCTTGGGAGTTGATTTCAAAGAAAACCAGGGGCACCATCGTGTTTCTCGCGAACTTTTGCATAAGAATCTACAGTCAAATCGCAAATTCCTCACACATGCAACATCACCATCAGATTTCAGTATTGCAATGAGTGGATAATCCTCCTTTCAACCATTCAAAGCCATCGAAAAAGATAAGCCAAGTTAGCGAACTTATCATCACCAGTGCACTTACATTTTTGCAATATTCTCGCCTTAGCAACTGATAAGTGATAACAGCAGCGGCGAAGCGTGAATGATCGATGAATCGATACTTCCCCATTTGAAGCTCTGGTTAAGAATCGATTATTACGGTGTTCATTGCAAACACCCTGTTCATCGATCCCTCTCCGTAGGTTTAAATGGCAGATCAATCGACATATCGCGAAGCACGCCACGCAACTGGATAACACGAATGCTCAGTTATTTGCAGTTCAATCGCAATGCCATCGAGATCACTGCGCTTCAGATTTACTTATGCCAAAAATACCTATTTTCAAGTGATTCAAATAAAAATGAGCTATGAAACACACGATTCTTTCGTATATTAATCCTATTGATCAAATTCATGGGTTAGTTTCTCTTGGAATTAATATGACCACTTGAGAGGTCGTGATTCAAGGAATCGAAAACGCCACTAAGCACCGCTGACATTGTGCAACTCTTCCACTCAATCGAGTGAAATAATTTATTTTTTTTATAATAATAATAAAAAAAACAACTGTCACTTATGGATCAGACGATTTTGTTTCTTTATAAGAAAATATGCGTAAAAAGTTTATCATAAAAAAACTTGTAAAAGTGCAAAGTGTCATTTCGTAAAAGGGAACAAAAGTTATTTTACATAATTTGTATATTTTGTTCAAGTTGAAAAGCTCTTTTCCACTTTCCACTTTTCCACATAACTTTCCTCACAAATATACTTTTTTTCTATGAGAAATTTGGCAACTCTCAAATTTTTACACGGCGTTTGCCCTTAGCCCGGCAGTACTGGTTCTCGGCGTCAATACATTGAGGCACTAAGTCGCCGGAGCATCTGAAAACGTGATGTACGTGTTTAGAGCCAGGTACACCAGACGTCAAAATATTAAAAAATGACGCAATCGCTTAATCCTTTCATCGATGAGCCGATCTGAAGCCGCATCCTCGGATTCCAGTAACTTTCGTCGCGCGCTGTGCAGAGAAGTCAATATTCCAGCATGGAACATCGATCGAATTAATGGAAATTACAGCGGGAGCCCATCCCAAAATACTGATGCACATGCGTCCGTGACTCGCCGCACGGACGCCCGGGTGCATCGACACACACCCAACCACCCAACACGTGACAAAATTCTCGTGCTGCATCAGTGTGGGTGTGCGCGCTGTACGCGCCGGCACGTACGCATACCCCCCTCTCTTGTTCTTATGTTTCGATGGTTTTAGACTCATACTGCCGGGATAGCGAAGAGAGCCGTAAGTGCAAAATTTCCGAAATCGAGTTTTCTTCAAAATTCGACTAAACTCTTTTAAATAAAATTACTGAGACAGCTATCATCCTAATTTAATGAAAACGAGACGTATGAAAAAGCCGTAAGTGCACAAAAAATGACATAGTTTTCTTCAAGACAGCCGTAGGTGCATGAGAGCCAATGAAAACAGTGCTTTCAAGAGGAATGCCGCCTTCATCTGCCGATTTCTAACCTGAAAATGTGTTTGTTGAGTGCGTCCAACACGCTACCACAAAAGCACGCAGAAGACAGCAGTACTAACCTAGCATGAAACTGAATTTTACCTTTTTCATGTACTTTAAAATAAAATCGGCCGAGTTTTAATCCCCCCAATGACTGCTAAGAGTCTATCAAATGATTGGTTGCGATTTGACAAAGAACGGAGGCTTCTTTCCATGAAATGTTTCACTCAGAGGCTTCTAGGCCCATTTCTCAAAACTTCATTTTTGCACTTACTGCTCTCTTCGCTATCACGGCAGCATAGACGCTATTAGTGGAACTTCACAAAAAAGCGAAGTATATCGATTTATTCGCATTAGTAGCATTAAAAGAGGTTACGCGAATGTTATTGTTTGGATCCAGTTCGATATAATAGAGAATCCCTATGATGACGTCGCCACTAATAGCGTCTAGAGTACATAGAGTTGTAATGCAAATGGGAGAGCTGGCGCCATGTTCTGCTCGACGAGTTCTGAGCCCGGTGTGCGCCGAACTACCAAACATATATTCATGAAAACAGTTGCGATTTTTACTCCCTGTGCGAAGAGATTCTGCGAAAACTTCAAGGAATGATGTCAATTTGTTCTCCCTTGAAGAGAGAAAATAGGAGACGAGATTTTAAAACACCGCAAACGAGATACGTGGTTGTAGACTTACACCGTCGCACAGTGGATCGAGTCAATAGGAGAGGTCGGACATAAAATTTTTGTCTAAAACTGCAAACTTTGATGTTTATTTCGTCATATTTTCAATAGTAAGGGGTGTTTCTGGAAGAAAATTTCACTAGGGAACCGATGAAAACATTTTAGAACCTCAAAATTTTGTTTGAATGGAGTTGTAAGCTTTTAAAGTTTCCACATTTTGTCCGACCTCTCCTACTGACTCGACCCAATGTGCGTCGATGCATAAATAGATATTGATAACTATCTATTGTTAAAATACCTAGTAATTAAGTCAGGATCTTCGACTCACCATTTCACCGAATGTGTAGCCTATATTAAGTTGTTGTTTAAGTCGATAATTAACCTAATACTATAAAGTAGGTAGGGGTGATTTTCAAATACACCGGAAAAAAAACACATTGGATCTAGAGTCCAGACTCTTGAAAACATTGACAAGAAAAAGGACTCTTGATTCAATCAGATTTAAGCTCAGATCAAAAGGAAATCCGCTCAAAATGAGGCTTAGTTCTTGATTTAGGCTTAAATCTGATTGAATCAAGAGTATTTTTTCTTGTCGATGTTTTTAAGAGTCCGGACTCTAGATCCAATGTGTTTTTTTTTTCCAGTGTAAATTTTATTAAAACAAGTATTGAATAAAAAGAAACTATGAAGATAGAACATGGTTTCTTCATAATTTATTCTTATTGATTTATCTCTGCATAGGTTCCTACTTTGTATCTTTCGGCATGAATACATCCGTTTAGCAAACGACTGACTGAACTGGTTTTCGGCTAGTTAACTGTTTCAGGCATTCACATATCCAGTTAAAACTGGTGGCATTGCGAACTATAATTAGAGTTATAATTCGCACTAATTTCCCTTACAATGTCAGGACAGGACTGATTGCAAGCACCTCTACGTGCCTCTCTGGACCTGGCCTGCAGGTAAAGTTGCATCGGTGTATGTAGAATACCTAACAACAGTGGCATGTCAAGCTTCGCGATGATTTCTATCCATCTGTCTTTTAAACCTGTGGAGGACGATCGATTATGAGGATATTCACAACAAACAACTTTATTTGATCGATTCTTTACCACGGCTTCAAATGGGAAAATATCGATAAAATCGATGATCAACTCTCCGCCGCTGCCTAACAACTCTACTTTTTAATGAAATCAGTGGCGTGGCGTGCTTTGCGATATACCGCTTGCTATGCCATTTAAACGTATGGAAAAGGATCGATAAACAGGGTGTCCGCAGCGAACGCCTTAATAATCGATTCTTTACCATAGGATTAAATGGAATAACAATCGATACATCGCAATTCACGCCACGCCACTGTAATGCAAGCATTTTGAAGAGCATAAAGAATCATCAGAAAATGAATATTTACGTAATAAAGTGATTCGATGGCCGCCATATTTTGCGGCAGAACGGCATGCGATACATCACATCGATTGGTTCCATGTCTTCAGCTACTTATCATTTTTATCGAATTTTAAGGTCGCATTTCTGTTGTCACGAGACTATAGAATTCACTTGCCAAATTTGAGGAACAAAATTATAGCGTAATAAAGGCATGGTTTTTTTTGGAGGAGAAATATCGCATTCGATCTTCATATTGAAACTCTGCTGATGTTATGCCTAACGGTGATTCCGTCAGCCACCCAATAATTGATTAACCATTTTTTATTTATATTTATTTTTTTCTCTAGTGATATTTCTATTTTCTTTTTATGTAAATTTTTAATTCTGTAATAATGTTATTGGATGGCGAATAAACAACAACAACAACAAAATTATTGAAACTGCACTCGAATGCGATTTTTTTCTTCTAAAAAAACACGGCCTTCATCACTTTAAACTTGTTTCTCAAATTTGGTAAATGAATTATTTAGTCTCGTGACAACAGAAATGCGATCTCAAAATTCGATTAAAATGACAACTAGCTGAAAGAATGGAACTATAACTTAATAAACTTATAGTCGATACGATTTATCGTCACCGTCCGACTAAAGTATCACAAGCACCGTGCGACGTTTACAAATTCACCCCGCCATTCTATTTTTTACAGAGGAATTTTTAGACGAAGCTGTTCGTAAATGTCACTGAATCATCTTTGTGCTGCTGATAAAGTTCGGTGAGATTTTCAAACAGATTCAACCAACAATTTCTCTGTCAAAAAATAAAATGAAGGCGGAAATATTGAAATTTCGCATGGCGCTTGTGATACTTATTGTTAGAGTCCCTTTCTTGAGAGAGTTGAGGCAACGCGGCTTACGGATGTCACAAACGGGAATAAAGATTATACACAAATCGCACGTTTTTTGTCATCTTTGATCAACCCATTCCCGAATTCCTATCTCCGGACCCTCTCTCATTCTATTTGTTCCTTGTCGCACCCCCTATTTCCCGGTCCATTATAGTTTAAAATATTTGCAGTTGGTGAAACTGTAATCTTTATTCCCGTTTGTGACTTTGTGAAGGCCTAAAATACGGTAACCAATCAGGAATGGATTCACCGTGTCTTTACTTTTAGTACCCTGGTAAAAATTGGTAGTAGAAATCTGTGTTCCAAAATACCATAGATCTACAGCCGGCTGTAAGATTTCCAATAGCTTCTATAGCCGGCTACACAATTTCTTATAGCCTTTTATAGCCGATGGCGATTAAGCAACAGCCAGACGATAAAGTGTATGCTAAACGCCACTAATTACGGATGCTAGGACTAAGTGAGTTTTTGGACTACTGCTCTCTTTTTGGGCCGTAGTATCTTGATTTATTTTGCGAGGAAAGCACCGTACTTTTGATGGATGCCTGTCATTCCTAATAGTAGAGTTGCTAGTGTAAATTTGTCTGCAGTATTGTGAAAATATTGTGTTCGATACATCAATCTCTTCGTCTTGATGCGTAGAATCAGATTTTCGATGGTGTCAAGTTCAAAAATCAATCCGGCGCCCCCCATTCAAGATGGCGCCCAAAAGGGGCGCCGGGGGGTTGAAAAATTATAAATTTTCCTACAGAGTCGACTGAGGTGTCGATTTATATGTAATTTTAGTCGCAGAATCCGAATTTCACATCCAAAAAATCCTCCGACCTAAGGGGGGGCCCCAATTCCAAGATGGCGGCCAAAATGGGCCCCTTAGCGGGAAAATGGCCGTAGATGGCTGTATATACTGTATGACATATCCGCAGATAGGTTTTCTGGGTCGGGAATAACGAATATGAAGTCAGAAATTGTGCTAGACCCTTCGAGGAGGCTCAGGGTGCCCCCCAAAATGGCCGCCGGGGGTCCAAAAATTTTGAAATTCCTTAATACCCCGAGTGGGATGTCTATTCATAGGTAATTTTGGTCGTAGAACTCGAATTTCACATTGAAACGGTCATCTGGTCTAAGGGAGGGCCCCAAAATCCAATATGGCGGCCAAAATTGACTTCATGGTGGGAAAATGACCATAGGTAGCTTCATACGCCGTATGAAATAGATGCCAATAGGTTTTATAGGTAGGGAATTTCAAATATAAGATAAGAAATTGTTCTTTGCTTATCGGGGAGATGCAGGGGGTGAGGAGGGGGCCCCAAGGCCTTCTCCTCTCCCCCTCGAAGCTTAAAATCCTTCGTCTAGAGGCTTTAAAATTCTGAGTAAGTAATTAAAATGAATGTCAAAACAG
The DNA here is from genome assembly GCF_918797505.1 of Bemisia tabaci. Classification (NCBI taxonomy): domain Eukaryota; kingdom Metazoa; phylum Arthropoda; class Insecta; order Hemiptera; family Aleyrodidae; genus Bemisia; species Bemisia tabaci. The sequence continues at coordinate 24,484,755 of NC_092801.1, read as the reverse complement.
ACATGGACAAGGAACACTGAGCCGCTGAGATAAGTTTTAGAAGAAAATAGGGTAAATCGCTAAGGAGCAATCGCGAGTTGGCAGCCCCCTTCCCCCTCTGGACTTGAAAATTTCAATGGTTTTGCCTTCTCATTATTTTTATCGGTTATGAATTCATTTTGACGTGCCCAACTGCCCATCCACACTCCGTTCTTTGCAAGCGGATTCCTAAGCTTACATCTCAAGTGGGAATGTGTCTTGGTTAAGGGAAGAAAAGTTCCTCGATCTCATCCCAATTTGAAACGTACCCCGTCTTTTGAAAGCTTCCTCTCTTCTTGAATTACACGCTCCTTCAGGTGCCGATATCACCGGATCTTTCATAAATAAAGGTTAACTGACAAGGTGGAAAACCTAAATGAATAATGCAAGTAATAACGTGTTGGAAGCTCTTGCGAAGTTGGGCTCCGGCTTTTCTCTCGCCGAAGAGATTAGACAACACCTAGAGGAGTTGGTACGTCAAGGATGTGCTCCAAAAACAGATCTTAGAGATTTAGAAGAAGCAAGGTAGTGGATTTTCTCGAAGAAACAATACCAGGATGAAAACCTCCCATTGACTAGACGGACCCTGTGTTTCTTAGAGCTCACCTCCAGGCGTCCATATTTTGCATCAAGCGTTAGGCAGCCCCTGGCATTGTAATCCAGATTCGGATTGTGGCAGGAAAAATATTGGAGAAAAAGTCAGTTAAGTCGTATGCACTGGGCCACACTCAAAACATTTTTTCTTGAGATATTATTTTGACTTGAAGCGTCGTTTCTGGTCAACGACACTTGGTTTTTTGCGTTAAATTCTTGCGGATTGTACTTAAAATCTGTTTTTTGGAGTTAAACAAACGTTGTTTCACTATCTTTTTTTTTAACTTGAACTTAACGCTAGCAAAACAACGTTTGTTTAACTCAAAAAAACCAGATTTTGTTCATGAGAAACTCATTGTCAGTCAATATGATATCCTAAGAAAAATTGTTTAGTGCATGTGTTCTAGAGCTATGGAGCAATGGAGCTATGTCTGTGCAAATGTGCTCAAAAAAGTTGCGCACCACCTTACACTTGTCGGACGCACGGTTTCAATTGTACCAAGATGTGCAAAGGCAACTTCGCCTTCAGGTACCTTTACTACCTGGATTACCTTTGGGTACTCTAGAGTTCTGCGAAAAATTCGACCTTGAAGAAGAATACGAAGATGAAGGAGAAAGTACAACAATGTACACTGACACATAGTGATTCTTCACACGACAGAGAGGCGTTATTTTTCTGTTTTATAAGTCAATTAAATTTTCATTCTGGTCAGTGAAATGTAACTTAATTTATTTTAATGTGTTTAAAGGGAGTTATATCTATTCAAATTTATATTTATATATTTTGGTTGTTCTTACAAAAAAAATTTCCATTCAATTTTAAATGTTTAGGATTTTTTTTAGGGCGTACATCTCCGTCTTAATTTTATTTTACTTATAGAAAGTTGCCCATGCGGCAAAACATTTTCGGTAACGTCCACTTTCCGAGAAACTCGGCCACTGGAGCCGAGATTTTTGATCCCTGCGGCCAAAATTCGGTAACACTGTCAAAAACTACGCATAGCTATGCCGGGCTTTGGGCAATTTTAACGAATTTTAGCAGCTGGGACCACTAATTTTGGCCGCAGTTGCCAAGTTTTTCGGGATTTAGATACTGCCGAACACTTCTTGTATTGTGTATTCGAAATTTTTTGCCTGATTAAGTACTTTGCGATGGTTTTTCATTTATTCACTTTTGGCTGTAGAGGAAATATCTTGGGTTTCTAAACCCCCTTAATTAAAGTGCTTTAGAAACTTTACTGTTTGTTGATTCAATGCTTTGAAGTATGAAATGCTTGGCCAGTGTTTTTCAATCTATGAATTTAGGTTTGAATGATCTGTCGTGCTATGCCTGTTTTATTGATACTTTCGGAAAGTTACGGCTACTCCTAGAATAATCCTTGAATTTATGAAATATTTTGCATCAATATCTCAATTCATTTTTAGTTTGAAAAAGAAGTTGATTGTGCCCCTAAAAAGGAAGTTTTTTGCGCCCCTTTGCTCATTCATATGGTATTCTGAATCATAATCTGAAAACTATAAAACATTTTTCGGAAGCACCCGCACCCCGGAAAACTCGCGACCTGGAACTGTTATTTTTGGTTCCAGCTTCCGCAATACGACAAAAGTTCTGAAAGTTAGGCACTAAGTTTGTGATGAACTTTTGTTAGTTTTGCCGACTTGCAGTACCCAGAAACGAAACTCTTGACTCCTAATTCCAACTTTTTCAGGATGAAGATATTGCAGGAAACTGGCTAACCGTGAACTTGGCGTTGAATTTCCTATATAATTTCCTACAAAATGTCCAAATAGTTCAGCTTTCCACAATCCAAAAATCATTATCTCAGATTTACGGGAAGAAAATTCCTTTTCAGTACAGGAGCATGCTGGAAGGGTTGGGGCTCCTTTAAGTATGAAAAATTAATTGGTCCCTTTCATTCCTTGTAATTTTTGTTCCTTCTGTATTGATAATAAATTGGTTCTTCATTTCCTAAACATTTCAAAAGAAATCGGGCTGTTCTTATAATCGAAAAGACCCTATTCTCTAGGAATGAGGCACATTAATAAAGTTTTTTCATGTTTTCATTAGGCCATTTAAGGTTTATGGCAAAGAACGGAGTGTGGATGGGCAGTTGGGCACGTCAAAATGAATTCATGACCGATTGAAATAATGAGAAGGCAAAACCATTGAAATTTTCAAGTCCAGAGGGGGAAGGGGGCTGCCAACTCGCGATTGCTCCTTAGCGATTTACCCTATTTTCTTCTAAAACTTATCTCAGTGGCTCAGTGTTCCTTGCCCATGTCTGTTTTGACATTCATTTTAATTACTTACTCAGAATTTTAAAGCCTCTGGACGAAGGATTTTAAGCTTCGAGGGGGAGAGGAGAAGGCCTTGGGGCCCCCTCCTCACCCCCTGCATCTCCCCGATGAGCAAAGAACAATTTCTTATCTTATATTTGAAATTCCCTACCTATAAAACCTATTGGCATCTATTTCATACGGCGTATGAAGCTACCTATGGTCATTTTCCCACCATGAAGTCAATTTTGGCCGCCATATTGGATTTTGGGGCCCTCCCTTAGACCAGATGACCGTTTCAATGTGAAATTCGAGTTCTACGACCAAAATTACCTATGAATAGACATCCCACTCGGGGTATTAAGGAATTTCAAAATTTTTGGACCCCCGGCGGCCATTTTGGGGGGCACCCTGAGCCTCCTCGAAGGGTCTAGCACAATTTCTGACTTCATATTCGTTATTCCCGACCCAGAAAACCTATCTGCGGATATGTCATACAGTATATACAGCCATCTACGGCCATTTTCCCGCTAAGGGGCCCATTTTGGCCGCCATCTTGGAATTGGGGCCCCCCCTTAGGTCGGAGGATTTTTTGGATGTGAAATTCGGATTCTGCGACTAAAATTACATATAAATCGACACCTCAGTCGACTCTGTAGGAAAATTTATAATTTTTCAACCCCCCGGCGCCCCTTTTGGGCGCCATCTTGAATGGGGGGCGCCGGATTGATTTTTGAACTTGACACCATCGAAAATCTGATTCTACGCATCAAGACGAAGAGATTGATGTATCGAACACAATATTTTCACAATACTGCAGACAAATCATCTTTTTTGTACATTAGCAACTCCACTATAATATATTAGAGCGCCTTCAGTCTCGCATGATACTGTGCATTACCTCTGGTTTGGTGTGAAATAGTTGCTTCAAGCGCCGTGGCTCACTGCAGCGCGGCAGGCGAGCAGCCAGCGCGAAACGCGCATTGGCGCCTACAAACCTAACAGGGATACTTCACGCGTTGCGCAATGCGTGAAGTATCCCTGTTAGGTTTGTAGGCGCCAGTGCGTCGCCGCTCCGCTTTGTGTGAGGCTCTAATATTTAATCTGACGGAGTCAGCGTTATTCAACTCATGATTTTGAAAGGTTTGCACATCCTGTATGGATTATTCTCATTTTAATTGATGAAAAAAAATATGTATTAAAGGAAAATATAATATGTGTTTTGTAAATATTAAGGTGGTTCCGTATCTAACTTAATGATTTCCGAAGCACACGAATTTCTACACAATTTTATTTCTTATAGCCTTATATAATCGATGGCGAAAAAGCAACAGCCAGGCGATAAAGTGTAAAGCCCGGTGAAAGGAACTATAGCCCGGCGAGGAACTATAGCCCGGCTGCATAATTTTTTATCGCTTCGTATAGCCCGGCCGTATGATTTTCTCCGCATTCTACAGCCAGCTATATGATTTTCTGTAGCCTTCTTTAGCCGGCTATAAGAATTCCTACGGTATTTTGAAACGCAGCTCTTATCGCCAACTTTTACCAGGGTATAAATGGACTCAAGTGATACTTTGGCCGGAAAGTGACGATATATCGTACGTCCTTCCGACACAAAATATGACGGCCATCAAATCACCGACCGCGGGTGGGGGAAAAACATCGCGAGAGCATGCCGCAGCACCGGTGGAATTATCGTCCGGCCCTCATTTCACATTTCTCATTGCATGGGCGTGTAGCTTGCAACTGCGTACCTGCGACTACCGTTTAACTGCATGTCAAGATCGCGAAACTGAAGCGGGGTCCTTGAAGACGCCCCTGGCGCCCAACTCTTGAGTCTTGCCCCACTTATTCACTTCGAAATGGAGTCGTGAGTAATGAGTCGCTCGCACTGATAAAATGATTGTGTTTTTAACGGTTGGAACTTAATTATCTAGAGAGGTACTTCTGAAATAGAAATAAGATCTGTCTTCTTGGCGGATCCAAAGAAGGGACCTATGGAAATCGCCCAGAGTCCCTGTATAGAGAGAGTTAAGACAACTAGAGTACCTGCTTAGCGAGAATATAGACAGATCGAGTCATGGAGGTCTTAGGGCCCAATAGTGCATAGAACAAAATTGAATGTTGCTTAGCATTTGTAATGTTAAAAAAATACGCGAAAAAAATGCCGATTTTACAATAAAAAAAAATGCTACGTTAACTACGTCTACAGTTGAATGAACAAATTCAGAGTTGAGTTTTGCCCCCCCCCCCCTTCTCATTCGTTTTGAAACATCAATAAATCCCATCAAATGAACGTGCCAGCGGAGGGGGGGGGGGTGCATAAGACGCGTTTCCTCCTGTTGAACACATTTTTCGGAAAAGCCCGTCAACAATACTAGCAAAAGTTCACGGAACTTTGCGCGAAAGTACTTCGTTAGCATTCGTAAACCTATCTCTGGGCGGACAAGGCCTTCTTTTCATAAGAAATGAACGAGAAAATTATGAAAGAACAAACATAAATATGGATTAATGATTTTAACTTCCGCCGCCGCGCCGCACCGAGTTTGGCGCAATGCGTGAAGTATTCAGACAGTCTTGTAGGCGCGATGAGTTTCACGCCGACCGCTGCTGAACGCACTGTGTTTCACGCAATGCGTGAAGTATTCACGCAGTCTTGTTGGCGCTATGCGTTTCACGCTGATCGCATTGTGTTTGCCGCGATGTGTGAAGTATTCGTGCAGTCTTGTAGGCGCTGATATGTGTTACATGCCGATCGCCGCGCCGAGGGCTTCTCCTTTTCATCCCAAGGCCTCGTCATTATTTCTCTCTAAGTCGCGCCGTTCCAGGCCAAATTGCGTGTTTGGTCTCTTAACTCGACTAATTGGATTGCATTTCGCAAAAAGGAACCAGGAACATTGCAATGCTGCTAAGATTGTGCAACTTCTTTTGTCTTAGAAGAAAAACCTGACTATCTATAAACAGTTTCTATTTTACTCGCTAAAAGCTGTAAATTTAAGACAAAAATTACTCCGTAAATTTCATATTTTTTCAGGATTTCAATAGTTGTATTGCAATGGATGAAGTTGCACAATCTTGGCAACATTGCAATGCTCCTGGTTCCTTTTTGCAAAATGCAATCCAATTAAAGGTGCTATCTCTTGTATCACTGAAAGACGATAAAATCAGAAATGACTATACTCTCAGGAAATGAGAGATTTTGTCGCCTTCTCTCGTTTGTAATTCTTTTCTAAATTGGATTTTTTTATACCTACATTAAAAACAAAAGCGCAAAATTTGCCGCCCCCTATAGATTTGCCGCCATGGGCCGTGGCCCATGTGGTCACCCCCTTAATCCGGCCCTGCCTTTGGGTCTACAATCCCACTGCAATGCATATCTAGAAAGTATGTAGTATGTTTGAGGTGGATACTCACTCGAGGATCTTCCTCCAGACGAAGAGGGCGACATAGGACGCGACGGAGACGACGACGACAACGAGGACGAAGCCGGCGGCCGATTTGGTCGGCTCCACGATGAGCTGATCCTCCTCCTTGGCCAGGGTCGCCTGGATCTTCGCCGAAAGCTCCGCAGTCTCCATACCCTCATCTTTCTCTTCTATCACGGCCCCCGCCCGGGGCCTCATTGAGTCCGTCCGTGATAACGAACTCACCAACCTGCAAAGCCACAAAATCAAACGTGCGATCAAGTATATGCAGAACTATGGGGGTCATTTTCACTCAAATCCAGTGTTCGAAACTATCCTTTGAGAATCAGGAGCTACGTGGCCCAATATCACGGCGCATTTAGTAAAAAGTTAGACGCAAGATGTTTAAGTTAGAGAACTAGTAGCTGCAACTCGGGGAAGATAAAATCGATTGAGACTCCATCAAAATTTTTTTTATCAAAACTACGTTCTTCTTTGCACTATTTGTAAAAGACGGTATACGATGCTTGACTTAAATCGAGCCAATTTAGCCAAGTTTAAGAAAAACACACAAAGCTATGTCGTTTGAACTGGAAATGAGAGTTTTGAAGTTTTAAACCTCCAGAAAACTTAATGTCAAGAACAAATTTTAACGATTGTTCCCACCTTCAAAATTTTTTCCTCGACTTCGAATTTCCTATAGAACTCGATTTACGCCTAGTCGAATCTAAAACTATTCACATACTTCCAACTAATGTTTTGCCGAGGTGTGACTTGGAACTTGTTCCGGTTGAGCTTGGTCCAAATGTATGGACGTTTCCATGCAGAAAACACGTACGGGACGGTTTAAGTGTACACAACGCCTACAGAAAATCACCCAACCGCTCGGAAACTCAATATGAGTTACCTATAGCGATTTTTAATTTAGCAAAAACAATTGCCTTCCTCTCGATGTGCATACTCATTTTTCAACGAAGGAATTGGACGTATTTCTATCAAACGGAACTATGTGCATCGAGACATGAGCCCTGAGACCCATAAGAATACACGCATAACAGGTCTCACGTCATAATGCACATAGTTCCGTTTGGCAGAAATGCGTCCAATTGAATGACTCCCTCCGAGCACACTTCATTTCATTTATCATTCATACGTCGTAGCTGAAAATGAACGGTTGAAGTTCCCGAGAATCCTGATGAATTATGACGTCTTTTCTACCAGCGTTTCATACCGCAGGTTTTTCGATCATCATCAAATCTTTATGTTTCATCTCATTAATTGGACGTATTCATGCTAAAAGGAACTATGTTCCACATAAACCACCTATTCACATAGTTCCTTTTAGAATAAATACGTCCAATTGATGATTGTATTTTAATGACGTCTTCATCCGCTTTTCTCAATTATTACGCTGACTTGTGTACTGCCGTGCTAAGGAAGAACGCCGTATGAACATTCGAGAGTTGCCAAATTCCCTTGATAAAACCTGTGATTTTGACATAATTCATGCATATTTTTCCTTTAAATTTTTAGATATTTTAGATTAAATTGTGTACAAAATTGACTGAAATTTTGAGGAAATAATATTCACAATTTTCCCAGTATAATTTCGGTTTTTATCGGAAGAAACTTGGCAACGTCTGAAGGCTCATACGGCGTTTTTCCTTAGCACGGCAGTGTAGGTGTCTCTTATGTGGTGCCTATGTGCTGATTGGACGTATCTCTACCAAACGAAACTATGTGCATTAACACATGAGCCCTTAGATCCATAATAATCTATGCATAACAGAGCTCACGTCATAGTTCTGTTTGAAAGAAACACGGAGAAAGAAAGAAAAAAATTAAAAGAATGAATAAATACATCCAATAGAGAATTTGCAGGTGTCCTAAATTTTGTGAATTTCATCTTTAAAATGACACTGCTAGGAAAACTGAGTACGAGAATATCCTTCGTTCCTAAATTGCGGACAACTATTGGAGAAAATATGACAAAATAACCTAATTTGCTAAAATACATGTGTTTAATTGGAAAATGCCGCCAGATGACGCCACAAAGCGGCAAATGTTCTCACTCTTAAATCTATTTTTCTATAATTTCCCATGTCGGAAAAAAATTATGAAAATACTGCGAAATCAGCTCATAACGCACTCTCAGATGAAGCAATGAAATTTTTGTGTGCAAATCCTCCATTGTGCCCTGCGCATGCACTAGCAGTATGCACTTCTTAATTCAACGAGGTGAGCGAATGGTTTCAAGAGATGAAAGTGGAAAAGTTTTTCAACTTTTTCCTTCATGCCACTGGTTGGCTGAGATCTTTCGTGATAACTTATCCAACAACAACGGCTTATTAGGAATGGAGAATTTGCAAGGGTCTGAAATTTGATGAATTTCCTGTTTAAGTGGAATCCTCTGAGTGAACTGAACACGAAGATACCCTTGATTCATAAATTGAGCAATTATTAGAGGAGATATGACAAAATAACCGATTCTGCTAAAATACATGTGTTTAAATGGGAAATGCCGCCAGATGACGTCACAAGGCGGCGCATTTTCTCACTTTTAAATCAATTTTTCTCCAATTTCCCATGTCAGAAAAAAATTATGAAAAATATTGCGAACTCAGCTCATTAGGCACTTTCAGATGAAGCAATAAAAAAATTGCGTGCAAATTCTCCATTCCCTCTATGACGAGACGCAATGAACACAAAGGAGTATAGCTGTGGTCATATGGTCCACCAAAAACAAGAAATAGAAGATGAAGACGGGACCTCAAAGCTCGTACTGGATACGAATTGATGAATATAGGGTGCTGACACACTGCCGTGCTAAGGAAAAACGCCGTATAAACCTTCAGGCGTTGTCAAAGTTCCTTTTATGAAATGCGAATTTTCTGGTAAATTTATGAATATTTTCCTCCCAATTTTTCAGATAATGTAGTTCACAATTTTACCCAAAGATTCTTGAAATATGAAGGGGAAAACTTTCCTAAAGAATACAAATTTTATCTAAGGAAATTTGGCAACCCTCGAATGTTCATACGGCGTTCCTCCTTAGCCTTAGCACGGCAACACAGTCAGTAGTCTCAGAATCAGCCCTGCAATACAGACCAAATTTCGATCAGCCTTTCGCAATTGTTGATTATTGATGTTCCAAATTCTGCGGGCGGCAGAATTTTAATCAACAATCATGGATACAAAATTGGAATTGGCCAGTCTTCCGGGATCGAAGCTTCGGCTGAAGTGTTTGTCGAATGGTTTGAACTGAAGAATCGACCGTATAGGGCTGGGGTAGTTCGAGTAAATCGACTGCCGACTTACACACGGAGAAAAAAACATCGTGCGTGGGACCCGAAGTTTAGGTCATATGGATCTCTGAAGTTTTCAGATTGAGCATCTGAACTTTTTAGATCTAGCTGCCGAGGTTCGGATCACACATCTGAAACTTCAGTTCTTACATCTGAAGTACTTCAGTTGTGAGAACCGAAGTTTTTCGGATCTGAAACCCGAATATAAGTACTTCAGATGTAAGAACTGAAGTTTCAGATGTGTGATCCGAACCTCGACAGCTAGATCTAAAGTGTTCAGATGCTCAATCCGAAAACTTTAGAGATCCATATGACCTAAACTTTGGGTCCCACGCATGAAGTTCTTTTCTCCGTGCATCGTCGATACCTATAGGTTCTCTAGCTCGGCCATGGCCATGCATGGATATTAATCCGGGATTTACCTGGACGAGGATTGGACGGCGTAGTCCTGGTGGCGGGACTCGGGGGTCCCGGTCAAGTTGTTGAGTCTGAAGAGGATGTCCTGCATGGGGAAGCGAGCGAGGGTGTCGTTGAGCCGGGCCTCGCTGCCCCTGGCGCGGAGGATCTCGGTGAGGGGCGAGAGGACCGGGGCCCGGAGCGCCTTGTGCGGGGACTCCAGCCCATTGCCGGCCGCCCGGAAGCCCTCGTCGCTCGGCTCCGGGAAGTTGAGCGGGGGCAGCTCCGCCGTCGGGTGCCCCGCCGACCCCAGCAGCTTCGGCAGGTCGTCCGGCATCGCCAGACCCCCCGACAGCTCTGCAACAGAAAGAAATTAGCTATCAGTTCGACTCGAAAGTACAGTCGGACGTATTTATACTAAAAGGAACTATGTGCAAACGGGAAAGATGCACTGGAAAAAAAGCACATTGGATCTAGAGTCCAGACTCTTAAAAACATCGACAAGATAAAATACCCTTGATTCAATCAGAATCTAGCTTAAATCAAGAACCAAGCCTCTTAATTTGAGCGGATTTCCTTTTGATTTTAGCTTAATTCTGATTGAATCAAGAGTCCTTTTTCTTGTCAATGTTTTCAAGAGTCTGGACTCTAGATCCAATGTGTTTTTTTTTTTTTTTTCCAGTGTGGGGGTGTGCTCGTTAGTTAAGGGCCATAAGAATAAGTGGGGATTTTACAGCGCCAATGACGTCAGCGGCAACGAAGCCGTCTCCATTGTCGTTCTCGCTCGGCTTTAACTCATGAGCCCTGCGTCCACAACGCTTTGATCACATGTCCACGGCTGACGAGTCAGCGCTCACAATCAGTTACTTTTGATTTAATGTCAAATCCCGCTTTTCCATTTCCTCAAAAGGAACTATATCCACTTTTACATTGTTTATCCAGCTCACCAAGAGCACACCCCATCTTTCAACTTGCACATAGTTCCTTTCAGCATAAATACGTCCAGTTGTCCAGTTGGACGTATTTCTGCTGAACGGAACCAGAGACAGATGGGAAAAAGGGGGTGTGCTCGGTGGTCGAGGGCTGCAAGACTGAATGTGAATCGTAAACTATTGGGCGTATTTCTGATGAACGGAACCAGAACGAGTGAGAAAGATGGGATGTTCTCGTGGTGAGCTGCATAAGAGACAATGTAAAACTGCCGTGATAGTGAAGAGAGCAATAAGTGTCACATTTTCGAAATCGAGTTTCCTTCAAAATGTGTCTAAATTCTGTTAGATAAAATTACTGAGCCAGCTAAAACAGGAAAATTCATCCTAATTTAATGAAAACGAGACACATGAAAAATCCGTAAGTGCGCAAAAAATGACTTAGTTTTAGGCAAGACAGCAGTAAGTGACAATGTTTCTCCAGAGAGCCAATGAAAACAGTGCTTTCAAGTAAAGTGCCGCCCTCTTCTGACAATTTCTAACTTGAAAATGAGTTTGTTGTGTGTCCAAAATGCAACCATGAAAGGATGCAGAAGATAGCACTTACGGCTGTTTTGCCTAACAATAACCGAGCATGAAAATGAAAAATGCCTTTTTTATGTAATTGAAATACAATCAGTCGATTTTTAATCATCCAAACCGATTTCTAGAAGTCTTTCGGACATTTAGTGGCAATTTGACAAAGAACGGAGGCTTCTTTCAATAAAATTTTCCGATCAGAAGCTTCTGAGCCTGTTTTCTCAAAACTTCATTTTTACACTCACTTCTCTCTTCGCTATCGCGGCAGAAAAGTGGGCGTGATTCCCTTTGGGGAAATGGAAAAGCGGGATTTCACATTCTACCAAACGGAACTAAGAGACAACTTTATGCTAACACAGTGGCGTGCGGTCCGGATAAGCAAGGCAAGCACTGCTTGCCCAAAGATTTCAAGAGAAAGAAGAAAATTACACCTTTAACATGTTTTACATTTTAGCAAATATAATTTATGAAAGGTGTTCAGTAAGAAAATTGCATTAAAAATAGAAAGAGAAAGAGACAGAAATACGTATAGAGCCACTAAAGTAGGAAAGCGGCAGAGAGGATGGAGGTGGCGCAGCGCGCTGCGCGGCCTGAACACGGGCCAACTCATGCGCTGGAGAATCGCTTGCGATCAGCTGAGCGGAGCGCCACTGCTCAGCGGCGAAATCAAGGCAGGCGGGGAGTGCGGTACGTTCCGAGGCCCAGCTCTTCGCTGCGCGATCGCAGCTCGCTTCTCTTGGCCCGTCATCGCAGCGCGCTGCCTCTGCCTCCGATGCGCTATCTTGTTCCCTCTTTCCGTCGCGGTTGTAATTGCCAAATGCCCTTAAATTCTATAATATGTCGCTCACTCGGATATATTGGTAATGAATTTGACAATTCTCAATCATGTTTTAAACGCAGAAAGCTGTTTTTTTTTTTTTGGGGGGGGGGGGGGGGAATTTAAGTAACTCAAAAAATTCTAAATGCCGTAGAATAAAGACTATGATACCTCAAATAAGTGGCAAAATTAGGAGTTAAGAGCATGGAGCCGTCCTCCAATGCTCAATAAAATTCGAAACAAGTTGAGTAAACGAAATCATAAATAAGAGAGAAAGAAATTTGAGTTTTTCAAGACGTTCCATCAGATTTCATCCGCAAAAGAGAGCAAATAGAGTAAAATTTTAAGAATTTTCTAGGGAGGCTACGTTAACCCCCCCCCCCCCCCCCCCCCCGGGATGGCGAACGCTAGAGCTTGCCCTGTCACTAAACCCACCGCACGCCACTGGAGCTAACCCATGAGCCATGGGCATTTCCCAAGAGCGTTGTGGACAAGGCTCGTGAAATGCTGTTAGTAAACCCTATGAAGAACGCAACTGTTCCTGCTCTAAAGTTGTCTACATTGCATACCCGAAAAATTGCAGGCGTTTTGGTTCTTTAAGAACTCCCAGTCCTTGAGGATGCCGAAAAGGAGAGCATCAAAAAGACGAAGCAAGATGCAACTGCAAATCCACGTATTTCGGTTCGCAAAGTTGCATATAAGCTGTCAAATTTCACTTTTTGGAAAATACTAATCATTGTCGTGGGTAAGCAAAATTGCGATTTTTCCCTGTCTCTAAAGAATATTTTCTCGAATATTCGTACCTATGAAAAAAATAGTGGGGAAAATCGTATAAACAAATAAATAAAGAAATAAAGAAATAGAGAATATAAGTAAGAATGGGATTTATGAGCAAGACAAAAGTATAGAATTCGCATAAAATGTGCTTATATTGAGTCATATTAAAGAGACAATAAAACTCCACATAGGTAAATATATAAAATAGCGTTGGGGCAGAAAAGTTAAATTGGTTAAGCAAAAAGTCGATATTTCCTGAATTTTTCTCAGTTAGTGAACGGTACTCTCTACTATGTTATTTTTTCTCACCACACGTTCAATTCCTTGTGTGAAACGAATGTTGTTCGATGTGCAGTATAGCGGCGTGGCGTGCTTTGCGATCTACCGATTGATCTCCCATTTAAACCTATGATAAAAGATCGATAGACAGGGTGTCCGTAACAAACACGTTAATAATCGATTCTTTACCACAGCTTCAAATGAAGAAATATCGATAATAATCGATCATTAACGCCTCGCCTCTGGTGCGGTAGTCAATTTCTCAACATTAATACATGCGTGGGAGCCGGAACCAAGTTCCATTAGTGCCTCTAAATTGGACGTCTTTATGCTAAAAGGAACTATGTCACACGCAATCCCAATGCACATAGTTCTTTTTAACATAAATACGTCCAATTTTACTCGTACGTACTCACAATTGGACGTATTTCTGCCAAACGGAACTATGTGCATTATGACGTGAGCCCTGTTATGCATGTATTCTTATGGGTCTCAGGGCTCATGTCCTAATGCACTTAGTTCCGTTCGGCAGAAGTATGTCCAATTTGAACGCGAGACACAATATGCATTAATGCAACCTGTTCAGACGTAATCATGATACGGCTTTAATTTGTTACCTTCCTATGATTGCATACTTAACTGCGAGATCTTGTTCGATTTTTAGCTATAAAATATCGACACTCGCTCAAGAGGCCGCAGTTGATCATTATACGACCTATTTCAAGACAATTTACTGGCGTATATTCTCATAGAAATTGGATATTAAAACATGGCGCTGACATTAGAGAATACTTAGACTGTGCCCTCCAAATTTCATCCTAATGATATCTATAATCCTACAAATGGTAAGGCTACCTCAGATTTATCAAATTAAGTTAAGTGGCAAGGCGTAAATGACCGATTATCGATATTTCCCCATTTGAAGCTGTGGTAAAGAATCGATTATTAAGCAAGGTGTTCGTTGGGAGCACCCTGTTTATTGATACTTTTCCATAGGTTTAAATGGCAGATCAATCGATATATCGCATATAGCACGCCATGCTACTGGCTAAGTTAGCGCAAGTTTCTTTCCCATGCCACGATGAGTCTAGTGCAACCTTTGCTGGAGCGGAAAAAAGCTAGATTTTTCGTTGAATAAAGCGGAAAAGTAGCGAAGAGCATATCGAGAGGGTATATATTGATTCATTTATTTATTTAGTTATGTATTTATGTAACTACTGCAAAAATTACACGTCTTGTATCTATCTACATACAGAGGCACTACCCCTCCCCCCGTTAATTTTTCTAAATTAGCCATGGGCGTACCTAAGTCATTTTGCAAAAATTGCCGAGGTTAGGTTAGATTGCCAGAGTTCATTTTTGTGTGACTGTGTTACCAAGAGTACGTCTCCCCATACATTTTGCTACATTCATGGTAAAATTGAAATGTCCCTTTTCTCTCCTCGGAAGCTACCCATGTTCGACGTCGAAGTTTTCCGGAGGAACGAACGTAACAGCACTCCAACTTGAAACATTTTCACTGGTGAACTATATTTACCGGAAAACATACAAGATTGCAAAGTCTCTGCAATCCCGTGATCCCAGGATTGTAAGCTCGCGGTGTACACTGCGCGGAAATGGTGATCAGATCAAGAAAATACGACTAGCAACTTGAGTGCGCACCGTGGTATACGCGCAATGCATAAAGTATCCTACAGCTTTGTAAGGCGCTACTATGCGCCACGCGCAGCGCGCACCGGCACCGTGCTGTACGCCCAATGCATGAAGTATCCTACGGTCTTGTAAGGCGCTACTATGCGTTTTGTGCCGTGTGCGCCAGCCGCACTGTGTTAGGTGCAATTCTTCAAACTTACGGCGGTTTTCAACTTATCATTTTGAAGTTTTCGTACAGTTTGTTGGAATTTTTGTCATTTCAAATGATCGAACATTAAATAAAATCTGACTAATTTTCTTCTCTTCATTGACATCTTTTTATAAATAATTCAAAATAGAAGCATGCAATTGAAACGACTTTTACGTGTAGGCTCCCTCGTTGCTCAGGGATGTAATAGCGTGATTATTTTTTGGACTATATTTTGCTTTACATGGAGACTTTCACCAAAGTTTTCACAAAATAACATTTAATAGGTTTCCACGCAGAAAATAAAATGTGACAAGAATTCTGGGCACCGTAAACCGAGATACGCATTTATGCAGTTTCGCCATGGGCATATCTCTTCGGTTTAATTTCATGCATGCTTACATGCATTTTTTGTTTGCTTTGAGAGGGGAGGGGGTTCGAAATTCACTCCTAACTTCAAAATCTGCGTAAGACATTCGCATATTTTTTTATCCAGCTTACTCATTCTTGTTCCACATTCGCATCTCATTGCTTGCAGATAAATCCGTGGTCAATCTCTGACAATAAGTTGGTGCTTCGTCAAAGAGAAGTGTGGAAATGACTTTCGCGAACGTCTCACAGTGGATTGAGTCAATGGAGATGTTGCATGTGTGAGGAATTTGCGATTTGACTGTTGATTTTTATGCAAAAGTTCACGAGAAACACGATGTGGCCACTGGTTTTCTCTGAAATCAACTCCCAAGATCAAAAAAAGCTCTCTAGTTGAGGCCAATATGGAGGGGATATCCCACGCTATCATGAGAGTCCACCTCTACATCAAAACAAACTCTCCGTGCAAAGATAGGGAGCAAATACATCAGCAGTGATGCTGTGTTTTCAGTATTAGAGTCCTCAAATATAGTGGCAGCCCTGTCAATGTATTTGCTCCCTACCTTTGCATGGAGAGTTTGTTTTGATGTAGAGGTGGACTCTCAGGATAGCGTGGGATATCCCCTCCATTTTGGCCTCACCTTGAGAGCTTATTTGAGCTTGGAAGTTGATTTCAGAGAAAACCATTGGCCCTATCGTGTTTCTCGCGAACTTTTACATAGGAATCAACAGTCAAATCGCCCATTCCTCACTGCAATATCTCCGTTAAGGAGGTCGGATTTGAAATTTTTAACGATAAAACTGCAAATTTCGATGTTTATTCCGTCACAACTTTAAGGGGTGCTTCAAAAAGAACATTTCAGGAGGAAACCAATGGAACCACATTTAAAATCTCAAAGTTTGGTCTAAGCTTAAGAGCTAACAAGCTTAGAAGTTACTAGGGGGCTATGCCCTCTGGCCACTACGCGGCCCAACCCCCGGAGGGCGCTTCGCCCTCTCTTAGGCCCGCTTCGACAAAAGAACGACCAAAAAAAATGAAAGGATGTTCATACCCGACTCTCATTTGTCTAATCTCCCTAGGAAAACAGTCATTTATTTCCAACTTCAGGCCAAGACTGAAACGAAACGGAACGAATGGAACGGAGCGTTTCGTTACTTTTGGATAGTCTGTAGTAAAGGAGCATACCTTCGATTCACTTACCTTACCCTACTAACAGACCAAGATTCACAATTTCTCGCTTAGTACAATTTTGCCCCCTTTCTAAGCTCCCAGGTATACTCAATTATAAAAAAATCTGGGTCATATCTCCAAAAATTAATTACAGCGAGCTCATTTAGAGACTATCGCCTGTCGAAAGCCGCAGAAATCATGAAAATCGCTACTACCAAGCGTTACCAGATATGCAAATTTAGGAGGTCTTGGAGCTTATATACAATATGATGAGCTTTTAAAGTTTCCAGATTTTGTCCGAGCTCTCCCGTTAATTCGATCCACCGTGCGCCGTGCGGCTAGGGCAATTTAATAAGGATGACGGGGTCTTTCTGCGCCTTAGAGTTGAAGTCACTGAACAAATAAATCCTCGGGTCAAAGGTCCTCCGTGTCACTGTCTCCAATTTGCAGCCTGTGTGCAAGTCAACAGGTCCGACTCGATAATCAAACTATTTTTCCCGAGTTTTTCTCACGGGTGACCTCTCGACGAAATGGTGTCTGCTCATAAACAGAGGTCGCCGGGTCAGTCTCGATGTTCTGCGAGAGTTCAACTCAAATCTGATGTGACGTGGTTTCATCGACCAGTCGACGCTGACGAAAATGAGCGCGGGGTTAAAAATAACACAGGGTTCATTTTCCATCGAAAATGTATAAAAAGTGAGGACAAATCGGGGATTTCAGAAATCGGTTCTCCGGATTTTTCTGAAGAGATTGATGGGTAATACATGACGCTTTTTTCTCAAGAACACCATACACTGGAAAAAAACACATTGGATCTGGAGTCCAGACTCTTAAAATCATCGACAAGAAAAAGTACTCTTGATTCAATCGGATTTAAGCTTAAATCAAGAGCCAAGCCTCTTAATTTAAGCGGATTTTGTTTTGATTCAAGCAAAAATCCGATTGAATCAAGAGTACTCGTTTTTTTTCTTGTCAATGTTTTCAAGAGTCTGGACTCTAGATCCAATGTGTTTTTTTCCAATGTACAGTTCGACCCGTTTTCTATGAAACCAAGTGTCACATTTCAAGTTGAAAAGAGGTAAAAAGAAATTCCAGGTCGAACCATGCGGCGTTTTTGAGAAAAAAAGTGTCATGTGTCACCCATTAATCTCTTCAGAAAAATCTGGAGAATTGATTTATCTGAAATCTTCCGACGTCGAAATTTTTCGTTGTTCTCGATATATTTTCGATGAATAATGAACCCCGTGTTACTTTCCATGAGGACCCCAGAAAATGGGCACCAGGCGGATCCGCCAATCAGAGACGACTTGTAAGAGTAAGGGCTGCCACTCGGCCCGCAATTTAATCTGCTACTCTTATTTTCTATTCGGGCTATGCAGCTATGCTATTACAGATATTTGTTAAGGATGTATAACGCCATAATCTCCTGATCATTCCGTATCCTAGTTACTCTTAAGCAATACGCGTATAAGACTTACTGCACATCTTATAACTACTTTCTAAAACCACTGCACTTTGAAAAAGAAAAAGCCCCCATCCCCCTCCTCCCTCCAAAAAAGGTCCGATATGATGTTTATATTTGTGGACAACCAAACCAGATGTATCTTACAGTTGTCACCGACCGAAACTAACTGTGAGCTCACATGAAATGTCAAGGCCTCGAGATCATTTGGACATATCCCTGCCAAACGGAACTATGTGCATTAAGACATGAGCCCTGAGACCCATTGGAATACATGCATGACAGAGCTCACGTCATAATGCACATAATACTGTTTGGCAGAAATACGTCCATTTGAGCCATCCTCACGTCGACGGGTCAATCACCGAATATCCTTCATTATTGAATGAGAAATTAAGGTCAGGACAAGAGCCGCCGCTTTTGGCAGCGATTACCACGAATGAGTAGCTTGTTTTTTCTTGTTGTTTTTGTCTCTTCTTTTTGGATAAAATTCTTTTATTCCGAAGAAAACAGCTTAGATCTCAGGGCCACGTTACAATTTCGAATGGAGTGCAAAAAATTCCGAGAAATTGAGACAAAGGCGGATCCAGAAATTTGGCAACTCCGGATTTTCTCCATTTAAACCTATGCTAAATAATCGATTCTTGCCGGGGCACCTGGCCCCTCCAACAATAATCGATACATTTCAATAGGTTTAAATTGAGAAAAGACAATGTTGCCAATTTGCTGGATCCGCCAATGAATTGAGAGGCATGAAGATGAGGGCACTCGACCTAAAATGAACGTAGTTATATCGAATGGAGCTATTCTGCCGTGCTAAGTAAACACGCCGTATAGGCATTTGAATGTTGCCAAATTTATGCTTAGAAAATATCAATTTTTGAAAAAAGTTTTGTATATTTTTCCTTGAAATTTTCAGACGTTTCAGATCAAATTACGAACGAAATCCTGTGAAAAATTGGAGGGGAAATATTCAAGAATTTTCCTGAAAATTCGTGATTTGTAGGAGGAAATTTGGCAACGCTTGATGGCACTTACGGAGTTCTTACTTTAGTACGACGGTATCAACGATTGGACATGGAACCTGAGGCTCATAAGAATATACGTGCAGAAATATTCAGAAATTTTATGAAATTTTCCTGAAAATTCGTGATTTCGATAAAAATAGTTATTTTTTAGGAAAGTTATGGATATTTTTGCTTGAAAATTTGAGAAACCTCAGATGAAATTCCGAACAAAATTGTCTAAAAAATAGGAAGGAAAATATTGAAAAGTTTATACTGGGAAATTCGTGTTTTATCAAAGGAAATTTAGCAACGTCTTAAGGCTGATACCACGTTTTTCCTTAGCACGGCAGAGCTGAAGGAGCGTCTTGGCGTTTGAGCGGTGCGCATCGCGGGCGCGGACCGGGTGGCCTTCGCCGCACAGTGGATCGAGTCAAAAGGAGAGGTCGGACAAAATTCGGAAACTTTAAACGCTTGAAACTCCGTTTGTACAATACTTCGAGGTTCTAAAGGTAGCTCTATTGGTTTCCTCGTGAAATTTTCTACTAGGAGCACCCCTTAAAATTTAAAATGTGACGGAATAAACGTCAAAATTCGCAGTTTTAGTCGCAGAATTCATGTCCGAGCTCTCTGATTGACTCGATCCGCTGTGCGCCGAGCCGCGTGTCGGGAATCGAACAGAAGACCTCATCAAACTAGTCAACTGTGCCAGTCATCTCTCATCAGTCCATCAAGAACTGCGCGTTATCCCGAGCGCGCCACGACTGAATGAATGATGCGAAAAAGGAACCAGAAAGAGCAGTACCGCCCAAATTTGCGATAGTCTTCTTCAAAATTCAACTGAGGGGCCGTTCAAGTATGATGTAACGCACTTTTACCGTTGGAGATGTTGCATGTGTGAGGAATTTGCGATTTGACTATTGATTCTCACGTAAAAGTTCGCGAGAAACACGAAGTGGCCACTGGTTTTCCCTGAAATCAACTCCTAAGCTCAAAAGAAGCTCTTAAAGTTGAGGCAAAATGGAGGGTATATCCCACCCTACCCTGAGAGTCCACCTCTACATCAAGATCAAACTCTCCATGCAAAGATAGGGAGCAAATACATTAGCAGGGTTGCCGTGTTTTCAGTTGTGGAGTCCCAAAATAAAAGGCAGCCCTGTCATGTATTTGCTCCCTATCTTTGCATGGAGAGTTTGTCTTGATGTAGAGGTGGACTCTCAGGATAGCGTGGGATATCCCCTCCATTTTGGCCTCAACTTGAGAGCTTTTTTTGAGCTTGGGAGTTGATATCAGAGTAAACCAGTGGCACCATCGTGTTTCTCGCGAACTTTTACAGAAGAATCAACAGTCAAATCGCAAATTCCTCACACATGCAACATCTCCATTCGACCCGCACTTAGGGAGCCTGATATGGGTAATCCAAAAGTTTAGGCAAACGCTTCAATAAGATTGAAGATGAACTCCTACTCGTGGGTTTTTTTACGCCGTGGAATGTTTCCAATTTATTGTTACTCGCACACGATTATTGTGAATGAAAGCTCGAAGCTCAGTCGACAACGAGACAATGGAACCCGCACCGGCTGGAAGACGACGGCTCCGACTGCTCACGTGTGGGGTCAAGGCAGTATGAATCCGCATGCAGAGTTACTTGCAGACTCCGTGATTAACTTCCGTTTCAGTATCTCTATGCTGCCGTGCTAAGGAAGAACGCCGTATGAACATTCGAGAGTTGCCAAATTTCCCTGGATAAAACGTGTATTTTTGACGACATACATGCTCCCTTTTCTTCGAAATTTTCAGATATTTTAGATTAAATTGTGTACACTGGAAAAAAAACACATTGGATCTAGAGTCCAGACTCTTGAAAACATTGACAAGAAAAAATACTCTTGATTCAATCAGATTTAAGCTTAAATCAAAAGGAAATCCGCTCAACTTAAGAGGCTTGGTTCTTGATTTAAGCTTAAATCTGATTGAATCAAGAGTATTTTTTCTTGTCAATTTTTTTAAGAGTTTGGACTCTAGATCCAATGTGTTTTTTTTCCAGTGATATACATGGTCCCTTTTCTTTGAAATTTTCAGATGTTTTAGATAAATTGCGTACGAAATCGTCTGACAGTTTTGGAAAAAAATATTCAAAATTTTCATAGTTAATTCGGTTTTTATCGAAGGAAACTTGGCAACGTCTGAAAGCTCATACGGCGTTCCTCCTTAGCACGGCAGTATGTCTGAGCGAAATTGCTACTTTGATCTCATCAATCAAACAACGTTCTCCGAATTAAACTGAGAACTGACTCGCGCTTTGAATATGAAAGTTTAGCAAGTATATCTCCACGTGGGCGGAACTAGGAAATTTTTCTTGAGTGACGGGGGAAGAATGAGGGACACATTGTCCAGTGGCGTGGCGTGCTTTGCGATAAATCGATTGATCTGCCTTTTAAACCTATGGCAAAAGATCGATTAACAGGGTGTTCGCAACGAACACCTTAATGATCGATTCTTCACCATGGTTTCAAATGGGGAAATATCGATAACCACCATTCACTCCTCGCCATTGACCCTGATAACTCAAATATAAGTGCCCTTCCTTCTTCTTTCCTTCTTTCTCTCTTGCCTTCTTTCCTCTCCTGTTTTTTCGGTCGAGTGGGGGGGGGGGGGTGTACTAGAGTCCCTTTATACTAAGAGTTAAGACAATGTGAATCCATTTCTGATAGGTTCCCGTATTTCAGGCCTTCACAGTGTTACAAACGGGAATAAAGATTACATTTCCTCCGATTGCAAAGATTGTAATCTGGAATGGACCAGGGTATTACGGGTTCGACAAGAAACAAACGGAATGAGAGAAGGGACGGAGAGAGGAATTTGAGAATGGGTCGATCAATGATTACAAAAAACGTTCAATTTCTGTAATCTTTATTCCTGTTTGTGACTCCATGAGGGGGTGTTGTCTTGACTCTCAGTGTAAAGGGACTCTAGTGTGTACGCCCGCCCTTTACAACCCCTGGACCCGCCTGTATTTTCTCAAGGTGACCAAGTTGCAGCTTTCTGGGGAACAGGCCATCCCCCTTCGGTTATTTCCTGGTGGTAAAGTGCACATCTGCGAGATGCAGGGGGGCAAAATTTCATGAAAAATAAAATCTTGAAATTTCACGTGAAATATTTCATGAAATTTCAGAAATTTATAACTGATATTGTAAAATACCCATGGCTTTTCATGTTTCGGAAAATGTAAAAATTGTGACTTTCTTCTATTTTTGTGTGTTTAAGTGCGGGTTGCATACTCTAGCTCCTGAAAAATATGAAATATTTCGCAGCCTCGTGAAATTTCATGAAATATTTCACTGAAATTTCCAATCTTTAATTTCTTCCTTACGTTTCATGCCACCCTGGCGAGATGCATTTCTTTCAGAATTCAACCGTCGAACGTCTTATTTCTCCTGGTGCCAATCACCACCAACGAGCCCTGAAAGCGGCATATTCCAATCAAAAAGTGCAGGGTTTTTTTTGTGTAGGCGACGGTCTATAGCCATTTGCATCCCTCATTCTGGAGACGCCTGCCTAGCGCTCTCGTGCAAACCGTCGGAGAGGCCAGGAGATGCATGCCGATTGCTCTGCTTCCTTGTATTCGTACCCCGTACAGAAAACTATCATTATCATATCCGATAAGAGCTCTGATCCTCCTCTGCGCGAAGATTGTCTCGCTCGTTAGGCCGAGTGTTAATTAGTTCCTTTCGTAATTGCTCGTTTAGTTCCGCAGCCACTTCTGCTTCTCTGCCGCGCTGAAGGAAGAACGCCGTATGAGCATTTAAGAGTTGCCAAATTTCCCTCCGATAAAATGTTCATTTAGTAGGAAAGTTATGAAAATTTTTCTTTGAAACTTTCAGGAGCTTTGGGTGACATTGCGATCTAAATTATCTGAGAAATTGGAAGACAAATATTCATAAGTTTACCAGGAAATTCGTGTTTTATCAAAGGAAATTTGGCAACGCCTGAAGATTCGTACGGCGTTTTTCCTCAGCACGGCAGGACTCATCTCTCGATACTGTTTGCATCCAACTTCACGTAATTCCCCACTAATACTCTCAATTGACACGTTTGACGTAGTGACTACATCGACGTCCTTTGTCCGATGGTCACGTGACTTTAGGGGAAGGGGGAGGCATTACTTTCAAATACACAGGGTACACTGCAAAAAAAAAAAAAAAACACATTGGATCTAGAGTCCAGACTCTTGAAAACATTGACAAGAAAACATACTCTTGATTCAATCGGATTTTTGCTTGAATCAAAACGAAATCCGCTTAAATTAAGAGGCTTGGTTCTTGATTTAAGCTAGATTCTGATTGAATCAAGAGTACTTTTTTCTTGTCGATGTTTTTAAGAGTCTGGACTCTAGATCTAATGTGTTTTTTTTCCAGTATATTCTAAAAGTTCCAGTACTGCCATTTCCCGGAAATAATTCCGAAATTCGGAACTTTCCAAATAATTGGAACTTTTCCCGGAATCTCCACTTATTTTCGGAATTTCCTCGAAATTCGCGGCTTTCCGCCAGTTTGACCATATATTTGATCAAACTAAGGGAGTTTTTTTTTATCAAATTTGACGATCCTCTGAACTAAATCCGGGCGTATTTCGGAATTTTCCCCGAGATTTTTGAAAAATCGGAATTTTCTCGGAACTTTGGCAAATCGGAATATGTTTCTAGGAATCGGCATTATTTCGAAATCTTTTGATAAAATAAAATGGCAACACTGAAGAGCTCCTGCACTGATACTGTAATGGGTCTGTCAGGGCCGGATTTACCTACTTGCCGCCCATGGGCCACCTGTATTTTGCCGCCTCCTTCTCATTCGTATTGAAACACCAATAAAAACTATCAAGTGAACGTGCCAGTGGAAGAGGGGTGTATTAGACGCGTATACTCGTGTTGAACACTTGTTTTGGGAATGTCCTGTCAACACTACTAGCAAAAGTTAAGTTTCGTAAACCTATCCCTGTGTGGACAAGGCCTTTCTTTCATAAGAAATGAACAAAAAAATTATGAAAGAACAAACATGAATGTTGTTTACTGATTTTAATTTCCGCCGCCGCGCGCCGCGCAGACCGCACCGTGTTTGGCGCAATGCGTGAAGTATTCACGCAGTCTTGTAGGCGCCATATGTTTCACGCTGACCGCACTGTGTTTGATGCAATGCGTGAAGTATTCGTGCAGTCTTGTAGGCGCTAGTATGCGTTACATGCCGATCGCCGCGCCGAGGGCTTCTCCTTTTCATCTCAAGTCCTCGTTATCATTTCTCTCTAAGTCGCGCCGTTTCAGGCCAAATTGCGTGTTTGGTTCTCTCTCTTAACTCAACTTATTGAAGGTGCGCTGTCTCTTTTATCACTAATAGACCGCAAAATTAGAAATTTCTATATTCTCAGAAAATGAGAGATTTTGTCGTCTTTTCTCGTTTGTAGTTTTGTTTTTATTAATCCGATATTTTTTTATACCTACACTTCAAAAAATTGCAAATTTTGCCGCCCTCTAGATTTGCCGCCATGGGCCACGGCACATGTGGCCACCCCCTTAATCCGGCCGTGGGGTCCGTTGCACGCAAGAGATACAGAAACCCGAATACAGTTTCTAGCGGTAAATTCGTTCGAAAATCACGTTGGGCAGATTAAAAAAGTCTGAATACCACTCCTTAGCGCGCAAGTTGCGTAGTTTCATGTTTTTTTTCAAATTTACCGCGCATGCGCGCAGTTTTTCATGGTGGCCGTCGGTCAGATTTGCTCGGAAAGAGACCTAACCTGAATAAACAAACAATTGCGCGAACTGCTCTAAAGAACTACTGCTCTAACTGAGATCTCAATTGATTCAAAGCTTTTATTTTTGCAAAATGAAAACGAGAAAAGAAATTAAGAAGTGCAATGTACCAGATGACCTCTGGTTCGAAAAATACCCGATTTGACCAAAAATAAATGTTATAATACTATTCATTTTTGGTCAAATTTTCGGGTATTTTTTTCATGAAATTTTCAGGCACGCTGGATTAAAGAGCTACCGCTGTATGATACTATGCTTCCAACCAGGCCCGCCACATCCTATCTCGGGCCCTAGTACCAGTTTTAAGTCCCGGGCCCTCAGCACAGGGGGGGGGGGGGGGGTCGGGGGGCCTCCCCCGGAAAATTTTTAAAATTTTAAATCTATTTGCACGCATTTTGAAGCTCACATGACATCAGTTTCTGCAGAATAATTACGCCTCTTTTTTACTTTTAGCACAAAATACTTTCGGATTGTTGCATTCAAAACATCTGAAATTTTTTTTCGGGGGAGGGGGGCAGATGATACTATTTTCAATTCTACGGGGGTCCAAGCCTCCCTGAATTTCCCTTTCGTACGTCTATGGCAAGGAAGTTGAGCCATTGAAGTCGAGGATGCCCAGACTGGAGACTCTCAGCATCTGACGACCGAAGAAAATGAAACGCAGTTACTAAAAATATTAATCTATACTAAAAATCTTGAAAACAAATAGAAATCTTTAAAGAAATAAGACAAATTCTACAGTGCCCCAGCATGTTTTTGAAAATTTATTCACCTTTTGCGAAATATTTAGGGTAAATTTTCCACTTTTCGTTACAAGACAAGGGTTATGTGTGAATTCGTATAGTGGTTTTTCACCAGTGGCACCACCTAGAACCAGGGACCCAGTATCCCCCCCCCCCCCTTGTGGCGGGCCTGCTTCCAACACCTAAAGTTGCCCTATGATCCTGTTCTGAATACTAACGCATTCCCATTGCCGATCCTCTAACTATGGATTAAGAGACACGCTGTCCTGTCAGAAACAAATTCTCTCCCCGTCCTAAATTCTGCGTGCCGACTATAGACATTTTGCTGCTACGTGCGTCAGAGCGGAAGCTAGGCAGTGCTCTCGTGACGAACAGACTGAGAATGAGAAGAAAAAAACACAATTTTTTGCGCATTTCTTTCCTCCTATATCATCGTGGATTTTTCATACAGGATATTTCATCCGTCTAGGCACAACACATTATTTATATTCATGGTTACCTGCCTATGTTAACGTCCTAAAAAACATCGCGCGGTATGAACTTTCAGACGTTGCGTCACGAAATTGTTGCCGATGTGAACCGAATTTTCTTGAAAATGTATGCGAGTTTTTATTTGAATTTTTCAAATTTTATTAGCAAACTACTACAGCGTATTTCAAAGTTTAGAGGAAAAATGTATGGTATCCCAAGGTTGAATCGTCAGTCTGGGAAAATGTATTCTATGGTTCACAATAAAACTACTTTTTTCAGTCAAGTTTTTTTTTAAAAAAAAAATAAACTGCTAGACGAAGTTACGGCCCCTAATTTTTTGTAAAATCACCATTTTCTCTGAATTTAACGATGATTATTGACCAAAACTCATAAGAGTAAGTAAAATCTATTATTTCCAGTGTCAAAATGAGTTGTCTAAAAAATAACGAAACCGCGAGTTAAGAAGGGATGCCATGGAGTTTTAGATTTTTCAATCCGATATTTTTGTGTTCCCTCCATTCGGCCACTAAAATCCCCGTGTACTTGATATTATTTCAGTACTTTAGTGGCCTTGACTGAATTTGCTGCTGTAAAATTTGGAGAACTGGTCGTTTTTCATAAGTTTGGCTCATATCGGTTGCCAAAAAATAGAAAAAAAACTAAGATTATCCCAAAAATTGGACATTGTTTCGACGGGGGACATTTTAAGGAAATATGGGGGAAAAAGTCCTATTTTAGCCCATGGAAGACAATTCTGAGTCTAGAGGTTCATCCTGATACACGTGGCATTAATTGCTTCTTCTTACATTCAGGATTTTCCCAAAGGAAATTTAGCAAACGCCGTTTATTTATACGACGTTCTTTCTTACGACCCCGCCCAGTGGATCGCGTCAATGGGAGAGGTCGGACGAAATTTGAAACTTTAAAAGCTTATAACTCCGATTTTACCAAATTTCGTGGTCTTAAAAATTGTGCCATTGGTTCTCTCGTAAATACTTCCTCAAGAATCACCCCCGAAAATTTAAAATTTGACGAAATAAACATAAATTAACAATTCTAGTAAAAAATTCGTGTCCGACTTCTCCTATTGATTTGGTCCTCACAGTGGGTCGAGTCAATTAGAGAGATCGGACATACATATTTTTGGTAAAACTGCAAATTTTGATGTATATTTCGTCACATTTCAAACTTTGAGGGGTGATTCGTGAGAAAAATTTTACGAGGGAACCGATGGAACCTCTTTTAGAACCTCAAAATTTTGTGTAAACGGAGTTATAAGCTTTTGAAGTTTCCAATTTTTGTCCGACCTCTCCTATTGAATAATAGGAATATTTCTTGACTATTTTATCAAAATTTCTGTCATAATAACAACATTCCCAATTGAGAGGTACTTATCAGGTACAATTTTAGATTGTTAACCATTTTTATTTTGATCTATCCAACTGAGGATGGCTGAATTTTCAGCCGAAACGTTTTGGTTTTGTGTATGTGAAATTTTAGCCTTGTCACCCGCTTTTTAAATTGTTTTTTTTATTGTATATCTTGTCACGGGCTGCAGAGCATCTATCATATTTCATTTTTCTCCTATTGACTTGATCCACTGTGCGCCGGTATGCCCTCCCCCATTGGTTTTTCATTTGAAATTCAGGGAAACCCATTGCGTGAAGCGGTGAAGGTCTGGGCTGCGCTGCGTAACATGTATGGTTCGGATGTCTTAGATATCTTAGATCTGTGATGTCATCTCGACGTAATTAGGTGCCTCAACCAGGCCGTGGCCGCAGTGCCGCACGCTCGGTCAATGGTAAGGTATGGAGCAAGCCCGTCCAGGGGCGTTGCCAAGCTAAGTCGATAGGCATCGCGAACATGTCTCCTCTTTTTTGGCTTTTTGACTCGAATCTTACTAATATTGGTGATAAAAAGAACCAAGGTGCTGTGGTTGACAATTTTATAATTACCAAAAAAGTACCTAAAAAAGTAATTAAAATTGTTTTAACCATACAACACCTTGGTTCTTTTTATCACCAATATTACACGGAGAAAAAAACTTCGTGCGTGGGACCCGAAGTTTAGGTCATATGGATCACTGAAGTTTTCGGATTGAGCATCTGAACACTTAAGGTCTAGCTGCCGAAGTTCAAGTCTGACATCTGAAACTTCAGTTCTTACATCTGAAGTACATCGGATGTGAAAACCGAAGTAGGTACTTCAGATGTAAAAACTGAAGTTTCAGATAAGTGATCCGAACCTCGACAGCTAGACTTTAAGTGTTCAGACGCTCAATCTGAAAACTTCAGAGATCCATATGACCTAAACTTCAGGTCCCATGCACGAGGTGTTTTTCTCCGTGTAGTAAGATTTGAGTCAAAAAGGCCAAAAAAGAAGGAAAAGAACCAAGGTGCTGGGTTTAAAAATTTTATAATTACGAAAAAAAGTAAATCAGTAAATAAAAGTAAAAAAGTAATTGAAAAATGTTTTACCACGACACCTTGGTTCTTTTCATCACCTTCATTACAAAATGGTGTTGTTCATGTGAAACTCTATAATATTTGATGTTTTGTATGAACATGGGGTATTGTAGATTGATCGTGAAAATTAGAATAATTAAATGTAAAACATCTGAACCAGCTTTATGAAGCTCTATCGGGTGTTCGCAGCGAACACCTTAATAATCGATTCTTTACCTTAGCTTCAAATGGCATAACAATCGATACATCGCAATTCACGCCACGCCACTGCCGAGCGCCCAAAGAACGTTACACGCTTTTGGCTCTGTAATCAAGTTACAAAGTTAAGGCATTGTAACATGAATGTTAGGCCCTGCAGGTACGTGCAAACTTCAAGCTACGCTTGCTTGAGTCGATATCGTTTAGTTAGTTCATTGAATTAGCTCCATATAGACGGAGAGCTCAACAGCCATGCTTGCCAAATAGATGAAGTACCTAGACGTATTTAAGGGTTAACGTTCAAGCGTGAATTCATTTCCATTGTAGTGATGATAACGAAAGCTTACTTGTCCTGATTAATTTTTCTATGAATTAATTTTTGCACCACTGAAAGTTTACCCGACGTAATCACGAGCTTTCTTGGCGCTTGACGCGACATGAGTTTTTTTTAACTCAATCAGAAAACTATTGAGGAAAGCCAATTTTTTTTTTCCCCCCGTCCAAGACAGATATAAGTGTTTATCGTAACGTTAAAAGTATAAACGTATAACAGATATTAGAAGAACATAGGGGGTCCGCCCCCTAGCCACTACGTGGCCCAACCCCCGGGACGCTAAGCGCCCCCAAAGGCCGCTTCTTACTCTTCTTACTCCCCTTCCTCACCCCGTTCATCGAGCGTCTTAAAAATGATTTTATTAGAACATGAAAAATTATTTTATTAGAAGAAGAGTCGGGTATGAAAATCTTTCCATTTTTTGGGGTCGTTCTTTTGTCGACGCGGGCTTAAGAGAACGCGAAGCGTCCTTTGGGGGTTGGGCCGCGTAGCGGCCAGGGGGCCTAGCGCCCTAGTGCTGTAATACCCCGGTTTCCGCGAGGGTTACGTTCCGCGAAAACCCCGCGGTTACCGAATTCGCGGATACGGGGGCATTGGTCCTATGGAAAATGAAGGGTTAGGGGACATGTCAAATGAAAAATGCTTACATTCACCTATGGTTTGCGGAAGAAAGTCACTGGAGTTGGCTGTTTCATTTTACGCCGTAGATCTTTTTGTATTTCAATGTATGGAATAAGTAGACTGCTGAGGCCTCGTTGGAAATTTAGTGTCCTTTCCATGTGCGGATCGATACGAAGTGCTTCCTCACCAACGTTTTGGACAGATTTTGGGGTGGTATTTTCTATAACCTCCATATCGTCTCGTGAACGTTTCTTAGACATTTCCTTTTTAATTCCAATCGAAATTCGAAACTTGAAAAGGTTGAACCGTTCAATATCACGGAAATTTTTCAAGAAAACAAATGAATTTGAATGATTTGAAATAAAATAATTAAGTAGGGTCAGGAAAAGGAAAACTTTATCAATTGATGCTTCACTTCCAACAACCTTTCCACAATCAATTCATTCATGGTTGCCAAGATTCTCTTCCCCGATCGCGAATATTGGAGTAATGCCGCAAAAATTCGATCGTGGATAAGCGAATCCGCGGATGGCGGGGTCGCGGATACCGGGGTCGCGGATACCGGGGTCGCGGATACCGGGGTCGCGGATACCGGGGTCGCGGATACCGGGGTAATACAGTAATGTCATAAGATCATATGAAAACAGCTCTGTGACTAACGCAGCTGATCCATTGTTGGCGTATCACTGGAAAAAAAATCTCGGTGTATTTACTAAGAAAAGGGTAAAATTACCAAGAATTCAGGGTTCTATTTGATCCCAGTTTTTTCCTGGTAAAATTATTGAACTTTCTCGGTAATTTTACTGGACCTTGGTAAAAACGCCAATATTTTTTATCGACTGTGGTAGAATTACCGAGATAAAATGGCAAAGTTACCGGGAATTGATTACCAATAAAAGTGGTATTCTTACCTGAAAAAATAGTAAAAATACCGGTTTTTAGGTAAGCTTACCAGTCTGTCTTGGTAAAATTACCAATAATTGGTAAAAAAAGTGAGATGCTAAAGGTACCAACGGACCTGGTAAAAACGCCCAGAATTTTTTTTTTCGGTGTATACTGGAATGCGTAGCATCTAAGTGCGATCTTCCCCAAACTGAATAATTCTGGCGGCAATTTAACTCAGATTTCGAACGGTGCATGCGCTTTTAAGGAAGTATAACCAACCCGCTCCGGGGCCCACATCTCGGCAGATTCCCTCGTCCCCTCCCGGAGCACCAGGAGGGCCGGAGCTGGTCTAACTTGTATTTCAACCTCCGTGCGGAAAAAATCACCGCGAAACAAGTCGAGGAATCGAAGACCATCTGCCCAAAGGTTGTCGATCCGCACGGATCCTACCGGGGAAAATTGTGCTCTTTCGTGGTCACCTGGCAACCGCGGTGATATTCGCGATCTTACACAATGCGGACTTAAATTGCGCCAATGTTTACCTTTATCGAGAACAAGTTCGCACTCAACGCATGTCCTACGCCACGGGGCTGAATAATGCTTAAATTGGCACCTTATCTAGCGGTCAATTCAGAAGTTGGATATGAAAAATTTCTATGCGAAAACAAAAGTTGACTATTGGCCGAATTTACAAAAATAATATGCAATAATTGCGACTCAGGCCATGCTTAAATAATAATAATCAAAAAATTATAGTTCCTTTTAGTATAAATACGTCAAATTTTTAAAATGATGAGTTTTGATCGTCCATTGTTCACGATCAGGCAGGTGAGCGGCGCGGCGCACTGTTGCGACTGCGTAGAAAGTGAAGGTGGCGCGCACCTCTCATCTCATCTGAGTTCTCCGATTAAAGTTAAATAACACCAACCCACCGATTCCATGTCGAGGAACCAATACCAAAGGCAAGTCAGTGAGTCACTCGGCCAGCTCCTTGCCCTGTTGCCGCCACCCTCATGTTCATTTGGACGTATTTCTGCCGAACGGAACTATGTGCATTATGACGTGAGCCCTTTTATGCATATATCATCATGGATCTCAGGGCTCATGTCTTAATGCACATAGTTCTGTTGGCAGAAATACGCCCATTTGTCACTAGAGTACCTGTATATGAGAGAGTATTGCCATCTCTGTGCCGCTCTCTGATTGGTCTTCAGTTTTAGGCTATCATGGAGCTCCAAAGTTTGCCCTATGTAAACAAACCCGATCAAGAGAAAAACGTATTATCGGCTAATGAATGATAATCACACTCTTCAGAGCTTAATTTTCGGAAAAAATATTCATTAAACTTCGATCAGTGCTGATGACGTATTATTTATCATTAAGACGTCATACCAACGTAATGTTTTTGTTTTTCGATCTATTCATGTCGATCGAATCCATACTCTCCTTCTCCAGCTAAAATGGCATCATTAGTAAAATTATTAGTTGGTATCACCAGATATACCAGTTAAGTCAACCGAAAACAGAGTTTCTGGGTCCGCAAAGTGGTCTCCTACCTTATAATTAGTCATGAATGAAGTTGGTATACTGAAGACAATGTTCAGCTCCCTATTGCGACACACGGAGATGTAGGTATGCGTTATGATGGCCTCATCGCGTTATAGTTACTAACAGGCACATTTGGACCGCGTCGAGCAAAAAGTAACCAAACCAAACGGTTCTGCGGATTTTGGTGCAAATTTCAGTGAATTTTCTGCAAAGTACAAAGCAAAGTCCTTAAAATTTTCAAAGGAATCCGCACAGACGTTCTCTTTAAAAAATTAAATTGCTCAGCTTTTGGTAGAAGCTAATGTGGCTTGGTTCCTTTCTGCTAAACGCGGTCCAAATGAGGCACAGCATCGGGAAAATAAAATACTTTTCGTGCAGAATAACGATTCTTCGAAATGATAAATGCTTGGTAAATGAGAACGGAGGGAAAGAGATGGGTGATCAATGAATCTTTGCTCTTGTGTCTGTGATGTCAAAGCTCCGTTTCTCTCCTCGAATCCTTGTAATATTTTTAACGGATCCTTGCTCTTCCGGCACTTTAACTACACGCAATGATTGGCTGCATGCTGTAAAGAACCTGAAAATTTACTCCGCAAAGTTCAAAAGATAACTAGAACAAGAAATTAAACAATTGAAGTTAAAACTAAGAATTAATGACATCTGAACGAGAACAGGAGCTAGCTGAACGGAAAAAAAAATGCTGATTCAACAATTCAATTGCTAAAAACAGTGAGTGCAATGTTTCAACGCAGATTTTACAACAAAAAAATGCTACTTTAACCACATTGTAATCCAATTTATCCACGGGGGTGGTTAAAGTAGCATTTTTTTGTTGTAAAATCTACATTGAAACATTGCACTGTGCACTCATTGTTTTTAGCAATTGAATTGTTGAATCAGCAATTTAATTTTTTTCCGTGTGGCATCGGAAAATGTAAGATGCGATCATGATTTTGGGGGCCCATTAAGGGGGGGGGGGGGTCCTTTCATTCTTTCCAAGGTCCCGCTTAAATCTTTTAATGCTATATTTTTGAGGTCTCAGAGGCTCCACCGTCGCACAGTGGATTGAGTCAATAGAAAAGGTCGGACAAAATTTGGAAACTTTAAAAGTTTATAACTCCGTTTTTACCAAATTTCGTGGTCTTAAAAATGGTCTCATTGGTTCTCTCATAAAATTTTCCTCAAGAATCACCCCTGAAAATTTAAAATTTGACGAAATAAACATATAAATTTGCAGTTTTATTCAAAAATTTCTTGTCCGACCTCTCTGATTGACTCGATTTACTGTGCGTAGCGTATGAGGCCTTTAGAACCTCGTTAATAGGACTAAATAATTACCCTGGTAAAAATTGGCAGTAAAATCTGTGTTCAAAAATACCATAGACCTACAGCCGACTGTAAAATTTCCAATAGCTTCTATAGCCGGCAAGACAATCTCTTATAGCCTTTTATAGCCGATGACGATTAAGGAACAGCCTGACGATAAAGTGTATGCTATCCGTTACTTATTACGGATGCTAGGACCTAGTGAGTTTTTGGACTACCGCTCTCTTTTTGGGCCGCAGTATCCTGATTTATTTTGCGAGGGAAGCTCCGTACTTTTGAAGGATGCCTGCCATTCCTAATATGTTGGAGCGCCTTCAATTTCGTACGATACTGTGCAATACCTCTGGTGTGAAATAGTTGCTTCAAGCGCCATGGTACGCTGCGGCGCAGCGCGGCGGGCGGGCAGCCAGTGCGAACCGCGCATTGGCGCCTACAAACCTAACATGGATACTTCACGCACGGCGCAATGCGTGAAGTATCCCTGTTAGGTTTGTAGGCGCCAGTGCGCCGCCGCTCCGCTTTGTGTTGGGCTCTAATATTTAATCTCGCGGAGTCAGCGTTGTTCAACTCATGACTTTGAAATGTTTGCACACTCTGTATGGATTATTCTCATTTTAATTGATGAAAACAAATATGCAGTGAAGGAAAATATAATGTGCGTTTTGTAAATATTATGATGATTCCGTACAAACTTGCGGATTTACATAGCACACAAATTTCTACACAATTTCTTATAGCCTTTTATAGCCGATGGCGAAAAACAACAGCGCTGCGATAAAGTGTAAAGCCCGGCGACAGGAACTATAGCCCGGCTGTATAATTTTTTATCGCTTCGTGTAGCCCGGCCGTATGATTTTTTCCACTTTCTACAGCCAGCCATATGATTTTCTATCGCCTTCTTCAGTGGCTATAAGAATTCCTATGGTCTTTTGAAACGCAGCTTCTATCGCCAATTTTTACCAGGGTATGTCGATTCCCTGTATCATTCGTGGCATTTAAGCATCAATACTCTACTCACATTGTTCCTCACTCGTCCTGACCAGTTCGCCTTCAATATCTCGTTTCGCCATTTAAGTGGCTTGGGATTAGTAAAAAGTTCGGCAACGATAACTCGGTTTATTCGTACCTGTAGCCGCGATTATTACTCCACTCTCATTGTTTCTCACTCGTTCCGATCAGTTCGCCTTCAATGTCGAGATAGGCAATGTGGGCGGCTTGGGAGCAGTAATAGTTGCTTGTCGCATTACAGCCACGATCACTCGGTTTCCCATTAATTTAAAGCATTAATTTTTTAAATAAACTAAAAAAATTACGTGAACTTCAATCATGCTGTTTGCACTTCACTAAGCCACTTCAGAGACCGATTTACCGAAATTGAATCGGTTTGTGTTAAAATTTCCGCTGTCCAATATAGTTGCAGTGGTTTCTCTTGCCCACGACACTCATGAATAAGATCGAACGCTTTAGAGTACCTGTATAGAGAGTATAGACAGATGTGAAACTCCGAAAATCCATCAGGCCTTCACCGATGCCTCCGCGAATAAAGATAGGGCCCAGAAATGCAGCCAAACTATGAATTTCAATTATCCAGAGCAATTTATTAATACAATTGTTACGAACCATCGTTTATAAAGCACGTATTTGACATAGTTTTTGCATAAATTTACTCATTTTTGTAGAAGAACGCTCATTTATGTACTTTCTTTGCCATCTTCGTTAGAATTGGAATCTACAGACTGGCAGTGAAATTTTGTGCGTTAGAAGTTGGTTAGAAGGGTGGCTGCACTTTTGGGCCCTAAGCCCTCCATGAAGCGATCTGTCCATACTCTCGCTATACCTACAGGTACTCTAGATCTCTTTAGTAAAAACCTTTAATTATACTCAGGGGATTTTCCATAAAATTGCTCGACATTCCTAACATCATGAACCATCCTGTGTCTGTCCGTTACAACGAAATCGTCCACCCAAATTCTGATACTTTATATTGGATATTGGACGCTTTCGCACGAGCCGATTCCATTATTCATGAGATAACACCATTATGGTTATTCTGAGTCTCACCTAATCATCCGGCTCAAAACGAGACATTCCGCCAGAGCATCCTCGAAGTGCATATTTTAAACTGCCCGATATAACAGGATGTTCCGTCTCGTCGATAATGTGGAAAATTAAGCCGAGACGGACAATAAAATCGGACTTGTTTCATGCGTCATGATTGAGAAGTCGCACGGAGGAACCAGTCGATTAGAGAGGTCGGACATGAAATTTTCGACAAAAACTGCGAATTTTGATGTTTTATTCGTCACAGTTTATAGATCAAGGCGTACTACCAGCAGATTTCACGAGGAAGCCAATGAAGCCACTTTCAGAACCTCACAGTTTTGTACAGACGGAGTTATAAGCGTTTAAAGTTTCCAAATTTTGTCCGACCTCTCCTACACTGGAAAAGTAGCTTGGATCTAGAGTCCAGACTCTTAAAAACATTGACAAGAAAAAATACTCTTGATTCAATCGGAATTTTTGCTTGAATCAAAAGGAAATCCGCCTAGATCAAGAGGCTCGGCTCCTCGATTCAAGAAAAAAATCTATTGAATCAAGAGTATTTTTTCTTGTCGATGTTGTTAAGAGTCTGGACTCAAGATCCAAGAGACTTTTTTCCCAGTGAGTAATAGCGATTAATCCATTATTCTTCTCTCCGTATCGCTGGAAAAAAAATAACTTGGATCTAGAGTCCAGACTCTTAAAAACACTGTCAAGAAAAAATACTCTTGATTCAATCGGAAATTTTGCTTGAATCAGAAGGAAATCCGCCTAGATCAAGAGGCGCGGCTCCTCGATTCAAGAAAAAAATCGTATTGAATCAAGAGTATTTTTTCTTGTCGATGTTGTTAAGAGTCTGGACTCAAGATCCAAGCAATTTTATTTTCCAGTATTGACTCGATCCACTGTGTGTTGGTTACGAATACATGAATTTTTTTCGCACTCTCCGACGCTATCACATCTTGTCGATTCCCTAAAATTGTCCTTTCGATAATGGTGCGTTGACTTGCACCTACATTAATAATTGATGATCTACTCATGTGAATGATCTTGAAGCACATCTTCGTGGGTTTCGTAATGATGCTGCCCCCGCGACTGGAGCAATATTTCTTACGGCAGACGGAGATAATGGCTTATTGAGTATGGTCGCGTGTTTTGTGAGGTGTGTGGTTGTGAGGTTTGGTCGTCTTTGGGTGATTGATCGGGTCTTTTGGACTGTCGATCGAATCGGTGTCGATCGAATCACGTCGATTGAATCAAAAGTATTTTTTCTTGTCGATGTTTTTAAGAGTCTGGACGCTAGATCCAATGTGGTTTTTTTCCAGTGCTTTGTATTTTCTTCGATCAAATTTTTTTCGTCCCCTGGAAATAAAACACATTGGATCTAGAGTCCGGACTCTTAAAAACATCGACAAGAAAAATGCTCTTGATTCAATCGGATTTTAGCTTAAATCAAGAACCAAGCCTCTTAATTTGAGCGGATTTCCTTTTGATTTAAGCAAAAATCTCAAGTGAATCAAGAGTATTTTTTCTTGTCGATGTTTTCAAGAGTCTGGACTCTAGATCCAACGTGTTTTTTTCCCCAGTGTCCTCAAAAAATAAAACATACAGCGGATAAAAGCAAACATCATCTGCGTCTGAGATCAGCAGATTGGAGTGTCTTCGCACTTACAACCATCAACCGTGGCAAAATTAGAGGTATTTATAAATGTTGAGGAAACCGAGTTGAATAAAAAATTAATCGGGGAACGATGCGCACGTATTCTATTTTAACCTTGCGAGAATATTAATCAACTCAGTAACATGATATTTACACTTAATTCTTAATTAGTAAGTCATTAAAACATCCGAGACAAGTTGCTTTGTGCTAGAATACGAGATTATACTCGCCTATTTCATAGCACGCCCCCCCCCCGGGGGGGGGGGGGGGAGGGGCAGGCGCAAATCTGAGGGTGTGAAATTCCGAGAAATGTGAATTCAGAGGATGTGCGCTGGTTAGATTACATATCCGCCACGTATTTGTTTTTCCTCGATCTATAAAGAAAGGCAGCGAAATTACATGAATTGCGTGTCGGTGCGGAGTGGCGATGGCACACTAAGAAATAAGGAAAGGAATATTATGTGAGGAGGATAGAGATGGAAGACAAATTTTCACTGAGAATGAAGACTAGAGAAAATTCAAACAGGAAGTCGTAATCTGCTGCGTAATCGCAAATTGGTAGTCTAGAGAGTAATTTCTTGCCATGACGATGAAAATTCAGAATAATTCGAGAATTTCTTTGCTGTCACGTTTGAAAACACTCAAGGTCTGAGGCAATAATGGGTGAACCCACAATACCGATTTTGAAAAGAATAAAATTAATTAATTAATGAGAAATAATTTTAAAAAAATAAATTAAACTATTTAACATTATTTACATTTACATTATTTACATTATTTTACATATTCCGGTTTAATTAAAGATGCGCTTGATACTGAAAAAATTTTCCTATATACGATGAAACGGGATTCACATTTTTTTCTGAATTGGGTTATTTTTAAAGCGATTCATACAATTTACTGCAAAGAGATTGTTAAAACGACGACGTGCTTCAATCCTGAAATTAATATTATTACCTAATTCTTAACAGGGGATTTTTCTGGCGTATCTCAAAACCGAAGGTAAGATAACAATGTAGAGTCTCGATACTCATTCCAGCTTCGTTCCAAGTCGCCGTTTCCCCTCGAGAAAACAGAACTATAATTCAATGTCACCAAACTCCGCGCAAATTGCATTTTCGCCAGGCGAAAATGTAAATTTCACCGATTTTTCTTCTGCTCTGATGCAAAAACCAGAAAAATTTTCGCCGAAAATTGCACAAGTCTACTGCCTACTAAGGAAACCGCCGTATCAACTTTCGAGAGTTGCCAAATTTCTTTCGATAAAATGTTAATTTTAGAGGAAAACAATGAATATTTGCCTTGAAATTTTCAGAAACTTGAGGTGAAATTGCGAACGAAACTCTATGAAAATTACAAGAACAATATATACAAATTTTTCCGAGAATCCGTGACTTATCAGAGGAAATTCGGTAACGCATGAGGTTCATACGGAGTTTTTCCTCAGCACGGCAGTATATGCTTGAAATAAACTGAATTGTTTGAGTCAATTTTGCAACCTTGGAATGGAGTTACGTTCCTTCTCCCGGGAAACGACAAATGGAGATGTTGCATGTGTGAGGACTATGCGATTTGACTGTTGACCCTTATGTAAAAGTTCGCGAGAAACACGATGGTGCCACTGGTTTTCTCTGAAATCAACTCCCAAGCTCAAAAAAAGCTCTCAAGTTGAGCCCAAAATGGAGGGGATATCCCGCGCTATCCTGAGAGTCCACCTCTACATCAAGACAAACTCTCCATGCAAAGATAGGGAGCAAATACATTGACAGGGCTGCCACTTTATTTGGGCACTCCAAAACTGAAAACACGGCAACCCTGCTAATGTATTTGCTCCCTATCTTTGCATGGAGAGCTTGTCTTGATGTAGAGGTGGACTCTCAGGATAGCGTGGAATATCATCTCCATTTTGACCTCAAGTTGAGAGCTTTTTTTGAGCTTGGGAGTTGATTTCAGAGAAAACCAGTGGCACCATCGTGTTTTTCGTGAACTTTTACGTAAGAATCAACAGTCAAATCGCAAATTCCTCACACATGCAACACCTCCATTTTTCGTTTCCCGAGCGAAGAAACGTAACTCCATTCCAAGGTTGCCAAATTGACTCAAACAATTCAGTTTATTTCAAGCATATACTGCCGTGCTGAGGAAAAACTCCGTATGAACCTCATGCGTTACCAAATTTCCTTTGATTGGATTCGGGATTGAATTCCGAAATTCTCCATTCCCCACTTTTTACGAATTTTTTGTCATCGACTTGGCAACGTCCAGCCACAATGCATGTAAACATTGGCCGGGTAAAACAAACCGATCGGGTGCTTCCGCATACTGCATATGACCTCCGATGCAACGTCGATTTTCGGACTCCCCGCAAAGAGGCTTATTCGTCCCTCGGTATACAAAAATACGTAACAATACTTCGAGATTATCTCGGGAAAGCGTTGACTTACATGGGAGGCAGATTTCACCACGAGGTGGATTTAAGTCCTTATGTCAGGAGGGCGACGTATTTATAATTTGAATCAAGTCACCGCTTTCTCTGTCTAACCACCAATGGCCTTCAAATTAATATTCCTACGGGCCTCCGACTACCTTTTTTTCGATCTCATATTCCTTTCGGTAAAAAATTTACACCTCCGGGCGCTTCGATTTCTGATCGAACGATCAGTGTATTTGGATCATCGACATTTCCGCTCGAATCCATTTTTTTCACGTTGCGAGTAAATTTTAATGCTCACATTGTCACCTTCCGGGCAACGTATCACGAGCGCCATGCGACGCTTAAAATTTCCGCCGCCATTTTATTTTTTTACAGAGAAACTGTTCAACGAAGCTATCAGAAAATTTCACTGAAGTTTTTTGTGCTGCCAACAAAATTTCAGTGAAAAATCAGTGAAATTTTCAAACATATTCCACCAAAAATTTCTCTGTAAAAAAATAAAATGGCGGCGGAAATTTGGAAACGTCGCATGGCGCTGATGATACTTTGTTCGGAAGGAGACGAAATGTGATCTAATACAATAAGTCGAGTCCTCTGGGTGCTTATGGAAAATGGAGATGTTGCATGTGTGAGGAATTTGCGATTTAACTGTTGATTCTTATGTTAAAATTCGCGAGAAACACGATGGTGCCACTGGTTTTCTCTGAAATCATCTCCCAAGCTCAAAAAAAGCTCTTAAAGTGAGGCCAAAATGGAGGGGATATCCCACCCTACCCTGAGAGTCCACCTCTACATCAAAACAAACTCTCCATGCATAGATAGGGAGCAAATACATTGACAGGGCTGCCACTTTATTTGAGGACTCCAAAACTGAAAACACGGCAACCCTGCTAATGTATTTGCTCCCTATCTTTGCATGGAGATTTTGTTTTGATGTAGAGGTGGACTCTCAGGATAGCGCGGTATATCCCCTCCATTACAGCCTTAACTCTGAGAGCTTTTTTTAAACTCGATAGTTGATTTCAGAGAAAACCAGTGGCACCATCGTGTTTCTTGCGAACTTTTACATAGGAATCAATGGTCAAATCGCAAATTCCTCACACATGCAACATCTCCATTGAAGTGGCTGACTTGCTCCCAATTTTGCAACGCCAGTCAAAGAATGCAAAATTTCAAGGAATATGTGTAGTTTCAAAATTTAAAAGCTGAAAATCTGATCCCTTTTACCTAAATTTGGTGCACTCGTCGATTTATCGACCGAAATCAATCAAATCGATGGACATTCATCGACTATAAAAGGCTCTATCGATGAAGGTCATCCGATAAAGGAGCAGAAAAGTTTCCGTGATAAATCCGCTAATGTCTTGGCAACTGTTCTGAACAGAGAAAAAAATGCGGAGAAAGCCGATGCAGTTATGTTCTCTCTCTCGTTTCAGGACTTGGCGGCCTCCGGGGACTCGAACCTCGGACCGTGCGATTCGAAGTTGGTCGCGTTATCCGCTAAGCTGGGCGTGTCCACATCTCTCATCATATTAACGAAGCTCCAGAGAGCAGTAGCGTGGCGTGAATTGCGATATATCGATTGTTGTGCCATTTAAACCTATGGTAAAGAATCGATTATTAAGGTGTTCGCTGCGAACACCCTGTTTATCGATCCTTTTCTATAGGTTTAAATGGCATAACAATCGATATATCGCAAAGCACACCACGACTCTGCCAGAGAGCCTTGTGTATTGAGCAGTTTCGCTCGAGACGAGTCTCTAAACTTAGAGATTAAATTCAGCTTGCACGCTCCGAAAAATGCCTTTTTCATGATGAATGAAACAGTGGCTTAGCGTGTTTTGCGATATATCGATTGATCTGTCATTTAAACCTACGGAAAAGGATCGATAAGCAGGGTGTTTGCGACGATCACCTTAATAATCGATTCTTTACCATAAGTTCAAATGGGAAAGTATCGATATGATAATCGATCGTTCACGCCTCGCCTCTGGAATGAAATTCTATTAAACTCAAGAGTTTGTCTTTTTTCGCCAGTTTGACCTAGCTGCGCTTATCACAAAAAGGACCAATATAGAAAAGTCAAGCAGGCTCGGACTGGCCATAAGGGCAATCTGCCATTGGCAGATACGCCCCCTTTGCGCACCGAAAACGCGCCCCTCTTACAGATAGCAAAATAAGAAGAAGAAAAAAATTACGGCCGAGAATATGTGAGAAAAATGTCTTAAATGAACGGAAGAAGAGAGAGTTAGGAGTGAAGAAAGGTGCTTTAACGCATGATAGTGGTAAACAGAGGTCCAAGAACTACTTTCTGAAGCGTAAACAATTTTCTGTGAAATTTTCACCTTCTTCTTGACATACAGGCGCTTTATCATCCCCCTCCTTCATTCGCTGTGTGTAACTCCCTTAGAAGCGATGGTCGGTTCGATTTTTAGACATACGCATCCTTTATAGACCTCTTAAGAGACCTTTAAATATTTTTCCTCCTTTTCAAATGACTATTGATTTGGACATATCATAGCATAGCTCGGGCAAACTTAAGCTTAATTTATCTCGAAATTCAAAAATAAGAGACATCTAAAATGTAAACGCGATACAACTATTCGCGTAAGATGGATGTCCACATTGCATATGAAAAATGTAAGGCGCGATGCCGTGAGTCGTGAACTCGCAAAGCTCTGCTCTAGTTTGAAGCAACATTACAAATAAGACAAAACCAAACCAACACAATATGGAAATAAAGCGAGGGAAAGGATGCGCGTTAACGACGGCGCAGAGATACAACTATTCGTACTTGATGGACGTCCGTGCTGCATCTGAAAAATTGAAGGCGCGATGACGTGAACCGTGAGCTCTCAATGCTCTGCTTTATGCTGTCAATGAAGCGTCGCTCTAATTCGGGGAAAAGTTTAAAAAAGGCCTGAAGACATCTCTCCTACCTTCGGCTGTATTACTCACGTAGTGCTTGAATCGCCATTACGAATAAGACAAACGGACACAAACACAATATGGAAAAAGGGAGGGAAAGGATGCGTGTTTACGACGGCGCAGAGATACAACTATTCGTTTTTTGATGGACGTCCGTGCTGCATCTGAAAAATTGAAGGCGCGACGACGCGAAGCGTTAGCTCTCAATGCTGTGCTTCACGTTCAATTTTGCAATTTTTACTCCGTGCGATCAATAAACTTTGAAACTGAAAATAGCGTAAACTTGTGCTGATTTGCCAAAAATTTCTGAACCCCTCTCCACGTAGGGAATGCCCTACCAGGAAATATCACATTACGCCCCTTTAACCAGCCAAGTGTCTACGCCCTCAGATGCGAGCCAGTCCGACCCTGAAGTCAAGCTTAACATAGATATGTTTTTTTAACAAATTGTCATACAGAACACGTGAAAGATTTTCAAAGAGCCCGAAACCAACTAGAGGTGCCCATGAATAAAGTGTATCATTATTATATTCTTATTATTACAATCGACAGATTCACAGTTCCAGGCGAAAAACCAAAAATCTACGTGACCGAAATACGCGGTTGAACATATACTCATATGTTGAGTCTTTAGCTGTTAGAGATTTGAAGAGTACATAGTGGCTTTCAAAATCATGATCTTGGCTGTGAAGCGCCTTCACTTTTTGTGATACTCCACGCCTTGTCACGGAGTTAGTTTGGTTGCGTGTTCGATTTGAACCCAACCTTGGTCACGGGTTTCACTACACGCTCTTCTGAGTGTGCAGATCAGTAAAAATGCATGTTCACATTCAAGTCAAAATAATTATTAGTGCCCACTCTAATCTTGACCCTTTATTTCTGAATCGTATGCTTTACTATTTGTTCACTTGTGGCTTGGGGCCGAATTTTGTCGGTCCTCCCACCGTACTTAAATATACTTAGGACGAGTCTCGACTGCACTTGAGATGATTCGATGACGCCATATTTTGTGTCAGAACGGCATGCGATCAATTGGTTCAATTTTTTCAGCTACTCGTCATTTTTCTCCAATTTTGAGATCGCAGTTCTGTTGTCACGAGACTGTAGAATTCACTTACCAAATTTAACAAAGAAATTCAACGTAATAAAGGTGTGGTTCTTTTAGAGAGAAAATATCGCATTCGAGTGCAGTTTCGATATCAGTATCGAATGCGATGTTTTCTCTTTAAAAAAAAACCACGCCTTTATTACGTTGAATTTCTTTGTTAAAATTGGTAAGTGAGTGCTTCAGTCTCCTGACAACAGAATTGCGATATCAAAATTGGAGAAAAATGACGAGTAGCTGAAAAAATTGAACCAATTGATGCGATATATCGCATGCCGTTCTGACACAAAATATGGCTTCCATCGAATCACCTTAAGTCAGGCTTAGCGCTTCTGATTGGCCGGTGGTGCGATTTGAACTCATAGATGGATGTTGCACTCCGTGTGAAAAAGCCGATACAATTCGGCCCCTGCATATTGCCGGCGATTGCCAAATGCCTGGGACAT
The DNA here is from genome assembly GCF_918797505.1 of Bemisia tabaci. NCBI lineage: Eukaryota > Metazoa > Arthropoda > Insecta > Hemiptera > Aleyrodidae > Bemisia > Bemisia tabaci. Next base: position 24,440,524 of record NC_092801.1, on the reverse strand, counting down.
ATGCAGAGAAAGCCACCACTGTTTTCGCAGAGAGTATTATAAATACATATTCAATCGAAACGACGCGGCTTGAGTTGTTTGTTTGTCCGACTGACAATAAGCCTGCAAATACAGATGTCTCGACCGGGCCAATATACTCGGAAGAGAGTGGATATATCTTACTCCACCCAACGATTCAATTATGAAACGTACTACTATTGGACTTATGCCTCCATGAAAAATATTTATCCAATTCTTTCGAAGCCATAAATTCTACTCATTTCATCGCAGCATTTTTTGAGAGGAAAAATACTCGTCTCTGTTTTTCAAGTCGACGTGTCTAGTCTGAACTTAGCCGAAACTTGTCCTTGGAACCCTCGCTTAAACTAACGTCTGTACAAAAAAAAAAAAAAAAATAAGAGTAAAAAAAATTAAAAAAGAAATAAATCAGAATAAATAAATACAAAGAAATAGATAAATGGATAAATAAATCAAAATTAATAAATAAAAAAAATAGAGTTACTTTTTCGATCAAGGAATATTTACATATTTCATGACCTTTTCGGTTGGGGGAAATCTGGGGAAATCCCATGTCTCTTTCCTTCAGGTTACGTTTAATTTTTGGTTAAAAATGTATACTGCGCAAATGAATAGTGCTCGGTATAGCTCGTGCTAAGAAGTTCAAATGTTGCCAAATTCTTCCCGATAAAATACTAATTTTTGAAAAAAGTTAGGAACTATCCCTCCGCCAAAATTCGGAAATTATTTGAAGGAAATGGACGGCATCGAAATGCACGGAAAAAAATATATGGTTATTTAACAATTAAATTGTAAAAAAGATAAGTCCGACATTTTTGAAATGTACATTTTACAACGGAGGAAAGCATGATGGTGATTAAAGGAGCATTTTTTTATTGTAAAAAATACATTGAAACATGTCGGACACTTCTTCCAATTACAACATTATTAAATCAGCAATATCATTTTTTTCGTGTATTCACACGATGCACTGGAAAAAAAAAACACATTGGATCTAGAGTCTATACTCTTAAAAACATCGACAAGAAAAAGTACTCTTGATTCAGTCAGAATCTAGCTTAAATCAGGAACCAAGCCTCTTAATTTAAGCGGATTTCGTTTTGATTCAAGCAAAAATCCGATTGAATCAAGAGTATTTTTTCTTGTCAATGTTTTCAAGAGTCTGGACTCAAGATCCAATGAGTTTTTTTTTTCCAGTGTGTTTTTCTGTAACTGTAGAATACCTCGAGAGTGGAAACGACGACAAAAAATGACAATCGACCAATCCGGCTAGAAAAAAAAGAAAAAAAAGAAAAAAAAACTTACCTCGAAAACAAGCGAAAACGAGGAGAACCATCCACTCTCGGACAATAATATTCCTAAAATTAACCGCAAAACCGGCGGCTCCCATGTTGAGTTGCATACGTAACATATTTGTGAATTTTTTTCTCTCGACGATTCGGAATTTCTATTCGCTCGCTTGAGGTGATCGCTCTTCTTACATCACTCGCCAAGCCGATCCTTGGACGTATTTCCCGCCTTGCTACACGCGCGACAATTCACACGCACCTGAACTTCCGAACGCACAAATCGCCGTTTCCCGGTCGATTTTCCCGCGGATTTTCCACCGACACTTCCTCACCTCCGCGAAAATTTCGAATACGGCTCGCGAACTTCGCCTCTCATCTTAAAACTGGAACACCCGCGAGATCCACGTCTTGTTTTCGGAAAATGTGGTTGTTGCTACGTCGATTCACAAACAATAAACAAACCAACAAGCGCCGCCTCGAAAATTCAGCTCGATTTTCCGATTGTAGAAAGAGAGGCTATACAACTTCAGAATTAGCGGCTATGCGCGCACACTTCACACCATCCAGATAACTCGACACTTCAACACTTCGCTACTTTGACAAAATCCGAGCACCGAGTCTTAAAATGTCGCAATAAGCTGAGCTCCGAAGATCCACACTTTATTCCTTCTTTGAGGAGAAAAATTTAACTATTTCGACCGATTTTCGCGAGTATATTGGGAAAAATATCTATATCTATTCTATATATAATATGTAACTATTATGTGTATGTAATATGTATATATATTATGTATATATATTATGCATATATAATATGTATATATAGATATCTATTAAAATACCAACCACAGAGACGTGGGGAAACGACGCGGTTAATCGGTTTCTCGTCTCGAAGTGAAGTGCACACTTTCGTCAAGGGTGGTGGGTTCGAAGCGAAGAATCAACACCCGATAAGACGCGATTGCGAACGTAAATAAACAAAGCAACGTGCGATCTGTTCTGTGGGCGAGGCGATGAATTTAGACGAGCGCCGTCGGATCACTGGCTCCGCGCCGCGGGAGCTTTAAGTTCGTTAGATGTTTGGCGCGTAACTCAAGTAGGTGGGGGGGGGGGGGGGGGGCAGGGCTAACCGGTGCGTCACAGGTGGTTATAAATCGGTGCCCGGTGGTTACGGCGCACGAGTGTTCCCCGGCGCGACGGGAGCGCCATCTCTGTAATCGACACACCGGGATCGATCTTTGTTTTAGGAGAGAATTGCGTGGGCGGATGCGGCTCGCTATCAGAGTGGATTTCCCTGAGGGGTAGGAGGGGCAGCTCTACAGGGTGGCGAAATTTCGTGGAATTCGAAATTTTGAAATTTTACGCGAAAAATTTATGAAATTTCGGAAATTTTTGAAAGATATTGAAGAATGCCTGTACACATTGTGACTCTCTACTGTTTTTGCGTGTTTGTGTGGGAGTTGCATACTCCGGCCCCAGAAAAATATGAAATAGTTTACAGTCGCGTGAAATTTCATGAAATATTTCACTGTAATTTCCAATCTTTCATTCCTTTCTTACGTTTCATGCCACCCTGGCGAGTGCGGCAAAATTTCATGAAAAATAAAATCTTGAAATTTCATGAGAAATAAAATCTTGGAATTTCATGTGAAATATTTCGCGAAATTTCAGAAATTTTCGAAAGATATTGAAAAATACCTGTATACGTTGTGATTTACTATTTTTGTGTATTTGAGTGCGGGTTTTATACTCTGGCCCCTAAAAATAAGAAATATTTCACAGCCTCGAGAAATTTCATCAGATATTTCACTGAAATTTCCAATCTTTCATTCCTTTCTCACGTTTCATACCACCCTGGCCAGGGTGGCAAAATTTCATGGAAAATAAAATCTTGGAATTTCACGTGAGATATTTCATGAAATTTCAGAAATTTATGAAAGATGTTGAAAAATACTGGTTCCTTTTCATGTTTCGTGAAATGTAAACATTGTAAATGTCTACCATTTTTGTGTGTTCGAGTGCGAGTTGCATACTCTGGCCCCTGGAAAGTATGAAATGTTTCACAGTCTCGTGAAATTTCATGAAATATTTCACTGAAATTTCCAATCTTTCATTTCACTCTCACGTTTCATGCCACCCTGGCCGTCTTAAGGAAAAACGCCGTATGAGCCTCCAGACTTTGCCATATCCCCTTCAACGAAAAACGAATTCATTGGGAAAATTGTTAATATTTGTCTCCAAATTTTGCAGACAATTTTGTTCAATGTTTAATCTAAAATATCTGCAAATTTCAAGGACAAATAAACAAAACTTTCTTCAGAAATACATGTTTTATCCGGTGAAATTTGGCAACTTTCAAATTTTTATACGGCCTCCTGATTTTGCACGGCAGAGCTGCCCCCCGGCGGAAAATTTCAGGGGCGGCAAATTCCGAGCTCCAAGAAGGAGGAAAGAAAAGAGAAATAGAGACCGAAAAGTTGCAATGAACAGTAGCATGAAATTCCAGAGCGTGCGAGAATGCATTATTCAATAAACAGAGGGCGCCAACTATTGCGCAGCATAAGCCTTGGTTTCATTTAAATGTGATTGATACTTCCAGGTACAGGATACTTGGAATTCAAAACCTCACAAAATAACGACGCGAAAATGTGCAAAAGTATGTGGAAAAAGTGTTAAAATCGAGGTCTTAATTTTTGAATTTTTTGGGTTAAAAACGGTTAATTTTGCTTCGGTGGGCAGTTAAAATGTCAAAAGTTTTTGAGGGAGGACCCCGGACCCTACCGCTCTTGGTAAAAGCCCCTCACATCTGCCACGTTTCTCACAAAAGTTAGGAACGACGGCAATTTTTCCGTTGTTTCCAACGGCAAACATGCAAATCCGGGGCTGACTGCTCTGTAGGTTGATTTTTGAAATTGATAGACCTAAGCGATAGATAAAGGAGATAAAAAGAGAAAGGGAGCATTTTATTGGTGGAAGGAAACACGCCGGATGAACATTCAAGAGTTGCCAAATTTCCCTTAATAAAGCATGTATTTTTGACGACATTCATGCATACCTCTCCTTGAAATTTTCAAATATTTTAGACTAAATTGCGTACGCTATTGTCTGAAAATATGGGGAAAAAATATTCACAATTTGTGAAGTAAGTTCGGGTTTTATCGAGGGAAACTTGGCATCATCTGGAGGATCATACGACGTTCTTCCTCAGCATGGCAGAATAATAGATTAACCAAGGGCAATCCGTGAGAGATCCATTGATTAGCCCATTATTTTCTCCCTTAGTCTACAACAACCACCCCTTTCAACCAGTAAAATCGCTTTCTTTTCAAGTCGTCCTCTTTGTCTATAGCTTCGTCTATCAATTTCAACCCGCTGCTAAGTAGGAGTGGTAGGGGAAAATATGTGGCTAATGTTACGTAAGTCGTTTTATTTAAAAATCTTTCTCTATATAGAACGGCTTAGAACACCCTTTCAAGGCCCTCTTCTCGGTTATTTTAGGTCGAACAAGGTTGAGAACCACAGGATTGAATATGGAGTTGACCCCCAAGAAATTTGAATTCCACCAATCCGAAGTTTCTCCCTCCTCGGAACCTGCGGACTGATTATTGAAAGTGATGGACAAAGTTATAGACAAAGAAGACATAGGGAGTATGGAGCGATCCTATTGGTTGAAATGGGTGGTTCCTATAGACAAAGGGAGAAAATGATAGACTAACCGTCGGGTCTCTCGTGGGTTGCCGTTAGTTACTATGACCTACCTCCTGTGTCCATTGCAGCCACCCGCTTCCACCAATAGAATCTCTCCATATCTCTTTTGTCCCCTTTGTCTATAGCTTTGTCTATCAATTTCAATAATCGGCCCGCTGAAATGGGGTTTGTGGCTGTGAAAATCAGGGTTTCCGCCACATATTTTAAATTGTTACATCAACACCAAAAAGTATGAAAGAACCGTCTGCAGGACCGGTGGATGAGGTGCAATGAGGGATATAATGATGGGAAAGTTAACAGAAGGCAAGAATATCTCCACGATCCTTCCAGGATTAAAGGCTCGCGGTGCACACTGGTTGAATGTTGTGTCAACCGCAACGCGAGCGCGGGTTGTAGGGTTGGTCTGACAAAGCGAAATTTCAAAGATTAAAGCGCGCACCGTGGCTTGCATGTGTCGCAGGCAATTAGCAATCGCCGGCAAACTGCAATCTATTCGTGTTGAATCCACAAATTAAAAATATTTCAACTGAAAAAACGAGATAGTAAGTGGTGAATATCAAGCTTCGGATTCAAACACACGTTATCCCCTTTTTCTTGAATGCATCGTACCAGCAAGCGCATTCGCGAGTTCGTGAAATGTGATCAATAATCTGCGTTAGGTTCGGTTTGGTTAAGCAACTAAACTAACTCCTTGGCAAAGCGGAGAGTATAGCTGGATTTGAAGGCGTTCCAAGCTGAGGCCGTACATCGAATTTCTTCGCTAACGAAACCTTTGCTCTATCGATGTTATTGTGATTGCAATTTGACGAATAGACAAGTACGGAGTTCGCAAATTGCCGGCGTTTGTTGACTGCCTGCGACGCATGCAATGCGTAAAGTATTCCGACAGTCTCGTAGGCGCTAATATGCGTTTACGCCAACCTCACTGTTTGCCGCAATGCGTGAAGTATTCCGACAGTCATGTAGGCGCTAATATGCGTTTACACCAACCTCACTGTTTGACGCAGTGAGTGGTGTATTCTTACAGTCTCGTGGACGCTAATATGCGTTTAACGCCGCGCCGGCCGCACTTTGACTAGCGAATAATGGGGCTTTAAAAACCAATGTTGTGTTAGGACGCCGTATGAGCATTCCAACGTTGCCTCCTTTCTCCAGATAAAATATTTTTTCCGAGAAAAGTTGGGAAAGTTCTCCTCGATGTTCGCTCATTCAGATAAAATGGACAATTATTAAACAAGGTACGAATTTAAGCACTCCGATACTTGATTTTTCACTAAAATTTCACGTAGAACACGGATTCGCGGAAAAAAAACTACTGAAATCAACTCCTCCTAGCTAAGATAGTAACGGTTTTATTTTCATTCATCACGGAAAATTTGTATAACTCGGTCACAAAAAAAACAACGGGTCAAATCGCGCACTACAACGGCATCATTGACTACTCAACAGAGACTGAAGACAGAAGAGACATAGACAAATATAGAAAATAATTATCCAGGCCTTGTTATTTAAATTTTCTTTCGAATCCGAGCGACACCGCATTGGCAGCATAAAAGCGGAGCATTGCGAGTTCACGCTCCGCGCCATCGCGCCTTCAATTTTGCAGACGCAACACAGACATCCATCAAGTTCGAATAGTTGTATCTCTGCGCCGTCATCAACCCGCTTCCTTTCCTCGATCTTTTTCCACATTTTGTTTCTTCCGTTTGTCTCATTTAGAGATTATGTGCCTGAGTCCGTAGTTGATAAAGAAGTTTGCAATGGGCAACATTTAGATACAAGATGAGCGTTATAAACTCAGTAGTTACTTAAATACTAGTCGAGTCGCTATTAGGATCTTCAGATTTGTGAATTTTTCGTAACCGGAAACTATCAACAAGAAGGACTGTGAGCGGAAACGGAAACACCGGAAATGGCGATTCTGGCGCTTTTGCGATGGTCTACTAATCAATCGAAATATATCAGACAAATTAACTGCCTATTAATCATCATTCTGAAAACATGCGTCAACTTCCCTCCCCCCAGCCCCCAATCATAGATTGTTTGTTTACCTCAAGGGAATTTCCTCTCAGCTCATGATGATTCATTTTCACCATTTTCTCCACAATTCCTCCAACCCGTGTAGTTTTCGAATTTAATAGGTTCATCGCACCCTTTGAACTTACGGTTGGCATGTCCCTGTATTTCAAGTAAATACCTTACATTATGTAAGAATTTCTCGTTGCCTTAGTGAAGTGAAGTTTTCTAACCTAACACCCAAAATGGATTCTAATTTGAGTGATTTGCACCCCGATAATAGGATAAAGAAGCTGGCTGAGGAAGCCGAACCTCAAGTTGATTTTACTATTCCTGCTCGGAGGTAAGATCCTCAGATAATATAGATCACTCCCGCCGAATACTCAGGATTTTTGCCGGAACTGAAGAGTTGCTCTCTACACCAACTTCTGGTATCGTAGCGGATTCGTTCAAAAACTTTTGAACCATTATTGACTCTTGAAGTCGACTGTATCCTAACATGCCAGTTCTTTCCAATTTTTTTTGTATCATAGGAATTTGTGGCATCACTCGCATGTAGTAAATGTCTGAGCTGCGACCTCTACACTGTACTTTTACCCTTTGCTTCTTGTTGAAATTTTGATCTTGTCTAAAAGTTATATTTTAGGTAATATGAAGAAATAGAAGTCAAAAGAGAGGTCTCAGTTGTTGAGCCCTTTGACCAGAATAATTGTGCCTTTATATCCTGTAATTTTGGTGAGATGTACTCAACTGGCCCATTAGCTCAGTTGGTTAGAGCGTCGTGCTAATAACGCGAAGGTCGCGGGTTCGATCCCCTCATGGGCCACTAATTTTTAAGAAAATCTATTATCGATCTCTTGTGCTCTATTCAGTCTCCACTCACGTCCCTTGTCATATTTTACCTTTTGAGGCAGTAAAGAAGATAACAATAATTGCTAACAAATTCGTCCAATCGGGTTCTTATAAATAGCTAAAATATCTGTTGAATACTGAGACTTCACAGACGAGATATACCCCTTCGTGCAGAAGATAACTATTTGATGAATCTTTAGAGGTGTTGTCAAATAACTCGCCAGTTGTTTACTTTTGGTTTGCAGTCATTTTCGCATCACTAAGTACTATCCACATGAAAACACCGGACTCTTGCAGAAGCAAGAACATAAGCTTGGATAGGTATTTTAATACCTTCAAACCTTTTTTTTTTAGCCACACAGAAATCACAACCTTATAAAAGTTGCGGATCATGACTGATTAGTAGTTTTTTCTTCGATACAATTATGAGACGGATGTTTTCAAGGTGGATACTAGCGAACGGCAGTCTGTGCAGAGGCCCAAATTCGTTGTCTGTGCTTGCAAACCGAAAGGAAACAACGGCCAATTTATCGACGACACCTCTACTTATTGCTGACATAAAACAGTTTTTTTCCTTGAATTGTGACTCAGGGCTTTCATGAACAACAAAAGTATCAACAGATGCTGTTGTCCACTGTTATTTTGTAGTTTTTCAGTGTCTATTTTGTAAGTTATCATTTTCAGCGAGAATGAGATATTTATATTTTTATTGATCCAAGTATTCCTTGAATTTTTCCAGGTATTTTCGATCAGGGAAGGAGATGGTGCGTATGGCAACTGTATATTATGATGAAGGCAAACTGGAAGAGGCATATAAAATTTACTTGAGATTTTCTATGTGAGTTCATAATTTATTTTTCTCAGTTATTTCACAATAGAGGTACACTTTTCTCTGGTCATAGGTACTTTTTTTTTGTCTAAAAACAAGCCAAAGGTGTGTAAGTAATGCATTACCAGACAAGGTATGGATTTAAAGGGCCTTGACATGTATGTACTTCCTCCTTAAAATTTCATGCATGTAGAACATGATTTGGGTATTGGAAATTCTGGAATTAGCTCCCAACTAAGAGATTGTGTTTTTCTGAAGCACCGGTTACAAAAAATATGAATTCCCCACTCACAAAAAAAACTACAGTCAATATAAATCATAAATCATGCTCTAAAATGGTTTGAGCAGGCCTCTGAATCCAGCAGTTTGCCTCCATCACTCTGTATTGTTCAAAGTGTAAACAATGAAAGTACAACAGGGTGATTTCACGATAACAGGAATAGTTAAAATGTGAAATACCTTAAAAATAAAAGTGCACCAATTTTAACAGGATTTCATTACCTCATTTTAAAGGTATTGAACCTCCTTTTTCCAGCTTTGGCACGCTCTATTTTGATTCAGTGCAAAGTTAAAGTGATTGATAAACAAGCCATTGAATCAGGTATCAGCGCTTCCCGCGGGACTGCTGGAGGTCCACGCAAACATGGCGGCCCTGCCATATTGTGTCGGTTACGTAACAGACGCAGCGTAACCGACACTTGAAAATGTGAGATAAAAGATGATACAAAAGATGAAACTTGGCAATTCTTGAGTTATGAGGTGGAATTGATGCTGCCTTAAACGTTTTCTAAACTTTGGAGACTTCCTTTTAGTTTAATAATATTAAATTGAGGTTTTTGCGTAGTGAGGAATTAGTGCTACACACCTAAAAATCACTGGTTTTCATAATAATTAAAGTTTTCATTGTAAAAAAAACTGACTTATCAGTAATGGTTTTGTCGAGAAGACTTCAGCGAACAATTTGATGGCAATTTTGAAACTCCTGACTCCGTCTGGCGAGATAAACACTGCACTCAATACAACTGCAAAAAGAGCCTCCCAAAATTTGGCCCCTTTTTAGGTATTCGATTCGACCATCGGGCCAAGGTTTAAATGGAAGCTTATATTAACAGGAAACTCAGGAAAAAATTTCAAGATGAGTATAGGAACCGTTTCCGAGTTACGGGGGGGCGAAGGGGTCACAATCCGGCCTAATTTTTTGCTGTTTTCTTGTAGAATTGATGTATCGGCGGGGTTCTTATCGTTGTTTACGCCTGTGTAACACATGGATTCCTACGTGTTTTTACACGTAGAATCGATTTTTAACGTTGCCGAATCGATATACTGATCAGTTAAATCGATTTTGAACGATTAATTAAGGAAAATCGATGATTTTTCAGGGTCGAAATTGTATATCTTCGATTCATGAATGAATAAATGCATCTGAAATGACTGAAGCACACGTAGCCCTATGTATTTTGATACGTAGAATTGATTTTTAACGTTGACGAATCGATTTATCTATCGTTTGTATCGAATTTTTGCGATTTTTTATGGAAAATCGATGACTTTTCGGAATTAGAATCGGGTTTGCTCCATCCAAGATCGGAGATATGTACCCAACATGATTGGAGCACATCGACTCTTACGTATTTTTATACGTGGAATCGATCTATAACCTCGATAAGTCGATATATCGATCAATTTTATTGAATTTGTTCGATTTTTTGCGGAAAATCGATGGTTTATCGGGATTGAGATAGGTGTCTCTCCATCCAAGATCGGAGAAATGTACCCTTTATGATTGGAGCACATCAATTCTTACGTATTTCTACACGTAGAATCAATTTTAAACGTCGACGAGTCGATATATTGATCTGACATACACAAATCTTGCGATTTTTTACGGATATTCGATGGTTCTTTTGGACTGGCATTGGAAACATCTACCAGACATGACTGGAGCACATCGATTCGTTTGTGATTATTCTCGCAAAATCAATTTTTAAGAAATTGACGAGTCGATACATTGACTGGTCATATTGATTTCTTGTGATTTTTATGGAAAATCGATTTCTTGAACAGGAATGAAATTGGTTACTAATAACGGTCCGAGGGTGGAGATATATGCACCTGACACGGTCGGAGCACGCCGTTCCCACGTACTTTTACACGTAGAATCATTTTGAAGGTTGACGAGTCGGTTTGGCGATCTGACAAATCAATTTTTTGTGATTTACGAAAATCCGATGGTTTCTTGAAGTTGAAATAATTTTGATTTTAATCAAAATGGGAATGAAGGAATGCACCCGACACGAAATGATTCTACGTGTAAAAGTACGTGGGAACGGCGTGCTCCGACCGTGTCAGGTGCATATATCTCCACCCTCGGACCGTTATTAGTAACCAATTTCATTCCTGTTCAAGAAATCGATTTTCCATAAAAATCACAAGAAATCAATATGACCAGTCAATGTATCGACTCGTCAATTTCTTAAAAATTGATTTTGCGAGAATAATCACAAACGAATCGATGTGCTCCAGTCATGTCTGGTAGATGTTTCCAATGCCAGTCCAAAAGAACCATCGAATATCCGTAAAAAATCGCAAGATTTGTGTATGTCAGATCAATATATCGACTCGTCGACGTTTAAAATTGATTCTACGTGTAGAAATACGTAAGAATTGATGTGCTCCAATCATAAAGGGTACATTTCTCCGATCTTGGATGGAGAGACACCTTTCTCAATCCCGATAAACCATCGATTTTCCGCAAAAAATCGAACAAATTCAATACAATTGATCGATATATCGACTTATCGAGGTTATAGATCGATTCCACGTATAAAAATACGTAAGAGTCGATGTGCTCCAATCATGTTGGGTACATATCTCCGATCTCGGATGGAGCAAACCCGATTCTAATTCCGAAAAGTCATCGATTTTCCGTAAAAAATCGCAAAAATTCGATACAAACGATAGATAAATCGATTCGTCAACGTTAAAAATCAATTCTACGTATCAAAATACATAGGGTTACGTGTGCTTCAGTCATTTCAGATGCATTTATTCATTCATGAATCGAAGATAAACAATTTCGACCCTGAAAAATCATCGATTTTCCTTAATAAATCGTTCAAAATCGATTTAACTGATCAGTATATCGATTCGGCAACGTTAAAAATCGATTCTACGTGTAAAAACACGTAGGAATCCATGTGTTACACATGCGTAAACAACGATAAGAACCCCGCCGATACATCAATTCTACAAGAAAACAGCAAAAAATTAGGCCGGATTGTGACCCCTTCGCCCCCCCGTAACTCGGAAACGGTTCCTATACTCATCTTGAAATTTTTTCCTGAGTTTCCTGTTAATATAAGCTTCCATTTAAACCTTGGCCCGATGGTCGAATCGAATACCTAAAAAGGGGCCAAAATCAGCCTCTTTTTTGGGAGGCTCTTTGTTGCCAAATGTGGCGACACCTCTTTCTAATGACTTTTCTCGCTCAATAATAAACATTTCAGTTCAAACTGGCAATTTTCTTGAACATTAGAGTCTCTTTTCAGCAAATATTGCCAAAGAGTTCATGATCAGTACTGATTTGTTACCGCAAATTGCTCTTTTGCTTCAAAATTGGGGTTGGCGACGCGTAACCGACCGGACATTTTCGGCCTTTAAAGTCTCATATTATGAAATATGATAATAATTTATCATATTTTTTAGCGTGGATAGGTTCAGGGACATCATTCCTATTGATTTATTCATTTGGTTTTCAATCGTTTTGCCCTATATCGTTCATAACCCACGGCGACACGACTATTCCTCTTATCGTGAAATCACCCACAGCTGAATCAAGTTAGAGATTGCTTCATTTTTATACTAAAGAGCCTGTTACGATGACGTTTAAGTACGGTGCGATTAAACTCAAGCAGATCATGATATTTTTCATGAGTGGGGAGTTTCATCTAATGCATCAATAAACTGTAATATATTGGTCAGAAGTTACTGGTTTCTTCGCAAAAATCATCTTCTTTGTGAAATTTTAATATAAGAAGACATATCTCAAGACGGTTTGAAAATTATCACCATTAAGTTTTAAATCTGATGATGAAATGAGACAGTCTTTTGCTTTTGGTCTTGACGAAGTGACCGAGATTAGTGCATGTAATTTCAAACCTAAGAGCCCCGTTATTTCAGCCATTATCAGTTTCGTCTTCGGTTTTTTTGGGATTAGTATAGTCTTCAGTCCAGAATCCTTCGTAAAATTACAGTGACCCTGTTTCTTGACCAAAGCAATATTTTGTATTGCTTCTCAGTTTACTGAATGCACACAGCCTGGATTTAATCCCAATTTCGGTGTGAACTTCGACTGCTCCTCATGGTTACATCTCTAACATGGAAGAGTACCTAACAATGCACTCACATCTCTGAATGCAACTGAAATTGAAAATAATGTGTTATGCCTTCTTTTTTTTTCCCAACAGATTGTTTCTGGATAAAATTAAAGGCCACCCTGAGTTTAATACCAAAAATGAGGACTTTAAAGATATCAAGGAAAAACTACAAACTGCCATACCCAGAGCTGAAGAACTGAAGAACAAACTTTTAAAGAAGTATAAAATTGAATATGAGGCCCACCTTCAAAACGTAGTAAGTTCACAATATTCTCAACCTCTCTGAAGAATTTAAGTTCCTTGGTTTTTTTTCCGCCTTCACTATTTTTCCCCTCAGTTGGCATGTTTCAGAGGCACTGTGTAACTAGTTGGCGGGGACCAAGGCATCATTGGAAATAATTTTGAAATAACCAATTTTTTTACTTTTAGATTTTAGTTGAGTTTGGAGTCTTTGAGCAAACTCCATAATCTCTCCGCTTTTTTCCATAAAAATAGTCTTAAATTGTAAGTAAGCGCTTCTTTAAAATAAAGTGAGGGCGAATAAACCTTTTTAAAACTTAACAACTTCAGCTAAAATGAAAGCCAACTTAATGGGTCAGTTGCGCTGGTCACGGAATTGTGTTTTGATGCTTGATTTTTGTAGATCAGCCAAAAATAATAAGATCTGTACAAACAGCAACTTCCTACGTTTAATATTAACCAAGATATCGCCCTTGGAAAACTCGGGTTTTTGATGTCATTCACCAAGGTAGTGACACCCTTGGTTTCTCCCACCTTGCTTTCATCAGTTGGTGTGATGCACATTTGCACTGGTTATTCATTGTGAAACTCGGATGATAGCAAGGTGGAAGAAACCAAGAGTGTCACAACTGCTGTGAATGACTTTAAAACCCCCTTTTTTTGATGGGCGATATCCCGGTTAATATTGAACGTAGAAAGTTGCTGTTTGGACAGATCTGTTCATTTTTAGCTAATCTACAAGAATAAAGTATCAAAACAAAATTCTGTCATCAGCCTCAAAGTGGGCCTGTTGCAAACTTTTGCCAGAGCAAAAATTAGAGTTGTCTCCCATATAAATTTTCTCAAAAATCAAGATGACCACATCGGCAAACTCTACAATGCACTCCTAACTTTACAATCTGCGTAAGAAATTTGCTTTTTTTTGAGATTCCTGCTTCCAAAAAGGATACGACGATCTAGGTGAACATTTTGTGAGAGGAGTTTTTCTATTTAACCCCTGCGCGCTAGGATACTACACAATATTCAACATGGCCAACACCAATCTGCTAAAACACTTGTGCCTTGATGAGATTCTAATCCAGCAAGTTTACATTCACGATTTCTTCGCATTGATAAAGATCTGCTTTGGTTGACCTTGTGCCTCCAATTGCGATTTGCGCGCAGAAACGTTGGCTATGTTAGGTATTGCTATTACGAAAGGCTTTGGATGGAATGACTCCTCAAATGGAATGTTCACCTGTGCCATATTGTTGTTTTTGAAGTGGGAAGCTCAAAAAAGCGCAAATTTCTTACGTACATTAAGAAGTTAGGAGTGCATTTCATAATTTGCTGATGCGCTCATCCTGATTTTTGAGACGTTTTCATTATGAAACAACTCTCATTTCCGTTCTAGCAAAAGTTTGCAACAAGTGCATTCTTACAAAGCCTTTTCTTTGGATTAAATTGTATTTTTATAATATTTTCACTTAATTTCCGTCTGAAATCGTTTGTTAGCAGCGGCAGAAGGAACAGCAACAACTGAAAGCACAACAGCGACCACAGCCAGTAGCCCCTCAGATGAAACCTCAATCAGCACCAGCAGAAAGAAGGCTCACTGCTGGGAAATCTGACCTTGCTAACCAAGTAGCGATTGTTCCTGCTCTCCCAGATGACGACATCCTCTACCCACCGCCCCTCACCGTTCAAGTGCCTTCAGAGAAACCACTTTTCGATCGGTCCAACAAACCTGCCTCATTACTGAATTCCCAGCCTTTGAGGCATGGTCTGCGGCCAGTCATTGTTCCTGCAAAACTTATCCATGAGTTTCTAGTTTTGGCAGACAGGAACACAATTAGCAATAAAGAGACCTGTGGTATTCTAGCGGGGAAACTTGTGAGTCCCTCTTGTATTCATTTGTTTTTCTTCTCTGCAGCATCCATCAGAGTTTTTCTGTTTTTAGGAAGAATATCATAGCAAGGGTTAATAATAACAGGCAAAATTTGGATTATGGCTAAAATACATGAAATGAAATGTCATAACCTAGCCATTCACTAGACGAACCCTAGCTGAGCTTCATTTCTAAAAGACACGGTTCAAAAAGTGCAAGGTTACAAGTCATATTTAAAAAGGCGAAGACAATTAGGAAAGCTACATCTTTTCTAATACAAGGGTATGCCACAACCAGTAACAACGATCATGCTAAACAATTTTACAGGAAGATTTTGCAGAAAAATATCTACTTAGATATAATTTCTCAATTTTTGGATCTTCTCGTGAGATTTTGCAAATCTTAATATTCCAATTTCCCCAAGTGAATTGTTGTTTATCCCTCTAAAATTGATTTTAAAGCTGTTATTAAAAATTAGAGGTGTGGAAACTTTTCAAATCTACATCTTTTTTTTTTTTCTTTTTTTTCTTTTTTTGTAGTTCTTCCGGGTAAATCTACATCTTGAGATACATTATTTTCTAAAACGGAACTTTTTACCTCCTTTCATGCATGTTTGGAGCTTTAAAGGAATTATTCATTTTCAGTCAGCTCTCTCTTTGTGCCTTTTCCAATAGTCCACAGGAACTGAAATATGGTCTATTTTTAGTCAGTACTGTTTTCCTCCTTTTCTATAAAATTCTCTCAAAATGAAGGAAAGTTATGAAAGTAAATTCCAGGATCCTGGGTGCCTAAGGAAAGACCCTTTGTTTTGCTTCCTAAAATAAAGCATTTTGTAAGAGAAGAAAGTTAAAATTTGTAAAGAAGTGCTGCAGTATTCTTTTTGGAGACATCAGCCCATAACAGATCAAATGAATGATTACCAGTTGGTTAGCTTTTGCTTTTCTTGTTGCAATTGTTAACATAATTTTTTTCTTTTCTTTCTTTTACTTTGTCTCTCAGTAAAGATTTCATTTTTCTGCTGAATGAGTCATGAATCAAAAAACATTTTGAGCAAAATTGTTCCTGAGAAAATTGGATGTAATACTTAGTCATGCGTACAAAAATGTTGCAGAATGTGTAGCACATATTTATTATGATACGGAGACAGAAATATTCAACATTTTCTGTTGAGGCACATTTGGAGAAAACTTTCGAAAGATTCAAAATCCAGGTATCTCAAGGGCAATTTAAAAATTTGAAATTAGCATTAAGGATACTTTGAAAGAAACTGGAACTACTTGAAAGCTATATTTTAAAGTTTCAACTCTAGATTTACTGGAATTTATTTATATTGTAAAAATTTATCTTCTATCTTAATATTTGATCGTTGATGACCATTCCTGTAATTTCAGAGTCAGGACAAATTAGTGATAACTCATCTACTGGTGCCCGAACAAAATGGTACACCAGATTCTTGTACAACGCAGAATGAAGAAGCCCTATTTGCATTCCAAGACAAATTTGATCTTATAACGTTAGGCTGGATACATACACATCCTACGCAAACTGCATTTTTATCTAGTGTTGATCTTCACACGCACTGTTCTTACCAATTGATGATGCCTGAGGCACTAGCCATCGTATGTGCTCCACGCTATGACAAGTATGTCTTTTTTCAATTTTTCTTTTCTCATTAGCTCTTATCCTCAACTTCTGATCAAAAATTAAAAATAATGCTAGGTACGAGGGCTGTCCCAAAAGAAACCGGACTTTTGTCATAGAGGGCAAACCGAGCGTCGTAATGAAGTTTTCTTGGGCTTGTTTGAAAGCTGATAAGCTACTGGAGCTGCTGGTTTTTACAGAATGTAAAAATTCGTCCTGGTAAGGAAACTACACGCTTTGGAATAAAGGAAAGTCAAACTCCAGTTGCGATTTTTGTCTTTATTTCAAGAAAAATTTAGATACAACTTTAAAAAAACCCAGGTTTTAAGTTAAAAACTTCGTTGCTCTCATTCAAATGCTTAATAATAAGGAAATTAACATTTTAAGCAGCTTACCAAGTCATCACCTATCCCCTTCAAAATACTCGCCAGCTTTGTCGATGCATTTTTGCCACCGTTTCTTCAATTGGGAGAAACACTGTAGGAAATCCTCAGGTTTGAATGATCGCAATTCCTTCAAGGTGAAACTGTCAATTGCGAATATTACAATGGTGTTCTGTGACGATTAAGCGAAAATGTCCGCAGAAAAAGGCCTGAGCTTTGGAGAGAGAATTCCTGCTTTCTGCATCACGATAATGCACCTGCCCATGCATCCCTCCAAATTGGCGAATTTTGTGCAAAGAATGCCATGAGTGTCCTCCCTCATCCTCCTTATTCACCTAACCTGGCTCCGTGTGATTTTTTCTTATTTTCACGACTTAAATCTACCTTGAAAGGTCGACATTTTCAAACCATTCCGGAAATTCAAGAGAACACCTTGAAGGAATTGCGATCATTCAAACCTGAGGATTTCCTACAGTGTTTCTCCTAATTGAAGAAACGGTGGCAAAAATGCATCGACAAAGCTGGCGAGTATTTTGAAGGGGATAGGTGATGACTTGGTAAGCTGCTTAAAATGTTAATTTCCTTATTATTAAGCATTTGAATGAGAGCAACGAAGTTTTTAACTTAAAACCTAGGTTTTTTTAAAGTCGTATCTAAATTTTTCTTGAAATAAAGACAAAAATCGCAACTCGAGTTTGACTTTCCTTTATTCCAAAGCATGTAGTTTCCTTACCAAGACGAATTTTTGCATTCTGTAAAAACCAGCATCTCCAGTAGCGTATCAGCTTTCAAACAAGCCCAAGAAAACTTCATTACGACGCTCAGTTCGTCCTCTATGACAAAAGTCCGGTTTCTTTTGGGACAGGCCTCGTATTGTCAAGTAGTGAAAGTGAAGAGTATTCAGCCACCAAGAGGGCTGCGAACTCCACTTCAAGATTATGATTTCTTGCATAACTTCACAGTGTTTCTACACTAAAGCGCTCTTCCTTGGTCTGAAGTAAATTTTTCTCTCGGAAACTTGAGCCTCTATTGATCCACATTGGCACTTTGTGCAGAGCCAGGTTTATTTTTGCATTTCTTTTGATTTGAAAAAAAGCCTAGGGAAAGCTACTTACAATTAGACGGAAAATCCAATCTGCACAGGTCGAGAAGGAGGGAAAGAAAATTTTGCGAAACTCCTTTAAGTATTTCCTAGACTTAGTATTTTGGATCTATAAGAGAGCAAAAGGCTTAGATTTGATAAACAAAATAAAAAACAATGATGAGTGGCAAATTCTAGACAGCAAATTGAGGTGCAGTGATGTAGGTATTTTTAGCTTACTTTTTAGGTGATCTGAATCTGAAATGAGCTCTTTTGCCCGCCTCAGTCCCCTCTCTTGTTGTGTGCCTCATCAATTTTTTGGTAAGACATGTAGTGTAATTTATGACCGTGCCTGCCAATTGTAAAACGGACCCTAGCATATCTAGGTAGCTTTTTCTTGGAACATGCATTTTTAATGTACAACACTTTCTACTATCCCACAGAATAAGTTGAGAATGATCTAACTCATTCAAGCACCAACAGAGGCTGTAATGATACACTATACTTGGAAAAAACAACTTAGCTCTGAGCCCTAACATTTTAGATCAAATGGAGCCAGCTAACGGCAGTAGTGCTGAGCCCTGTAACTTTACGGTCCAGCCCTACAGCTTTAGAGTCCAGCCTTACACGCTATAGGGCTCAGCATTACTGCTGTTAGCTGGTTCCATTTTATCTTAAATTTTGTGGCTCAGCGCTAAGTTGTTTTTTCTGTGTAGTGCAATAGGTCTGAGCCATCAACTTGGCAGAAATATAACAGGTTTCTCTTAAAACCTTGTCTTTTGAATTGCACACTTCAAACCATATTAACTTCGATTTTGTTCAATAGTTTTGGATCTTTTTTGCGTCAAGATGTCCGTAAAATTCTGTTTAGTTATGACACTAATATCTTAATAAGTCAGTTGGGCTGGTTAAAGAATAATGTTTTGATGTTTTTAGCTTACAGATAAACAAAAAGTAAAATCTGTTCAAATGCCAAGTTTCTATTCCCAATATTAGCAGAAAGCAGATTTTTTGTAACATTACTCTATCAACCGTTTTTTTTTTTTTTTTTTTTTTTTGGAAGTGGGAATTTCCATACATCTCTTCAATTTTTACAGTGCTTACTGGTCGGAATAAGATGATGAGAAATATTTCAAACTGTCATTTTGGAGGCTCCTTTAGACGTCCAAACACAGATATCATTCGCATTCAATACATCAAAAATTAAATGTTTTATTATCTCAGGATTTTTAATTCACTCTCGTTTTGTTATCTCATATGTTTTCATCTTTACAGTTATCGTTGTTTTTGCTTAACTCATGACTATGGCCTGCGGTACATCGCAAACTGTCCAATTAAAAATGGATTTCATCCGCATCCTAGTGAACCCCCTCTGTTTATGGTAAGTTTTCCATCTTGCATTTTTAGTTAGGGGTGCAGAAAGTTCTTGGTCGGCATATCAACAGGTTGCGGGAGAAATGTGAAGGCACCTAAGAAGGGGAAAAATCTGGGGCCAGAAGTCATTTGGGATTTTTCTGTTTTAAATTTTAATATTATTTCTTGGTATGAATGCGCTTTCTTTTGAAAGAAGTAACTAAATGCATTTTTCCCTGAGATAGGAATTGCTTAGCTTATTAATTTCCATGAAGTAAGCTGTGTGAAATCCTCTTGTGTGCAAAGAAAATAGTGGATCCAGGTGAAGTTTATTTGGACAGCAATGTGAGGGCAAAGAACTTTCTGCACCTCTATCAGTAGTTATTAGTCAAGTTTATCAAGTTTATTCTGGCTCTTCGAGTATATATTTATTGGTTTTTTCAAGTAAAATGAGCTTAGTTTCTTCCTAAGTTATAAGGATCATTATAATGTAGTATTTGAAAATATTTCAAGAGGCAATTCAATTATCATGGTCCAGAAGATGGGTTAAATGCCGTTCTAGAGGTATCCAAGGCTGTTAAAGTTATCTGTGTTTCAGGTAACCCACATAGCACAGAATATTGATATAATACTACAATAGTACTGACACGTCAGTAGTGTCAGTATTTATAAAATGCTGATGTATCCTGATTTAATATTATATCAAGACTATGCCAGTATTTATTAGTTACTGATTTGGAGCTGTCAAAATATTGTTACAGTATTGGCCGAAAAGGTTGATTTCATATGGAAATCAGGGTTATGACAAGGTCATCAGAACACTGCAGGACACCGACAATATGTATGCATTACTACCTTAACACTGACACGTCTGTACACTCAGCGCACTCTGTCAAGTAGATATGAAAGTTCAGACGATGGCCGTCATTTTCATAGTACTACACATGTATTACATTTGAAACATGAATTACACAAGTATACAAGTATTGAATATTATAAACCACTTACTTGATGTCCTGCAACGTTTAGTAGCGTAAAATACCCGGACGCCCTCAGGTGGATTTGAACCCGAACCGTGGAATTCCTAGCCCAGTATTCTGCCATTGAGTCACAGGGAGCTGATGGTGTTTCGGGTTAAAATCACGCCTGTTAAGGCTGTTATAGCATGCATAGCATCAGTGCGCGGCTCGACTTTCATCATAACTTTGATTAATACCGTGTTTTCTTAGGCTTCTTTTTCTTCCTATATTTTTTTTTCATTTTTTCGTGTTAATTTCTTCTCGTGTTATTTTTTTTTTTTACCTCGTCAGCATTGACTCAATACTGTTGTTTGATATATTGAAGGTATCAGTGTTATATTCATGCTGACGCGGTATACCTTTTAACCGACAATCTTAATATCATACTGCATTAGTGTTGGTGATATCATGTCAACATCCAACAATATGTATCAGTATTGACATAAGATTCTGTGCTATGTGGGAAACTTCATAAAAACTCGATGTGCCAGTTGAGTTGCTCTAGTATTCCTTACCAGCATTTCATTTTTTTAGAGGAAGACTCTAAAAAAAATAAAATAATTTACCATAAATCCATAAATTTACCTGAAATTTTCAGTGATTTCTATAATGCTGCTGAGGGAAGAAATTATATTTTTCTTACAAAATCTAGGATGGTTCTCCTATGAAAATAGGAAGTTCCTAGAAGTACTGAAACAGCGTGTCCAAGGTACATTTCTTTAATGCAGGAGACTCTGATGTGCTTGTTTGCAAAAGTTGAGAAAATAAATCAAGAAATTAACTATTGTCCTTCTTTATGATCCAGATCTCCAAAAATGAGCAGTTCATCTTCTTATTTGTTTGTTTTAAAGACACTAAAGTTGTTAGAAGTCAAAGTCTATAGAATTAGCTCAACATTTTACATGCAGTAAGCACACTCACAGAACTATCATTAATCACTCAGTTATTTAGAGGATCTAGGTATTGATTTAGCAAAACTGGATCATCAGTCGAAAACATTTAAGTGAAAGGTCTTAAATTGTTTCTTCTTTTTATTTCAGGAAGCAGAGCATGCCATTGTAGATGACCAATCGTTCATACATGTTGTTGACTTGCGGAAGTAGGCATCTCTATTTTTCTTTTGATCGCACCTCTGATCATCCGTTTATCCCTGCAGCCCTTATCTTTTTGCATTCTTAAAAGTTTTTTGTCACATCTTTTTCTGTTCTGGAGCACTTTTAGACTTGTTGTTCAGAGGCAGAAGTTAAGCACGTTCTTTGAGCAATTTTTAAACACATGAAAAAGTATTAAAGGGTTGAAGTCTACCCTGGAATGTCAAGTTATTTAATCTTTATCATCAATCTAATAAGAGACCTGATCATGATCATCTTAAATGTTTTTCAATTAGGGAGGCAGCGCAACGAAGCTAGTATGTTTCATTTCAGTACGATTTTCTGTGCTATGAATTATTTAATGAGTTGGTGAGCTGATACGAATTACGTAATTAATTGGTGAGCTGAACAATTCCTTTTAACATTTCTGCCTTCAGTGAAAAGATGTCTGAAAAGAAGTTGGATTTTTATTTGAAACTCTTTACTCCAAATGTTTACAGGCCATTGCGAAACCTTTTAGCTTTCATAAAAAGTAGTTTACCTATTTTTTAATCAGGTTTTTAACATTGTAGACTTCTGATCTGTTGATAAGTGACATGCGCTCCAACCAATCGTAGGTTAGGTGTTTGTGATGCATTTTAGATTGGCAAGAGTTAACCTCGCTTTTTCAAAAATGCCACCAGTTCATTTGATTCTCTATCTCTCAGTGTCATAAATAGATTTCATGTCGAAAATATTGCTCACTATTATATTTTCACATGATCAGGATTATTTACTCACAGCTTTAATATTTCAGAACATATTCACTCCAGAAAGAAGAAAAGTTTAACTTTTGCCAAACAACAAAGCACTGAATTTAAACAGATCAATTTTTGAGTGTAATTTACTTTTGTCATTCAGAAAATTGGTCGACATTAAATTAGAAAGAATAAGCTGAAAATCACATCTGTTGTGTTTGTAAAGTAACAAAAATCATAAAAAGAATAAGAAATGGTTGGTCCATTAAACCCATCATATCGGCTCCTAATTTATTAGTGTGTGCATTTTGAGCATTGAGTCCATCGTCAACCCCAAAAAAAAGTTGAATTTGTTTCTATTCATTTAAGTTTTTTTTTTTTTTTCAAACCATCAATGAGCCTTATACTTGCAATGAACTTATTTAAGCAAAATTAATTAATAGTTAATGAACTGGATCTAATGGCAAAATTTTTCCTCATTCTTTTTATGATTTTTGCTGGAAAAAGAACCTACGTTTCAATAGGTTATTTGACACTCATACAATTTTGTAATGATGCATTTAAGCTTATAATTTGTTTGAGATCAGGGGAAAGGTAAAAAAGTGATGGCCTTCCCTTACTTTTACAGAATACTTAATTCACATTCCAATATACATTATAAAGAAGAGAGAAAACTTACCTCCTTTTGTTAAGTATATCTTAATTTAGCTCACAAGGTTTGTTAACTAATCAAAGCAAATGGGCCATTAGACATGGTTCAAAATTAAGCACCACCTAATGTGATTCCGTATCAAATTTTTATGCAGAATATGATGGACTCATTAAACCTTTCCAAATGCATTCGCAAGTTAGAAGATAACAATTTTTGTCTAGGCTAATTCATACTTCCTGCTCACAAAGAAACCAAAGTCTTCGAGTCAAATCAGGCATTAAACTATCATGGGTATATTTCACAATCAAAGAATTTTCCTGCGTACTGACTTTTTGTTTAAAAACAAAAGGTACCTTGCATCACAAAAGGGAGGGAATGTGTGTGAAATCAAGATATAGTTATTTGCCCAGCATTATATTGAAATTTCAATGCGTAATTTTTCCAATGTTGACCACGGTTTTTCAGCGAGCTGAAAGTTTGAACTTACTGTTTATGATGTAAACTAAACAGATTTGTGATGCACTCTCCCTGATTCATTCAACTTCAGTTGTACTCTGTAATATGTATTTGACTGAGCTCAGGATTTAACAATCCGATGTGATGTTCAGTTTATCAGGATGGTAGTTTTTTCGGAATTATAATTCTAATCTTCCAATTATGATTATTAGCACTACATTTTGAAATCCAGAGCTTCTTTTTTGCTTCTAACTGGGATATTGCGGAATTTTTTTTTCTTTATATTTTGAATTCACGTGAGGAAAGTAAGTCGAAATGAAATTACAATGCATTTTTCTGTTCTGCGATTAATCATATGTATTTCAAATTTTAAAATCAACTGCTCCTGCACAAATTAGGGTTGACACAGAAAAGGAATATTAGTGGGAAGTGTCCGGAAATTTTAAAATCAAGAAACACTAAACTCACCGGCGTGTAAGATTTGATCATTAGCGAATGCGTTTCGCTGGCCCTACCTCTGGTATCCTCAGCGCAACTGGAAATTTTAATGAGTCAGGAAAGACCTGGAACTCTAACAAAAAAAAATTTCTATCACTCTTATTTGCTTCCTAAACTGGGTTTGTCATTTTGCACGACAAATTTTGATTCAAAACTGTTCCAAATTATACCTTTGTAATCATCTGGCATATCTTTTAATGTCAGGGAAATGTCAAAGAATTTCATTTTCTAAATTCTGTGGGAACCCTACAGGAATGTCATTCAATTTTTTGGGGGGAATCTTTGAGACTGGATCAAATGTTGGCGTATAGACATGAACGCAAGGGAATGTTTTAAAATCGTCAAAGGAAATTTTTTTTAAAGATCAGATGCTAGAAGAAAATTGATTTTCTCTTCACAAAATCTGCTCAGTCGTTGTTTATCCATACCAAAAGAATCTGTCTGCACGACAATTTTATTTTAATATGTTGCAATGCCCTTGTGCCCTGCTGCAAAAAATTGTACCAATGTCCTTCTGCCACAAAAGCGCTCGGTACTGCCACTTTTAGTATTGACAGTTAAATAGCATCCATGTCGGAGAACACTTTCATAAATCATAGGTCATAGGTCATGACCTTACTCATCGTTTTATCACGAGGAAGAACCCCATGCTGGTAGAGATGATTCAAAACCTATGCCCTTCCTCCACTGAAATAGCAATTCAAATGTTACAGAAAGCCGGTTTAAAGATCTACCTATTCTAATAAAATTGCTCCGCAGTAAGTCGCATTCACTCTCAAAGAATAGTATTCCGTCAAAAACGAAATTTCTGAAAATTTGCCAGCTACACCATTCTTCCTAAATTCCATTCAATTAGTTACTGGCATTTAAATTCCTATCTAGGTATTTCTTGTCCATACGTGTACCTTAGAATTTTATAACACAACATTGCAAGTTTAATTTATATGAACACTTTATCGAGAAATTGCTCGTTGGTTTGTCCTCAATCTATAAATATATAAAATCAATTTCTCCTCAAAGTTAAACACTATTTTTGAAGCATATTTCTTAGCCACAGAATTTTTGTAAGTGAAATGTTTGTGATTATTATTTTTTTATCTGTTCCAATGCACTTTTGTTAATGCTGGTCTGTAAATATTTTGAGGGGAATCCAAGACTTTGTCTTCAATCGAGTACATTTATAGGGAGAGTATCGCCATTTCACCTTTCCGCTTCCTCATGGAGGCTTTCTTTTGGCCCAAAAATGTATTGCCAAGCTAAAGAAGAACGCTGTATTAACATTCGAGAGTTGCCAAATGTCCCTGTATAAAACATGTATTTTTGACGAAATTCATGTTTATTTTTCTTCATAATTTTCAGAGGTTTTAGATTAAATTGCGTGCGAAACTGTCTAAAAATTTTGAAAACAAATATTCACAATATCCCCTGTAAATTCCGTTTTTTTCGAAGGAAATTTGGCAACGTCTGAAGGCTTATACAGCGTTCTCCCTCAGCACGGCAGTATATTGGATGGGAGGGAGTGTGGTGCCAACCTTTCCACCGAAGTGGACTACGAAAAAAAGTAGTTTTTTTATTATCACACCTAAATTTGGTTGAACAAAAGTAATAACCCATAGATTTTAACAGTTATGGAAGCGAAATTAATGGGAATTTTCAGTAACTCTAGTCTAAATGAGTTTCTAAATTTTAAGTCTAAAGTAAGTCTTAAGGGTGATTTCACGATAACAGGAATAGTTAAAATGTGAAATACCTTAGAAATAAAAGTGCACCAATTTTAACAGGATTTCATTACCTCATTTTAAAGGTATTAAACTTCCTTTTCCCAGCTTTGGCACGCTCTATAATGATTCAGTGCAAAGTTAAAGTGATTGATAAATAAGCCATTGAATCAGGTATCAGCGCTTCCCGCGGGACTGCTGGAGGTCCACGCAAACAAGGCGGCCCTGCCAAATTGTGTCGGTTACGTAACAGACGCAGCGTAACCGACACTCAAAAATGTGAGATTAAAGATGATACAAAAGATGAAACTTGGCAATTCTTGAGTTGTGACGTGGAATTAATGCTGCCTTAAAAGTTTTCTAGACTTTGGAGACTTTCTTTTAGTTAAATACTATTAAATTGAGGTTTTTGCGTAGTGAGGAATTAGTGCTACACACGTAAAAATCACTGGTTTTCATAAAAATTAAAGTTTTCATTGTAAAAAAAAGTGACTTATCAGTAATGGTTTTGTCAAGAAGACTTCAGCGAACAATTTGATGGCAGTTTTGAAACTCCTGACTCCATTTGGCGAGATAAACACTGCACTTAATACAACTGCAAAAATGTGTTGCCAAATGTGGCGACACCTCTTTCTTATGACTTTTCTCACTCAATAATAAACATTTCAGTTCAAACTGGCAATTTTCTTGAACACTAGAGTCTCTTTTCAGCAAATATTGCCAAAGAGTTCATGATCAGTACTGATATGTTACCGCAAATTGCTCTTTTGCTTCAAAATCGAGGTTGGCGACGCGTAACCGACCGGACATTTTCGGCCTTTAAAGTCTCATATTATTAAATATAATAATAATTCATCATATTTTTAAGCATGGATAGGTTCAGGGATATCATTCCTATTGATTAATTAATTTGGTTTTCAATCGTTTTGCCCTATGTCGTTCATAACCCACGGCGACACGACTATTCCTATTATCGTGAAATCACCCTTAAGTAATTGTAAGTCTTAAGAGCTCCAAGATAACTTAAGATAGAAAAGCCAATCAAAAGCGGCCCCCTCATGGCAATACTCTTTTTGTACAGGTACTCAAGTCTTTAAGATACATCCACTTTCTGTGTCTAAAGCAAAACACGTTTCACCAATACTAAAAATGAATGCTAGTCAAATATTTTATATTCTATAAATGAAACTATAACTTTTGTTGTTATTCATAGTTTTATTTATCAATCAATAAATGATTCAAATAACAACTAGTTACCTACAGTGTTGCCTAGCTCATTTTTTCTCATGTCCTTTTTAAAAACGTAAGTGAGAGTGGAAAACAACTTAAAATAAATTGTCATCTTCGGCAAGAAGGAACATATCGACGGTGAAACTACCAAACCACGTATCTCGTTTGCGGTGTTTAAAAATCTACGCTCACATTTTATTTTTTTGAAGTAGACCAAATCAATATCATTCCTTGAAATTTTCACGGAATTTTCTCCGCACAAAGAAGAAAAATCACAGAAATTTTCAAGACTGGATGTTAAGTAGTTTTTCATTTAAAAAATAAAGTATGACAGGAAGTCTGCGACGTCGCAAACCGAGATACGTGGTTTGGTAGTTTCACCGTCAATATCTCAATTGCGTTGTTTTGCTATTTCTTACCGACATTTTATTTTAGAACTGTTCCATGAGTCTGTCTGATATTTTCAGTGATTTTTCTTAATACTTTAGAGATGGGAAACTAAATTTTCAGACAAATTCATGCAACAGTTCTTATAGTCCTCCCAAGAAAAAAAAAAATTCAGAGAAACAGCGCTCTGGAGATATGAGCCTTCGCCCGGGAGACAATGAAATATATTTGTTCCCATTTTAAGTTTTATCACATTTTATTCAAAGAAATGTTCTTCAATTAATGAAATTTTGCTGAATTGAGCTGTAACTAATCTAGACAAATAAAAATTTCATTTTGATGGGAGTATAAATAAATATTGGCTATTTTCTGAGAGGAAATGGACAGCTTTAAAATGATTTGCCGAACATACCTTATTGCCCGATATGCTCTCATAAGTCTTGGATTTAATGAAGAGCCCTAAAGAATGAAATTTCAGGATTAATCTGAGTGAGTTACCTTTTAAAGACAGAGTATTTGAAACAGCTCAATTTTTTGCTCCATTTTTCAGCAATGACTCAGCTCAAAGAAAGAACAATATAATTGATTGAAAAATCATACAACTATTTCTCAATGAGCTTATGCCCATCAAAACTGAAACCATCCTTGAATTATCTAAAGAGTCAGACTTTAGGACAAGGCGAAAGAAATAGTTACTGCCAGAAAAGGAGACACCTTTTTTTTCCACAAATAGATCAGGATTTGATTTGGACGGATAAGCCATATTATTGTGGCTGCGCTTGTTTCGCCACCTTCTATTCCCTTTCTTTCACCAATGCAGTGGTGTGATTATTGAAAAGAACAAATCTTGACTTTCCAACTGGCATCATAAGAAGAAGAAGGCATTGAGAGACGGTAAAAACTGAATGCGACATAGAATAATTTGAGAAAAACAATTTTACATTCGAGATATCAAAACACGATGTCAATGTATAAAAAACATGGAAATACAACAAGGAATACAACATTGGTCGTCTATGAAACTATAAGACAATAAACAGCAGCCGATACTTACATGGAATCTATTAATTTACTTGCTAACAATTCAGTATGCCTGCACAGTTTTAAGAAAAGGTTGGAACCAGAGCAAATAGAGGGCATTATTTAAAAATCTGTTTCATCATAAAATTTTTTGTCGGCTTGATGCAATGAGTAAAATTTTTAATAGTTACAATAAAGTGAATAGCCTCACGAAGAATCAATGTGACACCGACTCCACCAAAAAAGTCTCTTCTTAATACTTCAATGGATAGGACCTCCTCCTTTAAATTTACAAACCACATACGGAATCATAGTTATAAAAGAGTAGTATTGAAGTTATAGTTAATTGTTACGAAAAATATCCCTGACAAAATTTTTCAAAGTCAACAATTAACCAGGGAGAAAATTGAAAGTTTACAAAAATAATCTAACACCATCATGACTTGAATCATAAAACAAATTGTGACACAATAAAACTAGGAAAATGAAAGAGAGGGTGATAATAACATGTCGATGAGAGAGGCAGAAATAAAATTAATAAATAGTTTGAGGGAAATAAGTATGAAAGTATAATGGAGAAAGCAACAGGTTTAAATAGTGTCACTTATCTTCGCACCATTCATTATCTTTGCGGACTCTCTCTTCTTCAGCTGGTGTGAAATCTTTCGGGATATTGAAAACTTTACGAATTTCATCGGGTGTTTTGCCTTTAATCATATTAGCGACCATCTTACAGGACATGTCTAGAAGGCCTTTAATATCTAAATAGTTGGCTGCTAGGATTAAATCAAACAGGGTTCCTTGATCTACTTTTAAGAAATCGACATCCCACGAGGGTATGTCATCTGTTCTCTTTTCAACATTTTCATTGTCATCAGGAATGGGTGGGTCATCTTTGTGGTGTTCAGCCCATTCAAGAACTTTCTTCAGAATTGCTGAATTGACATTTGAGACGGGCACCTCTTCTTCGTCATCTTCATATCCTAGATCTTCGATCATGGTTTTAATGGTGACTGATAACTTAGCAACTTCCAAGTCAACGGTAAATATCTCGCCATCTGAACTTTTGAGCTTGATGTTCGGCATTGTGGACACGGGAGTCAGCAGGTTTACAGGAGTATATGTAAGTACTTACAGCTTTAAACTTGTAATTGACTCCGAAAATTTGTCACTCATGAAATAGATGAGTGCAAGAAGTACCATGAGGAAGAATAGTGCAGAGGCAGATGATTCAAAAGACATACAGAAAATAGTAGAACACAGGAAATTGAAGTAAATTGAAACCTGTAGAATTGTAGAATTACACAGAAAGCATGTTCAATTCTGTCCCTTTGTTTATGTTGAGAAGTTGAGCTTGTTGACTAGAGAGTGATGAGTGATGGATGAGGAGTAAACGCGGTACCGCTTGAAAAAAAGCGGTAAATTTAAAAAAAAAAATCAAAGAGTTAGTGTTTTCTCCTTCCTTTGAAAAATTGGCATTCTGCTGCGAACAGTACCTTTTTGAAGTAGGTATGCGGTATCACACGAAATTGAAGGAAAATTTTTTACATTTAACGTTTTTTTACATTTTTTAATTTTTTAAATTTTTTTTACAAAAATTCAAATTTTTTATAAAATTTCAAATTTTTCACAATTTTTTTACATAAATTAGAATGAGAATTGTAAAAATTAGAAATTTCAACTCGAAGAACAAATCAACTTCAATTCTACACATTATCCCAATGATTTTGATTTCCATTAATCCAGATATACGTACTCGTCATTTAAATATAAATAGTTTATAATTTTTTTTTACAAAATTTCAAATTTTAATGTTCATTGCGTCACAAATTCAATTTCAAAGGGTGATTCTGAAAAAAAACTCACGAAAAAACCGATGGAACCACTCTCAGAATTTATCGTTTAGCTTCTTCAAAAATGTAAGCTTTCAAAGTGTCCAGATTTTTCCCGACTTCTCCTATTAACTCGATCCACCGTGCTACGTTGCCATCAACATACATATATTATCCCTTTAATTATGGTAAAAATGGAGCAGAAAGTTAAGAACAATATCGCGTTGTAATACATTTTCAGTGATTTTAGCGTCGCGCCAGCCAAAGAAAAGAACGCAGTCCAGTTATCTTCGCATTGTGAAGCGCCTTCAATCCGGCAAGCGGCAATCTGCCCTCTTACGCGTGCCGAGAAAGAATTCAAATGATAGCGACTGCTCCTCGCGAAAAAAAAACTGCGTTACACACAGGCCCGCCACATCCCATCTCGGGCCCTGGTGGGGGGGGAGGGGGTCCGGGGGGCCTTCCCCGGGAAATTTTTGAAATTTTAAATCTATTTGGACGCATTATGAAGCTCTTATGATGGAGATTTCCATCAATTTCTGCAGAATAATTACGCCTTTTTGTTTACTTTCAGCACCAAAAACTTTCGAATTGTTGCATTCAAAACATCTATAAATTTTTTTTTGAGGGGGCAGATGATAATTTTCAATTCTATGGGGAGCCGGGCCCCCCTGGACTCCCCTTTCGTACGTCTATGGCAAGGGAGTTAAGCCATTGAAGTCGAGGATGCCCAGAAAGGAGCCTCTTAGCATCCGACAACGGAAGAAAATGAAACACAGTTACTAAAAATATCATTCTACATATACTCAAAATCTTGAAAATCTCTAAAAAAGTGAAAAAATTGTATAGTGCCCTAGCGTGTTTTTGAAACTTTATTCACATTTTGCGGAATTTTTAGGGTAATTTTTTCACTTTTCCCTACGAGACAAGGTTACACATGAATTCGTAGTGGTTTGTCACCTGCATCACGGGCCCCTCCAGGGCCCGGGCCCCGGTACCAAGGACCCAGTATCCCCCCCTTGTGGCGGGCCTGGTTACACACCACCTCTCAGGTTTTTTTTTTTAATCAGTTTTTTAAAAAAAACTTCACAGATTATCGACATCCCCCCCCCCCCCCCCTCTGCGAATCAGACTCCTCGAAATCGGAACTGTTAGCCTTTTTACCCAAAAATAACTCTACACAAATATGAACGCAATATTATTCGAGCGACTTGGTGGATAAGGCGCATAGGTGAAGTTTTTGAAAAAAAAAAATGAGATATTAATTATTTAAAGTAAATTAGTCTTAGTGGATATTCCCTCCCAAATTCCAATTTTTCAGCATCAAAAAAGCCAGTTTGAACTTTCTTATCGCCATAAGAATCCATGTAATTTTGAAACTTCGAATACGTATTTCTCGAAATAGTAAAAACTGCCTTTATGCGCCTTTTTTTCTCCTAGCCCCTCATTTGAATTTTCATAAATTGGACTACATTTTGCAATTATTCAGAACTACAATTTCTTGCTCGGTTTATTCTAAAGGACGTGTTTACCACTAGTTTCCCTATGAACATAAGCGGTTTTATGAATAAGTCAGAAATTAATTGTACTTCCTAATCGCAAAATGCAGTCCAAATATACCTACTACTGGCTAAAGTACAGAAGAAGGAGAAAAAAGCGTACTTATCTCTGATTGCAATGTTGTTATGCTCAGATCACAATTTATTTTTATATGAAGAAACAAGCCATTCGTTTTTTAGTAAGTTTTTGTACATTTTTTTCCCAGCATCGAGAGGCTCACAGAAAAATTAGAGGCAGTTAATTCTACTTGCTTTAATAATAATATAAAATTTTTAAAATGTGGTACGAGAGTTATGCATTTTCCGACTATGGACTGCCACCGGCGTGCATGTTTTGTAAATAAAGGATATCGTAAGTATAAATGCATTCTCATTATTCTTGTAGCAAAGAGCAGATTAGTTCCGAAGTTGACTTCCGGCAGAAAATCTGCGTTCAAATTCAAAATAACCGGATCAAATTCTTAAGGTTTCGACGTTTCCACCACCGGATGCCCACCCATACTTGCTCACATCGGGCGGCGTGCAGTGAAAAGTGAATGCGATTTGCGAACAGGGTTCTTGCGGTCTGAGAAGGGGAAACAGAGACGCCCAGACGTCTTTCTGTCTGAATTCGGGTAGCACGCGCCGACTATCAGTTCTCGAAGGAAAAGATAAGCAAAAGCCGACGACGCCAAGGCCAACACAGACAGAATACAGTCTGTCGGCGCAGTCACCCTAGCGCGAGCCAATCAAAATCGGTGTTGATCGGGAGCAGTCAACTACGCGCGCCCCCACTCCATGCAGATTCATTCATCAGATTTCGGCGGTCGGCACTCTCACTGTTCGGTCGGTGTTTGCTCGAGTCGGTTGCAATGTCTCGCGTTCGGTCGGAGTGAAGCCCTCATGGCTGCAAGTGATTTCCTTTTCATGAAAGGTTTTAAGAATCTTGTACATCGTATCTCGTTGCTTATCTCGTTTGTTTCGCGAAAACTCTTCTGTGTGTATGGAAACGATCGTCGGTGTTCGCTTGAGTCGGTCGCAATGTCTCGCGTTCTGTCGGAGTTGAGCCCTCATGGCTGCAAGTGATTTTCCTTTCATGAAAGGTTTTCAGACTCTTTTACATCGTATCTCGTTGCTTATCTCGTTTGTTTCGCGAAAACTCTTCGGTGTGTATGGAAACGATCGTGTGAAGTAATTCGTCGCTTGGATTGAGTCCTCCTCGAAAGTTACTAATAATTTGTGCGCGGTGTCCGAGTGGATATTGAATGAAGGCAACTGATGCCCCAAATTACCATCAAATTTCTTGGTTTCGTCGTTTTCGGCATTTACTTTCGCCGTGTGTGGCTCGGTGTCCCGTGTGTTTCGCGGAAATTATTCAGCCATGTGCATGAAAACGATCGTGTCTATCAATTTGTCATTGTATCTAAAGATGGCCGCCATTGACAGTTTCTCTTTCTCTCGAAATTTTTGGTATTTCGTGCGCGGCGTGTGAGTGAACCGAATTTGGATAACTGAAATATGCTAAATCCTAAATTTTCATCGATTTTCGTAATTTCCGGTGTTTCGGTGTGCCTTTGTGAACCTCTCCATTTTCTGTTGAACATACCTATTTTTCCCGGGATTTTCTTCATTTTCGGTGTGCCTACGTGAAACTCTCCATTCTTCTTTGATCATCTTATTCGCGCGGGATTTTCTTCGGTGTTCAGTGCTGTTGAGGGAGGGGGTAGGGGAGGGATTCGGTAGTGAAGCTCGTCCCTTCTGTCGGCGTATTTCTGTTTTCTGTGTGTGCGTCGCGTCGCGGCAAGTGTTACCTAGACACAGTATCGTCTGTGTGTGTGTGTCTGCGTCTCCTTCTCAACCTACCTACCAGGATTATTTTGATAAATATTTCCATACTATTTGAAGGAGTCGGATACCTTCATGCTTCCTTTGATGTGTGCATATCTTGGCGTGGTCTGGATTCAGGTCAGAATTTTTGCACATAACTTACTTAGATTCTGCTCAGATTTGGTGTCATGATTTCAAAACTGTGTGTTACTCATACTTTATTCGCCTCTTTCTCGTCTTCCTTAACCTATGCATTTCCGTCCTGTTGTTTTTACGTTTATTGTGCTTCATTTTTACAGTTCTTATCCTTTCGTAAAAGCCAAGGACAAGTAGATAGGTGAATTTTGATGTCATGTTCCTTAGCTAGGTCTGTCTTCTACGGGCAGACATTGTAATTTCTGAGAAAATCATGGTTAGGTGTTTGAGTTAAACACAATTCAAATAATAATTAGGTATCTACAGAGACCTGTCTTTCAAAGTTTCTCGTCTTATCTTAGCACCTCTTTTTGCTTATTGCCGGTTTGAAATTAAGTAGTCGGAAATTCCAGCACCATTGAGCGAACTGTAGGTATGAGAGGGATAACTTCTGATTAAAGTGCTTTGAGTCGAGGTCTGTTAACACTCTATTTTTATAGGTGGAAAATTTTTAGGTTTTCAACCGTCTTTTTCCTAAACTTTAACTAAATCCTTGGGGAGATAAGGGGGGGGGGGAAGGTTGTTCGGAGGTGGCGAAATTTGCTGCCAAACAAAAATTTCCGAAAAAATCAAAATGCTTACAATTGCTCCAATATAGGGGGAGGTATCTATTTACTGCTCCCTTGCCCCAGCCCAAATTACTCACTTTAAATGTGCGAGTTGGGGCAATTTTTTATTTTTTTGTTTCCGCATGAAATTCTATATTGACGGTGTAAGTCGGCAATCACGTAACTCTGTTAACGTGGTCGTAGACTTCCTGTCATACTTGATTTTTTAAACGGAAAAATACTCAACGGCATTTCTTTAAAACTGCCGTGATTTTTCTACTCCGTGCGAAGAAAATTCCGCCAAAACTTCAAAGAATGATTTCAATTTGTTCTTCTCTGATAAAGGAACGTAGAGGTGGAGATTTTCAGACGCCGTAAACGAGTTATCGACGGTGTAATGAGTCGGAAATCACATAACTCGTTTGCGGTGTCTGAAAATTTCCGCCTCTATGTTATTTTTTTAAAAGAGAAAAAACTGACATCATTCCTTGAAGTTTTTGCAGAATTTTCTTCGCGTAGAGAAAAAAAATCACTGGGGTTTTAAAGAATGGCCGTTGAGAAGTTTTCCGTTTAAAAAATAAAGTGTGATAGGAAGTCTGCGACGTCGCAAATCGAGTTATGTGATTGCCGACTTTACACCGTCGATATACTTATCTCTCCATCTTAGTAGGTAGATCATAGCACGATTTGAGTTTCTCTTTTCAATATTTGTCATTCCTTACCTTTCCTGTTCACCTTCCTCACTCATAGAAATAGGCACCTCACAAAATTAAATCGTTCTTGACTTTTGTCTTTCCTTTTCTGTTCTTTACATTTCTTATCTTATGTTTAGTGTTGTAACTATTTTAAAAAAAAGATAACTATCTTTAAATAACCTAATTTATAAAATGTCTTGTATGTGTTAGGGATTTGTAATTTAAGGTGCTTCGACGGACGCCATTTTTCGTGTCCGAGCGACGTGCGATTTATCGCATCGATTCGTTCCATAATTTCAGCTACTTGTCATTTTTTCGAATTTTGAGATCGCAATTCTGTCGTCAGTAGACTAAAGAATTCACTTATCCATTTTGACAAAGAAATTTAACGTAATAAAGGCAGGATTTTTTTAGAGGAAATATATCACATTCGAGTGCAGTACCCATATCAGTATCGAATACGATATCTCTCCTCTTAAAAAACCACGCCTTATTTAAGGAGAATTTCTTTGTCAAATTTGGTTTGTGGATTCTTCAGTCTCGTGTCATCAGAAATGCGATCTCAAAATTCCAAAAAAATGACAAGTAGCTGAAATTCTGGAACTAATCGATGCGATTTATTGTCTGTCGTTCTGACACAAAATACAGCGTCCGCATCGAATCACCTTCAGTAATTTTTCTAACTTTTTCGTTCGAAATTTCGTGAGAAACACTATGGTGCCACTGGTTTTCTCTGAAATCGATTCCCAAGCTCAAAAAAGCTCTCGAAGTTGAAGCTGTGGTGGAGGGGATATCTCATACGCAACGTTGAGAATGTACCTCTACATCCAGTCTTTTCCGTGCAAAGATAGGGATCACATACATTAGTAGAGTTGCCACTTTTTCTGGAGACTCAAAGTTGGAACCACGGCAATCCTGCTAATGCATTTGCTTCCTATCTTTGCATGGAAAATTTGATTGGATGGAGAGATGGACTCTCATTGTTGCGCGGGATATCTCCTCCATTACGGACTGAACTCGGAGAGCTTTTTTAGGTTTGGAAATTGATTTCAGAGAAAACAAGTGACACCAATGTGTTTCTCACGAAATTTTACGCAAAATAAGATGACCTTATTGAGATCAATAGTGGGTGGATGTTGATCCCTCCTGCGTGGATGTTGTCCTAGAAGGGGGGCGGTGGGAACCCGGGACTAAGGGTGAGTGCACGTGGTTCGTTGGACAATCGGGTGGGCAGTTGGTCGAACGTTTTTTCGATCGATAGCTTTTTCCTTCCCCGGGCAAAAGCTATCGAGAGACCGTCCGACCTACTGCCCATCTGACGGTTTGACAAACGGTGAGTGCATGTGGTTTGTTGGACAGTGTGAGTGAATGTGGCTTGTTGAACGGTCGGGTGGGCAGTCGGTCGAGCAGTCTGTCGATCGGTTTTTCTCCGGAAAAAGCTTTCGAGAGATTGTTCGACCTACTGCCCACCTGACGGTTTGACAAACGGTGAGTGCATGCGGTTTGTTGGACGGTGTGAGTGCTTGTGGTTTGTTAGATGGCCGGGTGGGCAGTCGGTCGAACGATTTGTCGATCGCTTTTTCCCCGGAAAAAGCTTTTGAGAGATCGTTCGACTTATACTGTTCATCTGACGGTCTGACAAACGGTGAGTGCTTGTGGTTTGTTAGACGGCCGGGTGGGCAGTCGATCGCACGATTTGTCGATTGCTTTTTCCCCGGAAATAGCTTTCGAGAGATCGTTCGAACTATACTTTCCACCTGACGGTCTGACAAACCGCCAGGCCTCACCTGGCTCTCGTTGCACCGTCAGGTTACGATCAGTAACTCCCATCATTGTGTGGTCAGCGATGACTTCACTTTGACGGGAGTGCGTTCGTTCCCTGTTGATGCAACGAGCGCTCTGCATGATTTTGACCCGGGATGCCGTTTTCTTTTTATATCATCCACCCTGGGTACACCTGCCGTCGAGTGGCAAAGTCTGCGGTCGAACTCCCGCCGGCGCTGGCCTGCGGCCGTTTCGTCGTTGCGCGTCATTGCCGTGATTTGCACGTCAGGCCTGGGTTCCGTTCCGGATCGTCCGGAACGGAATCCTGGTCAAACGGAACTTTTCCGGGGCCGAATGCACCTCTCACCCTTTACTAAGGCACCAAATTTTACTTTCATAAAAAACCTGCATCCGACTTACGTCCCGTGGTTAAAAATGTCACACATGTCAAGGTTGCCACGGTCAGGGAATTCAGGGAAAACCTGGAAAAGTCAGGGGAAAAAAGTGCTCTGGAAAACCTGGAAAAGTCAGGGAATTTGACCATAAACAGCTAAAAATCAGGGAAAAATTGACAGTTTTCACGAGTTGCTTAAAACCTTTCTTTTTTCGGCTTGAACGCAATATAAATTGCGATGAAGTGGCATATCTCGCGATGCATTCAAGAATTAAGTATTTCCAAATGTTCTACAATTAATTTCTGACTACTTAGCTTAAGCGCGTTTCAAATGAGACGCTATATTAGTGCGATGGTAGCTAGCAAGGTATAAATTTGGCCGTGCGATCATGGCGCGCGTTCTCAAAGGTCAGGGAATTTCTCCATTTTTCGTCAGGGAAAACCTGGAAAAGTCAGGGGAAATCATTTCCAAATTTTCGTGGCAACCCTGACATGTGTCCTATAAGGGAAAAAAGCGGCGACTCACTATTGCCCTGACCTGAAATAAATTGGAAATTTTACTTGCGTCGCGCGGCAGACGCAGGTTTGCAGCTTCTCGAATTTTCTACTCTTAAACGCGGGAGGCAATGAACCGATTATTTTCCAAATCACGGAAACGCCAAAATTGCGAATTCAAGAAAAACAAGAAAACCCGTTTTATTCGTTTTGTTGACCATCTTCGAACTCCAAAATACGACTGATCCCGTAGATGGCTATTTTGAAATCAGGCATGATTGATCGCATCAGAGAAAACAAAGAAAGAACAACCCCTCTACCACTAAAATATAGATTGGCGCTTAAGTGGTTTAGAAAATAATCGGTTCAAATGGGTCGTAAGTCGGATGCAGCCCTTGAAAAAAGTAGTTTTTTAAAACCTTCTATTGAATTTGTTTCCTTATTCAGAGATTAAATTTTACATAATTATGCACAATTTTTTACTACTACTACTACTACTACTACTACTATTACTACTACTGCTATTACTGCATCTATTTTACCTTCAATATCAAAAATTCACCGGGGGAGTCCCCTCGAACCTCCCCTTTCCAGGCGGTGGTTGCCCCCAAGTTGCCCGTCACTTCAATTTGTCCCGGGCCCCATCTTGTGTTTTGGCGGCCCTGCTTTCCTTACTCTGAGACTCAACCTTCTTTTATCTTCTTCACGTGGAGAATTTGCAGGTATCGAAAATTTGATAAATATCATACGCAAGAGGAATTTAGAACTGAGCACGAGAATACTTTTGGTTCTTAAATTGAACAGTTTTTGGAAGAGATATGATTATCAGATGGCCCAATCTGATAAAATTTTTGGGTTTAGATGGGAATTGCCGCCTGACACCGTCACCAAGCGTTAAATTTTTCACTTTTAAATCTCTTCTAAAATTTCCCATTTAATAAAAAAATGATAAAAATTACTGTGAGCTCCGTTCATTAAGCACTCTCAGTTGAAGCGAGCTCCGTTCATTAAGCACTCTCAGTTGAAGCAACAACATTTTTTCGTGCAAATTCTCCAGGCTACTGTGAACGTTCCAGGCTAGGTACTCCGGAAACGTTTGCTAGATCTTTCCCGCTACTTATTTTCCGTTCCCGGCATTTGATCTCATCGGGAAATATTGGTCCCTACAAACAAAAAAGCGGTTTAACTAAAAATGAATGTTATAGTTTTTAAATGCAACCCATCTTTCAAGCCGCATACTCTCGTGATATCCATCTAACAAGTCGTCGAGAATGAATGAGGTGCGACTGAGGTATCGCTCCTCTTAATCATCACAATTATTTTTCATTCTAGGTACGAGAATTTTTAAGTTTTTTCAAACTTTAGAGTCGTCTGCCACCCTCTTGAATATATTCATTATCATAGATTCAAGTTCAAGACATTTTATTGGGTTCGCCATTTTTCTGGAACTTGACCAATGACAACCTTGTTAGACTTTCAGTTCGTATTTTTTTGCTTCTTGTACTGTCCACCGAAGAGTCTCTTAGCACCACGCATTTCATGAAAACGCGTCCCTGCTAGTTTGGATCAATATATAGACAAGTTTGATTTTGTCACTTTAATGTTTGCTAATTTAATAGCGCGATAAAAACATTTACATGAACTTATAGTAAGAATAAAGTTAAGAGCTCATGTAGGTAACATATTTCCAACTTAAATGCGGGAATCCTTCCCTTTAACTCAATTACCTAATAATTAGTTTAAATTGATTTGAGAGATCATAGCTCACTTGAAACTTTTCACCAATGATCTTGAGTTGTAGTTCAGGGAGCGTCCATAAGTTACTTAACGCACTTTTCTGGCATTCCCCCCCCCTCCTTCTCCCCCTGTAATGATTTATAACGCAACCACGGACCCCCTTAATCATTACGTAACTCTTTAACAGCCCAAAAATTGTGGGAGATTGTTGAATATATAGCTGTATAATTGAATTTTTTGTAAAGATAGTGTGACAAATAACCATGAAGAATAAAGAATGATACTTTTCTGATTCTCTGTGTTTTTAACCAACTGAGAGGGTTACGTAACGCTGGCACTGATCCAACCACCCCCCCCCCCCCCCCAATAGCGTTACGAAATGTATAGACGCTCCCAAAGACTGTAAAATTTGTTGAGGAATAGTTGTATCACACCGATTTGCGTCCTGGTGCTTAATGGACGTTCACTATATGAACTTCAATGTATGAGTTTGAGGAAAGCGTAGATAAGCGGACCATTGTCAAACTTAAAAAAAATTGAACTTAAACACCTTGAGGCTCAAAGAAGGTGGAAAAAATCCCAAGTACTTAGTATCATTCAAGGTCGCCTATGGAGAAGAGATCGGAACGTTTCATTTTGTTTTTTTGTTTAAAAAAGAGAAGTGAAAAGCTTCTATCTTTGATCACTCGGATGGTTTTGATTTCGATCAACTGTCGTTTTATTGCCTTGAACCCAATTTATGATTTAGGATGGAAATTTTAGTAATGTGACCAAGTCTATTCTTTTCTCAAGGAAACACGAGTCACAAATTCAGGAAAATGAGAATTTTGCCTCTAGAAATATTAGTAAAATGGCTAAGTCCATCCTTTTATCAAGGAAAAATGAGTTCAAAATTTAGGAAAATCAGCATTTTTCCCCTCATATATTTTTATTATAGATTATAGACAGGGACATTTCTTAGTAATTTTTCGACTTGCTAGCCGCCTTTAGTTTCAGTCGCCTTTAACTTTTGGTCACGCGTCTTCTTACGCTCAAAGTTTTCTAGGTTACTATGAAGTACTTCGTGTCATCGGTGTCTGCGCTTTTGTTCTGTCAATGGTTTAATGTGAATCAGGAATTTTATTTCAAACTTAGTTCTACAAAATTGCATCATGAAACTAGACTCTTTGCGAGGTTTCTTGCGTTTGGAACTCACTTAGTTTAGTGTTAAGTTTGAACTTAATTGACGGGAATAATTATTTTAGAGTAAATTTTATATGGATCAAGTTCTTCAAGGAAGGACATCCTTAATTTTGAACATGACTTAAAGCTTAGGAATCTAAACAAACCTAGATTGGCTGTCGATTTGACAGAGGGCAGTTTATTGGGGTTTTCCTTAATATCGTTGGTTTTCTTTCAAATCTGAGAATTTTGAAACTAAAAAAAATTACTCCCCTCCCTGCCCTCCTCGTTCTCAATTCGGAAGGCGTTTCGGTTGTTTAGAAATCATTAAAGCATGAGCAGAACTTACGCAAGATCGGGTGTTGTGTAATTTGATAGTAAGAACAGCTCAGAATTGGTCCTGAGACGACTCTATTTTTCAAAATCTTGCGGGGGAGGCCCCCCCCCCCCCCGATCCCCTTTAAGGCTCGAGAAATCCCCCTAGCTTCTCTACAGATCTGCGGAACCCCAACCATTCTCCATGGCGGGGTGTTTTTTAAGGTCCCTTGACTTCCCTCGACGAGGTGTCCTTTTGGCCCCCCCCCCCCCCCCCAAAATGTTCCAACTCCAGCCCTTGTTTAGCAACTCCAATGTTTGTCAGGATCCTCTCGGTGCTAGCAACTCTTTTAGTTGATTGACGCCTCGCTGTCAAAAATTATTGCAACTCAGTCTGCAAGAAAATTATACAAATCATATAATCGTGTTACATTACAACGTTGTTGGTAATCGTAATGTAACTGACATAATGCATGAATAGACTCTTAATTTTTTTTAAAATAAGTCTTGCGTTTTATTTCGACATGGCAAGCCTGACAGTGACTTAGATGCCTAATTTTCCTCGTCAAGTTTTCGCTCTGCGAATAATGCAAACATCAGCTATAAGTATGTTTTTTCTGTGCCTATACTCAAACGCGGTTTTTAAAATATCGAGGGGAATGTAGAGTAGACGGTAGGCAAGTAATGCAAATGGAAACGTTCAAACAAGTTTCGTATTTGGTGATGATGAATTTCTCTGCCACGGTGTGGCATTACTGAAACTGTATATGTTTATGATTTTAAAATATGTGTGCAATGTTTATATTGTATGATTTTAACTGAAGCATCGATGAAAACTTGCAAAAAGATTATTTCTTCCACTTGAAATAAAAATGCGTCAATGTTGTACATTAAGTAACGCATGGTGTACGTTCAGTTGTTCGCGCATTCAGTGCGAAGGTTGATGCGCTTCTAATTGTAAGCAAATTTGTCCAATCTGTAGCGTTTAAGGGTTACTTTCTCCAGCTTTCAATCAACTTAATTTTTTTTTTGTCAGATAGCTGGCCTTTTTTTTTATTTTTTTTTCTTCTTTTGATATGAAACACATATGAATTAAAATTTGCCGGAATATTGGTTAAAACTGGTCGTAACCTGGCGCAGTACATAGACATACCTTAATTAAAATGTGATCATGTTTTAGACGTAATTTATGCGAGTAATGTTTCGAGTTCAGAATGAGCCAAGGACAAGGGATTAGTCTCATAATGATCAAAATTGCTTCCTGTATTATTTAAGAAAGATTTTTTTCTTTTAAAAGAAAACATTTCTTTCCTGCTCTCTCCAAAACGCTACATTTTTATGGCCAAAAAAAGAGAAAGAAATAGTACCTAAGTAAAGCAACGTAATTCACACATCAAAGATACCCTCTGACAAACAATACAGAAAGCGATTTTGATCGTTTTTAAGACAACCAGAGAGGGTTTTAGCTCAAACATAACGTGAGACCTTTCTACTGCGAGCTTGAAAAAATTGCTAAAATTAATTTTGGAAGGAAGAGTCTGCCTGATCTATGTGTTTATTATTTTGTTAATGCACCTATCTAGATGAGGGAACTATAATGGCACGTACGTAATCTTTGAAAAAAGCCAGAAATTATAGCTCGTGTTTCCAAAATTAAGTTCCATTCTCGTGTACTCGTAGCTTTGAAGTGTATAAATGCCTATAGTCTGCAGGGGCTGTCTGCAGCTTCATTTTCATGCCTTGCTGAAGAATAATGCCGTATGAACCCTCTGACGTTGCCAAATCTCCTCCGTTAAAGTACCAGTTTTCAAGGAAACTTGTGGATATTTTTCTCCCAATTCCTCAGGGAATTTCATTCGCAACTTAATCTACTCTCTCTGAAAATTTCAAAAAAAAAATATCGATAACTTTCCCCGAAAATGAATGTTTGAAAGTGGGAGGTGAGGCAACATTTGGATGGTCATGCGGCTATTTTCCCTTCCCATGGCAGTGTTGTAAATTGTGTATAAATAAGTGTCGTTTATTCTCGGTCCGTGGGTTTCACGCCAATCATCCCTATCGTCGCAACGTTTCCAGCCCTTTTCCCATCTCTTGACGTGTGCTCATGGGAGTTTCAACCGGACTTTGTTGCAACCATCAGTTGAATTTTTATTCGAAGAAGGCAACTGGATTCAATTCGGTCAATGAACGTATCCTGAAGAAGATATTTTCCGTTGTCAAACTCTCAGTAGAAGTAATGGTCGCAAGATCACATTCGTTCACACATTCACGAAATACGTTTCATACAAAATGCACGTGAATACTACAAGGATATATTCTGATT
Organism: Bemisia tabaci; assembly: GCF_918797505.1. NCBI lineage: Eukaryota > Metazoa > Arthropoda > Insecta > Hemiptera > Aleyrodidae > Bemisia > Bemisia tabaci. The sequence continues at coordinate 24,397,239 of NC_092801.1, read as the reverse complement.
TCCAGTTGCCTGAATTTCACCCTAAATCATGTGAAATTCTGTTCAAGTCAAAGTCAAATTGTCGCGGAAAATCATCGAGGTGGCGAAAAATTCACAAGTTGGTGAACATATCCTGTTGAGATAGCAGCCTTCGCTGGTAATGGCGTTACTCGAGGCGCATCCTTGCGTTCGATGGCGCAATGCTTGAAGTTTTCATTAGACTTTGCAGGCGCTCCAAACGGCACATGCTGACGTAGCCTCGATGGTGAGGCAATTGGCGCATATTCGCGTTCGATGGTGCAATGTTGGAGGTATTCACACGATGTTGCAGGCGCTCCAAACGATTCATGCTGACTTCACTTCGTTGGTATTTCGCATGACTGTGCAAAATCACGGCATCCGGACAGGAGACGAGACGGGTCCCGAACTTCATCCCGAAATTTTCCTGTTTTCATCAAATTGTTGATCGTACATTTCTCGAGGCATTCAAGTCCGTCAAATTTTCTTTTTGAAATGTCAATTTGAAAATTGAAATTACGTATTTGCCAACTCAGTGCGCTGAAAAATGTAACTGGTCCACGAATTTTAGTCGACTGACTTCTAGGCCCGAGGTTTCAGCTGACTGGGCCGTAGTAACGACCAATGACGCACGAACCCTTGATCAAATCAATGCAGCACAATTGAATCACGAACGTTGCAAATCAATGCAGCACAATAGATTGAAATCAACGCACGTTCATTTCCTGAAATCGAACGTCAGCTCGCCAACTTTCGTCAAAAATTT